>NC_090267.1:235576448-237976448 GCF_040414725.1 Anabrus simplex | reverse complement strand
AGGTGATTCGTGTATTGCTGTGCTACAACTAGTAAGTGTACAACAAAAGTGCCTATACTGCATCTCCTAACAACCTATCTTTCTCGCAGAACTTATTTATCAGTTTGATGACATGTTGATCAAATTCTTCCCAGTTGATGGCTATTACCCTGCCACGATTAAAAGAACCCGTGCAAAGCTCATTTCTCTGCATATTCTCCCCGAGTGGACGTGTGACATCATAAAGGAGTGCTGGAGGGGGTCACATGCTGTCTGGCCACCGTACTGTGCACACTGAAGGCATGGCGACATGAGTTTCCTTGCCACTTCTGTATCTGTTTTCACGCTCGTGTTTTATCAGTTTTATACCCATTTTCTTTCTTTAGTTGTAGTCCTATAATCCTGTGTACTGCATTGGTAAATTATTTTATGTACATAGCAAGTATTTCTAGTGATAGTGTCATTTGAGTGTAGTTATGGCTGCTACTTTGAAGCCTGGCAGCAAATCTGGATGGCCATGAAGTGGACAAGCCTGAGAAATAGTTTATAACGTAGTTGCTTGCCTAGGAGAACAGAAAACCATTCTTAAACTTTATTATCTTGTTGTGACTTCAATAAGTGGAGCAACGGGAGTTTTAAAGTCATAGTGAAACTTATAATAGCGGAAAGAAAGACGTCTATGGGCAAAGGTTGTCTACAGTTTTCTATCGATGGCGAGAAAACAGTCCATAAGAAGAGGATCAAAAGAGACGACTTCACGAAAGGTGTGATACGTCGGAAAATAAGTGAATTTTACGTGGTGAAAAAAAAAAAAAAAAAAAAAAAAACTGTACCTACACTGAAGAAATTGAACAGTATGTTAAAATCAGAAAATGTACTTGACTGTAGCTGAGAGTATCTTTGAAGATTAATGAAAGAGATGCGTGTTTCGGTGAACTAGGTGCCGTAATTCTCAAATGTTGTTGATAGAAAAACCTGATAACGTGGCATGGAGGGGAAAGTACCCCAGAAAAAATCGTCAGTACAGAGAGAATGGTTAGAAAATAGTGTATTTAGACGAGACATTTCTTCATTCTACTCACTCTGTCCCATCATCCTGGTAATCTGATAGAGAGCTGGGAAAATTACAAGCTATAGGGAAAGATCCTCACGTTATTGTTGTGCACGCCAGGGGAGAGGAAGGCTTTGTAAACAACGCCTTATTGATTTTCAAATCAACCAAAACACAGGGGACTACCATGATGACATGAACTTTACCAATTTTTCAACCTGGGTGGAAAGGTAACTGCCACCAAACTTAATTCAAAACAGTGTGATAGTATTCGATAATGGTAGTTATCACAGTGCATAAGAGAATAGGAAGCCAATACTATCGTCGCTCAAAAAATACATAGTTGATTGACTTACGCACAACATCCTCTGCCCTGTGCGTATATGCTTATTTAAAATATGGTTCACAGCTTGGGAATCGTAAATAGTTCCCTTTTACTCCAGGCTTAATACTTTCAGTCATTTTACTTTCCTTCTTTAGTTGCACTGCAATTCCAGCATTAACAAAAGAATAGCTTCAATCGACGAGCCTGACTGCAGCTACTTACAGTGTGTGTTAACGACAGCTTGACAGCCAGCCTAGCAGATGCTTGTCCATGATCTCGTATCATCGGGGAAGATCAGGATGAGTGAGAGAGAGCTGCGCGAACCGAACTAGCCGAGGATTCTTTTGTTTGTTGCCGGTTTATATCACAGATGTGAGAGCATTCACCATCACTTCCTGCAGCTTCATTACCGAGGTGTTACCCATAATGTTTTGCTCTCATACAGTTCTTTTGTTTATGACCCAGCCAAGGTCGATGGCACTGATTTCACAAGTCAGGAAGCAAGCATAGACCCACGTGTCCATGCAATTTCAGTCATTCTTCGAACCGGTATTCTTTTCTGGATTTTTTAACTTCTTGATTGGCGCAGAAAGCTGAAGTTTCATCATTTCTTAATGATGTCACTTCGTTTTCTTTTAGCCATCTAACCACATCATTTTTATCGGCATATGGAAAGGGTAATTTGTTTTCTGCAGTACTGTGGTAAAGCGCATTGTCAACTATTGTAACACTTCTGGAAGGGAGAGCAGGAAGGAGTTTCCCACTCATCCACTTATAAAAATGTACCCCATTTATTTGGCCATGGTAATCTCCTGCACCCTTTCCTGATCTAAACATCAACTTTGCACCATTGATAAACCTACTATTAGAACTAGCATGGACGAGAATCAACCTGTTTGGAGAGCTCGTGTTGGTTGTAACTCCTTGAATGTTCTTACACTGTTAACATTTTAAAAGTTTTTATTTTTATGTCACACCGACACAGACATGTCTTATGGAAAAGGTTAGGACTGGGAAGTAAGCAGATGGGGCCTTTGCCCAGTGTGAAAATGGGGAAACTAAGGAAAACCACCTTCTGGGCTGCCGACAGTGGGGTTTGATCCCACTATCTCCCGAATGCAAGTTAAAAGTACTTGACCCAAATTGTATAGCCAACTTGCTCTGTCCAATGTTTATTAAATGTAAGATAATTGTTTACACGAGAGTCATCGATATGAATGATGTTCCTGTTCTGAGTACGGCATATTTTCATGCATCATAAATAGTTACCTCACCACTGAACAATATTTGGGAGTCAATCAGTATGTTTCTGTTACTGATCCACCTGAACCTCATACTATGCAACAAATTTCTTAAAGTGTGCACCTTCCATGGATAGTTTATTTTCTCTTTAACTGCCGTCAATAGCTTAGTTGCAGTGGGAACAATTCTCTGCATAGGATGGAAGTTGTTTACAAAGTCTCATATAACTCTTCTATCAAAGCCATAACAGTATTCCTCAGATTTAGGGGCCTTTTTACCTAGAGTAGGCTACTCATTAGAGACTCATCAGCAGGAAGTAATTCCTTCTGGATGGTTGAGATTGTTCAAACTGATAAATTACTCTAAATCGCAGCTAGCAAATTACTCTCTTTTATCAGGTATGCAAATTTTGAATTTTTCCCTGTTTAACTTCCTCATCACACTAGTTTACAATGTTCTTTATCACATCCCTAGCTTCACTGTAAGTTGGCTTCCCCTTCTTGCTAACAACAGACATTCCAGATGCTTTAAAAAATAGTTACTCACACCAAAATAAAAATAGAAATAAAGGGAAACAGCAGTAACAACGGATAAATGGCAAAAAAAAGTGAAAGAAATATGAACAAATGTGGCATAATACAATGGCAATGAACACAGATGGCTGGATTGCAACTGGCAGCACCAAGGGGTGATACTTGAGGGTAAAATGAGTGGACTGGGTAGTAGCAGGATTGTTATGGCAACAATTATGTCACAGACTTGGCTGGCAAAAACCCTTCTCCCTGAGCCACGCCTTCTTCTGATCTCCCAAAAGTATCTAGGATGTGTATTCTTCCAGGAAGATAGGTAGTACGTGAAAATGAATCTAGATGGAAAAAGCTAATATAGTGAGCTCGTAGTTACTATTAACAGTATTCTGTAAGATGGAAGTTAGCTGTGTATTAATCTGTTTTCACACCAACTTCGGTGTGTGGGAGTGAAAACTGGGTGGACCCACGATATCTTACTTAAAAATTGGAAATAACAGACATGAAGGTAGGAAGAATGATTGCCGGTAAAAGCAATGGCAGAAGGATACCCTGGAAGTGTAGATAAAGGCAATGTTAGGAATAATGAGCTTTTAGTACAAACTGACTTCATTGGTGGGGTGGTGTGAGGTGAATTGAATACGATAGGATAGTTTCCCTAGGAAAATAATGAACCTGGCCATGGAGGGTGGAGGATGACCAAGACAACGATGGTTAGTCGATTTTTGAAGATAAGAGATGCAGAACTAAATGAGGCCACAGAGTTAGTTGCAAACAGGAGATTTGAAGCCACATAGTTAAATCACAGAGGCTACGAGACTGAATGCTGAAAGGTATAATCTATAATTGTAGCACCTCTCTTTACGCAAACATAACATATTGGTATCCTTAGCAAAAAATCTACGACAATTAACACTTACTGACTTACCACCCGTGTTACAACACCACATGCAGGTCCAAAAATACCAAGACCTAGGATAGAAGCAGGTCCAGGAATATAATATTTAGGTTGAAAGAGGAATGGATCTGACGGCATAGAAAAGAACATGCAAGAAATACAAACAAGGGTTGCTTGAAAACTAATGAAAGAATGCCACGACTAATTCAAAGAAAAGAACTTAATTTACACTCAAAAGGAACTTGAAAGTAAAGTGAGAATTAACTAATGAAAAGGAACCTATATAATCACAATAAAAGAATCTTTTTGGAATATGTTCAGGTCACACATAAGCAACCATGGAAAATGCATCCCAGAGAATTTTTTTGGAACGCTTTCAGGTCACACGTAAGCAAACAAATAAAATCATCCCAGAGAAAATTGATCAAATATTCCAAGTTCTATGTGAATTGAGTAATACAAAGTTAAGTTAGGATGAAATCGCAACATGTAAATAATAATTATTAAACATGCAACACCCAGCTCGATAGCTGCAGTGGCTTAAGTGCGGCCAGTATCCAGTATTCGGGAGATAGTAGGTTCGAACCCCACTGTCGGCAGCCCTGAAAATGGTTTTCCGTGGTTTCCCATTTTCACACCAGGCAAATGCTGGGGCTGTACCTTAATTAATTAATTATTTGTACTACAGTAAAACAGAAAAAAATGTCCGTTATGAAGGGGTGACTGCCCGAGAGGGGTTATGAAACCGGTACCATTAAACATAAGTTGGAACACAATAACCCATGTACTGTATATGTTAACGATTCCCGCAAATGTACCTTTAATTGTATACTGTATACAGTATTGTACAATATACTGTTCAATGATTTCCTTTGAAACAAAAGTTTTGTTGGGTAAAGCACGGAATAATAATCCAGTTTCATCGGCATTCAAAATATTTACCGGAGCATACCCGTCTATGATTGAAGGTATTTTTCCTTGCCAGTTTTCAACAATCTCCATATTAACACTGGATGATTCTCCGCAAATCACTCTGAAGTTGATGCCATGTCGCTTTCTGAATCTTTCTAGCCAGTCATTCACGGCTTTGAAATCTCCAATACCTAATTCTGCCGCAAATTCTAACGCTTTTGCTTGTATCATTGGTCCTGACACAGGGACATTCTGACTTCTTATTTTAGCGAACCACTCTAGCGTTGCCTTGTCAATGAGAGCTCTACTATCACTTTGAAACAGTTTAATGCGCTGTTCGTTCCATTTATATGCTATTCTTTCACTAGTTCCTCTTGCTTTTTCACAGTTTCAGCTGCCCGTGTCTTTCCAATCTTGAACACTTCGGACAGTTTACGAACGCCACACTTCACACGTTTATGATCGTCTATTATGCCTATCTTTTCTTTTAGAGTTTAAACTTCCTCAGAGCCATGTTTACACCAACTTACTAACGTAAAACTGAACACATCAAAGGCCCACGAGTCAATGAAAAGTAACCTGACAGTGAAGGTACGAATTCCAGCGCTGTCGAGCATGTCAGATCACACAGCTTCCGGAAGTGATAGCGTAGCTTAATGTTGCCTTCCAAGAATGTGTACAGCCTGAACCAAAAGTTATGGTGTCTGCGATTCTTGGAAGTACCACCTGTGCAAAATGTAAGCAGATATATACTGTACAGGACACAAATACAGTATTTTTGAAAAAAAAAAAGTTTAATCAGAGTTTCTCGTGGCTATGGTATGTCCACGTCCATAATAAAGGGTGTCCGTGTAGAGGAGTAAATTACTCAAACACAACATGGTATTTAATTACGGACCTAGAAAATTGTCCGCCAATGAGGGGTGTCTGCTGGTGAGAGGTGTCCGTTAAGGCAGGTTTTACTGTATTGGAAAAAAGGAAACAGATTCATTGGAAGCAACTGAAATGTGGATTTGGAGGAAAATAACAAGGACACGCTGGACTTAACGGAGACTAATAAAGTATATGGAAAGAAGGAAGTTAAAACTTGTAGGTCATATCCTGAAACATAATGACTTCCTAGTAAACATCTCTGAAGGAAAAAATACTAAGAAAGAAAGGAAGAGGAAGACCAAGAAAGACATACTTCAAGGATGTAAGAAACTTGATGGGATGTAAAAACTGCATGGAAGTGAAGAGAAAAGCAGGATTGAGAGGAGAATGGCTGCAGCCTTTAGTGCATGATGATGAGATATTCAAGGTACATTTGATTAATGCAATCATTAGGGTGCTCAAAATGCTCACAATTAGCATCCAGACACTTCTGATTTGGCAAGAGCAACAGTGACTGAAGTGTTCAGAGGAATTGCTCTACAGGCCATAAGTCAGGGGAAATTGGCCAGGATTCAGCACCACCTCCCCGTCCAATCCAATGTTCTGGTAGCATATCAACAAACTATTGTACATAGATAACCAGTCAAATGATAGGCACAGCGTTTGATATACATGAGGCCAGCGATCTACTGTTAAAAAAAAAGAATGGTACTATTAACCGCCAGTAAACTGACTCCTTTGTCCACATGAGCATGCAGATTTTCTGGAGGCCAGCATACACAATCATGTCAGTTGAGTACCATTCAACATAAACTGAACTTCATCATAGAATCGCATGGTAAACCCTCTCCATTTCACATCTCCACTTAGAAATACCTTGTCTAAATGGTGTGACGTTGTTTGAACATCAAACATGCTTATGCCATTTTGTTTGACTCTCCTGATGAGTCATGATGGCATTCGTAACTTATAAACTTCATGTTCCATATTGATGGTATATGTACTAACTATACAAACCATTTGTATTTCGTACTGGTCGGTCGGTCGGTCGGTTCGTTTGTTTGTAAGATGGTGCAGCAATCATAGCTTTCTTTAGAGACAACATAATACTACACTTCCCTGCCATTGTTCAATTCAGATATTTTAAATTGCATAAATAACTGCTATAGAAATATGTACATTTTTTGAACCCTTCTGTATATTAACATAATTGGACTGGGTTGATTCATACAAAGACTGAACAAGAGTCTATGAAGGCAAAAGAAACTTTACCTGACAGGAGCTGATGGAGCCAAGTCAGGTATAAGGTGATGCAGTGTGAGGAAAGCTCCTCTAGCTGTAGCCAGTGGGTTCTGAAGAGCAGGGCCAGGATAGCAGTAGATTATCCCCTGATCTTCAGGACCACCTTCGGTGAGGCCCTCCTGAGTGAGGTAAAGCACACCTACGGGGAGCTCCCGTAGAATATTCTGTAACTCTTGGTCTTGGTCTTGGTCCCAAGCTACACCCACCAGCTGCCGCACCAGTTCTGACTGCTCTCTACCCTATGCATTAAAACAAGGCAAGATATACTAACTCACAACTATGCGTCCAGTTAAAAGGTAATGGAGTAACTCCACATGCCTGGTGTATAGGACTTGTTATTGCACAATTTATAAGCACTTGGGTCAAATTGAATTCTTGAGAATAGTTACTGTTCTATGATTACGATGTTATCCCAATGCAACACTTTAAGATTTTTATTAATGAGGAAGCCTGATCAAAAAGTCTTACAAAAATCATCCCCATATGCTAGATAAACAACAGTACAACCTTCGGGAAGAGAGGGAATCTTCTTACCTCGTCATATCCATTCTTCATGGAGTCTGACTCACTACTGCAGTCCTATCGCTCTGTGTGTGGTACCTGTCCAACATACTGCCATCTCGTGCTATGCCCATGTACTACGAGTGTCATGCTTTCCAAGACAAATGACCTTTATATGGAATCAATCAATCAATCAATCAATCAATCAATCAATCAATCAATCAATCAATCAATCAATCAATCAATCAATCAATCAATCAATCAATCAATCAATCAATCACAAATGATCTGCGTTTAGGACAGTCGCCCAGGAGGCAGATTTCCTATCAGTTATTTTCCTAGCCTTTTCTTAAATGATTGCAAAGAAATTGGAAATTTATTGAACATCTCCCTTGGTAAGATATTCTAATCCCTAATTCCCCTTCCTATGAATGAATATTTGCCCCAATTTGACCTCTTGAATTCCAACTTTAACTTCATATTGTGATCTTTCCTACTTTTAAAGACACCACTCAAACTTATTCGTCTATTAATGTCGATCCACGCCACCTCTCCACTGACAGCTCGGAACATACCGCTTACGATATAGATATTGATTCCCATAGGGAATGTGAAAAATTTGTCCGGAATGAGTAAATTTATAATACCAATATAGTTGGTCGGTTATTGGACATAAATTTTTCAGCTAACTCATTCCTGGTTACCAACGTTTCACCCCAGTATGCTAAACTGGGCTCACCAGTTGGTAAATAGCACACCTACCAAGACGCCTGGCTAGTGCATATTGTGAAGGCCACAGCGTAGGCTACTTGGAGCCACTGGCAGTGCCAATGCACTATGAGAGAATTTGTCTCATTTTCAAAAACTGATGCCTGCCTGGCCAACAGATGATATACCTGTTGATTCCCATAGGGAACGTGAAATATTTGTCCCAAATGAGTAAATTTATAATACCAGTATAGTTGGTCCGTTATTGGACATTATAAATTTTCCAGCTAACTCATTCCTGGTTGCCAGCATTTTGCCCCAGTGTACCAAACTGGGCTCATCAGTTGGTAAATAGCACACCTACCAAGATGCCTGGCTAGTGCATATCGTGGAGGCCACTGCGTAGGCTACTTGGAGCCACTGGCAGTGCCAATGCACTATGAGAGAATTTGTCTCATTTTCAAAAATTGATGCTTGCCTGGCCATCAGATGATGTACATGTTGATTCCCACAGAGAACGTGAAATATTTGTTGTCCCGAATGAGTAAATTTATAACACCAATATAGTTGGTGTTATTGGACATTATAAATTTTCCAGGTAACTCATGCCTGGTTGCCAGAGTTTCGCCCAAGTGTGCCAAATTGGGCTCATCCGTTGGTAAACAGCACACCTACCAAGACGCCTGGCTAGAGCATATCGTGAAAGCCACTGCATGGGCTACTTGGAACCACTGGCAGTGCCAATGCACTATGAGAGACTTTGTCTCATATGCACTAGACAGGCATCTTGGGAGGTGTGCTATTTACCAACTGATGAGCCCAATTTGGCACAAAGGGGCAAAATGCTGGCAATCAGGAATGAGTTACATGGAAAATTTATTATGTCCAATAACGGATCAACTATATTGGTATTACATACCACTTAGTTGAACAGCTCTTCTCCTTTCTCCCAAGTCTTCCCAGCCCAAACTTTGCAACATTTTTCTAACACTACTCTTTTGGTGGAAATCACCCAGAACAAATCGAGCTGCTTTTCTTTGGATTTTTTCCAATTCATGAATTAATAATCCTGGTGAGGGACCCATACACTAGAACCATACTCTATTTCAGGGTCTTACCAGAGACTTGCATGCCCTCTTCTTTACATCCTTACTACATACAACCCCTAAACAACCACATAACCATGTGCAGAGATATCTGTACCCTTTATTTACAATCATACTTATGTGATTACCCCAATGAAGTTCTTTTCTTATATTAACACCTAGGTACTTACAATGATTCCCATAAGGAGCTCTCACCCCATCACCACAGTAATTAAAACTGAGAGGACTTTTCCTATTTGTAAAACTCACACCCTGACGTTTAACCCCGTTTATCATCATACCATTGTGTACTGTCCATCTCACAACATTATCAAGGTCATTTTGCAGTTGCTCAGAATCTTGTAACTTATTTATTACTCTATACAGAATAACATTATTCGCAAAGATCTTTATCTCTGATTCCACTTCTTTATTCATATAATTTATATATACATACATAAAAATAAGAAAATATTAAGGTCCAATAATAATGCCTTGAAGAATTACCCTCATAATTACCGTATTTACCCATGCATTAAACCCATGTTTTTTACCACTTTTACACCCAAAAACAGTAAGGGTGGGTCCAATATGCGATAACCTCAAGTTTTGTGAGTGAATATATGGCTTCTAAGCTAAAAAGAGCTATAAATTATACATGAAAACATTCAACACTATTCTTTAACAAACTTATGAGTGTAATTGAATTATACTGGCTATTTTCATTGGAAGGCAGTATTTCTAAATGTAAAGAGACAATAAATGGTGAACACGACTTTTAGGCCTACCTATCAAATGCCTTAGACACGTCAATCGCGATACAATCCAACTGACCTCCTGAATCCAAGATATCTGCCATATCTTCCTGGAATCCTACGAGTTGAGTTTGAATGGAATAACCTTTACTAAACCTGAACTGCCTTCTAAAAAACCAGTTATTAATTTTGCAAACATGTCTAATATAATCAGAAAGAATGCTTTCCCAAAGCTTACATGCAATGCATGTCAAACTGACTGGTCTGTAATTTTCAGCTTTATGTCTATCACCCTTTCCTTTATACACAGGGGCTACTATAGCAACTTTCCATTCATCTGGTATAGATCCTTCATGCAAACAATAATCAAATAAGTACTTCAGATATGGTACTATATTACAAGTAATAAACTTCATTCCGGATCCATATTGACTTCGAATATCTAGGACGAAATTCTAAAAGAATTCAATTATATTAGGTCCACTTATTCCATACATTTCTGCCATATATTAAATGGTCTATTTGAAAATTACATAGTAGTTTAAAATACCGTGGACATGTTTTGACCTGACTTAAAGGTCATCAGCAGCAAAATAACAAAGAAGAAAGACATACAACATAAAACAATGATACATAAAAACCTGAGATAAAACACAGTCAGCAAATGCAATGGGAGTTTACATTAAAATGTTTCACCCACCCAACGCAACATCAGAACGGTTACCAGTCAGTGTGAAGGTCAACACCGACCCAACCTGATCTACACAAGCATAGGGCTGGAGGAAAGAGGACGTGAGTAATAGTTTACGATTCCTAATACTATCTTTAACCTATACTTCATTTTTTTGTTCTTGTACTCTGCTTTTTATTTTCCATTTTCAGATCCTGGTTTTACTAGTGTTCTCTGTGATGCATTAGAATGGAACTTTTATATAATTCACTCCATTTTCAAGAATATGACAGATCAGAACAACATCCAACTGTCTTCACTAGTGTTTAAATATGTCCTCCAGCTATGTAATATTGTACTGAATACGCTTGAACCCACACTATCAATTTATTTTGTCCAAGTTTATCCATGTACATTCTTAACAGTTTTCCATTGCATTTGTCCAATATATTTTTAATAGTGAAGCTATGTACATTTTAACGCAAACTCATATTGCCCTTGTTGTCTGTGTTTTATCTCAGATTTTTATGTATCATTGTTTTATGTTGTATGTCTTTCTTCTTTGTTATTTTGCTGATGATGAACTCTTAAGTCAGGTCGAAACATGTCCAAGGTATTTTCAATCAATCACTATTGATCTGCATTCAGGGCAGTCACCCAGGTGGCAGATTCTGTATCTGTTGTTTTCCTAGCCTTTTCTTGAATGATTGCAAAGAAATTGGAAATTTACTGAACACCTCCCTTGGTAAGTTATTCCAATCCCTAACTCCCCATCCTATAAACGAATATTTGCCCCAGTTTGTCCTCTTGAATTCCAACTTTATCTTCATATTGTGATCTTTCCTACTTTTAAAGACACCACTCAGACTTATTCATCTACTAATGTCATTCCATGCCATCTCTCCACTGACAGCTCGGAACATACCATTTAGTCTGGCACCTTGTCTTCTTTCTCCCAAGTCTTCCCAGCCTAAACTTTGCAACATTTTTGTAATGCTACTCTTTTGTCGGAAATCACCCAGAACAAAACGGGCTGTTTTTCTTTGGATTTTTTCCAGTAATGGATCAAGTAATCCTTGTGAGGGTCCCATACACTGGAACCATACTCAATTTGAGGATCGTACCAGAGACTTGTATGCCCTCTCCTTTACATCCTTACAACAACCCCTAAACACCCTCATAACCATGTGCAGACATCTGTACCCTTTATTTACAATCATATTTATGTGATTACCCCAATGAAGATCTTTCCTTATATTAACACCTAGATACTTACAGTGATCTCCATAAGGAACTTTCACCCCATCAACGCAGTAATTAAAACTGAGAGGACTTTTCCTATTTGTGAAACTCACAACCTGACTTTTAATCACGTTTATCACCATACCATTGCCTACTATTCATCTCACAACATTATCGAGGTCATTATGCAGTTGCTCACAATCTTGTAACTTATTTATTAATCAATACAGAATAACATCATCTGCAAAAAGCCTTATCACTGATTCCACTTCTTTACTCATATCATTTATATATATATAAGAAAACATAAAGGTCCAATAATACTGCCTTGAGGAATTCCCCAATTAATTATTACAGGGTCAGATAAAGCTTTGCCTAATTCTCTGAGACCTATTTTCTAGAAAAATAGCAACCCATTCAGTCACTCTTTTGTCTAGTCCAACTGCACTCATTTTTGCCAGTAGTCTCCCATGATCCACCTTATCAAATGCCTTACACAGGTCAATCAAGATACAGTCCATTTGACCTCCTGAACCATGATATTCTGCTATATCTCACTGGAATCCTACAAGTTGAGCTTCAGTGGAATAGCCTTTCCTAAACCCGAACTACCTTCTATCGAACCAGTTATTAATTTCACAAACATGTCTAATGTAATCAGAAAGAATGCTTTTCAAAACCTTCATCTTCTTATAGACATGTTACTGTGTAACGCTTTTGGGCTTGTGCCGTGTCAAGATAAGAAGGTGAAATTCTTTACATTTTGCAGAGAACGGCAACATTAAAAACAACCTCTTCTTCTTCTTTTCCTCACGGGGGCCACTAAATATTAGTTCATAATTAGCGTTGACCTCTAAGATCTTTTGCTACCCTGTTTTTCCTTCATTCCCACCTAGATATACCTGCTCCCTTCACAAAGCTGCAGGTTGCTCTTATTGGGTCTTCTTAGATTTTCTCTCTCTCTTCTGGTAGTCCTAGAGTGGAGAGTCTGATTCTACCCAGCGCCTCACATTTGAAAAGTTTGTGTTCAGCTGATTCCTCTGCTTCATTGCATTTCCCACATATTGTCTCTTATTACTCCAATTCTTTTTTTTTTTTTTTTTGCTAGGGGCTTTACGTCGCACCGACACAGATAGGTCTTATGGCGACGATGGGATAGGAAAGGCCTAGGAGTTGGAAGGAAGCGACCGTGGCCTTAATTAAGGTACAGCCCAGCATTTGCCTGGTGTGAAAATGGGAAACCACGGAAAACCATTTTCAGGGCTGCCGATAGTGGGATTCGAACCTACTATCTCCCGGATGCAAGCTCACAGCCGCGCACCTCTACGCGCACGGCCAACTCGCCCGGTACTCCAATTCTATGTAGGTGTTTTTTTCAGATGGCAGTGTCCTGTCAACAGTCCTACTACCCGTCTTATATTTTCTCTGCTGAGTTTCAACAGTTCTTTAGAATGCTTCTTGTTTGGTCCTTTTATCAGTTTCTTTGCAAGCTTGCACCCTGGAGTATTTTTCCAGTTCTCCATTTGTTTCTTTTGTACCCATTTTCCTATGTAGTGTCGGGCTTGTCCATAGGAAATCCTGCATACAGGTTCTGGGCCTACAAAATATATTTCTGCCCCTTTCCTGGCCAGTTTATCTGCCTTTTCATTTCCTTCTATACCTGCATGCCCTGGTACCCATATTATTTTGACAATGTTTTACTTTGCAAGCTTCAGGAGAAGTGAATGGCAATGCCAGACAATTCTGCATGTTATCCAGACTGCTTCTAGTGCCTTAATGGCCACTTGGCTGTCTGTGAAAATGTTCTTATTCCTATAGTTCATTTTCAGATTTTATTCAAGACATGTTGTGATAGCTATCACTTCAGCTTGAAAGACTGTAGTGCCTTTGCCCAGGCTCATCTGGATTGATCTCTCAGCTCTTCCCCATTGATCCCTCCCCCTGTGCCCTCCGCAGTCTTTGAGCCATCAGTCCACCACACTATATCTTCTCTTTCAGTATTATATTTGTTGCTATCCCAGTCTTCGTTTTTGGATTATCTGGGTCTCAAACGGTTTTTCAAAGTTGTACTTTGGTATCATATGATTAGAAGGCATGTGTAGAATTTCTGTTATTACTCTCTTAATTTTATAGTGTCCTAGATTGGGTCTTTGTGCATTCCAGCACTCTGATTGTGGTAATCTATATGAACTCATTCTAGCCTGTTCTTTTATAATTACTATGTAACTTTCAAATAGACCATTTAATAAATGGCAGAAATGTATTGAATAGTTAGACCTAATATAACTGAATTATTTTAGAATTTCGTCTTAGATGGTACTATATCCCAACCCATTATCTTTAGTATATCCCCCGAACTCTTATCAATTCCAGCTGCTTTTCCAGCTTTCAGCTTTTGTATCTTATTGTAAATGTTGTTGTTATCATAGGTAAATGTTAATACTTCTTTAGTATTAGTCACCCCCTCTAACTGGACATTATCCCTGTAACCAATAATCTTTACATACTGCTGACTGAATACTTCTGCCTTTTGAAGATCCTTGCATACACACTCCCCTTGTTCATTAATGATTCGTGGAATGTCCTTCTTGGAACCTGTTTCTGCCTTACAGTATCTATACATACCATTCCATTTTTCACTAAAATTTGTATGACTGCCAATTATGCTGGCAATCATGTTATCCTTAGCTGACTTCTTTGCTGGATTCAATTTCCTAGTAAGTTCCTTCAATTTCTCCTTACTTCCACAACCATTTCTAACTCTATTTCTTTCCAATCTGCACCTCCTTCCTAGTCTCATTATTTCGCGTGAGACCAGATAGAAATGAATAGGACAGCAATAACCACATCTAATATGAAAGGAATTTGTTTTAAATTACGATAGTAGATGGCCAAAGTGATTAAGAATAGTCAGACGCCTATAGGAAGCTAACCCTATGTAAGAACACATTTAGGAAAAGGCGTCAAACCCAATACTTGTGTGACAGCTGTTGACGCCTTTAGGCGTCAAACCCAGTTAAGGGGTTAACAGTAAAGGTGATCATACTTTTAATAGCTTCAGAATACTGTAATTCAATAATTTGTAGTCTAAAACTTTCAGCATTAAGAAATTAATCTGCTTACAGTAGAGTGCAAAGTAATCCAACCACAATAATTTATAAGACTATAACTAATGCTGGCAGAATCTAGCATACCCACTAAATACTGTTCCTGCTTTCAAGATAATTGCATTGTAGGTGTATGTTCTTTATAACACAGCAATTTGTTGAATGTTTCAGGGTATGGTCTTATACGTTTTCAGTATTGTGTCGTGCCACTGTACTGCAAATTGATAATGGATACCACCCCGCAGAAACATTAAAAAACTGTGACATTAGCTGAGCATAACTCTATGACACAAAGACAATGCATCACAATGTGGCATTGGTGTGGATACAGTAAATTCAATTTTGATGTGATACTGTGAAACTAGGTCATGTTTAGTGTTGAATGAAGAAAACTGCTGTAGTCAGAAATGCATGACTACACCAAAAAAAGATTGAGGAAGAGAAAAATAAACCCCTGGACTTAAACTAAGATTTAAGTCAGAATGGGCAAAATGTTCATATTACAACAGTTCGCTGCACACTATTGGAAGCAGGAAAAAGGGTGTGAAGACTAGCAAAGAAGCAGGCTTCTGATGGACATTATGTGCAAAAAGCAATTGATATAAGCTAAACTACATAAAGACTGGACTGTGGAAGATTGGAAGAAAGTCATATTTTCAGATGAAAGCCACTTCGAAGTTTGTGGTCAGTGTGTTCTTTATACACAGACATCAGAGAAAACGTCACTGGCTCATGTTCAACAAGCATCTAAACATCCTCCAAAAGTGACGTGCTGGGTATCTTTTACCAACAAGGCGCCAGGACCTTTAGTTCCTGTTAAGGGTATGATGAACAGTGACCAGATAAGAGAAATCCTTCAAAGGACGATAGTGTCAGAGTTGATGGGAAAAGTGTTTGTCAAAAAGATCTTGCATAATGCACACATCCAAAACGGTCAACCAATTCTCTGAAGAAAAAAATGTTGAAGTGCTACCTTGGACCAGTAACTCACCCGACATCAACCCCATCAAAAATTTCTGGACGATTTGTAAGAAGAGAATGGCAGAACTGGATAGATTAACGAAAATGAGTATAATATGTTCGCTTACCAAGGTTCGGTTTCACGATGAAATTATTAAGAATATTTGCAAAAAATTGGTGGAATCCATGCCAAAACATGTCAATGCTGTTTTGAAGAACAAAGGAGGTTACCAAGTATTAAGGTATGACTTTCTGTAATTGCAGAACTGACTTTTAATAGTTCTTGCAACTTTTATTATGAGTACACTTTTCTGTATCCTGTTCAGATTAATTTGCACACAAATGTACATAAGAGATTCAATTATTTTATTATGCAATCAACTTTTGTCATTACAACCATATGTTGTTTAACAACAATAAAATTATTCTATTCTATTCTTCTCTTAAACAATGGCATTCTCTACTAATTGCCCAAAATGCCGAGAGTCACTTTCCAAATACAATAGAACTCTTGGCAAGGTGCTTATTGGACAAATGTGTATTAAAGGGTAAGATTAGAAATATTTTATTATGAAAGTGTGTTCTGAAGAAAAGTCTGATGACCGGGCGAGTTGGCCGTGCGCGTAGAGGCGCGTGGCTGTGAGCTTGCATCCGGGAGATAGTAGGTTCGAATCCCACTATCGGCAGCCCTGAAAATGGTTTTCCGTGGTTTCCCATTTTCACACCAGGCAAATGCTGGGGCTGTACCTTAATTAAGGCCACGGCCGCTTCCTTCCAACTCCTAGGCCTTTCCTATCCCATCGTCGCCATAAGACCTATCTGTGTCGGTGCGACGTAAAGCCCCTAGCAAAAAAAAAAAAAAAAAAAAAAAAAAAAAGTCTGATGCTGATTCTTCTGTCCAAGAAACCGCTCAGTTCAGTTTTTGCATCTATTAGTAGAAAGTAAAAATGTGAGCATCTGGCTTCATATTTGAAAAAGATATAGAATTACTTACATGTATACAGGCATTAATCTCAGTTACAAATATAGAATCAACTAACTGTGAGTCAACTGCTAACCTTAGTCTGACTGCTTGGAGAGAGCTGGGCTGTAACTTCACATCCTGCTACTCGTTGTAATTTTAATTCAATCTGTTGACAAAACAGAACAAACCTGATGAGTCAGTTCAAAGTACAGTGGACGTCCTCTTAATCGGCCTCACCACCACTTGAGTACAATAGTCCTGCAGATATTTCCAACTGTACTACCGCTCATTTACTGTATATTTCCCAATTCCTAATTCATTATAAATTAACTGCATAGATTCATCTTTATCTTAAAGTTCTAACACATTAATTTTCTGCTTGATTGTTAAAATTTTCTGTGTATTTTTTCCAGAACTCATTATACAATCACTAAAGTAGTAAAGACCTGCTTACTGCACTGAATAAATCAGCAAGTTGACTAAAAATACTACCTTTATTGAAGGCGATAAGTAATATGAAACACAATGCATCTTGTCCACAAGCTGAGTGGGGAGAAAGGCAGCATGGGCATTCGTGACTATGGGAAATGGAAGCGACATTATTCATGAGGCCGGTTACAGGCTGTCCAATGTATAAAAACAAGGAAAAGTGCAATAAAACATGTTGTTCAAGAAAGAGAAAGAATGAAGCCAAAAAAAAATTATAAAAATACCTTGCAAGCAGTTTTTATTGTAGCCAGAACGGTATCAATGGTTTGGAAACTCACTTCTTGGCCATTAACAGAACGCAGCCAATCCCCTGAAAGAAAGATGTACTGTACATACAGAACCTCTAATTAAGCTTATATTTTTAAGACATCAATCATCAAAAATTGTAAATGATAGGAAGACATAAGACATTCTAAAAATCATGTACCTTCAGGGAGGGCAATTGGTCTTTAACTCTCAGTCAAAACCCAAACTAGCAGTATGTGGTTCAGGTCACAGCAGCCTGGAAGATGGCTTTCTGTCATCTCCCATCTTAACACGAGTTAAATGCTGGGGCTGTGCCATAATTAAAGCCAGACCCGCTACCTTCCCAATCCTAGCCTTTTCTCATCCTTGCATTGCCTTCTGTGTGCTAGTGCATCATTAAAGCAGAAGACAAAAAATTTACCAAACTGAGCCAAAGTTACTCCAGCAACCCCAGAAATACCTGGGAATGCAGCTGATTCTAAATAAAGAACAAGGAACTTCCTACAGACCCATACAAAAAATTGGACAAAAAGGGAACAAAATAAATGGTGAAAATGCAGTGTGTAACAATAATCATGGGAAAACACAGAGGCAGAACAAACTAATATACCACATGAAACTCTTTCTTACATGAAATGTTCAGAATGCCCTCTATAAGCATTGATACATGCACCAATATGCAGTCGCACTGAATATTGGATGCGCTGATTTATCCCAGCAGTATTGCATATGCATGCATAAATGCTAATGGAGGGCATTTTGAACATTTCATGTAAGAAAGAGTTTCATGTGGTATGCTGATACTTTGTGCTCCTGTGTGTTCCCCATGACCTATGTATTAATGTACTATGTAGAGTTGTAAAAAAAATTAGTTCTAACATGGAAATAAAGCATTTCTAGGCCCATGTCCATACAACATACTTTTTTCTTCTACACGTGAGGAATGTGCCCTGAAAGTTTGGGCTGTACCTTATTGTTATACCCTGTAAAATTTGGAAAGAGCAGTAATGTATTGTAGAAGCTCACTGTCCATGGAAGAGCAGCACAGTGAGATGTAACAAAATGATCACCAGCAGCTATGATTTTTAGTAATAAAGCTGAGCATGAGGAATTTAATGCACATTCGTTATGAAAGTTATTGCAGGGAAGGTATTATGTATATCCATCTATTTTTCAGAAATCTTTTAATGAAAGAATCTACCGTAGTAAATATATTCAATTAGTGGGATTTCAGATAGAATAGGTCATCAGCCCAAAAATGTGAAACCCAGAACTTTCCACTTTTCATGATGTAACATCAAACCCACTTAAGAGTAAACACCTTCACAGGGAAAGAACGAAGGTCAAGTGCCCAAATAAAAAAAAAGTGGGGTGGGAATGGGGTTCACTGCAGAATTTAAGGGATAAAATGCATAAAATTATGAGTCATTATTCAATCTTCTTTCTTCTCTTCCCTTGCATACAGAATCTGTTTAGTTATATAGAACAAATTTTACATGTTGAAGGAGAAAACACTAAAAATAACATTTTATAATAACAACTTGGGGCCAAGAACCTTGTTTTCATTTCACATTGTAAGCACACAAATTTTAAAAAACTAGCATAATTGTTCCACCTAATCAGTACTTCAAATGTATTCACAATTCAATTTGTTTTTTAAATATTTTTTCCGTTGCACTGACACAGATAGGTCTTATAGTGACGATGGAATAGGAAAGGCCTAGCAGTGGGAAGGAAGCGGCCGTGGCCTTAATTAAGGTAGAGCCCCAGCATTTGCCTGGTGTGAAAGTGGGAAACCACAGAAAACCATCTTCAGGGCTGCCGACAGTGGGGTTCAAACTCACTATCTCCCTAATGCAAGCTCACAGCTGCACAGCCCTAATCGCATGGCCAAGGGGCTTGGTTATTCATAATTCAAGATTGCAAAAACATCAGCTTAAATAAAAGTAACAGTACATGTTTTGGCCTTATTAGGCCATCTTCAGCTGTATAAAAATAACATTGGCTTAGAATTTAACATACTGAAATTACAAAAGTCGAACGTACTGATTTAGTATCAGCTTAGCCGGCGCACAAACATGTTATGAGGCGAATACAGAGCTGTTGAAAATTTCACATCTCCCAAGATGACTTGACAACAGTTCATTTTCTACACTACTGTCTGACTGGCATTACACTTAACTTACTCTATATTTGTAAATTCAAATATTTTAGATGCTTTCACATTAAGTGAAACAACAATTCTAATTAATTAGATTTTTGTACTGTCAGCATTTTACCTGGAACAAAAATTTAAGGTGTAAGAAAATTTTCATTATAATACTGTCATACATCACCTAAAACTGTTCATTTTCAGACCTATTCGCATTTCATTATACCACATTGGACAACTTCCCCATCTAGTGATGTTTTAGCATGCATCTATTTTATCTTAAAGTATTTCTTATGAATGTATATTCTATTCATATTTTTGAGCTGTGAACATTTTACCTGGAACAAAATATTAAGGAGCAAGAAAATTTTTATTATAATATCATCGTTGGTGTTAATTACATGGAACTGAAACGAACAGCCAATGAAAGAAAAGAGTGGTTGCATCGACAAGGCAGCCTTTAGGATATTGATTGATTGATTGATCATTGTTGCAATAAACATTTTACCTGGAACAAAATTTTAAGGAGCAAGAAAATTTTTATTATAATATCATTGTCATACATCACCAAACACTGTTCATTTTCAGACCCATTTGTACTTCATTATACCACACTGGGCGACTCTCTCATCTAACGACGTTTTAGCACAAGTCTATTTTATCTTAAAGTATATGTTATGAATGTAAATTCTATTCATATTTTGTAATTTCAATACATTAAATTCTAAGCCAATGTTATTATTATGCAGCTGAAGATGGCCTAATGAGGCCAAAACATGTACTGTTACTTTTAATCCAATGTTTCTGCAATCTTGAATTGTGAATAAATTTGAATGTACTGATGAGGCGAAACACTTAAACTAGTTTGTTTTTTTAATTTATATAACACAATCGTCAATACAGAACCAAAATTAAGTTCATTTCAAGCGCATAAATGTTTCAGTTTTACAGGTACTTCCTGATTTTGCATCCCTCTTGTTAGCATCTTTTCTGTTGGAAATATAACCATCATAATCACTTTCTGCATCCATTTTCACAAACTTACAGCACTGACTGAGACATAAATTTGAATTTTAATATACTTAATGTTAAAAACTTGGTTGTGCACAAATATTTCAGCATATAAAACTGACTCTACATTTGAAAATTCAAATATTTTAGATGTTTTCACATTAAGTGAAACAATTCTAATTAATTAGATTTTTGTACTGTCAGCATTTTACCTGGAATAAAATTTTAAAGAGCAAGAAAATTTTCACTATATTATTGTCATACATCACCTAAAACTGTTCATTTTCAGACCTATTCGTACTTCATTATACCACATTGGACGACTCTCTTCGGCCGCTTCCTTCCCACTCCTAGGCCTTTGCTATTCCATCGTCACTGTAAGACGTATGTGTGTCAGTGCAATGGAAAAAATATTTAAAAAACAAATTGAATTGTGAATACATTTGAAGTATTGATTAGGTGAAAGAATTATCCAGGTGCTAAATACCCTAAATTAGATGACAGCATGGGCAATATCTTATTATCAATTGCTGAAACCATCAAAAGTCAGTTGGTTGCAGAGTAGGCTTCAGCCTACAAGTTGGCCATGGCTGGTCCATGGTTTTTGTGTGGTTTTCCATTCTCCTGCACTAAGATGAATGCCGGGAAAGTTCATAGTAAAGGCCATGGCTGCCAACCCCCTCACCTTCTCTGAGCATCCCCACCATAACATATCTCCTAGCCTGAGATGGTATCACCATCTAGGAAGCCTGCCTCCCCACTTCAGAAGAAGAATGAAAACAATTTAGGGATGATGATGATGATGCTAGTTGTTTAAAGGGGCCTAACATTGAGGTCATCGGCCCCTAATGATACGAAATGAAATAACAAAAAGTTAATTCATCCACTGACCAAAATAAATTAAAAAATGTCATGAAGAATGAATGGATGGACATGAACCCAACAAAAAACTAAAAACAAACAAAAAACAAACAGACTCGAAAAAAAAATCGTAAATAATAGTATTACTGACCAAGGGACCACTTATAAAGCACAATGATGCTTGATGTCTACAGGGTGCAAAATCCACGTCTAAGGAACCACAGAATGGTACATGTCGCGAGTAAAGTAGAACCATGGTATTTGTCATGTTGGGATACTAATCAAAAGTACTACTCACAAGTATTGTACTTCATATAGGTAACGCAAACCTATGGTGTTTCTCACACAATGCCACCATTCATAGCCAACGCAAACCGATAAGGTTCCTCACCGAGGTGTACTAACCACACTATCCCGTGGTGTTCCTCACATAGTGGGTACTAATCACAGGCAATGCAGACCCACGGTGTCGCTCATATAGTGGTACAACTCACAAGCAACGCCCAGACCCGCGGTGTTGCTCACATGGGTACGATGCACGGGTACTGGAAAACCCCAGGCCAGGCTCTTGGCTGCTACTAATCACAAACCTATTTCGTACCTAATATAGTGGTACTACTCGTAAGTACAGGCAACCTATGGTGCTCCCCGCGTGATGGTACAAATCAAAAATAGTTTCATGGTTCTAAGTCAATCATCCCTTGGTCGCCCCTTTTATCGCCTCTCACGACAGGCAGGGGATACCGTGGGTGTATTCTTCATCTGTGTCCCCCACTCACAGGGGGTAGTGTGTTTGGTCTGCGAGAGGTATTTTATTTCCCTCAAGTCCGCCGGCAAGCCGGTTAGGACCCCCCTATCCGCCACCTGGAACGCGCCACGTGGGAGTATCACCCCTCCCCCTGCTACGCCAGAGTAGTAGGTTCATGGAAACAATTTAGGATTAGCAGTAGTAACCATCAAATATCTTCACAAGAAAGATGCACATGAATATAACAATAAATTGTAATTAAAAACATCTGAGGCAATTTAAAAAGTCTCAAAATATATGACAGTCCTGTAAAATTTGGGATGGCCACCCTAAATCCACTGGTAAATTCCTCTGCTAGTCTTAGTACATCTGCAAGATGTACTGAATACCAAGAATAAATTCACTTTCGAATGATTTGAACTCTATTACTTTCCATAAATTTGATTCATGCTAACACATAGCTTACCATGATTATAGCAATTACTAGTGTGCTCATTAGAAGAAAATATTGTGTGACTAATACACACTAGTTTTTCTCCATCACATTATTCCAATACATTCAAAAGAGCCAGCAGCTAGCTAGTTAGCATACAGAGGGCACTGACTGGGTATAATCCAACCTCATACAAATAAACAAATAATTAATAATGTTACTGATTTTATGTTCCATTAACTATTTTTAAAGTTTCCAGAGATGCCATATAAACAAAGAAACTTCTCAGTCAGAAGTTCGTACACCTAATCTACAAAAGCAGAAATAAAACTAATTTGTAAACTGCATTTCGGAAAGAAACACAAACCAAAACATCTTAAAAGATAAAGTCTAATCCTTCTGTCAACAAACCAATTTTAATACTGCGGTGCTTGATAGCTTCTCCATTAGGAATGAATCCAGCGACCATGATCCTTGTTTCGTCAGCAAACGTACTTATAACTAGACCCAAGAGGACTTCAGTCAGCGTAGCTCGTCGACCCAAATTATGACGAGCACGAGGATCTACCGTAACCATCACTTCCCTCACTTCACCTTCCTGTAAAGTAATTTAAAACTGTTATACCACAGAGACAGAGAGAAGGCAGGATACATTATATTCAGTTTCTTAGCATCAGTAAAATTAAACATATGCATACCTGCCAACTCTGTGGAATGAAAATTCTTAAAATATTTCCACACTGTCAAACAAATGAGGCATAGCAAAAAATTGGTAATCACTATATACAGTAATACAAATGCTTAATATATTATTTGCAAATAGGCAGGTCATCATGTATCACAGTAGTACACTCCAATAAATTCACATACCCATATTATTTAAAAAAACAGAAGAACAGTTAAGGTCCACGACAGTAGGCCTACATGTATACATATTTCAGATGTTCCCATTATACTCACACTATTGAAAGTAAGGATCAAGTAAGGACACAACACTAAAACAACACACCACAACACATGTATAGCCACATACGACACATTAAAATTAAATTAACCTAAGATCGTGCTCTACCAAAAGTAATGAAAAGACTATCAAACAACTCCTCCATACACTTATCCTCATCAGCAATTGGAAGTACAGTACAAGAGGATATCAGAATGTATTGAAACACATCTCCGTTCACAATCTCCAACTATCGACCACTAGAGAAAGTATATTTTAGAGCGATTTCAAAATGCATCTTTTGATTGAAATTTGTAAAATATCATAGCTCACCCATAAAGTGGTAAAATATAATGTTTTCCACAAATTTTATGAACTAATTGTAAAAGTTGGTATGTATGCATAGGTAGATAAATCAATACCATTGTCAAATCAAATTTCAAGAAAAAGGAATGAACTCAGAGAACGATACAGTATAATGTACTGATTCGAGATAGTGAATGTGAAGGCAACTACACACTTCCCCATTCTCCAGTTATGACTTCACAGCTGTACATATATATCATAGAATATAAACTTTATGTTTTTGATCCATAATGAATTGTGATAACTAGAGCCCAGATTTCCATGCAAATGCATGTTTTTAAATAAGCTGGTTACTGTTCTCAAACTTAGCAAATATTCACTGTATGTCTTAACGATTCCAAATAACCGTTCTTTTTCCGTGGATGTTTGTATGTTTTGGCCTTTTAAGGAGAAAATTCATGCATAATGCATATTTTAAAATTTTGGGTTTAATAGCAAATATTTGAACATTTAATATTGCATAATATGACTTTTCTTCTGACTTTGGTGATTATATGTTAACTGGCATGATAGTGCCTTTTATGAATGTTGGTTTGCAGAATTTGGGACCATTTTTCCTCGAAGGAGTGCATAGAATCAATCAATCAATACTGATCTGCATTTAGGGCAGTCGCCCAGGTGGCAGATTCCCTATCTGTTGCTTTCCTAGCCTTTTCCTAAATGATTTCAAAGAAATTGGAAATTTATTGAACATCTCCCTTGGTAAGTTATTCCAATCCCTAACTCCCCTTCCTATAAATTAATATTTGCCCCAGTTTGTCCTCTTGAATTCCAACTTTATCTTCATATTGTGATCTTTCCTACTTTTATAAACGCCATTCAAACTTATTCGTCTACTAATGTCATTCCACGCCATCTCTCCGCTGACAGCTCGGAACATACCACTTATAATACCAATATAAATGGTCCGTTATTGGACATTATAAATTTTCCAGCCAACTCATTCCTGGTTGCCAGCGCCTCGCCCCCGTGTGCTAGGTTGGGCTCATCAGTTGGTATCTAGCACACCTACCAAGACGCTGGCTAGTGCATACCGTGGAGGCCACTGCGAAGGCTAATTGTAGCCACAGGCAGTGCCAATGCACTATGAGAGACTTAGTCTCATTATCTGCTTGGCCATCAGATGATATAGATGTTGATTCCCATAGGGAATCTGAAATATTTGTTCCGCACACGGGGGCGAAGCGCTGGCAACCAGGAATGAGTTGGCTGGAAAATTTATAATGTCCAATAACGCACCATTTATATTGGTATTATAAATTTACTCATTCGGAACAAATATTTCAGATTCCCTATGGGAATCAACATCTATATCATATACCACTTAGTCGAGCAGCTCTTCTTCTTTCTCTCAATTCTTCCCAACCCAAACATTGCAACATTTTTGTAACGCTACTCTTTTGTCGGAAATCACCCAGAACAAATCGAGCTGCTTTTCTTTGGATTTTTTCCAGTTCTTGAATCAGGTAATCCTGGTGAGGGTCCCATACACTGAAACCATACTCTAGTTGGGGTCTTACCAGAGACTTATATGCACTCTCCTTTACATCCTTACTACAACCCCTAAACACCCTCATAACCTTTGTTTACAATCCCATTTATGTGATTACCCCAATGAAGATCATTCCTTATATTAACACCTAGATACTTACAATGATCCCCAAAAGGAACTTTCACCCCCATCAACGCAGTAATTAAAACTGAGAGGACATTTCCTATTTGTGAAACTCACAACCAGACTTTTAAACCCCGTTTATCAACATACCATTGCCTGCTGTCCATCTCACAATATTTTCAAGGTCACGTTGCAGTTGCTCACAATCTTGTAACTTATTTATCACTCTATAGAGAATAACATCATCCGCAAAAAGCCTTACCTCCGATTCCACTCCTTTACTCATATCATTTATATATATATAAGAAAACATAAAGGTCCGCTAATACTGCCTTGAGGAATTCCCCTCTTAATTATTACAGGGTCAGATAAAGCTTCACCTACTCTAACTCTCTGAGATCTATTTTCTAGAAATATAGCAACCCATTCAGTCACTCTTTTGTCTAGTCCAATTGCACTCATTTTTGCCAGTAGTCTCCCATGATCCACCCTATCAAATGCTTTAGACAGGTCAATCGCGATACAGTCCATTTGACCTCCAGAATCCAAGATATCTGCTATATCTTGCTGGAATCCTACAAGTTGAGCTTCAGTGGAATAACCTTTCCTAAAACCGAACTGCCTTCTATCGAACCAGTTATTAATTTCACAAACATGTCTAATATAATCAGAAAGAATGCCTTCCCAAAGCTGACATACAATGCATGTCAAACTTACTGGCCTGTAATTTTCAGCTTTATGTCTATCACCCTTTCCTTTATACACAGGGGCTACTATAGCAACTCTCCATTCATCTGGTATAGCTCCTCCGACCAAACAATAATCAAATAAGTACTTCAGATATGGTACTATATCCCAACCCATTGTCTTTAGTATATCCCCAGAAATCTGATCAATTCCAGCCGCTTTTCTAGTTTTCAAGTTTTGTATCTTATTGTAAATGTCATTGTTATCATATGTAAATTTTATTACTTCTTTGGCCTTAGTCTCCTCCTCTATCTCGACATCATCCTTGTAACCAACAATTTTTACATACTTCTGACTGAATACTTCTGCCTTTTGTTGATCCTCACATACACACTCCCCTTTTTCATTAATTATTCCTGGAATGTCCTTCTTGGAACCTGTTTCTGCCTTAAAATACCCATACATACCCTTCCATTTTTCACTAAAATTTGTATGACTGCCAATTATGCTTGCCATCATGTTATCCTTAGCTGCCTTCTTTGCTAGATCAATTTTCTAGTAAGTTCCTTCAATTTTTCCTTACTTCCACAGCCATTTCTAACTCTATTTCTTTCCAGTCTGCACCTCCTTCTTAGTTCTTTATTTCTCTATTATAATAAGGTGGGTCTTTACCATTCCTTACCACCCTTAAAGGTACAAACCTGTTTTCGCATTCCTCAACAATTTCTTTAAACCCATCTCAGAGTCTGTTTACATTTTTATTTACCGTTTTCCACCGATCATAGTTATTTTTTAGAAACTGCCTCATGCCTGCTTTATCAGCAATATGGTACTGCCTAACAGTCCTAATTTTAAGACCTTCCTTTCTATCACATTTATTTTGAACTACGACAAAAACAGCTTCATGATCACTAATACCATCTATTACTTCAGTTTCCTTATAGAGCTCATCTGGTTTTATCAGCACGACATCCAGGATATTTTTCCCTCTGGTTGGTTCCATCACTTTCTGAATCAGCTGTCCTTCCCACATTAACTTATTTGCCATTTGTTGGTCATGCTGCCTGTCGTTCACATTTCCTTCCCAATTGACATCTGGCAAATTCAGATCTCCCGCTACAATCACATTTCTTTCCATGTTGTTTCCCACATAGCTGACTATCCTATCAAATAATTCCGAATCCGCGTCAGTGCTACCCTTTTCCGATCTGTACACTCCAAATATATCAAGTTGCCTATTATCTTTAGAAATGAGCCTTACACCTAGAATTTCATGTGTCTCATCTTTAACTTTTTCGTAGCTTACAAATTCTTCTATCACCAGAATGAACACTCTCCCTCCCACCATTCCTATCCTATCTCTACGATACACACTACAGTGCCTTGAGAAAATTTCTGCATCCATTATATCATTTCTCAGCCATGATTCAACTCCTATTACAATATCTGGTAAATATATATCTATTAAATTACTTAATTCTATTCCTTTCTTTACAATACTTCTACAGTTCAACACTAACAATTTTATGTCAACCCTACTTGATTTCCAGTTTCCTGTTCCCTTATCACCACTCCCTAGGCCATCCCGTTTCCCTGAATGTACCTCCCTATTACCCTTCCAAACAAATTTCCTAACTTATACGTACGACTGCGGTTTAAATGAAGGCCATCCAAGCACAGATCCCTATCTCCTACCCACCCATTAGGATCTAGAAATTTCACTCCCAGTTTCCCACATACCCACTCCATAGTCTCATTTAAATCCCTAATCACCCTCCAGTCAGTATCCCCCCTACACAGTATTCCACTAATAACAATCTCCGCTTTCTTAAACTTCACCCTGCTGCATTTACCAGATCCCACACATCTCCAACTATGTTGGTACTTATATCAGCTTGCTTTACGTTGTTGGTACCAACGTGAAACACTACCACCTTCCCATTCCCCTCCTCCCTCTCTTCTACTTTCCTCAACATCTGCCTCAACCTAATTCCTGGATAACATTCTACCCTGGTTCCCTTTCCTCCACACACTTTCCCCACGTGTCTAACGATGGAATCCCTCATGACCAGAGCCTCAACCCTACCCATCTCATTTGATCCCCTCCCCTCCTGGTCAGCCCTATCTGTCCTGATAGCTGCAGAAGCTACTTCCTCCTCCCTTTTCTCCTTCCCATGACCCTGTTCCAGCTGTCTTTTCCTATCCTCTACTCTACATTTCCCTTTCCTACCTTTGCCCTTCCTCCCACTTCCACACATCTCAGCAACAGTTCCCTGTCCCTTATCTTCCCTCTGTTGTTCTACCTGGAGTGACTCGTACCGATTTCGCACAGACACCTGTCCTGAATTCTGATCCTGAATAGAGCCCTTAGCCTGCAATCTCCTTCCCCTTAGAACATTAGACCACCTGTCTTCTACAACTCCTCCCTCTCCTTCCCCTCCCTCTTGTACACCAACTGTAACCTGTACATTGTTTGCGAGAGTTCTATCTTCCTTCCTGTCTTCTGTGAGAATCCTAATTATCTCCCTCAAACTTTCCAACTCCTCCCTCATACCCCTCAATGCCTCGCCACACCCACAGTTCATACACTCGCGCTCCTTAGCCATTCTTTACGGGGAAAAAAAATGAAATTAAAAATAAAATAACTTATTTGCAATGTACGAGTTTTCCGGGGATTTTTCGATGATACAGACCACTATCTGATCTGTAGTGAACTAAGTATCTCTAGGCCTAAGGTAGAGAAGTGAAATCTGTCTGCAAACGAATAAGGGTAGAAAATCTCCAGGACGAGGAAAGTAGACGGAAGAACATGGATATGATTAGTGAGAAGTTTCGAACAGTAGACATTAAGCAGGTTCATGATATAGAAAGTGAATGGGTGGCATATAGGGATGCTGTAGTAGAAACAGCCAGGGAATGCCTTGGAACAACTGTGTGTAAAGACGAGAAAAGGCGAACATCTTGGTGGAATGATGAAGTGAGAGCAGCTTGTAAACGTAAAAAGAAGGCTTATAAGAAATGGCTCCAAACAAGGGCCGAGGCAGATAGGGAGTTGTATGTAGATGAAAGAAACAGAGCGAAACAAATAATTGTTGAATCCAAAAAGAAGTCATGGGAAGATTTTGGTAACAACCTGGAAACGCTAGGTCAAGCAGCAGGGAAACCTTTCTGGACAGTAATAAAGAATCTTAGGAAGGGGGGGAAAAAGGAAATGGACAGTGTTTGGAGTAATTCAGGTGAACTCATAGATCCCAGGGAATCACTGGAGAGGTGGAGGGAATATTTTGAACATCTTCTCAATGTAAAAGGAAATCATCCTGGTGGTGGTGTGAACAGCCAAGCTCATGGGGAGGAGGAAAATGATGTTGGTGAAATTATGCTTGAGGAAGTGGAAAGGATGGTAAATAAACTCCATTGTCGTAAGGCAGCAGGGATAGATTAAATTAGACCTGAAATGGTGAAGTATAGTGGGAAGGCAGGGATGAAACGGCTTCATAGAGTAGTAAAATTACCATAGAGTGTTGGTAAGGTACCTTCAGGCAAAAGCAGTAATTGCACCTATCTATAAGCAAGGGAACAGGAAGGATTGCAACAACTATCGAGGTATCTCATTGATTAGTATACCAGGCAAAGTATTCACTGGCATCTTGGAAGGGAGGGTGCGATCAGTCGTTGAAAGGAAGTTGGATGAAAACCAGTGTGGTTTCAGACCACAGAGAGGCTGTCAGGATCAGATTTTCAGTATGCGCCAGGTAATTGAAAAATGCTACGAGAGGAATAGGCAGTTGTGTTTATGTTTCGTAGATCTAGAGAAAGCATATGACAGGGTACCGAGGGAAAAGATGTTCGTCATACTGGGGGACTATGGAATTAAAGGCAGATTATTAAAAACAATCAAAGGCATTTATGTTGACAATTGGGCTTCAGTGAGAATTGATGGCAGAATGAGTTCTTGGTTCAGGGTACTTACAGGGGTTAGACAAGGCTGTAATCTTTCACCTTTGCTGTTTGTAGTTTACATGGATCATCTGCTGAAAGGTATAAAATGGCAGGGAGGGATTCAATTAGGTGGAAATGTAGTAAGCAGTCTTGCCTATGCTGACGACTTGGTCTTAATGGCAGATTGTGCCGAAAGCCTACAGTCTAATATCGTGGAGCTTGAAAATAGGTGCAATGAGTATGGTATGAAAATTAGCCTCTCGAAAACTAAATTGATGTCAGTAGGTAAGAAATTCAACAGAATTGAATGTCAGATTGGTGATACAAAGCTAGAACAGGTCGATAATTTCAAGTATTTAGGTTGTGTGTTCTCCCAGGATGGTAATATAGTAAGTGAGATTGAATCAAGGTGCCGTAAAGCTAATGCAGTGAGCCCGCAGCTGCGATCGACTGTATTCTGTAAGAAGGAAGTCAGCTCCCAGACGAAACTATCTTTACATCGGTCTGTTTTCAGACCAACTTTGCTTTACGGGAGCGAAAGCTGGGTGGACTCAGGATATCTTATTCACAAGTTAGAATTAACAGACATGAAAGTAGCAAGAATGATTGCTGGTACAAACAGGTGGGAACAATGGCAGGAGGGCACTGGGAATGAAGAAATAAAGGCTAATTTAGGAATGAACTCGATGGATGAAGCTGTACGCATAAACCGGCTTCGGTGGTGGGGTCATGTGAGGCGAATGGAGGAGGATAGGTTACCTAGGAGAATAATGGACTCTGCTATGGAGGGTAAGAGAAGTAGAGGTAGACCAAGACGACGATGGTTAGACTCGGTTTCTAACGATTTAAAGATAAGATGTATAGAACTAAATGAGGCCACAACACTAGTTGCAAATCGAGGATTGTGGCGACGTTTAGTAAATTCACAGAGGCTTGCAGACTGAACGCTGAAAGGCATAACAGTCTATAATGATAATGTATGTATGTATGCAAAAAATAAATGAACGGAGGGCTATATTATCTGGGATAGTACACAACAATAAGGTAATTAATATACGACTACACTACAATACTACTTAATCGTGCTCTATTTTTTTTATATCCTACAACCCCTAACAGGATAAAAACTGCTGTTAATTACTGAATATCGAAAGTAATACACAAGAACTACACAATTCCAAACTGCAATTAAGCCTATCCCAATTACAACAACAGTTATTTCAGTAAGAGTTTCTACGGATACCTCTACTACACCAGTACTACACAAATATTTTACAATAATAAAATAAGCACACTAAATTCTAATAGGATATTACTCGTATACTACTGTACAGTACACTACAGTAATTTAAAACTACTTTCAGACGTATCCTAATTACGATACCAGTACCGTACCGTATGTCACTACTAAGCTCAACAGAAATGAAATTTGCAAGAACTACTGTACTCAAAGATTACCAACGAAGCTAAATGCTTAGACAAATTATTATTAGTATTACGGTCTAATAGATACACACGAATATAGCAGGCAAGATACGGCACTATCTAAATGTACCATACTGTATCTATACTACAATGTATCTACACTACACTACACTGCGTTTGGTTAAATGCTTAAGTATCGAAAGGATTGCCGTACACGAAGAAAAACACGAATATAACCGGCAAGATACTATCTAATATATTATACCTTACTTTCACTACAATTCAACTGAAATGTGGTTATGTGATTATTACAGCTGGTGGATTACTATTATTTTCCCTACTCCATGGGACGGAGAATAAAAGTGTCCTTAATTAGGCCTACTGAAAAATACAAGGTTGTCTACAATAATTTCTCAAATATTTCTATCAAAACTACGACTACTACTCCAGGGACTTGAACTGCAATTACTGGGATATATGAAATTTATTATTATTAGCTAACCGCTCATAAATACTGAAAGATCGAGGGAGCGAAATATAAATTATGGATACTTTAACTACCTACTCAGAAGTACAAATGAATGGAATACAAGGTCAGCTGATTTTTATTTATATTTACTTGACTACACTACACCCTTTGTTCACGACTGTAGCCAACAATGCAATATTTGAATATGAGGAGCGAGAATAATCAATAACAATACGACTGTTAACTATTACCGTGTAATCTCTTTAACTTCTTTTTAAATAGAAGTTTACAGGCGTATCGTGTTTTTTAATGTAGTAAATTATTACCTTCGCAATAGTTTGAACGGATATCTATACGAAATACCGGAGAAGTTGCTGCAGAAGTTACGGTACTATTCCTTATGATAATCTGCCTTTGTAAGTATAACCAACGAACCTACAGATATTTACAAATATTTTTAAAGTTAATATTATTACCTAAAGTATTTCCTAAACCTAAATTCGAAACAAGGTACACCTGGCTAGCCTACTTAACCTAGAAATCGTAATTTACTGAAGACCAACTGAATTACTTGTTACAAAATTTAAATAAATATCACTACTCCCAATTTCTACCAACAGCACTAAACACCACTATATAAACAGCACTAAATGAATCAGATATACACAAAATTAAGCTATTTCAATAGGTTTTCACGACTTTATCACTACAATAATGCAAGAGCTCTCTCAACAGCCAACCGTTCTCAAGCGCATGTGGTGCTACATTGCTACAATTGAACATGCAGGACAATTGTTCGGTTGTGACTCGATGATTACACTTTCAGGTCCCTCTGACCGCAAGTTTGGACAACAATCAATACAGGATGTGCCCACTACGAGCTGCAATACATTGATGAATTCGTCGAGGCATAGAGTCAATAAGGCCCTGGATCGCTTCCTGAGGAATTGTGGCCCATGTTTGCTGCAGTGCACGGGTCAGTTATTCCAGAGATGTGGGTGGCTGAGGACGGTTGGCCAGTTGTCGACCCATCATGTCCCACACATGCTCAATAGGACTGAGGTCCGGAGATCTGGCGGGCCATTCTAAGGTTGTGATGTCGTGGAGAGCTTCTCTGGAGATGCGTGCAGTGTGAACCCGGGCATTGTCCTGCTGAAACATCCCATTAGCAATGTTCGTCATCATAGGAACAACCACTGGATTGAGTACCCTATCAACGTACTGTCGAGCAGTCATAGGCCCTCAACAAGCACCAATTGTGATTTCACATTAAAGCCAATAGCTCCCCAGACCATAATGCTTGGTGTTGGCCCTGTGTGCCTCTCGACAATAAGATCTGGGCGGCCCCTCTCCCCGGTACGTCGGCGCACACGATTCCGGCGATCACTGCGGGCAAGACAGAAGCACGATTCATCACTAAAGATGACCCTATGCCATTCGTCGACCCACGTCGATCTTTCTCGACACCAGGCCACCCTTACATGTCGCTGTTGTGGAGTCAATGAACACCTTCTGCAGGGACATGGGCTCGTAAGCCAGCTGCACGCAGGCTATTACCAACTATTTGTTGTGTAATGTGGGGTGCCACAGCTGCTCGAATTTGCGCTGCTGTTGCATGGGGTTCCATCCAGGCCATCCGAATGATGCGGCGATCCTCTCTCACAGTTGTCTGTCATGCTGGGCCTGTGCCAGGTCTACGAGTGTGGATACCTTCATTTGACCATTGCGGCCATACACGTTGTACCGTAGATGCCTGTCGGCCAACATGTGCAGCGACAGTCCTTAGCAATAATCCAGCCTCACACAGCCCAATTATCCGAGCCCTCTCAAACGGCGACAGTTGTTAATAGCGTGCTCTTCTCTGTCATCGAGGCATGTTTGTCGGGGAACACTTCACTGCACAGACTGCAAGTCAACTATGCTACACCAGAGTCCGTATACTGGAGTTGATTCCTCTGCTACCAATCACGTGGGGAAACCTGTAGCAACAATCCAATGCGTCTGAAACTTTGATCGTTTACATATCTACATAGCATCGTTCCATATCTTGAAAATCAACACAAATGACCAATGCCTTCATGGTGTTGCAATTTCCATTTTCTTAAGTGTATGTCTATAAAAACGGAGAGAATGTATTCCTGGCATTCCATGTGACAACCAAAGTTAGTACATATGGTAGAGGTCCTATAATCCTTGCTTGCTATTTGCTTAACGTCGCACCGACACAGATAGGTCTTATGGCGACGATGGGACAGGAAAGGCCTAGGAATGGGAAGGGATCGGCTGTGGCCTTAATTAAGGTACAGCCCCAGCATTTGGCTGGTGTGAAAATGGGAAACCATGGAAAACAATTTTCAGGGCTGCCGACAGTGGGATTCGAACCCACTATCTCCCGGATACGAGATCACAGTTGCGCGCTCCTAACCGCATGGCCAACTCGCCCGGTGGTCCTATAATCCAATTAACCAAGCACTTTCTTATCTGTTGCTTGAGTAAACATTGACGTAGGCCAGAAGGCCCTACGCCTATCTCTGCAATTCTTAGGAATAAAGTGTCTCAGTAATGGCGAGTGGCGAGTGGTCTCCGGAGAGGCCTGGTGCAGGTCTTTTTGATTTTACACCCATAGGCATCCTGCGCGTCATGATGAGGATGAAATGATGAAGAAGATGACACATACACCCAGTCACCATGCCAAGGAAATTAACCAATATTATAGTTAAAATTCCTGACCCTGCCTGGAATCGAACCCGGGACCTCTGTGACCAAAGGACAGCACGCTAACCATTTAGTCAGTCCCAGTAATAATAATGGTGTATGGCCTCCGGAAAGGCCTGGTGCGGGTCTTTTTCTCGTAGACAGCCTATTAGGCGACCTGCATGTCTGTGAAGATGAGGGCCCTACCTAGGATGATTTCTAATGCTGAACACACCACACAAATCCAGCCCCCAAGCCATTGGAATTATTCGGTTAAGGTTAAAATCCCCGCCCCAGCCGGGAATCGAACCCGGTACCCTCTGAACCGAAGGCCAATACGCTGACCATTCAGCCAACGAGTTAGTGTCCCAGTAATACATTGCTGTAAATTGAATCGTAATTTGTATATTACACATTGACGGAAGTGATCCGTTGAAATCCTTATTTTGAATTCTTCAAGCTTTTCAAAGACGTGTTGTGGTGAAAAGGCAAAAGACGCGCAATTTAACCTCACTTTGTCCCAAATGTCTTCATTTAAGTATGCATGTGTCACTTCTTGTGACATAGAAAGATCAGTTTCTGTGCTTAAGAACATGCTGACAGATAAACGGATGAGCTTAAATCAAGAAAATTTGAAGAAATTACGGTTGTTGTATAAAGTATAAAGGAACTGAATTTTGATAGTGCATATTTTTCAGTTCATTGCGCATGTTTTGCCATATGATAGCGCATGAATGCATGTATATTTTGAGATTTGCCAGCGCATGGAAATCCGGGCTCTAGTGATCACAATAATAACTAAACTTATGTCGTAATGGTCCACCTTTTCAATACTACATTATGTAATGTTGACATTACATTTTTAGTCAAGGAACTAGTTTCGGCCTTGGCTGCCCATCATCAGCCATAATATAAAACTGGACAAACACATCTAATATTTAAAACAAATGTAAAAACATACACAAATGGCGTTAAAAGGTATTATAAACATCTGGAGTTCCTAAAATGAACTACGTGCACAACACATAAAATATAAGATGAAATCAAAGTAAGGCTCTTAGTGAGATCTAAAATCCTTAGATGCATTACATCATGTTAAAATATTTCATTAGTGCTTCCTGTTAAAATATCTTGAAATCCCTGAAAAAGTTCCTCTATTGGAAGTTGTCAAATGTTCGAGTCAGGATGGCACATGAAGATATGTTTAAATAACTGGCACGTTCTTACATTACAGCTGGTAGAGATTCGCAATTCAATGTGGTGTCCATGAAATTAACCTAAATGAATGATAGTCAAAAATGAAGAAATGAAAGGGGAGTGTGTGCTAATCATATGGCATAGGTTATATGAGACTTACCTTTCTTCGCAGCATATGGTGTGTAGTCTACCGTTGTGTGCCTCATGCTAACGGGGAGAAGTTGAGATTGGATCGTAAGACTCGAAGTGATACTTGAAAAGGGACAGGGAGGGGCAAGGAGAGAGGAGAGGGCAGAAAAAGCAAAGGGGACAGGGGAAGGGGGATTAAGGCAGAGGTGAAGTATGTGGGAAAACAGATAGCTAATGAGAAAGGGTGCTGTGAATAGTATGAAAAATTGAATTATGACTTTCTGGTTTAACGTTTCTAAAAATGGGAATTAGTAGATCAAACAGGATATTTGGCTTTTTGGAAATGTCATTAAGATTATAATTCAGGTTAAAATATTGATCTATCTGTATGAAGCAGCTTTCTATAATGTTAAGAAGTGCTCCTCTGTTGAGATTTTGAGAATTTCCATATGTTGTTTTATGTCTGTGAATTTGTGATTATAGTCACGCATATGCTGTCCCATAGCCGAAAACCTATTGTACTTCAGGGCATTAACATGTTCTAAGTATCTTATATTAAAGCTCCTTCCAGTCTGTCCAATGTAAGGGAACCATAACTTACTGTTGCAATAAATCCTGTACACTCCTGATTTTGAGAAACTATTGAACTTGTTTATGGATGTAGCATTATGTAAGGCATCTGCATTCCTATTATTGGTTTTGAAAACTACTTTTACACCATGCTTTTTAAAGATGTTGGAGACTTTGTAAATTTGTTTGTTGAACATCAAGGTAGAAAAAGAGTTGCTGTTTTGTTTATCATTTTTCCCAAGTAGTTCTGGGGCAATATTTATATTAATGATTATTCTTTCAATAAAGAATCTGTTGTATCCATTAGATTTAGCAATATTACGAATAGTGTTCAACTCATTTTTGAGGTCACTTTTTGACAATGGAGCATCGAAGGCTCGGTATACCCTGATGTTGTATGCTGCTCATTTGTGAATTTGAGGGTGTGAAGAATCTTGACAGATTGTAGTGACTATGTTGGGTGGGTTTTCTGAAAATCTTATATCTTAAGGAGCCTGGGTGCCTAAAATATAATTTTCTACACAATTTTGGATTCAAGTGTAAATTTTATACGTGGATCAATGTTATTTAGATTAATGAGCGTCTGTTATGCTCCCATTCATAATTACTATTGTGTCATCTATGTATCTTGCCCAGAAAGGGATGTTGTCAAATCATCATCATCCTCCTCCTAAACCATCACTAGTTTCCCAGATGTGGTATATGAGCCTCCTCCATCTCATCCTGTCCTTGTACCATTCCTCCTCCACCAACCTGCCCCAATCACGACCTCTCAGCAGTACATCGTTCTTAACTAAATCTATCCATTTCCTTCGTGGCCTTCCCACAGGTTGTCTTCCTTCTACTTTTCTGTCAAATTCCTCCCTTGCAGTTCTGTTAACTGGCATCCTCTTCATGTGACCAAACCACTTCAGTCTTGATATCTGAATCTTATTGAGGAGAGAATCATCTATTCCTACTTCGTCTCTAATTTTCTCATTCCTAATCTTGTCTTTCCTGGTTTTCTGGATCATAGTGCGTAGGAATTTCTTTTCAGCTTCCTGGAGTTTGGAATTATCTCTACTGGTCAGTGTTGTGGTTTCGAGACTGTATTTAAGAATTGGTGTATAATAGGACTTGTACAATGTCATTTTTGTTTTCATAGGTATTTGCTCATCCCACAGCAGGTGTCTTACCTGGTGGTAAAATTATGTTGCCTTATTGATTCGATTGTTCACTTCATGTTTTGCTAGGTTGTCATTTGATAGAACGCTACCCAAGTATTTGAAAACTGGAACGCTGTCCAGTTGAGCTGCATTTAACATGACTATTGGTTTTACTCCTTCCCCATACACTTTCATCACCACTGTCTTGGTCTTACTGATGTTTAAACCATATTTCTTAAACTCCTCATTCCAGCTTTGCATTCTCCCTCCCAATTACTCTTCTGAGTCACTCCAGATCAAAACATCATCTGTAAATGTGAAGGCTTTGATACCTCCATGTTCTTCCCTTTTAATAGATTTCATTACTACATCCATCACAATAATAAATAGAAGTGGTGACAATGAGCTGCCCTGCTGCACTCCTCTCTTTGTTTCAAACCAGTCTGACAAACCACGTCCTACTTGAATACAACTTATATTCCCACTATACAACATTTTCACTTTGTCTATGAGGCTGTCTCGCACTTGAAGTTCTTTCATGCATTGCCAAATTCTTTCCCTTGGTACACTGTCGTAGGCTTTCTCAATGTCCAAAAATATTAGAAATAAAGGCTTGTTCTTCTCCCAGTATTTTCCCAGTTTTCCATGTTGTCAAAGTTATTATTATTATCATCAATTTTGGTATGTTCCAAAAAATCCAAGTAAATCTTGGCCAAGATACCCGAGGCTGGTGATCCCATAGCCAATCCTTCTTGTTGATAAATAACATTACCAAAAGTGAAATAATTGTAGTTTACAACTAATCTAACAATAGATATGAAATCCTGTATTTCTAATGTACTTAGGAAGCTGTATTTGCTTAAATTGTTTTGAATGATGGGGTATACCTTGGAAATTTGTATACTAGGATACATGTTCGCAATATCAAATCAATGAAGAGAATGATTGGATTGAATATTAAACTTTTTTAATTTGTTGATCAATTCTTTAGTGTTTTAATGGATTTTTTTTAGATAAACATCAAAGTTCGTTCTTAAAAACTCTTGAATGAATTGTCACACTTGATATTAAGGACTTGGTCTATAGTCAATGATTGGGTGAATGGGGATGCCGGGCTTGTGTATCTTGGGGAGGGCTTTGGCAGTAGGTAGGCCTGGGTTCATACTAATCAGTTTAGTTTTTTCTTGATCTGCCAATAAGTATGAAGTATTCTTGAGGGTTTGCTTAAGCTGACGTTGGATTCTCGAGGTAGGGTACTTCTTCACTGTAGAAAATGAGCTATCTTTAAAAAGTTGATTTGATTTACTTATATAAGTTATTCATTTTTATCCATTATAACATTATATTATTATATACCCTTATCTGCTTTCATAATGATAAGATTATTATCATTAATCTTCTTTTTGAGAGCATGTATTTGCTTTTCCACAAGAAACGAATCTTTATAGCTATTGTTGTTATGAGTAGTAAGGTGTGAATTAGGGGAGTTAATGTTGTTTTTTGGGTTAAGAATATTGTTCAATTTTCTTTTTTTTACTTCAATTCTTACTTCATCCTGTTTTTCTGCTGGCAATTTGCTAATGGCTATTTCTGCTTCTACTGTTGTAGTGATGGCTGTATTAGGAGTGTTAAAATTAGGCCCATTGTATTTAGGACCCCTGGCTAAAATGGAACATTCGTCATCATTCAATGACACCTTGGACAAATTTATGATCGAAGGGTGAAATTGGTTGGGCATGTTAGTGCTTTGGCTGTTTTTTTAGCATAGCTATTGTTGAGTATGGAGTTCATTAACATGTGCAGCTTTTTCTCCAGAGTTTATAGCTTCTTTGATAACACAATAAATAATCTACTGTCAACTTGAGTTTGAAAAATGTGCCAGTGAGCATCCGAAAGTAAACTTGTACTTTCGAGGCGAGTCTCATATAATGTATGGTAGAGAAAGGATTTTTTCTTGTACAACAATCTAATCTCCCCTCTCAGGCTTATTTGTTCTAGTTTGGGCCTTTGTAATTTTAAATAAGAACAATGTCTCTTAAAATTGCCCTAAAGAAAGTTGGGTGTCAAACTGTAAGCGACAGACTGAGAAATTTGATGTCTTTGCCCAGTTTGGCTATTTTGACTTTACGACCTAAATATAAATAGGCTTTTTGCCTTGCCTGGTTGGCTGCATAATCATAGGATATAAACTTCACATTTTTGATGCATGTTGAATTGGTGATCACAATAATCACTGTACTGGAGGAACAGCAACTCCATACATTTAAAACGAGCACCTTTTACAAGGCCATCTCTAATACGAACTGTGAAACTTCTAGTGGAAGGAGTTTGAACATTTATCGTCAGATGTCTCTACGGTCAACTTCTGTGCTCCCTCTGGTGAGAGGATGGACAGTTAATTTTCGAGATAAATTTTGTAGTCATTAGTTGGTAAAACTGAATTGTTTGTAGATTGTTTTTTGTGTTCTAAGGTTATCAGCACTTCTATCTCTTTCCGCTGGCTTTAAAAGTTAACCAATAAGGAATTTTAGAAATTTATTTCATCAACTAATAGAATTTGTGGGTGTGTACAGTGCTTTGGTCCAGAGAATTCTGCAACCTTCCTCTCTGCTATAAAAGCTGAGACCTTTTGGGCCATGTTGTCTTTTGATTGCTCCAGTCCAGCAGCAGAGCGTGTTCATAGAGGAGGCAGGGGATACGCCTCGCCCATCTCCGGGAGGCCCTCCAGCTCAAGGTAATTGCAGACATCTTGTAATAACGCAATAGCCTCAGAGAGTGTGTTTGAGGAGAAGGTTTCAAATTATTTTGTAATGTAACCTTAAATGTAATTTTTCAAACACGTCCAAAGACCTTAGGGTAACTTAGGGAATAAACGTGTAAACACTTTTGTATTCCCCTTCAATATGGTCAGGAAGTGACTACGTTTTTGTAAACTTTAAAATTCATCTCTTCTCTGAAATTTAAAACTTTTTCTCCATCTAGTCACCTCCGTAGTATAGACTTAGCCTCTGTAACTTTGGGCCATAAGCCCACATATAGTTTTAAGTATTTTCAAGTGTTTTTCAAAGATATGGTCAGGAAGTGACTACGTTTTTGTAAACTTTAAAATTCATCTCTTCTCTGAAATTTAAAACTTTTTCTCCATCTAGTCACCTCCGTAGTATAGGCTTAGCCTCTGTAACTTTGGGCCATAAGCCCACATATAGTTTTAAATATTTTCAAGTGTTTTTCAAAGGAGTGCAAGTGCTCGCCTCCTAACGTTTTGATTTTTGACCAAAGGTCAGGTAGAATGGGCATTTATTGCCCCTGTTGAAATTTACTTTCAATTTAAATGTAATGTAGACTGTCGAGCGATTAAGACAGTGGAAACTGGTTGTTGTTAACCTAATGTAAAAGCTGAATTGTGCCTTTGAAAGGCTGAAAGCTTGTACATTTTGGAGAGTAGTCTCCTAGGTAATTATGTGGGGCTAAAAAACTTGACACATTCGGGGGAGCAGAGAATGTGGTCGCAGACGGGTTAAGCCGCATTTTTTTAATGGTGACGTTGATTCCATTGAGCAGGAGGAAAGTTCTCCTCCTTCTATTTCTATATCTTCTGGTGTTTGTGCTCTTTTGACTGATACCTCTATATTATTCCATGACATCGAAAAATATCAATGGGAAGATCCAGTGCTGGCTCCTATTACGGAAACCGTTTTTTCTGGGGAACATGTTGTCCCTAATGTTCTGAGGAATGGGGTTCTGTGTTGCCCTTTGAGGCATGATCAAAAGATGAAAGTTGTTGTTCCAACTGTTCTTGTGCCCATGATCTTGAAGTATTATCATGAGACCCAATTAGTGGGACATTTAGGCATCTTCAAAACTAGAGATAAAATTAGAGAAATATTCATATGGAAGAGTAAGGATGGAAAAATTAGGGAAAAGGTTAAAGCTTGTAAATCTTGCCTGCTTAGTAAGCCCACTTTGTCCGCCAATACAATAACCACAAAAAAAAAAAAAAAAAACACATGAAACAATTCGTTTCATAAGATGTATAACACTATCACAGAAAAAAATGTGTTTGTCCTGCCAATTAACCTTCAAGAAAACCAATGGATAACATCCTAAAGATCTATCACTTCACTACAATTCACTCTCATACACAAAAACTAGTATAAGGAAATCTTAACCTTCAAAGAATATAAATAGTAACCATCACTAATCTATTACAACACCATAATTTTCACATTTTCCCAAAAACTACTAAAAAATTCAGGACACCAGTGAATGTATGTATCAAAGATGACTTGAAGTAACAGAACTACAGCAACAAATGCAAATAAATTCAGAAAAACCATACAGTAGAACCTCACTAATTCAAAATCGTACTCAGAAAGATGAGGTATGGTTTTGTATGTTATTATTTTAACGGTTTAATTTGAAATACAGACAATTCGTCATTTGAAGAACAATGTCGGTCCCATTAACAAAATTTAGACTTTTAATACAAAACTGCCTTTACATTATTAAAAAAATAGTATTTTGCAGAGTAATTTAAAATTAAAATGTCTTCATGTTACAATACAACACGTCTTCCAGGATGTGCAGGGGTAGCTTTCCTCACCTTCACTCACTTCAGTGTGTTTACAGTTTGCTTCATAGTTGCTAAGTTTGAGTGAAATCTGAATTCTTTTGTATGGAGCATTTTAAGGAACGGCACAATGTCATGCAGCAGGCAGTGTGCAGAGAAGCAGAATTCATGAACACTGGCGATGCCGATGTTTGGCGAAAAAGCATGGCTCATATAGCCAAATCAATTTGTACGCACCGAACAATATTGTCAATGCCCATGGAACTGAATTATTTTTATTTTTTTATGTCGGGCCCAAACAGATTTATGGTTTTAAAGGAGAGAAGTTCCAGGCCGGGAAATCGTACAAGGGTGGAGGTCACTGTACTGCGCTGCAATGCAGACGGAAGCGAGAGACTTCCTCCCCTTGTATTAGGAAAGTTTGATGAGCCACGATATTTTAAAGGTATTGGGTACTCTCCGTGCAAGTATAAGGAATCTAAAATTCATGAAAATGAAAATCCACAGCCTGTTTCCAGTCATTCAACTGGGTCAGGAATGGAATGAATGAAGCCCCCGTCTAGCGGTGAGAATAGGAATTGTGCCGGCTGCCGAAGCCTGTCGCACTCCCCTGGGGCAATGATTAATGAATGAAAGATGAAATGAAATGATATTGGAGAGTGCTGCTGGAATGAAATATGACAGGGAAAACTGGAGTACCTGCAGAAAATCCTGTCACGCCTCTGCTTTGTCCAGCACAAATCTCACATCGAGTGACCGGGATTTAAACTATGAAACCCAACAGTGAGAGGCCAGCGCGCAGCGGTCTGAGCCATGGAGGCTCAACAAGGAATCTAATATGCATACAGTACAGTAATCCAATGAATAAAGCACTTGCACAGGGAAGCCACGTTAGATTTCTTCTCATCTTTGAATCTCTTTTTTTTCTCTTTTTCGTTTTGTTGCGTGAGATTATGTTTGCCAGTGAGTTATCCAAGTGCATTATTTGAATACTGTAAATGCACCTTGTTGGATATATTCTGGAAATAGTTTCTCCATGGAATTTTAAAGGTTTATACTGTGAATCAAGGTTAATTGCATGCAGTAACGGGTCTTAGAATATTCTGTGATGCAGCAAGGGTTGCCATTTTTTAATTACGAGTAGGCAGTTAATTCAAAATCATGTAATTCGAAGTCTGATTTTTACATCCCAATGAATCTGAATTAACAAGGTTTTACCGTAATTATAATAGTATTAATACCTAACAAAAAGCCTAATATGAATTAATGCATCCGGGAGATAGTGGGTTCGAGCCCCACTGACAGCAGCCCAGAATATGGTTTTCCGTGGTTTCCCATTTTCACACCAGGCAAATGCTGGGACTGTATCTTAATTAAGGCGATGGCCACTTTCTTCCCACTCCTAGGCTTTTCTATCCCATGGTTGCCATAAGACTTATCTGTGCTGATGCGACATAAAGCCAATTCTATAAATTAAAAAAAATAAAAATATTGTGTAAAACAAGGTGGAATAGTTTAAATTAAGTCTAGCACTATTACTGGATAGGTTCTTTATTTTAATATTGGCATTTAACCGCTCATTTCACTATCAAACCAAGGGTCCACCCCTAGCAGGCCAGTTAAGGGAAGTCCAGAAGTCCATGGTACATAAAAGCAACAGGTTTTTTTTAAATCCTGTAATATTTGATGTGAAAAGTAATACACAAACAGATATAAAGCTATGTTATTTCCCCCCCCTTCAACCTTCATCATCATGCCACAAACACATTATTGGCTTATCAGTATCTTGAAGTTGTACACAAGATGTATAAATTAAATAAGTTAGTACATTAGGTAATTATTCAACCACTTGCACCAGCTAATGCATGCTTCTAAGAAGGAAATCATGAGATTCTTAATTTCTTATAAATGAGTAATACTAACAAAAAGAAGAAGAAACTAATGAGTTAGACTTTAAAATACTTACCTGCATATCATGAAAAGTAACTTTATTATTGCTTGTGTTACGAGGTGGGGCAGCATCTCCACTACCAGAGGGAGATACCACCGATTGACCCTCCGTCACATTGGCTGCATTATGATGGCGGAAACGTTTACTGTTTCGTCTCCTGATTAAACGTGCCAACTTTCCTGACAACATACAGAATATTAAAGTTTTATGAACTAGTCTGACACTATCAATACTAATTAGATTTTTTGATGAAGGTGTTGGTTGTATCAATTATACATCGTAATTTATGAGTCAATAACATTGTTCATAAGTTCAGTGGAACAAGAGGAGTTATTCTAACTTCATAAAGAAGGAGTTAAAAGAAAAGTGAGGGAAGTCCTGAAAGAAGGGAAAATGAAACACCGTAAACTTAGTAAAAAAAATTAGCTGTTCCACAGGATTTCAGTAATGTTTTCCTTGAGTTGTACCACAAACTGAAAGCACAGTTATAGAATATTTATTAAATTCCCAACCACAATACCATCTGTACTCATCTTTACCTTTTTCGTTTGTTTATCCAGCTTTCTTCTTATCCTACACTTCCCACATCAAGATTGAAGATCCGTCAAGATGAGTGTTGAAGCTCACCCTCCTGGTGAAGCAGGGAAACAGAAATCAGCTTGTCGGGTGCTGGGAATGAATGGATGTAGAAGAACTAGGATTGATGAAGAGAGAGCCAATCTGTATGTAGATGGCACTGTATGATGATGTGGGAGATTGTCCTTGTCCTTTTGTGTTTTCTTTCAGTTTCTCCCTCTTCCCACACCGACCTGCCACTGTGCTTTTCTCGCTAAGTATTCTTTTCATTGTTCCTGTCTTTCTACGTACGATTCAGCCACAGAATTAGTTGTTGTTGCTTGGGTCATCAGTCCATAAAATGGTTTGATACACATCTCCATGCTACTGTATCCTATGCTAACCTTTTCATTTCTACGTAACTACTGCATCCTAGCTTTACTCTAATCTATTTGTCATATTCATACCTTGATATACCCCTGCCATTTTTACCACCTACACTTTCCTCAAAAACTAACTGAACAAGCCCTGGGTGTGTCTATCACTCTATCTCTCCTTGTCATCAAATTTAGCCAAATCATTCTCCTCTCACGAATTCAATTCAGTATATCTTCAATCATGGTTTGATCTATTCATCTCACCTTCAGCATTCACATTTCAAAAGTTTCATTCTCTTTCTTTCTGAGCTAGTTATTGTCCATGTTTCGCTTCCATACAATGCCATGCTCCAGATGAAAGTCTTCAAAAACATCTTCCCAATTCCTATATCAATGTTCGAAGTGAGCAAATTTCTTTTCTTAAGAAAGGCCTTCCTTGCTTGTCCTAATCTGCATTTTTTGTCCCCCTTACTTCTGCCATCATTAGTTACTTTGTATCCAAGTAACAATATTCATCTACCTCCTTTAAAACTTCATTTGCTAATCTAATATTTTCTGCATCAATCAATCCCTACTGATCTCCATTTTGGCCAGTTGCCCAGGAGGCAGATTCCCTATCTGTTGTTTTCGTAGCTTTTTCTTGAATGATTTCAAAGAAATTGGAAATTTATTGAACATCTCCCTTGGTAAGTTATTCCAATCCCCAACTCCCCTTCCTATAAATGAATATTTGCCCCAATTTGTCCTCTTGAATTCCGACTTTATCTTCATATTATGATCTTTCCTAATTTTAAAGACACCACTCACACTTATTTGTCTACTATTGTCATTCCATGCTATCTCTCCACTGACAGCTCGGAACATACCATTTATAATACTAATATAAATGGTCTGTTATTGGACACTATGAATTTTCCAGCTAACACATTCCTGGTTGCGAGCGCTTCCCTCCGTGTGCTAAGTTGGGCTCATCTGTTGGTACATAGCACACCCACCAAGACGCATGGCCAGGGCATACCATGGAGGCCACTGCATAGGCTACTTGGAGCCACTGGCAGTGCCAATGCACTATGAGAGACTTTGTCTCATTACCAAAAATTGATGCCTGCTTGGCCATCAGATGATATAGATGTTGATTCCTATAGGGACCTGAAATATTTGTCCCAAATAAAAATTTATAATATGGTCCGTTATTGGACATTATAAATTTTCCAGCTACCTCATTCCTGGTTGCCAAGGGGCAAAATTTATAATGTCCAATAACGAATCATTTATATTGGTATTATAAAATTACTCATTCGGGACAAATATTTCAGGTTATCTTGTAACATCTGGGTACTCACAGTGATCCCCATAAGGAACTTTCACCCCATCAACACAGTAATTAAAACTGAGAGGACTTTTCCTATTTGTGAAACTCACAACCCGACTTTTAACACCGTTTATCACCATACCATTGCCTGCTGTCTATCTCACAACATTATAGAGGTCATTTTGCAGTTGCTCACAATCTTGTAATTTATTTATTACTCTATACAGGATTACACCATCCGCAAAAAGCCTTATCACCGATTCCACTTCTTTACTCAAACCAGTTATTAATTTCACAAACATATCTAATATAATCGGAAAGAATGCTTTCCCAAAGCTTACATGCAACGCATGTCAAACTTACTAGCCTGTAATTTTCAGCTTTGGTCTATCACCCTTTCCTTTACACACAGGGGCTACTATAGCAACTCTCCATTCATCTGGTATAGCTCCTCCGACCAAACAATAATCAAATAAGTACCTCAGATATGGTACTATATCCCAACCCATCGTCTTTAGTATATCCCCAGAAAAATGATCAATTCCAGCTGCTTTTCTAGTTTTCAACTTTTGTATCTTATTGTAAATGTCATTGTTATCATAGGTAAATTTTAATACTTCTTTAGCATTAGTCACCTCCTCTATCTGGACATTATCCTTGTAACCAACAATACATACTGTTGACTGAATACTTCTGCCTTCTGGAGTTCCTCGCATACAGACTCTCCTTGTTCATTAATCATTCCTGGAATTTCCTTCTTGGAACCTGTTTCTGCCTGAAAGTACCTATACATACCCTTCCATTTTTCACTAAAATTTGTATAACTGCCAATTACACTTGCCATCATGTCATCCTTAGCTGACTTCTTTGCTAGATACAATTTCCTAGTAAGTTCCTTCAATTTTTCCTTACTTCCACAGCCATTTCTAACTCTATTTCTTTCGAATCTGCACCTTCTTCTCGGTCCTTTTCTTTCTCTGTAATAATAAAGCAGGCATTTACCATTCCTTACCACCCTTAATGGTACAAACCTGTTTTCACATTCCTCAACAATTTCTTTAAACCCATCCCAGAGTCTGTTTACATTTTTATTTATCGTTTTCCACCGATCATTGTTACTTTTTTTAAACTCCCTCATGCCTGTTTTATCAGCCATATGGTACTGCCTAATAGTCCTACTTTTATGACCGTCCTTTCTATCACATTTATTTTTAACTACGACAAAAACAACTTTGTGATCACTAATACCATCTATTACTTTGGTTCCTCTATAGAGCTCATCTGGTTTTACCAACACCACATCCAGTATATTCTTCCCTCTAGTTGGTTCCATCACTTTCTGAATCAACTGTCCTTCCTGTCTTTTGTTTTTTCTATTTGTTTTACGTCGCACCGACACAGATAGGTCATATGGCGACGATGGGAGAGGAAAGGCCTAGGAATGGGAAGCGGGAGGAAGCGGCCGTAGCCTTAATTAAGGTACAGCCCGAGCATTTGCATGGTGTGAAAATGGGAAACCACGGAAAACCATCTTCAGGGCCGCTGACAGTGGGGTTCGAACCCAAAATCTCCCGAATGCAAGCTCACAGCTGCGTGCTCCTAACTGCACGGCCAACTCGCCCGGTCCTTCCCAAATGACATTTGGTAAATTGAGATCTCCCACTACAATCACATTCCTTTCCATGTCCTTTCCCCACATGGCTGATTATCTTATCAAATAATTCTGAATCAGCATTAGCGCTACCTTTTCCCAGTCTGTACACTCCAAAGACATCAAGTTGCCAATTATCTTTAGAAATGAGCCTTACACCTAGAATTTCATATTTATCATCTTTAACTTTTTTGTAGCTTACAAATTCTTCTTTCACCAGAATGAATATTCCCCCTCCTACCGTTCCTGTCCTATCCTACGATACAAACTCCAATTCCGTGAGAAAATTTCTAAATCCATTATATCATTTTTCAGCCAGGATTCAACTCCTATTACAATATCTGGCAAGTATATATCTATTAAATTACTAATTCTATTCCTTTACAATTTTCTACAGTTCAACGCTAACATTTTTATGTCATCCCTACTTGACATCCGAATCCCTGTACCCTTACCACCGCTCCCTAGACCACCCCGTTTCCCTGAATGTACCTCCCTGAAACCCTTCTAAACAAATTTTCTAACTTATACGTACCACTGCGGTTTACGTGAAGGCCATCTGAGTGCAGATCCCTATCTCCTACCCACCCATTAGGATCTAGAAATCACACTCCCAGTTTCCCACAATCCCACTCCAACACCTGACTTCATTCGACTGAACTCACTTACTTTTGTTTTGGACTTATTTTCATCTTGTACTCTTTCACCAAGACTGTGTCCATACCATTCAGCAATTTCTCAAGATCTTCTGCAGACTCAGATAAAATAACAATATCATCGGCAAATATCAAGAGTTTTGATTACCTCTGCTTGGATTGTGATTCATTTTCCAAGTTCCTACTCGATTTCTTTTACCACCTGTTCTATGTAAATATTAAAAAGGAGAGGAGAAAAACTGCAGCCTTGCCTCATTCCTTTCTGGACAACTGCTTTTTTTTTCATAAACTTTGATTCTTATCACTGCAGACTGATTTTTGTACAGATAATTATTCTTCCTAGGTATCTGATCCGTATCATCTTCAGAATCTCGAATAGCTTCGTCCAATCAACATCATCGATTGCCTTTCCTAGATCTATGAATGCCATGTTCATGGCCTTGTCTTTATTAATTCGATCCCCTATGATCAAAAGCACCGGACGAGTTGGCCGTGCAGTTAGGGGCGCACAGATGTAAACTTGCATATGGGTGATAGTGGGTTCGAGCCCCACTATCGGCAGCCCTGAAGATGGTCTTCCATTGTTTCTCATTTTCACACCAGGCAAATGCTGGGGCTGTACCTTAAATAATGCCACGGCCGCTTCCTTCCCACTCTTAGGCCTTTCCTATCCCTTCGCCACCATAAGACCTATCTGTGTTGGTGTGACATAAAACAAATCTTCCAAAAAAAAGATCAGAAGTAAAGTCGGAATTGCTTCCTATGTTCCTATATTTCTTCTGAAGCCAAACTGATCTTCTCCTGACTCAGATTAATCTTGTCTTTCCATTCTTCTCCAAATAATATATGTTAACATTTCACAGGTGTGAGATACTAAACTAAGGGTGTGGTAGTTTTCACACTTGTCAACACTTGATTTCTTGGGTTCTTCCAAAAACTGGATGGCACTTCTCCTGTATCAAGCATCCTGCACATAAGACGGTAAAACCTCCCCAGGCTGGTTTCTCCTAGGGCGGTCAGTAATTCTGAGGGTATGTCATAAATTACAAGTGTCCTGTTGCTATTTAGAGATCTCTCAAAGCTGTGTCAAATTCTAACTTCAAAATGGGGTCTCCCATTTCATCAGCATCAACAACCTCTTCTTGTTCCAGAACCATACCATCTACTTCTTTCCCTTGGTACAATTGTTTAATATGTTTGTGCCATCCTTCTGCCTTGTCTTTTGTCACAAGAAATGGTTTTCCATCTGAGCACTTAATATTCATACACCTAGTTTTCCTTTCTGCAAAGGTTTCCTTGATTTTCCTGCATGTAGCATCTACTTTTCCTTCAACCATACAACCTTTAACATCCTTCCACTTCTCTTTCAGCCATTCTTCCTTAGCTGACCTGCACTATCTATCTACTTCATTCTTTAATCACCATCTTTTTGTAATCTTGCATTTTTGCCATTCGTCAATCAGATCTAATATCTACCGAGTTATCCACTGATTCTTACTTATCTTACCTTTATTCCTAACTTCTCTTCAGCAGCCCTTCTGATCTCATTCTTCCCGATTATCCATTCTTCATTTACTGTGTTTCCTTCAGCCTTTTCATTTAGTCCTTGTGCAACATGTTCCTTGAAGCAATCCAACACACACTTTTTGTTTCAACTTGTCTAGATCCCACCTTTTTGCATTCCTACCTTTCTTCAATTTCTTCAACTTCAGATAGCATTTCTTGACCAGCAAGTTGTGGTCAGAGTCCATGTCTCCTCCTAGGAAAGTCTTGCAGTCCAACACCTGGATTCTGAATCTCTGCCTAATCACAATGAAGTCTATTTGATACCTCTTTGTGTCTCCAGGTCTTGTCCATGTGTACAGCCATCGTTTGTGGTGTTTGAACCAATTATTAACAAGAACTAACTTGTGATTAGTGCAGTATTCAACTAGTCGACTGCCTTAGTTCTTACAATTAGTATAGGAAAATATATATTTGAGACATCATGATTTAACAGTGAAAAAGTTTGATGATATTAGAGCTTGTTTAATAGTTGCAAAAATCTTTCTTAAAGGTAGGCTGGCAACCAGGGTCACACGTATATCAACAAACATGCTAAAAAAAACACTGAACCTTGTCAATACACGATAGTGTACATCCCAAGGATCTGCAAAATACATAAACTTTTGCACCTGGCTTCTTCAGCCCATGAATGATGATATTTTAAACCCACAATTAACTTTTTTCAGTGACATCCACTTGTATGGCCTATTTAACAGTCACAGTAATGGGTAGCGATCACCAGATAAAGGGGTCAAACACATTTGAGCAACATTCAGTGTGCGGTGCGCCATAAGTGTGAATGGAACAATCAAACCTTTCGGTATTCAATTTTTATTATTATTAATAATTATTATTACTTTTACAATACATCTAAATGATTAAAAAATTTTGACTGTCAGATCACTATTTCTCAGACTAGTTATAAACAAAGAGAAAGTTCTTCTCTCTAAAAATATCCAGTTACAAATTCCCAAAATTAATCTTACCAAAGATGATGGTCAGAGATTTTTGAATTAATCAACCCCTTGTTAACAAATATTGTGGTTCTGTATACATTTCTCAAATATTTTTTAAAAATTCACTGTAACATTTTGATGCTGTTAACACAGGCAGAATACAAGCAATGTCATCAAGCTAGAATTAACTCCTTTCACCTCATGAGAGAGATAGGTGTGTTGTGAAAACCAACAGGACACAGATAAGATCCAGTGAACTCATTGACTGCACCGGCTTGCTCTACCGCTCCTGTATCTTCAGCCTGACAACATACAATATATTTAAGAAAATTAGGATAGCTTTCTAAATTTATCAAGGGAAATGTGAAAAGGCTAGGTTAACAATTGATAGAGAATCTGCTATCTGGATGACAGCCAGTGTTGCCAACTCATAAACACAAAAAGTAGCTACACTGTATTAAAAATATAGCTAAAAATAAAATAACCAACTAGAATACTTAAGAAAAGGGCTAGATGAACTCACCGAGCTCCAACATGTGGTCGCTAGTGAGCAGAGCACAATGTTCTGACAAAAACAATGCTATTTTACTCTCTGCCTCACGTATGCCTAATGAGCTTGTAGTGTGGATGTTTATTGTTTATAACATTGTGCATGTGATCTTAAATCAAACAACATTGATTTTATTTCACACTTACAGTATTTGCAATATGCTTTAGTTTTATCATTGGAAACAGGTTGAAGTCACCTTTTAAATTCCACCAAAGAAATTCTCTCTCTTCTATACCGTTGCCTATACTTAGGCAGCATTTTTGCTATATATTAAAACTATACTACTCACTAATCTTAACTATGTACACTATACATTGTTACACTATCACTTTCAGTCACATACAGTATTTCACTAATTTAGCAACTGCACTGGTTTAAACGTTGTCTCTCAGCCAACCAGGAAGCTAATCAATGGAAGTCAGTAATTTACTGAGTGATGGAATGTTTGATACCCTGTAATGATGCAATGTAGTTCTTTGTTTTTTTTCTTTGCTAGTTGTTTTACGTCGCACAGACACAGATAGGTCTTACGGCGACGATGGGACAGGAAAGGGCTAGGAGTGGGAAGGAAGCGGCCGTGGCCTTAATTAAGGTACAGCCCCAGCATTTGCCTGGTGTGAAAATGGGAAACCACGGAAAACCATTTTCAGGGCTGCCGACAGTGGGGTTCGAACCTACTATCTCCCGAATACTGGATGCACTTAAGCGACTGCAGCTATCGAGCTTGGTAGCAATGTAGTTCTGAAATCAGTGTGTTGTGAGTAATGTAATTAATAATCGTTGCACCATTTTGTCAAAGGTCGCCTATAAGTTGAACATGCATTACAACTCGTGTGTCATTCATCATGAATTTTTACAAAAATGACCAGTACACAAGTCCATTTTCTCCATTTGACGAGATGGGTGATTATTTAAAAAAATGGCGCCTGAAACCTAGTCCACTAAAGACAGAGGTAGCTACGTTCCACCTAAATAACAGGCTGGCAAAATATCAACCTACAATCAGGTTCGGAAACCACACACTGCACTGTAATACCAACCCAAAATATCTTGGTGTAACTTTAGACAGGTCCTTAACCTATCGACGCTATCTTGTGAAACTGGCTGCTAATCTTAAAAGCCTTAACAACTTGCTGGGTAGACTAGCTGGTACTTCATGGGACGCAGATGCATGCACACTACGAACAACTGCATTAGCAATAGTATATTCACCAGCTGAATATTGCTCCTCTGTATGGCTCAATAGCTCCCACACTAGTATGGTTGATGTCCAACTGCACCACACAATGAGAATTATATTTGGTACATTGCGCTCTACTCCTATTCAATGGTTACCATTACTGAGCAACATTCAGGCTCCTCACATCAGACGGCAAAGCGCCCTTGTTAGACTGTGGACCAGGATAGCTAAGAACAGTTAACTCCCAATATATCAGGATATAGATGAAAATGCCGTAATGAGACTCAAGTCACGGAAACCTGCCTGGAAGATGGCAAAGGAATTCGTTAATTCACATTTCAAGCCTGACGAAATATGGAAACACGAATGGTCTCAATCACACCCTCATGGCATTATCAACATCAGGGATCCAACTACGAAGTTGCCTGAGTTCAACCTTCCTCGCTCCACCTGGACCACACTCAACAGGATACGCTGCGGAGTAGGAAGAAGTGCTTCTGCTCTGCATCAGTGGGGCTGGAAAGACTCTCCAGCTTGTGACTGTGGTGCTGAAGTGCAAACCATCCTGCACATTCTGAAGGACGGCCCTCTGCGAGCTTTTGCTGGTTCCATCGAAAACATTCGAGTGACCCCTGAGGCACTCTCTTGGCTGGAAGAGCTGGACATTCGTCTCTAAGAGACTGAAAGACCCCTCACATTAACCTTTCTAATGTGGAGTTTGTATATACTGTATATATATATTTTATGTACATAGAGTCTTTTTTTTTTTTTGGTGCCTGTTAATAAATTTACATAGTCAATCGTCACTGAAGCATAAATAAAATAATAATAATAATTTACAAAAATCCATTAATTACTAAAGAAAAGCATTAGAAAGAGAGATGGCCAAATTAGCTCAAATATGAAAATTTATAGCTAAAAATGTAGCTAATAGCTAAACTCAAAATTTTGTAGCAAATGACTTTTCAAAATAGCCAGCTATAAAATGACTAAATTGGCAACACTGATGACAGCCCTAAATACATATCATTGATGATTCAATGAGTTGAAAAGTTGGACATACTCGGTCCTTCTCTTGAGAGGACATGGTGACTGTCACTAAATTATTTTCCTGTAGTCATCCCTTGTTTGACATTAGCCCGCCTGGTGACCATAAGGCACTGAAGTCTAAAACGATCTGACACCGAGGTTAGCCAGTTCGGGGCCCGTTGGTCGAAAAAATTTTCACCATCAGAATGTTGGCCGGCAAGGTAGGGGAGGTGGTGGTATACACTTTCTAATCACTAGATTGCATGCCAAAAACCTGGATTAAATTCCAAACCTCTCTGCAGTGCTCATATGGAGTGAAGGCATATAACGCTGTTGATGGTGATTCATCCGTCGGATGGAGACGTTAAGCCATGAGCAGACCCCTTGGTGCTATTCGACAGGAGTAGGCTATATGTCGGCAGCGGGTTTCACCCTCTCCCTACTATCATATATCACGTCATTAATTTAATTTCATTAACTCCTCTGATGAGGTTGACACCAGGAAGGGCATCCGGTCATAAAAACCCACCACGACAGATTCATCTCACCTCATACCTGACCCAGTAGGAAAACGGGACAAGGGTTGGACAAACAGTCGTCCCTTGTTTGACATGTACACAGCTCTTTGTAGACATCTCCTGATATCCCAGTATAATTCACAATGTGACTTACTCAATGCATTGACAGAAGCCTCCTTGCATCAAAGTAAACAGAATCCCTCCAAGATTAGCTTGCCCAATGAGCTATCTCTTTCTATGCGTTCTATGCTTTTTTATGTATCTTGTTAACAAAGCGGTGAACAAAGTACATCCCTATTATACACTGACTGACAGAGCAAATGCAACACCAAGGAGGAGTGGTTCGAAAGGGATGAAAGTTGGGGAAAAAACAGAGACGGCACGGACGAATAATTGATGTTTACTTCAAACCGATATGCAGGTTACACAATGCGCACGGCATCGACTCAGTAGGATGTAGGACCACCGCGAGCGGCGATGCATGCAGAAACACGTCGAGGTACAGAGTCAATAAGAGTGCGGATGGTGTCCTGTGTAACGGTTCAAATCCCGTTACAAGGTGATATCTGTATTTTTATTATTGTATGATTTTATCTGTATTTTATTATTATTATTATTATTATTATTATTATTATTATTATTATTATTATTATGTCAGTATTATTATTAGGTTATCTGTGATATTGTTACTATTATTGTAATTATCAGTCTTATTCAATTCCCTTACGCAATGCCTGTCGCTTGCGTATTTGTAATTGAGGGTATGCATATATACGTATATGTAGATTAACATTAAATACCTGTACAGTGAGAGTTTCGATGTATCAGATGTGGAAGTGACGTTGTTATATTGCTATACCACTGGCGATTCTGCCAAGTCATTGCCACTTCATGGCTACGTCATCGTATTTATTTAGCAATGCGCTCAGAAAGTCGGCCGCCCCGGGCTATTTCACCACTGTATGTAATATCTGTCGCGTAGGTGGAAGTATGTCATTGTTATTTCTGGAGATTACGTAGCTGTGTTTTTTTTTTTTCTAGGGGCTTTACGTCGCACCGCCACAGATAGGTCTTATAGCGACGATGGTATAGGAAAGGCCTAGGAGTTGGAAGGAAGTGGCCGTGGCCTTAATTAAGGTACAGCCCCAGCATTTGCCTGGTGTGAAAATGGGAAACCACGGAAAACCATTTTCAGGGCTGCCGATAGTGGGATTCGAACCTACGTAGCTGTGTCAACCAACGTCTATAAAAGGTGGGTGCATATTGTAGCGTCAGTCATTAGTTATACGGATGCAGTACAGTGAAGAAGTCTACTAGATCAAGAGGCCTTAGTTGCTCAGTCAACGAGTGTGAACGAGAGATGGTGAAGACTCAGTGAGCCATTAATTATTGGTCATTAAGAGAGTGAGACCAAAAGGTTGGTCGCTCACTCAGTTGAAGACACGGACGCAAGGGCTTACCATGGAGTCAGAGAGGGCAACCCTGGACCTGCCAAGAGGTAATACCATATTGACTTACAAAGAAGTCAGATGATATGGAGAAGAAGCAGTCACAAGGATGTATCACCAAGTTAGGCGTGACACATCTACAGTAAACACCAGAGCAATGGATTACGTCGTATTTACACTCAAAGTGTTGAAGGTACAGTCAAGTGAATCAGTGAGGGAAATATTTCGTATAAATTGTTAAATGTCCGGTCAAGAAGAATTCAAATTCATGCCTAGTTTCTTTCAGTTGCAATGTCATAATTCATATTCTCATCTGTTTTATCGCAACAAGACTCACTATTTTTTGATATATTTTTTAAAGAATATATATTGTTCTATCAAACGAATTCATAGTTTTATTTCAATGAAAGTAAAATATCTTAACCTCAAAATTAATGGGGAAACCGAACGCCAATCTCCTTTTTCCCAGAACTTATATGGTATGTTGTCAAATGTAAGCTTATTACCCCACACCCTAGAGATAGTCAAGAGTCTCATTCTATTATTGCTGCTCTGAGTGGCAGCTGGCGCCCTTCAAATAACGTATGTGTAAGTAAGCAGGTAACAAGTAAGTGTGAGTACAAGGTCCGACGAGTGTGTACTTTATTTAATGAATGTTAATTTTCATAATTTCCATTTTAATTGCAGATATTTCATATTTTTCAAGTAAAATCCAGTTTTATAATATGTTTCAAAAGTTAGTCAGCGATTTTAGGAAAATTACAATGTGTCGACGCAACGTGGGACACGAAGAAATTCAGAATTTGTTCTGAATGACAGCATATCATAGGTTCATTTTGGGAAGAGTGTGCGCATTTAAGCCAACGGAAATTATTACCGGTAAATGTCAGGAGTGTAACTTTGTGATATATATTTGTATTTTGGGGATATGTCAAGGGATTTGAAGAGGGAAATTAATTTGAGATCGCGGACTATTACTAGTGAACCAAAGATGGACACGGAAGACAGTAACAAGTCATGTAACGACGAGGTCATTGCTTCTGCGGACATCCAAGGTGAAATTCAGAGTAGGGAGCCGGTGAATACGATGGAACCTTCTGAGGAAATTCAGGAAAGTGCAGAAATTGAGAAGCATACTGAAACCCAAAAGGAAATCACGGGGGGAATGAACCAAGATATTCTAAATTTGCTGATGGCCAGACTTACCGAGCTCAGTAATGAAAATAAGAAGCTCAGTGAAAAGATTGATACTAGTAGTGAAAAGAGTCAAAAAAGAATGGAGGAAAAGATTGATATTAGTAGCGAAAATAGTCAGAAAAGAATGGAGGAAAAGATTGATATTAGTAGCGAAAATAGTAATAAACGAATGGAACAAATAATTAGTAGTAACGAAAATAGTAAGGAAGAGATGAAAGAATTAATTAGTACTAATAATGAAAATTGTAATAAACAGATTAACTCTTTAAGTAGTAAAATCGAAGAATTGATTAATGGTAACAGTGCGATTAATGATAAAATAGATGGGTTAAGAGAATCACTAAATTCTAAAATAGATACTAAGATAGTAGAGGTAACTAGTCAAATATGCAAGTTAGAGAATAAGTTAAACAAAGAGTGTGTTGACCTTAGAGAAGGTGAAATGAAGTTGAATCGGAGCAATATTCATATTCAGACCGAGCAAGTCAAAGAAATATGTACAGAGAATATCGTAGAATTAAGTGATAAAAGTTCTAGTAATCGGGAAGAAATTCATGAGATAGTCGAGAAGAAATTGGACGAGATTTGCAATGCAGTTGGGGAAGAGATGGGGGAACAGATTAGTAGAAATGAGCAAGTCGAAAGCAAACTTGTGGAGGTCACTGAACTACGGAACGAACAGGAAACGCTATCACAGCAGGTAAGAGAAAGAGAGGAAGAATTGAAGGAAGAAGTGAGAATAGTGGAAGAGAATTCTGAGAGAGCAGCGGAAGAAGAAGAAGAAGAAGAAGAAGAAGAAGAAGAAGAAGAAGAAGAAGAAGAAGAAGAAGAAGAAGAAGAAGTTGTAAACTGCCAGGAAGTGATACGGCAGGAAGGTAGAGGTGAGACGGCGGGAGAAATGATAGTAGCAAGTGGTTTGTTCAGTAGGGATCGTGATTTAACCAAGTTTTCTGGAAAACAGTTCAGTACTACAGAATTTGTAAAAGTAGTCGAGAAAAGATTTGCAAGTAAGTTGAGGAATAATGTTATTGAATGGGAATATGTGTTGGAGATTTTGTCTAATGTTTTTATCGGTGGAAGTAAAATATGGTTTCGAGTGTACTGGGATAATATGTCTAATTTGGGAGAATTTAGAGAAAATTTCATTGACAGGCTTTGGAAGGAATGTGTGGAAGGGCGCGCGCGCGCGAGAGAGAGAGCGCATGATAGCTGAGGAAAGTAGTATAGTAGAGAGAGAGGGAAAAATGTTAGCCGTGTATCAGAGGAGAGGGGGTGATCATGATGAGCAGAGGATTAATAGTTGTGTCAATGGTGAGAGGGGTCAGAGGAGTAACCAGAGAGAATTGGAAGATGGGAGGCGTATGTATTTGCGTTATGAGAGAGAAGGTCAGAAGAGTAATCGGAGAGAATCGAAAGATGGGAGGCGTATGTATTTGAGTTATGAGAGAGAAGGTCAGAACAGTAATCAGAGAGAATCGGAAGATGGGAGGCGTATGTATTTGAGTTATGAGAGAGAAGGTCAGAGGAGTAATCAGAGAGAATCGGAATATGGGAGGCGTAGGGATTTGAGGTATAACAGAGAGGGTCAGAGGAGTAACCAAAGAGAATCGGAAGATGGGAGGCGTACGGATTTGAGTTATCAGAGGGATTATGATAGTCTCAATATGAATGTTATCAAGGTGTCGTTATCGAGCCAGAGTATTTCAGATTCACAGGGAATCGGGTAAGTTACCGGTAAGTGGACAGGCTGAAGGTAGAAAATGAACAGGTATTTAGTATTAGTAGTTATGTAGTGAAAGTAGATTTAAGAGTAGTGTGATTGTGACCTAAGTAATGTTAAGTGAGATATTTAAGTAGTGACGTGGTCGTAGATAATGAAGTAATTAATGGTAGTAGTAAGTTCGACGTAAGAAGTGTTCTGTTAAGTGATGTAAGTACTTGTAATGCCGAGAATATGACGTAAGTAGTGAGGTAGTAACTCCGATGATGGAAACTGTGATATGAAGAAGGTAAGTGAAGGTACTATCAGATCTTATAACAACCGTTGGGTGAGTCAAAGTGAGTAAATAAAATGATAGCGGTACCAATTACGATTGAAGATAATTGTAAGTTTCAGCCACGCCTTGTTGTACCAAAACTTGTGTATTCAGTTATTATAGGAGCTGACTTGGTTGCAAATCATGGAAGTAGAGAAGACTTTCATTTTGGTAGTGTGTGTTTGTTCTGGGAGTAAATCTAGCAAAGAAGTGCGTGTTAATTATGATGGTCTGAGGTAAGTGTTTGGTAACATGTGTTCTTTGAAATATATGAGAGGTAAGTGAAGTTGCTCCTAGTGAGAGGAAATGTTTTGTTGGGTGTGTTACATGCCTGTACGACCAGTATCCGAGGGATAGTCGGTATGAGGCAGTGACGTGAGGTAATTTGAGCGAATTACAGGAGGAGTAATTGTGTTCGATGTTAGGTAAGCATCGAGATGTATTTAGTGGTAATTGAGGAAGAACACGTATTTGAACATAAATTTGTAGTACATGACCATTCATCGTTTGTGGGAGGTAAGTACCCCATTCAACTTAAAAATGCTAGTGACGTCTAAGAACAAATAAACATTATGCTGGATTACGGAATAATTGAACCATCTTGTAGCTATGGTATTGAACCTTTAATTATTGTTGCCAAGAAGGATGTGATTTATTGATATATGTAAGTCAATGAGGGCAAAATTGATTCAGTTTGAGTGACAGAGTGCTACTCAGAGTTCCATTTCATCATATGCAGAGGCGGGAAATATGTTGAAGTTATATTTTATCAGGGGTATTTCACTATTGTGAACCGTATCGGGGAGTGTGCATATTCTTATAAATTCAGGAAGAGGATATTGTCGGTATTTGTAGTATTATATATGTAAAGAAGTACTTCACGTGAGATTTTTTTGAGAGAATAATAAGATGATTAATTTTTGTAAGAAACTGGCAAAATAAAGCTAACATATATGAATTTGCGTGTTAACCAAGTGTCGTATTGGTGTATTGGAAGAATAAGTGCTACAGTGTCATGTACTGTGTGACAAAAGCGTAGAACAGGACATTGGACAGTTATCTGCGATAACAATATGCAAGAAAAGTTCTCATATAAGTGAATTTTCACAAAATATTTTGATATGTTAAAAAATAAAGGAGAAGAATGTTGTATATTGATTGAAAATTATTTGTGTGTGTTAAATTAAGGGCTATGCTCTTGTGTATTGTATGAGAATGGGACACTGGACAGTTATCTGCGATGACAATGTGCGAGAAAAATTCTCATACCTTTGATATTTTATAAAATGTATGGATGTTGAAAAAGAAAATTATAGTTGTATACTCATTTAAAGTGTTTATATGTGTCAATGTTATATTTATATTATGTTGTTCATAAAACAATCGATTCTTTGTTCTTCGATTTATTTATGAGGGAGGCGAATTGTAACGGTTCAAATCCCATTACAAGGTGATATCTGTATTCTTATTATTGTATGATTTTATCTGTATTTTATTATTATTATTATTATTATTATTATTATTATTATGTCAGTATTATTTTTAGGTTATCTGTGATACTGTTACTATTATTGTAATTATCAGTCTTATTCAATTCCCTTACGCAATGCCTGTCGCTTGCGTATTTGTAATTGAGTGTATGCATATATACGTATATGTAGATTAACATTAAATACCTGTACAGTGAGAGTTTCGATGTATCAGATGTGGAAGTGACGTTGTTATATTGCTATACCACTGGCGATTCTGCCAAGTCATCGCCACTTCATGGCTACGTCATCGTATTTATTTAGCAATGCGCTCAGAAAGTCGGCCGCCCCGGGCTATTTCACCACTGTATGTAATATCTGTCGCGTAGGTGGGAGTATGTCATTGTTATTTCTGGAGATTACGTAGCTGTGTCAACCAACGTCTATAAAAGGTGGGTGCATATTGTAGCGTCAGTCATTAGTTATACGGATGCAGTACAGTGAAGAAGTCTACTAGATCAAGAGGCCTTAGTTGCTCAGTCAACGAGTGTGAACGAGAGATGGTGAAGACTCAGTGAGCCATTAATTATTGGTCATTAAGAGAGTGAGACCAAAAGGTTGGTCGCTCACTCAGTTGAAGACACGGACGCAAGGGCTTACCATGGAGTCAGAGAGGGCAACCCTGGACCTGCCAAGAGGTAATACCATATTGACTTACAAAGAAGTCAGATGATATGGAGAAGAAGCAGTCACAAGGATGTATCACCAAGTTAGGCGTGACACATCTACAGTAAACACCAGAGCAATGGATTACGTCGTATTTACACTCAAAGTGTTGAAGGTACAGTCAAGTGAATCAGTGAGGGAAATATTTCGTATAAATTGTTAAATGTCCGGTCAAGAAGAATTCAAATTCATGCCTAGTTTCTTTCAGTTGCAATGTCATAATTTCATATTCTCATCTGTTTTATCGCAACAAGACTCACTATTTTTTGATATATTTTTTAAAGAATATATATTGTTCTATCAAACGAATTCATAGTTTTATTTCAATGAAAGTAAAATATCTTAACCTCAAAATTAATGGGGAAATCGATCGCCAATCTCCTTTTCCCAGAACTTATATGGTATGTTGTCAAAAGTAAGCTTATTACCCCACACCCTAGAGATAGTCAAGAGTCTCATTCTATTATTGCTGCACTGAGTGGCAGCTGGCGCCCTTCAAATAACGTATGTGTAAGTAAGCAGGTAACAAGTAAGTGTGAGTACAAGGTCCGACGAGTGTGTACTTTATTTAATGAATGTTAATTTTCATAATTTCCATTTTAATTGCAGATATTCCATATTTTTCAAGTAAAATCCAGTTTTATAATATGTTTCAAAAGTTAGTCAGCGATTTTAGGAAAATTACACCTGAGAGATGGTTCTCCATTCTCTGTCAACCATTTGCCACAGTTGGTCGTCCGTACGAGGCTGGGGCAGAGTTTGCAAACGCCGTCCAATGAGATCCCACACGTGTTCGATTGGTGAGAGATCCGGAGAGTACGCTGGCCATGGAAGCATCTGTACACCTCGTAGAGCCTGTTGGGAGATGCGAGCAGTGTGTGGGCGGGCATTATCCTGCTGAAACAGAGCATTGGGCAGCCCCTGAAGGTACGGGAGTGCCACCGGCCGCAGCACATGCTGCACGTAGCGGTGGGCATTTAACGTGCCTTGAATACGCACTAGAGGTGACGTGGAATCATACGCAATAGCGCCCCAAACCATGATGCCGCGTTGTCTTGCGGTAGGGCGCTCCACAGTTACGGCCGGATTTGACCTTTCTCCACGCCGACGCCACACGCGTCTGCGGTGACTATCACTGACAGAACAGAAGCGTGACTCATCGGAGAACACGACGTTCCGCCATTTCCTCATCCAAGTCGCTCTAGCCCGGCACCATGCCAGGCGTGCACGTCTATGCTGTGGAGTCAATGGTAGTCTTCTGAGCGGACGCCGGGAGTGCAGGCCTCCTTCAACCAATCGACGGGAAATTGTTCTGGTCGATATTGGAACAGCCAGGGTGTCTTGCACATGCTGAAGAATGGCGGTTGACGTGGCGTGCAGGGCTGCCACCGCTTCGCGGCGGATGCGCCGATCCTCGCGTGCTGACGTCACTCGGGCTGCGCCTGGACCCTTCGCACGTGCCACATGTCTCTGCACCAACCATCTTCGCCACAGGCGCTGCACCGTGGACACATCCCTATGGGTATCGGCTGCGATTTGACGAAGCGACCAACCTGCCCTTCTCAGCCCGATCACCATACCCCTCGTAAAGTCGTCTGTCTGCTGGAAATGCCTCCGTTGATGGCAGCCTGGCATTCTTAGCTATACACGTGTCCTGTGGCACATTTAAACCTAAGAATTTCATTTTTTGTCCGTATTGAACTGAGAAGGATGATAGGAAAAACTTAAAACGGTCCACCTTTTCAATACAAAATGTTATATTTTATTTATAACATGTATTTGTACTTGGAACTAGTTTCGACGCTGTGTTTGCGTCATCATCAGCCAAAATGGGAAACAGGCAAGCATGTAGGCATTTATGTTACACAAGGCGTTACATTAAACAATACACATCTTACAAGGAGATAAAAACAGGGACGAATATAGAAAACAAATGAATCGTTGAGAAAACAAAAGTTATACAAATTAAAAATAACCTTAACCACACATCTTGCAGTGCGAAAGTGTTCTTCTTGAATGATTCCTGAATGTAAAACACACGCGCACACATTTCTGAGGAGCCAGCAGGCAGGACAAAGTAAAGTGAAACCTTAAGAGTTCTTCTGAGAAGAGTTCATCATTTTTCTATGTTCCGACTAACTAATGAAGTCTCCCTTGAGTTCCTGATAAACATACACAACAGGAAATTCTCCTTCACTCTCAACAGTAGCTATAAAGAACAACGGTAAAATTTTAAATATTGCGCAGAGATGTGAAAGCATGATTTTGAACATGATATAACTCCTTCAGATAACCCAGTTTTTACACAAGGTGTTAAATTAATTAAAACATATCTTACGAAGAGATAAAAACAGGGACGAATGTGGAAACACATGCATCGTTGAGAAAGCAAAGTTATACATATTAAAAATAAGCTTAACCACACAACTTGCAGTGCGAAAATATTTGTCTTGAATGATTCCTGAATACAAAACGCACGCGCACACACTTCTAAAGAGCCAGCAGGCAGGAAAAAGTAAGGTGAAACCTTGAGAGTTCTTCTGAGAAGAGTTCATCATTCTTTCTATGATCTGACTAACTAATGAAGTCTCCCTTGAGTTCCTGATAAACATACACAACAGGAAAATTAAACAATACACATCTTACAAGGAGATAAAAACAGGGAAAGTTATACATATTAAAAATAACCTTAACCACATATCTTGTAGTGCGAAAGGAGAATTTCCTGTTGTGTATGTTTATCAGGAACTCAAGGGAGACTTCATTAGTTAGTCGGAACATAGAAAAAATGATGAACTCTTCTCAGAAGAACTCTTAAGGTTTCACTTTACTTTTTCCTGCCTCCTGGCTCTTCAGAAATGTGTGCGCGTGTGTTTTGTATTCAGGAATCATTCAAGACGAATATTTTCGCACTACAAGATATGTGGTTAAGGTTATTTTTAATATGTATAACTTTCCCTGTTTTTATCTCCTTGTAAGATGTGTATTGTTTAATTTTCCTGTTGTGTATGTTTATCAGGAACTCAAGGGAGACTTCATTAGTTAGTCAGATCATAGAAAGAATGATGAACTCTTCTCAGAAGAACTCTCAAGGTTTCACCTTACTTTTTCCTGCCTGCTGGCTCTTTAGAAGTGTGTGCGCGTGCGTTTTGTATTCAGGAATCATTCAAGACAAATATTTTCGCACTGCAAGTTGTGTGGTTAAGCTTATTTTTAATATGTATAACTTTGCTTTCTCAACGATGCATGTGTTTCCACATTCGTCCCTGTTTTTATCTCCTCGTAAGATATGTTTTAATTAATTTAACACCTTGTGTAAAAACTGGGTTATCTGAAGGAGTTATATCATGTTCAAAATCATGCTTTCACGTCTCTGCGCAATATTTAAAATTTTACCGTTGTTCTTTATAGCTATTGTTGAGAGTGAAGGAGAATTTCCTGTTGTGTATGTTTATCAGGAACTCAAGGGAGACTTCATTAGTTAGTCGGAACATAGAAAAATGATGAACTCTTCTCAGAAGAACTCTTAAGGTTTCACTTTACTTTGTCCTGCCTGCTGGCTCCTCAGAAATGTGTGCGCGTGTGTTTTACATTCAGGAATCATTCAAGAAGAACACTTTCGCACTGCAAGATGTGTGGTTAAGGTTATTTTTAATTTGTATAACTTTTGTTTTCTCAACGATTCATTTGTTTTCTATATTCGTCCCTGTTTTTATCTCCTTGTAAGATGTGTATTGTTTAATGTAACGCCTTGTGTAACATAAATGCCTACATGCTTGCCTGTTTCCCATTTTGGCTGATGATGACGCAAACACAGCGTCGAAACTAGTTCCAAGTACAAATACATGTTATAAATAAAATATAACATTTTGTATTGAAAAGGTGGACCGTTTTAAGTTTTTCCTATCATCCTGTGGCACATGACAACACGTTCTACAATGACTGTCGGCTGAGAAATCACGGTACGAAGTGGGCCATTCGCCAACGCCGCGTCCCATTTATCGTTCGCTACGTGCGCAGCACAGCGGCGCATTTCACATCATGAGCATACCTCAGTGACGTCAGTCTACCCTGCAATTGGCATAAAGTTCTGACCACTCCTTCTTGGTGTTGCATTTGCTCTGTCAGTCAGTGTATAAAGCCACAACTTCAACGCATAAAATATCTGTTGATGACATTTGTTCACTATTCAACTTTTGTAGGGGTAGCATATTAGTCATCTACCTGAAGGCCCTGTGTTTGTTACCTGACTTGTCCAAGGATTTTAGCCGTGAACATTGGGCCAAACAGGTTTCATGACACCAACTAAGGATCTGATGTGAGAGTAATCAGACCTGGTCAGGAAGGCCAAGGAATATGGCTTATGATGTTATCATACTGACCATATGGCACTCCAATATCTGCAGGCTGTCTACCTGGGTAGCAGCCATCTTGGCAGGCTGAAGCCAAATTTTAGAATTTTCCAGTAAGTTGTGCTGTATAGTAACATTTGATGTAGGCCCTACATTTCTGAAACAATTAGTTATCTTCATCATTTTTAAATTTGCAAGTGTGATAAGACTGTTGAGATGTCAGAATATTACGAGCAGAATATCAACATTCACTCCAGCTTCAAACTGCGGAAAACATTCATGGAGACACGAAGTGGCACAGAAAAAATTTACCGAGACCGAAAAAAGTGTGACATCGATAGTATCGTGCACCATTAATTCCTAACTAAGGATCAAGTAGTGAACCACTGGTATTATCACAAAGTTTTGAGATATTTTATAGAAAATGACAGGAGAAAAAGACCAGACTTCTGCAGAAAAAATTCCTGAAGCATCCATCATGACAATGTGCCACTTCATGAATCACACCCATCTTACTTGTCCACAACTCTTCTTCTTACACCACACACTCAGCACGCTAAACAAGACTCACCACCCTGTTGAACTGAGACCAACCAGAGGGAAAAATTACCTGGATGTGGTGCTGATAAAACCAGATGAGCTCTATAGGGAAACTGAAGTAATAGATGGTATTAGTGATCATGAAGCTGTTTTTGTGGTAGTTAAAAATAAATGTGATAGAAAGGAAGGTCTTAAAAGTAGGACTTTTAGGCAGTACCATATGGCTGATAAAGCAGGCATGAGGCAGTTTCTAAAAAGTAACTATGATCGGTGGAAAATGGTAAATAAAAATGTAAACAGACTTGGGATGGATTTAAAGAAATTGTTGAGGAATGCGAAAACAGGTTTGTACCTTTAAGGGTGGTTAGGAATGGTAAAGACCCACCTTATTATAATAGAGAAATAAAGAGACTAAGAAGGAGGTGCAGACTGGAAAGAAATAGAGTAGAAATGGTTGTGGAAGTAAGGAGAAACTGAAGAAACTTACTAGAAAATTGAATCTAGCAAAGAAGGCAGCTACGAATAAGATGATGGCAAGCATAATTGGCAGTCATACAAATTTTAGTGAAAAATGGAAGGGTATGTTTAGGTATTTTAAGGCAGAAAAAAGTTCCAAGAAGGACATTCCAGGAATAATTAATGAACAAGGGGAGTGTGTATGTGAGGATCTTCAAAAGGCAGAAGTATTCAGTCAGCAGTATGTAAAGATTGTTGGTTACAAGGATAATGTCGAGATAGAGGAGGAGACTAAGGCCAAAGAAGTAACAAAATTTACATATGATAACAATGACATTTACAATAAGATACAAAAGTTGAAAACCAGAAAAGCAGTTGGAAGTGATCAGATTTCTGGGGATATACACTGACTGACAGAGCAAATGCAACACCAAGGAGGAGTGGTTCGAAAGGGATGAAAGTTGGAGAAAAAACAGAGTCGGCACGGAAGAATAATTGATGTTTATTTCAAACCGATATGCAGGTTACACAATGCGCACGGCATCGACTCAGTAGGATGTAGGACCACCGCGAGCGGCGATGCACGCAGAAACACGTCGAGGTACAGAGTCAATAAGAGTGCGGATGGTGTCCTGAGGGATGGTTCTCCATTCTCTGTCAACCATTTGCCACAGTTGGTCGTCTGTACGAGGCTGGGGCAGAGTTTGCAAACGGCGTCCAATGAGATCCCACACGTGTTCGATTGGTGAGAGATCTGGAGAGTACGCTGGCCACAGAAGCATCTGTACACCTCGTACAGCCTGTTGGGAGATGCGAGCAGTGTGTGGGCGGGCATTATCCTGCTGAAACAGAGCATTGGGCAGCCCCTGAAGGTACGGGAGTGCCACCGGCCGCAGCACATGCTGCACGTAGCGGTGGGCATTTAACGTGCCTTGAATACGCACTAGAGGTGACGTGGAATCATACGCAATAGCACCCCAAACCATGATGCCGCGTTGTCTAGCGGTAGGGCGCTCCACAGTTACTGCCGGATTTGACCTTTCTCCACGCCGACGCCACACTCGTCTGCGGTGACTATCACTGACAGAACAGAAGCGTGACTCATCGGAGAACACGACGTTCCACCATTCCCTCATCCAAGTCGCTCTAGCCCGGCACCATGCCAGGCGTGCACGTCTATGCTGTGGAGTCAATGGTAGTCTTCTGAGCGGACGCCGGGAGTGCAGGCCTCCTTCAACCAATCGACGGGAAATTGTTCTGGTCGATATTGGAACAGCCAGGGTGTCTTGCACATGCTGAAAAATGGCGGTTGACGTGGCGTGCGGGGCTGCCACCGCTTGGCGGCGGATGCGCCGATCCTCGCGTGCTGACGTCACTCGGGCTGCGCCTGGACCCCTCGCACGTGCCACATGTCCCTGCGCCAACCATCTTCGCCACAGGCGCTGCACCGTGGACACATCCCTATGGGTATCGGCTGCGATTTGACGAAGCGACCAACCTGCCCTTCTCAGCCCGATCACCATACCCCTCGTAAAGTCGTCTGTCTGCTGGAAATGCCTCCGTTGACGGCGGCCTGGCATTCTTAGCTATACACGTGTCCTGTGGCACACGACAACACGTTCTACAATGACTGTCGGCTGAGATATCACGGTACGAAGTGGGCCATTCGCCAACGCCGTGTCCCATTTATCATTCGCTACGTGCGCAGCACAGCGGCGCATTTCACATCATGAGCATACCTCAGTGACGTCAGTCTACCCTGCACTTGGCATAAAGTTCTGACCACTTCTTCTTGGTGTTGCATTTGCTCTGTCAGTCAGTGTACTAAAGACAATGGGTTGGGATATAGTACCATATCTGAAGTACTTATTTGATTATTGTTTGGTCGGAGGAGCTATACCAGATGAATGGAGAGTTGCTATAGTAGCCCCTGTGTATAAAGGAAAGGGTGATAGACATAAAGCTGAAAATTACAGGCCAGTAAGTTTGACATGCATTGTATGTAAGCTTTGGAAAGGCATTCTTTCTGATTATATTAGATATGTTTGTAAAATTAATAATTGGTTCGATAGAAGGCAGTTCGGTTTTAGGAAAGGTTATTCCACTGAAGCTCAACTTGTAGGATTCTTGCAAGATATAGCAGATATCTTGGATTCTGGAGGTCAAATGGACTGTATCGCGATTGACCTGTCTAAAGCATTTGATAGGATGGATCATGGGAGACTGCAAGCAAAAATGAGTGCAATTGGACTAGACAAAAGAGTGACTGAATGGGCTGCTATATTTCTAGAAAATAGTTCTCAGATAATTAGAGTAGGTGAAGCTTTATCTGACCCTGTAATAATTAAGAGGGGAATTCCTTAAGGCAGTATTATCGGACCTTTATGTTTTCTTATATATATAAATGATATGAGTAAAGGAGTGGAATCGGAGGTAAGGTTTTTTGCGGATGATGTTATTCTCTATAGAGTGGTAAATAAGTTACAAGATTGTGAGCAACTGCAACGTGACCTCGAAAATGTTGTGAGATGGACAGCAGGCAATGGTATGTTGATAAACGGGGTTAAAAGTCAGGTTGTGAGATTCACAAATAGGAAAAGTCCTCTCAGTTTTAATTACTGCATTGAGGGGGTGAAGGTTCCTTTTGGGGATCATTGTAAGTGTCTGGGAGTTAATATAAGGATAGATCTTCATTGGGGTAATCACATAAATGGGATTGTAAATAAAGGGTACAGATCTCTGCACATGGTTATGAGGGTGTTTAGGGGTTGTAGTAAGGATGTAAAGGAGAGGGCATATAAGTCTCTGGTAAGACCCCAACTAGAGTAAGGTTCCAGTGTATGGGACCCTCACCAGGATTACCTGATTCAAGAACTGGAAAAAATCCAAAGAAAAGCAGCTCGATTTGTTCTGGGTGATTTCCGACAAAAGAGTAGCGTTACAAAAATGATGCAAAGTTTGGGTTGGAAAGAATTGAGAGAAAGAAGAAGAGCTGCTCGACTAAGTGGTATGTTACAAGGAACTATTCTCATTTTGCTTCCGTATTGAAGTTGACGTATGGTATGTTCCGAGCTGTCACTGGAGAGATGACGTGGAGTGACATTAGTAAACGAATAAGTTTGAGTGGCGTTTATAAAAGTAGGAAAGATCACAATATGAAGATGAAGTTGGAATTCAAGAGGACAAACTGGGGCAAATATTCATTTATAGGAAGGGGAGTTAGGGATTGGAATAACTTACCAAGGGAGACGTTCAATAAATTTCCAATTTCTCTGAAATCATTTAGGAAAAGGCTAGGAAAGCAACAGATAGGGAATCTGCCACCTGGGCGACTGCCCTAAATGCAGATCAGTATTGACTGATTGATATTGATTGATTAATATCACAGAGTCGAAAGAAAACTAATGTGAAGGCCTGCAATATAGAAAGCTCAAACTTTATCAACAATAACATTACATTGACCATTGTTTGTTTTGATGTGCTTTTTGTCTTCTGTTTCCACTCATCCCCAATAGATAGGATTACTGCAGCGTACCGAGTATTTTTTAAATTTGCTTGACGTCGCACCGACAGAGTTAGATATCTTTCTTCTTTAGCATGCCATTCCTCTGGTTCATACATTTTATGATATTACTGGTACGTAACACACTGGTTCATCATAGTATTCGAGCTATTCAGTCCCTACTCTGAGGCACTGATTGGAATGAGTAGTGTGCATATTTAACGGAATAATGACAGAAGAGTGTTCACGGCAGTCTGCAACCTGGTTTTTCCAGCTCTGGAACTTTGGACTGTTGTATCGGCACCTCAGTACTGTTCGTTGAAAGTGAGAAAGTGTGCGGTTTTTCATTTGATTGAGTATTTTATATGATAACATTGCTCTCAATCGCTACATTCCTACTGACGTTTTTGTAATGACCTATGTTGAATTCAGTTAGGAAAACCACCTAGTCAGTCTTTCTGAGAATCCCGTAGCGAAGCATGGGTACATCAGCTAGTCCTATCTATAATGAACCCAAATCCTCCTAATTTTCAAGACTGATAAGTAGCAAATTCAACCTTTTCTATCAATTATGCAGGCATAATGTGAATTTCTTTTAGAAATACATCCAGAACAACAATATTCAAGTAATTCAAAGTTTTGACATGTGAACTCTTAAAACCTGCTCTCTTACCACCTGTGCTTCGATGGCCATCTTGCAGTGGACTGGGACCTTCCAATAAACGTGGTTCTATTTTTATATCTGTGTCACTCAAAGGGTCAGCTGGGGGTACTGACTGTATGTAGAATAAATCTCCACGAGGGTTCACTTCTGACTCCCATTCTTGAACAGACCTATTCAAAGAGAAATAAAAATCAGTAAATGATGAATATTTGACAGTTTGACAGATGGAATTCTTTGGGAATTACACATCAAGGGAAGTGATAAGTTTGAAAAAGGAGGCAAAGATGAAACATACAAATCACTGTAACCACTTAAGGTATTATTATTATTCCCTGTTCTTTTTCCCAGTTATGTGAGATTGGCACTAATATAGATTAAGCCCTTTTGTTATGGCTGGATATCTGTTTTGATGCCAACCTTACATATTCACTATTGCGTATTTCTGTGGTGGTCAGTAGTGTATAAATTAAGGTGTCTATTAAAATGATCACAAACACCCAGCCGCAGAGGTACAGGAATTAATCAAACGCAGTTAAAATTCTTGGCCTGGCCGTTATCAAACCCGTGTCCCTATGAACTGAACTGAAGACCACTGCAATAACCATTCAGCCAAGGAACTGGACAACATAAGGATTACCTAAACATTGTACCAGTAATTAAAGTTTAAATAATTTAATATAGAACATAAATTTAGTGTTACTGAAAAAATAGTATATTCTAATGCCCAGGCACTTGGATAAGAGTCCACTGGCCACCATGATGGGCGGTTTGTAATCTTCATTTTTATCCGACTTTGGTCAAGCCGTGAGTTATTCTGTGCCTCAGAGGCAAAGATCTATTACCGTGTCCATTGTGATGACTGCATGTTACGTATTGTGCCGTGTATGATAAAGATACGGTAGACCATCTTGTATTTGACCTTGGGATATCTAATTACCCTCTGTGTGAGAGATGTCACTGAGATTACCAAGGGAGACCTTAATGATGAACTGTTGTTCTGCAAACTGATGAATTTTAAGAAAGAAACAAAGAGAATAATCACTCTGCAGCCACATAAGTGTTTGAGGTCATTCTGAAATACATCAAACAGGGCCCAGTGGCAATACTTATAAACATGTTGCGAGTGTAGAAAAGGGGTAATGCTTCCCCAAAATCAAGAATGTAACATTCTATTGTTTCAAATTAGACTGACTTTTTCAATTGAATTAACTCTGCAAAGTAATTTTTATATAGTAAGTTACTGTATGTTAAAATATTTTATCAACAAGTGAAAGACAGATCACATTAACAGTTCAAAACAACATTTCAAAAATACCTCTCTTTTTTCCCAAAAATTCAGTAAATTAGAGTAAAAAACAGCATTCAAAATCACCACAAAATAACTCAAGTTTACTTTCAGCATTAGGGAAGAAAGGCATGTGATCTTTAAACATTTCTGAGCTTTAACCCCACGGGCTAATTACATTCTTTACCTTATTTCATCACCGTGATAAGCATTACAGACACTGAGACTCTTTTTAAAAACGTTATTCCAAAAGTCATAATTTCTAATTATGTTAAAGAGTTGACCAAGGGAGGTCGCATAGGATAGATGGAAGTGAGGAGCCTGGACAAGTGAAAGCAATGCCAGGACTCAGCCGAGCGCTCCATGGTCGCACGCCCAGACTTTATTTTTGACATATTGTTCATCTAATTATGTGTATCAATTGTGAGGAACTGCATACTCTTAAAATAGATTCTTGAACTGGGAGTGATGAGGAGAGAGCCTATCTATTTGAAGATGTCAGTGTCTGAAGATAGCAAAAAGTGTCCTTGTCCTTTTGTGTTTTTTCATCATCATCTTCCTTCCAAGTATTGGGCCATGTGACCCGTTACGGTCTTGCATTTTACTTTTTGCAAGACTTGAAAGCAATCAAATGTCCTTCCGACGGGTTGCTAGCCTGAAGGAAGTAAGACCATTGGTGGGGCTGCCACCTCTCAGCTAATGGACTAGCTGAAATCACAGCATTTCCTCCATAATGGATGTAACGGTTATACCGCCATGACTCTGTCAACAGGGCTGGGAACAGGTTTTTTCATCTCGGGAAGGTGAGGTTGGTGTTTGGGCAGGAGAGGTTATGTCATAATCATCATCATCCTTCCAAGTACTGGGCCATGTGGCCTGTTACGGTCTTGCATTTTCTTTCCATCGCTTCATTGGACGTCCTATAGATCTCTGTCCTCTTGGTTGATAGCGTAGGATCTCCTTTGGTAGTCTTCCAGATTCCATCCTTTGAACATGACATTTCCAGTTTTCTTGGTAATCTTAGATGTAATTGATTACTGATTTCACATTCAGTCCCTTAAGCACATCTTCATTTCTTATACGATCCCATTTCGTATAGCCTGTTGTTCTGCACATGAATGTCATTTCACGTGCTGTAATTCTGGAAATGTCTTGAGTTCTTATTGTCCATGCCTCACTGCCGTAGCAAAGCGTTGGTCTGGCTAAAGTGTTATAAAGACGTAAGCGAGTGTGTTTTTGGACAAGATGGCTTCATGATATGATTTATGATTCCTGTTGTTCTGGTAAATTTGGTTATTTTTGCAGAGATATCAATTTCCCCTTGGTAAAATAAATTGTATCCCAGATAATTGAATTCGTTGACTCTTTCCAAAATTTTATTATCTAAACAGATTTTACTTGGGATAGGGTCCTTCCCCTTAAAGGCCATTATTTTGCTCTTTTGTGGTGAAATGATCATGTCGAATTTTGAAGAGACTTTCTGGAGATTAAATACTGACCACTGAAGATCATCTTCTGATGATGCTACCAATGCAACATCATCAGCAAAGAGTATGGCATCTAGATGTGTGAGATATCTGCTGACTGGGATTGATCCATGCCTTTCATGCCTCCATTCCTGTATTATGTTGTTCATATAGATTATGAACAACAAAGGAGAAAGTCCACAACCTTGTCTCACACCTCTGCTGATCGGTTTCCATTCAGTCTGATGATTACCTAACTTTATTGCAATAAGGTTGTCACTGTACATGTTGTATATGTTATCTATTAACTGTTGTGGGACATTATCTTCTGCTAAGATATTAAGAAGTCTGTTCCTATTAACTAGGTCAAAGGCTTTCTTAAAATCAACAAATGCTATGTGAGTTTCCAAGTTAAATTCCCTGCGTTTTTCGACTGAGATTTTCAAGGTAAAGTAAGCATCAACACATGAGCGTCCCTTTCGAAATCCATGTTGTTCATTTCCAATCACATTTTCATAATACCTGAATAATTTTTCTCTGACAATATTTGAGTAAATTTTGTAACCTGAGTTGAGTATACTTATCCCTCTGTAATTTCCACAATCTTTCACACTGCCCTTCTTATGAAGAGGAATAACTATAGCTTTTTGCCAATTCTCTGGTGGTCTGTTGCCATTCCAAATTAAATTGATGAATTTGAGAAATCTTTGCTTGAAGATGTCACTGGAATACTTGAATAATTCTGCATTTATTGAATCTTCTCCAGATGCTTTTCCATTTCTAAGTTTTCTGAGTATTAGCTCCAGTTCTTCGAGTGTAATGATTTCCGAAGACTTGTTAAGAGATGTTGGCAGAAGAAATGGCTCAATATTTGAACCTCTCCAAAGGTTCCAAAAATAAATGAGCCACTCCGTTAGAGGTATTGCATTAATGCGTATGTCTTCTTTTACATCATTATTTAGTTTCTTGAGTATTTTATAGGTCTGTGGTTGTGGTCTTATTATATCAGTCTCCAGTTGTGAAACAAAGTTTTCCCAACTCTTTCTGTGCTTTTTCCGCACTTCCCTTTTTGCTATTGCTCTCTTGTGGTGATACTCTATTTTATCTTCTAATTTGCCAGTTGACAAAAAATTTTTATACGCATTTCTTTTGTCTGAAATAACCTTTTCAATCTCTTCATCCCAGATTCTTAAACCCTTTTTCCTCTGCCATTTTTTCTTAACTCCCAAACTCTCAAAAGCAGACTGCTTTAAAATTGAACACAAATTAGACCACTCCATTTCCACATTGTCACTAACTGGTCTCATCTGTGCAAGTTCGTTAAGTCTGTTCTGGTACAGCCATTTTATACTGGGGCCTCTTAATAGGTTAACCTTATAAGAAGTTTTAATTTCTTGTGTTGTTTGTGTGTTTCTTTTATACCATCTAGCCTTCAGACGAATAGGTGCTACTAATAGATAGTGATCAGTTTCCAATTCAGGGCCTCGATAGACTCTTGTATCCAAGACTAAATCTGCCAATTTACTATTACAAATTATATAATCTATAATTGATTTCTGATTTCGTGCAGACCACGTATACTTGTGGGTGTCCTTGTGTGGGAACATTGTGTTCATAATCTTTAACTGATTGAAGACAGTGAAATCTATTAATTTCGTTCCATTGTTATTACGGGTTGTTTCTCCGTGGATTCCGATGTGATTCTGAATTTTCTCATTACCAACTCTGGCATTGAAGTCTCCCAGTAATAGTAGCATATCTTGTTTGTTAATTTTATTGACTATCTTTTGCAGATCATTATAGAACCCATCACTTTCGTTTGAATTGCCCTCCACTGGAGCGTATACCCCTATAACAGTAAGATAACCCCTGAATAGTTTTAGTCTTAATTGGATAATCCTTTCATTCCAAAAAGTGTAGTTATCAATTGTTGATCTTAATCTTTTGTGTACCATGAGCAGTACACCCGCCTGTGCTCTAGTATCTCCGTCAACCCCACTGTAAAACTGTAAATAATTTACTGTCTCTTTTGATCCCTGAAGCTTTCTTTTGTTTCTGAAATTGCCGCAGTTAAAATGTCTTTTTTTGCGAGAATGTCGTCCAGCTGGTCATCTTTGTGTGAGATACCTTGTACATTCCAGGTAGCACATCTAAAAGTATTTTTCTTCTTCCAATCTTTGTCCATTTCACTGTCCTTTTCAATGCCAGGAGAGGTTATGTATTCCACATAAAGTTAATTTTAGATAATATACAGAACAATAACAAATAGGTAATATGCCAAGTTCTTCATGATATAGATAAAATACATATAAAGTGTATAAAATATCATAATTTTAAAATATTCACCGTATAAGGAAACTTCAATCTTCAAAGAATATAAAAGACTTGTTTATAATAACCATAGCAACTGTCACTAATCCTTCACAGCACCATAATTTTCACATTTTCCAAAAAAAAATACTATAAAATTCAGGACACCAGTAAGTGTATATTACAAAGATGACTTTTAAGTTTCATAACAACAGCATCAAATCTATATCAATTCAGAAAAAACAGAATGATAAAAGTACTAATACAGAGCTTCTCATTAAATTCCTTTTGTGTGTGTTTTTTTTTTAATGTCCTTCTCTCCTTTTCTACTGGTTCCTCTTCCGATGCTCACTGATTATTGTGCTTATCCTAGGTATGGAAGTAAACGAGACCACAGAGTTAGCTGCAAACAGAGGATTGTGAAGGCACTTAGTTAACTCGTAGAGACTTGCAGACTGAATGCTGAAAGGCGTAACAGTCTAGAATGAATGAATGAATGAATGAATGAATGTATTTACTGTGTTTATGTAAAACACAGAAAGCTAACATCTAAGTTACTACAGTGTGGGAGAAAAATTGCATTACCCAAAAAACTGAAAGCTCAGGTCATGAAGTTTGTTCAAAATGGAAACCCTGTTTCATGAAGCACAATTCACACTGTTTAGGCACCGATTTACAGATGGTGGACATAACTGCTGTTGTTTGAGGGTATATTACATTTGCTTTTCTTAATTTTGAGTACTAGGTGGCAGGCTGTCAGGAAGCATGTGGTAACCAACAAAAACTGCTAGGCACCTTATGGTATGTATGTTGAGTATTCAGCCTACAACCTAATAAGATCCTCAACAGCTACACCATCAGCTCTCATGTATGGCCTAGGCGTCACTGCAGAGGCATAGTAGAGAAATGAGTTGTGAAGTAATGCTAATACATATCAGTTGCCAAGCCTCCTGAAATGCACACACGACCAGACCAAGACTGGCTGCAGAAAGAATGATATTACTAGCATCGCTCATACCTCAGTAACTTTCATATTATCAGAGCCAAGGATGAGACTGAAACAGGTCAATGAAAATCACAATTTTGATATACCCCATACCAGAAGATGTGCACTATAACCACTAGGTCTCGCAAGCAAAGCCATTACCTTATGGTGTTCTTATTCATTTTCCTAAATTTTGATATGGCTTAACTTGTCACTTGTTTGATCTTTCCTATTACTTATACTGTTCAAGAACAATAAACTGAATTTTAGGAAGAATCGCAAGTATTGATCCAGGATTTCTGGAACACATTAAAAAATATTTAAAATATCTAAGGTCTGAGAGGAAACTGCAGTAGGTGTTCATTTATCAGAGCACCATATCAGTCATCAGTAGACCTACATGGATGACATGTTAAATGCTATGTTTAATTATAAGACGCTGATCAAATATTAGTGGTTACAGAAAATTAAAAGAAAAAGCAGCGCATCATAGCTATCATGCTTGATAATGATTTTTTTAAGAACTTGATCAAGTGAACCTCAATACACTAAAAGAATTAACTGTAGTGTCACTACAGGGAAATATCAAAATATATACGAACCCTTGATCAGAAAATGATCCCGAACAGTACGAAGAACTACAACTTGAGCCACTTCCTGTCCCCGAACCCCACCAATCGTCCGAGTGGCTACAAGAATCTTCTCCAGAACTTGACCCGCCATCTCCACGATAGGGCTTATTCCTGGGTCCTAAGTCTTTCATCAAAAGAGCCTGGTTCTCACCATTGTCGTTCATTGCAATTCATTTGTATTAACACTATCATATACAGAGTTCTTTCACATTTCATCAAATGACACTGCAAATCCCTGACAGGAGAATAAAACACGTGCTATTGTATATAAACAAAATTCATAAACGTCATATCATATGCAACGAGTACACAATACGTGATGCAAGGAGCAAAGAGGATAATTATGTAGCGCACCGCCGTTTATATAGGATTGAGACGGCGGTGATGTAGTGTCAAATAAGTAGTCCTATACGGCATGTTAAGGACATTCATCTCAAAGTAGTGTCTCAACTGCAATGTGTACCAGATATGTATACAATCCCTACTTCAAAACACATAAAAAGTATGTGTGACTTTATAGGTATATTCACTGGGGTGCGCAACGCAACGCACGAGCGCATAGATAGATAAGCCTTTATTTTCTGTGGCGAAGTTAGGACTCTTGGCCCTTTCTTACACTTAACCACACACATATTATTATTATTATTATTATTATTCCATACAATGACATTAACTTAAAATACTAAGAATTACAAATAACACTAAATTTTAAGACAAAAATATGAATATATACATGCAAAGAAGAATGAAAGAAAAAGTAACTGCCTACATAATACAGGTTTGAGGAAAAAGAAAACAAAAAAAATCAATACACAACAAAAGAAATAAGAATGTAAAAATACTAATAAGCTTAATAAAAATACTAAATGAAAATTTAACTAATTGTATCCTTGCAAGACTAGATCTAAGTTAAATACTGTACTTACTACTAGCTATGTTTAGACTACTTCTACTTCGTAAATACAATGTGGATGTTTTTAATTTAATTTAAATTATTATATTAAACCAATATTTATTTTATTGTGCAATAATCTCATATCATTTTCACACACAATCACTCGTTCCACTCATACAGGTACTGTACCTTGCTGGAAGCACTTAACGAGGAACTGCTGGTAGGAGGTTTTAAATATACTTTTTGATGCAGCATCCTTGATGTCTTTGGGAAGAGCATTCCACCATCCCGAAGCGGTGATAGTAAATGACCGATGGTATGTGGTTGTTTGGTGGACAGGTATTTCTAGGAGGGACACTGAGCGAGTATCATGGAGATGTAAAGAACCAAGGTGACGAAAATTGCTGGAGAGATAAGCAGGGATGTCTTCCGAAAGTACCTGGTACATAAGAGTATTTGCATGTAGTTTACGCCTGTCGTCTAGTCGTAACCAAGATAATTGTTTATAGTAGGGAGAAACTCGAGCGTCATACCGTAAATCCATAGCATATCTAAGATAAGCATTTTGAGTGCGTTGTAGATTCAAGATTAATTCTTTTGTTATATCCGTAAGAATTACACCACAGTAGTCAAAAAAGGGAAATAATAATGACCGAACAAGTTGAATTTTTAGTGATCGAGGGAATACATTTCTGAAACGTTTTAAGGGGTGCAAGCCACACTAAACCTTTTTGCAGATATTCTTAACTTGCGCTGACCAGTTTAGAGTTTCCGTTATAATAACACCAAGGTTAGAAACTGATTCACAATAAGGTATAACAGTACTATTTAAAGTTACGGGAGGAATGCAATTTTGTTTTAAAATGTGAAGATTCTTTGATGTACCGATGATAATGGCTTGCGTTTTATGGGGATTTAATTTAAGGTTGTTTTTAATTGCATAGCTATCTATTTGCTCAAGGTCAGCGTTTACATTACATATTGCTTGTTGTATATTATTAGTTCTAGTGTGGTAATAAATTTGCAGATCATCAGCATAAAGATGGTACTTGCAGTGCTTAATTGATCTGGTGATATCATTTATATATAAAGTGAATAGGAGAGGGCCTAGGACTGACCCTTGTGGAACACCAATATCTTTTGTTCGCCACGTTGATTTATTATTATTTGCAACCACACACTGCCGGCGGTTTGTGAGGTAAGAATAGAAAAATTCCAGCACTTTCTGGCTAAAGTTTAAGGACTGTAATTTGGAAAGAAGCAACCTAGGATCGACAGTATCAAATGCGCTACTGAAATCTAAAAGAGTAAGTATTGTCACTTGTTTGTTGTCCATTGCATATCTAATGTCATCTGTCACTTTCAGCAGAGCTGTCATGGTACTATGTTTTTTCTTAAAGCCTGATTGGTAAGAGTCGAGTAAAGCATATTTATGTAAGTACGTAAGGATTTGCTCATGTACCAGGCGTTCCAGCACTTTGGACAGGGGTGGTAGGATAGAAACTGGTCGGTAATCTGAAGGAATACTGGGTCCATCCTTTTTTGGGATTGGGATGACGAGGGCATCCTTCCACGCCGTAGGGAAAATTCCTTGGGTTAAACAGTAGTTAATAATGTGTGTTACGATCGGCAGGATGGCACCAATGATATATTTGTAGAAAGACAGAGGTATGCCATCGTGTCCAGCAGCATCTGATCTGAGAGAATACATAACTCGTTTTACGTCATTTATACCAACCTCTTTAAACACAAATGTATCTTGAATTGGCATAAAATGATTATTATTATTATTATTATTATTATTATTATTATTATTATTATTATTATTATTATTATTATTATTATTATTATTATTATTATTATTATTATTATTATTATTATTTGCTCTTACAGTGGATTCGGCCGACGTGAAGTGTAAATTTAAGTCATCAAGGGATACATTCAGCGCCTGCTTTGATAACGTTCGACCTATACCCATCGTTCGTAATTGTTTCCATATTTCTGTCCAGTTCTTGCATTTCGATACTTGACATATGTGTTTATATTTACTGTTTCTGATGAACTGTTTAACCCTGTTGCGGAGAACGCGGTAATTTTCAAAGTCATTAGCATTACCCGTTCGTTTAAACCTTCTGTACCATGAATCACGCTTTGCCATTTCTGATTTAATCTCACTAGTCAGCCACGGAGAAGGTGGTCGAGTCACCCGGATCTCTTTCTTGGGAGCAAATCTGTCATACAGTTCTAACACCAGATCAGATAGTTTATTTATTTTTACGTCAATATCATCCATGTGTAAAATATCGTTCCACGGCAGATAATATGCTTCGTGTCGTATTCTTTCCTTGTCCAGATTTTTTATATCCCTGCGTGTTATATATTTAGTTTCATATTTTGGCATCTTTAATGAATAGCAGACATATATTAGATCATGGGTAGAAATACCTGGCACTGCAAGCTGTCCGTGATTTAAAACTTTCTAAGTATTGTTAGTTATGATCAACTCAATCAAAGTATGAGTCGTCCGGTTTACTGTATGTAGATGGTTAGTAGCATTTAGATGTAGGATGTTCAGGTCTAAGCTAAAGAACATATTTTGTAAATGTAATGAGTCGATTGTCGCAGTCAGCAGATTTGTATTAAAATCTCCAAGTATAATTATATTTTCGTACAGTGGAATTAACTTTGCTAAGCAAATTTCAAGGCCCGATATATGTCTTACGTCTGGGGGTTTGTAAACTACTCCGATCAGTACTTTTTGATTGTTAGCCAAAACTTCTATAAACATAAACTCAGGTCGATTGGGAATCGTCTGGTCTGAAGTAGCCACTATTTTACTTTTGAGATCATTACGACAGTATATAGCACACCCTCCCCCTATACGTTTTCTTCGGTCTAGACGATGTAAAGTCATGTTATTTAATTCAACCAGACCTGAGTTAAGTGAGGGTTGTAACCAAGTCTCAGTTACACATATGCAGTGCAAGGTATTACTATCATGAAAGAGGGATTGTATTTCGTCAATGTGAGCCATTAACGATTGCGCGTTAATATGACAACACTGTAGGGCTCGCCGATATCTTGAAAGACTTTCCCTGAGAATGTTTCCCGCTGACGCTGCTGAAGGGTAGGGTGAGGGGGGCGACTGGGAAAGGGGTGGGAGCGGGTCACTGACATCAAGGTTACTACAATCGGTAGAAATAGCACTTGTATTGTGACTAGCCATTATCTAGAAAAGACTTCTGCTTACTCACCTTGTTTTCACCACAAGTACTTCCAGGGGCACAATCACATTCACTCACACACATACACGCACATTTACTTAAAACTACAACATTATCCATTAATGCCATCTCATTAATGAGTCCGTATCAATGCTCACTCGTGTTTTACATTAAACTAACAAGTTGTACCATTGTTGTAATTAACACCTTTCGTCCATTGTCACATAGCACAACAATGCGACCGTCCTGGCTCCAGACACGATTTAGGCCAAAGTGATCTCGTGCACGATTTAAAATGTTTTTCCTGGTACCCGTGAGCGATTCCGTCAGGAGAAGGTGCGTGCCTTTTAGCCGACGTTTAGCCCTCCAAATGCGGTCACGATCCTGGTACCGCAGGAACTTAATAATCAGTGGGCGTTTACCCGTGGCAACCACATCAGCCGTTGTTCGCTTCGGATCACCTAGGCGATGGCAACGGTCAATGTCTGACATATTAAGCTCAATATCCAGTTTTTCTTTAATAGTTGATAATACTTTAGCGTACACGTTTTCACCTGGTGCTTCCGGGACGCCATGCAAAATTAGACAGTTTCGGCGGCTGTATTGTTCCGCTTCGTCCATCCGTTCTCTTTGCTCGTCCAGCTTTTCTTCTATTTTTAAAATATTGTTTTTTATGTCTTTCAGTTCACCAGACACTTTCTCTTGAAACGCACAGAACTCCTCCTCCAGCCGCTGTAGTTTCTCATCCCGGTTGGCGCTGCTGGTCGCCTCCTTGAGTTGGGCGCGAAAATGCTGCATCGCATCTTCAATTGCCGATACCTTTTGAACTACATCCCGTAGCGTCATGATTTTTGTCAGTATTGGACGGTGATTATTAAAACTATGGAGATTAGGTCGCGAACGGCACTTAGTTGCTGTTTATCTTGCAGATTTACGAGTTAGCCTTGACACACACTTTACACTATGACTGAGCTCTCCGCCATCTTTGTTCTATTGGAATTGCGACGATGTTAAAAAAATTTCATTTGTTGGACAATGTTACATACGTTGATAACACCATGTGAAAGTGTTTGAAGGAGAATTTGTGTATATACATGAGTAATGAAATTCAGTCGTATAAAATTCCTCCCAACTCGACGTTGAGGTTGAAAAAATTTAATGGACATGGAAACAACGATCTTTAGCCGGTAGCAATAGACGAATATGTCAGTTCAGTTCGAAATATGCACTCGCCTTAAGTAAAACAAGAAGGGCCTTAACACGGAACGGATATAGGGTCATTAGAGTATTCGAAATATTAATAATAATAATAATAATAATAATAATAATAATAATAATAATAATAATAATAATAATAATAATAATAATAATAATAATAATAATAATCATAATCATAATAATTTGTATTCCATTTATGTTCATGAGTTCGTTTTTTTCTTCCGAATGAAATCAATCAATCAATCAATCAATCAATCAATCAATCAATCAATCAATCAATCAATCAATACTGATCTGCATTTAGGGCAGTCGCCAAGGTGGCAGATTCCCTATCTGTTGCTTTCCTAGCCTTTTCCTAAATTATTTCAAAGAAATTGGAAATTTATTGAACATCTCCCTTGGTAAGTTATTCCAATCCCTAACTCCCCTTCCTATAAATGAATATTTGCCCCAGTTTGTCCTCTTGAATTCCAACTTTATTTTCATATTGTGATCTTTCCTAATTTTATAAACGCCATTCAAACTTATTCGTCTACTAATGTCATTCCACGCCACCTCTCCGCTGAGAGCTCGGAATATACCACTTAGTCGAGCAGCTCTTCTTCTTTCTCTCAATTCTTTCCAACCCAAACATTGCAATATTTTTGTAACGCTACTCTTTTGTCGGAAATCACCCAGAACAAATCGAGCTGCTTTTCTTTGGACTTTTTTCAGTTCTTGAATCAGGTAATCCTGGTGAGGGTCCCATACACTGGAACCACACTCTAGTTGGGGTCTTACCAGAGACTTATATGCAATCTCCTTTACATCCTTACTACAACCCCTAAACACCCTCATAACCATGTGCAGAGATCGGTACCCTTTGTTTACAATCCCATTTATGTTATTACCCCAATGAAGATCTTTCCTTATATTAACACCTAGATACTTACAATGATACCCAAAAGGAACTTTCACCCCATCAACGCAGTAATTAAAACTGAGAGGACTTTTCCTATTTGTGAAACTCACAACCTGACTTTTAACCCCGTTTATCAACATACCATTGCCTGCTGTCCATCTCACAACATTTTCGAAGTCACGTTGCAGTTGCTCACAATCTTGTAACTTATTTATCACTCTATAGAGAATAACATCATCCGCAAAAAGCCTTACCTCCGATTCCACTCCTTTACACATATCATTTATATATACAAGAAAACATAAAGGTCCGATAATACTGCCTTGAGGAATTCCCCTCTTAATTATTACAGGGTCAGATAAAGCTTCACCTACTCTAATTCTCTGTGATCTATTTTCTAGAAATATAGAAACCCATTCAGTCACTCTTTTGTCTAGTCCAATTACACTCATTTTTGCCAGTAGTCTCCCATGATCCACCCTATCAAATGCTTTAGACAGGTCAATCGCGATACAGTACATTTGACCTCCAAAGTCCAAGATATCTGCTATATCTTGCTGGAATCCTACAAGTTGAGCTTCAGTGGAATAACCTTTCCTAAAACCGAACTGCCTTCTATCGAACCAATTATTAATTTTACAAACATATCTAATACAATCAGAAAGAATGCCTTCCCAAAGCTTACATACAATGCATGTCAAACTTACTGGCCTGTAATTTTCAGCTTTATGTCTATCACCATTTCCTTTATACACAGGGGCTACTATAGCAACTCTCCATTCATCTGGTATAGCTCCTCCGACCAAACAATAATCAAATAAGTACTTCAGATATTGTACTATATCCCAACCCATTGTCTTTAGTATATCCCCAGAAATCTGATCAATTCCAGCCGCTTTTCTAGTTTTCAACTTTTGTATCTTATTGTAAATGTCATTGTTATCATATATAAATTTTATTACTTCTTTGGCCTTAGTCTCCACCTCTATCTCGACATTATCCTTGTAACCAACAATCTTTACATACTGCTGACTGAATACTTCTGCCTTTTGAAGATCCTCACATACACACTCCCCTTGTTCATTAATTATTCCTGGAATGTCCTTCTTGGAACCTGTTTCTGCCTTAAAATACCAATACATACCCTTCCATTTTTCACTAAAATTCGTATGACTGCCAATTATGCTTGCCATCATGTTATCCTTAGCTGCCTTCTTTGCTAGATTCAATTTTCTAGTAAGTTCCTTCAATTTCTCCTTACTTCCACAGCCATTTCTAACTCTATTTCTTTCCAGTCTGCACCTCCTTCTTAGTCTCTTTATTTCTCTATTATAATAAGGTGGGTCTTTACCATTCCTTACCACCCTTAATGGTACAAACCTGTTTTCGCATTCCTCAACAATTTCTTTAAACCCATCCCAGAGTCTGTTTACATTTTTATTTACCGTTTTCCACCGATCATAGTTACTTTTTAGAAACTGCCTCGTGCCTGCTTTATCAGCCATATGGTACTGCCTAATAGTCCTACATTTAAGACCTTCCTTTCTATCACATTTATTCTTAACTACCACAAAAACAGCTTCATGATCACTAATACCATCTATTACTTCAGTTTCCCTATAGAGCTCATCTGGTTTTATAAGCACGACATCCAGGATATTTTTCCCTCTAGTTGGTTCCAACACTTTCTGAATCAGCTGTCCTTCCCATATTAACTTATTTGCCATTTGTTGGTCATGCTTCCTGTCGTTCGTATCTCCTTCCCAATTGTCATCTGATCTCCCGCTACAATCACATTTCTTTCCATGTCGTTTCCCACATAGCCGACTATCCTATCAAATAATTCCGAATCAGCGTCAGTGCTGCCCTTTCCCGATCTGTACACTCCAAATATATCAAGTTGCCTATTATCTTTAGAAATGAGCCTTACACCTAGAATTTCATGTGTCTCATCTTTAACATTTTCGTAGCTTACAAATTCTTCTTTCACCAGAATGAACACTCCCCCTCCCACCATTGCTATCCTATCTCTACGATACACACTCCAGTGCCGTGAGAAAATTTCTGCATCCATTATATCATTTCTCAGCCATGATTCAATTCCTATTACAATATCTGGTAAATATATATCTATTAAATTACTTAATTCTATTCCTTTCCTTACAATACTTCTACAGTTCAACACTAACAAATTTATGTCATCCCTACTTGATTTCCAGTTCCCTGTTCCCTTATCACCGCTCCCTAGGTCATCCCGTTTCCCTGAATGTACCTCCCTATTACCCTTCCAAACAAATTTCCTAACTTATACGTACCACTGCGGTTTAAATGAAGGCCATCCGAGCGCAGATCCCTATCTCCTACCCACCCATTAGGATCTAGAAATTTCACTCCCAGTTTCCCACATACCCACTCCATAGTCTCATTTAAATCCCCAATCACCCTCCAGTCAATATCCCTTCTACACAGTATTCCACGAATAACAATCTCCGCTTTCTTAAACTTCACCCGTGCTGCATTTACCAGATCCCACACATCTCCAACTATGTTGGTACTTATATCAGCTTGCCTTACGTTGTTGGTACCAACGTGAAACACTACCACCTTCTCATTCCCCTCCTCCCTCTCTTCTACTTTCCTCAATATCTGCCCCAACCTAATTCCTGGATAACACTCTACCCTGGTACCCTTTCCTCCACACACTTTCCCCACGTGTCTAACGATGGAATCCCCCATGACCAGAGCCTCAACCCAACCCACCTCATTTGATCTCCTTCCCTCCTGGTCAGCCCTATCTTTTCTGATAGCTACAGAAGCTACTTCCTCCTCCCTTTTCTCCTTCCCATGACCCTGTTCTACCTGCCTTTTCCTATCCTCTACTCTACATTTTCCTTTCCTACCTTTTCCCTTCCTCCTACTTCCACACATCTCAGCAACATTTCCCTGTCCCTCATCTTCCCTCTGTTGTTCTACCTGGAGTGACTCGTACCGATTTTGCACAGACACCTGTCCTGAATTCTGATCCTGAATAGAGCCCTTAGCCTGCAATCTCCTTCCCCTTAGAACATTAGACCACCTGTCTTCTACAACTCCTCCCTTTCCTTCCCCTCCCTCTTGTACACCTACTGTAACCTGTACATTGGTTGAGGGAGTCCTATCTTCCTTCCTGTCTTCTGTGAGAATCCTAATTATCTCCCTCAAACTTTCCAACTCCTCCCACATACCCCTCAGTGCCTCGCCACACCTACAGTAAGTACACTCTTAGCCATTCTTTACGGGGGGGAAATGAAATTAAAAATAAAAGAACTTATTTGCAAAAAATAAATGAACGGAGGGATATATTATCTGGGATAGTACACAACAATAAGGTAATTAATGTACGACTACACTACAATACTACTTAGTCGTGCTATATTTTTTTATCCTACAACCCCTGACAGGATAAAAACTGCTGTTAATTACTGAATATCGAAAGTAATAGCCTACACAAGAACTACACAATTCCAAACTGCAATTAAGCCTATTCTAATTACAACAACAGTATTTTAGTAAGAGTTTCTACGGATACCTCTACTACACCAGTACTACACAAATATTTTACAATAATAAAATAATCACACTAAAGTCTAATAGGATATTACTCGTATACTACTGTACAGTACACTACAGTAATTTTAAACTACTTTCAGACGTATCCTAATTACGATACCGGTACCGTACCGTATGTCACTAAATTAAGCACAACAGAAATGAAATTTACAAGAACTACTGTACTCCAAGATTACCAACGAAGCTAAATGCTTAGACAAATTATTATTAGTATTACGGTCTAATAGATACACACGAAAAATAACACACGAATATAGCAGGCAAGATACGGCACTATCTAAATGTACTGTATCTATACTACAATGTATCTACACTACACTACACTGCGTTTGGTTAAATGCTTAAGTATCGAAAGGATTGCCGTACACGAAGAAAAACACGAATATAATCGGCAAGATACTATCTAATATATTATACCTTATCTTCACTACAATTCTACTGAAATGTGGTTATGTGATTATTACAGCTGGTGGATTACTATTATTTTCCCTACTCCATGGGACGGAGAATAAAAGTGTCCTTAATTAGGCCTACTGAAAAATACGAGGTTGTCTACAGTAATTTCTCAAATATTTCTATCAAAACTACTACTACTCCAGGGACTTGAACTGCAATTACTGGGATATATGAACTTTATTATTATTTGCTAACCGCTCATAAATACTGAAAGATCGAGGGAGCGAAATATAAATTACGGATACTTTAACTACCTACTCAGAAGTACAAATGAATTATATACAAGGTCAGCTGATTTTTATTTATATTTACTTGACTACACTACACCCTTTGTTCACGACTGTAACCAACAATGAAATATTTGAATATGAGGAGCGACAATAATCAATAACAATACAACGACTGTTAACTATTACCGTGTAATCTCTTTATCTTCTTTTTAGATGGAAGTTTACAGGCGTATCGTGTTTTTTAATGTAGTAAATTATTACCTTCGCGATAGTTTGAACGGATATCTATACGAAATAACGGAGGAGTTGCTGCAGAAGTTACGGTACTATTCCTTAAGATAATTTGCCTTTGTAAGTATAACCAACGAACCTACAGATATTTACAAATATTTTTTACAACATTCCTGGAAGCACTATATTTTGCAATCCCTGTCATAGGTGGGTTTTCAGCTTGTTGAATTGTGAAAAACTACCACTGACAGTCATTGCACGAGAGCGAAATCGTATACTTATGCTGTAAGTCCCCATGTGCCTCACACAAATTGCATTATGAAATAAAAATAAACCTTGCTTCTCTCGCCTCGGTATTCGTCAGTAATCTGTAGGTTTTACATGGTCAATAAAGGAATAAATATGCATCAAAATACAACTATATGAAAAGAAGTGATTTCTTTTGATGCTTCAATATTCGAGAATGAAGTACTTGTCAGATAGACATACGACGTTAATAATAAGCTGGTTGTGGCGGAGATGGAGAACGGAGACGGGAAGGGGGAACAGAGGACGTGCTCACATGCGGAAGGATTCTTTTAATAAGCTTTTGAGTTCAGTATAGTGTTCTGTCTGCAGCTTCGATTTGGGCTTTCTATTTGTGTGTCCTCAGTCCCCTGTAGAAGTGAGCCCAGTTTTCTTTCGAATTTTCCCCATTTGACTGCTTTAAATTTGAATCAGCGGTTGGAGTTATTATCATATTCCTCTGGGTTCGCATTCAGTGTAAATAGCACTGGTTGGTGCCTTGTTCCTAGGTCGTTTATTACTGTTATGCTATGCCCTTGAAGAATAGGTTGCAGTAGGGCTATATCTAATATGTCGAAGACCTGTCCCTTTGGTGCTAGGAACATGGGCTCGCTGGGGGGTGGTTACCACGTAGTCCTGAGATATCATGTGGTTGTACAGCGTTGTGCCTTCTGAATTTGGTCTCAGGCATCCCCAGCTGGCGTGCTTCGAATTTAGGTCTCCTCCTAGTATTGTGTTTCGATTTAGCCTTAGTACAGCTTCTATGTCTTGTGTGTGTAGGCTTTTCGGTCTGGCGTATGCCAATATGACATTAATGAGTGTTCCTCGCACGTTGGGAGCGGTGGGGGCTGTGTCACGTGTGCAGTTTGACTGGTGGCAGGTTTCCTGCGAGGGGTGACGATGGCTAAGGGCGGAGCCTGGGGCAGCTCGGGGGCAGCTTGCGTGAACTTGTCCTGTATTTTGTTTGTTGGAGGGAGCTGGACTTCTTATTTCTCCTATTTTTGAAGGTCTTACTTTGGACGGTGGTGGGGGGTGGCTGGGCTGAGGGCCCAGGGGTGGGTTCTCCCTCCGTCCGTGGGGGTTGCAAATTGATTTTGCCTCCGTCTGAAAGGCCAGATTTGCCTGACGGGCTTGTTTTAAGCCCCTTTTACCTGAAGGACATGCGGGATCTGAAGGGTCCTTTTACGCCTGGTTCCTTTTTGCCTGAAGGACCTGTGCCTGAGAGGCCAGCTTCGGCTTTAGAGTCGCCACGCTTGTCACCATTTCGCCCTTTGCTTTGAAAAGCGGCTGGGACATTCCTTAAAATTAGCCGCGTGTTTCCCCCCGCAGTTAGCGCACTTAGAGTATGCGGGTTCGTTGCCGTGGGGGCAGCCGCGAGACAAGTGAGAGGTGGCGCATCTGCGGCATCGGGGATCCAGTCGGCCGGCCGCGCCCGGATGCTCGTGCCTTTGGCACACTCCACATTTGGGGCCGGTACGGCTCGTCGACACCAACTTATTCGAGAGCATCCGCATTTTACTCAGGTTGCCCGCTCCTGGGGTGTTCGCCAAGGCAACCAGGAAGAGGCAGCGACACGGTAAGAGCGTGGAATCCCTGGGCTTTCAGCGCAAACCCGATATCCTCTGACTCATATGTGTTGATGGGCGTCTACAAATCGCTTCAATATGGCGTTGGGCAACATCCTTACAAATTTGATATTTAACCCGTTCACCACTCTGATAGCGATTTCGTAGGTGCCAAAGGTGGACATGTGTAGCCGGACTGCTTCGTGCGCATTTACTCTCAGCCTGGAGAAATAATAGTTTCTCTGTCCATGTGTCAGCTTTCTTAAAAGCTCCATTTTGATTATTTTTGTATTGTTAGTATATACCGTAAGGGGTGCGGGTCGACACCTTACGGGTGGTTGTTTTTGTAGGTTGTGGGGGTTGAGGTAGTTTCTGCCGTGTCTGCCTCGTGTGTGTTGTGTTCTGTGTTTTCGTGAGTGGTGGCTGAATGAAGACGACAGATCTGTCGGTAGAGCTATCGGATCGGGTACTCTGTTACTGAGCCCCGCCTTCTGGACCTTGCGTCACAGCGGCTGATGGTCTTTCCTTTTCGCCTTGCTCCTCTTCCTCCCCTTGGCTTCCCTGTAACCGTCGCTCTGGTTTCCCTGTTGGTTGGCTGGGTCCAAGGCTTCGGTCACCCGTGTGCGCGTAGCTCGTCTCCCTCAGGACTCCCAGAGGCTGCCTCCCGGAATATACCTGACAGGTTCATCACCAGTTGAGCCTAGTCCGAGTCAAAGTCCGAGTTGCCCGCTCACTCGGGAGGGGGCCTTTAGGTGGCGCCATCCGCCGAGTCCGTTCATTTTTGTCCCTTTTACTTCCCCGGTGCGCCGCCTCTTCGCTCGGATTGGTGGAACTAGGTCCCGGTTTCCGGCGTCCGGCAGGCTGACCGGTAGGTTGGGTACGAGGGTGTAGTTTGTGTTGGGGGAGAGGTAGTCTCCTGTTCGTGTTTCTCCTTCTCGGTCACTGGCTCAGGGAAGTCCTGTGACTGCTCCTTCCCATGTGCGAGTTTCCGGCGCTTCGGGGCTTAGCTCCGGTTCCCCTTTGCTCGTACATAACGTCATGCCTTCCGCTTCGCTTTTCCAGTGCGGCATGCTCCTGTTTCAGGGCTCAGCCCGAGAACTGGCCGGCCAAATGGGCAGCGGCTGCACTGGTATGTGCTTCCCAGTGGCCACTGACGGGGTGGTTGCAGTAGTGGTTCTTGTTTTTGTTGTGGTGGTTGTGTTGTTATAGGTGGTGAGCGCAAAGTGCCGTATAGCGCACACCGTTACGTAAACTTCTTGTGTCAGGTTTACTTGCAGTGAATCAGGGGGTTAAGTCTTCTCTGCTCCTCTGACGCATTTCGTTCACTGTTCACGGAACAATTGCGACGGTGAGTCGCCACTGGTCCCCGCTCGACCGGGTCATTGACCGTAGCGAGGGCCGTTAGCTATATGAGCTCGTGCAGCTTCTGTAGGGCTCCCTTGGGGCATTTTAAGGAAGTTATCCTAAAGATGTCCCGGTAAGACGGTATGGGGCGTGTCAGCCCTACCGTCCTGGGAGTGGTTGGCAGGGGGGGTAGTGAAGTGAGAACTGCGCTGTGCACTCCGCTGATGGGTTGACGGGCGCTGAGTTGTCAGAGTGCCGTAATAACGGCAGCTAATCACTCTTCGTCAGCTTTCGAAGTTTTTGGGGTTTGACGAGTGTCTGTGAGGTACCAGGATCATTGACTATTGCTCTTTCGAAAGATTGCTCTTTTGGAAAGAATAAACCTGGTCCTGTGTATGTAGTTGTGGGGACGAGGTAGTTCGAACTAGTAAGCGGGGGCTGGTCCGACACGAACAGGTCCCTGACTTAGAGCATTTCCCATCTAACCCTAGGTACCGAGGAGCGGTAACCGGCTGCGTCGAGTGTGTGTCCATCTTGAAGTTCTGGAAGATCTCGTAGCAGGGCGAGTAGTCCATGGCACTACCCAGAGTCGTTGAGAAGAGAGACAGCGCGGAGTGAGAGGCACGTACGTCCTTGCACTTCGACAGTCGAGCTGCTCCTTCCGAGGCGTGTTTTTTAAATTTCTTTTCGGGCCCCCCCCCCCCGAAGCCCGCTCGCCCCGCGTGGCAATCGACACAATGTACATTGGCTCCGACATGCTAATAATTTTTAAGAAGAAAAGGGATAGCAGGGAAGAGTGAGAAAGGTACCGCAGGAGTGCCTACCTGTTTGCACGTTAGACGCGTTACCAGGCAAGGTTTGTGTTGGTAAGGTGGTATTAAGGCGTGGTATTGAGGGTCAGGGAAAAACCACATAGGCAGAAAAGAGAAACAGCCTACATGTAAAATATGACATCTTTTGATAGTTCATGTAAGGATGTGGGTTGGAATAGTCCAGAAGTTGTGTTAGTGTTCCGGGGTATTCTGTGGAACGCAGAGATGAAAGAAGGTGCGGGCTTGAATGGGTCTATCTTTGACAGTCAGAAGACTCATCTAAAATTTTGAAAATTAAAGTTATAATTCTTTTGATTTCTTCTCAGAAATAAAAATGTTAACAATCAATTCGCTTTGCGAAAACATGATTCCAGTTACAGAACTAGTTAGTTAGATCAGGTAAAAGGTAGGTAACATCATAAACATATATATTAGGGACCTGAGATTGTCGCTCTTTAAATTAACAATTTAACAAGAGCACTGAAGCTCCTTTCTAACACATTCAAGGAAAAAGATCTCCCAATTTTCTTTTACAGGATATTTAAAATTACACCATTATCAAGAGCACCTTTGCTCCAAAATATTACAAGTTACGGCCTTCCAAAGGCACCCAGTTTACATTACAAGAAAGAGCTTGTATGCTCTACAAATTATACCAGGGAGACTGCGCTCCCAACCCCATAGAGCCTACTCAAGACGGTTTTTTTTTTTTTGCTCTATGTCGCACCGAAGGCAACGTTTATCTTTTACATTTGCTCAATAAACCTTACTATTTCTGGCTCACTAGCACGATCTAAATTAATAAGACCGTATTGGTAGTCTTTTAAGTTTTTCATGAAATAAATATTACAGGGGTATTGAGTACACATTCTACCGGGCCTTTGTGGAAAACAACAGGTTCAATTACTGACCCAAAACTCAAAATGTATGGAGGCGAAACTTGCGCTCCCTGAAATCAAAGATATAAAACCCTATTTCGGCTTTCAGCCCGACGATGCAGAGGCTAAACCCGCATTACTGAGATGACTAGATGGATAAGTTAAGTTACAAGTCTACAGATAGAAAACGGTTACAAAAACATAGTCACCTCAAATACAAGTTGATTGGGAACTCGAGAGGGTGTTACACTCTCTATTCCCGAATTTCAGTTAAATACACTTGATTTACTCGAACTTTTAATTGAGAAGAAAGAGAAGTTTATATTTTATGAAATGGACGCTTACATAGTTTGGAAACTTCCCATCGAATCACCTTGCGGAGATAACTACTGTGATAGAAATATGGTGCCTATTACCTTAAATGATATTCTGCTCGCCGACGGATGAGGCCCCGCCTCCTCTCTTAGCACACACACACTCAATAGCACAACGATCAAATAGACAAGTTAACTCGAAAAGCGTCAGCTTTTATACCCGAGAGGAAGGTTCGAGAAGGCCCTGGACTAAAACCAGACACACCCTCTCACGTTATTGGCAGATCAAATAGGTACAAGAAGCGTTTGATTGGCTGAGAAATAAATACACAAAATTTCTGATTGGCCAGACTCCAAAGCTGGCGGGATGAGTAAGAAGTGTTGCAAACCTTGAAGTATCAAATACAAGGAAAGTCAATTCAGTTCAGAAAACCTATAAACACAACATTCTTTAAATTTCTAGTTATTCCACTTTGCACCAGAGTGCCTGACGTCAGTGTTGTAAAAGAGACATCTATGGAGAAAAGTCTAAATTTCTTGAACTAGTTGTTGCAAACTGTGATACACCAAAATAAATCCAGTCAGTTTAGGAAACCTTAAAATAACCCATTACTCTATCACCTTAGTAGTGACATCTGTTAATCAACGTCCCAACTTCTTGCACTAGTTTTTTTTTTTCAATTTTCATGTGACAGCGTTCTTCTAGGAGCTTCATTTAAATGCACGGGGTTGAGTGAGGTGTACCTCCCGGTACAGTTAGGAATATGGGTCATGCAGTCGTAACAATTTTCCTTGCGTGTGTTTGTTATTATGGGGATCAGTCCTTCATGTCACTGCCTGGTGCGGCTCGAGTCCACTGGCGACTGGGGTTTGGGCCAAAGGTTAGTCCCTTGGTCCAGCAAACAGCGGTCCCTGGTGCCAAGTCTCCTTTAAGGAGACGCGAAATAGAGCCAAGCCTTGCTTAAGGTAAGGGGCTTCTTTTTCGCCTGATGACGTCCCTTCTTTGCGGTGTTGGAGGCACACACTTGTCACTACACACTGCGTCTATGTACATTTATACACTTCTCAGTAGAGTGCGGGCCGCTCTTCCGCTCTCGTGACCTGTAAAACAAGTAAATGATAAATGGGAAATTTTAACTGGGGAAGTGGGTTTTCTGTCCACTCCCTTGTCACTGGCTAGGGGCGGAGGTGGATTGGGTCGTCTCTTATTATGGCTGTGTTGCCTTCGTCATTTGAATTTCTTCTCTCAATCCTTCCTCGCTTGCTTCCCTGTGATGGTTAGATCTGTAACATAATAGACATAAATAGACATAATAGACATGTACATATATACAAGTGTTTGCAGAGTGGTGTGCGTGCGCAATATTGAGTGGTGCGATGTAGTGAGTGGGTACCAGTTTAGGAGGGGGGGTGGTGTGTTTTTGGAGCTCTGGCCTCTTAACCCTGTGGCTGAACAGAATGTGTTTCGTGGTGGAATGATTTGTGTACAGATCGAGCCCTAGCGTCCTATTCCACTTGTGGGTTCATCTTATTACCCCATGACTTCGTGTACATTCGGAGTGTTTGTTTACGAATGTGTCGCCTTATCGAGCTGACTTTCGCAATTTTGCATAGGTGGCGTATTGGGAGTCTAGCAGCTACTCGAATGCATTTGTTTTGTACTAATCCCAGCTTATCCAGGTTCGTCATAGCGGTGTGGTCCCAGGTAGAGGTTGCGTACGTGATTATTGGCCTAATTAAGGCCTTGTACATGTTAGTTGTTCTTCTCGTGTCAGACACAGCCAAGGCCAACTAATCTATCTAGTGCGGCCTTGACACAGCACGTTCGGTACTGGCACATTCCAAGGAGCAAGGGGGAAGTTTTCAGTCCGCCACCTAGAAGGTTACGCCTTCTCTCTGGCCAGGAGATTTGGCGGGTTTGAGGGATTTGGTGGAGTTGGAAGAGAGGGATGGAGATTTGCTATGTTGAAGGAGTTGGGAGGGGGTCCCGAACTCTTGGCTTAGTGTTTATTGATCTTTCAATTTGTACAATCTGGTTACAATTTGCATGTGTTTTTACATGAATAACTGTTTCATTTTTCATTATTTTCTTGATTATTGACGTCTCCTATAATATTTTGAAATATATCCCTTACCCCCGTTTTGGGGGTTTATTAGGATATTTACAGTGGTGTTGTTACAGGTTATTTACAATACATTTCTTGATTACAAAGTTACAAGTTATTTACAATACATTTGTTGTTACCAGTGTATTTACAGTTGTTGATTATTAAATGATTTACATTGCGGATATTTACAATTACTAGTTATTTGCAAAATTTTACAGGATTTGTTGTATTTGTTGTTGGTTACAAAGTTATTTACGTTGCTTGTAGTTGGTATACACTGTTTCTGAAACATACAAGAGGTACATTCATACATGCGCTTATATTTTAATATTAAAATCTGATGGTGGGGAGGAGGTCGTCGAGGGCTCATTGGGTATTTTGGTTGGGCACATTCCAGCTGACGCGGAGCATGTCATATTGCCTCTCGAAGTTCTCTCTACGACGCAGTAACAGTCCTGTGTCCTGTGTCCCGGCACTCTGTGCCGAAACACTCCGCCTCAAGCTCCTAATGTTGCGGAACAACTGAATGGTCCGATCTGCCCAACCTTAGTTCGCAGTGGTACTTGTAGCCTCTTTCGGGTGCACGCTAGGTGAAGGTGTTTTACTGTGATAGCAATGTCCTCAGCGTAGAGGTGAGTGGTAGTGTGTTCCACTGTTGGCATGTTGTTCGTAAATAGGACGAACAGGATTGGGCCTATTAGTGACCCCTGGGCTGCGCCCGCCCTAATCGTTCGCGTGTTTGTCAGTGTGTTGTGAATATCTACTTGGAACTCTCGGCCTTCCAGGTATGATTTAATTAATCGTATGTACCCTGGGTGGAATTCGTGGTCTATTAATTTCGCTACTAGGCCTTCGTGTCACACTTATCAAATGCCTTCTGAATATCAAGGAATACCGTGCCTGTGTCTCTCCGCTGGTTTAGTCCGATGGCTGCTTGTTCTATGACGCGGGTAAGCAGTTACGGGCCGGAGTGGACATTCCTAAAACCGGATTGTTCGTTTCGAATGATTCCTTTTACCTTGATATGTGCTACTAGCCACTTTTCTCGAATACTTTGCTGAGGACGTCGAGGAGGCTGATGGGTCCGTAGTTATTTGGGTCAGATATGTCATTGCCTGGTTTCCCAAACACAAGGATTCTCACCTTTTTCCACTGCTCTGGGTAATACTGGAATTGGAACATTGCATTGCATATTATCCTGGATCCTGTTTCATAAAACTAACTCATAATATTAGAACTGATAAAACTAATTATTAGTTACCAAATTCTGTTTCATAAAGTTTTGCATATGACTAATAAAATATCTTCACTCATAATATTAGTTCATTAGTCAGGTGATACAAATGGAGGTTGAACCTGTCTGTTGCATATGTTCTTGGTTTGGGTTTATTCCTAACAGTAGGCTAGTGCTTGACTATCACCGGCTATTAATCCACGTGTTCGAGAGACTCACTTGATATTTTCGTTGTTGTGAGAATGGATAAACGAAGTGAAAATAATGTGAGAGAAGAAAGTTTCTTTGCGGAAAGTGATCGAGTTAAAGTATCAACTATTTTCAGGCTTTTGCACACTATAACCCTCCTTGTTTTTTTTTTTGTTTTTTTAGTTTATGTGCTCTTAAACATCTTTGTTGAGACGGAGTAGCAAAATCTTGGTTTACTACCCTCCTGTTGGTGGAGACGGTAGAATAATAGCCATGGCTTACCCTGCCTGTCGTAAGAGGCGACTAAAAGGGGTCCCAAGGCTCTCAGCTTGGGAGCCTGGGTTGACGACCACGGGGCATTGAGATAAGTCCTGCCATTGCTTCCATATACTTGTGCTAGAATCCTCACTTTCACCTACCCTTCCGACCTGCCTTGTTCAACTCTTGTTCTCTTCCGACTCCGACGGTATTTGGTTGCGAGGCCCAGAGATTCTTTCATTTTCACGCCCTTCATGGCCCTTCTCTTTCTTTGGCCGATACCTTCATTTTTCGAAATGTCGGATCCTTTCCATTTTCTATCTGATTAGTGTTATTATAGATTATGGTTGACCAGTTGTAGCCTACTCTCTCTTAAAACAATAATCATCACCACCATAATCTTGGTTTACTTATGGTATAAGCCAAGATTTTAAAGGATAGCTGGAGTGTCCCAGCATAACTGCGTCTTTCATTGCAGTGCAACGTTCTATTACAATCATATCGAGAAAATATTTTGAAATCTAACCTAAATCTCCCATTGTATTCATATGTGTGTTACATGCCAGTACAGGCTGTTTTTGACGTAACGGTTATTGAACGGTGAATACCTACACTCGTTCCTCATCACTATTTCAATCAGAGTCGACCATTTCAGTGATCTTCACGATTTTATGCCAAAATATTAAAATACCACTCACTTTGGCTTCACTAGATTCAAAATACACTCATGGAAATAATCCCAATAATATGAGTAACTTTTATTAGTCATGTTGTCTATGAAACAATTTAGTAATATTATTAGGAATATCTACCAATAATTTTGACTCATAAACTAATTACTAATATTATAAAAAATAACTATGAAACATAAAACTTATTTGCTAGTGGCTTTAAGTCGCACTGACACAGATAGGTCTTATGGAGACGATGGAATAGGAAAGCCCTAGGAGTTGGAAGGAAGCGGCCGTAGCCTTAATTAATGTACAGCCCCAGCATTTGCCTGGTGTTAAAATGGGAAACCACGGAAAACCATCTTCAGGGCTGCGCACAGTGGAATTCGAACCCACTGTCTCCCGGATGCAAGCTCACAGCCGCGCGCCCCTAACTGCTTGGCGAATTCGCCCTGTGAAACATAATACTAATATTATTATTATTTAATATTATTGGTTTCTCAGTAATAATATTAGTGAAAGATGTTTTATGAAGCAGGTCCCTTGTGTATAGTGCGAGGGCTCTCTGAGTTAGTTTCTTGAGTAGGTATTATATTTTGGAACTCGTCTGGGCCGGGTGCTTTATTCGGGTTAAGATGATCCACTTAATTTCGTGTATATTAGTCTTCTTGACATCGAGCTTGGGTGCGTTTGCGAGGAATTCCGCTACCTTAGCCTCTGTTCGTCTAGTGAAAGCGGGATCGGACGGTTCCTCGTTGGGCGTAATAGTCGCTTCCAGTGAGTCTGCTATAACCTCAGCTTTATCTCGGTTCTGTCCGGTTCCATGGTTAAATGGTTAGCGTGCTGGCCTTTGGTCACAGGGGTCACGGGTTCGATTCCCGGAAGGTTCGTGAATTGTAACCTTAATTGGCTAATTTCGCTGGCACGGGGGCTGGGTGTATGTGTCGTCTTCATCATCATTCCATCCTCATCACGACGCGCAGGTCGCCTACGGGGGTCAAATCAAAAGACCTACATCTGGCGAGCCGAACTTTTCCTCGGACACTCCCGGCACTAAAAGTCATAGGCCATTTCATATCGCTTTTCGTATACTGGTCCATTTGTTCGCTTGATTGGTGAGATCACGTGTGGTTCTAGCGTGAAATATTTCGCAAAGTTCCACACCGGGCTGGTTTTTGTGTCAAACGTACTCACTTCCCACGGCCTGTGTTCCAGTAATTTGGTTTCGATTTCGGCTCTAAGGTGGTTTTTAATTTCCCGGTCTTCATCGCGGTGGAATCAGGCCCAGTTGCGTCTGCGTTGGTTGCGCTTGTGGATTAGGTCTTTAATTTAGGCCGGTATCTCGATGTTGGTGTGATGTTTACGCTTGTGTACCAGGACGCCGCTGTTGCGACTGCCTGGATCGCATCTACGAGTGTTTTGATTGTTTCATCAATTTGGGCTGGGCTTTCTATTTGTATGTCCTCAGTCCCCTGTAGAAGTGAGTCCAGTTTTCTTTCGAATTTACCCCATTTGGCTGCTTTGTAGTTGAGCCGGCGCTTGGGGTTACTCTCATATTCCTCTGGGTTCGCATTTAGTGTAAATATAACTGGTTGGTGCCTCGACCCAAGGTCGTTTATTACTGTTACGCTATGCCCTTGAAATCTGTATGGACTAAGGATGGACAAACCATTTTTCTAAGCTCTGATGGGAAAAATTACAAGTGACCACACGAGCTGACCTTAACAATGTTATTCAAGGAGCTAGGATGTGAAACAATGTAGTGAAGTAACGACAATGTGGATAAGTGTAAGTTTGTACTATACTGCATTGTTATTGAGTGTAAATGTGGTTGAGTGCATGATAAGTCGGCGCGATATCAGAGGAGATACGGAGTAAGAAACATGTATTCATCTTAGTGTTTATTGATCTTTCAATTTGTACAATCTGGTTACAATTTGCATGTGTTTTTACATGAATAACTGTTTCATTTTTCATTATTTTCTTGATTATTGACGTCTCCTATAATATTTTGAAATATATCCCTTACCCCCGTTTTGGGGGTTTATTAGGATATTTACAGTGGTGTTGTTACAGGTTATTTACAATACATTTCTTGATTACAAAGTTACAAGTTATTTACAATACATTTGTTGTTACCAGTGTATTTACAGTTGTTGATTATTAAATGATTTACATTGCGGATATTTACAATTACTAGTTATTTGCAAAATTTTACAGGATTTGTTGTATTTGTTGTTGGTTACAAAGTTATTTACGTTGCTTGTAGTTGGTATACACTGTTTCTGAAACATACAAGAGGTACATTCATACATGCGCTTATATTTTAATATTAAAATCTGATGGTGGGGAGGAGGTCGTCGAGGGCTCATTGGGTATTTTGGTTGGGCACATTCCAGCTGACGCGGAGCATGTCATATTGCCTCTCGAAGTTCTCTCTACGACGCAGTAACAGTCCTGTGTCCTGTGTCCCGGCACTCTGTGCCGAAACACTCCGCCTCAAGCTCCTAATGTTGCGGAACAACTGAATGGTCCGATCTGCCCAACCTTAGTTCGCAGTGGTACTTGTAGCCTCTTTCGGGTGCACGCTAGGTGAAGGTGTTTTACTGTGATAGCAATGTCCTCAGCGTAGAGGTGAGTGGTAGTGTGTTCCACTGTTGGCATGTTGTTCGTAAATAGGACGAACAGGATTGGGCCTATTAGTGACCCCTGGGCTGCGCCCGCCCTAATCGTTCGCGTGCTTGTCAGTGTGTTGTGAATATCTACTTGGAACTCTCGGCCTTCCAGGTATGATTTAATTAATCGTATGTACCCTGGGTGGAATTCGTGGTCTATTAATTTCGCTAATAGGCCTTCGTGTCACACTTATCAAATGCCTTCTGAATATCAAGGAATACCGTGCCTGTGTCTCTCCGCTGGTTTAGTCCGATGGCTGCTTGTTCTATGACGCGGGTAAGCAGTTACGGGCCGGAGTGGACATTCCTAAAACCGGATTGTTCGTTTCGAATGATTCCTTTTACCTTGATATGTGCTACTAGCCACTTTTCTCGAATACTTTGCTGAGGACGTCGAGGAGGCTGATGGGTCCGTAGTTATTTGGGTCAGATATGTCATTGCCTGGTTTCCCAAACACAAGGATTCTCACCTTTTTCCACTGCTCTGGGTAATACTGGAATTGGAACATTGCATTGCATATTATCCTGGATCCTGTTTCATAAAACTAACTCATAATATTAGAACTGATAAAACTAATTATTAGTTACCAAATTCTGTTTCATAAAGTTTTGCATATGACTAATAAAATATCTTCACTCATAATATTAGTTCATTAGTCAGGTGATACAAATGGAGGTTGAACCTGTCTGTTGCATATGTTCTTGGTTTGGGTTTATTCCTAACAGTAGGCTAGTGCTTGACTATCACCGGCTATTAATCCACGTGTTCGAGAGACTCACTTGATATTTTCGTTGTTGTGAGAATGGATAAACGAAGTGAAAATAATGTGAGAGAAGAAAGTTTCTTTGCGGAAAGTGATCGAGTTAAAGTATCAACTATTTTCAGGCTTTTGCACACTATAACCCTCCTTGTTTTTTTTTGGTTTTTTTAGTTTATGTGCTCTTAAACATCTTTGTTGAGACGGAGTAGCAAAATCTTGGTTTACTACCCTCCTGTTGGTGGAGACGGTAGAATAATAGCCATGGCTTACCCTGCCTGTCGTAAGAGGCGACTAAAAGGGGTCCCAAGGCTCTCAGCTTGGGAGCCTGGGTTGACGACCACGGGGCATTGAGATAAGTCCTGCCATTGCTTCCATATACTTGTGCTAGAATCCTCACTTTCACCTACCCTTCCGACCTGCCTTGTTCAACTCTTGTTCTCTTCCGACTCCGACGGTATTTGGTTGCGAGGCCCAGAGATTCTTTCATTTTCACGCCCTTCATGGCCCTTCTCTTTCTTTGGCCGATACCTTCATTTTTCGAAATGTCGGATCCTTTCCATTTTCTATCTGATTAGTGTTATTATAGATTATGGTTGACCAGTTGTAGCCTACTCTCTCTTAAAACAATAATCATCACCACCATAATCTTGGTTTACTTATGGTATAAGCCAAGATTTTAAAGGATAGCTGGAGTGTCCCAGCATAACTGCGTCTTTCATTGCAGTGCAACGTTCTATTACCAATCATATCGAGAAAATATTTTGAAATCTAACCTAAATCTCCCATTGTATTCATATGTGTGTTACATGCCAGTACAGGCTGTTTTTGACGTAACGGTTATTGAACGGTGGATACCTACACTCGTTCCTCATCACTATTTCAATCAGAGTCGACCATTTCAGTGATCTTCACGATTTTATGCCAAAATATTAAAATACCACTCACTTTGGCTTCACTAGATTCAAAATACACTCATGGAAATAATCCCAATAATATGAGTAACTTTTATTAGTCATGTTGTCTATGAAACAATTTAGTAATATTATTAGGAATATCTACCAATAATTTTGACTCATAAACTAATTACTAATATTATAAAAAATAACTATGAAACATAAAACTTATTTGCTAGTGGCTTTAAGTCGCACTGACACAGATAGGTCTTATGGAGACGATGGAATAGGAAAGCCCTAGGAGTTGGAAGGAAGCGGCCGTAGCCTTAATTAATGTACAGCCCCAGCATTTGCCTGGTGTTAAAATGGGAAACCACGGAAAACCATCTTCAGGGCTGCGCACAGTGGAATTCGAACCCACTGTCTCCCGGATGCAAGCTCACAGCCGCGCGCCCCTAACTGCTTGGCGAATTCGCCCTGTGAAACATAATACTAATATTATTATTATTTAATATTATTGGTTTCTCAGTAATAATATTAGTGAAAGATGTTTTATGAAGCAGGTCCCTTGTGTATAGTGCGAGGGCTCTCTGAGTTAGTTTCTTGAGTAGGTATTATATTTTGGAACTCGTCTGGGCCGGGTGCTTTATTCGGGTTAAGATGATCCACTTAATTTCGTGTATATTAGTCTTCTTGACATCGAGCTTGGGTGCGTTTGCGAGGAATTCCGCTACCTTAGCCTCTGTTCGTCTAGTGAAAGCGGGATCGGACGGTTCCTCGTTGGGCGTAATAGTCGCTTCCAGTGAGTCTGCTATAACCTCAGCTTTATCTCGGTTCTGTCCGGTTCCATGGTTAAATGGTTAGCGTGCTGGCCTTTGGTCACAGGGGTCACGGGTTCGATTCCCGGAAGGTTCGTGAATTGTAACCTTAATTGGCTAATTTCGCTGGCACGGGGGCTGGGTGTATGTGTCGTCTTCATCATCATTCCATCCTCATCACGACGCGCAGGTCGCCTACGGGGGTCAAATCAAAAGACCTACATCTGGCGAGCCGAACTTTTCCTCGGACACTCCCGGCACTAAAAGTCATAGGCCATTTCATATCGCTTTTCGTATACTGGTCCATTTGTTCGCTTGATTGGTGAGATCACGTGTGGTTCTAGCGTGAAATATTTCGCAAAGTTCCACACCGGGCTGGTTTTTGTGTCAAACGTACTCACTTCCCACGGCCTGTGTTCCAGTAATTTGGTTTCGATTTCGGCTCTAAGGTGGTTTTTAATTTCCCGGTCTTCATCGCGGTGGAATCAGGCCCAGTTGCGTCTGCGTTGGTTGCGCTTGTGGATTAGGTCTTTAATTTAGGCCGGTATCTCGATGTTGGTGTGATGTTTACGCTTGTGTACCAGGACGCCGCTGTTGCGACTGCCTGGATCGCATCTACGAGTGTTTTGATTGTTTCATCAATTTGGGCTGGGCTTTCTATTTGTATGTCCTCAGTCCCCTGTAGAAGTGAGTCCAGTTTTCTTTCGAATTTACCCCATTTGGCTGCTTTGTAGTTGAGCCGGCGCTTGGGGTTACTCTCATATTCCTCTGGGTTCGCATTTAGTGTAAATATAACTGGTTGGTGCCTCGACCCAAGGTCGTTTATTACTGTTACGCTATGCCCTTGAAATCTGTATGGACTAAGGATGGACAAACCATTTTTCTAAGCTCTGATGGGAAAAATTACAAGTGACCACACGAGCTGACCTTAACAATGTTATTCAAGGAGCTAGGATGTGAAACAATGTAGTGAAGTAACGACAATGTGGATAAGTGTAAGTTTGTACTATACTGCATTGTTATTGAGTGTAAATGTGGTTGAGTGCATGATAAGTCGGCGCGATATCAGAGGAGATACGGAGTAAGAAACATGTATTCATCTTAGTGTTTATTGATCTTTCAATTTGTACAATCTGGTTACAATTTGCATGTGTTTTTACATGAATAACTGTTTCATTTTTCATTATTTTCTTGATTATTGACGTCTCCTATAATATTTTGAAATATATCCCTTACCCCCGTTTTGGGGGTTTATTAGGATATTTACAGTGGTGTTGTTACAGGTTATTTACAATACATTTCTTGATTACAAAGTTACAAGTTATTTACAATACATTTGTTGTTACCAGTGTATTTACAGTTGTTGATTATTAAATGATTTACATTGCGGATATTTACAATTACTAGTTATTTGCAAAATTTTACAGGATTTGTTGTATTTGTTGTTGGTTACAAAGTTATTTACGTTGCTTGTAGTTGGTATACACTGTTTCTGAAACATACAAGAGGTACATTCATACATGCGCTTATATTTTAATATTAAAATCTGATGGTGGGGAGGAGGTCGTCGAGGGCTCATTGGGTATTTTGGTTGGGCACATTCCAGCTGACGCGGAGCATGTCATATTGCCTCTCGAAGTTCTCTCTACGACGCAGTAACAGTCCTGTGTCCTGTGTCCCGGCACTCTGTGCCGAAACACTCCGCCTCAAGCTCCTAATGTTGCGGAACAACTGAATGGTCCGATCTGCCCAACCTTAGTTCGCAGTGGTACTTGTAGCCTCTTTCGGGTGCACGCTAGGTGAAGGTGTTTTACTGTGATAGCAATGTCCTCAGCGTAGAGGTGAGTGGTAGTGTGTTCCACTGTTGGCATGTTGTTCGTAAATAGGACGAACAGGATTGGGCCTATTAGTGACCCCTGGGCTGCGCCCGCCCTAATCGTTCGCGTGTTTGTCAGTGTGTTGTGAATATCTACTTGGAACTCTCGGCCTTCCAGGTATGATTTAATTAATCGTATGTACCCTGGGTGGAATTCGTGGTCTATTAATTTCGCTACTAGGCCTTCGTGTCACACTTATCAAATGCCTTCTGAATATCAAGGAATACCGTGCCTGTGTCTCTCCGCTGGTTTAGTCCGATGGCTGCTTGTTCTATGACGCGGGTAAGCAGTTACGGGCCGGAGTGGACATTCCTAAAACCGGATTGTTCGTTTCGAATGATTCCTTTTACCTTGATATGTGCTACTAGCCACTTTTCTCGAATACTTTGCTGAGGACGTCGAGGAGGCTGATGGGTCCGTAGTTATTTGGGTCAGATATGTCATTGCCTGGTTTCCCAAACACAAGGATTCTCACCTTTTTCCACTGCTCTGGGTAATACTGGAATTGGAACATTGCATTGCATATTATCCTGGATCCTGTTTCATAAAACTAACTCATAATATTAGAACTGATAAAACTAATTATTAGTTACCAAATTCTGTTTCATAAAGTTTTGCATATGACTAATAAAATATCTTCACTCATAATATTAGTTCATTAGTCAGGTGATACAAATGGAGGTTGAACCTGTCTGTTGCATATGTTCTTGGTTTGGGTTTATTCCTAACAGTAGGCTAGTGCTTGACTATCACCGGCTATTAATCCACGTGTTCGAGAGACTCACTTGATATTTTCGTTGTTGTGAGAATGGATAAACGAAGTGAAAATAATGTGAGAGAAGAAAGTTTCTTTGCGGAAAGTGATCGAGTTAAAGTATCAACTATTTTCAGGCTTTTGCACACTATAACCCTCCTTGTTTTTTTTTTTTGTTTTTTTAGTTTATGTGCTCTTAAACATCTTTGTTGAGACGGAGTAGCAAAATCTTGGTTTACTACCCTCCTGTTGGTGGAGACGGTAGAATAATAGCCATGGCTTACCCTGCCTGTCGTAAGAGGCGACTAAAAGGGGTCCCAAGGCTCTCAGCTTGGGAGCCTGGGTTGACGACCACGGGGCATTGAGATAAGTCCTGCCATTGCTTCCATATACTTGTGCTAGAATCCTCACTTTCACCTACCCTTCCGACCTGCCTTGTTCAACTCTTGTTCTCTTCCGACTCCGACGGTATTTGGTTGCGAGGCCCAGAGATTCTTTCATTTTCACGCCCTTCATGGCCCTTCTCTTTCTTTGGCCGATACCTTCATTTTTCGAAATGTCGGATCCTTTCCATTTTCTATCTGATTAGTGTTATTATAGATTATGGTTGACCAGTTGTAGCCTACTCTCTCTTAAAACAATAATCATCACCACCATAATCTTGGTTTACTTATGGTATAAGCCAAGATTTTAAAGGATAGCTGGAGTGTCCCAGCATAACTGCGTCTTTCATTGCAGTGCAACGTTCTATTACCAATCATATCGAGAAAATATTTTGAAATCTAACCTAAATCTCCCATTGTATTCATATGTGTGTTACATGCCAGTACAGGCTGTTTTTGACGTAACGGTTATTGAACGGTGGATACCTACACTCGTTCCTCATCACTATTTCAATCAGAGTCGACCATTTCAGTGATCTTCACGATTTTATGCCAAAATATTAAAATACCACTCACTTTGGCTTCACTAGATTCAAAATACACTCATGGAAATAATCCCAATAATATGAGTAACTTTTATTAGTCATGTTGTCTATGAAACAATTTAGTAATATTATTAGGAATATCTACCAATAATTTTGACTCATAAACTAATTACTAATATTATAAAAAATAACTATGAAACATAAAACTTATTTGCTAGTGGCTTTAAGTCGCACTGACACAGATAGGTCTTATGGAGACGATGGAATAGGAAAGCCCTAGGAGTTGGAAGGAAGCGGCCGTAGCCTTAATTAATGTACAGCCCCAGCATTTGCCTGGTGTTAAAATGGGAAACCACGGAAAACCATCTTCAGGGCTGCGCACAGTGGAATTCGAACCCACTGTCTCCCGGATGCAAGCTCACAGCCGCGCGCCCCTAACTGCTTGGCGAATTCGCCCTGTGAAACATAATACTAATATTATTATTATTTAATATTATTGGTTTCTCAGTAATAATATTAGTGAAAGATGTTTTATGAAGCAGGTCCCTTGTGTATAGTGCGAGGGCTCTCTGAGTTAGTTTCTTGAGTAGGTATTATATTTTGGAACTCGTCTGGGCCGGGTGCTTTATTCGGGTTAAGATGATCCACTTAATTTCGTGTATATTAGTCTTCTTGACATCGAGCTTGGGTGCGTTTGCGAGGAATTCCGCTACCTTAGCCTCTGTTCGTCTAGTGAAAGCGGGATCGGACGGTTCCTCGTTGGGCGTAATAGTCGCTTCCAGTGAGTCTGCTATAACCTCAGCTTTATCTCGGTTCTGTCCGGTTCCATGGTTAAATGGTTAGCGTGCTGGCCTTTGGTCACAGGGGTCACGGGTTCGATTCCCGGAAGGTTCGTGAATTGTAACCTTAATTGGCTAATTTCGCTGGCACGGGGGCTGGGTGTATGTGTCGTCTTCATCATCATTCCATCCTCATCACGACGCGCAGGTCGCCTACGGGGGTCAAATCAAAAGACCTACATCTGGCGAGCCGAACTTTTCCTCGGACACTCCCGGCACTAAAAGTCATAGGCCATTTCATATCGCTTTTCGTATACTGGTCCATTTGTTCGCTTGATTGGTGAGATCACGTGTGGTTCTAGCGTGAAATATTTCGCAAAGTTCCACACCGGGCTGGTTTTTGTGTCAAACGTACTCACTTCCCACGGCCTGTGTTCCAGTAATTTGGTTTCGATTTCGGCTCTAAGGTGGTTTTTAATTTCCCGGTCTTCATCGCGGTGGAATCAGGCCCAGTTGCGTCTGCGTTGGTTGCGCTTGTGGATTAGGTCTTTAATTTAGGCCGGTATCTCGATGTTGGTGTGATGTTTACGCTTGTGTACCAGGACGCCGCTGTTGCGACTGCCTGGATCGCATCTACGAGTGTTTTGATTGTTTCATCAATTTGGGCTGGGCTTTCTATTTGTATGTCCTCAGTCCCCTGTAGAAGTGAGTCCAGTTTTCTTTCGAATTTACCCCATTTGGCTGCTTTGTAGTTGAGCCGGCGCTTGGGGTTACTCTCATATTCCTCTGGGTTCGCATTTAGTGTAAATATAACTGGTTGGTGCCTCGACCCAAGGTCGTTTATTACTGTTACGCTATGCCCTTGAAATCTGTATGGACTAAGGATGGACAAACCATTTTTCTAAGCTCTGATGGGAAAAATTACAAGTGACCACACGAGCTGACCTTAACAATGTTATTCAAGGAGCTAGGATGTGAAACAATGTAGTGAAGTAACGACAATGTGGATAAGTGTAAGTTTGTACTATACTGCATTGTTATTGAGTGTAAATGTGGTTGAGTGCATGATAAGTCGGCGCGATATCAGAGGAGATACGGAGTAAGAAACATGTATTCATCTTAGTGTTTATTGATCTTTCAATTTGTACAATCTGGTTACAATTTGCATGTGTTTTTACATGAATAACTGTTTCATTTTTCATTATTTTCTTGATTATTGACGTCTCCTATAATATTTTGAAATATATCCCTTACCCCCGTTTTGGGGGTTTATTAGGATATTTACAGTGGTGTTGTTACAGGTTATTTACAATACATTTCTTGATTACAAAGTTACAAGTTATTTACAATACATTTGTTGTTACCAGTGTATTTACAGTTGTTGATTATTAAATGATTTACATTGCGGATATTTACAATTACTAGTTATTTGCAAAATTTTACAGGATTTGTTGTATTTGTTGTTGGTTACAAAGTTATTTACGTTGCTTGTAGTTGGTATACACTGTTTCTGAAACATACAAGAGGTACATTCATACATGCGCTTATATTTTAATATTAAAATCTGATGGTGGGGAGGAGGTCGTCGAGGGCTCATTGGGTATTTTGGTTGGGCACATTCCAGCTGACGCGGAGCATGTCATATTGCCTCTCGAAGTTCTCTCTACGACGCAGTAACAGTCCTGTGTCCTGTGTCCCGGCACTCTGTGCCGAAACACTCCGCCTCAAGCTCCTAATGTTGCGGAACAACTGAATGGTCCGATCTGCCCAACCTTAGTTCGCAGTGGTACTTGTAGCCTCTTTCGGGTGCACGCTAGGTGAAGGTGTTTTACTGTGATAGCAATGTCCTCAGCGTAGAGGTGAGTGGTAGTGTGTTCCACTGTTGGCATGTTGTTCGTAAATAGGACGAACAGGATTGGGCCTATTAGTGACCCCTGGGCTGCGCCCGCCCTAATCGTTCGCGTGCTTGTCAGTGTGTTGTGAATATCTACTTGGAACTCTCGGCCTTCCAGGTATGATTTAATTAATCGTATGTACCCTGGGTGGAATTCGTGGTCTATTAATTTCGCTAATAGGCCTTCGTGTCACACTTATCAAATGCCTTCTGAATATCAAGGAATACCGTGCCTGTGTCTCTCCGCTGGTTTAGTCCGATGGCTGCTTGTTCTATGACGCGGGTAAGCAGTTACGGGCCGGAGTGGACATTCCTAAAACCGGATTGTTCGTTTCGAATGATTCCTTTTACCTTGATATGTGCTACTAGCCACTTTTCTCGAATACTTTGCTGAGGACGTCGAGGAGGCTGATGGGTCCGTAGTTATTTGGGTCAGATATGTCATTGCCTGGTTTCCCAAACACAAGGATTCTCACCTTTTTCCACTGCTCTGGGTAATACTGGAATTGGAACATTGCATTGCATATTATCCTGGATCCTGTTTCATAAAACTAACTCATAATATTAGAACTGATAAAACTAATTATTAGTTACCAAATTCTGTTTCATAAAGTTTTGCATATGACTAATAAAATATCTTCACTCATAATATTAGTTCATTAGTCAGGTGATACAAATGGAGGTTGAACCTGTCTGTTGCATATGTTCTTGGTTTGGGTTTATTCCTAACAGTAGGCTAGTGCTTGACTATCACCGGCTATTAATCCACGTGTTCGAGAGACTCACTTGATATTTTCGTTGTTGTGAGAATGGATAAACGAAGTGAAAATAATGTGAGAGAAGAAAGTTTCTTTGCGGAAAGTGATCGAGTTAAAGTATCAACTATTTTCAGGCTTTTGCACACTATAACCCTCCTTGTTTTTTTTTGTTTTTTTAGTTTATGTGCTCTTAAACATCTTTGTTGAGACGGAGTAGCAAAATCTTGGTTTACTACCCTCCTGTTGGTGGAGACGGTAGAATAATAGCCATGGCTTACCCTGCCTGTCGTAAGAGGCGACTAAAAGGGGTCCCAAGGCTCTCAGCTTGGGAGCCTGGGTTGACGACCACGGGGCATTGAGATAAGTCCTGCCATTGCTTCCATATACTTGTGCTAGAATCCTCACTTTCACCTACCCTTCCGACCTGCCTTGTTCAACTCTTGTTCTCTTCCGACTCCGACGGTATTTGGTTGCGAGGCCCAGAGATTCTTTCATTTTCACGCCCTTCATGGCCCTTCTCTTTCTTTGGCCGATACCTTCATTTTTCGAAATGTCGGATCCTTTCCATTTTCTATCTGATTAGTGTTATTATAGATTATGGTTGACCAGTTGTAGCCTACTCTCTCTTAAAACAATAATCATCACCACCATAATCTTGGTTTACTTATGGTATAAGCCAAGATTTTAAAGGATAGCTGGAGTGTCCCAGCATAACTGCGTCTTTCATTGCAGTGCAACGTTCTATTACCAATCATATCGAGAAAATATTTTGAAATCTAACCTAAATCTCCCATTGTATTCATATGTGTGTTACATGCCAGTACAGGCTGTTTTTGACGTAGCGGTTATTGAACGGTGGATACCTACACTCGTTCCTCATCACTATTTCAATCAGAGTCGACCATTTCAGTGATCTTCACGATTTTATGCCAAAATATTAAAATACCACTCACTTTGGCTTCACTAGATTCAAAATACACTCATGGAAATAATCCCAATAATATGAGTAACTTTTATTAGTCATGTTGTCTATGAAACAATTTAGTAATATTATTAGGAATATCTACCAATAATTTTGACTCATAAACTAATTACTAATATTATAAAAAATAACTATGAAACATAAAACTTATTTGCTAGTGGCTTTAAGTCGCACTGACACAGATAGGTCTTATGGAGACGATGGAATAGGAAAGCCCTAGGAGTTGGAAGGAAGCGGCCGTAGCCTTAATTAATGTACAGCCCCAGCATTTGCCTGGTGTTAAAATGGGAAACCACGGAAAACCATCTTCAGGGCTGCGCACAGTGGAATTCGAACCCACTGTCTCCCGGATGCAAGCTCACAGCCGCGCGCCCCTAACTGCTTGGCGAATTCGCCCTGTGAAACATAATACTAATATTATTATTATTTAATATTATTGGTTTCTCAGTAATAATATTAGTGAAAGATGTTTTATGAAACAGGTCCCTTGTGTATAGTGCGAGGGCTCTCTGAGTTAGTTTCTTGAGTAGGTATTATATTTTGGATCTCGTCTGGGCCGGGTGCTTTATTCGGGTTAAGATGATCCACTTAATTTCGTGTATATTAGTCTTCTTGACATCGAGCTTGGGTGCGTTTGCGAGGAATTCCGCTACCTTAGCCTCTGTTCGTCTAGTGAAAGCGGGATCGGACGGTTCCTCGTTGGGCGTAATAGTCGCTTCCAGTGAGTCTGCTATAACCTCAGCTTTATCTCGGTTCTGTCCGGTTCCATGGTTAAATGGTTAGCGTGCTGGCCTTTGGTCACAGGGGTCACGGGTTCGATTCCCGGAAGGTTCGTGAATTGTAACCTTAATTGGCTAATTTCGCTGGCACGGGGGCTGGGTGTATGTGTCGTCTTCATCATCATTCCATCCTCATCACGACGCGCAGGTCGCCTACGGGGGTCAAATCAAAAGACCTACATCTGGCGAGCCGAACTTTTCCTCGGACACTCCCGGCACTAAAAGTCATAGGCCATTTCATATCGCTTTTCGTATACTGGTCCATTTGTTCGCTTGATTGGTGAGATCACGTGTGGTTCTAGCGTGAAATATTTCGCAAAGTTCCACACCGGGCTGGTTTTTGTGTCAAACGTACTCACTTCCCACGGCCTGTGTTCCAGTAATTTGGTTTCGATTTCGGCTCTAAGGTGGTTTTTAATTTCCCGGTCTTCATCGCGGTGGAATCAGGCCCAGTTGCGTCTGCGTTGGTTGCGCTTGTGGATTAGGTCTTTAATTTAGGCCGGTATCTCGATGTTGGTGTGATGTTTACGCTTGTGTACCAGGACGCCGCTGTTGCGACTGCCTGGATCGCATCTACGAGTGTTTTGATTGTTTCATCAATTTGGGCTGGGCTTTCTATTTGTATGTCCTCAGTCCCCTGTAGAAGTGAGTCCAGTTTTCTTTCGAATTTACCCCATTTGGCTGCTTTGTAGTTGAGCCGGCGCTTGGGGTTACTCTCATATTCCTCTGGGTTCGCATTTAGTGTAAATATAACTGGTTGGTGCCTCGACCCAAGGTCGTTTATTACTGTTACGCTATGCCCTTGAAATCTGTATGGACTAAGGATGGACAAACCATTTTTCTAAGCTCTGATGGGAAAAATTACAAGTGACCACACGAGCTGACCTTAACAATGTTATTCAAGGAGCTAGGATGTGAAACAATGTAGTGAAGTAACGACAATGTGGATAAGTGTAAGTTTGTACTATACTGCATTGTTATTGAGTGTAAATGTGGTTGAGTGCATGATAAGTCGGCGCGATATCAGAGGAGATACGGAGTAAGAAACATGTATTCATCTTAGTTGCCTGCTTTGTGTGATGTGTTATGTTGGTAAACGTATCTGCCCCTTATGTCAACGATCCACATTCCTCGCCTCCCCTCTTAACTCAACCCTCCCATACCTTGAGGCAACGGCATCCATTCTGAGGCGACAGCTGATGAATCACACGAGAGCTCTCTCCTGTTGCCACCTAAATTCACTATCCATTTCAGCTCACCTGGAAGAACTACGGACTCTTTTCGAAAATAATAAGGTGCAATGTATTGGCATATCAGAAAGCTGGTTACGTGGAGATTTGCCGTCTTGTGCTGTAAATCTCGACGGATACTCGCTCTTACGACATGACCGCACTGACAGACGACGTGGTGGAGTAGCCTTTTACTACAGCAATGATTTAAAATGCAAGGTTATCTGCACCTCAGACCCAAGACTTCCCCTGCGACCTGAGTATATGTTTGTTGAACTCGACTGCAATAAGAAAATATTAATAGGAGTTGTATATAAGCCACCTAATATTAGACAAATGGAGGATTTTTGAAGCAGCTTTACACATCTTATCTCGGTCTACGAAGATGTCACAGTCATGGGCGACTTTAATACTGATTTGTTAAAACAAACCAGTGAATTGGATAAGTTGCGTCACGCGTTCCATGCCCTGAGCATGGAAATTCTACCGCTTAACGCTATGAACCACGTCTACTATCCTGACCACTAGACTCACACATTAATTGACCTTGTAATTTCAATTCAACCCCAGAAAGTCATTAAGCACGGACAGATCCCATCTCCTGGGAACTCAACTCACGACTTATTGTACTTATGTTACTCTGTCCGAGGACCGAAGTATAAAGCACGCTACGTTATTTTAAGAGACATAAAACATTGAATTAGATGACGTATGCAATGACGCATATAACTTACCGTGGGATGACATGCGTAATCTTTATGACAATGACTCAAAAGTTAACAAATTCAATTATTTAGTGCTAAACTTGTATGACAAACATACTCCGGAGAGGCAGGTAAGATTTACCCGTCACCCTCCCCCCTGGCTGACGACCGTGATAAGATCTGCTATGGCCAGCTATGACCGTTGGTGCAGAGAATTCAGACGAACACGTGACAAAGATAACTTTGAGCAATACAGGAAACTGAGAAACAAAGTTAAACAGCTAATTAGAAACAGTAAATGACACTGCTTTCAACAGTTAGCGGGAAATAATAATTTAAACTAAACATGGAAGAAGCTACGGTCTTTGGGCATAGGCAAAGCCGTAGAAGAGCACATTCCCACCATATCTCTAGATACCGTACGTTAAATGATTACTTTTCTCAGCCTAAAGTCTGACCAGTTCCATTACCGGCTAATCCCACAAACTCAGCATGCCGTTCCGAGCGCGACCAGTTCTCTTTCCACACCGTTAACGCAAATGATGTTAAACGTGTGCTGTACACTTATCACTTCCGATGCGACAGGTAATGACGGTATCTCAATAAAATTAATTAAAATCATCATCTGGGCTGTACTGCCAATACTGACTCACATATTCAATTACTGCCTGACCAATGGAGTATTCTCTAACGTTTGGAAAGACGCACTAATAAGGCCAATCCCGAAAAACATTACCTTGTATCCTCCATCAGATTACCGCCCTGTGTCCATTTTACCACCCCTCACAAAAGCACTCGAACGTCTGATTCATGCACAAATCTCAGTGTACCTGACCCAGAATTCCCCCTTTGACCCTTTTCAATTCGGCTTTAGAAAAGGATACAGTACCGCGGCAGCATTACTGCGGGTTGCGGACGATATCAGATATGCAATACACCAACGATATGAGGCTGTAGCAACATTACTAGACCTAAGCAGCGCCTTTCACACAGTTAGCCCTGGGTTACTACTGCTAAAACTCCGCAGTCTCAACTTTAATGAGACATCTCTTAAATTTTTAGCTTCTACCTTACTGACCCGCCTGTTGCTATTTTTTGATGGATGAAGTACTTTTGTATCCGTCTCTTGGCACAGGCCAGAGAAAAGTGTAGCTTCCACTGAAGTCCCAGTCTCATCCATGGCTGTGACAATATGGAAGTTGCTGGGGTATGGGTGGTGCTGAATAATGACAAACGGAACACAACTAGTGTCTGAGTGTTATGAAAGGTATTGCTCACAAGGTCAGTCGTGCTGCAGTGGCACATTCTGACCCAGTGAGGAAAGCAATGGCAAACTACCTCTCTCCTCATCTTGCCTAGTACGCCTCATTTGGGCTCTACCATCGGTTTTTGCTGTTTCCCTATAACTGCATAGCCTTTGATGGTGCTATTTGAGGATCCAACCAGCCTCTGGGCTGATGACCTAACAGACAGACACCTTACTGACCGTCGGCAACGAGTATCAGTGGGAACAATGTACTCAGTATGGCATAACTGGTCAATAGGTGTCCCGCAGGGGGTCGGTTTTTGGCCTACTTTCATTTGTTGTTAGTGTGAAAGACATAGGGGACGCATTGAAATATAGCAAGTACCATATCTATGCAGATGATCTTCAGATTTATTATCACTCATATTCACAAGACGTAGATGTAGCCATTGACAGAGTAAATTTTCACTTACGACGACTGAATGACTATGCCAAAAATAACAGTTTGTTAATAAATCCTAACAAAACTCAGACTATTACAGTTGGTACCAAATGAAACCTTAACTTGTTAGAAAGTAGACATGTACCCACAATTATTTTAAATAATACTGTCGTGCCCTATTGTACGTCATTAAGAAACTTAGGTGTTATAATGACTGTAACACTAAACTGGATTGAACAAGTGACAAATACTTGCCGTAAAGTGCAGAAATCCATTTTTTCTCTCAAACGCTACTCTACCATATTTCCAAAACATCTTAAAATACAACTGGTAAAATCCCTAATCTTACCAATTCTAGACTACTGCGACACTGTGCTTACGGACATATCTCAAGACAGTAACAGGATGCTCGAACGAGTTTAAACACCTGTATTCGATTTATATTTAAGCTGCGATATGATTCTCACATTTCACCTTATTATCGGGAGTTGTCATGGCTTCATGTTCATGAGCGTCGCGGTCTCACCATGTTGCCCCTTCCACATGGTGTTCTAAACTCACGCGTACCGAATTATCTCCCATCAAACTTTAATTACATCTCCTCCTATCATAACCACGATACGCGATCTGGCTCCTGTTTAACAATATCTCTGTCACTCCTGGAATTACAACCGCTCATTTGTAGTCACCCTCCCTGCTACCATTAGGGATTTACGTTCTCGTAGGAGATTTAAGATGGATTGCCGAAATCACTTGCTGAATGCCTCTAGCTGACTTGTTCGATGTGCGTAGTGTGAATGAGTGCGCGAATGAGCTTATTTTCATAAAAATTGGAATTGCATTTGCTAGTTATAGGTTTTAATTGTGTTTCATTCTTTTATTATTACTAGTGTTATTTCTAAAATTATTATCATGTTCATTTATATTCTCATGTTGTACATTCTATAATTATTTCTTATATTAACGGTACTATCTCCATATTTGCTTTTAGTACTTTATTATTTTTTTTAAAAAAAATGTTGTATTTAAAAATATATGTACGTTAATTATTTTAAATGTTGTGGTTAAGTGTAAGAGAGGGCGTTGAGCCCTAACTTCGCCACGAATAAAGACGAATTACTTACTTACCTCATCCCTGTATCTCGTTAACAGTGTTCCTCGGACCACCCATGAATATGAGCAGGTCCGTACGGCCATTCAACATGATGCCGCCCCACACCATGACGCCACCACCACCATACTGGTCCCGTTCCACGATGTTCCTGTAGTTGTATCGGCTACACGGTTCTCTTCAGAGTAATGTGCGACGGGAATCGTTCTGCAAACTGAAGCGGGATTCATCTGTGAAGAGCACATGCCTCCATTCATTCATGGTCCACTTTCGATGTTGACGGCTCCATAGTAAACGGGCCCGTCTCTCTGCTGGAGTGAGCGAGATGCACACCGCTGGACGGCGGACAAACAGCACTACTGTTCTGAGCCTCCCGCACACAGTTTGCCGGGAAACGGCAATCCCTGAGACGGCTGCAAGCTCCGCCGATAATTGCGTTGCAGGTGCACTCCGATTTCGTGGGGCGGTTAAGGCCAGATATCAGTACTGCTGTGGAGTGGTTACCCTTGGTTGACCTGGTACTGGCCTACGACTAACAGCTGCTGTGTCTCGAAACTGTCTCCAAAGCCTGGAAATGACACTTTGTGGCGCATTCAAAGATACGGCGACTTCGGTTTGTGTCCGGCTTGCTTCCAGGCGGCCAAGTATTCTACCCTGCAAAACGGAGTCCAAATGGCGTCGTTGTGCCATTATGTTGTCACGTTCACCACGAGGCTACACTCCGTACACTATAACAGGGCAAACACGATTGAGGGAATACGGGGTGCAGGCATTGGCTGTGTTTTCTTTGCGGTTACGCCGCTAGTCAAAGCAGGGAACACTCCTTTCCTATACAGAGCGAACACGTAAGGTTAGTATGTGCATATGTCGTGCGATTTGCGGTCTATTTCCACTTGCCCTGCTTACTCGTAACTTATGCTTAACTTTTGGACACTAGTGTATTTCCTATGTCCTAGTATTAAATGATGGAAACTGAAATATGAATTCAAAATTTAACAGTTATTCATCATTTCAGGTTGAACTTACATGCGAAGCTGTTCCATTCCTTGATGAAGTCCCTGTAGTTGGAGACTGGGAAGTACTGATGGCAGTTCCATCAACATCTAGTGATGTACCACCACAGTTAATCGCGGTACCTTCACGCTCATCACCAAATCAACCATCACCACACGAAAAGCGCATATCAAAAGGCCAAAAAGGATACTAATTGTGCAAGAGTGCAGTTCTGGGCTCCGTGACAAGGGAGAAATTCCAGCTGTCTGATCTGGATGCAGCTGGATTGTTTGTTTCTACTTCATTAAAACAACTAAAAACAAAGACCTTGTCGTTCAAGGTAAGAGAGCAATATTTGATATTATACTGAGTCTGTAAGAAGAAGACCTCCGGCTGAGAGAGTATTAAAGGAAGGCTGGTTGAGAGATTTTAAATTTAAATACTGCACGTTTCTTCTTTAATTATTTTACACTGTTATGATTTTTCATATACAACACAGTCAAATTAAAATACTAGCACATACATGTGGAATGATAGAAGCATAGCAGATTAAAATATGAAGTATGATACGGTTTTCATTTCTAGCTTAGTTAGTGCAAGAAATTAAACATTATGAACATTTAGTCAAATTTATAGGAACTCCACATTCCACATAGTTTAAATTATACAAGGTGTTTCTATATTCCCATTATAGACCTCGAGGGCATGTAGTGGGGACCAAGACGGTTAAGTTTAGCATAGGAACTTGTGTGCGAAACGTACCGTCTTCCCGCTATTAGTAAAAATCCACCACAGCACACGTTCAAATCTCCCGCATTTTCGGCGCCACTGACTAGAGTACGTACGTCATTGAACGATCACGTGTTGCCCCATACCCCTACAGGTTTGTTGAAATTCCATACCATTCAGTTGAGTGTGTGATCAGCTCGCAGACGTGTTGTACCTGGTACTGTACTTGTGATTTTCGTTCATACTACAGTACAGCAGTAATTCTTTACTACATACACAACAGTAAGCTGTATGTACAGTAGTTCATCTGCACTAAAGATTTGGGCAATAGTGGATAGGTCAAAGTGGTCCGATTGCTTCGCCTGCACGTTCAGCCGACTTGACACCGCTAGACTACTACCTGTGGGGTCGTATGAAAACTTGATTTACGAGACCCCTATGGCATCTGAGGAAGATCTACTGGCGCGGGTTATGGCTGCGGCGGATGTTGGAGGACCAGGTGTTGATGATCGTGTGTACACGAATATGATACGTAGGTACCATCCGTGTCTGTGTTGACGTCAGTTGTCGTCATATGGAGCTCCGCCAGTAATTGGACCCAGACGACTAGCAGCAGAAGTCGGACAAAGTGCCGACAATGCAGGAGCTGTGAAAGTGTGCTGTGGTGGTTTTTTTACAGGTAGCGGAAGGACGGTACGTTTCCGACACAAGTTCCTATGATAAACTTAACCGTCTTGGTCTCCTCTGCAAGCCCTCAAAGTCTGTAATGGGAATTTAGAAACACCTTGTATTTATTTTATTCTCATTTATTGTAAGCCATTTTCAAAATAGATTTCTGAATTATGTTAATAATTACAATACTTTATCGACTCCCACTACCATGGCACAAAACTGGTAGTATTAAAATGTTCCCGGTAAGTATCTCTTACTTCTCTAGCATCTTCTGCAGACCTCTGCGTCCCTAACCCCTGTAATCCTACAAGATTCTCATTCCTCCACCCACCAGGAACAACTACACACTGTTCTGTGTCTTCCCTGTCTTCTAGTTGCCTTAGTCCTACATATTTTATATTACCTGTAGCTATAAAATTGTGCAGTGCACAGACAGATATTATTTCAGCTGCCTCCACAGGAAGCTCAATTCTTCCAATAAAATTCTAAATCTGTTGCACAATATGCCAAATGCATTTTCTGATGTACGCCTAGTCCTGCTCAAGCGATAATTAGATATTTTCTGCTGCTGAGTGAAATTCCCTTTGTAAGGCTTCATGTTTTCTTGTAGAGGGAAAGAATCATCTGCAACTACCACATAGGGAAATTTAACAGTGCTCCCTGGTAATTGTCCTGACAAAGGGAAATTGGCTAAATTTTTGTACATTATTGTATGTAATGTACTATTTCTTAACACACCCCCATCACTTATTCGTCCATTGCATCCTACATCTACATACAGACATTTATCTCCTGCATCAACTAAAACAAATAACACTATGCTGTTTCCTCCTTTGTAATTGAAATAGTATGGACCCATGCGCTTTGGTAGCCTAAATTCAACATGTTTTCTATCAAGAGTACCAGGGCAAATGGGGAAGTTTCACACTTCTCCATACTGCTTGGATATCTCATGCCACTCATTTTCTGTTGATAGCATCTGAAAAAAATGTGCTCTGCATAAGTTCCATTAAAACCAAAGCAAACCCCATAGCACTACAGCCCTTGAAGTGCCTTGGCCTACCAAGCGACCGTTGCTCAGCCCGAAGGCTTGCAGATTACGAGGTGTCGCGTGGTGACCACGACGAATCCTCTCGGTCGTTATTCTTGGCTTTCTAGACCGATAAGTTCGATTGCAGAGTATACATATAATAATGAAGCCTACAAACTCAACAAATAATGTTACTAACCTGTAGCATGAAACATTTATTTAAATCAAGTTAAATAAAAAATAATTTGTTTTGAAAAATATTGGTTTACATATTGCAGAAATTAGGCCTATAGTAGGCTATAGTTGCCATAAGCTGATGAAAAATATAGATACTATAGCACATATCCCTGGTACCTACTAAGCATGCTAACCTCTACCAACATAGGCCTAAGTATAATTAAATCTGTAGGCCTACCTTCAAGTATTCATCCTTCAGGCTTTCATATATAGCTGTACATGTTTCTGGAATTGTTGTTGAGATAGCACTCGCAGAAATCCTAAAAGAATGCATCAAATTTGTGTAGCTTTCTCCAGTTACCAGGAACCTCAATATGAGCACTAATCTGTTGAAAGGGGAAATAGTGTCACAGTAATATTTTAGTTTTAAGTTATGTAGGTTATAGTGTTTTAAATAGAAACTATGTAAAATTCATATACGGTACGTACCTCATTGATGTTGAAATATTTTCCCCGCATGTTGGTGTTCATCTTTAGATTCGGGGTTCTACCAAATTTAAAAGCCGGTTACGTGAACGCTTCTGATCCACGAAATATCACTGTAATATTTGTCACATATGAAAGGTAATCATTGATTTACTCAAATAAAGTATAAAATCCCAGGTAGATTAAGAAATAATGGAAATATTTAATTTTACAGAATACATAATTTACTGCCTTACAGCTATATACAATTTTTTCTGCGTCGCAGGGCTTCCGTGTTTTGTTTGTGTGTAACAACACTTTCGTGTGTCATGTCTTTGCTCACGGTAATGCTTTGGTGTCGTCACTTCAAGTGTCAATTGTCTAATAGTGCTATTCCTTTAATAAAGTAATATATCTATTGGTCCAGGGATCATGCTATTTTCCGGTTGCTTCGGCACGAGATTTAGGTCTTGTAATTTCCTTATTACATGGTGATTTTCGTCGTAAAAAAAAGCGATAACATCCTTAATGTTGTTCACCTCCATTTTGCTTTTTGAACTGTCCGCGCTAGACAAATGCACAAAGATAATAAGAATTCACAGACATGGCAATCCCATTCATCGGTGCCAACCCTGGACCTCAAGGAACAAACAAAAGACGGCGCGAGCAGCGGAATGCAACATGATGGACTCCTGTTTACAGCTCATAAGTACATATTCATATTTCTTGCTAGTAACGACGGCATTTCTTAATCTACCTGGGATTCGAGACTTTATTTGAGTAAATCAATGATTACCTTTCACATGTGACAAATATTACAGTGATATTTCGTGGATCAGTAGCGTTCATATAACCTTAAAAGCCTTGTGAACTGTATTATCTGCGCACTTTTTAGTGATAAGGGCTCCATACACGCGCAGACTTCTGGAATACTTACCTGCACAGACTTGCCTCTGGGAGGTAAGTCGGAAGTATGCAGTTGCCCACACACGCTCAGACTAAATGATTATTTACCGAGGAGGTTGAATACGACACACTCAGCTGTTTTCTATTTAAGATTATGCACTTCGGATGGTTGAAAAATATATACGGACCGAAATTAATTAGATAGTCGGTATAGAAGATGAGTTGTTATTTGGACATAATGTAGCGCTCTGCACGAAGAAGACGCTCAAAAAATGATTTCAGTTTTCATATTTGTAGGTTACCACGTTTACATTTATTGCCGCAACTCTAAGATAGCGCTTTTGTCGCAAAGTCTCCAACTGAATTCAAGCAGCGCCAGAATGTCAGAGACTTGCCTGCGGACTTTTTGTCGGCAGACTTATCGGCCATACACACAGAGCCATGTCTGAAGAGACTGGTTTGCGCAGACTTACCTCCGACTAAGTCTGCGCGTGTATGGGGCCCTATAGTTTTACACCCTAGTGCTGAAGCGGTCAACTTTGGTTATCTTCGAGATTCGTATTGGCAACCTTTGAAACACAAACTAAGAATCGCTTATCATCGCTGTGCGCCATCTGGCGTACACTTTAAGTACTCGTACTGTTGTTGTTTACACAGCAAAGCCAAACTATAGAATTCATGCTAGGAACACGTTTCGCAACGGGAAATGTTATATAGTATTAAATATTGTGTGTGTGACACAGTTGTTTGCTTAAAATAATAAAGGTTTATAAAATTCATATCGATCGATCATATTATCAATTCAGATTTCATTTCCATTCAGTTGGCAGTATTAACGGAACCCTTCTTACTTATCCAACGAGTACAAAAATCTATCACTAAAAATTGCGCGGATAATACTTCATCCATTCTCAAGAATTATTTTTGTAGGATTCAAGTCGTAGCTCGTTATTTAAGAAGTTTTGCAATTCTCTACCATCTACATCACGCCTTTGAATCCATGGTCCAGTCCACCACCTTCTACTGAACCGCCGTAATTTTCTTCTCGTGCGACGTCGACAAATCACGACAATAATAACTGCAGCTAAAGCGGCTATCGTCCTCGTATCTTCGGCGTCAGCCATTTTCTAGTAATAACTTGCCACGGGAATGGTACGCGTGTGTACAAGGACAAGTTCCCGTACAATTTTCTTCTTCTTCTTCTTCTTGAAAGGTGTGGTTGGACTCATGTGTTATCGTCCAGTCACGAAAACATTAATTACTTTAACAATGACACATGTATCACTCGTATTGTACTTTAAAATGTAATTGATAGAAAAAAACATACCATAGGAGTCACACAAGAAACGATGATAACATATAGACAGAGGGTAAAGAGATTTATATCCTACCAAAATTATGATAAACATTTTGCAATGGAAGAGTGAGCATAAAGAGACAGTCAGAGGATTATAATATAATATGTGCATCATCAAGAAACTGATTTATGCTGTTCACAAGAGTAGGAGTTAGAGAGGATAATAAACACGTAATACTTGTGGGGAAGGGGATGCCCATGTTAAGCAAAGAGGATAGGAAGCGCTGGCGGGGAACATCAAAAGCAGGACATTTTAATGGAAGGTGATTACTGTCAGTATCAGACAAGCCACAAGCACAGGAAGTTGGGGGAGGAAGATGAAAACGGTTTTTATATTGGGGAGTAAGGGCATGATTAAAACGTAGACGTATAATAGATGTGATATTGCGCCGAGAGTACGTACCATAATAAAACCACGGTTTAAGAGGAATAACAGGTTGTAATTGATGATAAAAACATCCCTTTTCTCGTGACGTTTCATTCCAATCGGACTGCCAATGTCGATATGCTATATCCCGCACTTCATGAATGAGATCAGAAGGGGGGATCGCAAGAAAAAGAGGGGGGGATTGTTGTGATGCTCGTTTAGCTGCCTGATCAGCAGTCTCATTCCCCATGATACCAGAGTGACTGGCAACCCAAACTAGAGTTATACAAACACCAGAACGAGTAAGGATATATAAGAGATAATTAACGCTATATAAGTACCAATTAGGGGAAGAGAGAGGCGAGCATAAGGCATGCAGAACATTTTGTGCATCCGTGAAAATCGTAACCTTATCATAAGCATGTGACCTGATGGTAATGAGGGCTTGTAGAATAGCAAACAATTCGGCGGTAAAAACAGAAAAGGCAGAAGGGAGGGAAAACTCAGAGAGAGTATACGGTTGGGGAATATGAAAGGCTGCTCTAACGCCGTGTGCTGATTTTGATCCGTCAGTAAAAATACTTACTTCCCTTATGTAGAGGGAAAGTCGAATACGTTTAGTTGCAAGAGGGGAAAGAGGAGTAGAATGTGTTAGACAAGAAAATGATTCAGAAGAAGATATAATTACTTGAGGACAAAAGGACTGACTGTCATAAGGGATAGAGTATAAAGGCAATGTGGGTAAACGGAGGAGCTCAAATTCTCTTGGTATAAGAGAACGAAATGCGGTATATAAAGCAGGGACACGGTTTCCACGGGGAGATTTGGAAGAATAATAAGAATGTAAAAGTCGTAGCTTGGGGATAAGCTGAGACCGGGTGACAGTAAAATGTTTGAGGACATACTTAGCGGCTATGGTCTGTCGCCGAATCTTAAAAAGGCTGTTCACCGGCTTCTATTAATAAGGCATTGGTAGGTGTAGTTTTAAGTGCTCCTAAACAGACACGTAGTGCGCGGTATTGTATTGTATTTAAACGTGCAAGGGTAGTAGCAGAAGCGGTGTCGATAAAAAGAGCACAATAATCTGGTGAGGATCGAATAGTTGCTCTGTAAAGGAGAATAGCTGTAACGGGGTCAGCGCCCCAACTTCGACGGGTGATCGTACGTAATATAGAAATAAAACGATCAGTTTTACGTTGAAGAGAGACCACATAAGGAGTCCATGATAATTTGTGGTCCAATATGACTCCAAGGTAGGGATGCTGATTAACAAAGGGGATGGTAAGACGATCAAGAAGGAGAGGAGAACGGTTAGGTGCGCGAGTATGGGCAAAAAGGATTGCAGCACATTTGGAAGGCGAGAGTGAGAAGCCATGTTCATGTAACCAGAGAGCAACCTCATGAAGGACACACTCTTTTTTTCTCCTACACACATCAACACTATCATGTGATACGTATAAAACATAGTCGTCTGCGTAAGCTAAAACTCGTGCGTTCTTTGTAATTATACGTTCTAAATCTCGCATATAAAGCTCAAAGAGGATACCGCTTAGTATATCACCCTGTGGGACTCCATGTGAAACGTGTCTTCCTGGAAACGGGGGGTAGGGGGATTTGAGAATGAGAGTACGAGAAGTATATAGGCGTTCTAATAGAGAAATAAAAGCAGAGGGAAAGCCAAGCGAATCAAGGCAAGACCATAATAGGTGTAAAGGAACGGAATCATAAGCTCCTTGAATATCAAGAAAAACAGTAATAGTGCTATGTTTACGATGTCTAGCTAGTAGGAGATCAGTCAACAAAATATTGAGTGGATCTTGTGTGCTACGTCCTTTAAAAAAGGCATACTGATATTTAGGAAGGATTTGATGTTTCTCCATAACCCAGAGAAGACGCCGTAGTAGAATTTTTTGAAAAAGTTTCCTAACACAGGAACTTAAAACAATGCCACGATAACTTAAAGGAGAAGAGGGATCTTTCCCAGGTTTAAGAATTGGGACTAAATGAAAGTTGTTCCACTGTGTCGGTACCTGTAAGGTGAGAAGGATATTATTAAAAAGAGAAAGTAAAACAAGAAGACCGGTATGGGGTAAAAGTCGGAGCATAGTGTAAGTGATACTATCAGGACCAGGAGATGAACTACGAACTGCTTGTAAAACGGACTGTAATTCGGACAGTTGGATGGGTTGAAGTAAAACAGAAAATTGGGGGGATATGGGACGGAAGGAAGAAAAGGGAGGCGGAATTGTGAAGTCAGGTGTTATAGTATATAGAAAAGAAAGAAGGACATTAGGCAGAATAATCGAATGCGCAGGGTGTACAGAAGTAACAGGGGTGAGCGCGCGAATGGCGTTCCAAAGGGATGTTGCAGATACGCGATGATTAAGAGAGGAGATGAAGGCCTTCCAAGACTCGCGTCTCTTTGCATTAAATATGCGTTTGATACATGTATTATGACGTTTCAATGTTAAATAATTAGTTAGCGTCATATTATTACGATACAATTTAAATAAAGCTGTTCGCCGCAGTATTAACTTGTGACATTCGTCGTCCCACCAATGTATTTTCTGATAAGGACGGGGACAGAGGGAGGGGATAAATTTGAATGGATGGAAAGTCTCAACATATGAAGAGAGAATGCGTAGAAGGGTAAGATAGTCTAAGGTATTGGGCGTGTTTTGAAGGAAATGGGTGTGAAGGAAACTACAATACGATTGTTTATCAAAATTTCGGAAAGACCGAATATTACTGAGCTGAGAGGGTGGGGATGAGGAAAAGGGTGGTTTACAAACACCAAAAGAAATAAGAATAGGGAAATGATCACTCAGATGAGTGTCACGGAGTACATGCCACACGGTATTAGGAGTCATGTGGTCATGGTAGAGCGAAAGATCAACAGAACTAGGGGGTGAACCAGGAGGGGTGAGTCGAGTTGGGGACCCGTCATTTAAAAGGGTAAAGTGATGGGATTGAGTTGCCGTAAGAAAATTTGTCCCTTTAGATGTATCTTTAGAACTACCCCAGGCAGTATGGGAACAATTAAAATCACCAAAGAGAAAAACATTGTCAATGGAATCAAATTGGGTAAGGAAGTGGGACCAGTGAGAGGTAGAGATATAATCATCAGGAGGACAACACACATTGATGAAATATATATTTCGCACGATAATACCTAAAACAAGAGTATTTGGAATGCAATGCGTCAGAGGAAAGGGGACATATGGAATAGACTTATGAATAAAAATGGCAAGCCCTTCACTTCCATTAGTATCAAGGCGTTCGACACGAAAATCAGGAAGATGAAAAAGGGTGTCTGCATAAAACCACGTTTCTTGTATTATAATGATGTTAGCACATGTTTCCTGAATTAATAGTTGAAGTTCATGTTTTTTATGAAAAAGACTTCTAGCGTTCCACTGCAAAACGCGTATCATTTAGGGTAAGGATATGAGCGATGCGATCTCGTAGTTGATAAATTACCGGTGAAATGGGAGACTCTCCTCCCACATTCTGAAGAAGCAAGAATAAGATTTGTTGGATTTCTTGATGTACTTGGTTTCTTTGCATTAACAGTTGCGAGTCGTGGGATCGGGGCGGGTAACTAGGACCCGAAGTAGAGGAAGGTGATGCTGTGGGAAGAGAAGATGATGTTGTAGCAGGCGGAGGAGATGATAATGGAACCCGGCCCGTAGAACCAGGGTCAGGGCGTACCAAGGCAAGATAACCAGTTCTATCATAACCCGGAGTCAAAGGCGGAGGGGCAGATTTCTGGATTACTTGTGTAAATTTACGTTTTCTAGAAAAATCTTGAACAGGGGAAGAAGAGACTTGTTCTGGTACCAGGGGGGGGGGAATCCTGGGGGTGTTGAGACGGATGATAATGAGGGAGGGAAGTCTTGTTCTTAGCATCTTGAAATTAGATATGTTCCGTGCTCATGACCTTCTTTATCTCTTGTTGATATTTGTGTTGCGGACAAATTATTGCTCCCGTTGGATGTGGGCCTTTGCAATAAACACATTTTGCAATCTGAGATGTACAATGATCGGTGGCGTGCTCCATTGAGCACTTCCCGCAGCGTGCTACCTGTGCACGACATTGGGCCTGTGTATGACCATATCGGAGGCATTTTCTGCAGAGAACAGGGGAAAAAATGAAAGGCTCAACATGCAAGTAGACTTGGAAAAGAGACACTTGTGTAGGCAACTTTTGGGCTCGAAAAGTAATTTTAATTGACCCAGTGGATACATAACCAACACCATCATTGGAAACAATGCGACGATTGAGACTGCTTTAACCGGTACGGTTGAAGTAAGAGAAAGTCGAATGTCGTCTTCAGAAAGGTTCTTATCCACATCTCGAATAATCCCCACACGAAAAATATTAGAAGACGGGATGTATGCCTTAAGATGTAGAGATGTGAGCAGAGGGTGGCACAGAAAATCGTTGGCTTGCCCCGCATTATTAAAAATTATTTGTAGGCGATTACGACCTTTACGGGAGATAGACTGGACGGAAATATTACGTTCATAAAAATGTCTCCCAAGGGCCATAGGATGGAGTTTCCCTAAATTTTTGTTTTCCAGAGATTCAACGTATACAATACAAGGTCCAAGGTGTGAATGGGAATACTGTTCACGTTCCATAGGCGGCAGTACATTGTCACCATTAGAATTAGAATTTGGTGATAATTGTGAGTCTGTCAAAAATGATTGAGCTGCCAGGTTTCCAGAAGATTCGTCTTGCATCCGAACTTCTTCCTCCTGCGCGACAACTAACTTATCACCTAACAAAAGGCTATCACCTCCACTGGAGGCAGCCATTATAACACACGGCACTAGCACTAAAACAAGAAAAAAGAATCCTCACAACCAAATACTGAAAACACGGAGCACACGACTAAGCGTATCGTAATGTTTAAGTACTAGGTAGCGACTGGAGGCACAAAGTTCTTCAAAATATACCAGTAAATAAACTTCAAACTATTTGCTGAAGTTCAAACAACACCTCTCTACGGTTGCCAAGGAAAATAAACACAAGTTCCCGTACAAGATTGCATTCAGGGCAGTGGAGCAAAATGTTGTACCATCACATGGCGCCATCTGTTGAACAATAAATATCCTCATCTGTTCATGGCTTAGAGATACGTGGTGGAACGAAATGAGATGGTGGTTAAAATTTTAAAATCTATCCACTGACTAGAATATAAACGAAATAACGATGAAAACTGTTCATTAATTTAAAATAATCAGTGGATCTAATTCGCAATGCCTTATTTTCTTATAAAATTATAGAGAAAATAGATCAAGGTAGAATAAAGCATTGCCTTCAAGTGTAATTATATATACCATTCAAGTTAAAAAAAACACAGAAATTACACCAAACAAACTAAAGCAGAATTAACGGAATAAAACATGTAATAAAATGCAGATAACAAACTTTTCTACACGATAAACAGACCACTATTCCTCACAAAACGGACGACGGGGCCTGCTGACTGCTTGTCAAGCTTGTAAAACAAGGGAGATTGAACTCGAAAGTTATAAACTACGGCGCAGATCGGCCAGGTCCACGTACTCCATAAGGATGTGTACTACGTCAGATGACCGCCGCAAGTACATACTGGGGAGAGCGGTTCTCCCTTCAGTAAGTAGGTGTGCGTTGCTGCATCATGGCCGATCGGAAGACAACATAATACCACTGATTCCCTTCGAGAAACCCGAAGTAGTTCCTTTTATCGCTCTCACACCTTATTTGGATGAGGGGTGGCCTGCCACTCCATCTTCCAATGGTGCATAACCGAATGTCTCAGCTGAGAACGAATATCACTAGCTGGAACTCGGTAAGGCAACGGGCAATGTGATCGCCTCCTTGGCAGCCCTATTCGCTACCGGTAACTCGTTTCCCGCTATACCCTGGTAGCTTGGAAGCCACAACGTGATTCTGGTGATAGCACTTCCACACCCGGCTAGCAGGTCCTGGATACCCTACACCAAAGTATGCTGCGGGAAACATATTTCAATAGATTGTAACGAGCTCAAGGAGTCGGTACATAGCAGAAAGTGCTGGCGTTCATTTGAAAGCGAGAAACGCAGAGCTTCAAGGATAGCATAGAGCTCTGAAGAAAAATAAACCTGTTATTATCGACAACGTACGCACAGCCTACCTCCTCGAACCATCCGTGTAAACAACGACTGAATCTGGATACCGACCAACAACGGACAGGAACAGCTTCTGATATATGGAGGAATCCGAGTTCTCTTTTGGGCCGATGTGCAGATTCAGGATTATTTCAGGTCGTCGTAGTGTCCACGGAGGTACTTTACTTGGTGGTCTGACAAGACAAGGAACCGGAGGTACGTCAAACAATCTGTATCTGCTATTCAAGAGTAAACTAACCGGCTGCGTTGCTCCTGGATAGACAGCGTACAGCAGAGGACCTCCATTTTGGAATACGCACGGATAGTTTGAGTGAAGTGGCATCTGTCGCAAATTTGCAGCATAGGACAGTATCTGATGCCTCAGGTATAAAGGCGGCACACCATATTTACTGCGCACGCTGGCAGTGGGGCTTGTACGGAATGTTCCCGTTGCCAAACAACTCCGGAGTGGTAGGTGCTATTCAAGTGAGCATTTGTCCTATAAAATCGTCGGAACACCGTGCGGTCTGCCTCCCCCCAAGTAGTGCCGCTAAGAAACTTCAAAATATTCAGACTAGCGCATTTGGCTTTTAACGCACGTGTGGCTCCCATGATAATTTTCTATCGAAAGGAGCCTAAGACATCGGTACGTGTTAACTACAGGAAGAGCGACATCCCCTAAATAAGTCTCAGGATGGGGGTGAAATGTGCGCTTCCGGCAAAAGTGAAGAACAGAGATCTTTGCAGCTGAAGCCCGAAAGCTATGTTCTAAGGTCCACTGTTCCACTCTCCTAATTACTTGCTGCAACTGTCGCTCTGCGACCGCCGTATTTTGAGAGCTATAATGCAGAGCAAAGTCACCTACATATAGCGACGGTTTACTGCTGAACCAGCAGCAGCGACTATACCGTTTATACCAATCGCGAACAGAATGACATTTGAGACCGATCCCCGTTGGACTCAATATTCCTGAACATGACATTACGAATATGCCCTCTCTACTCGGTCATGGAATAGACAGAGGGACAAGAAATCCGCAATTGAAACCGGCAAGTTACCACGGAATGTCCATTGATGCAGGATTGAGAGGATGCCGTATCACCATACTCAACCCTCTACCCTCCCATCCTTTGAAATATGGCGCCGGCAAAATCCCAGGGTCGTACACGGGTAATACCCAGAGATATCTTCGAGTAAAAATAACTAAACTTAAATTAATGAGCAGGTAGGATAAGAGAGAAAAATATGAAAAGAAGAAGATCTAAATGAGAACATTGTTGCAAACTTTGGCAAAGCAAAAAACAAGAAAAATAAATTAAAAATGAAAAAACACCTTGCTATACAAATTTGTCACTCACACACTAGGTCAAATGAAATCCTTATTAATTATTTCGTATCATAAAATTCATCAGATCCACTTATAATTTACTCCAAGTGAGCACGAATGCTTTCATTTATTGAATTTCACAAGTCGGCTTAATTTCAAGCGAATTCAATTTTACTCATAAATTTACTAACACAAAAGAACAATCTCCCTTCGTAAACTCCAAATCCAAATAAGTGCATTTTCATTGGTTGAAATGTATTATCACTTAACAAATCATTTTTACAACTTCGTTATAACAAATACCACTGAGATCAATATAATTAACTAATCCATTTAATTACTACATATCGGGTTTCATTATTATTGACTTATTAACATTTTTTTCAAAAATTTCAGTGACCTATGTTATCTACCTCAACTTCATTTTGAGTGACATTTGAAACCAAACAATTATAACTACGGTTCTTCTATACATGAACTGTTTACTCGATCTTTCATATTATCTTCATCTAGTGGATTAATTCCTTTCATTTACAAACAAATATCGTGAAAACCAAAACCGGAACGATGTGTACAATCGGACACGACTACTATAGAATATCATTCTGATTTTGGCTTAAAAACATAAACTCCACACATACATAATCGGCTGTTTGTATATCACACTAAATAAAAACAAACTCGTAGCGAAGGGCCCCGCAACTAATACAAATCCCCCAAAAGCTTATATCTACACTGACCCTACTATAAAAGTAATCGCCGCGTAAGGAAATACCCCAGAAAGTAAATATCGCCGCCCGATGCTCTTCTTTTCTCTTTTTTGTAATGGCTGATCACTGCTGCCAACCTGCCTGGTTACATATTAAAATCACCAGACGTAACCATAACATACTAACCTCAATGTAAACACCGATAATGAATGTGTCCCTACCCTAGTAAATGCTAAAAGTTAAGATGAAATAAATCAAGATATTCATAATTAAGTCGGTTTCCAAGCTCAATGAGGAATTAAGGAAATAAACACACTTTCTCACTCAAATTAATGTTACATGTATCTGTCTTTATTTTGATATACAGTACTAACCATATTCTTGAAAAGAGGGGCGTGTTAAACGATACAATTTATTTAATAAATCTTTGCAGTGTGATTTTCGAAAGTTCCAGACATCCAATGACTTCTCTTTCTTTTGCGCGAACATTTCCTTCTCTCTTCAATACCGGTAACCAGTAAGGAGAGAGATTACTGGGCATATTTTCAGCCTGCAGGCTGGTTATATCTTCAAGCTTACCAGGAAACATATAGGAATACTAATGTGCCAAGCTCCGTGAACGGAAATTAGGTCAGCTTTCAAGTTCACTGCGGATTTGAAAATAACAATGTAATAAGTTCTACTGCCAAAAAATTTCGTCCCGCAAGAGTTATTTCATGTACCGGTAGATCTAGACATGACACTGGCGTATTTGAGCACTTTCAAATACCGCCGGACTCGAACCCACCATATAAGAACACTAATGTGCCAAGCTACGTGAACGGAAATTAGGTCAGCTTTCAAGCTCACTGCAGAATTGAATATTACTTCTACTATCTACTTCTATCGTTTTCATATACGCCGAGGTGCCAGTATTTCGTCCCGCAAGAGTTCTTTATGTACCGGTAGATCTAGACATGAGGCTGGCGTATTTGAGCACTTTCAAATACCGCCTAACTTGAATCCGCCAACCTGAGCTAGTCATACATTCTCTCCTTCACTTGCTTAAATTAATTTTAAAAAATCCTGCCTTTATTCTGATGTACGCATTACTATAACTGCATTCTTAAAGGAAGGGGGACCGAGCTCAATAGCTGCAGTCGCTTAAGTGCGGCCAGTATCCAGTAATCGGGAGATAGTGGGTTCGAGCCCCGCTGTCGGCAGCCCTGAAGATGGTTTTCCGTGGTTTCCCATTTTCACACCAGGCAAATGCCGGGGCTGTACCTTAATCAAGGCCACGGCCGCTTCCTTCCACTTCCTAGGCCTTTCCTCTCCTATCGTCGCCATAAGACCTATCCGTGTCGGTGCGACGTAAAGCAAAACAGCAAAAAATAAAAAAAGGAAGGGGGGTCGTCGCCATAAGACCTATCTGTGTCGGAGCGACGTAAAGCAAAAAAAAAAAAGAGGAAGGGGGAGGGAATATAGATTGTATTTCTGCAAGTTCAAGGACTTACCACATAAGACACATCTGTCCTTCCTTTTAATAATAATGCTAACAGCTTCACATCCCACTAAGTACTTTTACGGCATTTGGCATTTGAAAAATATTTTCAGCTTACAAGTTGGTGTATCTCAAGCTTACAACATTACAGAAACCAATGTACAGGAGCACTATGAGTCAAACAACATTACCAGATTTTTACATAAACATTGCCTTAAATCACATGAAGACAGGTTGTGAGGCAAGAATGGGATAGGAAAGAGGGCTAAGATTTCAAACGTTTAAAATGTACATAAGCGTACAGACACAGCACTAGCCTGAAATGAAAATGACGGGCGAAAACAAACTTCAGACCTGCCGAGTGTGGGGTTCAAATCCATCACCATTTCCTGATACCAAGCTCACAGCAATGTGATCAAACTGCACAGCCAGTTCACTCAGTTTCCTATGACGCGTAATAGGCCTACCACATGGGCGACCCACTTACCTGTATATGGATCTTCAGTTCTTCAATTATACATGTATGCAAAAACATTATGCACCTTAGTAAAAGGTACTTCCCTAGTTGGTTCTCTGATTGGTGCACGTATAACAAATACGTTTGGGAAGAAATACTTTCATTTTATATTTATTTATATCATAAAGAACTAATGTTGTCATAGCAAAAAGAATATGCAACGAAAAAATGAATCCAAAGAGTTAAACATTATTTACTGTATTAAATATTAGTTTATTTACATGTTAAGCGATATGTAGCAGTAATAATAATAACAATAAACATGTGCAATATGGAAAAAGGAAATAAATACAAGTAAATATAAATATAATTTACTACATTTAGAGCCATTCCATTGAATTACAAAGCAGGGGTATGAATAAACAAACATAATAAACATGAATACTAATATTTAAAAAGCAAAAAGCAAAGTCATCTCCGTACAAACCATGAAAGCCATTGGAAGGGTGGAAGGTGAAGGCTTCCACTATCCATAACGTTGGCACTTGGTGGAGTGGAGTGGTTAGCTCTACGCATGCCGCCCTTGCCCCCCCAGTAGTTAACCTGGTACTCGTTTATCATACGCAAAACATTCCTTCCAAATTACGTTAAACACCTGTCACTCATTATTATTGTTATTATTATTATTATTATTATTATTATTATTATTATTATTATTATTATTATTATTATTATTATTATTATTATTATTATTATTATTAAATTGCAAATGGGAAATATCCCGGTGGCAACGGTCACTTACAGTAATGTAATAATAAAGTAAAGTTAACATAATTACCCAACAACAACAAACAAAAAACAAACAAACAAGCAAAGAACAAGAGTACAAGAAGCAGATATATGGAAGGAAAATATTACAAGCATTACTGCTAGTTTAATATTCTAAATCGAGCAACATCATATACAAATTCTCACACAACTTAAGTATTTATAGTGCTTAACAATATGGCTTACAATATTATAGGTTGACCTTACTACTAGCTTACCATTATAAGTGATAATAAAGTGAAGTTAAACCGTAATTACCCTACAACAACGACATTACAACAAGCAAGAAATACTAGTAATTTAACTTTCTAAATCCAGTGTCATTATATACATATTCGCACACAACTTAAGTATTTCCAGTACTTAACACTACAAATTACAATACTACAGACTGAACTTGCTACTAGCTTAACACTACAAGTGATGATAAAGTTAAAACCTACTACCCAACAACTACAACAACTCAAGTATCGGTACAAAAAGGAATTCCATAAAAAATATTACAAGAAATACTACTAGTCGTTTTAAATCCAGCATCATGTACAGTTTCACACACAATTTAATTATAACATTGTTAATTAACCAAGAACAACAACAATTACAAAAACATGAGTACAGCAAGCAATTTCCTGGAAAGAGAATACCACAAGTGAAAACCTCCCAGTTTCACAATCGAATCCAAGCAGAAAATCACAAATTCAGTGCCCATAATTTACAACTTTTACTTTTCACTTTACACAAACACTAATGGTCTTCTTAAATGACTTGATACCAGAAGGGAATCTATCAAAGACTGCTGCAGGTAATTTATTCCAATCCCTTACGATCCTGTTGACGAAGGAAAACTTGCCCACATCCGTATGCTGTTTTTTATGCTTATGATAATTTCTCGATAAGTATGAGGGAGGTTCCAAATTATTCCTAATACAACTCCAAGCAGCCCTTTCCGTATAGCTCTTATAAAGACCACACAGACGAGCTCTAGTTCTTCTAGATTCAAGACTTCCCCAATTAATGGTATTCCTCCTATTCCCAGTTACGAAACGCATCGCTCTTCTTTGAACTTTCTCTAGGGAATTTATTAAACCCATCCTGTACGCATCCCAGCATGCAGATCCATATTCGAGAATGGGTCTTACGAAGCATTTATAAGGTTTATTTAAACCTACTAGGGCGGTGAACACATAAATAAGAATTCCAATGAAAGTATTTTCCTTCTGGACCTTCATGTCAGACAGATTTTTTTAAAACAATTTTTTTTCACTATAATATGATTTATCTATAGAGCGAAACCGCTATGCAGTGTGCGTTTCATAGCTATCGAGATGGAATTGGTAATGCACTATGTATCTGTAGAGCCTATATACAAGACTTTTTACAATTACCTCTAAAGTGACATTTCAGCTGTGTGACAACGCTAAAAAGACTATGGACTTTGAGATTGGCATTCCTGAAGAGGGTTTTCTGCACTTTCCCATTTTCACACATTGATTCAAGAGTCTGTATTGGCTTGTGACAAAACCACAGTATTCTTCCGAAAACCACTGATAGGGACAGGTTTGGTTGTGATCCACCGAGAACAAATTATAATGACCGGTTAGGTTGTGATCCACCGAAAACCACTGATTGTCACAGGGTTAGGTTAGATTCGACAGGAATTGTACTCGAGCGACTGTTGTCATTGAAAGCACTGCCGTGACGACTGAAGGCAATAAACATAAAACTGAATCCATTGATCTACAAAGTTTTCATTCAGTAGATACACTAGGAACTGGCGAACCAACACCGTACCGGTAATACAAAGTTTACAGGAATCAACAAAACAGGATATTAATTCGTGGTACTCACTGTTCTTTAAAGAGAAGAAATATCCAGTCAACAATAGCTGCAGTGAACGTGGTTTTTCACTATTATTGTCCGGCCCCATGGCTAAATGGTTAGCGTGCTGGCCTTTGGTCACAGGATGCGGGTTCGATTCCCGACAGGGTCACGAATTTGAACCACCGTTGGTTAATATCTCTGGCACGGGGGCTGGGTGTATGTCGTCTTCATCAACATTTCACTATTATTGTGTAAAATAGAAACTTACTAGTTTTGACAAGTACAGTATGTTCAACAGCGACTCATGAATGATGACGGGCAGGATGTCCAACCTCACTAATCTATGTTGACGATGTATTTCATGGTAAAGACAGCTGCCTCTGTGGATCAGTGGTAGAGTGACGGCCTCCGGATCCCAAGGTAGCGGGTTCAAACCCGGCAGAGGTAGTCGGATTTTTGAAGGGCGGAAAAAAGTCCATTCGACACTCCATGCCGTACGATATCGGCATGTAAAAAAATCTCTGGCGACACATTTTGTGTTTACCTGACAAAATTAATTAAATCTCAGCCAGAGACGCCCAAGAGAGTTTCGGTATACTTGGTCTGCCATCTAGTGGGCCTAGAATAAAACGGAACGTCAAAATTGACGAGCAGACAGCCAGATGGCGTCAACTTGAAATGTCTACACACGGTAACTGAGGCCATACGATTATGATTATTATTATTATTATTATTATTATTATTATTATTATTATTATTATTATTATTATTATTATTATTATTATTATTATTATTATTGTAAAGACGAATTACTTTGCAATGCTATCTGTCTTAATGGTAATGTACTATGTACCTGTACTAATGTTGGCTACTGAGTGCATGATTCGAAGCAGTGTATCGATTCATTCAAGTGTCTGAGTGAATCGATTCACAGGAACGGCAAGCTCACGGCACACAAATCATGCACAATCACGGCTCAGTGAGCCACATGACACACACGGCTCCGTATCGGCACAATGGACACTGGCGGGAAGCCGAGCTTCCGTTGCAGCGAGACACAGTGAATCATGGCACACTGAAAGAATCGTACGTATTCACGGATCAGTGAGACACAACACACACACGGCTCATTATCGGTACACTGGACATTGGCGGGGAGCCAAACTTCCTCTGAAGCAATACATACAGAGTCATGGTACACTGGAAAAATCATATGCTACAATGGACTCTCGAGCTCAGCTCATTTGAAAATAATACCCACTCGCATTCACTGTCCTCTTCTTACAGGGAGTTTTAAATAATAGATGGATTTATTTGCAGTGTTAAAACGATAGTCAGAACATAATTCCAAAGTACCTAGCTTGTAAGTAGGTAGGCAATTAGGTTATTCTAATTACCGTATTAGTTTAATCAATCAGTATTTTTATAACTAGTTGACGTTCGACAATTACTTAAACTCAGCTCTCTAGCCTCCATGCCTGTCTGAATGGCTCAGACGGATGAGGCGCTGGCCTTCTGAACCCAACTTGGCAGGGCCGAGCTCAGTGCGATGGCATTTGAAGGTGCTCAGCCTCGTGTCAGTAGATTTACTGGCACATAAAAGAGCTCCTGCAGGACTAAATTCCAGCACGTCGACATCTCAAAAAAACCATAAAAAGTTGTTAGTGGGACATAAAGCCAATAACATTATTATTTAGCCTACCCTATGACTATGAGTTATGCTCATGACCACTCGAAATTGTCTCAGTTTGTATGTCGCATCATTGCACAATGCTTCAATAATCGAATCACCAGGTTACCGGTATACGTGGACAGTGAGTATGTAAGTAGACTGATGCGATAGCTTAAATAAATGATGTTTAATCAGAAAACCAGTGGGCTACTGTCCATCTCGCGTAGCCTATACAAAATATGATGATTTAAAAAAAGCCTCTGCTGATAGAAAAAGACATTTTCAAAGATGACCCAGTTAGTTGGCCGACTCGACAATCTTCTTCTCAGTGTGTTTCACTTCATTTCTCCACATCTCTGCTGTCACCTGTAGGATATATTGAAGTATCGCAACCTGACAAGTATATTATAAACTCCACTTGCCTATATCCAATAAATAACATTTCCACTTGGCCTACCTGATCAAGAGATTCTTTCCACACAGCTGTAGCTCTGTCCAATCCATGACCACGTCTTGAAGCCACTGTTTTGTTATAATACTGTTTTGCCACAGACCATGCAAATTCGATGGCATTGAAAAATGAGTGGTACGGAGGAAATCGTAGGACAGTATGGCCTTCACTGTGCAGCATCTCGTCAACAATGTACCTGGTTTTAAAGAAACAGAGAAATATTGTTATGCATACATGAAAGTCAACAACATGAATGTAAACAACATTATCTAAACTTATGTTTAGGTGCTTCTGTACCTCTTTAAGTGACTTCGATTCATATTACACAACCTTTGCAGCTCATATTTTGTAGCATAATCTTGATTTCTCTTCAAGTTTGTAGCATCAAATCAGCACCTGTAAGAATTTTAAGTTTTAGTATGAAGTTATTTCTTCTAAAAAAAGTATTCGCTAAAACTATGAGATCACTCCTCTTCAAGGATAGGCCTATTAATTGATAAAAAATGTTATTTCTGTTGAATGATACAAAAAGATGTCTGATTACCAACTACTGTGTAGCAAAGTCACCTGATGATGAAGTCAATGAATTACTACTTACACTAAGATTTATTAAAATAATTACAGGCTTACCAATATGTACAGCGAATAGTGGAGCAAGATTAATGTGTACTGACATTAATATAAAAGTGGATATAATTAAGAGATTAATAAAATATTGGTTTAGGTTAAAAAGGGGAGGAGGGGAGAAATTCTAGATATAGCTTACCGACACCAAATGAGGTATGAGGATGGGTACTGGGCGGGCAACTTAAAGAAAATATTAGAAGGAATTGGGATGGGGAACTATTGGGACAACGATTTAGAAGAAAGAAAAGTCTGTGGGAGAGTGGCACAGAGGGTAGCAGATATAGAAATACAAAGGCTAAGAGCTGAGGGTAATAATAGAAGAACTCTGGAGGAATTCATGAATATATACCCAGGTATGAAAATAATACATGATAAATTAACCAAAAGGGAATACAGGGGAATGATATGGTGGTTGATGGGAGTTTATAAAAATAAGGCATTTACAGAAGTCGCAAATACATGTTTATTGTGTGAAAAGGAGTTAGGAAATGCACATTTCTTGAGACAGTGTGAAAGTACAAGAGCATTACGGGTTAAATACTTGGAAGCGGAAGAGATAAATAAAATGGAAAGAGAATCTGAGTACTATACTCTTGTCAAATTAATAAACAGGGAATGGAGAAGGCCAGGGAAACTATTAAAATTATTCACAATTATAAAAAGCTTGTGGGAGAAAAAAATGAAATTAGTGCATGAGGGAAGGGGCACATGCTGCTGAAAAAAATGATGAAACAGCGTAATTAGCACGAGTGCACATGGTTAAAAGGATATTATGGGACACTTAAGCTACACATACAGGAATGCATGCTAGTATTTCAGGATGAACCACGTCTCGGCTCTCCTACTTCGGACGACCGAAGTTGGAAGAGGGAGACTCCAAATCGACCAGTTACCCGTACACTGAATAAGAAGTTTAAAATTGATTATAGTCAGTAGAAGAAAACATACGGAGAGTAGTTATCTCTGAAGTATCATCTCTGTATGGGTTAATAATAACGAAGTTTTGTAATCATGTATGTACATAAAACAACTTTGATTCACAGATATGGAACACTATAGAGTTTAACTCACTAATAACTAAGGGCGACAATAATTATAAGTTTAGTATTATTTTCGTTTTTCATATCTGTTCAGTTTTGTTCCCTTGTTCCTTAGGTATTGTTGTTTGTCTGCCTGTTTTATTTTCTTTGGTTTTGTTAGTTAGTTTGTTTTGGCTACCTTCTAATGAGATTGTTGGTTGTTTGTCTGCCCGTTTTATTTTATTTTATTTTGGTTTTATTTTAGTTTGGTTTTGTTAGTTTATTTGCTTTTGGCTGATGACGTACAGTGGAGTTGGAAGAGGCGGGGATAGGCCTGACCTATCTCAAGCTAAAGTGTTGATTCGGTACGTCTGCACATGTAAAGTAGAGTAAAGTAGTGAATAGTGTTAGGTTAGAGGAAGTAAGTTGTCAATGAGACAGTGAAAGATGAGCCGAGTTATGGAATCCGTCTCGGCAGTGAAATATAGGTGTGACAGCCTACATGTAGAGCTAGGCAATCCGCACACATGTGGGTTGTTACAGGAAGGAGTGGTGAGGAAATAACATTGCCAGCTTAAAGGGTCTATGAGGTATCGGTTTCCGAGCCTCATGAGACATGTCTGGTCGTGACATCCCAGGGAAGTGTGGTAGCAGTTCCTCACCAGGGTTGATGTCGCGGCCAGACAGATTTAGGATAGATTTAGTATATATTCATGTAGTAAAGTAGTTAGTTTAGTTAGGTGGTGTGTTGCATGTGGAGCTGGCGATCCGCCCATGTGCAAGATGCTACAAAGTAGATTTAGAAGTAGTTAAGTAGTATATTCATGTAGTAAAGTAGTTAGTTTAGTTAGGTGGTGTGCTACATGTGGAGCTGGCGATCCGCCCATGTGCAGGATGCTACAAAGTAGATTTAGAAGTAGTTAAGTAGTAAGTAGTTAGTATCTAGCTATAAACAGTCTGTGAGTGTTTATTTTATTGGAACATTGTAACTGGGCGAAAGCCTGTTATGTTCAGTTCAATAAATTCATTCAATACTACTTACACTACTTTATCCTAACATCTCTCATGAATTTATTTCCATTAGTAGGCCTATATCTGGATTAGAAGTCCACGATCACTTGCATTAAAGATATAAGTATAAACACCCATTTCAATACCTTAGAACAAATGTAATTGCTGCGAACACTGAACCTATATCAGGCAGTAAGAAATAAGAAGCTTGGAAGGTGTTGAACAGTCAGGTATCAAGCACCGATTCAGGTGGAGATTGTCGAATGCAGAATAAACATAATAAATAGGCCTGCAATACAAGTAATTTACTGATACAAATATCCAGTAATATTATATGAAAATACATGGGGAAGTTTTGATTGAAGTACCTCTCTAAGGTTAATCATTGGCCTAAAGTGAATACCTGCAAGTCTTTTTAATAACCAAGAGATCCCTTGACAGTGGAGAAGTCAAAATCAAAAACCACGTACAGAACCCAATGAGCGGTAAGTTATAATGCCACTACCGATCTCGTGCCAGTCAATTTCAATCAATCGGGGCACCACTGATCTGCACTTATATCAGTCGCCCAGGTGGAAGATGCAGTTTCAGGGATAGGCCTAGTCTTTTCTTCAATAATTGCAAAGAATTTGGAAATTTATTGAAATCTCCCTTGGTAAATTACTCCAATTCCTAACTCCCTTCTTAAAAAAACAAAAACAAATTTTTGCCCCACTTTTCATCCTCAACTTTATAATTGTACTGTGATCTTACCTACTTTTAAAATACCACTGAAACGTATTCTTCTACCAATGTCATTCCACACCACCTCTCCACCGACAGCTCGGAACACACCACTTAGTCCAGCCACTCGTCTCCTTTCACCCAAGTCTTCCCAGCCCAAACTCGACAAAATTTTTGTAACGCTACTCTTTTGTCAGAAATCACCCACAACAAATCGTGCTTCTTTCTTTTGAACTTTTCCAGTTCTCAAATCAAGTAATCCTAGTGAGGGTCTCATACACAGGAACTGTACTCAAGTTGGGGTTTTATCAGAGACTTACGTGCCCTCCCCCTTTACATCCGTACTACAAACCCTAAATACCCTCATAACTATGTAAAGAGAGATCACCTCACTATAATAAAATGAAGTAAAATAAAGTAAGAACATACCAGGTACAAAGCCATCTTTCTTTCCAGCATGAACAATAACCAGTCTTCCTCCCTCAGACACAGGTCGACGAATTACTCCTTGAACATCATGTCCAGATTTGTGTGGTTTATTCCAGGAGTATGTGGGCGACCCTGAAAGAGAAATGCACATTTGAAACCAAAGACACCTGATGAAGATAAATTATTCTAATATTTTTAAATAAAATATAATATATAACATATATATTCACCACTACCCTGTAAGAATACACACACAGAAATATATTACATACACATACACCGTACGTCAACAGGAATACACAAAGGTTAAGTCTACAAACCGTATCGAAGTCGACACAAGACATGGTATAGGCCTACATGATTAGGTTAGGTTAGGTTCAGAATGAAATACTGCTCCATTTGAACTGATTGTAATTATGTCAGAAACTTATAGAAACAAGATAAAAACGAACACTTACCCCAGTTAATAATGAAACTCTTGCCATTAGCTTCGTATCACTGCGACTGATACCTTCTTCGTCGTAGTTCGTGTTTCAATTGCTCGTAGCAATGTACAAGCATTTCTTGAACTGATGTTTGTAAAGGACGTAACCTTGTTTTCCTTTTCGGAGGAGTTCTTGCAGATTTTTCTTCATTCTTAGACATCCCAATCGAATTCTGTTCGTATAAGTATGGGACGAAATAGGAACGTAATTAATAAAATGTTGTGCTCATCATTTCACACAAACTATGTTATTAAATGCATTATCCGAACATGCCACAATTCTACTTACCTGGTATTAGCCAAATAGATTTACAATCCCACAGAAAAAGAAAATATTCTTTAAATATTCTCGCAAATGTATCATTAGTGACTTTAATACCAATGCGGTGACAACACGCAATTCACGCTAGAACAGTGATTGAACATTGCCAACGTGCCAGATTAACGGTAAATGTAAGACGTCGTATCGGCAAGTAGGGTCCCTAAACTGTATGGTTACCGACACTGAAAAAGACCCAACAGCAAGAAAAGTTACTATAAATCAATACTTTAATATTACAGGGGAGAAAGGGTAAGGTTGCACCCTTAGGGTACGTCCTTACACGGGGACGACTATACAGTAGGACAGAGCCTCTGCATCAGAACATGGCAACCACCTGAAATAAAATCCATCAATCAAAACATTACACCCACAAATCAGGATTTGCGATGCCAAAATGTACAATAAAACAGTTTGCATAAGCAAACAAAATAAATTCATACACCAATAATAACCACCAGGAAATACCAAGTCCATTGACCTGGTCGAGAGTCGAATTGACGACCATCAGGATTGTGACATTACAGTGACCTGAAAATTCCTACCTTTAATTGAAACATTTTAAATAGTATTAAATCTTTAAATCTCTATGTGCTGTTACCTAAGAATTCAATCTGAATTAAATAATAAATGACATCATAACTATCCTTTGATGACCCTATTTCAATGGAGTTTATTCTTTACCTCGAAACGCATAGCAGTGAAAGCATCTTACCTTGAAACTCGAGCTCATTTATTTTCCTCGCACATTCAGCGGTATATCTGTCAACTAAACCAATATCTCCGCGTCCACGGCAATCATATAATTCCTCTCAAATCGCACTCCACATAAAGCAGACCTCCACTGGCTTATAATCTCAATTGTTCCTTTGGATTTTACTTTTAAAATACACAACGTCTGGCATATACACCATATATCCACTGATTCTAATTTCACCAGGATTTACATTATCTTACTTCGAGAACACTTCATTTCTTTGCCTTGAATATTCTTAATGGTATCTCGTTCCATATTATCCTTGGATCACTGCCTAGTACTAGCATTTTTAGTGTTAAAATGCCTAATCCGAAACTAAGCTCGAAACAAATTACAGAATGAAGTATATAAAAATATATAAAGTAGCTCACAGCGTAAATCATTTGCCTGACAAGTAAAATCTCTTATCGATAAACAAGAATCTAAATATTCACTGTAATGTCTGTAGAATAGTCACTGGTTCATACCCGCAACTCAATATCAATGAACTTTCTCGAAGATTATGAATATACATGCAACATGCCACTTACTATAATTAACATGCCCCAAGAACTACTAAATATTGTACTAAATGCCATTTACCAATATCATAATATTCACACACACGAGTACTATTTAGAAGATCACGCGCTTATATTATTCCAGAAGATTATACTGCAACCACACGGTTATGAAATATATTTTAAAGATCACAATAACATTAACACACGCAAATCAACATGTACAAAATACTCACTCCCCTAAGGCATTAGTACTATAAATAAAATATCTAATCCTAGCTGACTCTTGCTACGTTTAAAATAAAAAGTGAAATTTAACCATCGCATGCAGGAAGTTAATATTTACAAAATTTAAGTAACAGGCTGACCATGCATATGTAAAGTATATAAAATCAGAATGTATTCATCTTAGTACGGCCTCGTTCTGCGTTCAGCCACACACCATTTTGGCCGTCTTATCGGCCCACCGACCTTGTGCTCACACAATCATGACGGTGTCGTTACTTTCTGCGGAGATTCCTCTCTTGAAGTCCATGTTCATAACACAGTTTGCGTACGGAATAACACACGTTTCCGCACTTGATTGACACACTGAGCATACACAAGAGAAAAATTACAACTTAATTATATTACGACTATTTTTATTATTAATACAACTTCCCCCATAAGGAGGCTGCCACAAGGACAAAGTATATCAATTACACAGTATTTTGTCTTCTAAGTTTGCTAGTATGCCAGACAGAAATACCCATCACAAGACTCAGCAATGAGCTCGGAACGAATTTGGAATGTGGTATGATGTATGGTTCTTCAAATGTTATATAGATGGTTGCGGAGTATGGTTACTGAACCTCGCGAACGACACACATTTTAGCTGTCATCTTGAAGGCCTCTCTCCATTCCGCACAGGATAAGCCTCAGTGATCTCTTATCCATTTGTTCCCTGGCGTGTATTCCTGGAAGCGTCCAACGCCCTTTCCTTTGTGCGGCACTTCTTCCATGACTGAACTTCTCTGTCTCGTAGTATCTGTCGGACTTTCCTTACATTTGAAAGATGACTGTTTTTGGACATAACTTGATCATTCATTTCTATGCATAGAGCTTGCAAACAAATTGCTCGTTCTTGCTCCTAGTTCCTAGTTGCATTAATGTAGCCGTTATTAGCAAGCGTTAATTTATTACAGATGTTAATACGCTGTAGTTTGGCTTCCCAAGTGGCGCGAAACAAACTGAGGCCTAATACTTCCTTTCGGTGCACACCATGTGATCCAGAACGTCTGCTGGAAGTTGTAATAATTCTTTAGTTCCACTCTTTAATATTTTATCTGCATCTGATAGAATAGTTTGAGGGATCTTGTTTAGGGGAGTAACTTGGAGTGGGTAAATAAAAATAGGTGATATTGAACTATTTAAAATTGAACATTTATGGTCGGATTGCAGCAATGGTGAGGTAACCAGGGTGTCAATCTTGTTTCGCGTCTTGTCAAGTACGGCTTGTGGATCCAGTTTAAGTTCATTTATGAAGTTCACACCTAAGTAGCGAATAGCACTTCCGTTGCACTGTGATTTAATTACACAGTCGTCATTTATGATGATATTCTCCTCCATTAGCTGCTGTTTCTTGATAGAGAGACAAGCTGATTTTGAAGCGGTGATGTCCAGGCCGAGTTCCTTAATTCTTTCTATGGCGATCCTAGCTAGTTCGGGAGCAGATTCGGTGTTTTCCCCAAATATTACGTATCATCGGCGAAAAACGTTATGTGAGGTTAGGCTGCTCGTTTCAATCGAGTAACCGTAATTGCCTGTTAAAGATAGTTCTTCCACAATATGATTGGTAACGATGTTAAATAATGCCGGTGACAATGGGGAGTCTTGAAGCACACCGCGATTAATTTTGATGGGTTTTGCTCCCTGTTTTCGGGTCTGAATCTGTGTTACGTTTCCGTCTTATAGTGCAATTAGCAGCCTCGTCAGTTTTCCGGGCACTCCGACCGACTCCAATGTGCTCTGGCGGTGCGCATGTCCGACGTTATCAAAAGCTTTTCGAAAGTCCAGAAATATAATTCATGCATCGTTCTTTTCTTACCTAGTGTGCTGTAAAACGGCTTCCAAAATTAAGGTGTTTCTCTAAGTACCAGGTGTATTGGTGAAAACCCTTTGATTTTCGTGAAACACAATGTAGTTCCGAAATTGTTTAACAACTTTCTCGATGACTCGTCTAATAATGGAGCATATAGTAATTGGACGCCAGTTACTGGGATCATTTACATCACCACCTTTATGAAGCAGAATTGTATCGGCTTTCTTGAAAGCCGGTGGTACTAACTCTGTTGATAGCATTGTAGTGGCGATGATTGCGATTATCTCTGAAACAGTGGCGGCTCGTTTGGGAGGCGCTAAGGCGCGCGCCCCCCACGGGGTTCCATTAAATTAGGGAATTTTAATCTTAAATGTTAACAAGGGAAACATTTTACTATTATTATCAAGGGCGCGAGTTGTACTGTACTGCGGCCCGATGCGCTGCTGGCCCTGCGTGGAAGGGCGCTCTCTCATAGCGGACCAAATACTCCGAGTCTCGCTGGACTGGCCTTGAGCGAGCCAATCAGAAACACAGTAGAGATGTGCTGTTCTAACGGAGATTCCGGCGCGTTTCTGCCGCGGCCTATCGTTGCAGCCAACCTACCCGAAACATTGCTGATTTGATTTCTATTTAACAGGGGTCAGTTTGTGCCATTTCTCTCCTAAAACTAGGAACTATTTTACTGAGCCACTTACCTGAGTTAAATGTGCCGGTATATATTTAAAATAGTCTTGTAATTTTTAATTATTAACTAACGAAAGGAGTAACGACTGTAACTACTGTCTCCTCGCACTTGACTCATGTTGGCCATACTCACCGGAGAGCGCGATGTTTAGCTTTGTGTTGATGAATGATCTCGTGAGGTGACTGTGACGAGGTGAAATTAGGAGAAAGGTTGTGATTTATATGTAGGCGTAGTGTTATGTTTGCACTTCGTATAGTATGATTACCGTCGAACATATTAAAGAACTAACGTTTTCTTCTCTTTCTAAAGAAAAGAAAGTCGAACTGAAGGAGTGTGGTAGGCCGATACCAGACTTCTCGTTGAAAAAACCGCAGGCCAAGGAAAATGAAAATAGGGCATTTCAAAGACAAATTAATTCTCCTGACGTATATAACAAGAACACGCGGATATGTGGAAGTGATATCTCAGAAACCTTTTACTGCATTTCTTGCCTGCTATTCTCCCGTTCTAGGAAAGGAGATAAATGGAACACCACATGGGTGGTATCAATAGTACCATGGACTCTGAAATGCTTGGTAAAGTGAATGTCGTGTCTTGTTTGAGTGACCACTACAGTGAAACATAATTCGATCGTGGACAAGAACAGGCAAATAATAATAATAATAATAATAATAATAATAATAATAATAATAATAATAATAATAATAATAATAATAATAATAATAATAATAATAATAATAATAATAATAATAATAATAATAATGCAACAAACAAAAGCGGACATGAAGGACGCACAAATTCAACCCGAAGACATTTTTAATCGAAATATATATTGAAAGAAAATTGACAAGTGGGAAGTTGCTCCAGAGAATGAAGTACCAAAAAGAGCAGGTACCAAGTGGACGGAAGAAAGGAAAAGGATCTTTAGTCAACAGATGAAAGCATCCTGGATCCTCCGCAAATGAAATCATAAATAAAGCTTCGTGTGTTCCGAAAGGGACCATTCATGCATAATAATAATAATAATAATAATAATAATAATAATAATAATAATAATAATAATAATAATAATAATAATAATAATAATAATAATTGCATATGCATTGCACCGTATAGTGTTCGAAGTGTGTATCTTGATAACATGGTTTGAAGAACTTGAGATATATTATAGAATCTGAAACTAAGACGCGCCCCCCACTGCTGATATCCACGAGCCGCCACTGCTCTGAAATCGTGCTGTTTTAATAGCTCGGACGATTACGTGGTCAGGACCGCTTGCAGTGTCTATCTTGATTATTATGCACAAAAATTACAATCTTCTCACACGCGTACAATTTCCATAACAGTATAATCAGAATTATATCTCGGCAAGAATCCACGACTACATAATAAACTGCACTCCAAACACGTTCCGAAACATCACTTATAATCACGTTTACATCTGCAGGGCAAACAGGTTATCGGCGCTCGATACTTAATATTTCAGATTTATGATAATTTTAGTATCTAATTCCCTTATAGAAATAATCCAGGTGGATTAAGTTCTACTTTAGCAATTTAAGAAGTGCAAGTTAAGAAATGCTCACGTCCGCGTTCTTCCAACGGCGACCACACATGACTTCCGACCTGTTCCAAAGTTCACGTTCACATTGGTGTCACTGCTATTGCATCACTTCGCTCCTCGCGCGCCCCCTTGCGATTCGCTGGTTCAAAAGTCCTTCCAACTTAATTCTTGGATAGCTCTGTCGCCTAACTCATACACTTCTCTGTCTAGAGTGGAAGATTCCAATGCCTCTGTTCTTGTGCAATATCTGCCAACCTTGACACGTGCGCTATTGGACTTAGCAGGCTAGATTGCTTTGCCTCATATAATATTACTTCAATACAATTTTTACAATTATATGCCACTGACATGAACCAATTGGGTTCAATACGGAGTCATAGGACTTTTCTAAATAAGGGAAAACAGCCACCAAATGCTGTTTTCGGAGAAATGCGACCTGGATACGGGGTGACCAACCGTCCGGCATTTGCCGGACATGTCCGCCTTTTATAATGCTTGTCCTCTGTCCGACAGACATTTATTATTAACTATTAAATGTCCGGGTTTTTGTATATCGTGTTCTAAGTTATTCAGTTTCCTATTGTTTTCTCTCCTGCAAAGCTATTTTTGTTGAATTTCCTCCATTTTAATCCATATTCTGGATACCCCTGTCAGAATACACCATTTACTCACTTGGTTATTGGATGTGTATGCTCTCCGATTTCGTCAGTAATGAAATCTCGCAATGCAATTGCAAGCTGCACATTCGTTCATGTTCTCCCCCCTTCCTCTGGCTTTCAGATGAACAAAGACGTGTATTCACCATTGCAAGATTTTATGATAGGATGGAAAATAAATGTATACCTCTCAAAGTCGGACAGTTTCTAAAATCACTCACTGAAAATGGTGTCGAAAGAGAATACATTGCATTTGTAGAATTTTTTGGTTTTTATGAAATGTCCATTTAATATCTATTAAAGCGGAGTAACTCTATGATGGAAGAATTTATGTGTTTCCAATGGATGAAGCTCCATAGTATGAAAAACATTAAATTTGAAGATTTTCTTCCTTGTCTCGAGTATCGGTATATTGAATCTTGAGGTGTGGAGATAGACGCATCCAATTTTTTGACCAATTTTGCAATGTTCGGAATTACACTAGGAGTTCCAAAATTGATAAACATACAACATTAGATAAGCAGTAGTGTGAGTTTTCCAAATGTAGCCCTGACATTGAAACATTTAGTGAGCTGCTTAAAATTTGACACTTTTATTTCGCCATACCAGGTTGCGATGCAACCGTTGAAAGGGTGTTTTTCCTGAATAATACTTAGTGGTCAGAAAAAAGAAGCCATTTGCTGACCGAGTCAGTTAAGGGTATTTTTATAGTGGAGTACAACTTTAAAATCATGCCATGTGGAAAGTTCTACAATTACTTATTACAAGGAAACAATTCATTTTTGCTATCAAAAGTAGGTGCAGGTGATAAATATCAGCAAAAAATAGCTACAACTTCAGCATCTTCATCAACATAACAATAATAATGTATGTAATACTAAACTTTGTATTTAAAAATTAAAATATCCTTTGTCCTCCATTTTTATGAAAAGTCCTCCTTTTATAAAGATTATATCCTCCATTTGAAAATTTAGAGTTGGTCACCCTAACTGGATAGAACTCTCCAGGCGTACCAAGTGGTCAGTGGTGGAGCGCGCGTCTAGAATACCACATTGGTACTCAAACAAAAATCCTCTTTTCTCCAAACACCATGTACACAAGTCGGCTATTCACCATCCTCTCAAATAGTGTTTAAAGAGACAATAAGACAAATAGGTCCGTAACTTCCTGCATACTTCGGATTTTAGTCAGGCTTGAGGATAAGTATTACTATTCCCTCTCGGCACTGCGACGGAATCTCTCCCTCTATCGGAATTCTGTTGAACACACCAAGGAGATATAAGAGGCTATCCTAAGTGAGGTTTTCAGCATCTGGTTATGGACATTACCTGGTCTTTGCAAAGTCCTAAGGCGCTGCTGAGTTCCGGAAAGCGTACTTTTTAGACCTCTGAAGCTTGAGCGGCAAAACTATGATGATGACGTTTTGCCTCCGCTTCACAGTCAGGAAATCACTATGGCAATTCCCGCAACCAAACATATCTGCAAAATGATTTGCTAGATGGTTAGCAATCGTGGGTGTATCAGCTACGATACTGCCTGAAATGGACATTTCCGGTACTGAGGATGGTCCTTGTACTCCGGAAATACGTTGAAGTTTTAGTCCACAGTTTAGACGATGGCATAAGTGACGTCATAAACGACAAATCTTTCCCATGAAGCTTTCTAACTCCGTCGAATAAGAACTCGCGTCTTAGCGCGGATTTTTTAAAATGTTACAAGGTCGGCCACAGTAGGCTGCCTACGATAGCGTTTATGAGCGCGACGTCCTTTTATAGCTGCTGCAGTTCCTTCGTACCACCAAGGAACTCGTTTTCGTCGCGGAGTCCCAGATGAAATGGACTGCTCAGCAGCAGCAAGACTAACTTGTGTGAGATAAGTTATATCGTCGTCTACTCTGTGGAATTTGCATAGTTAGAGACAGCTAGTGATGTGAACCTCGGGCAAACAGCACATTAAAGAATCCAACAGGGAGAAGCCTCGATGTATTTTTGTTACTTCAAAGTAAGAATTACAGGGAAAACGTCACTGTCTCAGAGGTCATCCTGCCCATCCCACTGAAGAAGGGGAACAATTGCTCGGCTGTATAGACTAATGTCAGTATTTATCGTAAAGACGGGATAAATTCTATAGGAGATGGAGTATTCAGACTGGAGAAATAGTAATTTGTAAGCTATGGGAAATTTAATTTGAGAAACATGAAATGATGTATGTAACGATCATCTCTAAAGATAATAGGCAACTCGATGGTTTTAGGTTGCACAGAATTGGAAGTGGTGTGACTGACACTGACACAGGATTATCTGGTAAGATAAAAAACTATGTGGGGAATGACATGGAAATTAATACGATTGTAGCAGGTGATCTCAATGTACCAAATGCTTACTGAAAAAAGTAATGTGATGACAGAAAGTATGACAGTAGTATAAATCACGGGTTCGGCCGCCGCCACCACCACCACCGGCAACCTGAGGCCCGCTCCACCGCCTCTTCCCGGTGGCCTTCCTAGGGGCCCGTTCCTCCTCCTCCACCTCCCGGGGGCCTTCCCTGGGGTCTCTTCCTCCTCCCGCGGCACATTTGAATTTTCGCGAGAGATTTGAATTTGTAAACAAAGCCACGTGCTTTTTGACAGCTGTCATCGACAACAACGCATCACTAACCCCACTGCTGTCATCTTGACGGGCCTAAACCTCAGTGCTACCAACTTAACCTCACTAGCGCGAGATTTGAATGGGTAAACAAAGCCACGTGCTTTTATGAGAGCTACATGCTTTTTTGACAGCTATCATCGACAACAACGCATCGCTAACCTCACTGCTGCTATCTTGACAGGCCTAAACCTTAGTGCTGCCAACTTAACCTCACTAGCGCGAGATTTGAATCGGTAAACAAAGCCACGTGCTTCTTCGACAGCTACCATCAGCCATCTTGCATCGCTAACCTCAGTGCTGCACTCTTTAGCTACCTTTGAAGAGTGGTGGCGGCAATTTGAAAAATTCCACGTGCTCTTGTTTGGAAACAAACACACGTGCTTTTTTGACAGCTGTCATCCGCCATCTTTAATCAAAAGAGCACCGTGCTGCTATCTTTATCGTAGTAGCGGACAATTTAAAAAAATTTCGTCATCTGTCATCCGCCATCTTGCATCGCAAACCTCACTGCTGCACTCTCTACCTACTTACCTTTGAAATGTGGTGGCAGATAATTTTAAAAATCTACAGGAGCCATCTCTCGACGCTAATTTCACAAGACGGCGGCTATACATGACTCCTTAAGGGTGCTTACGCAGGATGGCTGCTATACATAGGTTCTTATGAGACCCCTGGGATGTTTGCGCAAGATGGCGGCTGTACATCGCTCCTTATGAGACACCTTAAGGGCGCTTGCGCAAGATGGCGGCTGCTCTTATAAGACGGCTTAAGGGTGCTTGCACAAGATGGTTTGAGACACCCTAAGGATGCTTGCACAAGATGGCGGCTATACACGGCTCCTTATGAGACGCCTTAAGGGCGCTTGTGCACGATGACTGCTGCTCTTATCAAGAAAGCTAGCTTAGAGGCTGACATGACGTGCTAGTTCGATTCATTAAATTTGAGGCTTAAATGCAAAATGTTAAATATCTCGCAAACGGTGCATCGTAGAGCAAAACGGACAACAGTGAACGCCGAACACCCAGGATCGCAATATGAGGAACATGATAGCATAAGAAAAACATAGTCTAATGATGAGATCAACGGTTCGGTTCCTACTTAGGCCCTTTAGCATTTGCTCTGTTTTAGCTTATATTGAAGCAAGATTTGTAACATGATCAGGTCTAGCTATGGTAGAGAGTATAACGTGCCGTGCCGGTTAGACTCATTAAATTTGGGGCTTAAATGCAAAATGTTAAATATCTCGAAAACGGTGCATCGTAGAGCAAAACGGACAGCAATTTTCCGCCCAATGCATACGTTCGCAGTATCAGGAACATGATAGCATAAGGAAAACATAGTCTAATGATGAGATCAACGGTTCGGTTCCTACTTAGGCCCTTTGGCATTTGCTCTGTTTTAGCTTGTATTGAAGCAAGATTTTGTAAAATGATCAGGTCTACCTATGGTAGAGAGTATAACGTGCCGTGCTGGTTCGATTCATCAAATTAGGGGCTTAAATGCAAAATGTTAAATATCTCGAAAACGGTACGTCGTAGAGCAAAAGGGACAAAATTTTTCTACATAGTACGTGGGTTCGCAGTATCAGGAACATGATAGCATAAGAAAAACATAGTCTAATGATGAGATCAACGGTTCGGTTCCTACTTAGGCCCTTTGGCATTTGCTCTGTTTTAGCTTGTATTGAAGCAATTTTTGTAACATGATCAGGTCTAGCTATGGTAGAGAGTATAACGTGCTGTGCTGGTTCGATTTATTAAATTTGGGGCTTAAATGCAAAATGTTAAATATCTCGAAAAGGGTACGTCGTAGAGCAAAACGGACAATTTTTTTTTGCCCAATACGTAGCTGCGCTGTATCAGGAACATTATAGAATAAGAAAAAGTAGTTTAATGATGAGATCAACGGTTCGGTTCCTATTTAGGCCCTTTGGCATTGACGGCTATCTAAATCTACAAGATGGTGGCTGCTCTTATGAGACAGCTTAAGGGTGCTTGCAAAAGATAGCTGATTCTCTTATGAGACTCCCTAGGGATGCTTGCGCAAGATGGGTGACACAAAATGGTGGCTATACATAGCTCCTTAATAGACGGCTTAAGAGCGCTTGTACAAGATGGCTGCTATACATAGGCTCTTATGAGACGCGCTAAGGGTGCTTGCGCAAGCTAGCAGCAACAAGATGGTGACTATAAACAGCTCGTTATGATACGGCCTAGGGGTGCTCGCACAAGATGGCGGCTACTCTTATGAAGAAAGCTAGCTTAGGGGCTACTGCGCAAGATGGCGGCTGCTGTTATGCATGCGGTGGAGGGCAATTTGAAATTCCATGTGCTTGCGCCCATCTTTAATCAACAGAGCACCGTGCTGCTATCTTCAGGTACTACCTTTGAAATGTGGTGGTAGTAATTTGAAAAAAATTCTACGTGGTGTTTTGACAGCAGTCATCTTTACACAATGGCGGCTATACATAGGCTGTTAAGGCCTCATCATTCTCCTTCTCCTCCTCTACCTCCTCCTCCTCCTCCGCCTCCTATGTCAAGGGATAGCTTTATCGAACATTCATCGCGAAGGCAAGAGTGTGCAGCGATAACATCATTGTGCATGTTTAGACTTGCAGATTACAAAAGAAACCTAACAAGGCTAGAATTAAACAATGTACTCGATGTCGTTAACCTCAACATGTGATCAGAACATTGATTGATGTGTTCAGAACAGTACATAAGTGATTAAGACTAGAATCGAACACTGTACTCGATACAACATGCGTTTAGAACATGTTAGGGGATACCTTTGTTCTAAGAAGATCAGACTGAAACATAACAAGACTAGAATCGAACACTTTAGTCGATGTTGTTAACTTCAACATGTGATCAGAACATTGTTTGATGTGTTCAGAGCAAAAGTACAATTTCAATTATTTGTCTAGTGTAAAAGTGCAAGTTAACTCGCTCAATAAACGATATTGAAAAAGTACAACTTCAATGATTTGCCTAGTGTAAAAATAAAAAACACACCGTGCACATACTGCGTAGCCAACACGCTCGGTAAACGATATAGCAAAAGTACAACTTCAAATGATTTACCTTCTATCATCCGTCTTGTGCGAAATTCGAAAAAAATTCTGAAAACTATACTGCGTAGCCAACTCGCACGGTAAACGATAATCTGATTTAGTTACAATAGAAAAAAAATAGATTCAAACCCTGTTCTATTATTGCAAACACGGAGAGTAAAATTAAACAGAACGATTGGTGCTATAAGAAATACATTGGTTACATTGAAGTCCCTAGCAGTCGAACTAGTTATCGCATAAACATGAAATATCAGTCAATCTGTTAGCATGAGTTACAAGCATGTAGCTCATGCGGAAAGTAAAATTAATCAGAACTCTAGTGCTATAAGAATACACTGCTTACATTTAAGTCCCTAGCTGTTGAACAAGTTATCACATAAACATGTAACATGAAATATCGGTTCGGAAACATATTGTTTCAATCTGTTAACATGGGTTACAAGCATGTACCTTGTGTAGGAGAGGACTACTATGCAAGATGATTACAAAATGCTGAACCGAAAAATAATCGTGATAGGGAATGGAACCCAGGGGTTACGTCTTATCATAGGGGCAAAATGACTTTTCCTCTACCTTCTCCTCCTCCTCCTAGGGCTAATGGGCCAAAGGGCTCCTCTACTACCTCACCACATCCTCCTCCTCCCGGAAGGAGATAGCTGAAGTTGGTACATTTTTAACATAAAATCCCCGAGGTGCGTTGAGTTGCCTTTTCCTAACAGAAAACAGTATCTGCTTGATTGTTTTAAGTGTTTGGAACACTAAAATTTTCAAGATGACAGCAGTGAGATTTGCGATGTTCTGTTGTTGGATTTTAAATTCCGCGCTACGACATGCATAAGGTAGCAGCCTTGAGGTTTAGCGCCGTAGAGATCAATAAATCAATCAATCAATCAATCAATCAATCAATCAATCAATCAATCAATCAATCAATCAATCAATCAATCAATCAATCAATCAATCAATCAATCAATCAATCAATCAATACTGATCTGCATTTAGGGCAGTCGCCAAGGTGGCAGATTCCCTATCTGTTGCTTTCCTAGCCTTTTCCGAAATGATTTCAAAGAAATTGGAAATTTATTGAACATCTCCCTTGGTAAGTTATTCCAATCCCTAACTCCCCTTCCTATAAATGAATATTTGCCCCAGTTTGTCCTCTTGAATTCCAACTTTATCTTCATATTGTGATCTTTCCTACTTTTATAAACGCCATTCAAACTTATTCGTCTACTAATGTCATTCCACGCCATCTCTCCGCTGACAGCTCGGAACATACCACTTAGTCGAGCAGCTCTTCTTCTTTCTCTCAATTCTTCCCAACCCAAACATCGCAACATTTTTCTAACGCTACTCTTTTGTCGGAAATCACCCAGAACAAATCGACCTGCTTTTCTTTGGATTTTTTCCAGTTCTTGAATCAGGTAATCCTGGTGAGGGTCCCATACACTGGAACCACACTCTAGTTGGGGTCTTACCAGAGACTTATATGCACTCTCCTTTACATCCTTACTACAACCCCTAAACACCCTCATAACCATGTGCAGAGATCTGTACCCTTTATTTACAATCCCAATTATGTGATTACCCCAATGAAGATCTTTCCTTATATTAACACCTAGATACTTACAATGATCCCCAAAAGGAACTTTCACCCCATCAACGCAGTATTTAAAACTGAGAGGACTTTTCCTATTTGTGAAACTCACAACCTGACTTTTAACCCCGTTTATCAACATATCATTGCCTGCTGTCCAACTCACAACATTTTCGAGGTCACGTTGCAGTTGCTCACAATCTTGTAACTTATTTATCACTCTATAGAGAATAACATCATCCGCAAAAAGCCTTACCTCCGATTCCATTCCTTTACTCATATCATTTATATATATAAGAAAACATAAAGGTCCGGTAATACTGCCTTGAGGAATTCCCCTCTTAATTATTACAGGGTCAGATAAAGCTTCACCTACTCTAATTATCTGAGAACTATTTTCTAGAAATATAGCAACCCATTCAGTTACTCTTTTGTCTAGTCCAATTGCACTCATTTTTGCTAGTAGTCTCCCATGATCCACCCTATCAAATGCTTTAGACAGGTCAATCGCGATACAGTCCATTTGACCTCCAGAATCCAAGATATCTGCTATATCTTGCTGGAATCCTACAAGTTGAGCTTCAGTGGAATAACCTTTCGTAAAACCGAATTGCCTTCTATCGAACCAGTTATTAATTTCACAAACATGTCTAATATAATCAGAAAGAATGCCTTCCCAAAGCTTACATACAATGCATGTCAAACTTACTGGCCTGTAATTTTCAGCTTTATGTCTATCACCCTTTCCTTTATACACAGGGGCTACTATAGCAACTCTCCATTCATCTGGTATAGCTCCTCCGACCAAACAATTATCAAATAAGTACTTCAGATATGGTACACTATCCCAACCCATTGTCTTTAGTATATCCCCAGAAATCTGATCAATTCCAGCCGCTTTTCTAGTTTTCAACTTTTGTATCTTATTGTAAATGTCATTGTTATCATATGTAAATTTTATTACTTCTTTGGCCTTAGTCTCCTCCTCTATATCGACATCATCCTTGTAATCAACAATCTTCACATACTGCTGACTGAATACTTCTGCCTTTTGAAGATCCTCACATACACACTCCCCTTGTTCATGAATTATTCTTGGAATGTCCTTCTTGGAACCTGTTTCTGCCTTAAAATACCTATACATACCCTTCCATTTTTCACTAAAATTCGTATGACTGCCAATTATGCTTGCCATCATGTTATCCTTAGCTGCCTTCCTTGCTAGATTCAATTTTCTACTAAGTTCCTTCAATTTCTCCTTACTTCCACAGCCATTTCTAACTCTATTTCTTTCCAGTCTGCACCTCCTTCTTAGTCTCTTTATTTCTCTATTATAATAAGGTGGGTCTTTACCATTCCCAACCACCCTTAAAGGTACAAAACTTTTTTCGCATTCCTCAAAATTTTCTTTAAACCCATCCCAGAGTCTGTTTACATTTTTATTTCCCGTTTTCCACCGATCATAGTTACTTTTTAGAAACTGCCTCATGCCTGCTTTATCAGCCATATGGTACTGCCTAACAGTCCTAATTTTAAGACCTTCCTTTCTATCACATTTATTTTTAACTCTCACAAAAACAGCTTCATGATCACTAATACCATCTATTACTTCAATTTCCCTATACAGCTCATTCGGTTTTATCAGCACGACATCCAGAATATTTTTCCGTCTGGTTGGTTCCATCACTTTCTGAATCAGCTGTCCTTCCCATATTAACTTATTTGCCATTTGTTGGTCATGCTTCCTGTCGTTCGCATTTCCTTCCCAACTGACATCTGGAAAATTCAAATCTCCCGCTACAATCACATTTCTTTTCATGTCGTTTCCCACATAGCTGACTATCCTATCAAATAATTCCGAATCCGCGTCAGTGCTACCCTTTCCCGATCTGTACACTCCAAATATATCAAGTTGCCTATTATCTTTAGAAATGAGCCTTACACCTAGAATTTCATGTGTCTCATCTTTATAACTTTTTCGTAGCTTACAAATTCTTCTTTCACCAGAATGAACACTCCCCCTCCCACCATTCCTATCCTATCTCTACGATACACACTCCGGTGCCTTGAAATAATTGATGGCAGCAGTGAGGTTAGCGATGCTCTATTGTCCTCCAAAGTGAGGTTAGTGTCCGTCAAGGTGACAGCTGTCAAAAAAGCACGTGGCTCTGTTTACAACAAGAGCACGTGGTCGTGACGTCACGGTCACGTGGTATGCTACGCCTACGTAGTTAATATTCTGCTATGTTCACAAGGTTTTTACACATAGTTATTCTTTATGCTTTAAGTTCGTGCACATACGTTATGTTAAGATAGCAGCACATGTACAAGCGATGGTCGCACGCTCTAGTAGAAGATGCATTCATCTTCGATAGGTGATGTGTACACGCTTTTAAACCTTGTTATTCTTACTGCTACTATGTTCGCAAGATTTTTAAACATCGCTATTATTTGTGCTTTTAAGTTCGTAGCTATAGGTCATGTTAAAATAGCAGCGCAAACACATGTGAACGTTGTATATTCTAGGGGAGTAAGTTTAGTACGATAGTTGATACATGCATTATTGATAGGTGATGTGTACACGCTTTTAAACCTTGTTATTCTTACTGCTGCTATGTTCGCAAGATTTTTAAACATAGCTATTCTTTGTGCTTTAAGTTCGCTCACATAAGTCATGCTAAGATAGCAGTACGCACATGCGATCGTTGTACATTCCAATAGAATAGGTTTAGTATCATATTCGATGCATTTATTATCGATAGGTGATGCGTACGCGCTTATAAACTTTGCTATTCTTACTGCTGCTATGTTCACAAGATATTTAAACATCGCTATTCTTTGTGCTTTAAGTTCGTGCGTATAGGTTATGCTAAGATAGCACTACACTTATACAATTTTAGCATAATCTAGCGGGAAATGTTTAGAACGATAATCGATAGGTGATGTGTACACGCTTTGAAACATAGCTTTTCTTTCTGCTTTAAGTTCGTGCGTATAGGTTATGATAAGCAACATGCTTATACGATTTCTACACAATCTAGCGGAAGAAGTTTAGTACGATAGTCGATGCATGCATCATCGATAGGTGGTGTGTACACGCTTTTAAAAATGGCTATTTTTTGTGCTTTAAGTTCGTGCACATAAGTTAGTAATACACATATGCGATTGGTACATGCTCTAGCGGAAGAAGTTTAGAACAATAGCCGATGCATGCATCATCGATACGTGATGTGTACACGCTTTTAAACATAGCTTTTCTTTGTGCTGTAAGTTTATGCACATAGGTTAGAAGCACACAATTGCGATCGTTGTACACTCTAGCGGAAAAATAGTCGATGCATGCAAAATCGATAGATAATGCGTACACGGTCTTAAATATCGTTATTCTTTGTGCTTTAAGTTCGTGCGTATAGGTTATGCTAAGATAGCAGCACACTTATACGATTTTAGCACAATCTAGTGGAAAATTCGTGAAAAATCAATAGGTAATGTATACACGCTTTGAAACATGGCTATTCTTTGTACTTTAAGTTCATGCATATAGGTTATGCTAAGATAGAGGCACTATCTAGCGGAAGGAATTTAGTACGAAGGTCGATGCATGCAAAATCAATATGTGATGTGTACACGCTTTGAAACATGGCTATTCTTTGTACCTTAAGTTTCTAGTTATAGGTTATGCTACGATAGCAGTACAATCTAGCGGAAGAAGTTTAGTACGATAGTTGATGCATGCAAAATCGATAGGTGATGTGTACAGGCTTTAAAACATGGCTATTATTTGTAATTTAAGTTCATGCACATAGGTTATGCTAAGTCTTGTCTTGTCTTGCCGATATTTATTTGGGACTAAATATATTCTTTCCCAGTCACGAGTCCAATGAAATATTTCAGTTATATCACAACAGCACACGTTTACATCATTAATGACCGGTTTTAGCACGATTACACTTAGATAGATGAACTGAAAGAAGCACTGTTATATCGTGTATATGTAGGTTCATGAAAGTATTAACTATGTGCACTGGTCGAATACACAGATAACCTATTAATCTTGGGCAATAGAAACGTGTTGCACTGTACAAGATTGGAGAGTAATAAAAACTCTTGTTGCGAGATCCACTCACCCGGAACATAGAAATGCCACTTCACAAACATGTCGAAAAAAAACAACTGAAAATCTAGATCGTAATTACAATTTGATGTGAGTGTTATCAAGGTATTCGTTTAAGATAGCAATGATCATAGGCGAAGGTTGATACAACAAAGCTGAAAGTCGTGTAGGGAAAGGTACGTGGACATTTCTGCATTAAAATGGCCTGCTGGCGTGCATATTGGGGGCAATGAAAAAATAAATGGTCACTATCTCCCTGAGGTTCCCCACAGGAACAAGTTGGGTCGTTAGTAATATGAAATCGAGATAAATATACCGGGGTTAAGGAATGATTAAAACGTAGTCTGATGATGTTTGTAATGTGACGTCGTGAATGCGTACCATTTGCAAACCACGGAAGTGTGGGAATACTCCGTTGAATTTGATAGTAATAGTGGCCTTTCATACTAGCTGATAACCGCCATTTTGTGCACCATGTGTGTTTAGCTTCATTTTTGACATATGGAAAGAAGTCAGAAAACGGGATTTTGATTTGTATTAAGTTCGCCGTATCTGCACTGGCTTCTTTTGCTGCTATATCGGCCATGTCGTTGCCTACGTGCCGGTTATGCCCTTTAATCCATATTAATGTTATAACAAAACCCGATGTTTCGAGTTGAAAAATAAGGTGTTTAACTTCGTAGACATATGTATTTTGACTATGGGCGAAGGATTGGAGAGCTTGTAATACACTTTGAGAATCGCTGAATATATTTATTTTTTGGATTGCAACTATTGGGCATATAATTCTGCTGTAAAGATAGTTAAATTATTAGGCAACGGATATTTAAAGCTAGTTTGTGTTTGTGCATCATAAAATGCTGCTCCGACTCCAGTAGTCGATTTTGATCCATCGGTAAAAAGGTGATAATCCGGTGAGGTTATTGAACATTTAAATTTCTTAAGAGCGTATAATTTGAGATGAGGTGAATACATTGATTGTTTTAATGAATCAGAAGGGGTAATGATAATAGAAGGACGGAATGTTTGAATACCATAGTCATATGAATACAAATTTACGCGTGGTGTGCGAAGTATAGTCTCAGTAAGATGGTGGAGTTCAGCATACGCCATATATATGGCGGGGTACTGATGATGAGGTGGAGGACGCTGTTGATCATATTCATATAATAATTTTAATTTAGGGACGATAAGGGAGTTCGAATCGTCGCCATAAGACCTATCTGTGTCGGTGCGACGTAAAGCCCCTAGCAAAAAAAAAAAAGGGAGTTCGATCTGCTAATATGTTTAAGTAGGATTTTTTTTGAAATTTTTATCCTGCGAATATACAGTGGTTCTTCTGTAGTTTCTACTAGTAAAGCGTTAGTTGGTGTTGTTCGGAGGACACCCACACTAATACGTAGTGCTGAAAATTGAAGACGATCCAAAGCTAGTAAACTGTGTTTAGCGGGTAAATCAATAATATGGGCGCTATAATGAAGTATGGACCGAATGGTTGCACGATATATTTGTAATGCTGACAAGGGGTCAGCACCCCATGCACGTTTCGTTACCGTTCGTAAGATAGTAATATAACGATCAGATTTCCGAATTAAATACTGTATTTGGGGTTGCCATGTAAGTGTTTGGTCGATGTATATGCCTAAATATACGTGTTGTGGGACAAAGGGGATGCTATAGGTATCAAAGTTAATAGGGCTTTTATCAAAGGTTCGTTTATTTGTAAAGATCATCGCTGCACATTTAGCGATTGAAAGTGAAAGACCATGGGTTGTTAGCCACCGAAGGACTAAACTTAAAACGCGAGATATTGTGGCTCTAAAAAGGTCAATGTTGGAGTGAGAACAATAAATACCATAATCATCCGCGTGAGCGAGAATTCGAGCGTTTGGGGTCACAATAGATTCGAGGTCTTTCATATAAAGGGCAAACAAAATTCCACTTAGTATCGAACCCTGTGGTAATCCTTGTGATGTATAGCGGCTTTTAATTGTGTGTTGTGTTGATTTAATGGTTAACCGGCGATTGGTACATAGTTGATTAAAAATAGAAAGGAATTTGATGGGAAATCCAGAAATAAATAATTTCTCCCAGAGAATATGCAATAACACAGCATCATAGACACCTTTAATATCCAAAAAGACTGCCACGGTAGATTGTTTCCGCCATTTTGCCAATAAGATGTCGAGTAGGAAAATAATGATAGGTTCCTGTGTACTATTACCACGTCTAAAAGCGAACTGATACTTAGGTAATAGCGAGTGATATTCCAATAACCACGCCATTCGTTTCATGAGGATTTTACAGAAGACTTTCCGTATACATGATCCCAAAACTATGCCACGAAAATTTTCAGGTTCGGTAGGTCGTTTTGTTGGTTTCAAATAGGAGTTATGAAAAAAATCGTTCCATGTTGTTGGTACGTGTAATGTCTCAAGAATACTATTATAATATTGTAGTAAATAAATTTGGGCGTGAGGGGGTAGGGCCCTGAGCATGAGATAAGTAATTGCATCAGGTCCTGGGTACGAGCTATTAACGGTACATAATACAGATTGTAGTTCGTTATATGTAATTGGCTTTAATAACGAAGTAAAAGAACGAGAACTGTCTTGTGAGGTGGGTAGAAATGGCGGATTTACTGATACTGGGGGGAGGGTATATAAAAAGTCTTCTAAAACTTGTCGCGGATAGGAAGAATAAGTTTGGTATTGGAATGTTCGCATTATCATCATGCGGATCACGTTCCAGAATTTCGCTGCTGGTAATTGCGGAGTTAATGTAGAAATAAAGGCCTGCCAAGCTTTTCGTTTTTTAGCATTAAAGACAAGCTTTGTTTTTGCAATATGATTTCGCAATTGGAAATAATGCTGCTGAGTCATTGATTGGCGGTATTGTTTAAATAATTGTTTTCGCTGGTGAATGAGATTGTGACATTCTTTATCCCACCATTTTATTTCATATTCCTGTGGGTGGGTCGTCACTTTAAGCGGTCGACACGGATGAAACATATTTAAATATTGGGTTAAATAAGGGAATAAGGTTGGAAAGGTAATAGGTGACTCGTGTTCCTGCTGCAAAATATGATTGAGATATGATTGATAGTTTGAAATATTGAAATTTTTATAAGACCAGACATTACTTATACATGAAGGTGTCTTAAACTGGGAAATTATTGGGCGATTACCATATGTTATGATGATGGGGAAGTGGTCACTGGTGTAGGTATCAGATAATGTGTGCCAGGTGGTGACAGGGACCATGGATGGACGACATAATGTAAAGTCTACGGCACTGGGTGGAGATCCAGGCGGAGTTAAACGGGTCGGGGAACCATCGTTTAAAATAAACAGATTCTGATGATTTGAGGTAGCAAATAAATTGGAGCCTCTTATTGTATCTATGATACACCCCCATTCAGTGTGATGGCAATTGAAATCACCAAGAATGAAAAGGTGTTGGAATGTTGTAAATTGTTGGAAAAATTGCGTCCATTGATTCCGAGTAATGTAAATGTAGGGGGGGGGGATAGATATTTATAAAACAAGTATTATGGTGTACTATCCCTACTGCATAAGTGTGTGGGATGAAATATTGCAAAGCTAATTGTGTACAGGGTAGTGAAGTTTTTACACATGTGGCGACTCCATCGAAACCGTTACCATCGTATCGGAATACTTGATAACCTCTTAATCTGAAAATGAAATGTGGTTGAAACCACGTTTCTTGTAAGCAAATAATATTAGCTTGCGTTTCGTTTATTAATATTTGTAACTCATGTCGTTTAGAGGTGGCACTTCGACAATTCCATTGGAGTAATGTAATCATGCAAGAATGTTCGTGATCGAATCTCGTAGTTTATATAATACATGGTGAATCTGAGGCTCGTGGCTCATACTTTGGATTAACATTACCAGCAATTGCTGGATTTCTTGTTGAAGTCGTTCCTTGGTAGGAGGGTAGCTTATGTCATGGGGGGGGGGGCTGCGGAAGGTTGCTGCCAATTAGATGGTGATGAACTTGATGGGTATGATAAATGAAGAGGTTGTTGCATGGCACTCGTTGACGGGAATGAATTTACTGGAACCGAAGACTCATTTCGCAGGATGGCCATGTATCCTTGCCGATCAAAGCCGGGCTCGAGTGTAGGAGGGGGAGATTACATGATGACTTGAGTAAACTTACGTTTACGGGGGTTTGGTGTCGGAGGAGATGGGGGATTCGATGGTAGAGGAGGGAACTGATGTTCTTGTTGTTCGGAATGGTAAATTGGAACGGCAATTCGAGCTTTAGCTTCGGGAAAAGACAGGTATTCTGTACTCATTAACCTTTTAATGTTAACTTGATACTTGTGTTCAGGACAAGATGAGGAACCCGTAACATAATTTTTCTTACAGTAGGCGCATTGCGTGAATTGCTCAGTACAAGCCTGGGTTTCATGCTGCTGCGAACATTTCCCGCAACGTGCGTTTTTGGCTTGACATTGCCGAATTGTATGTCCATAGCGCTGGCATTTACGACAGCGAATAGGTGAAAAGATGTAAGGTTCAACTGCCATATACACCTTATATAAGGCTACATGGGATGGGAGCGTTTGAGCCCTGAAAACTATTTTTATAGAACCTGTAGGAAGGTATTGGGTTTCTCCATCTTGAATTGCACGACGATTAAGACGTTGCACGCTTTTAACGGGTGCCTCAGATTCCAGATACTGTAAGATTTCATCATTCGATAGGCCTTTTTCAACTCCACGAATAATTCCGACTCGTAACACTTGTGAAGATGGAATATAAGCTTTAATTTTTAGGGTTTCAAGAAGGCATTGGCTTGAGAGGCCGTATGGAAAGTGACTTGTAGTCAATTGCGTCCCTTACGTTGGAAAGATTTGACGTTCAGCTTAGTTTCATAGAATCGGCGACCAAGTGCCATAGAGTGTAAACTGCCTATGTTTTGATCGTTAATAGATTCAACGAATACAAAGAAGGGTCCATGATGAAGGCGATTATAATATTCCGGGGGAGAAGCTACGGGGGACACCTCGGAGTGATTGTTATGTTGTTCGGGATTAGAACGGTCTGCCACTTCCGTACTACGCCTTTGTACATTAGTCTCAGGTGACTGAGAACCTTGCTGTTGTGTCGTATTACTAGGTAAATCAGTTATGGATCCCTCATCCATGGGTACGACAATCTCACGTTCCACTCTTAGATTATGCCCACCCACTTTCAACGTTCCGCCACTGTCGGTCTCCATAACTTCTCACTCCTTCACCACACTTAAGCAAAACACAATTGATTACCACTACCGCGCACCAGTGACTCGCACAACTAAGGTAGTGTACCGTACAACGATCACTGCGTGATTGATAGGTTATGCTAAGATAGAGGCACTATCCAGCGGAAGGAGTTTAGTACGAAGGTCGATGCATGCAAAATCAATGTGATGTGTGTACGCTTTGAAACATGGCTATTCTTTGTACTTTAAGTTCATACGTATAGGTTATGCTAAGATAGCAGTACCGTTGCCTACATGATTAGTAATAAGGCCTCCGCGTGGCAGCTTATGCAGCGTGCAATACGTTCTAGTTCCAGACTCGCCGCCAGACTGCGTGTTACTCCTCCACTGTTTAACATAGACTTATACGGAAATAGTGTACAAAAAGTTAAGTTAGTGAGTTTTTAGGTGATATAGGCCTTAAAATTAATTATACAAAGCCTTGATTTGTGTATTCAGCTTGTGGTGAGTACATAGTTTCTATTTAAACATAAAATTAAGATAATTTCTGATGAATATTCATGAATATACAAGGTTCTGTATTTGGCGCCGAGAGAGTTATTTTCTGTAAACATTATATTCACAGGATGTATATTGCACGTGATAAACAATGGTTTATTGCTGTGTTCCATTCTGCAAAAGTAAACTGCAGAAAGGTAGTGGGATTTCTTTCCACGAGTTCCCAATAAATGCAGAATTACGAGAAAAATGGGTCAAAGTTATATCTCGTCGGGGTAACGAGAAAAATAGCATGAGGCAACCTTCCTCGAAATCTGTAGTATGTAGCGAACATTTTGAAAGCACGTGCTTCAGCATTTCTACTAAAATCAGACGCCTTCTTCCAAATTCAATTCCAACGCTTTTTTCAGGGTACCCATCGTATTTGCATGACAAGAGTAGGCTTAATAAAACGCGTAAGCTACCCAAGAAACGAAACTATGAAAATGCATTCACGCAGCCAAGTACAAATGTTTCACATGACATACAAGTAGAGCGAAGAGAAGACGAACAAGCCATCTCACGTTCAGTCCAAGTTGACATGACCCCCCAGTATAAAAACAGTAAACTTCCACAACCAAGGTAAATGCGAGACAACTGGCATCCCGTACTCTCAAAAGGAAAAACCTTATCATAAAACAATTAAGGTGCAAGAATAGGAAGTTGCTTGCTGAAGTGAAGAAACGAAAGAGAAAATCGTATGCAGATAAACTCTTTGCTACACTGCAGGTTTCTAGTGAAGCGAAGGACTTGAAAGCTACGATTTTACTTGAACAAATGAAGGCATTTGACAAGAAAAAGATACAGTATACAGAAGATATTATAAAAATTTGTGTTCTCTGGCAGAGGAAATCACCAAAAGGCTACGAATTTGCTAGGCAGATGGAAATGTTGCATTTGCCACACAAAAGTACGCTAATGAAATATATTGGCAGATCATCTGGAGAAACTGGAGTTACACAGGAGATAAAAGATAGGTTGGAAGCAGAATTACAGACACTTTCTACGGAATAGGAAAAGGTTGGCTCTCTTATTATCGACGAAATGGCAATACAGCCGAAACTTATATATGATCGACAATTAGACCAGTTTCATGGGGGCAATGAACTTGTTACGGAAGGAGAATTAGCTAACAGATTGCTTTGCGTTATGTTCAGAGGTCTGACAGCAAGATTTCGTATCCCCGTGGCGTTTTTCTTTTGCTGTAATTTGGACGGAACTGAGCACCAAAGAAGAACGCTGCAAGTAATAGCAGCTGTAGAAGGATTTACGGTGTTGAGAATCGTGACCGATAATACCAAAGTGAATGTGTCTATGTATGAAAAGTTATGTGATGGGCATGTTAAACCAGAAACGGCCCATCCTTTAGATGAAACTCGCAAACTATTTCTGAGCTATGATCAAAGTCACATAATCAAGAATGTTCGGTCACAGTTTCTAGAAAAGTCATTTCAAGATGACAAGAAATTTCAGGAAAGCACGTAAAAACTCTGTACAGACTACAGAGAAACTTAATTTTTTTCTCCAGTTCGCTACTTGACCAGAAAGATGGTATACCCCTCCAGTTTTGAGAAAATGAACGTTAAGCGTGCGAAACTTTTTTTTCAGTCTCAATTACAGCTGCTCTGGAAACCTGTAGTTCTGTTGCAAGTGAACATTTTCCCGATAAGGAGAGTCTTAATGCTACGGTACACTTCATGAATGTAATGAGGAAGTGGTTCGATATCCACGATGTTTGCAATCGAACTCATGCTTTATTCTCACGAAATTCTGATAAGTTGCATTTCTTTTCCGTTAGTGATGAAAGACTTGAATGGCTAACTGATACCTTTTTGCCTTATATTGGGAAACTTCAGGGTGCAGGAAGAAACAAAAATGAGACGTTAAGTACGGAGACTTACCGTGCTCTTGGCATTACCACACAGTCGACGGTTGCGTGTATCAAGTACTTGTTAACTATGGGCTTCCACTGTGTGTTAACGCGAAATTTCTCCAGTGACGATGTTGAACTGTTTTTAGTCACCTCAGGCAATTGGGAGGATTTAATGATATGATGGATGCTCGTGCTTGTACGCATGGAATTGAGACCACGCTGAAAAGTGGAATCATACGTGCATCTATGCATGCAAATGTCGAGATGAATCCTGATAATTTTTCACGAAATTGGCTCGGAACTCAGCATAAATAGACTCAGATGGAGATGGCAGAAATTCAGCTACCAAATGCTGTGATGGAAATATTAATGCGCCCTTTAAGTAGTAAGTAAGAATAATCACATTATATTTATTCTAATGTTAACATATTTTTTGAAACAAAAATGTTATTATGAAAGCATGGATGTGACCTTACAAGCAAGGATAGCTTTTTTCCGATTTTGCTTGCTTGCTTGTTGTTTAAAGGGGCCTAACATCTAAGGTCATCGGCCTTTTCCGATTTTCTTATGGAGATGTGATGAGGGAGAAATAAGTAAAATTGTTGAGCATACGAACTACAACATGGAAAGATAATGAAGCTAAAGGAGGAAGTACAGTCCATTGGAAAAATTCGTACTTTAGATTTTTTATCTAATATTTATTTTCTTACAAGTTGTTTTACATCGCACCGACACAGATACCGGTAGGCCTTATGGTGACGATAGGAGAGGAAAGGCTTACGAGTAGGAAGGAAACCACCGTGGCATTAAGTGAGGTACAGCCCCAGCATTTGCCTGGTGTGAAAATGGGAAATCATGGAAACCATCTTCAGGGCTGCCGACAGTGGGGCTCGAACCCACTATTTCCCGAATGCAAGCTCACAGTTGCGCGCCCTAACCGCGCGGCCACCTCGCCCGGTATTAGTATTTAATGACAAAGTGTGTTAAAATGGGAGCATATTATGTACATTTCTACAATTAATATTAGGTACCGGCAAGTTATTCTAAAACCTTACATATTTAAAAATGTTCTTTTTGCAGTAGTTGCAAAATACAACCATGGAACATGCAATCAAATGTATTTACAATATTTCTAAAAAGTAAATAAATCAGTAAATAAATATTATGAAGTAATTGGAATTTGGAAAGGAAGTCATGGAAGAGGGTGGGGGGTTGTAGGTTTTAGCCATTTCTTAAAGGAAAATAACAAGTGGCACAGTCAACAGTGGAGAATAACAAACCATCGTTTGTGTCTCTGGTGCTAATTCTTGTGGATTTTTGCTCTAATGCTATTCCACTTTTGCCGAGAAGAAATGTTAGAGCAAAACTGTTTAAGTATTGTAAAACCACGTTTTTTAATGAACTGAAATGCAGTGAATGTGACAATGATAAACTTTGCTCTCTTTTGCTCATCAAGATGTTGAATCCTCTATTGGACAATGTTGGCAGAAAAGTGACGGAAAAACACGGTCGTGCGAAGCAGTACAGTTTTAAGCCACTCAACAGGAAAGTTATGTTGTAGATGTACACCGACGTGACGCAATTACCACAAGAAACATATCGGTAAGTGAAGTTTTCATAATATTAAATCCTGCTATGTGAATACTGAAGCGGTTTTAAATATACAGTGGAGTATTTTCATATTTTCATTTCGACTTGGATGTGATCTTTCCGGTAGCAATTATACGACGTGACTCGTATGAGCTCTTCTTGAATTACTGCGTGATACATTTATTTTTATTTATTAAGTATCATAGAAATATCGCTTTTCTACTCAAAACTCAGTGTTTTACCTCCGCAATGTGCTTTTATGTGCAAATTATTCTCGTTATGCCAATTGGGATCGTGCTAAAGAATGGAGGGCTCGCCTGACATCTAGCGGCGGTATTTGAACTGCTTCTGCCCTGCCACGGCCGACTGGATGACTGGATACCTCGCTGCGCTCCTTATACCGGCCTTGACAATCGCTTGTGAGGCCCAGCATAGAGCTGTAATTGGTAAGTTTCACCATTATGCCGCTGGAGCGCTGGCCTACTACCCACTGACAGGAAGCTGTATACCGTAAATTGCCGCATTTCCAGTTTTATTTTTTGGTTTTGCTGTCGTAAATGGCGATGTGTTCGCAATGAGGTGCTTGTTGGCTTGATACTGAGATCTGATAGTTATGCGCTAGTGAGTTTATTTTTTATTGTGTAGTGTGGTGATAATATTTTTTAAATTGTGTTTACAAATCTTGGAATTTGAGACATTCTTGTGCACCTTTTCGTACTTCAAGCAGAAATTTTATGGAAACAAGAACAAATTGATTTCTCGCTGTAACTTCGTCCTGAACAAGGATTTTAATTTATGTGCTAATTCGTTTTTTAATGGTGTGTTGATTTGCTTTCCTTTAACTGTGTTAAGAAATATTCGAATATATATTGCTGTGTGCCTTTTTTGTATTTCGAACAGGAAAAAAAAAGCAAAGGGACACTGTCATTTCACGGATTCTCTGTAGACCAGGATAAAACTACGGAGTGGCTAAAAGCAGGTAACACCTCAAGGGCAGTATCCTGGAGCGTGAGACTGCGGGTCGGGGGATACAACTGGGAAGGATGACCAGTACTTCGCCCAGGCGGCCGCAACTTCTATGCTGAACAGGGGCCTTGTGTTGGGGATGGGAAGATTGGAAGGCATAGCCAAGGAAGAGGGAAGGAAGCAGCCGTGGCCGTAAGTTAGTTACTTTCGCGGCATTTGCTTGGAGGAGAAGTGGGAAACTATGGAAAACCACTTCGAGGATGTCTGAGGTGGGAATCGATACCACCCTCTACACAGTTGACCTCCCAAGGCTAAATGGACCCCGTTCCAGCCTCCGTACCACTTTTGAAATTTCGTGGCAGGGCCTGGAATCGAACCCGGGCCTCCGTGAGTGGCCGCTAATCACGCTAATCAGGTATCTTTACCCATGAATTTTCTTTCATAGAATAATCCTTTGGGCGGTGTCGTATTTGCCATATGACAGCAACACAACACATTTTTGTTCTAGATAATCTGAACTTTAACATTTAAACATTGACAAGTAAGATTCACTACTGCTATGACGGTAAGGCCAACGTATGAAGTGTTGTTACCTGAGCAATGGGGCCGATGACCTAGATATTAGGCCCCTTTAGACAACAAGCATCATCATCATCATCGAGCAGAGAACAGTTTACATTTTATTTACTCAAAATACTCTTCTCTCACTGAATTTTTATTTAAAATTCTTCTTCTTCTTTCGATATTTGTTTTACGTCGCACCGACACAGACAGGTCTTATGACGCCGGTGGAATAGGAATGGGCTAGCAGTGGGAAGGAATCGGCAGTGGCCTTAATTGAGGTACAGCCTGATGTGAAAATAGGAAACCACGGAAAACCATCTCCAGAGCTGCCGACGGTGGGTTTCGAACGCACCATTTCCCGGATGCAAGCTCACAGCTGCACGCCGCGCGGCCAACTTTTTCCACCCTACTGCATTTCAAGTAAAATTGGTTTTCTGAATTTAGCATGGCCAGCTTGCCCGGTATTTAATATTCTAGTGAAAGGTATGAATGAAATGTAATCTGAAACTATATATATTGAAATTAACATTTAAACATGTTTGAGTCAAAATATTTGTGTTCTGCATACAACGAATATGGAAAAAATAAGAGACTTATGTTTTGTCCAGCCCCCTTCCTGACAGCAGCGCTTGAAGAATCTTAAAACTCTAATTGAACAATGACTCCTAATCTCAATATTAACATCAGAAGACAAAATCATTGTGGTAAGTTCTGCTATGTAGCTAAATGCCATGATAATAAAAACGATTACCGGTACCATTATTCCTCACAATTAAGGAACGTCAGTTGGACTACCGGTACTCCATCCTCCGCAGTTTCATTTCACGACGTTGTTTTGGCACATATCAATGAAAGTAGCCTTTAGGATTAATCATTTTAACAATATTAGTTAGTATTACATACTATTTTATTCCCTAAATTAAGATACATCGGCAATCAGAGTCAATATCAGAAAGTCAGCTGGACTAAGTCATCTCCCCGCAGTTTCATTTCACGACATCATTTTGGCAAATATCAACGAAAGTAACCTTTAAGATTAATCATTTTAACAGTATTAACCCATGTAACACTCTCCATAGCTGTAAATTACGATAAATCGGCAACCAAAGTCATTATATCTTCCATAAGGAAGTATGCATTTCTACCGCAAATAGGTCGGCCACCAGCGCCATGTGTCGAGCTGTGTAACTACTCCGATTACAGTGCGTGGACCCGATTGTCAAGGCCGGTAAGGAGCTAGCTAGAGCGACGCATCAAGTCGGCCGTGGCTCTGCCAATTTAATGCTTGAAAACACCGCGCATGCAGAGGCCTGTACTTATCTCATAGGCAACGGCAGTACAATCTAGCGGAAGAAGTTTAGTACGATAGTTGACGCATGCAAAATCGATAGGTGATGTGTACACGCTTTAGGACATAGCTATTCTTTGCACTTTAAGTTCATGCACATAGGCACTGCCTTCGTAATGTCCAGGCCGTATTGTACCTCTGATGACGTCACGCTTTGGGGGGGACTTGAAGGCGATACGCATACGCTCCGCTTGAATAACACACTCGTTTAAATTACTTAAAGAACTGTTAACACCTTATAAAACCAAAACCTATCCTCAAATATTTGTTAATTCTGACATACAATGCATATTCTTCTCCGTAACGTTGTATTTCTCGCATATATACGTTCGTTTGCGTGAGTACAGCAAATGTACTTTGAGACATGTTCTTGCGATTTTAACCATTTTCTGGTCAACTGGAACATTCACATCATACACACTGACAGAAAACATACAGCCAATTACCATTACTATTCATTTATTACAAATATAAATTATTTCTGTACCGTACCTCACTGTTTCTATTCCATGAACATTGCAGCTTTCCTGGACCTCTTGCAGGATGTTACACCAGTATGGAGTAGGTCTGCTCTCTTTGAAGCACTTTGTTGAATACACAAGTCGGTGTGAATTTTAAATAAGTTATTTAAAAATATATTCACCCAAATATATATAGGCCTACAGTGTCCAGCCAGGTCTTCCATTTTTTTCCCGCAGTCACAAATGACTAGGGAATCTGCCAACTGCATTGACTCCAAAGCCAAGGATTTTGTGACACACTTAGGATTGTCTGAATTTAGAGATACCATCTTATATGTATCTGACACTAACACACAAAATACTTTGTACACCTCAATTCCATGTTCTATTGACATGTCTATTGACATGACAGCCCCCTCGATTTAGGAAATTCAGATATCTTACTTCTGAAGGTAATTCATAAATAAGATCTGAATCAGTCAGAAGATAAGATTCACGTAAATCACACTGCTGTTTGATAATCATAAATTATTATTATTATTATTATTTTGCTATTTGCTTTTCGTCGCACCGACACAGATAGGTCTTACGGCGACAACGGGACAGGAAAGGTCTAGGAATGGCAAGCGGCCGTGACCTTAATTAAGGTACAGCCCCAGCATTTGCCTGGCGTGAAAATGGGAAATCACGTAAAACCATCTTCAGGGGTGCCGACAGTGGGGTTCGAACCCACTGTCTCCCGAATACTGGATACTGGCCGCACTTAAGCGACTGCAGCAATCGAGCTCGGTGATACTCATAAATATGACTTGCATGTTCAAATTCACCGAATTCAGATAAGCCGTACGTCTGATTACATAAACATATAGGGCTACCTAATGTTACCCATGTTTATGACATAATAAAAAAATTTAACTCACCATCTGGACGGGACACTCTTATTTCTCTCAGGATGTGATTTTCAGGAAAGTGCTTGATACACAACTGTGTTGTGATTAACTATTAAATTCTCCCTGGGAATAGCCTTCTTCCATAACTTAACTCGTTCTTCATCAGAAGGAAACACAAATACCGGAGTGTACTCTCCTTGTTTATAATTGGCTTTGCAGCCAGGCACACAGCAACTCTTAGGCATGATGATTTCCCTCACTGATCATCTTAATTCAAGTATATACAATTCGTGGTTAATAATAAAACACAGAATGCACTAACTCAATTAATTTTACACTATAAATATCACTTTATACAAATAAACTACAAAATTAAAACACTGAAGAACGATCTTCTTAACCTATAGCTTCACATAAATACACGCTCACACTAAGTTTTCTTCACTAATTAACGACTTTCCACTTAATAATGCAGTCGATGACGACTCATTCTCGCATATATCTGAGTGAACATGCGTCCACTGGTAAAAATTTCAATAAAACTGCGAAAATCTATGTTTAACTCTACTAACTCATGTGCTAAATTTCCCCCCTAACGATCAGCTGATTGCTTTCCCGCGCTCGGTACAGTACGGCCTGGACATCACGAAGGCAGTGACATAGGTTATGCTAAGATAGAGGCACAATCTAGCGGAAGAAGTTTAGTACGAAAGTCAATGCATGCAAAATAAACATGTGTACACGCTTTGAAACATGGCTATTCTTTGTGCTTTAAGTTCATGCGTATAGTTCATGCTAAGATAGCAGCACAGTTATACGATTTTTGCACAATCTAGCGGGAGAAGTTTCGTACGAGAGTCGATGCATGCAAAATCAATAGGTGATGTGCACACGCTTTTAATCATAGCGATTTTTACTGCTGTTCTATTTCCAAGACTTTTAAACATAGCTAATCCTAACGCTGCTCTTAACGACGTAGAGCTTAGAATTGATTACATGACCGTGACATCACAACCACGTGCACTTGTTGGTAAACAAAGCCACGTGTTTTTTTTACAGCTGTCATCTTGACGGACCCTAACCTCACTTTGAAGGGCAATAAACAACGAGTTAGAAAGAGGACTCTTTCTAGCTCGTTGGCAATAAAGCATCGCTAACCTCACTGCTGCCATCTTTACGGCGCTAAACCTCAAGGCTGCCACCTTGTTCATGTCGTAGCGCGGAATTTAAAATCCAACAACAGAAGATTGCTAACCTCACTGCTGCCATCTTTACTGCGCTAAACCTCAAGGCTGCCACCTTGTGCATGTCGTAGCGCGGAATTTAAAATCCAACAACAGAACATCGCTAAACTCACTGCTGTCATCTTGAAAAGTTCAGTGTTCCAAACACTTAAAACAATGAAGCAGATACTGATTTCTGTTAGGAAAAGGCAACTCATCGCACCTCGGGGATTTTATGTTAAAAATGTACCAACTTCAACTAACTCCTACCGGGAGGGGAGGAGGAGGATGTGGAGAGATTGTAGAGGAGCCCTTTGGCCCATTAGGAGGAGGCAGAGGAAGAGTCCTTTTGCCCTTATGATAAGACGTAACCCCTGGGTTCCATTCCCTATCACGATTATTTTTTCGGTTCAGCATTTTGCAATCATCTTGCATAGTAGTCCACTCCTACACAAGCTACATGCTTGTAACCCATGTTAACAGATTGAAACAGTATGTTTCCGAACCGATATTTCATGTTACATGTTTATGTGATAACTTGTTCAACAGCTAGGGACTTAAATGTAAGCAGTGTATTTCTTATAGCACTAGCGTCCTGTTTAATTTTACCTTCCGCACATGCTTGTAACCCATGCCTACAAATTGACTGATATTTCATGTTCATGCGATAACTAGTTCGACTGCTAGGGACTTCAATGTAACCAATGTATTTCTTATAGCACCAATCGTTCTGTTTAATTTTACTCTCCGTGTTTGCGATAATAGAACAGGGTTTGAATCTATTTTTTTTCTATTGTAACTAAATCAGATTATCGTTTACCGTGCCAGTTGGCTACGCAGTATAGTTTTTCAGTATTTTTTTTTTTTGAATTTCGCACAAGACGAATGATAGAAGGTAAATAATTTGAAGTTGTACTTTTGCTATATCGTTTACCGAGCGAGTTAGCTACGCGATATGTGCACAGTGTTTTGATTTTTATTTTTACACTAGGCAAATAATTGAAATTGTGCTTTTCTCTGAACACATCAAACAATGTTCTGATCACATGTTGAAGTTAACAACATCGATTACAGTGTTCGATTCTAGTCTTGTTATGTTTCAGTCTGATCTTCTTAGAAAAAAAGGTATCCCCTAACATGTTCTTAACAATGTTGTATCGAGTACAGTGTTCGATTCTAGTCTTAATCACTTATGTACTGTTCTGAACACATCAATCAATGTTCTGATCACATGTTGAGGTTAACGACATCGAGTACAGTGTTTAATTCTAGCCTTGTTAGGTTTCTTTTGTAATCTGCAAGTCTAAACATGCACGATGATGTTATCGCTGCACACTCTTGCCTTCGCGATGAATGTTCGATAAAGCTATCCCTTGACATAGGAGGCGCTGGAGGAGGTAGAGGAGAAGGAGAATGACGAGACCTTAACAGCCTATGTATAGCCGCCATTGTTTAAAGATGACAGCTGTCGAACTACGTAGAATTTTTTCAAATTGCTACCATCACATTTCAAAGGTAGTAGCTAAAGATAGCAGCACGGTGCTCTGTTGATTAAAGATGGCCGCAAGCACATGGAATTTCAAATTGCCCTCCACCGCATGCATAACAGCAGCCGCCATCTTGTGCAGTAGCCTCTAAGCTAGCTTTTTTCATAAGAGTAGCCACCATCTTGTGCGAGCAACCCTAGGCGGTATCATAAGGTGCTGTGTATAGTCACCAGCTTGTCGCTGCTATCTTGCGCAAGCATCCCTAGGGCGTCTCATAAGGAGCTATGTATAGCCACCATATTGTGTCCGCCATCATGCGCAAGCATCCCTAGGGCGTCTCATAAGAGAAGCAGCCATCTTGTGCAAGCACCCTTAAGCTGTCTCATAAGAGCAGCCACCATCTTGTAGAATTAGATAGCCGTCAATGCCAAAGGGTCTAAGTAGGAACCGAACCGTTGATCTTATCATTAACCTACTTTTTTCTTATGCTATTATGTTCCTGATACTGCGAAGCTACGTATTGGGCAGAAAAATTTTGTCCGTTTTGCTCTACGACGTACCGTTTTCGAGATATTTAACATTTTGCAATTAAGCCCCAAATTTAATGAATCGAACAAGCACACCACGTTATACTCTCTACCATAGCTAGACTTGATCATGTTACAAAGCTTGCTTCAATATAAGCTAAAACAGAGCAAATTCCAAAGGGCCTAAGTAGGAACCGAACCGTTGATCTCATCATTAGACTATGTTTTTCTTATGCTATCATGTTCCTGATACTGCGAACCTACGCGCTCGGCGCAAAAATTTTGTCCGTTTTGCTCTACGATGCACCGTTTTCGAGATATTTAACATTTGGCATTTAAGCCCCAAATTTAATGAATCGAACTGGTACGGCACGTTATACTCTCTACCATAGCTAGACCTGATCATGTTACAAAAACTTGCTTCAATACAAGCTAAAACAGAGCAAATGCCAAAGGGCCTAAGTAGGAACCGAACCGTTGATCTCATCATTAGACTATGTTTTTCTTATGCTATCATGTTCCTCATACTGCGAACCTGGGTATTGGCCGGAAAAATGTTGCCCGTTTTGCTCTACGATGCATCGTTTTCGAGATATTTAACATTTTGCATTTAAGCCTCAAATTTAATGAATCGAACTAGCACGGAACGTTAGCCTCTAAGCTAGCTTTCTTGATAAGAACAGCAGCCATCTTGCGCAAGCATCCTTAAGCCGTGTTATAAGAGCAGCCGCCATCTTACGCAAGCGCCCTTAAGGCGTCTCATAAGGAGCCATGTATAGCCGCCATCTTGCGCAAGCATCCCAAGGGCGTCTCATAAGTACCTATGTATAGCAGCCATCTTGCAGCCACCATCTTGCATAAGCACCCTTAAGGAGTCATGTATAGCCGCCATCTCGTGCAATTAGCGTCGAGAGATGGCTGCTGTAGAATTTTTTAAATTATCAGCCACCACATTTCAAGGGTAAGTAGCTAAGGAGTGCATCACTGAGGTTTGCGATGCAAGATGGCGGATGACAGCTGACGGAAGTTTTAAATTGTCCGCCACTACGATAAAGATAGCAGCACGGTGCTCTCTTGATTAAAGATGGCGGATGACAGCTGATGGAATTACCCGCTACTACGATAAAGATAGCAGCACGGTGCTCTGTTGATTAAAGATGACGGATGACAGCTGTCAAAAAAGCACGTGGGTTTGTTTCCAAACAAGAGCACGTGGAATTTGCCGCCACCACATTTCAAAGGTAAGTAGCTAAAGAGTGCAGCACTGAGGTTAGCGATGAAAGATGGCTGATGGTAGCTGTCAAAAAAGCACGTGGCTTTGTTTACCGATTCAAATCTCGCGCTAGTGAGGTTAAGTTGGCAGCACTGAGGTTTAGGCCCGTCAAGATGGCAGCAATGGCGTTAGCGATGCGTTGTTGTCGATGATAGCTGTCAAAAAAGCACCTGGCTTTGTTTACCCATTCAAATCTCGCGCTAGTGAGGTTAAGTTGGTAGCACTGAGGTTTTGGCCCATCAAGATGGCAGCAGTGGGGTTAGCGATGCGTTGTTTGTCGATGACAGCTGTCAAAAAGCATGTGGCTTTGTGTACAAATTCAAATCTCGCGCTAAAATTCAAATTTCCCGCGGGAGGATGAAGAGGCCCCTGGGACGGCCCCCCGGGAGGGGGAGGAAGAGCGGGCCCCTGGTAGCCGGCGGCGGCGGTGGAGCGGGCGCCTGGGAGCTGGTGGTGGTGGCGGCCGAACCCGTGATTTATACTACTTACGACTTCTAACAAGAAGTTAATCTGGAAAGGACAGCCGATTCAGGAAGTGATGGAACCTATTAGGTGGAAGGATATTCTAGATGTGCTGCCAGTTAAACCAGATGAGCTATATATAGAAACTGGCGTGATACATGGCGTAAGTGATCACAAATAGGTTTTTTTCCCTTAGTTAAAAATAAATGCGATAGAAAGGAAGGTGGTAAAAGTAGGACTGTTAGGCAGTACTATATGATTGATCAGACAGGATGAGGGAATTTTTAAAAAGTAATTATGATCAGAGGATAATTGCAAATAAAATTGTAAACAATTCATGGGATGGGTTGAGGAGCGTAAAAACAGGTGTGTATGTACCTCTAAAGATGGCAATGACTGTTAAAGACCAATCAGCACAGAATAATATTGAGTCACTGATGTGCTTCCAGACCTGAAGCCAGCAGACGTGTAGTTGCTATATTGGTTAGATTAAAACACTGGAGACAGTTTGCTGTTTGGTGTACATAATTGATCAATGTACCACTTTCCTAGTAAATAGGAAGGTTTTATGTTATTATTTGAGCCCACCACGAATATATAATGTATTGTAATGGTTATAGCGTCCGCCATGCCAACTTGCTACGGGCTGAGCTTGTCACCCATCGCCCCACCCCCCTTACGCTCGACCGCGCCAATCGCGAACAACACTTAAGCGCTGGGACGGCCCTTCTCTCTTCTATCCGTGGTCGCGCTGCATGGGACGACGGAAATGACTCCACGATTAATCTGGAGTCTTCCTTTTTGCGAGGTTCCTCGATCCATCAAGCATCCGGAGTATTCTAGAAGGGCGAGCGCAGGTATGTAAGAGAGGAACGACCTGCCTGCAGGGAGCGAGAGTGAGTTAGTGAGTGAGTGAGTAAGAGCAAGATTGAGTTCGCTGGTGTCAGTTAGCGAAGAGCGCAGTCAGTGATATAGCCTGGGCTGAGATGTCAGCCTCATGGAGTGTCTGCCTGTAGGAGCGGAGGACTCGTTCCTGTTTCCCTGATGTTGTGTGTGTGTGTGTGTGTGTGTATGTGTGTGTGTGTCCCTTGAGGCCAGCTGCTGGAGAAAAACCTTGGGTTTCTGGAGCAGAGCGAAGGGAACACTGGGTGCCGATTGCGAACGGAGTTCGACGGATTGAGTGAACAGCGGATACTATCCCGACCTGCGAGATAGTCCACGCTGTGGACCGTGACAGCGCTAACGAGTGTGACTGAGTGAGTGTAGTGTAAATAATCGATGACTGTGTGTGTGTCATCGTTGATGGAACATGAGAAACTAAGAGAGAGCGCGTGAACTTGTGTTAAGTGTGTAACTGCGTACGTGTGTAAGTTGTAAGCTCGGCTATCGTCTGTGTGTGTAAATCTGTAATTGTAGTGCTTAGTTAATAAATCTTAGAATAGGACGCTACCAGGTTCTGTACTCATTTATTCATTTATTTACCCCGCCAACACGCGACAGTATTGTAACAGAGGAAGGAATGTACTTTGGAAATAACATTTTCAAATTACCGGTACACATGAATTACAGGAACTTAAACATGAATTTCAAATTGGATGCGTGAATTTTGAACCAGTACGTTTGTAATAATCTACTACACTATGCAAGTACATACACCATATCGGAGGTTTTAAGGTTTGTGAGGCTTCACATTATACTAATATTCTCTTTGTCATCCTGATTATATATTTGTAAAGCCATGGCAGACAGGCCATTTAAGAAATTTAAAGAATATTTATGGAATCAAGGATTTCCTTAAGCAGGCTAACTAGTACATTTGTGTCATTTACAGAAAGGATTCGGTGAAATGACCACATATGTATTCACTATATAAACAGGAGTCTTTTTCCCCTCAATATTAAGAAAGAATACCATTGCAATGTGTGATTTCTTTGTTGGAGATTCATCTGACAAATTTTCACTGAAGTATTTTCTCTACAAAGAAGTAAACAAAACTCCACCAGAATATCATTACAAGTGTAATATTTACAGATTTTATGTGTAACATATGTTATTTTGTCGTGACAATTCCACATAGCCCCACCCCCACACGGTCTAGGAATAGTGAGCATGCCTCTTACCTAGAGATTCCGGGTTGAGATTCCAGGCCAGGTCAAGGATTTTTACTTGGATTTAAGAGCTGGTTCAAAGTCTACTCTGCCTACGTGAGGACAATCGAGGAGCTATCTGATGGTAGGATAGCGGTCCAGGTCTAGACGGCTGAGAATAACGGCCGAAAGGATTCGTCGCACCGCCCAGGCGTCACCTCATAATCTGCAGATCTTCGGGCTGAGCAGTGGTCCTTTGATAGGATAAGCCTTTTAAGGCTGTAACATTACAGGGGTTTAGTTTATTGTAGAAGAGAAATATAAGCCATTAATTTTACGTAACAGTTGATATCCTGACCACAGCCATGGGACTCATCTTCTTCACACATCTCCTCCTCTGATACATTTAGTAGTAGTAGTATGGCCAATCTGAACTAAAGGCATGTGACATTTCTTTTCAAAAATTCCACATCCACTGGCCGAGAGTCGACATCTGGCCGCTATGGTGAGTAGCCAGTGACTATGCCATTCGGCTATCACTTAATTCCTGAAGTATGCCGGGACAGTTCCTAGTTTAGGCCACGGCCGCCAATCCCCTCACCTTCTCCACACATCTCCTTCTCTGATACAAATCTCCTGGCCTGAGAGACGGCGTCACCGTCTAGGAGACCCCGCCTCCCCCTTCAGGGGAGGAACGAAAACATTTAGTAGTAGTAGTAGTCTCTGGCAACAAACTATATTTTGATACCTTTGTCAATTTTTCACAAGCAAGGGGTTTAAACATCGCAGAGCTTTAATAAAATCACAATCTTTCATTGTGTTTTCAATCAAATAATTATATCCAAAAACATAATGCTCTTTAGCACTGTTCATGAAAACCAAGCATTCCTTTTCCAGACGATGTGTAAAGTTTGTTTTTAATTGTCTATGAAGCAACAATATCTTTCACGGGCAATATTTTTTTAATCGAGTTACACATTTAGAACAAAGTTACCAACGGAAGTAGACTTGCAAACATGTGCAGCCACTTTTCTTAACAGGTTGTACTGTATAAGCTGTATAAGGAAACTTAGATGAAAAATATTGGACAATAAGCACAAGCGTTAATCTTTAGGTTATCGAAAAAATATTTGCTGTGTTGATTGTTTGACTGGTAAAAGTTTTTTGGTATCTTCTCAGTTATAAAAAATGGCAGTTATCTGGTTAGGGCAGCTTGCCTCACATTATATAACATATCTTGGAAAGATGTTTAATCTGCCCCGCAGATTTCCTTATACAGCTGATGATGATCACTAAGTGGTCGAAACATGTTCTGTGAGTGATAATGTATATTTAATTTTGCCCAACGCAAAAAATAAAGTATCGATTAGGTGGTTCTTTAATTATTCTTGTTGACCAATAGAGCTTGTCAAAAAACAGATCGATGTAAGGCTTTTCAGGAGTTTGCTCTATTAACCAGCGTTTCGTCTTAGGTCTGACACTAAGTGGTCGAAACATGTTCTGTGAGTGATAATGTATATTTAATTTTGCCCAACGCAAAAAATACAGTATCGATTAGGTGGTTCTTTAATTATTCTTGTTGACCAATAGAGCTTGTCAAAAAACAGATCGATGTAAGGCTTTTCAGGAGTTTGCTCTATTAACCAGCGTTTCGTCTTAGGTCTGACACTAGACTCATCAGAGTGGGATGTGTTTAGAGAGGTTCGGATGTACACAGATGAAAACAACTTAGGTGAGGCAATGTCTGACCCATCACGAGTATTAACGGTGATGAGAGTAATTGAAATGCTGAAATGTGGTTTTGGAGAAGAATTACACTTAAAAAAACAAATGACTTTGTTTTAAAGAACATAAAAGAGGACCAATGTTTATTAAATACGATAAAGAAGAGGAAAACAAAGTTCCTTGGACATGTACTGAGACATGACTCTTTTCTCCGAACCATCATTGAAGGTAAATTACTGGGAAAGAGACCCAGGGAATGACCAAGGATGTCATACATCAAGAACTCTGTTGGTGAAGTGGCATGTGGTTCATATAGCAAAATGAAGAGGGTAGCAGAAGATCGTCAGATGTGGCTACAGCAACAAGCCATTGCCTTTAGTAGATTACGAGAGTAATTTTCAAACTTGTCTCCAAGAACTGGGAAGGTCTTCAACCCGAAAGGTTCCAAGAAAGTGTATTCAACAGAGCCAGGTGTATCCAAAGATAATTTGACCAAAATGTTAACTTGTTCGGCACGTGGATTAGTTTGTTGCCCTATGATTGTTTATGCATACCAAAGAATATCTGAAAAAAAATTGCTGAGTCCATTCCAAATGGTTGGGGTGTAGGAAGAAGTGATAGTGGTTGGATAGCAGCTGAGGTTTCTACAAATACATCAGCAATGTCTTCCACCCCTTCCTCTTGGAACAACAGATAAAATTCCCAGTGGTTCTCTTCGTTGATGAACACAAAACCCACTTAACATACCAAGTAAGCCAGCTGTGTTCAGAACTCCAAATTCAACTCATTGCTCTCTATCCTAATGCGACTTGTATTCTACAACCAGCAAATGTTGTCAGCATTCCATCCACTGAAAGTTTCTTAGAGAAAGGCTGTTAGGGAATTGTACACAAATCACCCCCATGAAGTTATAAACAAAGCAAACTTTGCACCTATTTTGAAGGAAGTTGTACATACAAGTATAAAACCTGAATCGTTGATAAATGGTTTTCGTATATGTGGGTTGTAGCCTTTTGACCCCAATGCAGCTGATTATACCAAATGCATAGTGTCATCAAGAAGTGAGAGAGAAGCAATAGGCCTTCTGCCTCGTTTACAACCAGATGTCACTTCTATAAGTTATGAAGGATTCTCTAAAATTGTTGGAGGAGAAAAGATTAAATAGTTTGAAATTATTCAGGATATTATGGGTCAGGAGACAAATAAAATGAGGAGTTCATCATTCTTTTCCATCTATGGAGAAAGTTTAAAGCCAATAATGGGAAATCAGATGGGAGGGCTGAATCATTACAAGCTAATTCCCAGACATCAGAGGAAATACCTGCAAACCTACAACTTCGAGTGATACCACCTCACACGTAAATGATGAACAACAGTTAGAGGGTAATCCCAACATATCCAACAATCCTATCCAGGGAAGACATTTACAAGAATCCAATAAATCATATGTCATAAGAGTGGCTAAAAATGAACACACGGGTGAATTCTTAGTTTGGCCTGAAACACCTAAAAGGAAAGGCAAGCGCGTGTCTGAGAGATTTCCATTTGCAATTACATCTCAAAAATACAAACACATGTATCAAAACAAACAAGAGGTAAAAATTAAAGCCTAAAAAAGGTAAAGAAGAAAGGAAAAGAAAACAGCAAGAGAAGAAATGCATACCCAGCCAAGCAAAGAAATCACGTATACCTACAGCTGAAACATCAAAACGTAGCGAAAGAGCAGCAGGGAAGGAATATTCACCTACGGAAGGGCAGTCTTTAGGGGTAAATACACAAACAGTGAAGTCAAATCAGGTTCCATCCAGGCCTACTGTGATCGAAACGAACAGAAACTCAGGTGAAATTTCTCCACACCAAGACAATTCACCTACACATTTCAGTTATGACCATGCAAAGAGAAGACTCCTTTTACAAAGCACTCTGATGAAAGCATGTGTCAAATGTTGCATCTGCAAGAAAACAATGATTCCTCACAACAGTGTTGTTTGTGACTATTGTAGCAAAATGTACCAGAAAGTGTGAACCAAAATACCACCAGGTTCACATGCCTGAAAGCGATGAAGAGGATTTTCTTTGCCACGATTGCTACAAAGAGGACAATTATGACTACCCTTAAATGTAAAGTATCATCAGATGATGAACTCTACAAACTGAATACATTAACGAAATAAAAATTGAATCATCTTTGATGACTATAGCACGAAACGTCAACTAATTTATCCTATTTTAAAGTCGAGTGATATCAGCACTATGGACGGAAATCATTAATTATTATACTGGCTGGTATCAGTGCGTAGAAGGAATGTATATTACTTCTGTAATTCAATCACCTCAGAATTGATGTACTTTGTGTCAATTAATTGCTTTAATTTAAATAAGGAACAAGTGCCCAATCACTGAAATGATACTGGCCAATAACTATCTTTTAGCATTTTTTTTTTTTTGCTAATGGCTTTACGTCACGCCGATACAGATAGGTCTTATGGCGACAATGGGATAGGAAAGGCCTAGGAGATGGAAGGAAGTGGCCATGGCCTTAATTAAGGTATAGCCCCAGCATTTGCCTTGTGTGAAAATGTGAAACAACGGAAAACCATCTTCAGGGATGCCGACAGTGAGATTCGAACCCACTATCTCCCGGATGCAAGCTCATCACAGCCGCGCGCCTCTAACCGCACGGCCAACTCGCCCGGTTTAGCATCTTTTTAAACTTACTAAAATTTGGGAATTATTTTATTGTCTGATCAAATAGAAATTGTACTGCACGTTAGCAGACACTACATAGATGTTAATAATACTTGATAAAAAAAATTAAACTATATATCTCAATTAGTTTCTTTGTGTAATATATATAAAAAATCCTTAAGTGGCCAATCACTATATGGTATGTTTTTTTTGCTATTAGCTTTATGTCGCACCGACGCAGATAGGTCTTATGGTGACAATGGGATAGGAAAGGCCTAGGAATTGGAAGGAAGCGGCCGAGGTCTTAACTAAGGTACAGCCCCGGCATTTGCCTGGTGTGAAAATGGGAAACCACGGAAAACCATCTTCAGGGCTGCCGACAGTGGGGCTCAAACCCACTATCTTCCGATTACTGGATACTGGCCGCACTTAAGCGACTGCAGCTAATGAGCTCGGTACTATATGGTTTACCCTACTTGTTACTAATACTGGCAACATAGGAAAATGGCAGACACCACACACAGTCAAAGCATATTCTGAACCGTCACCTACGTAATACTAAAAAGGCTGGCAGATAAGCAGCTGATGGAGGGTGGCAAGCTAATAGTTCAACAATCAACAGGTTTGTAGTTAAGCTCCCGATTAGTGCAGTATAGGGAGTCCTCCATCCCAGAGGTGAACTGAGGAACTACATAGAACCAAGCTTTACAGACGACAAGTTTGTTTTATCTTGTTTAATTTCTTTAGGAATAAAATGTGGCAAAGGAGCCAAAAGAGTATTACACAAGTGGAAAAAGGTGCTGCCATTAAGAAAAGGTGCAAAAAGGTGCTTGCATGTATAAAAGGTGGAAAAAATTGCAACTAAAACACAGTTAAGGGTGTTCGTTTATATTTTCTTTACAAGACAAGCTAATTTGGGCATTTTAATATCAAAAAAGAATGAAGGTGCTATAACCTTTCAATGGTCTCTAGGTCGAGTATGAAGGATCCATTGAAAGTTATAATAAAAATAGATCAACAGAAACTGTGCATAAGTACACATCCAGCGGGAATACGTCCAATCTATACGTCCAGCTACGTATGTAAACCGAGATAACTCGCTCATTTAAGAGGAAATTTAATGGAATGAAATCAAGAGAAATTCATAAGCTCAGAACCCCGTGGTATTCAGATGATTGAAATAAGAAAACATGAGTTGGGATACGAACAGAGACCAGCAAATAAAAGATTACATCAACAGCTGTGAAGAAGTTAAATCTCATATGTAACATTCAGATCTCGGAATGTCACGCGGCAGAGGCCATGGAACGGTTTGGAATAGAGCAAGTTTAATCATCAAGAAGGCGTGTGCGGAGTAATGGATTATATGCATTAAGAAGATGAATGAATGGCAGAGTGTGTTCCTTCGCACATTTCCTTGAATGAAGAGAGCGACTGTATTAGACAAAATGTTCCTCAAATGTCAATAACAGATATAAGGGAGATTACAGCTTAGTAATTTTAGTAGGAATTATGAAAGGCGAACCGAAGTATTATTGTAATATTATAAAAATACGGTTTTGTTTTTATGACAATGAATGAGAAAAAACGTCGAAGAAGGTTGATTAAAGAACAGCCCTGGTATACGTTGAGAAGGAATTGATGAGATTATAAAGAATTTAAAGATATTGTAAGGTTTTAAGAGCTCAATAACAGATTAAACAACGCTAATATATGGAAGGCGAGTGTCGTAAACAAAACTGGGATATGTCCATGGTTACCACAACCAAAAAGATGGGATGAACACCAGAGTCGTCAAATGATAAGCACCCAGGCATTGTCTTCCTTTATTCTATCTGTAGAGAGCTTATAGTAGTATTAGATTTATTACCATATGATTCTTTTTTTTTTCTTTTTCTGCTAGTTGCTTTACGTCGCACCGACACAGATAGGTCTTATGGCGATGAACCATATGGTAATACTGAGTGCTACGTATGTAATTCTAGTGAGTGATTATACGTAACTAACGTCAGTGTCGAGATCTTCTAAAGAATGACTTGGTCGCGTAATAATTTAGTGAAGTGCGAGTATGCTGTCAATTATGAGATGATTTTATATGTGAATAGTTGAGGTTCTTCGGATATATGCGCTTGTGTATTTAGAATGATGATATAGGCATGGTGCACATTTTGAGGTAAGATATGGTAAATGTTAGGTCGTTGAGTATATTATGGTGATGTAATGCGATTATTATGATAATGTGGTTTGTTGAGATTGATACTACGGTAATGTAGTGAGTCTTCGAGAATGTCAATGAACCTAAATTGGAATGGTTAAAATGAGATGTTCATCATGCGATGTTTTAACGATTTTCGGATAGGCAAGCGATATAATGTGATGTTAGTGTTTCAAAAGGTATCCCGGAGATATTAAATGTTGAGCATGTGGAAATCATTGAAATATGAATTTATGGCATGGCATGAAGGTAAGACGAGTGTATTAACGGAGGAATTTGAGAGGATCTTCGATAAATTATAAGAATAAACAGTGAGATGTGTTGTTCAAGAGATTAATGTCACCTGTTGCAGTACGTTAGTATTCAGAGCAGCTGCTTGCTGTAGTTGATTTTTGAGCAGTAGTGTTACTTACAGGAAAGCTTTGGAGGAGAACGGACGCAGTGTGGACATCCCGATATTACCGTTTACATTGAATATCCCAGTAGTTAGATGTTGTTTATTTTAGGTACGACGAAGTTGAAAGTTCCAGATGAGTGCTGTCATCACCATGATTGGTTTATTTATTGAATTTATTTGGTCACTTTGGCTGCTTAATGGATGATTATATATTTATGCAATGTTAGGAAGACTGGATCGTTGGGATATTCAAGTGGTATGTTAGATAGTTAGATAGTTAAATGATCAAAACAGATAGAATATGGGAAGGCAGACTGTGGGCTGATATGTGACTCAGATGAATGAACAAAGTGAATGATACCGGGACTGTTCATCACCATGCCATAGGCATGTTAGGTGGTTTAGTCAATCATATATGCAGTTTTCCACAACATTCTGTGACATATAATGTTGTAATTAGCAGTCCACATGCCGAACCGGGATGTGATTTGCAATACGCCAGCCCAAAGGGAGCAGTTTTCTACGCTGTAATGAGAAAAGGATAGCGCAGTACTGCTGAACCTTGAAATCGTGCTCTCTTTTCATGCGAGCGAGAAGGAGAGATGACACTACGCGTGGAAATGCAGGTTGTCGGAGAGTGGGCTGAATTAAGGTGTGTTAACCCCCAAGAAATAAATATCCTTTACTAACTGAACACCGCATTCATTGGTGCCACTTCACCATAATTAACTAAAAAGAGGAAGAAGGAGAACACCTTCATCTGAGATAATTTCTGGAAATTTATGAGTCATGTCTCATTCGAACCGATGTATTTAATGCTATTTGTTGATGCATATAGATACAATACTTGAATAGTGGATCGGTAATGACATCTGTCATATAGTAGTACACAGATTAAAGGTGACTGCTGAAATCTGACAACGTGTGGAAAAAAGTGGGAGGTCTTGCGTGATGAACCATGACGCGTGAATTTCTAAAAGAACGCTTTTGAGATTGTGAATGACCCACTGATCATTTTGGTTTTTAATGAGATCAGTAGAAAGTAGGGGTCACGAGCTATAATTTGATTGCTTTCACGTCGCTGAAAGATTCCGTTTACCGGAGCTTCATTTCGACCAGCGGCGTAGTTTACCTCCCTCCCCCCCGACCACTCAGCCCGGATGCTGTAAGTAGAACCTGGACTTAGATACGAATGGATGAAAACCATAACGGTATAAGTGACTTTAAAAAAAAAAAAAAAAAAAAAATGAGTTAAATACAGGATGTAACTCCGGGAGGATGCATCCTTTCACCAGCAAAGAGATACAAGTGATAGCGGTAATATTCTGCGCCCTAGTGATGGGTGGTATAACTACAAATACCATGCTTTATATGAGTGTTAAGATGTTTAAATGCCTTTTTCTCTGAATGACCAAAATGCTACTTATACCGTTATGGTTTTCATCCATTCAAGTATCCCATTGTAATTTTTGTACCCACAGTACTCACACGTTAGAAGTGAACTTGGATATCAGTGTATGAAGTATTATGTCGAGGAAGAAAAACACATCAGTGCAATGTACAATATAGCGAAATAAGCCATGTGGTACAGGATAATGTACAGTGGTGATGAATAGAGGTCTTATCTCAACATTTAATCTTTTAAATATCTACGACAGTCAGTTGCAGCTCATGATGCAATCATTAGTGAAAGGGCAAACGCATCAGGTTGTTTAGAGTTAGTGAGACAGCCAATTACGTTCAGTAATTAATAGAGACTGATCTAAAGCATTTTAAGAGTGAGTGACGTTCAGTAAAATTAAAGAACTACTCCTGATAAAATTAACGTTTGCATACTCCATGGACACTCGTGGTGATAGACTGTGTGATTAATGGGGAAATGAATAGTGATTTATACAAACTTGCCATTATTTGCATTAATCTATTTAAAGTTATTAGTGGATCTTATCACCAGTAGATTCTTTGAAAGCACATAAACAGTGTTTAGTAACTGATTTCCCATTTCTGCCTGTATGTTCATTCGTGATTGTCGAACCCCGAGAACTGGAGCCTATGAGAATCGCGCCTAAGTGCCTGTAGTCATTTCTACAGGGGACGTCTAGAGACTCCACTAAGAAGACCACAGTTCAAGACATGGATCATGTTAGGATGAAGAGGAACCAAGGACTATTAAAGAGAAGAGCACTCATCATGGTCGTGTAAAATCTCAAGTGTACCTCGAGATGACAGCAAACCATACCCAGCATTCGATAAGTACATTTAATTTGAATATATTAAACCACGAGATTTGCATGCCAGTAGCAATTTTTATTTTGTAAATATTAAAATGTTATAATGTAGGGAACACTATATGCGTGTGACTGGGAAAAGATTATTATTTTAATTAGGGTTTTTAGGTGATTCAAGAATAATCATTGATATTTAGTGAACGTATTTGCATGAATTAGTATATAGATCCCATAAATTCTTAGTGCATATGAAGCACATATTTTGAGAAGAATAGCGCTTTAGCTAAATTTATAATTTCTTCGTAATGTTACTATCTGGTAAAGATTTCCATAGTAATTTGAATATAGACTATGTGTTTGCTTCAAGGTGATTCAGGTATTTATAAATCCCATATGATAATAAATGATCAATGAAGATGTCCAAACCGAGGTAATATGTGAATTATATAGATATGCGAGAATTAGTTAAACAACCTGTGAGAATGGAGTCTTCTCTGTAAATTAATAGAATGGATCTGAGATGCAGTGGTATAATATGGGAAGGTGAAGCTTGTGAGATGTTTGAGATGTTGGAATGATAAAGGATTATAATAATTATGGCTGTTGTGATACATTAAATTGGGCTGAATATAGCCAGATAATAAATAATAACAAGTGATGGCTCTCGAATGCGTACTTGAGAACGAGCCAAGATGATTTAAAGGAAAAAGAAAGAAAGAAAGAAAGAAAGAAAGAAAGAAAGAAAGAAAGAAAGAAAGAAAGAAATAAGGAAATACAATATAGTTTTGTAGCCGCAGAGCTGGACACACAGCTATTGTCATGACTGATGGATTTACGACGTAAGGACTTGTAGGGTCTGAGGGGAGATTGTGTTGTTTCCAACAAGCTTAGTGGCTACCTCCAAGCTTCCTTTCATTTGCCAGTGCAGTATCGATCCCATTCTAATGATACGTTATGAGTGACGTGGATAATTTTATGATTTTGTGAAGGATGGACTCTTCCCCAGTTTTATGCATTAAATTAGCTCGTGATAGGAGTTCCAGATTTTTTTACCTTGGAAGCTGAAGAACTTGAGTTCGACTCATGTTGGAACCATGGGTTTATCCTGATACTATGGCTTGATTAAGCCATATCTCCAAGATGTATTGTGTGGTATATGTTTGATATTTTTCTATGCAATGTGTTTACGCGTTTTATTATTCCCAAAGTGTTTTATGGTGATGGGTTCGATACCAGCGTTGGTTGATTTTACTTTGAATATAATTTGTTAGGTAAACCCAGGATACGCGTATATGTTCAGTGTAATATATAATTGTCGTGGTCAAATAGACGATGTGTTTGATATACGGCGATGCAATCTTGCGTGTAAAAGTAAAGGTACTATTGGACTGCATACATTCCACAACCATAATAGTTAATCAAAGATACGATTCAACAGGAAGGTGCCATTTTTATTAGCCTATTAAAATAGATCATTTAATATCAGTTATAGATAAATAAATCCACGTATCAGTGCGTATTAATAAAATGATTTAAGGTATGCCAAACGACAACTACAAATGTGAATAAACTAAAAGGACGTTAAGGCATACTGTATATAATTATTGCTTCAGCCCTGATTATTTCTTTCTTTATATGTTGTAATATGGCATCATCTCGTGTACTTACCGAATGATTTTATCAGTATAATAAAATGTTTAGCAAATATTTTCAACGAAGATTCTTCTCATTTAATAATATTAGTGTATTCCTCTCACATTATAGAGAATCCTATTTTCGTTATATTTTATGTAGTGCCTATTTTCTCTTATGAACATTCCACTGCCCGTATGCTTTGTGAGCTCTAGCCGTAGACGCAATGAAAGTAGGGAGGACGAGACTTCAAGCTCAGGAATGACTTCTGAAGGTTCTCATCCAACAATTCCATTTATACATCTGTTTGTGAAACCGAATTACGTAATAGTTGCCCTAATATGCCCGGGATGGGTACAATACCTTATGATTGGCAGATTTTCGGAGAACTATTAATAATTCATTGTTTTGTGGACAAGAATTTCAGAAATATTGTGATGAATTTATTTATGAATTTTATTATTTAACATCAGATAATGTTTATAATGTTAGTGGAAACCAACAAAGATTAATCAATGTGGTATTTTTATTATTCTCCATCATGTTGTCTAGTCAAATGATTATTATTATTTCTCTTTTATGAATAGTTAAAGTGGAATATCCTTCCGAAGTTATACTGCGATCTTCTCATTTCATAAATTATAATTTAATAGCCTTATGCAGTTAGGTAGGACATAGAACTTACTCTGTGTTTTGAGCCCGACGTTGGAAAGGGATATAACCGGTACTCGCCAAATGACCATGCCCATGAGTGGAATTTCTTGCGAACCGCTGACACTAGCCGAGGTCTAATTGAAAACAAAACATGTAATTTCGAACCACCCACATCCACGAATGGTTATAGTGCTGCATCTAAAATTCCTAGCTCTACTCATGATTCCTCTAATGAACGACAGGTCATTGCAGATCCCATCTCTGACTGCCCATCTAGGTCAAAGGAAAAGTACTGGGTGTCCACAATTCAGCGTGGTACAGCATGGGCTGTAATGATCGTACGAGTCTGAAATTTCTTACATATGCTAACTAAGCAATACGCTCGCGAATTATGCAACAAAAATTATTACTTTCAAGTTTTGCCACTAGGCGAAAATATGGCGCTGTTAGCAATGGTAGGGGTCAAAGAAAAAGGACAAGAAAGATCAAACACATGATAACTGTGATTCTGGGAGGTTTATTAGCATTTATGGTTACAAACACTGCTCGATATGGCCTCCGAACTCAGCAACATGCTGCATCCGTAATACAGCATGGTCGAAAGTTGCCCACAGCATATCGGGTGAACTCAGAGAGACATGTTGTTGTGTGCTAGCCTTTAGATCTGGCAGACTGGACATGCCCCTGACAGACACAATCTTTCAAATATCCCCACAACCAGAAGTCACACGGATTTAGGTCGAGGGACCTCGAAGGCCACGCACCTGGAAAATGCCTAGAAATAATGCGATCGTTACTAAAGGTTTTTCGAACCAATTCTTTCACCGGGCGAACAATATGTGGTGTAGCCCCATCTTGCATGAAAACAGTTGTGGTCAAAGAAAAATGGACCGAGAATGAAGAAGCTTGTATTGTAAAACCACACCAAACAGTCATGTAAGCTGAATGCAATGGTTGTTCCTGCACAACATTTGGAGGAGTTGACCCCATATGCGACAGTTCTGTGCATTTACTACACTCTCCAGAGTAAAATATGTTGTCGGTCCACAGAATATTCCCTGGCCACATGTTGTCCACTTTTCACGCACGCCAGATACCGAAGGGCAAAGTCACGGAGTTGTGCAACATCTTGGGGTTTCAATTCGTGAACACTATGAAGTCTGTAGGGATACCAGTGTAGAATGTGCCGTAAAATCTTGTGAACTGTTGACCAAGGTAGTGACAATTCACGTGACAGCTCAAGCGCTGTCACAGAATTGGGATAATGTGCTGCATGGTCTGCTACTGCAACTTCATCAACAACATCCATGGGGATGGGCCGCTGTTCTCTCCCTGGTGCAACACCTAATTCACCTGTTTCCTCAAATGTCTTAATAATTTTCTTCATCACATTACTTGTCATGGGACCTCTTCTCTGCTGTTTCTGTTAGCGATATTCTCGCAATGCTGCCATTCTGATAAAACAACTTCACTAGTAGTGCACGGTCTCTCGTCTCAATAGGCATTACGTCTCAATGCAAAAGTTCAACTTTCTTAAGTTACAACAAAGATTCACTTCCCAAAGGGAATCAACATGCGTCACCAAGCAACAACCAAGGACTGACACAACGCAATTATACGGGAAGAACATTTTGACGTTGGAGTTAAAGAATGTTTCACGTTCTGATAGCTTACAGCGCCACATTTCTGCCTTGGAACTAATCATTTTTGTGGCATAATTCACTAGCGTATTGCTTAGTTAGCATATCTAAGAAATTTCGGACTCCTACAATGATTACAGTCCATGCTGTACCGCGCTGAATACTATAACTTTAACTGTGGACAGCCAGTGCAAGAAGGATCATTATTCAGATTATGTTGAAAATGGTCACAATCAATTCAAAACAGTCGGCATCAAACTCTCTGGATAATTCACCTGGCTATTTGGTAGTAATCTTTGATTTACAAATTAGGACTACCAACAGGAATCACAGTACAATTTGCATAAATATTATGAAGCAATGCTATGCCATAACATCATGATACAGTTATACCACAAAGAGAAACGCATGCTTAGTAATAGTGTTACCTTGGCAGACTCTGATTACATGTACAAAATACGATTTAAAAACATATCAAAATTGCCAGCAGGAACAAAGGAAGAGATTACATAATATTTGCATTAGGTTAAATATTATTTTATTTTTGTCAGTCTCATTATAATGCACTATTTCTATCACTGTTGTAGATGTAACATAAACAAATGTTTGAAAAGATAATTTAACAAAAAACAAAAGTGAAACCATTCCTGTCACTAAAAGTTTAACTTAGAAGAAATTTAGGCAAATATGTAAACTCTTACACAACATGATCTGATTAACACCAAATTCGTTCTCCAAATGTATTTTGTAATGAAGAAACCTTTCCAAGATCAAGAGGCACCTTCAATAGCAACTTCGGTTTGCCCGCGTACGTAAAATGGCCCCTCACGTGCAAACTCCTCAAGCCTCTGCATTGTATCATGACCAAATATTGCTGCAGCAGTGGGAGATTCTACTATTGTACGAATCACATCAAACTTTGCATCCTTACATGACTTGATGGTCTCCATGGAACGATCCAATAGGAATTCAACCAAGCCTGCAAAATAAGAAAGCAATAACTTAAAAAAAAAAACCCCACCAAAATACATCCTTTTCCCTACTCCAAATCACTGTGTGTTCTGTGTCCAACTGAGTGACAACAGGTTTGGTGATAGACTTGTTTTGGACTGGGAAGGAATCAAAATTGATGGCTGTAATGAATCAAATCCCAGGTATCTGAATGCTAGGATATACAAGCTTCAAGTTTTTTGTAACTGTTGATATAAATATTTTAGCCACAAAACCTCCAGTTGTATGTAGAATCCTAACTATAGGGGAGCGACTTTCCATTACAAAAATTCCACATGCATTGGCAGGGCTTTGAACTATGGCCACCTTGGTGAGAAGCCGGTGAATATGCCACCCAGCTATCATGCCCCGCACGTCTAGAAGAAGGGTTCTCTGTAACATATAACCCATTTCAGGTGCTACTCCAAATTCAGATTCCGTACTGATAGATGAACCATACTCCACCGATGTTTTTTCCCTTTATTCACATTTCTAAACATAAAATAAGGAATTATATTTAAATTAAAATTTCAAAAATACTGGGTTGATGCATAAGCAGGTATCATTTTAGTAGTGACAAATGTATTAATATTATTACTGTATACGTTTAATTATTGCACATTTGGGATAACGCGATACAATGGTTATACAAACTATATATTAGTATCACAAATCACCATCAGTAATACAATGCATTGGTTTTATCAGTGACTTTCTGCCAACAATTGGAAAATTTTTCAAATTCCAAGCCTGATGAAATCTACTGGTTTAGCATTTAAAAAGTTGACAAGCCAAGTTTGAAGATAGTTTCACCACAAAAAGAGAGTCCTTGCATGTAGTTCAATAAAGAACAAAAGAAGTGAAAATTGGAAGGGGCGAAAGCAGGAGAAAAAGGAGGGTGTGGAAGAACCTCCTAGCCAAGTTCTTGGATGGTGGCTGAGTGACCGACAGGCAAGTAAGACTGTGTAGTTCAAAGTGTGCAAACGGGACTTCTGACTGTGTTTTTGGTGAAACTATAGGTAGCTTTGATATCTCTCTTTGGAGAGAGAAAGGAAATAAATTAATACTGATATATTTGTCAATATATGGAAAATGGAATGGTGTCAAACAGCTAAACCCAGCAGGAGCCAGACAAGGGAAATGGATGATGATATTTGTAAATAACAGAAGTAGTCTTCAACACAAGAATGAGTGTTTGAGAGGAATGCATTGAAGAAGCAGGCAAGGGCTGTTAAAGTACAGTGTGGTTCATGTGAAAAGCACATAAGTGGTGAGTACAATCACAGTGCGAATCAGAGTGTAATGCTTCATGGAGCGAAGGCAGGTGAAAAGGAACCTTTCCACAAGGTACGTACGTCTCCCAGGGGATACATCATGGAGAGTCTGTGTCTGCAGAGAAAAAATCTGCTAGTACAGGCAAGGACTGTTAACCAAGAGAAGAACTACACATATACCAGGGTCAGAAACAGGATTGTTTAAATGCGTAAGACACAGGTGTCAGACACAACTGTCATTAATAGCCAGGATAATTTAAATAATTTGTAGGTGATGAATAGTACTGGGTTCCTCATTTACTATCAGAATGTAAGTGGACTGAAAACTATACTGGGTGAACTAAATCAGAACTTTCCAAACAGTAATTTTGAAATGTATATATTTACTGAATCATGACTGGACCCTACAGTGTATATGATCGCGAGGTTAATAGTGGGCAGGACAAAGTGTACAGAGTCGATAAAGCTACGGATGGAAAGGGGAGGGGAGATGGTGCCCTTACAGCAGTCAAAAGCATTTTATCCATCATGAAGTTGAGCAAGCAACGAAATAATGAATGCTTTCGAAGGTTTGCTTCTAAAATTACTTTTCAAGGAAAGGTCTGGTATGTGAGCGGTATTTACATTCCACTTTCTTCAATGTTAGAGATCTATTTGGACGTATTTGGATAGCTAGAATCTCACAACGAGATCCACGACAGTAACATAATAATTGTTGGAGATTTTAACATACCATTAATATGTAATAATAAAACAGACCAGAATATAAGTAGACAAACAGAAATTTCATGAACATACACGTATACAATTTGGCTTTGAATAATTCTGTTCCAAATTCTAATGGTAGATATGAGGGCGGATCAAATATAAACGGGAAATATTTTTTTAAAATTTACTGCATCAACCTAAAAAATTACACACACAGAGATAACTTTTTCGCACAGTGTCCTGCCTTTGATACACATTTTCTCCACCGGATTGGTAAGTTTTCGATGCCGGCCTGATAGAAAGAAGAGGGACATGTGCGGAGCCAGTTGCGCACAAAGTCTTCTACACTTGCATCATCATCGAACCGTTGTCCTCCTAGGTCTTGCTTGAGTGGTCGAAACAAATTGTAGTCGCAGAGCGATAAATCAGGATGGTACGGAGGGTGTTCCAGACATGTCCAGTGAATTTCCTCTGGTTTTTCCTGCATTGAAGCAGTAGTATGCGGCCTTGCATTGTCATGGAGAAGAATGACGTTTCTAATCGGTTGCCAGCATCACTTGTTGCGATATGCAGCTTTTACTTCATCCAAAAGGCGACAGTAATAGGCCGCATTAATTGTCCTTTGTTCTTGAAGAAACTCCAACAGCAAAATGCCCGCGGAGTCTCAGAAAATGTTGCAAGCACCTTTTCAGCATATAAGCGTTTAGCTTTGCCGTCACTTCGGGCTTCCTTGCTTTGACTCTGAGATGTAATGATGCACCCAAGTTTCATCAAAAGTCACAATACAACACAAGAAATCCTCTCCTTCCTCCTCCTAGTGATGCAGGAATCTCTGACAAACTTTCCGGCGTAAAATTTTTTGTTCCTGGTTGAGGAGACGAGGAATCCACCTGGCAAACAATTTTCTGGAATGGAATTCATCTTGGATGATGGTCTGAACACTTCTGTAACTTATTCCTATGGCTAACACAATTTGCAAACTGTTTACTGGCCGATCTTCACCAATAATGTTACGAATAGCAACAATGTTGTCTACAGTGATGCTTGTCCATGGTCTCCTTTCATGAGGTTCATTTTCTACAGCTTTTCTTCCTGCCACAAATTTTTTAGCCCACTCATACACCCGAGTCTGCAAAAGTGTTTCTTCCCCATACAGTGCGCGGAGTAGTCTTGAACTTTCGGAAGGTATGGCGCCCTCTTTTGCAAGAAATTTAATAATAATGCGTGGTGCAACAGGCAACATCTTGCTCACTCATAGTGTATTGAAGCAGCCCAGTTCTCCACAGTAGTTCGCGCGTGCAAAGCCCTTCTCCAGACACTCCCACCAACATCCTGGCAAACCCCGCCTCATAATTATTACTGACACCAGTGGTTACAGACTATTTTGAATCCGTATTGACGGTTGAACTTCTTACCAAATTGTACAAAAACTATTTTAATCTTCCTAGTCCATACTACAGTATATACTTTACGTCCAATTAAGACTAAACTTCGCTCCGAAATAGATATGTTTCGACCCGGCATTGGGTCATCCTCAGTAAGACATGTTGTTTGAGTCATCAGTCCATAGACTGGTTTGATGCAGCTCTCCATTCAACCCTATCCTGTGCTAACTTTTTCATTTCGACGTAACTATTGCATCCTACATCTGCACTAATCTGCTTGTCATATTCATACCTTGGTCTACCCCTACCGTTCTTACTGCCTACACTTCCTTAAAAAAAAACTGAACAAGTCCTGGATGTCTTCAGATGTGTCCTATCATTCTATCTCTTCTTCTTGTCAAATTTAGCCAAATCGATCTCCTCTCACCGATTCAATTCAGCATCTCTTCATTCGTGATTCAATCTATCCATCTCACATTCAGCATTCTTCTGTAAAACCACATTTCAAAAGCTTCTATTCTCTTTCTTTCTGAGCTAGTTATCATCCATGTTTCACTTCCATACAATGCCATGCTCCAGATGAAAGTCTTCAGAAACATCTTTCTAATTTCTATATCAATGTTTGAAGTGAGCAAATTTATTTTCTTAAGAAAGCTCTTCCTTGCTTGTGCTTGTCTGCATTTCATGTCCTCCTTACTTCTGCCATCATTAGTTATTTTACTACCCAAGTAACAATATTCATCTACTTCCTTTAAGACTTCATTTCCTAATCTAACATTTCCTGTATCACCTGCCTTCGTTCGACTGCACTCCATTACTTTTGTTTAGGACTTATTTATTTTCATCTTGTACTCCTTGCCCAAGACTTCGTCCATACCATTCAGCAGCTTCTCAAGATCTTCTGCAGTCTCAGATAAAATAACAATATCATTGGCAAATCTCAAGGTCATGATTTCCTCTCCTTGGATTGTGATTCCCTTTCCAAATTCCTCTTTGATTTCCTACCAGTTTGTCCGACGTAACTTGACCCACATCCCTGACATTCCCGTTTATATATCCCAGAACTTGTGTAATTATTGCTAGCATTTACTGTGCGAGAGTTGAATAATATTATTTCATTAGTGTTGCTGGTTTTGAAAGCAATATTTAGGTTCTGTTTTCTTAGGACGTTGGTGATTATGCGTCTATTATTATTGCTACATGTGAATGTGGCGTATTTTTCTTTAGTTTTTGACTCTTATGTCAAAATATTAAATTCACTATAGCAATTGAGAACAATAACTCGCCTAATTATTTAGACATAACACTTTCACGTCATAAGAATAATCACCTGGCATTTAACATTTACCGGAAAGCAAGTTACACTGTTAACACCATTAAACAAAATTCAATACATTCTGAAGCTCACAAAAAAAGCTGCCTACAATAGCACGTTAGAAAGAGCTTTAAAAATCCCGCTCTCAAAGAAAAATTTGAAAAAGGAAATCAGGACCTCCCGCGAAATAGCTTTGAACAACGGATTCAGCAAAAATATATAAATAAGCTAATCAATAAACATACTACTCACTTTCATCTATCCTGTCCGACCACTCTTAGTCAACTCTTGTTCTTTTCCTAACCCGACGGTATTAGAGTACTCGAGGCCTAGGGAGTCAAATGGTAAGTGCACACGATTTCCACCTAAAAATTTTATTACGATATTTTCATACAATTAACACCACATTTTTGGTTTCCTTTTACAGATTTTTACTTCTGATCCAACATTTAACACATTAGCTACATTCTACTGTGTCACTGCCTTTTCAACCAGCTTGTCAACAAACCCATATTCTCAACAACGTTATAACATCGTATCAAATGAGATGGTCCATAAAGGTCCAATATAAACATTGTATATTAACCTCCAACAACAACCTCGTACTTCTGCATCAAAGTGAACCACAATATCACCATACGCTATTGACTTTTAACTTACGTAAACAAATTATCACAGGTCACTTAACCATCCCTCAACTTTATTTTATTCAACATTATGTTTTTAAAATACGATTCCGATCGTCATTCTCAATATTATCTGTTCCAGCCGCTAGTCTATCCAACATCATTTTACAGCAATTTTACTACTTGTTTATAAAAAACTGTTGGTTTATTCATTTTACTCATATTAATAGTCTTTCAATTACTCACTCATAGCATTGTCTTTAAAACCAACATTGTACTAGTCTTACTATATGTTAATTTTCTTTCAAGTCTCTTCAATTAGTTTTATCTTATTTATATGTAAATCAGGTGCCGGATTTTATTTCAAGGTTAAACCCATGGCTGATGATGCCTACATGTAAGGCGAAACATGTACCATTTTAATTAACATGTCAATGTAATTCTACAAAGACAAGATTTATTGTATTGATTAGGTAGACAAATTAATAAATTAACGTATTGTTATTATTTCAATCAAAGTCATTCTGTCGCAGTCGCACATGGCCGAATATAACCTCCAGTTCAATGTCTAAGAGCATGACCAGAAAATGTTTTATAACCCACTGCTCCAAATTAAAAGGCTTTGGCTAACATTTGTTTTAGAAAAAGTGTAATCTGCAATAAAACAAGGATATGTGCATATGTTTTCATATTAGTTGTTTTGTGTTTTTCACACCATTCAGTGCACTTACTATTTTATAAGCCCCAGGACAAAATGTTTTCATATTTGTTCTCTTGTGTTTTTCATACCTTTTAATACTTACTTTCCTCTCATCTTGAGAAATGTTAGGTGTAGTTTTCACTGTACTCGCAGATATAAGACGTAAAATGCCTTCATGTGGGAAAAAAATCATATCTAGTGTTTCCATATCCCTGCTGGATAGTTTTATTCGTATATTCAGGAGTACATTTTCTCGCTTAACATGTTCAATTTTGTTGTCCCCTTGCAGAAACGTCTTAATGAGGTTTTACTGTAATAATAATAATAATAATAATAATAATAATAATAATAATAATAATAATAATAATAATAATAATAATAATAATAATAATAATAATAATCCCACTCTGATGAGTCTGGTGTCGGACCAAGGACGAAACGCTGGTTGATAGAGCAAACGCCTGAAAAGCCTTACATCCGAAAATAGTATGAACTCATGCTCCAAACGTGTGAATCAGTCATGCACTTAGATGCCATTACTTAGCAAATGCATAGAATAATATATTGCATATTGCGAAGCGCAATGCTATTTGGAAGCCTCCATGGCTGAGGTGGCAGCACGCCGGCCTCTCAACGCTGGATACCGTGGTTCAAATCCCTGTCACTTCATGTGAGATTTGTGCTGGACAAAGCAGAGGCAGGACAGGTTTTTCTCCGGGTACTCTGGTTTTCCCTGTCATCTTTCATTCCAGCAACACTCTCCATAAACTTTTCATTTCATCTATTAGGCATTTATCATTGGCCCAGAGGAATGTGACAGGTTTCGGAGCCGGCACATTTCCTAGCCTCGCCGCTAGATGGGGGCTTTATTTCATTCCTGACCCGGTCGAATGACTGGAAACAGGCTGTGGATTTTCATTTTCAAAGCTATTTGGATCAAATACCTAGCTGATGTACCCGTGCTTCACTACGGAATTCTCAGAAGGACTGTCCTTATAGTTTTCCCAACTGAAGTCAACATAAGTCATTACAATGATGTCAGTATGAATGTCGCAATTTTAAGCAATGCTGTCATATGAAGTATTCGATAAAATGAAAAACAGCACATTTCCTCACTTTTAGCGAAAAGTACCACGGTTATTACATGTGATAAAATTCATTTTTGGGTCCATATTGAAAGTATTTGTATTAAATAACACTAGTATGTTTTTATTGTTCTTCCACCTATTCAATACAATACAATCTTAAAAGTTAGGACTTTGTCCTTATCAAAATGTTAACATAAAATTAATACATTGGATGGTACATGTTTCGCCTATCAATAGTAGGCATCATCAGCCATTTATTACCTTAGGAATATTTTTAATTTTTTTAATTTGCTAGTTGTTTTTCGTCGCACCGACACAGATAGGTCTAATGGCGAAGATGGGACAGGGAAGGGCTAGGAGTGGTAAGGAAGCGGCCATGGCCTTAATTAAGGTACAGCCCCAGCCTTTGCCTGGTGTGAAAATGGGAAACCACGGAAAACCATTTTCAGGGCTGCCGACAGTGGGATTCGAACCTACCATCTCCCGAATACTGGATACTGGCAGCACTTAAGCGACTGCAGCTATCGAACTCGGTACCTTAGGAATAGATCAGGTACCTGATTGGGAAGGACTTACGAATACTGTTAAAAACTATGTCTTGTAAAATGGATTAGAGATCGTTAAACAACTATTACAATATGAAATGTAGTATACTATTACATAACAATATTTGTGTTAATATTTGAGTCTAAAAACATGACAATTATTTGAGGATTATAACATAGGTGGTTGGTTCTTGATATTACAATAAAGATAAAAATCAGAAAGCACATACCATGTAATTGTCAAATGGCATGTTGTTAAAAAGTTGAGGAAAGTTGAGCATTGGTAATGGCCGTTGGTTCTTGAAGTTAATACGTATTGATTTTCATTTATATGCTTATAAATTTTGAAAAATTTTCATATGGCCTGGTTCTTTTTAAGAAAATATTAGTTGGAATGCTGGTGCCGTAGGCTATATTGAAGTTTGTGTAGACGTCATTAGGCCATCTTCTTTGATGAAGTATTTGAGGGAAGAGTTTGTGATAGGTGTGGCTCTTCGTTGTGGGACGTGTTGAGGCGAGCGTATAGCTGAGACGGGCAACGCGTACCCAGCGGCATTCAAACAGTTCGGCAAACGTTTGATCTCCCTGGCCACTCACTGGCTGAGCATGGGTTGATTTATGACGGCAGTGGGATTTAAAACAGAAGTTCTCATTCCCCTTCAGAAATCCTTACAGCTCTGTTGCCAATGCACCTCTTGTTAAATAGAAGTCAGTCTCTTTTTTTCAGTAAGACAATTCGCACTTGCTTTGTTCGCTGTTTGAAAGTTTTGGATTATTTCTTTGCTTCGTTATCTAATATTTGTGAAGTGTACTGTTTTTCACTTAGCTTCATGCAGTAATGTGGAGGCTGTGGGAATCACACCTGGAAATTATCGCATCAGAAAAACCTGAATTAAATCTGCCAGTGCACGCAAACGATCCTCAACCGAGCACCAGTAGCAGTGATATTCGACCAAGTGGTACTGGTTCCATGTCCGCAAGTGATACTCGACTGAGTAGCAGTGATTCCGTGCCCGCGAGTGACACTCAGCCTGGTAGCAGTGGTTCCGTGCCCGTGAGTGATATTCAACCGAGTAGCAGTGGTTCCGCACCTGCGAGTAACTGGTAAGTAAAGTCAACGGCTGGTATGTAAGGCATACAAATACATTATGAAGAACATATGAAATGGCGTGTGGCTTTTAGTGCCGGGAGTGTCTGAGGACATGTTCGGCTTGCCAGATGCAGGTCTTTTGATATGACAACCGTAGGCGACCTGCACGTTGTGATGATGAAGACGACACATACACCCAGCCTTCGTGTCAGCAAAATTAACCAATGATGGTTAAAATTCCTGACCCTACCGGGAATCGAACCCGAGACCCCTGTGACCAAAGGCTAGCTAACCATTTAGCCATAGAGCTGGACATGAAGAATGTATGCAAGGGTTATATTTCGGAGACAATTATCTTAGCTTTTTTGAACTCCAAAGGCATGTATCCAGTTAGTAAGATGTCTGAAAAATGTTGCCAGCCATTTCTTCACATTTTGTCCCAGATTGATCAAGAACTCGGGATGAATTCCATCGAAGCCAGGAGCTTTAAATGGTTTTACATCTTTCAGTGCTGTATCAATCTCGGATACTGTGAAGGGATTTGCATATTCTGAAGACTGAGGTGCTGTTGACTTCAAGACTTGAAGTTGTCGTCTAATATATTTGGTATGTTTCTTGTCACCTGGAACTCGTGACGTTGCAATGATGTGAGAGGCAATTTGATCTGATGTAACTTCAGCCTGTTCTCTGCATACTGGTGGGCTTCCTCCTAATTTTTTGAGAAGACTTCAAGCTTCTCTGCTAGAGCGAGTAAAATCTATCCTCTCAACTGTTTCTATCCACTTATGCCTTTGAGATGAGTGCAGACTGGACAGAAGCTTGGTTGCTATGTTAGGATCTCCACATTGTTGAAAGTCTTGATATAGTGCTTCACTTTCTTCATTGCATCCAGGGATATATTCTTTGCGGTAACCTCTTGGAATGAACTTCTTAGCTGTTTCTATAACTGCACCAGCAAAACGCCTATAGTTGTTATATTTAGGAGGAATCCATCGGATGCACTTATCAAGTTCTGCTGTGAAATTGGTCCAGTCAGCTTTACGAAAATTCCAATGAGAATGTGGTGTTGATCTAATTACAGGGATTGTGATACCAATTTCAATTAGGATGGGCTTATGTTGGCTATGTGGAAATTCACCAATCACTTTTCTCGTGATGTTTCCAGGAAAACCACTTTCATTACAGCTTACAAAACAGGTCTGGATTTGTATCTTTGATCCATGCAGCTGATCTAAATGTGCCCTTGTCTTTAGCATCAAAAAAAAAAAAAGTGGAGATCATTTTCCTCTGCCCATTTCACGAGCATTCTACCATTTTCATCATTTTTGGAGTACTTTCAGAGTCCACGGTGACTTATAATCTCCAACATAAATTGCAGGATGCTTTGCAGTATATACGACTTTTTACAGGCCAAAGAATATTAGGTGGTTTATAGACATTTGTTATAGTAATGCCATGCAACTGTGTGACAACTGTATGTATATTTCCATCTGTATTTTCATAAATAAGCAAGGCTTCATTTATGTTGTTACAGATGTAGGTGGCTATTCCATACACATCGTGATATGTCACTCCAAGAGCAGTATAACCAGGGATACAACCTCTGCTTCGAAACTGATCTGCATTAGAAACGTGCGTTTCCTGAATGGCGACAATATCAATACTGTTGTTGAACGCCAAGTGTTTTCTTTCGTCAGAGGTCAGCACAATCAGACTGCTTCAGCCCCAGTGGAAGGGGGACAGAGTCACGCGCCTCACCGGCGTCAGTGAGTTCCGACACTTGGACGAGCGTGGGTAACAGTATTGTGTTTGTGCGCTACAACATGGACCACGGCGTCCTAATGTATATTTTGTACAGTGTAAATAGTTTTGTGAATAAATGAAGTATGTAATGTACATTATGTTGGCCTTCCCTTTGCACTTAATGAAGTACATTTCGTGGACTGTGGGAAGAGCTAGGCCTCGTTCAACACGAGTAAGCAACTCTAAAACGAGAGCGAACATTTTGGTCCTCCAGTGCCCGATGTGATTCAGTGACGATATTACATCTCGTAATCTGCGCATTTAGGTCTATTAGTGATAACAGTTTATTGACAAGTGTTTAGATTTGTGAAGTACGAATGTGTTCGTTTTACCGCCAAACTTACAACCACCCACGTGCCAAGTACTGCGCAGTAAGGTACAAATGAGTGACGTCAACTAACGTGCCATGTATGTGATTCACAACCATTTTCTACAAGAAACACTGTGACTTGTGATGTGATTAACTGAGTTCTAATACAGTTCTCATTCATTTTAAACTTCGAGATTGGAGCGTGTGTTGCCGCCATTTTGCGCGGACGAATACAGTCTTGCCAACCCAATTGATGGAAAGACCAAGGAGTAGTAATCCAGATCCGTAGCAGTAGTTCAAGAAGTGACCACCGGAGTGCAGCCCAGCCGCGCAGTGCTCTTTGGTTTTCAGCCCCGGTGTGGAAGGATACATTCTCCTGAACTGTAAGTAATCTGGCATTCCCAGTCCTTTATAATATATCCATTATTTCTTGTTATCCTTCACCATGGATCCTGTCCAGCGAAAAGGTCTCATAAAAAAGAGAGCAGTTATTAAGTCTCGTATAAAGTGTATAGCTAGTTTTGTCAGTACATTTAATGAAGGCTCAAATCTGAATGATATTCGAGTTAGGCAAAGGCTGCTATGTTCAAGTAAGGAGGAATACAACGATGTTCAAACCCAGTTAGAAATTAGCGATACCGAAGAGGTTCATGATGCAGATAGGGAATCCACTGTAGAACTCATCCTAGAAATAGAATCTAAGATGGAAACTCTGTTGAATGCAAATTTGAATGCAACTTCCCCCGCAACATCTAGTTCTTCAAATACCAGTAGCATACATGAAATAAGACTCCCTACAATTTCACTGCCAAAATTTACAGGAATTATTTCTGAATTTATTCATTTTCGAGATACCTTCCAGAGCCTAATAATTAATAATCATGCCTTAACAGACATACAGAGGTACTATTACCTACTATCATGCTTATCGGGAGAACCTCATAAATTAATTGAAAGCTTGCCTGTCACTGAAAGCAATTTCAAGGTAGCTGGGGAATTAATCTTTCAGAGATATAATAACCCCAAATTGATTGTAGACCTACACGTTAAGCAACTGCTAGATCTTCCGTCAGTTAAAACAGAGTCAGCTAAGGACTTAAGATTGTTGCTAAATCAACTGCTGAGCAACCTGAGTGCTATTGAAGTAATGGAAATAGATGTGCCTCTGCATGAAACTTTGTTATCTCGCTTAGTGCTAGATCGAATCAGCCTCGGTCTAAGAAAACAGTGGGAAGTTAAATCTTCAGATAAGAAGTTCCCTCGCTTGAAGGATTTAGTAGCTTCTTGGAGAATAGTTGTCAAACTCTGGAGCTAATCAACCCCGAAAAACACCAAAGCAACAAGCAACAGGTCGTATCCAAACATGGTGGTGATAAGAGCAGTAAGAAGTCCTTTGTCACAACAGCAACTCATTGTGAGTTTTGTAAGGCTTCTCACACCCTAACAAAATGCCCTAAGTTTCGTGAAGCCAGCGTTGGAAATAGAATAGATTTCATCAAGAAGTGTAAACTTTGCTTTAACTGTCTGGGTGCTAATCATACTTTAAAGGAGTGTAGTTCAGGAAATTGTCGAATCTGCAATAATAGACATCATACTCTGTTGCACAAGGAGCAGAGTACATCCTACAATGCTTCTACTATATCAGAAACCAACCAGACTCAGCAGCAAACCTACTGTGCTGTGAAGAGCAATTATACTCATGTAGAAGTTCTATTGTCAACAGCTCTCGTAGTGGTTACAGACAAACGTGGGAATGCACATCAGTGCCGAGCTCTACTTGATAGTGCGTCTCAAATGCATTTCATGTCCAGGCGTTTGGCAGATCGCTTAGGGATTGAACTGAGTCAGCACTCAATGCCTATAAGGGGAATTAGTGATACTAAGACAACTGAATCATCACATATTTGTCAAATCCAAGTTACATCTAGGGTCACAGACTACACTACCCCTATTGTTTGTGCTGTACTTCCTCGCATAACTGGTCAGCTCCCTACAGTACAGCTTGACACGTCTGACTGGCAGCTACCACAGGATATTTCCTTGGCGGATCCTCAATTTAGTACACCAGGTGAAGTTGATTTACTACTGGGGGCTTCAGTGTTTTTTGACATACTGCGTCGTGGTCAACTCACGAGAGAAAATCATCCTGTACTACAGGACACTGAATTTGGTTGGATCTTATCTGGCAAGATACCACCACACTCTCTCAAGTCTACCAGCAAGAAAGTAATGTCTTGTCTTGTGCGCGGCAATGAACTGCACGTACAGGTCGAACGATTTTGGCAACAAGAGGAAGTAAAGATGTCTCCCCCGCGTTCTAAGGAAGAAAGTCAGTGCGAAGAACACTTTGTGAACAACACTACTAGGGACAGCACCGGAAGATATGTTGTAAGACTCCCTATTAAACCACACCATGAGGAACTTGGGGATTCATTTAAATACGCCACTCAATGCCTCAGTCAAATTGAACAGCAGTTACATCGCCAACCAGACTTGAAGGAGGACTATGTTGAGTTCATGACAGAATATGCTGATCTTCATCACATGGAACTTGTGACAACGCAAACCAATAAGCCAACATATTACCTGCCGCATCATGCTGTAATTAAGCAGTCCAGCACTACCACTAAGGTCAGAGTCGTCTTCAACGCCTCTGCTAAAACTACTAGTAACTACTCACTGAACGATATCTTGATGGTTGGACCTACGGTGCAAGAAGACTTGTATTCTATCATCTTGAGATTTAGAACACATAAGTATGCCTTCACTGCAGGTGTTACAAAAATGTACAAGCAAATTCTAGTTCATCCTGATGACCAAGATCTGCAACGCATTGTATGGCGTTCATCTCCGAATGAACCTATCCAGATTTATCGACTTTCCACTGTAACTTATGGTACCTCAGCGGCGCCCTTTTTAGCCACAAGATGCCTGGTACAACTTGCCAACGATGGTGCACTGCAATACCCAAGAGCGTCGGAGACATTACGAAGAGACTTCTATGTTGATGATGTTCTGAGTGGAGCAGATACCATTGGAGATGCACTCAGTCTGCAACAAGAGCTGATCGAACTACTCAGTAGCGCAGGCTTTCCTCTTCGTAAATGGTGTGCTAACCATCCTACTCTTTTAGAGCACATACCTCTTGAGCACCAAGAATCACAACTGCCCTGGAGTCTGGATGACAAGGAAGAGGGTACCATTAAGGCCTTGGGACTACTGTGGCATCCTCTAAAGGACATCTTCCAGTTTGTAGCTACCAGTCACACCCAGAAGACCACAACCTGGACAAAACGTAGTGTGTTATCCTGCATTTCATCCATTTTTGATCCTTTGGGCCTCTTAGGTCCAGTAATAATAAAATGTAAAATTTTCTTGCAACATTTATGGCAGGCGAAAGTGGACTGGGATCAGAGTTTGCCTCCTGAGCTATTAACTACTTGGGAACAGTTTCATGCATATTTGCCATCACTCAACGACATTCGCATCCCTCGAAGAGTGACGGGAGACGGAGAGATTAAACAATATGAGTTACACGGATTCTCTGATGCTTCAGAAAGGGCCCTTGGAGCATCTGTTTACCTACGGAGTATAGATGTCAAGGATAATGTAACAGTAGTGCTGTTAAGCTCCAAATCCAGAGTAGCACCACTGAAACAGATTTCCCTCCCTAGACTTGAACTATGTGGTGCATTACTCCTTGTAAAATTAATGGATAAGGTTAAAACTTCACTTAACCTCAAAATTGAACAAAACTACTATTGGACTGATTCTACCATAGTACTAGCTTGGCTTGCAGGAGAGCCCGCATCTTGGAAAACGTTTGTTGGTAACCGAGTGTCTGAGATACAACAACTTTCATCTGTAGAACAGTGGGACCATGTGACGTCACAGGACAATCCAGCTGACATCATTTCGAGAGGGATTGAACCACATCTTCTTCAAGACAATCTGTTATGGTGGGCGGGACCATCCTGGCTCTACCAGCCACCGTCAACCTGGCCTGTCAGCGACATGAAGAAAACTTCCGAACTCACTGATGTACCAGAGCAACGGAAACCAGCTGTTTGCTTACTTGTTGTCAGTCATTTCCTTGAAGACTTAGTCCAATGCTTTTCTTCTTGGTCACGGCTGGTGAGAGTCATGGCCTTCATACTGAGATACATAAACAACCTCAGGCTTGCTGCTTCAAGGAGACAGGTGGGAAGTCTGACTGTAGCAGAACTTCAAGAGGCATCGCACAGGATCATTCGTACTACCCAAGAACGAGAATATGGTAAGGAGCTTCAAGATCTGCGACTTGGCAGACCGATCGCAAAGGACAGCAAGTTGAAGTCTCTTCATCCCTTTGTAGATGCAAACCAGATGCTTAGGGTGGGCGGCAGATTGGAACAATCGCAAGCTCCGTACAGCCAGAAACATCCCATCATCCTACCACCTAATCATCATGTGACTAGGTTGTTAGTAATGTGTGAGCACATGCGACTTCTGCATGCTGGACCCTAACTTTTGCTTGCAACCATTAGACAACGATATTGGATACGTAATGGTAAGTCTGTCATTAGGCACATAACACACAAGTGTCTCCCTTGCTACAAGTTGAAGGCAAGTACATCAACTCAACTCATGGGCCAGCTCCCGCACCACAGGGTAGAACCCAACAGACCATTTTTGAACTGCGGAGTTGACTATGGGGGTCCACTTCATATTAAGCAAGGGACTCGTAAGAGCAAAACAAAGCTAAAATGTTATATTGCTCTATTCATCTGCATGGCTACCAAGGCGATCCATATTGAACTTGTCTCTGACCTGTCTACTGATGCATTCCTAGCTGCTCTGCGTAGATTTACATCGCGTCGGGGTATCTGCCAGAATATCTACAGCGACAATGGAAGTACCTTCGTGGGAGCAAGAAACGAGCTATGGGAGCTTCACACCCTTTTCAGATCTCAAGTACATCAGAGGAAGGTGTATGACTTCGCATCTCAATGTGGAATCCAGTGGCATTTTATTCCACCGCATGCCCCTCATTTTGGTGGGCTGTGGGAGGCTGGCATAAAGTGTACTAAGTCCCATTTGAAGAAGGTTGCAGGAAATCTTGTAATGACTTTTGAATAAATGTCCACGTTGTTAGTTCAGATTGAGGCATGCCTGAATTCGAGACCAATAACCAAATTGTCTGATAATCCTGATGACTATTCATTCCTGACTCCCGGTCACTTCCTGATTGGAGAACCTCTCACAACCATCCCAGAGCCAGATTTACTTACAGTTTCAGGTTCTCGTCTGTCCAGGTGGCAACTACTTCAGCGTTGCAGACAGTACTTCTGGAAGCGATGGTCAAGGGACTATCTATGTCAACTCCAGCAGCGGACTAAGTGGTCAGCAGGAAGGGTCAACCTTCAACCCGGAACTCTGGTTCTTCTCAAGGAAGACAACTTGCCACCTCTTGTGTGGCAGACAGGGATCGTGGTAGATACGCACGCAGGTGCTGACGGCTTGGTGCGAGTTGCCACTATTCGCACGCCCAAGGGGACCTTCAAACGGCCAATTGCAAAACTTTGTGTCTTCCCAGAAGAGGTTGAAACTGTATATAGTGAAAAGGTGTAATTAGTGAAAAGGTGTAATCTTTGATGTGCTAAAACTTCGGTTTTTTCATTTGACTTTTTCAGTGTGAGTGCTAATTTTTATTGTTCTTAACAATATTTATGTTTGTAATTTATATATTAATTAGGTGGGCGGTATGTTGAACGCCATGTGTTTTCTTTCGTCAGAGGTCAGCACAATCAGACTGCTTCAGCCCCAGTGGAAGGGGACAGAGTCACGCGCCTCACCGGCGTCAGTGAGTTCCGACACTTGGACGAGCGTGGGTAACAGTATTGTGTTTGTGCGCTACAACATGGACCACGGCGTCCTAATGTATATTTTGTACAGTGTAAATAGTTTTGTGAATAAATGAAGTATGTAATGTACATTATGTTGGCCTTCCCTTTGCACTTAATGAAGTACATTTCGTGGACTGTGGGAAGAGCTAGGCCTCGTTCAACATGAGTAAGCAACTCTAAAACGAGACCGAACAACTGTTGTCCAATAAAAGTTTAGATAGATAGTCACACTTTGCTTTACTGATACTTTCGACATTTAGTTGGAGGAGTTGAATCGTTGATCCAATGTTTCTTGTTAGGGAGCTCTTAAAAGAGCTGTTGAGACATGTTTGATATGTCATTGTATCTAATTGCCAGGAGATCGCAGTGATAGACTGGCTGCCAAATATATTGTTGCTCGCTTAGCACCACCCAGGGGTCACATGTAGGGTATTTTGAGGTTAAATCTACGGACGTGAGCAACATAAGATAATTGCGATTTTAAAACCTGGCAAACCCAACAACAAGCCAGAAAATTATCACCCCATAGCCCTCCTTAGCTGTTGCTACAAACTGTTTGAAAGACTCATTTATTTTACATGTTACAAATTTCAATGCCAATAGACATAACAAATTTTCAGCCATGAGCTCTCATATGAAAGAAACAGGTCATCATTTCACAACTATTGAACAGGACCTAACAAACATCAAAATAGTAGGCAAAGGAAAATTAATGAACGAATTAGAAAACATTTACATATATCTGGATCAACATTACAACAAAGACCTAAATCTCAATGATCCCGTCGAAATAAAAAATCCCTTATACGAGACTTTACCCAATTTATTACAATCTTTAAATCCAAATTTAAATAAAATCCTTAAAAATCTTAAACTAACTTCCAATAAAGATCCCAACTTCCCCTTAAAGGGAACTCCCTCCGTCCCCGCCCCTGCTAATCTTCCACAGCCAACAGCCCGTAAGCTCAACCCTCCGTCCACCTCCTCTTCTCCATTACACCCCTCTTCCTCAATTCCATATTTTCAACAGCCAATTGCGCACAAGCTCAACGCTCCGCCCATTTCCTTTCCTCCATCACACCCCCCTCCCACAGTTCCACACAGATACAACACACGACATTCAAATCTTACTCATTCCAAGACCATACAGACAACCAGTTCATACTGCAAAACGAGAATGTAAGTAATTGAATATATATCATTTCACCTAATTAACCGTTTTTTCCTCTAAACTTCATATCTTTTATTCTCTTTTCATTACAGATTCTTCATTATATATCCTTCAATAGTCAATCTATATTCAAAACTACAGCCAACAACAAGTAAGAATGTTCCAATTTAACTATCAGTATACGAGTTAACAAAGATCTATACGGCAACATTCAATTATGAACTCTTTATAACTCCTTCAACAAAATTACGGAGACCGCGAACCCACTGCGTAAATAACGAGATTAATGGATTAGTTGGATACAACCTTATAATCTACATAGCACCATACTACAGTTAAATATTATGACTTTTCAACAAGAAAGTTTCAATGTCATCTCAAGCGGCTACTAAGTTCCATTAACCTTCTCTTCAACATGTAAATCAAGTTGCTTCCAGCCGAATTTCACTCGAACTTTGATACGGCAACTTTAGCCATAGACCTTGTTATTATGTGGTTAAGGCCTAGTTTGTCTAATTTATAAAATCATTTTAAAATTACTAGTGTAATATCATACCAACTTCAACTTTTTCTTCGCAAACATTTTAAATGAAGTTTTAATTGTAAATTATTATTTAAGAACTCATAACAATTTCTCACATTGTATAATTTCAATCTAATCTTATATTCTCATTTTATATTTTTTAACATGACAATCAGGATCCTGATTTTTATATTTGAGTATGAGTGTAAAAAGGCTGATGATGCCCTTTTAAAGGGCGAAACATGTCCCTTCAAATTTTAGTTTAATAGGATGTAAGTCCTAACTTTGTAAATTCTATTGTATTGAATAGGTTGATCCTAATAAATTTTAGTAATATCTTAAATTGAGACTCATATTTAACAGAATAAGCAGCACCATTTTACAGCACATTCCCATGGATCAGGCAGGCTTCAGACCAGGTCGCAGCTGTTGTGATCAAGTTTTGGCACTTACAACATTCATAGAAATGGGGTTCCAAAGAAAATTGAAAACATCTGTTGCTTTCGTTGATCTCACTGCTGCATTTGATACCATGTGGAGGGAAGGTATGGTCTATAAACTTCTCCGGGTCATAACATGCATAAAGATAGCAAGACTTACTAACAATATGTTGAGTGATAGGAGGCTTCAGGTTATCATCGGGAACAATGTGAGCACGGAGAGGAAGCTTAAAAATGGTTTGCCTCAAGGTTCAATCCTATCACCACTCCTGTTCAGCTTATATATATCTGATCTTCCTGAAGTTACATCACGGAAATTCTGCTACGCTGATGATATAGCATTAGCTGTGCAACACAAAGAACTGGAGAGAACTGAAGAGATTTTAACAAGGGATTTGTCCATTTTGGAAACTTAATTCAGGAACTGGAGACTAAAGCCCAACACCAATAAAACGGAGGTGTCTTGTTTCCATTTAAACAATCACTTAGCAAATACTAAATTGAATGTAAGTTTCTGTGGCAGGATACTTCACCACAACTGGAACCCAAAATATCTTGGAGTAATCTTGGATCAAACACTATCCTACAAGCAGCATCTGCTGGGCTCTGCACAGAAACTGGAAACACGTAACAACATCATTCATAAGCTTTGTGGAACTACCTGGGGTTCTTCGGCAAGCGTTTTCCGGTCTTCAGCTTTAGGCTTGGTATATTCAAGTGCTGAGTACTGTGCTCCAGTATGGATGAACAGTCATCACACAAGACTCATTGATACTGAATTGAATTCCACTATGCGCATAATAACTGGCACAATTCGATCTACACCAACTCATTGGCTCCCTCTTCTATCTGGAATAATGCCATCTGATTTACGCAGATCCACCGCTCTCATCAAGGAATTCAATAAAATCTTAAGGAACCCCGATCTACCTGTACATGAAGATCTACGAACTATCAACCAAAACAGATTACGTTCACGCCATCCCACTTTACGTAACGCATTAGACATGGTTGCTATAGGATACAACCCAACTACAGAGTGGCAAAGACGATGGGAAGCAGCAACGGAGACGCACCTGCACAGTATGTTCTTGAATGCCAAACTTCCAAGTGGATTCCAACTACCACGTAAAACAGGGTCTGCTCTGAACAGAATAAGAACAAGCCATGGCAGATGCAGAGACATGCTGTTTAAATGGAACAAGTTGCCGACACCCGCGTGTGACTGTGGAGCTGCACGACAAACAATACATCATATTGTCAGAGAGTGTGAAATGCGGGCATACACAGGCAGCAAAGTGGATTTCCTGATGGGAACTCCAGAAGCAATAGGCCTACAGTGGATCAGTGATCTTGACATTCAGTTGTAGGAAGCCTTTTCTTGTTCATTGTTTTCTTGTTATGTAAATATGTACAGTAAAACCTCGTTAATTCGAAGTCGTTGGGACTCAAAAATTGGACTTCGAATTACGTGTTTTCGAATTAACCGCCAATTCGCAATTCAGAAGTACCAACCCTTGCCGCATTCCAAAATATTCTAAGGCCCGTTACTGCATGCAGTCAACCTTGATTCACAGTTTATACCTTTCAAATACCATGAAAAAAAGAACTATTTCCAAAATGTATCCAAGAAGGTTCATTTACAGTATTCAAATAATGCACTCGGATATCTCACTGGTAAACATAACCTCACGCAACGAAATAAAGAAAGAAAAAAAAAAGCACGATTCAAAGACGAGGAGAAATCTATGCTGGCTTCCATGCGCAAGTGCTTTATTAATTGGATTACTACACTGTATGCATTTTAGATGCCTTGTATTTACACAGAAAGTACCCAATGCCCTTAAAATCAAACTTTCCTATGACTCTATCCTTGTACGATTTCCCGCCATAGCACTTTCTCGTACTTCAGAAATGTAAACACTTGTCGCGTCACAATGTATTCTTAGACCCATTAATACATGCAATCACCTCGATTCACAGTTTAAACCTTTCAAATGCCATGGAAAAAACTATTTCCGAAATGTATCCAACAAGGTGCATTTACAATGTTCAAATAATGCACTTCGATAAATCACTGACAAACATAACCTCACGTAACGAAAGAAAAAAATATCGCACAATTCAAAGACGATGATAAATTATGCTGGTTCCCCTGTGCAAATGCATTATTTTTTGGATTTCTGTACTGTTTGCATTTTTAGATGCTTTGTACTGGCATGGAAAGTGCCCGACGCCCTTAAAACATTGTAGCTTATCGAACTTTCGTATGACGAGGGGATAAAGTATCTCGCTTCCATGTGCATTGCAACGCACTACTATGACCTCCATCCCTCACCCTTGTACGATTTCCCAGCTGGCAATTTCTCCTTTAAAACCATAAGACAGTTTGGGCTCGCATGAAAATAAAGCAATGCAGTTTCACCGGCAATGACAATATTGTTCGGTGCCTACGAATTTATTATATGAGCCACGTTTTTTCGTCAACTGTCGGCATTGCCAGTGTTCGCGGATTCTGTTTTCCCGCACACTGCCTGTTGTGTGATATTACGGCGTTTCTTAAAAGGTTGAATACAAAAGAATTCCGACTTCATTCAACTTAGCAATCATGAAGCGCACTGTAGACCCACCGAAGTGAGTGTAAGTGCGGAAAGCTACCCCTCCACATTCCGGAATGCACGTTCTATTATGACGCGGAACGGATAAATTTCGAGTTGAAATTACTCTATAACATACTATTGTTTTAAAATGTAAAGGCAGTTTCGAATTAAAAGTCTGAATTTCGGAATTTGTACTTTGAATTACGAATAATCCGTATTTCGAATTAAACAATTGAAATAACATGCAAAACTATATCTCATGTTCCCGGGAACGAGAGCTTCTTCGAATTAGGCGGAATTTTGAATTAACCGATTTCGAATTATCGAGGTTCTACTGTATATAATTTATATCTGAACTCAGCTTGATTGTATGGGCCATACGATAAATAAATAAATAAATAAATAAATAAATAAATAAATAAATAAATAAATAAATAAATAAATAAATAAATTTCGGAGACAGCTAAAATGTTGAAACTTAACAGGAAAACTATAAGTAAAATAGTAAAGAGGGGACCTGCAACTCCAAAAAGTGTGGTAATAATAGGGTTATCTTTAATAAAATTAATGATTTTTGCTGTGACTTGGTGAGATGCGAGGTATATACATTCTTTACTAAAGGTAAGTCACCAACCGTACAGGAACTGTTAAAACATTTGAAAAATGTGTGTGGCTTTCCTTATGAAAAAAAAACTACTCTAAGACAGCTGTTGATAAAACTTGGATTTTGTTTCCGTATTCTGAGGGAAAAAACTGATTGTAATGGAATCTGCTAGAATAGTAGCTTAGCGATATAAATTCATAGACCATCTCCAGAAGTTGCGTTCCGAGGGTTGCAGAGTTGTCTATCTAGATGAAACTTGGTACAATACTCACGACATTGTGAAGAAAGGGTGGGATGATGAAACTTGTAATTGCATATTGAAAGCACAAAATTGCGAGACAAGCGTATTATGGTATTGCATGCTGGAGGCAGTGAGGGATGGGTTGAGCATTGCCTTTATTTGTAGGCTAAAATCATTGGAGACTGCAAAGCTGATAGCCATGATGAAATGACAGCTCAAGTTTTTGAAAACTGGTTTAGGTCTCATCTTCTAGAAAACCTACCACGTGACTGAAAATGTGTAATCGTGATGGACAACGCAAGCAATCATTCACGGCAGCTGGTTAGGTTTCCTTCCATGAACACTAATATTAAAGACATCATTAAGTTTATGGAGTACAATAACATTCCCGTGCCAAAACCTATACCCATCAAGGCAGTTATATTGCAGGAAATCAAATCATCCAATATCAATAAAAGGTACGCTGTAGAGGAGATCGCAGCCTCATGTGGACACGAGGTTTTGCAACTCCCTCCAAATCACTGTATTTTAAACCCTATAGAAATGATCTGGTCTCAACTGAAGGCGTATGTTAGGAAAAATAATGTTACGCCAACTTTGAGTGCTAGTGTGTGTCAATTTCTGCGTGAAGGAGCTGGAACGATCGGTCCTGAGAGGTGGTCTGCTTGTGTTCGAAGCATTATTAAGACAGAAGAGAAGTACATGAAACACAACACAGATAGCAACCAAAATAGATTTGTAATTCAGCTAGCAGACAATGATGAGGACGACGAATAGAGGTAAGGTAAATAAATACTGCATTTTATTTTTAAATATAGCTAAGTTTGCTTGTTATTTTATGTCCAAACTACATACTCCGATATTTATTATTATTATTATCATCCAAGTCCCTAGTTCATGAGTTTACTTTTCCTTTGCTGAGTGAGTTGGCCATGCGGTTAGGGGCGCGCAGCTGTGAGCTTGCATCCGGGAGATAGTGGGTTCAAGCCCCACTGTCGGCAGCTCTGAAGATGGTTTCCCGTGGTTTCCCATTTTCACACCAGGCAAATGCTGGGGAAGTACCTTAATTAAAGCCACGGGCACTTACTTCCCACTCCTAGGCCTTTCCTAGCCCATCATCGCCATAACAAATTGTAAAAAAAATTGTTTTACCTTTCCTTTCTTTACTGAAAGCGAGACACTGATATTAGCAGCATAAAATTAATATTTTAATAGGCCTACTTTGGTATCAATTTAAGTTTAGTATTTTAGGAGACCTATTTGTATGCACAAATAGCTCATGGCGATCATTTATGGCTATTTGAGAGTTCTTTGTCAAATTTATTTAATAATTCCTTCTTCCTGTTTTTTCATTCTTCTAACATCTGCGACCACCGCACGGGTTAAGCACGAAACACATTATTCTGTGATATTGGTTTTTGCTGTGGTTCATGGTCAGGTTTTTATGTTTATATTTGGACTTTAGAATAAATTAAATGTTAAAATGCTTAAATAATCGACGCAAAATATGACAACCTTGCTCTTGACAGCGCTCACTTGCCCTTTAACCCTCTACTGCATGAATTATTTTTCGTTTCCGTTTGGTGAAGAAAATTTCAAGCCTTAATGTTTAACATACGCTCAGTGGTTTAGATATACCAGCAATTCTTAACTGGGCCTAATAGCTTAACACTCGTATGTGATGTGGATTGCCATATTGGAATATATATACGATTTTCCACGATTTTACGTTAAGCTGTTAACATTCAAAGACCGAACATTACTGCCTACTGGGCATGGGTACGTATTGCAGGGCGCAAGTATACTTGCACGACCGTAGGTCGGTAATGTCTTTGAGGTCGAGCCAGAGGTACTCCTGAAGCCTGTGGTAATATGATGGGGAGGGCCCACTTAAAATAAACGGTGGTTGGTTCGCGTGGATGTTGACGGGGTGGAAGGGAGTACCTTTGGCTGTTTTGTAAAAAAAAAAAAAAAAAAAAGAGGCATCACTGGGATATGTGTTTAATTGACTATACAGTTGAAGGTGTGCCGTAAAACTACCTCTGTCTATAATATTTATCCATTTACACAGGTGAAAAGTTATTTGTTGCCTAATGGCAACAGTATGCAGTAGAGGGTTAAACGACGCACCCCTTGTGTCCACAGGAAAGAAACCGACTGACAACCCTCATTATCATTAGAGCGGGCCGACTGGCAATCCTCATTATTACCAGGGTGGGCCAATTTTTGAGATCAGAAGATGCTGCATGGGTATACGTTCAGCGTCAAGACTTTACTAGTCGAAAGGGAATGTTGTTGTCAGTCGGTGGGTAGCCAAGTGTGTGATAAAATTCTGTAATTAAAGAGTTATTTTGAAAATTTAATGATGGACCATAATTGGAATTAAGGGGCTGAATAGTTGACATTAAATGAAAAGTGTTGACACATACCACTTTGGTCGCTGAGATGTTAACTTATGCTGAGGGCTTTAGAGCAACTGGCAGTCGCCGAGCTCTTACTTTGTGTGTTGTATTTGTGAAGTCTTGGTGGAGGGGGTTGAGCTTGAGAAGGCGTGGCTAAGGGCCCATTCGCTGCGCGTGAGGAGGAGTTGCCGGCAGCGGGAGAAGGGAAGGGAGGTGGTGTGTGTGTGTTAGATCAGTGGGAGTGTTTACTGATTTGGTGGTAAATATTTTATAAAAATTACTATTCAGAAGAAACGGTTTTTTAAACAGAATTGGAATCTGTTCGTAAAGAGGACTTTTGTTATCTATTACGTCATTTAAGTTTTTGTCTTTGTTAAATTGTTGATCTAGGAAGATGTACAAGTTTTCATATTCCGTCATGAGCTTACCTTTTTCAATTCTTTTTAAGATTTCTAAATCCTGATCTATTGTTGTAAATTTGTGACCTGTTTCCTTCATGTGGTTACTCATCGCAGAGTACTTATTATGTCTTTGCGTGTTATAATGGTCTGCATATCTAGTCGAGAAACAGCGGCCAGTATGAGAATGTTTATCAGCTATTTATTCGCATCAATATCGGAAAGTGAAAGTGATGGCGAACCTCCCATAAAATAACCTATCATAACAAAGTGGTCTGAGGGCACACCTCCAAATGATTGTATGCCAATACATTTTCCCTAAGATTTTCAAGAATATATCTCTCAGATTGATGAAACTTTTGCCAATGCATTAGAGAAACATTACTGACAATCTGTATATCTCAGTTTATGACATGTTCTAGTTTTGTGTACATATGATCAAAAATATTACTATTTTAAATTTAGGAATTACACTTTTTGAACAGTCTGTACATTTTTCTAGTCAAATCATTCATGCAATTTCGTGTCACCACAACATTCCTCAGTACATTACGTAGATGTATAAAACTTCATAGATTTATTTTATACGTTGTGAACATTTTTGTATTTTATTTAGACAAGTAAAAGCTGCCAAATATGACCGCCGCCACAAAAATTAACATTGCCAGTTCTAGGGTTAAATATTCTAATTGTTACTGAGATAATTGGAGGTTCCCCCTTATCATTCCTTTGCTATCACGGGTGTTACGCATTACCACATTATTTCAAGCCCCACTTTAAAGGATTATCTGTTAAACAAGGCTAACTAAAACTAGCTACACATATACATGCTACAGTCTTTATTCGCTAATGACTAAGGAACACAAACCTGGATGATTCTTCATATATTCTTGTCCCCAAGACTGCTCAGCCAAGACATTCAGAACTTGCAGACCAGCTAGTCTCAGTTCAGGGAATGGCTGACGGCTAACAGCCATGATGGTTTCCAATGGATTTGGAGACAGGGCATCAAACCAAGATTTAGTGAGAGCAAGAGACAATGTATCTTGATCAGGAACCTAAAAATATTAAAAAGAAAGCAGATGAAAGAAACTTATAACGGCTTGAAGATACAACACAACCAGTTATTTAGGTTTATGAAAGGGAAATAATCAAGCAGTGGCATACAAAAATATTAAACACTAAAACCAACATGATCATATCCCACAATCTTGATGGAGCTACGACAAGTCAAATTTTGTTCCTCTTCATTTCACTCTATCTCTACATCAGTTCTCATCCATATCATGGCCCGGCCCTGCTTTAACCAGGTTCATCCATTGCAATTTGGGTCTTCGCTGACCTCTCCGCCCTTTCATTTATAAATTCCATGTATTGTTACAGCATTTCTTCTTCACTCATCCATTTAATAACTCCAAACCATCTTGGTCTAATGTTCTCTATTTTATCCCTCAACATCTTGACAATTACTTTCTATACGTCTTCACTTCTAATTTTTATCTTTCCTTGTCTTCTGTAACATACTCTTCAGAAATTTCATTTGTGCTGCCTTATTTATTTTTCACCTTTAATTGTCACACCCAAGGTCTCAGCTGATAATATAAAATATGCCCTCATGTCCTTTACAATACAGTGGAACCTCAATTATCCGTTCCCGGAAACTACGTTTTCGCGGATTATTAGTTCAAACTACATGGTCCTGCGAACATCCTAATTAAATCATGTTGTAAATGTCTCACGTCATCCATTCCTCGAAGAAATGATTTCCCGGATCAACTATTCAGAAATTTAAGTTCCATCAATGCTAAATCCTCGATCAAGTGTTTTTCAAGAGAAAGTATCTCACGATAGGACAGCTACGACATACCTATGGATTTTGATGCTAACGTCCCGTCATTGCGATAATTATAGGAAGTACTGTACTGGGAAAGCGATCGGCAGTGAACATGCTTAAGGGACCATTTTAGCATCACATTCAGCTGGTATTATTTAGCGAATAATCGGAAATTGTAAAGCAGAGAGGCCAAGAGAATCGGAAGGAGACCGAGTATTTTGACAGCTCTACTTGAAGACGGAACAAGTTTCATCCACTGTTCGTACTTATGAAACATCTACATTATGTCCTCGGTTAGATGTTTATTTTTTACCATTTCTCTATCGTATTGCCGAAGAGGTTTTCAGCACTCCTTACAGGGCACTACAGGCCTATAATATAGTCACTGGGCTTTCAGACAGAAATCAAAATTAATCCTAACATGAATCGAGTATTTTAAGATGATCGGAACAATTGCATTCTTGAGACCAGAAGAAATGTTACACTTTACATATATAAGGCCAATACTGTTTTGGTCCTAATATAAGATGGAGCTTTTTACGTTTACGTATCTATCTAAAAAAGACCTTATGAAAACAGCATATGTTATATTTGCACAGCGTAACATTTAAGAAGTTCGTATCCTTTCCCACTCACACTGGCTTGTGCAGCGAGCGCATTTTCCAGCTCAGCTTTAGGTCACGAATAAACCAAAATTTCTGGAGTTTTGATGGGTTTATTTTCTCTTTACAATCTGTTTACGATTAGTGACGGGCAGAATTGAATATTTAATGCATTGGAGAACTTTTGAAAATCGATACTTACATTCGAAACCATAGTCTCGAGTTCAACATAAACTTTAAAAGTCGCTGTAAGCTTAATTTACGTGGTAAAAATTTCCAGAAACTTACAACAGTATACCAGTGACCAAATTACAATGGAAGATTTAAAAAAAGGGATTTTGTAATCATGTTGTGTGCTTTTGTATCTGATGTGCTTTATTTGATTAGATTAGAGAATTAAAAACCACTTGCGATCGATTGTTGTTCGGCTTGGTGTTATTTATTAGATATTTAGATGAGCTTAGCTGATCATAATGTTGCTGACATGAAAGAAGTTTTGAAGTGAAAATGACGAAGTTTCCCCGGTAAAAGTAAATATCAAGTATCGAGATTTGTAACTCATGTAATTAACGTCTGAAGCCGGCCGCGCAGTCTAGCTTGCCTGCCTCTCACCCGTATACCTCGGGTTCGATACACCGACTATGTCAGGCATTTTTACCTGAATTGGAGGGCTGATTCTAGGTCCACCAGCTAACGTGACTATCGTTAATTGAGAAGCTATCTAACAGTGAGATGATGATCCCGGTCTAGAACGCCAGGAATAACGGCCAAGAGAATTCGTCACACTGACCATGTGTCACCTCGTAATCTGCAGAACTTAGGGCTGAGCAGCGGTCGCTTGGTAGGCAAGGCTCATTAGGCTGTAGTTTGTTTTGTTTTCGTGGTGTTTGTTAGATTATAATTATACGCATTTAATTAATCTTTAGCCGAATTGGTGATGGTTTTAATTCGTTCCATGATCTTCCGTTTTACCGTACCTTACGTTTTTCTTTTCTGGGGTCCCCCCAAAACGAAGAATCGAGGTTCCATTATACTTCTTTTGTCTTTGTTCCCTAGCAGATTCCAACTTCTGTAGTGGAATAATCTTCCACGTAGTATCTTCGCATTGATTTTAGCCATATCTAATAAAATTTTACACTTATTCACTCTCAAAGTATCTGTGGTTTTCCACAAATCAGAATCAGAATCATCTTCAATCTTCTCACTTACATGATCACGCTAATGTTCAATAGTTCTTATCACCATATACTTAGCAAATAGTTTTGCATTCACTGCATTACCATGATAACATGATGCTGTTGCAGCATATTGTATAGACAACAGTACATTTTCCTGACATAGTTCAGAACCCATTTGGAACCATTCAATTTTGCACACTTTGCTTCAACAGAATTAAGCATTCAAAATACATTGTTTCTACCACCTCCACAGTTTTCTTTCTCAAAAATCTGCCCTTTATCTTAAAACAATACATAAATGAAAAGTCCTCATGCTCACCTTTAGTGCAATGATGTTGGCAACTGTATTCAGAGCTCGCACCCTCCACTCTGTAGGTGAATTGGCTATCTTGCATGCCAGAGTCTTCATGGCATTATTCATAGCATCTCCTGAAATTAGAAAATAAATAAAGTTTACAACATTTTTCTTATCGTTATGAATGAGACAATATTGTTTTAAATACCTCTATATTGTACAACAAAGATATTGTTGATGCTTTAGATAATTTACACTGTCCAATATTGTCTAATTTTGACAATAAGTATAGTCGCTTATTAAATAACCAAATTAAAGACATAAACAAAATACTTCAAATATTTTTTTAAAAAATGCTATGCACTGTAAATCGGGGAGTATATTACACAATGTACTGTGTTAGCTAATTTCCTGTTGTCCTCCCGCTCTGAAAACAAATAAACATTACTCATATACTGAATATAATAATAATGTAATCAGTTTTACATCCCCCTAACTACTACTTTGGTTTCTCAGAGAAACCGAGGTGCCGCAGTTTTGTTCCGCGGGAGTTCTTTTACGTGCTGGTAGATCTACTGATAGAGGGCTGACATATTTGAGCACCTTTAAATATCACTGGACTGAGCCAGGATCAAACTTGCCAACTTGGGCTCAAAAAGCCAGTGCCTTAACCGTCTGAACCATTCAGCCTGGCTAAAGTGAATATAGAATCTGTCTTTAAACTTCCTATTATTTTCACACCAGGCAAATGCTGGGGCTGTACTTTAATTAAGGCCATGGCCGATTCCTTCCAACTCCTACGCCTTTCCTATCCCATCGTCGCCATAAGACCTGTCTGTGTCGGTGCGACGTAAAGCCACTAGCAAAAAAAGAAATCCCTATTAACACAATATGGTACCGGTTTTTTATCGTGATGTGCAGTGTGTGTGTTCGCCATCGTGATGTTTTTGGCACTGATCTGATAAAAATTCTCGCTGAGAAGGACCGTTCAACATCGCAGGAAGTCACCAGTGCATATCTTGAAAGATAAAACTTGCTTGGTGAAATACCTTCCGGGGCTTCTTCTTGTTCTCCACGAAACAGATAGAAAACTTGAATAACCTGGATTTTGTTTCAAGACTGCATGGTGTTTAGAAACTCTGACACCAATTTCCTGTCATGATACCCGTAAGTTTCAATTTAGCATTCTCCAAAAATGGCATGAATTCTTGAAGTGAAAGGCCAATGTTCTTTAGTCAATATATGAATGTTTCATCTAAACAGTATTATGTGGCTGAAGATGTTGATATTATACGAAACATGTACCACTTTTAACCAACAAGTTGCCTTAAGCAATTTAGTGTATCGACAAGGTGGAAAATAAAAAATACTTAGTTGTGAATCTGCACCCTGACAATCGCATACTGATGCTGCCAACTCTGGAGGAAATGAATCTACAATTGACTTAACATCTTCAAAATATTCACTGTAGATACTAACAGCTTGAACCCAAGTAACTCATCATGTTAAGATAGTCTCAGGTGGCAAGGCTATGTGCAGTAGATGTCCTTTACAATATTGAACTCTCATCGGGGCTCTCACAAATTCTATTTTGTTGATGCTATTAAATTATATTTCATAAAATTACTTCTCACTTCTTCAGCGACACACTGTAATGTGTGTGCTAAACATGTGAAAAGAATAGTGTTAGGATAAAAAACTTGCGGTATTTTAGCGCCTTTAACATACCGGCCGTAACATCTGAATACAGAACAAGTAAATTATCTGCTTGTATGACTGCAAGTCACAGAAACTGTAGTTAACAATTCGTGCAATAGTTGCGTGTTAGTTTGTTCCCGGATTCTCGAATAGATTAAGTGTGACTTTGAGAGGTCTTCTGGATCCAGTGTACCAACAATAAGGTTGGCATCTGTCGTTTCATGTACTGTGATCCAGATATAGGAATTCTGAATATCACTTCGAATACATGCCAGTATATTCTGGTAACACCTGTCCAGATAATTCTTTCAAAGCATAGACTCATCTGGAATTGGCCTATTGCAATACTTTCCAAGAAGTGAAAGATATTCCATTACCTGAAGTTTCTTCCATGGAATGTTTTCAGCTACCATTACCTAGTACATATCTTTAAAAAAAACACACGATGTTTACTGTTTGTATGAAATACACTATGTAAATGTTGGGCAAGTTGTGACTTCATGGAACACTCTATAGCTATATTACACACTAGGCACATTACCACTTTCCCATCCACTGTAAAACATTCCTCAGTACTTGACCACTATCTTAGTTTGATGTAAGACTAGATACAATTGCAGCCATTTTTAGTAAGTCAATTTCACATAAGTTAAGAGAAGAAACAGAACACCGCTAATATACATTCATCCAACCGTCACAACTTAACTGGTCAGTTGAAGTATGAGGATGCATCCTGGAAACACAATCTATCATTTTCACCCAATGAGCTAGAAAGAAGACAAGGCCTGCAGAGTAGCTACTGCACCGCCATATTTGAATCCACTTAAACGTCACATCTGCTGTATTTTAAAGGACAAAAAAGTGGACGTGGTGATGAAGTAAGATACAGGCTCCAGCAATAAAGACCATTACACAGTTTTCTCAATTAGTAAACCACTTAAAGGTGCATAGTCTTTTTAAAGGCTGTTAAAATACAAGATATACGTAATTACATATTGCATGAAGAAGATAAATGAACACATTTCAGTACCTGAAAAATGCATCACAATACATTGCCACTAAGTACATTTATCAATACAGTACCGCTACTTACAGAGAATGAAAATAATAGGACAGAAAACTATGAACAGAATAATATGACAAAGAGAAATCATTTATACTGAAATATTCCATAATAAAATAAGCAATAATACCTAGTCTTGTCATAAATACTCTTACAAGGTTTTTTAAGAAAAACACAAATATAGTTAAAGATATTTTATTCTCCTTATAATTTATATTACATCCATTATGAATACATACCACCAATCATTTATCAAAATCGTCACCGTTTGCCTTTATACAAGCGGTAAGTCTCTTAGGGCAGTCATCTAAGCAGCACTCATGGTTTCTAAAGGAAAATCCGCCACTGCTTTCACTGGAGAGTGCTTCAGGCTGTCAATACTAGGCTGTTTCTCCTTGCAGACCATCTCCTCTAACACAGACCACAGTCTGTAATCCAAGGGATTGATGTCAGGACTGGAGTAAGGCCAATCAGTTGAGATATGAAGCTGGGAACATTGGCGCGAAGCCACTCCTGAGTGGTCTTGGTTTTGTGTGCTGGCGCTGAATTTGCTGGAAACTCCATTCTTGATTTTTAAAGAGTGTGTTGCTTAAAGGCTTTATTACTGACACTAACACTGCCTCTTTGTAGAGTTTTGCTGAAGTTTTTATCGCTCACAGAAATGGAGCTCAGTGGTGCCAGAATAGCTCACACCTCACCAAACAATTACTGAAGCAGGATGATGGCCTCGCTGGATCCTTGGAGGTCTTGCATGGACTTCACGAAATGATGGTAGCAAATATGATACACAGCAGGTCCGACTGCCTCAACTCCATACAACAGCACTAATCTTTCTCAGAATCTGGGATGGCCAAGTGCATTGCATTGGTCATTTAACCTTGTTATAAATTGAAGGCAGGCTATTGGTGAAGGGCTTGGGTCAGGTGAGTATAAATACCATTATGTGTGTGACAGAAAAATATTTTTCTAGAAAATCTTAAGGCATAAGAGAAAGCAATAGCAATTGAAATTACACACAGCAATATTAAGCGGAATCTAATAATTAAGTTATGTTAGGCAGCTTTGAAAACGTCAATGTGTTATAGCTGATTTCATCAATGTTTTTTGTATTTTCAATTGAGCAATTCAAGAACACCACGCTCTCTAAGAAGACTTGAGGTAGACTATCTGGATGATCCCAAGCTGGACTGACAATGCAGAGAGGAATCTTGGTTCCCGATGACATTACGATGACCGGCCAAGCAGGATGACCAGCACCCACAGCTGCGGAGGATGAATGAATGATGTCATTCCGGAAGCGAAAAAAGATAAGTTTCTTAAATAAAATGTATATATGTTGGTAGATAGTAACAAAGGTAACCCATTTGTAGTTAAAGCCTAGATGTTATATCGATATTGTTTTCAGAATGACCTAATTGTGTTAGATTCTCGCGAGTGATTATTTATCATGGTGATATAAGGGAATAGGTATTCTTCTTAAGAAACAAGACTAACCCCAGTTAGGGAATGCAATGTAGTAATGTGATAATGATATTTCAATCAAAGCAAAGAATTCCAACATGTTATGCCATATCATTTATGAAGTATTAATGAGTAGAATATTTTTAGGATTTTCGATAATATGCCAAGTGCTATGTTAATAGAGAGGTTATATGTTATCGTAATGAATTAGGATAACATTAGATATGGATATGATGGCAGAGAGAAGACATGTTAGTGTTATTTAAGAAGATATTGATCCAACTATATGAATATTCGAGAATAAGATTATTTGTGCGTCAAATAAGTTATATACATGAAATATTTGGAAGAATAGGATGATATATGATATGAAATGAGTAATGATGAAGATATTAAGGTGTTATATGTAAGAAATGAGGAATGTATTGAATGAATATATATTGCTACGATGAAATATGAGATGAAAATGGAATACTCGAAGTGAAAGGAAACATCATTGACGCAAATTAGGATCGTGTATGTTCATGATGCAATGACATTGTATCTGTTTGAGAATCCGCATCCTATGATAATGATGATGTGATTTCACATTTATAAAATATTATGGCATAGTAAAATCATCAAAAGGAATCTATATAAGATTGTTTATTTGTTCACTTGGACATTTTTTTAACTTGGTACTTCTACTTTAAAATCACACTTTCCTAAAATAATAATGGCATACTTAGGTTAACATGGATGATTATTACCACACTGTATAATAAACATAATTGAATAGATATCACATAATGTCTTTGAGAATAATGTTCCCTAGATACTAAAATAATTCGCACGAGGTCACGTATTGATATATTTAGGCATACTGTACTTGAGAATCCGATTACCTTGTTATGTGCAATGATTGATTTACGTTGAAAAGTGAATTAATATAAGCCATAATGTTGATTAACATAGTAACTTCAATGTGAATAGAAGCAGATTTTTGCTGTTAAATAAGAAACTTACTTTCCGGAATCTTACCTTAAGATACTACAAAACAAGATGAACAGAGCTTGTTCTAAGTGAAACTGATAAAAACTGATGTGTATAAAGAGAAATATAACTGTATATTATTAACATAACCAATAATTTCCTATGCAGATATGCATTTTACCACTTTTCTTTGTGAATATTGTATTAAAGTTAACTAATAGCTCATTTCAATTGTGATGTTAAAATGATTGACACAGATAATAATGATCCTTGATGATTATTTTAAACCAGCAGATCAAACATTAATTAATTTTTGAATTTAATTTCACCATTTCATTTCCTTTTATCAACATTTTTATTTCTTGAATAAATAATAGTAGTTAAAGTTTATATGAGATATTATTTAAAGTTTTCTGTAGTAATGTAAGTCAACATAGATTTAAGCTGCTGGATTATCAATTTTCTTGCGGCTCAGTATTACGTCAGATGGAGACGTCCATCAATACTAATGATAAAACTATATTGCGTATCAGCATTGTCTTGATTCCATGTTAAAAAATATATATATATTTTTGAAGATGAGAACAATGAACCCTGAGAGCAAGTTATGAATCTCATTCCGTATTGATGGTTATCACTTTACAAAAGAAAATATTTATAAAATCCTCCTATCAATACAATTCAAGTCATCTGTTAGATGAAGCAAAGTCTATACATGTTTCAGCCTAATCTCAAGGCCATCTTCAGTAGTAAAACAATGATTACATAATATACAAACAAATTAAAAAACGTAATGATGTGAAGTGACAGTGATCATGATTAGTGAGTTAAAAACACATTGAGGTGCAAAGTCCTCTCGTCTAATAGATCTTGCTGACTGTTAAATAAAACACTATGCTGAGGAGTGTAGTGAGACCGTCAATACTACGAATAAAACGTGTAACATCTGTAATGAGAAAAAAGGAATATATGAGTGGATGAAGAACAAGTTAAAAATGATGTACCAAAAGAAAACTCATATGACTTACTTGTAACAAAAAAGTTGTCGTCTCGAATGGAGATGACCTTGTCGGTCTCAAGTCACATTGACAACTAAGCCTGTGTGTGGCTTACTGTGTATCTGTGTCGATGTGGTTGGGAGGGGCAATGGAGGGGGAGGGGCAGGGAGGGAGGGACGTTGTGATTCGCGGAAGGAGGGTGTTGATGGAAGGGCGGGTCTTGTTCTAGAATGTCGGTAGTGAAACTCTTTTTTATTAATGAACTGTTCGCAGATGAGCGGGACAAAGGTTTCCAATAAAATATTTTTCTTTTCGTTGATTTCATTTAAGTTATAGACGGGATTGTTATATTGGTCGATATCTATATATATATTCTCTAGTATATTAAGTAAGGGACCTTTCTGTTCGTAATGCAGGATCTTTAAATCTTGATCAATCTTGATCAATTGTTGTGTATTTATGATTTTTCTCTCTACAATGTTCGCTCATGGCTGAGTAGCGATTATACTTTAGGGCATTAAGATGTTCGGAGTATCTTACATTGAAACTGCGGCCTGTTTGCCCAATATACGTTGAAAGACATGATTGGCATTTTAATTTGTATATTCCAGAGTTAGAAATTTTTTTGCTGTTGACAGTATGAGAATTAAAAAACATTTTTGTATTGGAGTGAACGGTCTTGAAAGCTACTTTTAACTTGTGCTTTTTAAAGATGTTTGAAATAGGATATATATTATTATTATTATTAAAGGTAAACGTGGTGAACTTCTCTTTATGGGAAGATTGTTTTTCTAAGGTGGTCTTGGGTTTATTTCTAAATTTATTGAGAATTTTATTCACGAAAGCTTTACTGAAACCATTACCTTCGGCTATTGCATAAATGGTGTTTATTTCCTTTCTAAAATTCTTACGGGATAAAGGAACATTAAGAGCTCTGAAAATCATACTATTGTAAGCTGTCTTCTTCTGTGTCCCTGGGTGTAGAGAAGTTTGATGGATTGTGTTTACTGTGTGAGTGGGCTTCCTGTAAATATTAAAAGAAATGGTTTTATTCTGATTGCTAGTAATAGTTAAATCGAGATAATTAAGGGAATTGTTGTTCTCGGATTCTATCGTAAACTTTATGTGTGGATCCAGGTTATTAAGTAATTCAAGAACGGTGTTGCTGTCAGTAATGTGAGAATCCAGGATAATAAAAGTATCATCCACATACCGAGTCCAATGTTTGATCCCATTAATTTTACCTATAATGTGAGTGTATTCGAGGAAATCTACGTAAATATCAGCGAGGATTCTCGAGGCCGGTGACCCCATAGAAAGCCCCTTCTGTTGGTATATGATGTTGTTAAAAGTAAAGAAGCCATTATTTAATGTAAACTTGAGAATCTGAATAAACTCTTCTATCTCCCCTATAGTCAATTTACTGAATTTGGATAGATTGTTTTTTACTATTTCGATGGTTTTATTGACGGGTACATTCGCATACATATTTTCTATGTCAAAAGAGTGAAGGGTGTAATGTTTCGGTAACGTGAGATTTTTTATTCTATTGCAGAATTCCAGGGAATTTTTAACTGACGTGTTAGCTTGAAAGGAAAAATGTGTTTTAAGAAAATTGTGAATAAATTGGGATATTTTATACGTCGGACTACTTCTGAAGTTAATAACGGGCCTTATGGGGACATCCGCCTTGTGAATCTTCGGTAACGCTTTCGCCGTAGGTAACTTGGGATTCATGATGATCAGTTTTGATTTTTCTACGTCATTAAACAAAAATAAAAAATTCTTAATTAAAGCTTTCAGCTCTCTTTGTATTCTATTGGTAGGATCTTTTTTTACTACGTTAAAGTTATTATTAGTAAAGAAGAATTGTGCTTTATTTACGTAGTTACTTTTCTCCATAACCACAGTAGCATTACCTTTATCTGCTTTAGTTACTATTAAATCGTTATCTTTAATTTTCTTTTTGAGATTGCATATGTTGGTGACTTGTTCTTTGTTGGGTTTGCCAGAACCGGTATGTTTCTGATCGAAAGATGAAAGTAACTTTCGCTTAACTTCATATCTAACCTCATTTTGAACGTCTGTAGGTAACCTATTAATCGCTAATTCAGATTCAGCCAACGTAATGATTAAATCATCGTGGTTGAAGGACGTGTCCCAGTTATGTTTTGGTCCCTTATTTAATATCTTGAGGTCCTTAGGATCAAGGTCAACTTGACTGAGGTTCACTACCGGCGGGTGAAAAACGTTCGATTCCGCGTGATTCTGCGTGTTTGGGGTATATGGGAAGCTTTTATTAAGTTATTCCACTTCTTGTCAAGAGTGCTTTGTTTTTTCGATAAAACCTTATCGAGTCTATTGGTGACGTGAGCCTGAAAAGAAGTCCATTCGAGAGGACATAATAAGGTCGAAACTTCTAAATGAGTGTCGTAAAGATTATTGTTAAGAAGTGCTTTTTTCTTTTGAAGGAATTTAATTTCCTCTCTTATCCAAATTTTATCCGTTTTTCGTTGAGTCGCGCGGGTTTTAGCCGTGTCTCTATGAGTTTTCTTCGTAAATTTTAAGAAATTAGGTGTGACGTCATTAGTTAAGCATTTTCTTAAAAAACATAAATCTTTACCTATTTGGCAACCTTTATCTTCAAATTACAATATAGGTTTGCTTTCTTACTAGCCTGGATGGCGTTACCATTGCAAGTTATGAATCTCATTCCGTATTGACGGTTATCACTTTACAAAAGAAAATATTTACAAAATCCTCCTATCAATACAATTCAAGTCATCTGTTAGATGAAGCAAAGTCTATACATGTTTCAGCCTAATCTCAAGGCCATCTTCAGTAGTAAAACAATGATTACATAATATACAAACAAATTAAAAAACGTAATGATGTGAAGTGACAGTGATCATGATTAGTCAGTTAAAAACACATTGATGTGCAAAGTCCTCTCGTCTAATAGATCTTGCTGACTGTTAAATAAAACACTATGCTGAGGAGTGTAGTGAGACCGTCAATACTACGAATAAAACGTGTAACATCTGTAATGAGAAAAAAGGAATATATGAGTGGATGAAGAACAAGTTAAAAATGATGTACCAAAAGAAAACTCATATGACTTACTTGTAACAAAAAAGTTGTCGTCTCGAATGGAGATGACCTTGTCGGTCTCAAGTCACATTGACAACTAAGCCTGTGTGTGGCTTACTGTGTATCTGTGTCGATGTGGTTGGGAGGGGTAATGGAGGGGGAGGGGCAGGGAGGGAGGGACGTTGTGATTCGCGGAAGGAGGGTGTTGATGGAAGGGCGGGTCTTGTTCTAGAATGTCGGTAGTGAAACTCTTTTTTATTAATGAACTGTTCGCAGATGAGCGGGACAAAGGTTTCCAATAAAATATTTTTCTTTTCGTTGATTTCATTTAAGTTATAGACGGGATTGTTATATTGGTCGATATCTATATATATATTCTCTAGTATATTAAGTAAGGGACCTTTCTGTTCGTAATGCAGGATCTTTAAATCTTGATCAATCTTGATCAATTGTTGTGTATTTATGATTTTTCTCTCTACAATGTTCGCTCATGGCTGAGTAGCGATTATACTTAAATGAAATCAACGAAAAGAAAAATATTTTATTGGAAACCTTTGTCCCGCTCATCTGCGAACAGTTCATTAATAAAAAAGAGTTTCACTACCGACATTCTAGAACAAGACCCGCCCTTCCATCAACACCCTCCTTCCGCGAATCACAACGTCCCTCCCTCCCTGCCCCTCCCCCTCCATTACCCCTCCCAACCACATCGACACAGATACACAGTAAGCCACACACAGGCTTAGTTGTCAATGTGACTTGAGACCGACAAGGTCATCTCCATTCGAGACGACAACTTTTTTGTTACAAGTAAGTCATATGAGTTTTCTTTTGGTACATCATTTTTAACTTGTTCTTCATCCACTCATATATTCCTTTTTTCTCATTACAGATGTTACACGTTTTATTCGTAGTATTGACGGTCTCACTACACTCCTCAGCATAGTGTTTTATTTAACAGTCAGCAAGATCTATTAGACGAGAGGACTTTGCACCTCAATGTGTTTTTAACTCACTAATCATGATCACTGTCACTTCACATCATTACGTTTTTTAATTTGTTTGTATATTATGTAATCATTGTTTTACTACTGAAGATGGCCTTGAGATTAGGCTGAAACATGTATAGACTTTGCTTCATCTAACAGATGACTTGAATTGTATTGATAGGAGGATTTTATAAATATTTTCTTTTGTAAAGTGAACCCTGAGAGATTGGTCGGGATTTCTTTTACGTCACCCATCCTGCAGGCGGGAAGGGCGTACTAGATATGTACGAAGAAGTTACATTCTTTGTATAATAGAACCACAATTTGCTAACATTTTCCATTTTCGGTTGTCTACAAGTAAAGGAATGGAATATGTAATTACATAAGAATCCAGGCCCTATTCATCAGGCATTCCATCAACAACATTTTGAACAATAGTAAAGAAGCCTGTTTCAATCACTATAACTGTGTTGTAGGAATTGGGAAGATGGCTTCATCTGTACTGGAATACATTAATACAGTATACTTTATATATCTATTATACTGCACATACCACTCATTGTCTTCCAATAAATACGTGGTCCTGATCAACATGCAATTCCTTGAAGAAAATGTTTCCAGTATTTTACTGTACTTCAAAATTAGTATGTGGTAATCTTAACAAACGTTTAAATGAATTAACTCTCAAGAATCCTGTCTGATGGCCAAGATCATTAAAGCATCAAGTATATATGGTGTGACATTAACGTTAACTCCGTAACTGGATTTGACACATAAAAGTGCTGTGAGGGTATTTTAACATTTGAATTTTTTAAAATCATGTCCCTCTTAATATGTAAACTGAACTGTATGAATCATTGTCCATATAGTCCAGTAATGTGGTCTGCACGTGACTGGCTTATCTCCTCCCCTTCTTGGTACTGGTAACGGGATACGAATGGCCTTGGTGAGTGTTGGGAGGGGGAGGGTAGCCATTTTGCAGTTACTGCCTGATCTTTCTACAAGACAGACAGAGTTGTGATGTAGACCTCATTATATTTCCGGGGTTTATCCTGGTTTCCACCCCCTTTTGGGGTGGGAATTTTATTAATGATTTATTTATTTTATCTGCTATTTATCCATTGGGTATGTAAATTTATCCTTTTATCGTTTGATCTGCATTCTTCTCCAACCTCCCATGAAATTCCGGCATTCCTGTTAGTATTTATTATATTGTAAGCTGTCTCTGTTTCTTAATTTCATTACCGACCCTTTTTCTAAAACTCATTATTCTTCTGGTTTGTGGATTTAAGTATTTACCATGGTCAGTAATTTCCTGTACGTCCATCCGTTTAGGAGGCATTCAAACTTGTACCTTTCCATTGGTAACTCTGTATCTTTAATTACGCGTTGTTTTTTAATTCTTCTTATGTCAGATACCATTTCCATAATATTATGTTTAATGGGAAACTTTCGGCTTTTCTTGGATTGAATTATTTCACCTTGATTTTAAATATCGTTAATATACCCATCTGTTCAGTAAGCTAACATTGAAAGTAATTCACCTTGTGGTGATAATCGTTTATTGTAATGAAGTACCGGTATGTAATAAGAAAAATGAAACCACCTCTTTATTTGCGGTGATCTGTCTCATGTTGGACTGCATATCATTATTTTTCCGGTCGTCTTGGTGACTATTGTGTGATGTTTTGTTTGTTTTTTTAAAAAAAGAGCTTGGTCTGATTTGATTTGGTGCTGTGACACGTTGGTGCCGATTTCGCTTGAGATCTGCCCTGCATATTCTGGATTGATATTTAATAATTACTTATTTTATCCAAGACTTGTTCTGGAATATCTGCGATAACCTCTATTGTAATCTGTACATTCTATTTATGCTAATATTGTATTAAGGAGCATCTTCTCCTTCCTGTGAACTTCAGTCTGATGTTTTGATGCTGATAGTTACTGTTCTCATATTAGATATCACCTCTGTGGTTGACCTTCTGTGTCAAACCTTGGGATTCTGCTGATTTTAAATTTAATACGAAATACTGAATTTAGGAGTGTTCACTCCATTGGATTACATTGGCCTTGATATGTCAATGACTATCTGTTCAGACCTTGTTTTAACTTTGCATTTCTTTAACTAGTTTCGCGAATTTTCCCCTTGCTTTCCTTGTACGGTTTTCTGCTCCTGTGATACATTAAGGTATTTTCACTGTACCAAGGTACTGGTTTCATTTCTCTCTTAATTTTACTAATAACTTGTTCCTTTTCTTACCAATTATCCTAAAACCAACGCAGATCATTCATCCTTGTAACCTTTATATTCCTTTATTAAATTTGTGTTTCCTGTGTTATCCTTTGAGACAACCGTTGGTATTACACTCTAAATTTGGTAAGTTGGTACTGATACAGAGGTCACCTTGCATGATCCACTCCTAGCTCGCTCTCCACTCATTTACCCCTTTGAGGTAAGTTTGTTATTCTTGCATGCTGATTCAATATTTACAGTTTTAATTGCCTTGGGGTTAGTGACACCACTGTGGAATTTGTGTTGTGGGTGTAACTGTACTGTGTGTTAATCTTAACCTAACCTGAACCTAGTACCGGGTAGCAAGTTCTGTTCACCCCATTTAGTCAGTGAATTTATATGTATCCTATTTTTATTTACCAAGCCACTGTGTTATCTTTAATTCTTATTTACTCCACGCTAAGTGTGTTTATATTGTAGTGTTTTTAATTAACATGCCCCTCTTCTGCACGTCACAGTGCACACATATTGGGTTTGAAGCCTTAGGCATTCTTGTAATTCTAAATGTATTCTTACGCTGGGTTAGCTGCTTATAGGTGTTTGGGTATTCTTAACCGCTTCTCCCATCTACTAGCGTATTTTAAAACTAACTTCCTTCATACCAGAAGTATTGCTGTACTATTCATTTATATACTGTCTCACGCCAGCCGAGTAGTTCGTGCCTAGGTGGCAGTCAGACAGCTGTCTCGTATTGCCTTGTGCAGTCCGCGCCAACTTTTTCATGAAGTATTTATTTGTATATACATTGTGATTAGTAAAATTTGTGAGTTGTTATGGTATAGTTTTTCTGCAAAGTGCATTGTCTATGTTTTGATAACTTTTTGTAAATTGGTTTGTGAATGCTGATAAAATGGTGCATGTGACGTGAACATGGCCTGGTTAGGAATTACACTGAATGATATCAGTGCCAATGAAATAGTGGAACATTTATTACAAGACACAGACACTGACACGTCTGATGGGCAGTGACTCAGAAAATGATGAGCCTGAAAAAGGAGAAGTGCTGGAAAGTGACAATGTATTGACTGACATACCAAGTAAGCCTAGGTCTAGATTTCCTTTCATGGGAGATGCAGGTATACACATATTACTGGAATGTAATCCGCTAGTAAAGTATTTTTGAATTCTCTTTTTTTACTGACAAACTATGTACTCTAATTGCTGATGAAACCAATTTATATGCCACACAATCAACTGAAAGAAAATATCAAGCTGGGAAAATGAAGAATAGAAGCTGTGACAAAAAGTGGGAACCTGCTAATAGCTCAGAAATAAAACTCTTGTTGGGCCTATTTTTATTACAAGGCATAGTTTAGAAGCCAACAACAGGGATGTTTTTCAGTAAAAACAGATTGACTTATACCCCATTCTTTACAGATATCATGACAATCATGATTTCATATGTTAGTGAAATTCCTGCACTTCAGCGACAATGCAAATTTTGATCTGGTAAGTGCCCCTACAAAGTTTTTCAAAATTTGGTCCGTGCTGAAATATACTGTTGAGCGATTTCAAGCAGCCTACACTCCTGAACGTGATATTGGCCACTGATGAGGGCCTGTTGTGGAAAGGTTGCCTTGGCTGGAAAATGTTCATTCCAAAGAAAAGAGCATGGTTTGGAATGGAGTCCTTCAACTTGTGCAAATCTGATTCTGGTTTCGTTTGGAACATTCTAGAGTACACTGGAAAATCTACACAGGTTCCAGCTGAAGTTGATGGTATTGAACTAAAGACTCTAGTGCTGTCACTAATAGATGACCTACCAGGCAAAGGGTATACATTATACATTGACAATTACTAATCTTCTCCAAGACTGTTTGAATTGTTTATGGAAAAGAAAATAATGCTGCAGGCATTTTACGTGTAAACAGGAAGGATGTACCCAAAGATCTGAAGACTTGAAAGTTACAAAAGAAGAGAGTTAACAGTCTGGTACAAGAACAAACAATGATAAACAGGAGGGCAGATAAGACAGATGTTCATATGGTTAGAACTGTCCATGACAATAATGTCCAACTTTTATGGGTTAAGAGAGGAAATCATTAGTTCAAGCCTATTCCGAGTATAGAGTACAACAAACGAATGGGAAGAGTCTATTTGTCTGACCAATGCGTCGCCAGTTACTCTGTGGCACGAAAACTAAAGAAATACTACATGAAAATGTTCCGGCACTTATTGGACATTGCTGTATTCAATTTAATTGTTCTCTACCAAAAGAAAGGTGGGACGGATTCTCAAATGAGTTTTCGTCTCAATCTGGTATCAAAACTGACAGAGAAGTATTGTGATTCAACATTGAAACCAAAATGTCCAAAATGTTGCGGAGATCCAGTGCAACAACTAATCCCATGTCACTTCATACCTGAGAACCCACCGACTGGAAGCAGGAATCACTCAAGAAAACTTTGGGTTGTGTGCTGTTGTGTGCCTGTTAAACCAAAGGCGACGGGAAACTGAAATTGTGAGTTTCGAGTACACACCATCGTCTACTTGGATGACTGATTAATATGGTCCACCGAGTGGACCCCGGCACTAGTGGAAGAGGTGCTGTTGTACATCCGAGTAATATTGGGCATCACCTTAAATGAAGCCAAGTCAACGTTGCAGCCTGTCAGCGTTTTGACATACTTAGGAGTGACCATTAGCATCCCGGAACAGGAGGTATCCCTGCACCATGCTACTCAACGACGGGTACAGGAACTTCTACGACGGATACACACTACAGATGACTACGGACGGCAGCAGATCGCAGGATACATGGCTTGGCTATGCTACGTGATGCATTGGCCCTTCTACATCACGAAGCATATTCTATCCAGTGAGCCTTATTGGGTGTGTAAGTTATTGACAGAAGACTTTGTGGCAACTCCCAGATCGACAGCAGTGCATCGACCTGATGTAGTGGTGTACTCAGATGCGACTCTACAGTCCATTGCGGCCGTCGCATCGGCCCATCAGATGGGCTGGGCACAGGCCTTTCAGGATCCGGCCCCTAATACATGTGACAGAGACAGTAGCAGCTGTTATGGCTGCAACATGGGCTATTTTGGACATCCCTGTTGATGCTAAGACTGTGCATATTTATACTGATAATGCCATTGCTTTGTGGACATTGTGTACAGGACGTGGCCCTACTTTACATAGGTTAACATATTTATTTGCCATGTATATATTTTTAATAAAGACTGCAGCAGAGAGAGGAGTGACCCTCTCGTGGCGCCCCGTCGCCTCCGCTGCCAACCCCGCTGACACTCCTTCCAGGGACGTGCTAAATTTTCTGCACACGCACCCGGACCTTCTATAAAAGGACCGGGGCGACCCTGGAGGAGCGTCAGTGTGAATGGAGCGGTGGAGGCCACGGGACGTCACAACGTCCGAATGACCTATGAACCAGAAAGTATTTATAACATATTGATGCATACCTGAAAACTTGAAAAAATATCATAATAATGCAAGGAACATTTTTTACACTCACTTTTGTATGACCACACTGTGTATATATATGTATATATTTATGGGTTTGCAAGAACAACGGTAATTAATATAATGCTATTGAATTCCTACTATGTCACTTATAATTTAAATAACTCAAGTAAAATATATTTTTTGACGAGTATTTACATCTGCTGCACAATACTGTAACCATTGCAAAAGTGCACGTTGAGCTGAATAATTACCCACTGGCTGGTTGATGCTATGAAACTATTCCCCAGTTACGGGGTTAATCGGTTAAGTCCCATTGGTGGAAAAAATTTCACCATATGAATGTTGGCTGGCAGGTAGGAGAGGTGATGATATACAATTTCTAATCACTAGCTTGCATGCCAAAAACCTGGGTTATATTCCACACCTCTCCGCAGTGTTCATATGGAGTGAAGGTGATAAATTCCATCAGATGGAGGCTGTAAGCCTTGGGCAGACCCCTTGGTGTTACTTGACAAGAGTAGGCTATGTGCCAACATCACGTTTCACCCTCCCCTTAACTCATTCTCATCATCATCCCCCACCCGGATGTAGATGTCAGCTACGGGCTTCAAATAGAAAGACCTGCAGCAGGCGAGTCGAACATGTTGTCGGACACTCCTGGCACTAAAAGCCAGGCGATAAATAATCCTTTTTATTTTCAATTTTGCTTTACTTCGTACCCACAGAGATCGGTGTTATAGTGATGATGGGATAGGAAAGGGCTAGGAGTGTGAAGGAAGTGGCCATGTTCTTGACCCTGGAACTGTAGCATTGCTACGATGACACTCATTCCTAGTACAGTAGAAGTCCGATATAGCGAGTACGGCATCTAACGAGAACCTCACTGATGCATCCGTTATTATGAGCGATTAAGCGCGCACAATTTTTTCCGTTTTTTTTATACACCCCAGTGATTGTGTTGCATTCGTTTGTCTTTGTTATCGTTTCCTCGCTATGTCCACTAGCAAGTTCTCTTGTTAACATTCAAAGGCGATGTCGGAGCTATTAGTAAAACCCGTCGACTGCTGTTCCGTAAAGAAAATTCGAAATGAAAGAGAGCACATTTTCGTAATAAATACGTAAATAATGTGCCCAATAACAGTTCTTAACTCGTTAAAAATAAAGGCTGACTAAACGATCGCTTAATTTTAATTCTAAATGCTGCATTTAAGTAAAAATGAGATACACCCCGAGATATGGCAGAGTGCATAATTGATTTCACAGGTCAGTTTACATTTTCTTACATCTGGTTAAATTACGGAAAGGTTATTATCATGTAAATTTATAGCAAGAAGGTCATCATTTCTCTACTGGCGCTTGAAGTATGTCTTCATCACATGTATAGTACTGTTAAGTAAGGATAGGTGACGCAGTTTGAATAAGGAAACTGAAACGTTCTCCACAAAATGCGATTGATCATCTTTGGTACAGTATAGTTTTCTCACTATCTGCATTTGCGAGCTCTCTCGTCGACATTCATAGGCGATGTTGGAGTCGATTAGTAATTCCCAACGACTGCTGTTCTCTAAAGAAAATTTGAAATGAAAGAGGATAACAAGTTTTTGTAATAAATGCGTAAATAATGTGGCCGATAGCAGTTGTTAACTCATTAAAAATAATGGCTGAAGTAAACGATCTCTTAATTTCCATGTTATATACTGAAATTGCAAATGTGATACACCTCAAGATATGGCAGAGTACATCACTGATTTCAGAGGATAGTTCATATTTTCTCGCGTCTAGTTAAATTTCAGAAAGGCTATTCACATGTAAATTTTTAGCGAGAATAACTCATTTCTCTACATGCGTTTCAAATACGTTTTCATGACATATATACGGTTAGGTTAGGTGACGCCATTTGAAGAAGAAAACTCTGGAATGATAACCGTATTTCTCCGAATCCAATACGACATTTTTTCCCTCAGAATCTCACACGAAAAATCCAAGGGTCGTCTGGTATTCGCAGCCTAACAGTAATGAATAACACTGGCAACTCTCGCGGTAACCACGCTGCTTCTTTTCACCACCGCACACAAAATTCGTTGACAAACGACTGCCTCTTTATTATACATCGGAACATCGCTAGCCGTGACAACCGGTTGTAGAGTGCCTGTATGTAATGTTACTGAATCTCGGGAAATAGTGAAGACAGAATGACATTCTGTTAGCCTCTACAAAAAACGTTTCTCAAATCTGCAGAATGGCATCAAAACATGCGAGCCTTCGAATTCTTACAGAAAGGCCACGGCTACTCAGTGGCAGAGTTATAACGCATCTACTGTACCTGAATCTTAGTAAAATTAAGTTTTAAAGACAGCAGAAATATTATCGTGGTGGATAGTCGTAAAGATACGTGGAACAGGTATTGCTGGCAAATTTTCAATGGGTTCTCGTCAATATTATGTCAATTTTAAGTTAATGGTCATTAAACACTCGAAAATGTAGAATAATTGTGCAGCTGCAAGAAAATATGGCACAGGCCTAAATAAAGCCAATATTTGGTGTCAGTGTGAAGACAGAGATACAGTAGTGAAAAATATGTGTACTGTTCAAAAACTGCATTCAGTGGTCCGCAACGAGGACACTTTAAACAAGTCAAAGATGAAATTGTGAGGTACGTGCACGAAAAAACACAAGGGCGGAATGGCCATACCATGGCGCAATAAACTTGTTCGTTGACCTTCAACGTCCGCGAATAGTCCTATACATCGCTAGCCGCTGAAGTTAGCCCAACACGGCAAGCGAAACGTGCGTGTAGCGGTAGCCGGTTATATCTGACGCGGAGTAAAATTACCGTAACAGTTTTATACACAGCAAGAATATTTTCCTGACGGATCGCCGTTTTGTAGAGATGCATGGAATAGATATTGCCTGCAAATGTTCAACGGGTTCTCTTTGGTATTATGATGCCAATTTTAAGTTAATTGTCATTAAACCCGCAGAAATAAAGAATCATTGTGCAGCCGCAAAAAAATGTGGCATAACGAAAGCCAATGTTCAGCGCCTAAAAATGCGTACTGTACAACAAAGGCATTTATATGATTTTACAAAGCACTTTTTGAGCCCAATTAAAATTTTTTGAAGGCAAATGTTCAGAATGAAATTAAACCTACACTTTCACGTAGTATCGGATTTCGAAAAATAACAAACAAGTAGGCCATAGTGTGGATATCATCCGCGGAAACACAAGTTTTGAACAAACTGATTGTCGTTTCATACAGATTTTAATGTGTATTGGAATTTTCCGACTTTTATACAAAAATCTGATATAACGACAATCCGCTATAGCGAGTAAATTTTCCGCTGTAACGGACTTCTACTGAATTCGTCAATTTTACGAGCTGCTAAAGAAATATCTCCTTACTTTCTAGTGTACAGAGTATTATCCTCTTTTTTAATATCATCTTTAATTTCAGTTATTCTTGGTTATTTACAAAGCTATAATTTGATAACTAAGCCAACTTCATACTAATAAAATTAATAATTTGAAAAATGGAAAAATCACTATAACAGTTAGAATTTCATCTTGTTTTGAAAATTAGCTTTCCTACAGCAAAAATTTTCTTGAGGAAATATTTAAAACATCACATCCCTTGCAAATGTAATTTATGTACTATATTAACTATAGGCCATAATGACAATCAGTAAATGAAAACCATAAAAACTATGGCCATAACAAGTAGTATTGTTATGTATTCAAATGTCTTACAAGGTATTTTCCTAACTAGATACAAATATAATGTTACTGATAGACTTTAAAACATCAATTTGTTTCTTAAAACAACCAATAATAATAATAATAATAATAATAATAATAATAATAATAATAATAATAATAATAATAATAATAATAATAATAATAATAATAATAATAATAATAATAATAATAATAATAATAATAAGACAAAATAATCTTAATTATAACAATGAAGGAACATCACTCAAAACTGTTCATTAATTAAATGTTCTAAAGATTTTCAGATTTATGTTAACATACCACTTCATCCACCTGACTTTCCTGGGAAAAATTAATTTCCTAGTCACAGAAAATGTCAGCACTTTAGCTAGTACAATCAAGGCAGGTCTTCCTTTGATGCTTTTTGCAAATGGCCTTCCCACATCTACAGTAAGTAGTAGTCATCCTTCTTTTAAGCCATCTGCAGTAGTGGCACATCTTCCTTGGTCCTTCTTGATTTCCAAAGCTGACAGTGGATTTTTCTTTTTCTCCTAAGACTTCCAAGATTGAAGATTTTAGTTTACTATTCAGCTTGGGAATTTGAAGACGTTCACGTTGCCACAGTTTACTAAGTTGCTGCTGAAGCTTCAGCATGAAATTTTGTCTGGCAAAAATGAGTGCAATTGGACTTGACAAAAGAGTGACTGAATGGGTGGCTCTGTTTCTAGAAAATAGAACTCAGAGAATTAGAGTAGGTGAAGCTTTATCTGTCCCTGTAAAAATTAAGAGGGGAATTCCTCAAGGCAGTATTATTGGACCTTTATGTTTTCTTATATATATCAATGATATGTGTAAAGAAGTGGAATCAGAGATAAGGCTTTTCGCAGATGATGTTATTCTGTACATAGTAATAAATAAGTTACAAGATTGTGAGCAACTGCAAAATGACCTCGATAATGTTGTGAGATGAATAGTAGGCAATGGTATGATGATAAACAGGGATAAAAGTCAGGTTGTGAGTTTCACAAATAGGAAAAGTCCTCTCAGTTTTAATTACTGCATTGATGGGGTGAAAGTTCCCTTTGGGGATCATTGTAAATACCTAGGTATAAATATAAGGAAAGATCTTCCTTGGGGTAATCACATAAATATGATTGTAAATAAAGGGTACAAATCTCTGCACATGGTTATGAGAGTATTTAGGGGTTGTAGTAAGGATGTAAAGGAGAGAGCATATTTGTCTCTGGTGAGACCTCAACTTGAGTATGCTTCCAGTGTATGGGACCCTTACTAGGATTACTTGATTCAGGAACCGGAAAAAATCCAAAGAAAAGCAGCTGGATTTGTTCTGGGTGATTTCCGGCAAAAGAGTAGTGTTACAAAAATGTTGCAAAGTTTGGCCTGGGAAGACTAGGGAGAAAGGAGACGAGCTGCTCGACTAAGTGGTATGTTCTGAGCTGTCAGTGGAGAGATGGTGTGGGAGGACATCAGTAGATAATGGTTTTTGCTGCCATCTATACATATTGTGAGCATAGACAATGAAGGAATTGATGCCCCCAATATTTATCATGTTGTACAAGTAGCATAGTGGCCATCTTTTGGTTTTTCTAGATGTGCCCATGCATTGAATCATTTGATCCAGACAGTCAACTTCATCTTTCATGTTGTTATATACTATGACCATCTCTGGTTTCTTCATAGCAAGATGGATAGCAGCAGAATGATGCATTGAGGAAATGAGGATTACTATTTTATTATCCTTTGGCTTGTATGACACCAAAGTTTTATCTTCATCAAAGAGAAATAGGGATAATCCGGTTCTTCGACCTTGAAACTTAAGGTCTGTCGCTTCCCTTGGCAGTTCTGTCTTTTCCTTTCATGGTAGCTACTACAGTCAGTTGTTTTTCCGATAGTAGGTTTCGAACTAGAGGAACACTGGTGAACCAATTGTTGAGTTGATCGACAAAAAAATCAGCAGCACTTACATTTGGTGGCGTAGTTACTTTTCCTAGGTACAGTCTAGCATCCATCATGTACTTTGTTCCACTATCACATATCATAACAATTTTAATGCCATATTTGTTAAGTTTTGAAGGAATAAACATTCTAAAAGGGCATTTCCCCTGGAAGCCTACTAGCTGTTCATCTATTGTGAGGTATGTGCCTGGTTTGTAATTACTTCTACAATTTGTTAAAGACATTTCCCAAATCTTAGAAATAGCTGCAAGTTTGTTTCCTTCCTTCCTTTGTCCCAGCGTATCCTTATAATTAAATCTTAAACAATTAATCAAGAAACAGAATCTTCTCTCAGACATTGTTGCCTCATATCTTTCACTAGAAAACGTTGTGTCAAACATGATTTTTGAGTTTAGATGGTTATCCTTTAGGGCTGCAGTTAGTACCAATAATCCGAGTAGAGCTTCAAGTTCTTTCATTGTGACATCTTGAAGATCGGCACCAGCCGATTTCTTATAATTAACCTGCTGGTGCACAATTTCTTCATTGGTATCAATCAAAACTTCAAGTAAATCAAGTGTGAAAAATTTCCTGAAAGCGTCCACTGGTTCTGTGACACCACTTGCATTTGGTGTGGGACCTGGCCTGACGTGAACAACATTTTTTTTGCATAATGTTTCCATCTAAATGTATGCACTCACTGGTTTTTCACTTAAAACCATTCTTTCCAGTGATTTCTTCTTTATCTTGTAATTTAATTATGTAAGGTCTTCCTGTATTATCTCCAGTTTGGCACTCGTCTTCCACTCCAGTGTCAATGTTTCTTTCAGCTGATAGCTCGCCACTACTTTCACGTGTAGATCTTATGTTATCTTCCCTATTTGTGCAAATTATTTGACTGTCAGTAGAAAATCCATTTTGACGGTTTCCTAGATTACTTTCATTTTCATCTTCCTTTCACCCTCTCCTCTTTTTAACTTCATTCTCACCGCCGACCACTGTATCCTCCCCCTTTTCTTCATCGCTGTCCGTTTCCACAGTTCCCATCGTACTCTTCCAAAGCTTTCTTGGCCTCCCTCTTTGTTTCCGCTTACTTCCCAATTCACAAAGACATACTAATATACTCTCTTCCTCGTGCTCTGAATCAGAACAATCAGGCATGTATTCTGGGTCTTTATCGCTCTCATATCCATCACTGTGACCAAAATCCACTTAGAGTACAGATTTTCTCCTTCGTAGTCAGATAAAAGCAAATCCAAAATATCATCCTCTGCAAGTGTCTGGTAATTCATTGTTTTGCACTGAACAGAATAAAAGACCAAATCAGTGTAATGATGATGTTCAGTGAACTAAAAGCCAACGTCAGTAAGACAGACCTCATGCAGAGAAAGTGACACTACCAACTGCATATCACTACCGATTTCTATAAGAATTCCTTGACCTCCCATAACTAGCGTTCATAAATCTTACGACACTTATCGTGCAAAACTAGCGCTTGTTAAATTTACGACATTGTGATTTGTTACAAAAATATATTTTGGCGGACTTACCCCAAGCAGCAAGCTTCTCGTAACGGCGGCAGAGCCACAACTGACCTGGGGAAGCATACCTGGAAGGAGAGGCAGCCAAGTGGCTCACAGGATGGAGGGGAGGGGAGTATCTGTCCTTGACTCTTAAGATTCATGACTGCTAGTGTTCTAGGGTTAAATAAGGTACAGTCTCAGCATTTGCCTGGTGTGAAATAGGGGAAACCATGAAAAACCATCTTCAGGGCTGCTGACAGTCGGGTTCGAACACACTATCTCCCGAATGATAGCTCAGAGTTGCGCGACTCTAACCACATCGTCAACTTGCTCGGTAATAATAAATACTCTCAAAAAACTATTTTTGATAGTTTACTTACCTAGGCTACTCAACATGTGTTTCCCTTCCACCGTAGTGGCGATGTAACCAACAGTCTCCATAGCAACACCTGCCATGATCATATCAGGACTGTCCAAAGTTTCAAACAGAGCTGTGACCATTGAGGGATATTTTGAGAAAAAGTCTTTTGGATTGACTTGAGCAACATTGCCAAAAAATTTGATTAAACCTGTAAGAAAATGCACACTTCATTCAATATGGGATTTCCATGAACATACACAATATATAAAAACTTACTGTTATCAAAAAACAGATATGAACTAAAAAATCTCCAGCAGTTATAAGCAAGTCATGCATTTCAGTTTTCAGTCCCCACTGAAGTTTTTTAAAATCACAATACTAGTGCAGTACAGTAGAGGTAATTTGTGTCTTTTGATTGAGGCTCAATGATGAAAAAATTACAGTTTAAAAAATTAAAAACACCGAGAAGCAAAGCTGAAAATAAAAATGAAGGGAAGCATGGTAAGAAGACGACCTGAAAGGATGATAAAGTATATCATTTATAGCTTTACATAATCCATGTTAAGAATTTTATCTTTATATATATTGTATTTCAATGTCCGTTGGGCGCTTCATTATTATTATTATTATTATTATTATTATTATTATTATATTGTGGAGGCATGCTTAGCCCAGTTGTTTACATGCTGGCTTTCCACCCGGATGGCCTAGGTTCAAATCTTGGTCGATCCCGAGTTAGGATTTTCACCTGAAAAATTATGTGGCGCCAGGAAGGGAATCTGGCGTTAAAAACGCTCGGCCAAAACCAAAATGAGCCTGGTGGCTCCAGTGACCCTAAAAATAGCTGAGACTAGCTGAAGAAAGTTGATTTTTATTATTATTATTATTATTTTGCAGGCTTGCTGGAGAGACGCACCAAGTCAATGTTTGGCCGTTGTGACTTTATGGTTTCATTATCAAGGTGAAAGTACAATCTACAGTTTGGAAAAACTAAGTGATTCAGTAGCATGGAAACAAGTAAATTCTGACTTTGTGAATCTCACCAAGTCAATAATCTCTCCACTGTGTTTGTATGGGGTAAGGGCATATGACACTTTTGATGGTGATTCGTCCATTAGGTGAGGAAGTTAAGCCTTCAACAGGCCCCTTGGTGTTATTCGACAGGACTAGGCTATGGGCTGACACCACATTTCACCCTCTTCCCCCTTGTATCATCATCATCATCATCATCATCATCATCATCATCATCATCAGGACACTCAAGGCGCATAGGTTGCCCATTAGCACTAAATAGAAACACCTGCATCTGGTGAGCCGAACATGTCCTTGGACACTCCTGGCACTAAAACCCATGTGCCAAATAAATAAGTAAATAAATGTCACGACCGCATATTGGAACGCACCCCTTTCATATCTCTGTGCTGAGCGAACGGACTCGAGCGAGTCTCGAATCCGCAACCTCCGAAATTGAGTAATGGTCTAGAACCTTAAGTGAATGTATAACAGTGGAAAGAAGTGACAGTGCTTCGAATATTTAAGTGAGTGATAATTTTGAATGGGAATTTGAAATATTCAAGGCCTATCATTCAATACAAATTTAACATAAAGCAAAGTCTAATGGAAGCTCAAGTCTAGCGTGTAACACTGTGAAATATCCGACAAAAAGGCGCCAAAGTAGAAATACAAACGCAACAGAAAGCCCTGAGGGCAGTCCGAGAAGCTAGAGGAAAAAAAATGTCACGTAGACCACACAGTGATTTTGACGCATCAGAAAAATACCTTAATCTAGTGTTCTACATACCCCGTTAGTTTAGTGGGAGGAACACGTGAGCCAATCAGACTGAGACACAACAGAATTCTGCAGTAGTAGGGGTTGGTAATTGGGAAGGCACTGGAAAGATTCAAGAAGGTGGAAACGAAAGATGTAAGCCGGAGTCTGAGAGCAGGAGGGAGATTCTGTCCAGCGACTGAGAGACGTGCTGTGGCAGTGAGCCACAGAGAGAGTTAATAGGGAAAACTGTTCCAGCTACCAAGAATCACGCATCGTGACTGTGAGACACAGACACACTGAGAGAGTGAACATACACCACTATTAAAGAAATTTAAGTAACGGCAGAGTCTTATTATGCTCAGTAAATGCACGATCAACCAGACAACTACAGTAAAGAAAATTGGACTTGAGTTGGAGAACAACAATATTTAAGCATACTGAGTTCGACTTCGTGGATCTGCATTACCGCTTCAACTAGTCATCATGATGTCCGAGACGCCTATGGCATTTGTAAAGTAACGTATGTAGAGAGATTTTGAGAGGACAGACTTGAGAAAACCTATGTCAGTACATAGTTATAAAGAAAAAAACAGCCTCTTTTTATTAGTGAATGGAAAGTGTAGCCTTGTCATTGCCTTGTGTAAGCTCCTAAAAATCAAACCCAAGTCTCCAGCTTGTCCAGACCTTTAATTAATTAATTAATTAATTAAATAAATAAATAAATTGCAAAGACTGGCCAGAATGTTTAACAACAGATAATAAGGAAAGGAAATTTGCCAAGTCATATTTTCGCTAAGGATGAACCGGTGATGTTTATGTTTAACTAGAATATAAATAAAGGAGCAAGCAACATAGCATTTAAGTAATAATATCTACTATACTACTGAATACTGATCTGCATTTAGGGCAGTCGCCCAGGTGGCAGATTCCCTATCCGTTGCTTTCCTAGCCTTTTCCTAAATGATTTCAAAGAAATTGGAAATTTATTGAACGTCTCCCTTGGTAAGTTATTCCAATCCCTAACTCCCCTTCCTATAAATGAATATTTGCCCCAGTTTGTCCTCTTGAATTCCAACTTTATCTTCATATTGTGATCTTTCCTACTTTTATAAACGCCACTCAAACTTATTCGTCTACTAATGTCATTCCACGCCATCTCTCCGCTGACAGCTCGGAACATACCACTTAGTCAAGCAGCTCTTTTTCTTTCTCTCAGTTCATCCCAACCCAAACTTCGCAACATTTTTGTAACGCTACTCTTTTGTCGGAAATCACCCAGAACAAATCAAGCTGCTTTTCTTTGGATTTTTCCAGTTCTTGAATTAGGTAATCCTGGTGAGGATCCCATACACTGGAACCATACTCTAGCTGGGGTCTTACCACAGACTTATATGCCCTCTCCTTTACATCCTTACTACAACCCCTAAACACCCTCATAACCATGTGCAGAGATCTGTACCCTTGTATTTACAATCCCATTTATGTGATTACCCCAATGGAGATCTGGAGATGGTTATTCTTGTGAAAGTGATGAGAAAGTAAGAAATTAGCCATCAAATACTATTCTGGAAGACCGAAGTGATGTGGTAAGGGTCCATTTAGAAAGCTTTCTTAAAATGGAAAAAATCGTTGTCCCAGGAGGTCTTTCCTTATACTACCTAGAAGAGAATATTTAGACACTAAATTTTCCATTTTTAAGATGTATAACAACTACGAAGAAACTAATACCATGCCTGCCAGTCAGCTGATGTACAGAAGAATATTATATAACGGGTACAGTACAGTCTGTCTTTTGTGTCCCAGTGTAGCAAATCTATCATCTGATTTGTCACTTAAGTAGACTATTAGATGAGAGAAGTTAACATGTTCAACCTAACCATATGTAAGTCCATAATGCTGGGCAGAATTATAAGGAAATGGTGGCAGTTCACAGAATTGGTTCCTGCTTGTTATAACGGGCAAGTTACGTTGCCTCCTGATGTAAGAGTCGTCGCTCTTTCTTGATACACACGAAGAACAAAATTGTAACAACTACATCTGTGCCTTATTGCTATATTAAGTACATGACTCCAAAATAAGGAATACAGAACACAAATTTATAGTGTGTGACCAGTCACATGTGGAGTTCTCTTGATTGTGACAAAGGAAGTCGTGAAGAATGAGTCAGTGTATTCTATTTAGAATTAGCCAACAGTCTTTAGGCCTACAAGATCACTGAGAAATAGCACAGGAAATGGGCCAATTTAAATCAAGGCACCGATTTTCAGTGGCTTTACTGACCTTGAGAACTGGCTGTCAGAAATGAGAAGTACTTCTTCTGACACAACTAGTAGAAGGGTTTGTTCACTTGAAGAAAAAGGATTTCAGGCTTTTGAAACAGTATTCAAATTAAAAGATATAATTTTCAATATGATAGATCCGTATTGAACTGTGCTTACAATAGCATTTACATATTTTATTATTAACGTCCACCTTTTCAATACAAACTGTACAATGTTGTTACATTACATTCAGGGACTAGTTTTGACCTAACTGTAGGTCATCATCAGCCTTAAAGGAAATCAACACAAGTACATCGAAGAAAATAATGTATAGACACAAAGGTCTTAAAAACTGTATGTGCAATTCATAGAATTGAAGTTAAGACTGGTTACATTAAAAAAAATTCCCATTGAAAGTTCAAGCAATTTAAGATACAGTGCAGTGTCAATGACATAAAAATGAAATATACATACCACGTAAGAAACTAAGATAAGGTTCAAGAGATGCGCAGCACCAAGTTAAAAAGTTGCTCTTTGATAGAGATTCATAAAAATCCGGTGCGCAGCACTACATTAAAAAGTTGTTTACGATAGACATCGTTAAATTGCTGGTCAAGGATGATGCGTAGAAGTTCAGTAAAAGCTCCTTAAATATGCTGCTTTCTATTCAACAATCATCATCTTTCAAGATTCTTAAAAACAGAAGAGCCTTTCTAACATCATGCATCGCATTCATGTATACTGAATATATGAATATCTTGAGAGGACAACGTGACTTCGGGTCGGTTGAACTTTGAATAGAAAGCAGCATATTTAAGGAGGCAGCCTTTATTGAACTTCTATCGTAAATCTCTATCGTAAATAACTTTTTAATGTAGTGCGGTGCACCAGATTTTTATGAATTCTCTATCAAAGAGCAACTTTTTTTTTTTTGCTAGGGGTTTTACGTCGCACCGACACAGATAGGTCTTATGGCGACGATGGGATAGGAAAGGCTTAGGAGTTGGAAGGAAGCGGCCGTGGCCTTAATTAAGGTACAGCCCCAGCATTTGCCTGGTGTGAAAATGGGAAACCACGGAAAACCATTTTCAGGGCTGCCGATAGTGGGATTCGAACCTACTATCTCCCGAATGCAAGCTCACAGCCGTGCGCCTCTACATGCACGGCCAACTCGCCCGGTGAACAACTTTTTAACTTAGTGCAGCGCATCTCTTGAATCTTATCTTAGTTTCTTACATGGTATGTTTATTTCATTTTTATGTCATTGACACTGCACTGTGTCTTAAATTGCTTGAACTTTCAACGGAATTTTATTTTATGTAACCAGTCTTAACTTCAATTCTATGAGTTGCGTATACAGTTTTCAAGACCTTTGTGTCTATACATTGTTTATTTTCTTCGATGTATTTGTGTTGATTTGCTTTAAGGCTGATGATGACCTACAGTTAGGTCGAAACTAGCGCCTGAATGTAAATGTAATGTAATAACATTGTACAGTTTGTATTGAAAAGGTGGACCTTAATAATAAAATATTTAAATACTATTGTATTTTGAAATATTACCCTAGTATCATTGGTTACGAATATGATTACATCACTGATTGTCCAGAACTGAATGTACAACAAACTCTTGATTATCTGGGTGTGGACTATCCAGGTTTGTGGATTGTTCGTACATAGTTTGGCGATTTAAAATTTTAAAAATGTAGCCTGAAGTACTGTATTCTGTTATAATTAGAATTAATTTTTTTTGTTTAGAATGCACACTTGTGCATGTGAATCACGTTTTACCACCGGAAGATGCTACGGACACCATTCCCACCGTCGGTATTCCCTGAAACATTTTCTGTTGTTTCCCATTTTATCTTCAGGTGATTGTAATGACTAACCTCATAACATGTCCACGGCCATGTATCTTTGCAAAATTATTTCCCTAGGCGCTAAATGGAGATAATTCCAAACACCCCTATCATGCCCCATTTTCAGTCAGTCTATTATAGTGGTGTTGATTTAACTTCACTGTGTGTGCATAGTTTAATTATATAGCTAAGCAAGTCTACTACTACAATGAAGAAGAATATAAAGATTCAAGTTTTCTTCCGGGACAGTTCCCTTCAAAATTCTTACTCTGTGCTTACACGATGTGAAAGTATGCTCTTAGACATCTCTAGACATTTTCTAAACACTGTAGGCAGATCTCAATAATAGCCTCTAGAATAAATCATTGACAATGATGTTAACCTGTATCACATATTTTGTGAATGAAAAACAGAAACAGAAAAAAATTTGTATGATTATTTCCCAAAAGTGAACTGAAAGCAAGTCATACGAAATACACTGTGCTTTTAAATGTTACTGTAACCTATGGCTTTATTGGGAAGCAACTCCAATAAAAAAATGATATCTCTAGACAACTGTAATATACAAGTAACATTAATGAAGTACAGATGTATTAGGGAACAGAGTCTTGTTTCATCTTGTTTCTGGCTGTCTGGTATAAGCCTGGTAAATTGCCTTGTTTTTCTAGGGTTGGGTTGAGTCCTGTGCACTGAAATAGGTGTTTCAAGTCCATCAATGATACAGTAATTTTGCAGATGGCAATCTTTCCAGCGGGAATTTTGATTCTAGCTGTATGTGCAGCTAAGCAGTCACGTCAAGTTTCCAATCTGAAGATTGCCACTGCTTCATTCCTTGGTTTGATTTTATTTTTGTTCTATAGGTCTTTTTTCTTCTCTTCCATTTCTTCAATGTAATTGTGTGAATAAGTTGTCAGTTTTCAGCAAGTTACATGGCGAATTCCAAATGCCATAATAGAACAACTGACTTCCAATCCAATCAATACCAAGAATGTAGAGCTGGAATGGGGCACACTTCAAAGACTTGGCAGAAAAAACAAGGAAGAGAAATGATTAGTTTGATAATAACGAAAATATTCTGAAATTAGTAAAAAAAATGGGAAGACTACTTATCCCTTACACAAGACCCGTCCTCTATAGTGAAGAAAGCACGTTTTCAAGAGTTTAGGATGAAATGTCAGGCTGATATAAGACAGATGAAAAACAAAGGGTGGCAGCAGAAAGCCAAGGAACTTCAGAATTTGTCCGATACCAGAGACCTTCGGAATTTCTAGGGCAAACTAAAGGAACTTTCTGGGCCCTCTCGCTCTTCATCAGGTGCACTGAAAGCCATTGACAATAACATAATCCTTACAGACAGTCAAGACATATTAAGACGCTGGAAAGAACACTTCAGCCTACTTTCAAATCGAAGCTCAACTGCTGTCGAAGACTTCCTCCATGTGCCAAAACATTCTGTGCAACAGTGGATGGCAGTCCAACCAACCTTCCATGAATTCACCAAAGCCCTCAAACGTATGAAACCAAGAAAATTTCCCGGACCTGGTAACATCCCTCTGGAACTTATTCAAAGTGGACTATCTTTGAAGACCAGGATTTTCTCCTTAATTCTTGTAATTTGGGAAACACAGAAGGTGCCTACCGATATGAAAAATGCCACCATAGTAACCATTTTCCAGAAAGGTGATCGAGGTATCTGTGGCAATTACTGTTGCATTTCCCTACTATCCACAGCAGGAAAAGTTCTGGCAAGGATTTTATTGAACCGTCTTTAGACTGGGTACTGGCTGAGTCTCACTATGGTTTCATGCCTCAAGAGGTACCTTCGACATGATCTTTTGTGCTAGACAAATCCAAGAGAAATGCAGGGAACAACAAATCCCGCTTCTTTTAGTATTTTACAATCTGGAAAAGACCTTTGATTCTGTTCCTAGAGAAGCTATGGGGATGGTGTTACAGCGCTCTGGCTGTCCGGACTGTTTTGTGGGCTTAATCCAGGCTCTTCATGACGGAATGGTTGGACGATTTCTTCACCTGAATGAGCTATCAGAAGAATTCCCTATCACAAACGGGCTTAAGCAAGGCTGTATGCTTACCCCCACCCTTTTGGCCCCGTACTCGGCAGCCATGCTTCACAAGACTTCTACTACCACCATGTAGGTGTGGAAATTAAGTTTTGGTATGATGGCGGACTGTTCAACCAAACCAGGCTCTGTTAACAGATAATGACTCATAATACTCGCATAATGGAGTTTCAATATGCTGATGACAATGCAACACCTCCCTATACACCTGAGGAGCTTCAAACATCCATCAACTTTTTTTTTTTTGCTATTTGTTTTACGTCGCACTGACACAGATAGGTCTTATGGCAACGATGGGAGATGAAAGGCCTGGGAATGGGAAGGAAGCGGCCGTGGCCTTAATTAAGGTACAGCCCCAGCATTTGCCTGCTGTGAAAATGGGAAACCACGGAAAACCATATTCAATCAACTGTTTTAAGGAAGCTTACGAACAATTTGGTCTGACCATCGACACCCATAAGACTAAAGTACTTACACAGCCGGCACCAGGTGGTACCGTACTTGAAATAATGTCACCATAGCAGGAACCCTTCTGGAACAGGTAGATCAATTCAACTACCTTGGTAGTATTTTAACTAGACACTGCAACTGAGGAAAGGATGCAGAAAATAGAATGTGCTCTGCCCATGCAGCTTACAGTCGCCACTTCCACCGAGTTTTTGTGAATAAGTATCTCAAAATATATACCAAACTAAGGCAAGCTGCACACATCTGTTTTGTGTAAGTTGCACGTGTATGTTCTGTAGCTCAGGTGGTATGGCATCTGCGCAAGAGAGGCCATTGCCGCAGGCGTATCTGTATGTTGCCATGTCACACAGCTGATAGTTACCAAAACGCACATGCTTGTTTAGAAAGCTTCATTCGTAACTACCGGTACAGAACGTTTTCGTCAGAGGAGAATATTAAGATGCCAGCAGTGTACATGGCTAATAAAAGACTACTTCACTGCAGTTTTAGTCCCACTTCAGGACTGGCTTTGTAGCTAACCTTAGAAGTATGTAGTGTTTGTAAGTTACATTAACGAGTTATTTAACTGAATGTACACCTAAAATCTACACACATTATGGTATACTGTAGGCACTTGTTTATCTGAATGTGGATTATCCACGGAACTTTCACAGCTTTAAAAAAAAAAATGCATGTGCAGTAATATTAAGGTTAGTTTCCAAAACATACTCGAAAAACTTGCATAGGTAATTTTACACGGCATTTGCTAAACAGCAATAAAATTGCATAATGATAATGTCAAGTATGTAAATATTAAAGTGCATACTACACTCTACAGATAGTTGCATTGAGCAGCTGCAGTAAGCTTCTTTGTATAATGCCTCTCCCACTACTTTCCAGAGTTATTCCTGTTTTCATATATCTGAGTAATTACTCGGTGAGAAATTGTAACGATCACTTTGCTCTTCCTCGAACTGCACTAGTCTGATGTTAAATTCAGAATTCACTTTGGTCTTCCTCGACTGCACTAGTCTGATGTTAAATTCAGAATTGTATCTCATTTTCAGATGGAATAAACTGAATACTAGACTGCTTCGGTGCTTCTATTGTTGTGTAGCATGTGTAAAAAGCTAGATCTTGCCTGGTGATCTGTTATACCACATGCATATCAATGGCAACACTGGCGCTTCCCATGACTGTGTGAGGCACTGCAATTGTTACTATGGTGGTAGCTTCCTGTTGTCATACCAATGGCATGCAACCTGTGCAATACGTACAAGTGTGTGGTCTGCCTAACGGTGTACCGAGCTGTAGTCATAACAACATTACTACTTGGATGTGAAACCTGGACAATTTACTGCTGTGACAAAGACAATTAGCATTAGCAGAAACTTAGATCCATTATGAACATTAAATGGGATGACTACATAAGCAATGTGGCAGTTCTTGACAAGGCACATATGAACAGCTAGAAGCCTTCATCATCACTCATTGGTTTAGATGGATTGGTTACATCAAGGGAATGAATGGTAGCAGACTGCCTAAAACTTCTCCATGGTGAGACTGGTCATGGCAAAAGGCCTCAAGGTGCTCCTTTGAAACATCATAAAGAATATTAAGATGATTTTTAATAACAAAAACATAAATTCTAATACCTGGGCAACAACTGTACAAAACTGTGTTCTTTGGCGCAAAGCTACTGCAGAAGGAGTCTCACTTTTTGAACAGGCATGTCGCAATCAAGAAATTGAAACCCATGAAAAGCAGAAACTATGCAAGATCCAACTGCATCCTCCACCCGCCTTTAGATGTGACCTGTGTGGTCGCATGTTTCATGCAAAGATTGGCTTGATCAGTCATCAACATCTCCACAGAGCCAACAGACTTTAAGAAGAACTGCAGGAGAAAAACGTATTCCCAGAAACGAGTAGCGGCCACAGCCACGTAAGTACCACAGTAGGCTTTCAAACGTGATATGTAGCCTGTTTTGTAAATACAGCAAATGTGCAGTTTCCGGTAAGGACACGTGTAGTTTGGATTATCCGGGTTTGTTGGTTATCTGCACATTTCATGTCTGATAATAAAGAGTTTGCTGTAATTAAAAATATCAGAAAACAACAGAGAAGCACTTGCAAAAACTTCAATAAAGTCAGCTTGGATCAGTAAAGAAAAGACCTGTTGTTACTTGGAATATTATTTACAAACGCATTATGCTTGCTACTGTTAAAATTATTCTCTCCCAGATTGCAAGAGCACTGATGAAACTCCAAAACCTACAACTCTGGATTGTAAAAGTGAAGATGGTCATTCAACAGAGCTTCCAAGATTGTGCAATACATTAATTTTCTCAACTAGTTCTACCCTAGTTAACATCAGAATTTCAATCAGCCTAATCCAAGGATATTTTATATGACTGTTAATATAGCGATTTAGCCACAGAACCTCCAGTTTTACGGGGAATCTAAACTATAGTGATGTGATTTTTAAGTTCAAATTTTTCACGTGCACTGGATGGGATTCAAATACCATCCACCTTAGTGAGAAGGAAGGGGCAATGACACTTTTCTCTCATGCCCCATTTTCTGTCAGTTTATTACAGTGGTGTGGATATACAGTAACTTCATTGTGTGTGTGCATAGTTTAATTATATACCTAAACAACAAGTCTTCTACTACTACAATAAAGAATATAAATTATCTTGGATTCAATAAAAATATTAATTATAGACATAACTAAAATAAAATAAAATATGATCATGTAATACAACATATTCCAACGATATTCACACAATTCAGAACTACTTTCCTCAAAACTGCATATTTGGCTCTGAATAAAAATCACATTTTCCCACAATAAGCAAATTCCACCAAGCCCATGATATATTTTCAAAATTTATTTATATACATTTTTTTCACTTGAGGAGTAGAGACTTACAGGGCAAATGCAGGGACATCCAATTTGATGCAGCTCTCCATGCCTCCTTATGGAACCGAACTTGTCACTTGGACATAAACATTGTTACTTTTACTCTAATCTGTAAATTTTATGTTCTGACCTCCCTCCACTGTTCTTACCATGGTATAATAATAATCATAATAATAATAATAATAATAATAATAATAATAATAATAATAATAATAATAATAATAATAATAATAATAATAATAATAACAACAACAACAACGTTATTGGTTTTACGTACCACTAACTATTTTTTAAGGTTTCCGGAAACACCAAGGTGCTGGAATTTTGTCCTGCTGGTGTTCTTTTGTGTGCCAGTAAATCTACCAACACGGGGCCAACATATTTGATCCCCTTCAAATACCATCGAACTGAGCCCAGATTGAACCTGCCAACTTGAGTTGATAAAGCCACCAGAACCGTCCGAGCCAGTCAGCCTGACTACAATTAAGTAATAATAATTAATTAATAATAATAATAATAATAATAATAATAATGTTATTTTTTTATGTCCAACTGACTACTACTGACGGTTTTTGGAGATGCGTAGGTGCCGGAATTTTATCCTGCAGGAGTTCTTTTAGGTGCCAGTAAATTTACTGACACTAGGCTAAAGTATTTGAGCACCTTCAAATACTACCGGACTGAGGCAGGATCAAACCTGCAAAGTTGGGATCAGAAGGCCAGCGCCTCAACCGTCTGAGTCACTCAGCCCAGTTACAATTAAGGGATGAGTCATAGATGTTTAAGGGTGCGTCCGATCAATCTATCGTCTGCTCTGATCAAATTTTACCAAATCGTTCTCCTCAATACAGCATGATTCAGAGTTTCTCATAGTCAAAATGAATACAGGAAAGTACTATCAAATTCTTCCTCTGAATTATTCATAAAAGCTATCTCAAGATATATTAGCTCAGGATTATTATTAATTTTATTATTAAAATATAATAATGATGATGATAACTGTTTCAAAAGTGCAAAAGAGAACTTGTACCTGATACTCAGAACAAACAAAAACCTGCTATTTCAGCCAGAAACAAAGTTTGTTTTCTAATAAACCTCACAAGAATAGTGAAGGGGCAACTGTACCTGGCAGTATAATGGTTCCTTCGATGTCCCCTTCAGCATTTGAAACTTTATCAGACAGGAACTCCAGTATCCTGTGCTGCTCAAGGTAGTGCAGGCCATGGGGAGTTACAGCAAGCTTTGTGAGTAGTTCCAGAGCATTCAGTTGCAGGAGAACATCATCAGTTTTGAATTCTTCAATGAGAGCAGGAAGAAGACCACACTCAACACTGGCTTGTAGCCCAGTAGCAGAATGTTCAGCTATTTCCACAACCACCTGCACTAAGTACACAATGCTGTCATAATGCATAGACAAATGTAATTACATTTGAGAATGAGATTTAGTTGAAACTGGTTTATAAGCAAGGTAGTTCTGAATTAAGCATAGGTTTTACAAGTTCCATCGATGCAGCATCGCATTACATATAATACTTTACAGAGTTATACACAACTGAGTTTAATGTAATTCTCATTTACGAGTACTATATCTTCAATATCGAGGCCGAAAGAGGGGACCGGTACTCAAAATGGAACTGGCAATGTTGCTTGCAGCAAACGATATACCGGTAATTCTCTTACCTCTACCACGCATTCCAGTATCCTGCATACTGTTAATATTTCCCCCCTCTACTGTGCATTCCACTGACCACTAATGAAGGGAATGGTTGAATTCCTGAAACATGTTTGGTTGAATAAATAATTTTCTTCCATTAATAAGTGTACTGACAAGGCTGATTCAAATATAACTATTTTAAATAATTCTGTACTACATTCTATTGGCTTTATGTAGCACCAACACAGATAGGTCTTATGGTGACGGGATAGGGAACAGCTAGGAGTAGGAAGGAAGTGGGCATGACCTTAATTAAGGTACAGCCCCCAGCATTTGCCTGGTGTGAAAATGGGAAACTATGGTAAACCATCTTCAGGGCTACCGACAGTGGGGTTCGAACCATTCTCTACCGAATGCTAGCTCACAGCTGCATGCCCCTAACCACATGGCCAACTCGCTTGTTGGTATCTGGCTGTGAATTAATGCCAAGTCAAATACACAGATTTGCAAAAAAGTGCACCAAGTTGTCAAAATGGCTTGAAACTCGACATGGGTCATTGTAACATTGATGTAAGTAAGTGATTACAACATAAGAATAATTTGTTGAGGAAAGTTGAACAGTTGAAAAGAGATTCTAGTTCTTTGTGGATCTACTGTACAGTATATATACACTGACGGGAAGAAGTATCTGAACACCATGAAATAAGGAATGTAGAATATGAAAAGTTTGGCAATATATTTGTCGATGTAACATATTTAATTGATTAAAGGTACAAGACTACAGGTTAATATCCACACGGGAAAATCCACCGCAAATGTGCCATGCTAGACCATTAATAACCTGTATAATTGCCTGACTGGTGAATGCAGGCATTCAAACATGCATGGATTGTCTCGTACAGGTGCCGGATATCAGCTTATGGGATGGAGTTCCATGCCTGTTGCACTTGGTCGGTCAATACAGGGACAATTAATGCCGATTGTGGATGACACTGGAATTGCTCTCCAATGATGTGCTTGATTGGAGACAGATCGGGAGATCGAGCAGGCCAAGGCAAGATGTCAACACTCTGTAGAGCACGTTGGGTTACAACAGTGGCATGGGGGCGTGCACTATCCTGTTGGAAAATGCACCCGGGAATACGTTCATGAATGGCAGCACCACAGGTCGAATCACCAGACGGGCATACACATTTGCAGTCAGCGTGCGTGGGAAAACCATGAGAGTGCTCCTGCTGTCATACGAAATTGCTCCCCAAACCAGAACTTCTGGTGTAGGTCCAGTGTGTCGACACCGCAGGCAGGTGGAATACAGGCACTCACCTGGCCTCCTCCTAACCAACAAATGGCCATCACTAGCACCAAGGCAGAAGCGGCTTTCATCGGAAAATGCAACGGACCTTCACACCATCCTCCAATGAGCTCTTGCTTGGCATCACTGAAGTTGCAGACGGTGGTGGTTTTGGGTAAGTGAAACGCACGCCGCAGGGCATCTGGCTCGGAGCTCTCCTTCAAGTAACCGATTTTGATCAGTTCGTTGCATCACTGTCGTGCCAACTGACGCTCGAATCGCTGCTGCAGACGCAGTCCACTGCGCCACAGCTATACGTTGAATATGGTGGTCCTTCCTCTTGGTGATGCCGCGGGGATGTCCAGAGCCCGGTCTTTGTGCGAGCGTACCTTCTCGTGACCACTGGTGCCAGCACGCATGCACAGTGGAGACATTCCTGCCAAGTCGTTCTGCAATAGTGCAGAAGGAAAATCCACCTTTACGTAGCCCTATTATACGGCCTCATTCAAGCGCAGTGAGCTGTTGATACTAGCCCCTTTGTCATCGTAAAGGCATTCTTGACCTACTCAATCACTCCATCCAATCTCACAGGTAACTAATGCTATCGCACAGTACAGCCCGTATTTAAAGCAAACCAGATGTGCAATGTCACGGGGCTACTACTAGCGTCATACTAATGCGATTTGCGGGAAATTTGAATCAATGTCATCTTTCAGATGTATGAACATGCTTACCAACATTCGTTAATCTAGCACAACCCCTTCTTGGTGTTCGGATATTTTTTTTCCGCCAGTGTAGCATTGAGGCTTGGATCTATCTATATATCTATCCCTGCATCTATCTTCGATGCAAGATGTGATATAAGCGAGCAAGGGGACAGCATATCTGTCCACATTAGCTGCAAAAGGGTTCTCTAGATCAATGGTATTCGAAGTGTGGTACGCACCACTGCTCTAGATCATATAAACTCACCGACTTCTGAAGTTGGTATCTCAGGTGGTTCAAGACATTTTAGATGGGCGACAAATATGGAGATCGGACTGGCCATGGAATTTCGGCAGTACTGCGGAGGCATTCCTATGAAATCCTTGCTCTGAGCAATATCCTGCAGGAAAAAGCCTCTTGGAAGCCCTATAACGAAGGACAACACATGCAGCTGCAGTAAATCCTCCGCATGTCTTCGAACACTGTCGATGTCCCTCATATCATTATTACGGGTTACCAATTGTCGTATGTGATGACCCCTCCCAGACCAGCAAACCAGCAGTGGGGGCAAAACGCCATGTCACAGCAAGGCAAGATTAAGGCGCTCACCACAATACCTCCAGGCATGAACATGGCATCTTCCGTGCACTAAGGGAACTTGGATTTGTCACTAATGTCACTTTACGATACTATGTAATTATGTCTCATAATATGGTATTCTGTTAAATGAGCCTTACCAATGGCATCCTGAGCCCAGCTGCCATGTGAGCGTTCTCTTACTCATCCACTAGTCACAACATGCCCTTAACAGTGTGATAAGAAGAGCCTAGATGACTGGCGATTTGTCTATATAATCATCCAGCCCTACACATTTCAATATTAAGCCCCTCTTAAGCTGTGTTAACTGAACAACATCACTTTGATTGTGTCGTAGAGGCACGGTGAATAGTCATTGAAGAAGATATGTAATTAATCCACTCTGGCCAATACATTAAATGTTAAGTAAAAACACATTAAAGGTTAATGTTTTGGCCCTACTCAAGAAAAACAACATTAAAAGCACATATGAAAGAATTAATCTTGAAAACTGTTTAACTTGTAGTAAGGTAAAGACAAACTTAATAAAAATATCATATAGAAGAATGTATATAAACGATTATTCTGTAAGTATAAACATGTAAGAGAGTATCAAAATTACCATCCTGTAGAAAAGTTTTGAAATTGACAAGTAGAAAAAATGAAATTAAACATGTTGTCAACATGGGAAACAAAAGAAATATAACAAAAACATGAAAATGACAGACTGCCAAGCAGGCAAGGAAGGGGCAAGAGGAAATGACATGATGGGAGGAGTTGTGACGATGTTTTATCAAGAAGGATTATTAATGTCTCGAAAACAACGGTCGATAATTTAGTAACTGCCTGGCTGAGTGGCTCAAGACTCTTGAGGCGCTAGCCTTCTGACCCCAACTTTTCAGGTTCCATTCTGGCTCAGTCCGGTGGTATTTTAAGATGCTCAAATACGCCAGCCTCGTGTCGGTAGATTTACTGGCATGTAAAAGAACTCCTGAAGGACTACATTTCAGCACCTCAGCATCTCCGTAAACCGTAAAAGAGTAGTTAGCGGAACATAAAGCCAATAACATTATTATTAGTTTAGTCATTTCATTTATAATGAAAATAGGGTTAATCCTTTGATTTAAATGATGGATGAAAATGCTTTAATAGATTTTAAGTAATTTGCCCTTCTTCTTGTCATTTGGGCTTACTGAGGACCACGGGGCTCGTTTCGACTCCTTGTACGGAAATTCTGTTTTTTCTTTGCCCAGAAAGCTTTCATCTTCTGGCTGTGTGCTTGTTTCCTTTCCTCGGTCGACTTCGGTCGGGTGGTGCCTGTACTCTGTCTGCTGATGAGAGACTCTGGAAAGACACCTTGAAAGGTTAACTGCTGGAATAATACACGATCCTGTATGGTTTATAAGATGTACAATATTATAGGGAAGGATCCACCTTTCAATACTCCGTAGTAAAAAGTAGTTACAACCTGTTTAATGGGACCGGTTTCAACACATTTAGAGTGTCATCATCAGCCAATTAGCGAAGATCTTAACAATAACTAACATAATAAACATAGGCAAAATATTAACATTGTATCACATCGTGGCAATTCAGTTAATGTTCAAAACACAATAATCACAGTCAAGAGAGTAAACAGAACATCACTATCTTGTGCCGAAAACAAATATATTTGAAGTTCATAAGCAGATCAAGTATGCACTTATGTAAAGTCGTTGCTAGGCAGGTCTTGTAGGCATTTGTTTTCCGGCCGAAGGGTAAAAGGTGACGTGAATGAAGTCTTAGGGAAACAGTGTAGGATTTAATTTCGTCAAAATCAAAGTGGATATATAGGTTTTAAAATCATTTAAAACGTTAAAAAAGAATAAAGCCAAATAAAAATATATTAAAAATGGGAAGAAATAATGAAAGAAATACGAGGTTCAACTCGAAACAACTTGCCGTAGTAATTGATAAAGAAATGATAAATAGAGAAAGGGGGTGGGGGACGTTTATTAGAGGGTGGTGATGGTGGTTATTGTTATTAGAGGAAATACAATTGGGCAACAATCCTTTATATAACACTAATTCGAGGAAAAAAAAAAAAAAAAAAAGAGGAAGAGAACCGACACTTCGAAAAATGAAGATATCGGTTAAAGGAAGACAAGGGCCACGAAGGGCGTGAAAATGAAAGACTCCCTAGCCCTCGCAAACCTAATAGCATCGGGGTCGGAAAAGAACAAGAGTTGACCAAGGGAGGTCGGACAGGATAGATGAAAGTGAGGAGCCTGGCACAAGTAAGTGGAAGCAATGCCAGGACTCAGCTAAGGGCCCCGTGGTCGCCAACCCACGCTCCGAAGTTCAGAGCCCCTGGGGGATGGAGGGTGGGAAGGAAAGAAAAATGGAAGGGATCCGATACTTCGAAAAATGAAGATATCAGCCAAAGGAAGATAAGGGTCACGAAGGGCGTGAAAATGAAAGACTCCCTAGCCCTCGGAAACCTAAAAGCGTCGGGGTCGGAAAGGAACAAGAGTTGACCAAGGGAGGTCAGACAGGATAGATGAAAGTGAGGCGCCTGGCACAAGTAAGTGGAAGCAATGCCAGGACTCAGCTAAGGGCCCCGTGGTCGCCAACCCACGCTCCGAAGTTCAGAGCCCCTTGGGTGGGGAGGGGGGAACTAAGGAGGATCAAGGGGGGTGTTGCGGAAGGGGGAAGTGGCATGAGAGGGTATTGTGTAAATTGTGAAAGATTGATTCCTTATTTGTTGACTTCAGGTTATTTAAAAAGGAGATGAGAAAATCGAAAAGGGTATTGGGTTTCTCAGAAATATCATTCAGATTAAGATTTGGATTGAAAAACTGGTCTGTAAAAAACACCATAGAACTAGTTGAGAAATTAAATAACTTTAAAATCCAACCACACCATTCTCTACATTCTTTCGATATTGTCAATATGTATCCCAGTATTAATATCAAAAAATTATTTCCTATTATTGAAAATAACTTAAATACATATAGTTGCTTAAGCAAACTTGAAATTAATGATTTTATGACCCTCTTAAAATTAGTAGTTACTAACAACTTCTTCATCTTTGACAATATAATTTATCAACAAGATGGTTTGGCTATGGGTTCTCCAGCCTCGGGGATCCTTGCAGAAATATACCTAGACTTTTTAGAACACAGTTTCATTGATAACAATGACGACTTTAAACATGTATTATTTTGGGCTAGATATGTGGATGACACATTTGTTATACTGGATGATAGAGTTTTCAATGCAGCTTCTACTCTTAATAGCCTCAATAAAATTGATCCACATATTAAATTTACTCTTGAAACAGAATCAAACAATCAATTAATTTTCTAGACATAACAATAAACAGATTACCTTCCTCATTATCATATATGATTTATAGAAAACCCACACATACAGCTAATACCATAAAACAAGACTTTTCACCCACAGTCACATAAACGTGCTTCATACAACAGTATGGTTAACCGCGCCTTCAAAATTCCGCCATCAAAGGAAAACTTAAATGAAAGAACTAAACATCATCCGCTCTATTGCCAAATTTAACGGTTATAATTCTTATTTTATTGAACAAATCATTAACAAATTTAGACACCACCCTAACACAACACTCTTAAAAGATATTCCCAAACCAGCTGCTTACACCACATTCACATTCAATACAAACACCTATAGTATAGCTAATGTCTTCAAAAAACACAATACCATGATTTCTTTTCGAACTAATAATAGAAACCTTGAATTATTACATAACTCCTACTCCTTAAATAGAACAAGTGTCTTTTCTAAATCAGGTGTATACCGTTTTAAGTGCCACAACTGTAATTCTTCTTACATAGGTCAAACTGGTCGTAACTTCAAAATTAGGTACTTTGAACACGTTAATGCAATAAAGCACAACAGATTTTCGGCAGTGAGACAACACATACATGACACAAAACATGCTTTCACTACAATAAACCAGGATATTGAAATTCTCAGCACTCTAAATAAAGGCCCTCTCCTAGACATCACCGAAAACTGTTTTATACACCTTGACCAGTTTTTCAATCCAAATCTTAATCTGAATGATATTTCTGAGAAACCCAATACCCTTTTCGATTTTCTCATCTCCTTTTTAAATAACCTGAAGTCAACAAATAAGGAATCAATCTTTCACAATTACACAATACCCTCTCATGCCACTTCCCCCTTCCGCAACACCCCCCTTGATCCTCCTTAGTTCCCCCCTCCCCACCCAAGGGGCTCTGAACTTCGGAGCGTGGGTTGGCGACCACGGGGCCCTTAGCTGAGTCCTGGCATTGCTTCCACTTACTTGTGCCAGGCGCCTCACTTTCATCTATCCTGTCTGACCTCCCTTGGTCAACTCTTGTTCCTTTCCGACCCCGACGCTTTTAGGTTTCCGAGGGCTAGGGAGTCTTTCATTTTCACGCCCTTCGTGGCCCTTATCTTCCTTTGGCTGATATCTTCATTTTTCGAAGTATCGGATCCCTTCCATTTTTCTTTCCTTCCCACCCTCCATCCCCCAGGGGCTCTGAACTTCGGAGCGTGGGTTGGCGACCACGGGGCCCTTAGCTGAGTCCTGGCATTGCTTCCACTTACTTGTGCCAGGCTCCTCACTTTCATCTATCCTGTCCGACCTCCCTTGGTCAACTCTTGTTCTTTTCCGACCCCGATGCTATTAGGTTTGCGAGGGCTAGGGAGTCTTTCATTTTCACGCCCTTCGTGGCCCTTATCTTCCTTTAACCGATATCTTCATTTTTCGAAGTGTCGGTTCTCTTCCTCTTTTTTTTTTTTTTTTTTTTTTTCCTCGAATTAGTGTTATATAAAGGATTGTTGCCCAATTGTATTTCCTCTAATAACAATAACCACCATCACCACCCTCTAATAAACGTCCCCCACCCCCTTTCTCTATTTATCATTTCTTTATCAATTACTACGGCAAGTTGTTTCGAGTTGAACCTCGTATTTCTTTCATTATTTCTTCCCATTTTTAATATATTTTTATTTGGCTTTATTCTTTTTTAACGTTTTAAATGATTTTAAAACCTATATATCCACTTTGATTTTGACGAAATTAAATCCTACACTGTTTCCCTAAGACTTCATTCACGTCACCTTTTACCCTTCGGCCGGAAAACAAATGCCTACAAGACCTGCCTAGCAACGACTTTACATAAGTGCATACTTGATCTGCTTATGAACTTCAAATATATTTGTTTTCGGCGCAAGATAGTGATGTTCTGTTTACTCTCTTGACTGTGATTATTGTGTTTTGAACATTAACTGAATTGCCACGATGTGATACAATGTTAATATTTTGCCTATGTTTATTATGTTAGTTATTGTTAAGATCTTCGCTAATTGGCTGATGATGACACTCTAAATGTGTTGAAACCGGTCCCATTAAACAGGTTGTAACTACTTTTTACTACGGAGTATTGAAAGGTGGATCCTTCCCTATAATATTGTACATCTTATTTTCTCTATTCAATACGGAACAATCATGAAGTTTTTAACTTTAAACCTGTATGGTTTGTTCTGAAATCCCCAGCTGTTCTAAGTCAGACTTCACTGTGGTGGTCCATTTATTTTTGGACGCTTTCCCTCTGCCTGTAGTGGTAAAGATCTTGCTGGTAAGTCTGTAAGTACTCATACGAGTCAAATGCCCATAGAAAGTCAATCGCCTCTTCCTCATGGATGTAACTATGTCTTCTTGATGGTCATAGATCTCTTTGTTGTGCCTTATCCTGTAAGTACCATCCCTTTCTCTTATTGGTCCTAAAATCCTCCTTAGTATTTTTCATTCCTTGAGCTCTAGCTTCCTCAGTGGACCTTTTCTGTTCATCAGAAGACACTCAGAGGCATACAGTACGGACGGTCTTACTACTGAATTGTAATGTTGGAGTTTAAGGTTCTTAGAGAGGCACTTGGATGTATAGATGCTCTTACTGGTATGGTAGATCCTTTCCAACTTGGAGCATCTGGTGTCTATTGCTAATGTCTCATTCTCGGTTGCTGAAATCCACTCCCCTGCAGGAATTCACTGCAGGAACCTTACGAATGGTGGTGTTTTCCAGTGGCATAGTAGGTGGAACTCCCTTTATGTTAGTAATTTGCCCTTATTTTTCTATGGAGAATTAATAATTCAAGGCTGAAAACGGGCCAATAAAGCTGAAACTTGTAAGTTTAATGTTTTTACTTAACATTTAATATATTGACAAAGGTGGACTAATTACACATTTCTTTACAGTAAAGTTAATACAGAACAAATATGAGATTCTTAAACTGGAATGGTCATTGAGTCTTCCATAACTGGAAGTAGCATTCTACGACACACGAAAAGCCTTCAACCTTCCATCCGTCGACCAAGCGTCTGGATATAGTTCAGGCAGACACAGGAGCCCATAGCCATGGTGTTGCATGTGCCTGGATGGCAGACTTCAAAACAGTTGATCTGCTCATGCTTGTTGGAGGATCTCATAATCGTCTCACCAGGTGGTCAATCGAGGGCATCCTTAGCCCAGCTGCCATGTGTGCATGCTGTAACTCATCCACTGATCGCAACATGACCTAATAGTAACAGTCTAAATGACTGTCAATTTATTAATAGAAGCATACAGATCCACACATTCCAACAATAAGCCACCTCTCAAACTGTGATAACTGGGTGAAATCGATTTGATTGAATCGTAGAGGCACGCAGAGTGGTCAACGAGCTTTCCACAACCAGAAGTAGCATTCTACTATGCATGAAAAGCCTTAAATCTTTCTTCCTTCTTTCTATTAAGCGCCCAGAAATGGTTCAGACAACACAGGGGGCTACAGCCATGGTGCCACATGTGCCTGGATGGCAGACATCATAACAACTGATCTGCTTGTGCTTGCTAGAGGATCTGATAATCCTCTCGCCAGGTATCCTGATCCCAGTTGCCATTACGGCGTACCATGTTAGGAGTTACAGCAGACGGTAGAAAGCTGGTACCCTTCGTCATTTTCAAAATAAAAACTCTGCCATAAGCCATCTTCCAGATGGCATTATCATTCGAGTGCAGAACAAGGATGTAATGAAAGAATGGCTGAAGGTTGTGTGGGATCGAGCATGGAGCTTTACTTCATAAAAAAATCCATGCTTGTTCTGGAGAGTTTTCGTGCCATTTAGCAGAGCCCGTTAAAATGAGATGTCCCGTCTCAACACCGTTCCCGTTATAATACCAGGCGGGTTAACATCAATTTTACAGCCACTACATGTCTCGGTGAGTAAATCAATCAAAGACCATCTCTGTCGGTTTTATGGGGAATGGATGACATCTGGTTCCTTCGAACTGACAAAATGAGGCAGCATTAAGACACTTGGCATCGAACAAATGTGCTCTTGGATTCTTCAAGCTTGGAATCCCATCAAGGAACACACTGTCGCAAAGAGATTCAAGACTGGGATATCTAACGCAATGGATGGCTTGGAGGATGACATCATGTGGGATGACGCAATGGATATTAACAACTCTGCCGATGAAGATTATCTGTCTACCAGTACATCTTCCAAAGAAAGCTGTGGACAGTAAAGGACAGGTACGTTTATTTTATCTACACACTTAATGAGCTAATTTTGATTCATGCACTTTTTATGACTGATAATTATTATGCAATGTTTGTGTTGCTAAGGTTCCCAAGATCAAGTTCACCTGTACAGTGGCCATGTTTGAACTTGAACACGGCATGGTGTTTGAAGAAAAATCTCAGAACTATTCAAATTTTGTATTACTTAAGTCATTTGCTTTTAAATATTAATTTGATAAATAAATGAAGTTTTTGAAATTGTATGTCCCAATTTTATGTCCGATTTACAAAAAGTCATCGTGTAATATCCACATTACTTTCTCCCCTTGAGTTTTGCCCTCTAAACTTCAAGAAAGGAAGGGGGAAATTAAACAAGTAAATATGGTAATGCTGAAAGTGAAGTCAAGTGTTCATTTTCATTTGCAGCAACAGGTTGCTTAATTCAGTGGAATTTTTACAATGAAGATATTCTGTTCTGATAAAAATGTGGGAAGTCTGTAAATGTGGATCTATCTCGTCTTAGCAGGCAGTAAACATTATAGGTATAAAGGCCACTTTACATGCAACCTCAAGACAGGATCATTTAAGGGAAGCCTGCCAATGAAGCCAGACTTTCTGTACATTTCCCAAATCTGATATATGTAACTTGCATAGTACATGGTTTACACTGCGTATGTGAGCAGGTACATACTCGTGAGAGCTCCAACAATGACCAATTTGTTGAAGGCCAAAAATATAGACCACCTAACCTGCTAGTTACCAACAGAGGGACATGGTTAGAAGCAGTAGTGTATTATACAGAAAATTTTGCTCAAATTGGATCAGTGACAGATGAAATAAACATGATCCTTGATTAACTGAAGTTATTCAAATCTTAGGCCTACTTAAGGAGAGCTCATGAAAAAATGAATTGTCTTACATATTTGAAATTGTGTGTGTCACTCTATAAAGAAATTAGAAACATCAACGAACATGCTGACAGATAATGAGGTACACTGATTCACTCAAAGGTCCAAAAATAGAAGCTATTAAACAGAAATTTGAAAGTGTGTGTTAAAAAATTATTTATTTCATACTATATGCAAAGTTTCAGAAGGACCAGGAGACTGAAACTGAGAATTTATAAGCCAATGACATTAATTTGATGAACTTTGCAACACAATGATCTTGTGAAGTTGAATGGTCCATCTCCTGGTATCGCGCATTGGTACAAGACATCTAACCACCAGTTTGTGATAGAAAACTGGTGGTTAGTTTTATTAGAGCTGTCAATTTAATTGATTAATCAACCTGATTAATCTAAAAATCCGATTAACCGATCAACATGCTTTATGAACCGTAGTTGAATGGTCACAAAATGTTTTATTGTAAACCGCTCGCCAAATTTAATGAACTTACTACTGTATGTCCACAGGGACATCAATCAACTTGAGAACTGTTCAGTATATGTTTGACTTGCAAGTCTTCTACTTGTTCAATAAGTTTTTATAAGGTGTCATTGTTTTTATTGTAGATTTCATAGGGTTTTATATTACGCACAATTTAAGGTCTATAATGAGTTTTATATAATTTGCCTATTTTCCGTTTCTTTGTACAGCTGAAGATGACGCAAAAATGCGTCGAAACTAGTACTGTATATAATTAGTATGTTGTAAATACATCTATATAACAACATTATTATTGTATTGAATAGGTGGACATTAAAAGTTTATTTGGCGAAAGTCTTAAGTTGTTCACTGCAACAGCATGCTATTTCAACTCACCACTGTCTCAACATGACTGGCAAGTGATTTTTATTAGAGCTGTCAATTTAATTGATTAATCAACCCGATTAATCTAAAAATCCGATTAATATGCTTTAACTGATTAAAATTATTACAGTGTGGTGAAGAAAAAATAACTGTTTTGTGTGGCACAAAACCTGTGTAGAGCCTCAGCTACTATATGATTGACAGGTCATTAAAGTAAGCTGATGACCACGTCCTTCTGTCAGAAAGGTAAAGCAATAATACCTCATTAATTACTTTCTTCTAAAACGAGGGTTATGAATAGGGCCCGGATTTTTAGGTTTTAACCTATTTTTTTCCTTGCTATTTAATTCAAAAATTTTAGTAAATTCATTCATTTCACACTTCCTGGAGCAGAATATGTTGATTTCATTGCACCTAAAAAACCCTAAAAGAGGGGTTGACACCGATAATAACCTAAATAGATGTTTCACATTCTTCAAATAAAGAATGTTATTTCCCCATTGAAATGCACTGTAAAATTATTTCCACCGTCGTCCACAGAAAGTAGTACAGCCAACAGAGTGTGTGGTGAATGGTTCCTGCAGTATTTTCTAACCATAATTGTTGTATAGCAAAACAATGCCTAAATCGCACTTATTGAGAAAATGGATTGACACAGATGGACACTTCACTACAGACGGTCGAGTAGTCTTCTGTCAGGCATGCTCTAAAGAAGTAAGTTTCCCGTAACTGACCTAAAACCTGCATTGCAATACCTTAGCTTGCTTACTGAAGAGTACTTAGGAATTCTTCATTTCAGGTTAAATGTGAGCAGAAATCCCATCTTGAGCAGCATAAATCTACAGCTGCTCACATGGCTAGCGTAGCGAGGAGAGATAAGTCCAGCAGCAACAGTAAGCAAACGTTTATTTCTTCCACAGTTGGCAGGCCTGAAGATAAATTTAACTTTCACCTATGTCAGGCGTTGGTATCTGCAAACGTCCCATGGAACGTGCTAAGTAACCTGACCATGAAAACACTCGTGGGAGACATCAGTGGCCGCAGTATACCTAATGAATCCACTTTAAGAAAGAATTATTTGGATCCTGTTTACCAGAAGACGAAATAAGAGAAGATATAGGCGATCACTATATTTGGTGTTCTGTCAATTAAACATCTGACAGTTGTGGTCGCTTCATTGTGAATGTGAGCTGGATCAAAATGAACCAGGTAACCCGCATCTAATTCTTCGTAAAGAAATAGAACAAACTAACAACAGCACAATAGCCTGAGCAGTAAGGGATGCTTTACAAATATTGAGGCCTGCAGAGAATCAAGATAGTAAGTTGCTTTTGTTAGTGACAAACAGCGCTGCCTACATGTTAAAGGTAGGGCAGGTTCTACCAGAGCATGCTACACGTTACATGCTTGGGCCACGGCCTGCACCGCCGTGCGGAGGAGATTAGAAGCAACTTCAGTGAGGTGAACAGCGTGGTTTCTTCAGTCAAGAAAGTTTTCTGAAAAGCCCCAACATGTATACAGGTATTCAGAGAGGAACTACCGGTAACACCTCTTCCACCTGAGCCGATACTTACCCGCTGGAGAACTTGGCGGTCTGCTGCTATTTACTATGCTGAACACCTAGAAGGAATTAAAAATGTCAATGACTTGGATGAAACAGAAGCTTCCTGCATCGCCAAGGCCAAGAAATCGCTAGAGTGCTCGACCCTCGTCGCTTTCCTAGCAGATATTGATGATGATGATGATGATGATGATGATGCTTGTTGTTTTAAGGGGCCTAACATCAAAGGTCATCGGCCCCTACTAGCAGATATTAAGACACATTTTTGTTTTACACCAGAAACTATTCTCTATTTGGTAAGTGCAACCTTGCCACTCAAAGATTCCCTGGATATCACTGGCAATGTTTCCAGAAGAGAAATACCTGGGGCATTGGGAATAGCATGTTCATCGAAGCTGCAGAAGGTTCTTCAACGCAATCTTGGTTTCGAAGATATGAAAGTCATCAATTCAGTATGACAGGGAGAAAAGTATTCAGGAAAATTACCCCTACAACCTGCGGCATTAGTATCTATGTACTATGCTGCAATGACGTCATGTTCCGTTGAACGAAGTTTTTCGTCATTTAAGAATGTGTTATGTGACAAATAACAACAGGAAATCATTTACGCCAGACAATTTGGGTATGTACGTTGTTATTTACTGCAATGCCAAAAAATAAATTACAAAGGAAACAGTAAAGTGTATTCTCCGTGAGTTTTTATGAATATGACTATGTAAACTTTTGTGAAATAAGTACATAAATAAATTTTACAGAACTACAAAAACAGACAATTATTGCTGCCTGTATTGATCCTGGAGGCAAAACCTAAAATATTCTATTTTAAGAATACAAGAAACCTAAAGTGAAGGTTTATGTCACCTAAAAATCCAGGATCTAGTTATGACCACTGCTTTAAAAAACTACTGGCAAGAAAATACCGGACAGGCTACTGTAGTATCTTTGGGGACCTTTACAAACAGTCATGCAGCTGTGCTATTGTGAAAAATACATACAGCCCAACTTCCACATCTCACACGCATAGTGAAAAAATTGCTTTGCATTCAAATTACTTCAGTTCCTTGTGAGAGAGAGTTCGGTGATGCCGGAAATATTATTACTATGAGAAGGGTGGCTATTAGTTCTGAACATGTCAAACGTACTGACATGTCTGAAGTCCTGGAGCAAAGATGTGTGACTAAGTAATTGTCAACTTCAGTTTCATACTTTTATACCATTAAATTACCAATATTGAAATAAATTTAAAATATTAACTGCTTATTAGTTTTTTATTACTTGCATGCCCACCAATACAATTTAAATTTAAATTATGTCTTCTTTATAGCACATCGGATTATAAAAATGTTTAATAATAAATAATATTATTTGCTTTACGTCCCACTAACTTCTTTTATGGTTTTCGGAGATGCCCGGGTGCCGGAATTTAGTACCGCAGGAGTGTTTACGTGCCAGTAAATCTACCGACAAAAGGCTGACGTATCTGAGCACCTTCAAATACCACCGGACTGAACCAGGATCGAACCTGCCAAGTTGGGGTCTGAAAGCAAGCTCCTCAACCGCCTGAGCCACTCAGCCCGGCATAAAAATGTTTTATGCCAGGTGTTTTTTCTCGAAGTTACAGTGTGTGAAACATATAAAAATTTGATTAATTAGCTGATTAATTGATTAAAGTCATTCAGTTAACCAATCAAAATTTTTAATCAATCGACAGCTCTAACTTTTATAATACATATTTAAAATGTTGTAATAGTGAAACAAGATATGTTTATAAGATTTATACATTACTGGTATTTTTCCATTTTCCTTTTTTGTTAGTAGTGTAATGTCGCACTTTCACATCGAAAGTTTTCAGTGACCCAATGATGGAAAGGTAGGCCAGAGTTATGGGAAAGTGTACATAAAAATGACACAAAATTAGTACAATATATCTATGACGATAGTACAACTAAAGTCAAGCATGTAGCCGGTATCGCAAATTATTTTCCAGCGAAAGTGGAAGTACACTATTATTTGCAATTGACACGAACGTGTGAAGTGAAAGCATAAGAATGGACATGTCTTGGATTAGGATATTTGCAGATGATATTGTATTATATGCAGAGATTAAGGAGGAAGCAGAGAACTGGCTGGAGGAGCACATGAGGTTGGGTGGAAAAGAGTGTGATGTGAAACTGGCTGATAACTATATACCGTAAATGGGGTAACTTCGGCCAATTTTTTTGTATATTTTAAAAATTTGAACGTGAAATATTCCCTCTAATTTTCTGAAAAATATCGTAAGTTCTGCATGTTTGTTCGTCATTTTTAAATATGAATATAATATTCTAATTGTTATTCAATAATGAATTATGATTTTTGAAAGAGTGGCCAGAGTTACCCCATGTTTTGGGGTAACTTTGGACACCATTTAAATAACTCTTGAAACAAATTTTTCTTCGACTTAGTGTTACTTCGGCCACTGTGAATATTTTTTTTTTTTTTTTTTTTTTTTTTTTTTTTTTTTTTGCTAGGGGTTTTACGTCGCACCGACACAGATAGGTCTTATGGCGACAATGGGATAGGAAAGGCCTAGGAGTTGGAAGGAAGCGGCCGTGGCCTTAATTAAGGTACAGCCCCAGCATTTGCCTGGTGTGAAAATGGGAAACCACGGAAAACCATCTTCAGGGCTGCCGATAGTGGGATTCGAACCTACTATCTCCCGGATGCAAGCTCACAGCCGCGCGCCTCTACGCGCACGGCCAACTCGCCCGGTGTGAATATTTTTAAACATTTGCAGAACGCCCAGTATCAACAATCACAAACAAATTCAAACTATTTATGGTGAAACAGATGTATTGTGATCAAATTTACAGGATATTTCCAAACAATTCACATTTTTCCTAAAGAAGAAACTATTTTATTTAGCCTAAGCATACAAGCATCGCATAATATTATAAATAACAAGTTGCACTGCATAAATATTTGAAATGGTACAAAAGATATTAAATAAGAGGTACGAAAATCATAAAATCCAATTGTATGGAAAGAAAAGAAGGTTGAAAAGGAAGCAGTCTTGTAGACTGTCTTCATAATACACTGTCTTCTGAATTAGAAAATATCTGGGCCGTCAGTTAAGTTCTTCAATGTGTATCGTCCATGTAAACTGATATCTGTCTATGCAACAACATAGTCTGTCTACAGGCACATTTATCATTCAAAATGGGAACCGTCTTCCCCCTCCCTGTCTGCATAAACCTTCCCTTACTTCTCAGAGACTTGCCGAACCGATATTGTGCCTTTATTAATCTCTTCTAAAGCATTCTTGAGGTAAACAGGATTTTAATTACAACACCTGCAGCCGCGTAATGTTTTCCTGTATATTCTTGGCATAGCTGAAGTTACCCCGGGAGAGGACAATCTTTATCACAAAACTACTCCCGGAAAAATCTATTTGGATAAAATGCATCAAATTGTGTTGATCAGTTACCAGATGTACTTGCATTTTGAACCCATAAACCAATCGAATGGAGAATTGAATGCTGAGGCTAGCGAACAGTTTGTTTTCTGCTGTTACCAGACAAGACATTAGTCGGGGCTGCGAAAGAAATCTACTGACTCAAAAATAAGCCCACCAATATTATTTGGACTGCCGAGTGTTGATAGAGCATTCTATTGTGTGTGCATTTTAGTTGTAAGTGGTTCATTTTTTTCAGTATAGGAGATGGGAGAAGATCAGTGCTGCTATTCGTCAGTAGCCGAATTTGCCCTGTATGGCCACTTTACGGTACCAACATCAAATAAGTTCAAGTACCTTGGATCAATCATAATATGACAGGCTGGAGGAAGAGTTAAAAACGCAGAATACAAACAGGATGGCTGAACTGGAGAAAGGTATTGAGCATGACACACAATGAAAGGGTACCAAGTAAACTGAAAGGTAAAGTGCACAATATGATAGACCAGCAATGATCTATGGATGGGATAGGGAGGTAGGCCAGTGTTATGAGGATGTGTATATAAGAAAGGACAAAAAATTAGTACAAAATATCTACAATAGTACAACTAAAATCAAACATGTAGCCAACATCACAAATTATTTTCCAAAGAAAGTGGAAGTGCACTATTACTTGCAATTGATATGGATGCGTGAAGTGACAGTGTAAGAATGGACGTGTCTTGGAGTATGACATTCGCAGACGATACTGTATTATAATGCAGAGACAAAGGAGGAGGCAAAGAACTGGCTGGAGGGGCTCATGTGGTCGAGTGGAAAGGAGAGAGGTGTGAAACTGGCTGAGAACAGTATGCCAACGTCAAATAAGTTCAAGTACTTTAATAAATCATCCAACAATATGGCAGGATGGAGGAAGAGATAAAAATGCAGGATGCAAACAGGATGGCTGTCTTGCAGAAAGGTATTGAGCATGATATGAGATGAAAAACTACCAAGTAAACTTAAAGGTAAAGTGCACAACATGATAGACCAGCAATGATCTATGCAGCACAGACATGGCAATTGACAAGAAAGTGGAAAGATAAAATGAATGTGGCTGAAATGAGAATATTGCCAGTAGATGCACACGATGGATAGATTGGGAACTGAAGTCATGAGAAAAAAACCTATGGTGGGAAAAATCCTGGAGAAGGTAAAAGGAGTTAGCTCAGGTGGTATGTGTATGTTAAATGCTGAAATGAAAAATATGCTGGGAGTAAGATGTTGGATATAAAGCCACCTGGAGAAAGGAGCAGAGGACGACCACAGAGACAATAGACAGACAGTATAGGGGACTGTATGGAGCATAGAAGACTCAGAGGAAAGATGAAAATGAACCATACAGCATGGAGAGGAATCTGCAACATATCTGCCATTATTACGTCGAGAGCTGGGATCATCCCATTCGTTCAATAGAAAAACAATACTAGCGCACACGCGCGTAGTTAGTTTCTGAACTGTGAGCTTCCGGCTAACCGCTGACCTGTGCTTCAGCCGAGCTCCGTGATGAACGGCCCGTGGCGTTTGTTGGAAGAATTATTGGAGTATCTGGGGAATGGAGTTAAATACTCCAGGTTAAAGCGCTTTTTATTATATTTCCAGTTATTACCTTTTAATTTTTATTTTAAAACCATGTGAGCACTAAACTCTCTGTGTGTGTGTGTGTGTGTGTGTGTATGTGCGTGCGCGTGTGCGTGTGTACACACCTTTGAAGGAGACCAGAATACGTGAGTTTTGGATTACACTAATTTGGATATTGAACCACCAATATGTAAGTAAATATTCTTTAAGAACTTTTTTTTGGAAGCTCTCCTACTGCCATGGATTATTTGGAGAAGAAGATATGACCATAAATCAAAGTAACAAGCTTCATCATGTGACATCATTAATATTAGGCCTACTGATTGTAGGAAATTTCAGCAACGACTTTTGCGTCAATATAATGAACATTTCTTTTAACAAAAAAATTGTAATTAGGTTAAAAACATCATATTAACACTGTCTAGATTTTTATCAAACCCAACCATGTAACAGTAATTAAGTTATGGGGTAATTTGAAAACGTGGTATATGGGCCTATGAGCGTTAGTGTTATTCTGTTTAATTTCTGCTCATTTTTTTGGGAGGGGGGAGGGTTGATTTTATTAATAATTTTTGGTCAGTGTATTTCTTTCTATTTTTCCTCAGTCTTGTTATATGATCTCTAATTGTGCTGTAATTTTGTATGTTGCCCTGTGTTGGCAGTGACACTGTAATGGGATTGTTCTTCTCGCTTTCCTGGGGCCTAATTTAAATTACTGCATACCTCATACACACCTTATGCCGTATCCAAAGCCTCCTCCATTCAAGTTTATTTAAAAAAAAAATTGTAGACCTCTGTTAAATGAAATGTAAATCAAATTATATACTGTCATTTAATGTTATGATAATTTTTTTTAAAATCTTCTGTAACAACGCAGTTTGTAGGAAATTGAAATTTGTTTCTCATATTTCTTAAATCTTTCTTTGGTTTACGCTCACCTGACTTATTCATATCCGTGTTTTGGTTTTTCTTTCTTAAATCATTTGTTGCGTCACCTTTTATCTTATCTCGTGTGTACACCTTAATTCTGGAAGGCCTTGGCTACTATTAATTAATGATAGCTTGGCTTGGGTAGCTGCAGGCTTCTGTTCGAGTGTCGTTGCTCTGGTTTAATTGTGGAACATTAATATCATTTTTCGTAAATTTGTAATTAGTTTGGGGAATTTTTTCTACCCTTTATTAGTTGTCATTTTAATTTAATTATCTATTTGTGTCATTTTAACTGCCGATCCAGTCACATTCTGTGTTTTGTGTGGATGACCGTGTTACCGTGACTATTTAAATATTTAATTGAAATTTACTTGAAAAAATTTCAATTTTAGCAGATTAATTGTACTTGCTGGCCAGTATTCTAATTTTTATTTTGAAAGGTATACCTTAAAATTAAATAATTTTTTAAAAGGGCATCAATTTCATTGTAATAATCTAGAAAGGTGTCAACCTTTCAGTATTCTTATTGTTTTATAGAATTGGTAAAATGTTATATTATTTAGTAATTTAAAGTTATTAGTAGAGTTTGTGGTTTATCGCATTTAAAAATAAGAGATTTAGCATTTTGATTTTCAAATTTAGCATTCTGTAGCATCTATACTTCTCAAATTTAGCATTTTGTAGCAAACTGGTTAAAAATAGGCACAATTTGCAAAATACATACACAACAGATGGGAGTAAAATCATACTGTTCAATCACACTTTGCTCATCATGCAGTTTTGAATACACTATGGAAAATAAAACAAACATCAACATAAGACTGCAAGAAGTATTAACACACACACATGAATTGCATATTTTTAAAAAAATTTACAAAGACAATTTCAAAGCGAAAAATAGTATTCTGAATGTATTCATTTATCACAGTACAACGTACATACAAGGAAGAGGAATTTCAATGATGATTGAAGTACAACATGCCAATTGTTTGAATGGTGTCATCCTTCATTCGAGAACACCTATCAGTTGCAATCATGTTGTACTTGCTGAAAAGAAACATCTCTACATCAACACTGTTCGCAGGGGCCCTAATGCACTACAGTACTGCCGAGGCAAAGGAAGGAAACTTTAACCTAAGTGCCATCAACATTTGAAGAGTGCCAGTGGGTTTATATTTTTCTTTCTTTTTTTTTTTTTTTTTTTAATATTTTGCAGCATCTGTTGGTGATATGCCTCGCAGCCCTTGACAAACTGATCACCAAGGAATGGCAACTTATTCTTCAAAGACATACGTGATTTGGGTTTCATACCACTGTTTTGCCCAACAACTGCAGGATTAAATAAATTGCACACTTTGTTGAAAAACACGTTAGTATCACTGATGCTCATGTGCTTCGAGAGCTTAGTTATGCATTTAAGCATACACTGCTTAAATTGCACCTTAATTTCCTCTTTTTTTCGTATTGTTTCTGAAACTCTCCAGCAGGTCACTTGTTTCCAACAGAAACCATTCGTCAGCACACCTCTTCATTTCTGCACAAATAGTGGAAAGATCATCCCACAGCTTGTGAGCATACGTGTAGGACAATCCCTCCAGTACTGTGAGTACTACATTAATTTTAACAGATATCTGTGAAACAAACTTTATCTGAACTTTCAGCAAGAGAAGCATATTCTGATCTCTAAACATACCCAACACAATGTCCACTGCTATTTAGAGAATTCTCATCAAAAGATCTAAAGAACTCTACCAGGGGTGTGAAGTACTTGTCAAGATACTGGACTGAGCGAAACTAAGAGTTCCATCGGGTGATGACAGGAGCTAGGAACAACGGTGCATTCAAATCAGGGAAATTATCTTGCCAACAATTTGGATAGGAGTTCTTCAACTTCCTACAGAGGAAAAAATCTATCTTAAGTTTTGAAACCAAATTGTTCAACTGTGACAGTTCCTTGAGAATAACATCCCTACAAGATGCAACTTATGTGCAAAGCACTAGAAGTGAAGAGGATGGTCTCTAATTATCATCTGTAATGCCTAAAAATATGTACCCATGTACCTGGCAGAGTATGACACTAAATCCAGCACATTTTCATAATCAATATTATAGTCGTTGAGAGCGTCAATGGTGGTTCGGCTGCATTTTGTCCAGTTACCACAATCCAAAAATGAACAGCTTGCCAAATAAACTTGTTCTGCAGTTGGCATGATCGTCCTGCATATAACAGCAAAAGACACATCTGCCTCGGTTGTCTGACATCTCGTCTGCGATTACTACAATGGGCATTCAATGCAGCATTCACCTCTGCACTTGCTGAATCTCTGCAACGTGGAACATAATCTCTGCTCAGGGTACTAACTTGAGTCAGATCTGAACGTGGGACGTACCTATGGGGCCAATAAAATTTCTTTAAACATGCTAATAATAATAATAATAATAATAATAATAATAATAATAATAATAATAATAATAAAGTTTAGAGGTAAGGACAAATACTTAAATACTTAGTGTAGTGCTGGCCTAGCGAATCACTGGACGAGTTTTGAAGGTTTTCCCTATAAACTTCCATTTATGTAGGCCTACGTGAAAACAAGCAATTATTTTACATCCTAGGTGATCTATTGTTACATTTCAAAATAACGTCCATCCACGTTTGTCCGGTTTTTTGGTCGAAAATTTGAATAACATAACCTAAAATTCCACGTGAAATCGTCATATTAGGAAACATACATCCACATGCTTTTTGGTTGAAAGTTTAAGAGACCTAACCTAAAATTCAACAAGGCCATATAGGAATTGCAATATTTCAAAACAACATTCCACGTGATTCTCTTTTGCGGAGGGGGATTTAGGCTGGTTTATGAATACCTCATCATAAGGTAGGCTATAGCACTCAAGATGGTGTAAATGTATTTTAAACACATATATAAATAATGCCCAAAAATATATCTGAAATCGGCACTTACTTTTCAAGGTAGTCGCGAAAAGCAGGATGGTCCAACTTGTGAACGAGGATATTAGTCTGCAGGCACATCTTGCGTGTATCTTCACTGAATGTTTGTTTCTCGGCGTTTGCTCTTTTAGCCTTTCTATCCATTTGTGCTATTATGGATTGCCGCTTGACGCCACGCTGTTCATGCTGGTTGAGAAAGAAATTGCTTCCTTAGTAGCACATGGTTCCTGCTCTTGCAGTGTTTATCCAAAACACCTTTCTTCTTCCATTCAAGTCTGATTGCATAACTGGCACATCAATATATCTGTAACTCCCAGCACGGTGTTTGATTGTCACTTCGCTTCTACCCATGGCTACCAGACAATAAATCACTAATGTACTTTAAAACACAACTACTACTGCTACTCAACACCTATGTCAAAAATAACTGACTATGATCATGGGTCAACACAAAGTGAACGAACGCGTGTGCTTGAAAGTGTATTACGCTGTTCGATTGATTTTTCTTTGCACTGATGTTTTGCTGTTGAAAGATATTCCACACATTGAAAGATTTAAGGCACCGTAAAAATTCCTTCCCCTGAAATAAATAACATATATCTTATTTTTAAGAAAAATGCATCGTTTTTAAAAAGATACATGTGTATTTTGCATAAAACCGAGAATTTCGCATCTATTTTGCATAAATTGTATAATTTTGCATTTTGAAAAAATTTCGCAGTTTATCGTTAATTGGAAATCGCTAAAAACCACTCATAAGGGTCATATAAGATGAAGGCACATACACTGACGAAGTTTCAACATATTTTGCATTTATCGCAAATGCTAAAACCACAAAGTCTAGTTATTAGTTATCAAATTTCTTGTAATTTTCATTAATTTTATTAATTTAAAATGGTAATTCAATTGTAAATATTCATGAAAATGAATCTTTATTCATTACGTAAATATTTTACTCCATTTCTAATGACCTGGCAACTAGTCAGGTGTTAATTTAAGATCCTGACCTCTTACCTCTCTATTTTCCTGGGCCCCTTCCACGTTTTATGTTCGTATGCTACTGGCCCAAGGTATTTAATTTTGTGTTTAGACGTTGCTTTTTGTTGTTTTATTGTATTCATTTCTTGTATCATAGGGCCGTTGCAATGAAATGACATATGGCTTTTACTGCCGGGATATCCCAGGACGGGTTCGGCTCACCAGGTGCAGGTCTTTCTATTTGACACCTGTAGGCGACCTGCACGTTGTGATGAGGATGAAATTATGATGAAGAAAACACATATACCCAGCCTCCGTGCCACTGGAATTAACCAATTAAGGTTAAAATCCCCGACCCGGCCGGGAATCGAACCCGGGACCCTCTGAACCGAAGGCCCGTGTGCTGACCGTTCAGCCAACGAGTCGGACGGGCCGTTGCAATTATGTTTGATGCAAGTTCAGTAGTCGTGATGAAGTAAAGAAAAATTCTATATAAATGTTATAGGCAAGGTTTTACTAAGTTATTCCTACAAGATGAACTCAAAAGCTTTATTATGTCAAATATTCTAGGCTATGAAAGTCCCAAACAAACAATTACCTCATAAACACGAAAACGAACAACATCACTTTCTCTCTGTGCACTAAGCAAGCCTTCAAAGATTTCTCCATGGTAAAGGGATTTCAAACCCACAGTTGTCTTCCCTATCTTCACAAGTAGTGATCCTGCACATCTGGCAACTGTTAGGTCATCTAGGCTCAAACAGCTTATCACTTTCAATAGAAGATCAGCATGACAAAGCTGTGGTATCAGATTTTCATCATTTGCTGCACGCTGCAACTAAAAATACATACAAAATTAGCCCTGCCTTATTTTCACGACTAAGAATTACGAAAACTTCCCATCAGTTCCAAAAAAAAAAAAAAAAAAAGGAGGGAAAAATATGTGAATCTCACCATTACATATAGCACTGAAATACATTATAGGAGAAAGTCATATTAAACCATATTGAACAAATAATCTTAAAAGGGGTCTACAATTACAGAGGTGCCAAATTTTGAAGTGGATTATCAGTAATTGCCCTGCGCCCCCGAGAAAATTTGAGTCAAGTCCAAAGCATGCTCCTTCCTTCTCAATAATAACACCCCTTTTGCCCTTCCCTCTAGCAATCTATTTGAAAGTATATCATATTATACAATAACATTTGCACACAATCTGTTAGTTCTGTGATAAAACACTCCTTGTAGCTTGTTTCTCACGCAGCAGCTGCTTTTCAGTGTAGATTTCCTTGAAGCATCCTTCCCACTGTGAGGACATTTTCATCTTCTGAACCAGATTCACAATTAAGTATTTATTATTTTCCACCTAGTCGATACAATGATTGCTTAAGGCAATTTAATGGTTAAAAGTGGTACATGTTTCGTATTTTATCAACATCTTCAGCCACATAACACTGTTTAGATGAAAAATATATAAAACTGACAAAGTAATGCTTAAGAGGAAGTGTCCTTAAAATTAACATAAGATTGACAACATTAAAACAACATTAAAACAACATTAAAACAATGTTGTCAATCTTATGTTAATTTTAAGGACACTTCCTCTTAAGCATTACTTTGTCAATTTTATATATTTTTCATCTAAACAGTGTTATGTGGCTGAAGATGTTGATAAAATACGAAACATGTACCACTTTTAACCATTAAATTGCCTTAAGCAATCATTGTATCGACTAGGTGGAAAATAATAAATACTTAATTGTGAATCTATTGAAGTGCGATACGGACCATGAAACTGATTTTATGTAATTCTGAACCAGAAGCGATTCCAGTGCAGATGTGTTTAATGTAGGCCTCACTTCTTTCTCAATCTTAACACAGCAAATACAACATTACTGAAGGATTTATAGTGGAGAAGAGCAGTGCCTGAGCTCCTTCATTCACAATGAATTTTACAACACTTATGGGTAGCAAAAGGAAGTAATGATCAAATAAGTATTGTTGCCAACTCGCAAGCATTGAAAGGGGACGATTTAGAAGTAAGGCTCGAAAAGATTGAATATGTTTCCTTCTTTTCTTTTTTTCCGTAGAAAATTATTTTCCTGTGATAATGTAAGTTTTTGCGTAATAATTTCCCCTTTGACCGTAATTCCGTAATCGTGAGATAAAATCCGTAATAATTACGGACAATCCATAATAGTTGGCACCTCTGCAATTAATATGCCAGTCAATTATACAGTAGAAGTCCGCTATAGCAAGTACGACATATAACAAGAACCCCGTCAAAAAGGAGAACATGTTTTCGAGTGTGTCCAATAGAAGTTGTTAACGCATCAAAAATACAGGCTGAAGTAAACGATCGTTTAATTTTAATGCTAAATACTGCAGTTAAGTAAGAATGGGATATACCTCAAGATATGGCAGAATGAATAATTGATTTCAGAGGTTAGTTTATATTTTCTCGCGTTGAGTTAAATTTCGGAAAGGCTACTTTATCATGGAAATTTATAGTGTGAAGGTCATCACTTTTATACTGGCGCTTGATATATGTTTTCATGGTACATACACGGTTAAGTTAGGTTAGCTAACGCGTTTGCCACAAAATGCGACCTTTGGAATCGTTTTCTCACTATATGCACTTGCGAGCTCTCTCGTCGACATTGGAAGGCGATGTCGGAGTCGATTAGTAATACCTGTCGACTGCTGTTCCGGAAAGAAAGAAGAAAACATGTTTTCATAACAAATACATAAATAACGTGGTTGATTTCAATTGTGATCTTGTTAGAAATAAAGGCTAAGTAAACGATTGCTTAATTTTAATACTCTACACTGAAATAAAGTAAGAATGCAATACACCTCAAGATATAGCAGAACGCATCACTAATTTCAGAGGATAGTTTATATTTTCTCGCGTCTGGTTAAATTTCAGAGAGGCTATTACCATGTAAATTTATAGCGAGATGTTATCAGTTCTCTGCTGGTGCTTGGAATATGTTTTCATGATACATACAGTACGGTCAAGTCACGTTAGGTGACACTGTTTGAATAAGAAAAACATTTGTTACAAAATGCGATTGATCAAACAGTACCGTTTTCTCTCTATGTACACTTGCAAGCTCTCTCGTCGACATTCGAAAGCGATGTCGGAGTCGATTAGTAATACCCCTTGACTGCTGTTCTCTACAAGAAAATTCAAAACAAAGGAGGATAAGTTTTCGTAATAAATGCGCAAATGATGTGGCCGATAGCAGTTGTTAACTTGTTAGAAATAAAGGCTGAAGCAAATGATCGCTTAAATTTAATGTTATGTATTGATTTCAGAGGATAGTTTATATTTTGTTACGTCCTATTAAATTTCTGAATATTCCCATGTAAATTCGTAGCAAGGTGGTGATAATTTCTCTATGAGCGCTTGAAATATTTTCATGATGCATATACTGATACAGTTAGGTTATGTGATGCTGTTTGAAGAAAAGTGAAACGTTTGCCACAGAGGCCTCTGGAGCGATACTATAATTTTTTCAGAATTAAACAAATACTTTCAGATAGTGTCGGATTTCGAAAAATAACAAACGAGTAAGCCGTAGTGTGGATGTCATCCGCGAAAACGCAAGTTTTGAACGAAGTGATTGCCGTTTCATACCAATTTTAATGTGTATGCACCCCCCCCCCCCCCTGACTTTTACAAAAAATCTGATACAGTGGAACCTCTATTCTCCATTTTTGGAGGGACCATGAAAATAAAACGAACAAGACGGGAAAACGAAAAATCTGGGAATGAATGAAAACCATCAACAATTTGGCTAAATATCACAAAAATGAAATATGTATAATTATAATCTTACAAAAACTCCTAAACCAAACCAAACTACAGCCCCAATCGGCCTTTCCCTGCAAAGCGACCGCTGCTCAGCCCAAAGGCCTGCAGGTAACGAGGTAACGCATGGTTAGTGTGAAAAAATCCTCTTTGCCAATATTTCTGGCTCCCTAAGCGGAAAGGAACTGGCCACCCTACCGCACGTACACTCCGGCTCAGGAACGCCTCTGCGGAGGTTCGGACCTGCCTTCGGGCAGAATAACCCTTACCTTACCTCTGGCTCCCTACACCGGGGGTGCCATCTCACTATTAGATAGCTCCTCAATTAAAGGTAATCACGTACGCTGAGCACACCTGGAACCAGCTCTTATGTCCAGGTAAAAATGCCTGACCTGGCCGAGAATCGAACCCGACCCTCCGGATGAGAGGCAGACAAGTTAGACCGCGAAACCAGCATTAAACATTAATAACCGGTACGCGAGTTCAAAATCTTGATACTTTGTATTCAATTTTACAGGGGAATCTTCGTCAGTTTCCTGTGAAAAGTTCTTTGAGTTCAGCAAATTTATTTGTCCAACTCTTTTAAAAATCTAATAACACCAAACCAAACGACCACAAGTAGTTGTTACTCTCATTTAATAAATCACATTAGATACAAAAGCACATGATGGCGAAATCCCTTCTTTTCTGAATCTTCCATTGTAATTTGGTCTCCGGTATACTATTCATAGTCAGTTTCTAGAAATCTTGTACCACGTAAATTAGGCCTACATCGACTTTAAAGGTTATGTTGAACTCGAGAACATGGTTTTGAATGTAAATATAGATTCTCAAAAGTTCTTGAACGCATTATGTTCAATTCTGCCCATCACTAATCCAATCAAATTGGAAAGAGGGTTTTTTTAATGTAAGGTGCAACATCTGTTCTAGTCTCGATAACATAATCGTGTATGAACATTTTGTATGAACATTAAAACATTTAATGTTCATATCTGATGTCCAATACGGTCTACAATGAGATTTATTACTTGTAACATAATCGTGTACCGTACGATAATATTAAAATACTAGATTTGTGTTAAGAAGAAGCAGTTATGATTCCTGCCTGAAAGTCCAGTTGCTATACAATGCCCTACGAAAGTGCTGTTCGACAATACAATCGAAAAAAGTAAAAATATAAACATCTAACCCTGGACATAATGTGGACGTTTTATAAGTGCGAACATTTGACAAAACTCGTTCAGTCTTCAAGTAGAGCTGTCGAATTGCGCTGTGTCTCCTTATAATTGTTGTAGCCACTCTCTGCTCTATGATTTCCGAGATTCTCTAAACAATACCACCCGACTGCGATGCTAAGATGGTCCCTTATGCAAGTTCACCATCGACTGAATTTCCAGTACAGTATTTGCTATAATTATCGCAATGACGGGGCGAATGCCAAGATCCGTAAGTATGCCATAGCCATTCTTTCGTGAGATACAGTTTACTGAAAAACACTTCATCGAGTATTTAGCATTGATGGGGCTGAAATTTCTGGACGGTTGATCCGGGAAATATTTCTTCGAGGAACGGATGTGGGATTTTTACAACGTGATTTAATTATGATGTTCGCGGGAACACGTAATTTGAATGCATTATCCGGGAAAACATAGTTTCCGGGAACGGATAATTGAGGTCCCACTGTATAACGACAATCCGCGATAACGAGTAAATATTTTGCTGTTATGAATTCTCACTATAACGGACTTCTACTCTATTTATTGCATAATATTATGATGCAGCATACACGTTTTTCCCCTCTTTAAGAGCTTCTTCAGTGGAATTACTTAGATTAAACATAAATCAATGATAACACAACACAGACAATGATACAACTCAAACATTCTACAAGACACTGTATAATAAAACATTTGGAATTAAATTTGTCAAAAGTCTCTAAAATGAATTTATAATAGGATATTGAAGGATTAATCCATGTTTTCAAGTCTTTCAACATCCTGGTCAACAAAAATTATGCACAACTGCTTAACCTTCCAAAGCTGAAGTCCAATTTTTTTTTTTTTTTTAAATACTATTAAATTATTGCATGCCAAGAAGTGTGAGACACTGAAAATGTCAACAAGTAATGAAATGGATGGCATTTGCAGTGCTTGCTTGTTTAAACGGGCATAACATTTACATTTGCATTACAAAACTGGTTGGTTATTATTTAAAAAATGTAAGATTGAAAGCTCAAATGTATTTTTGGACTGAACTTTGTAATTAGAAAAATAAATTAATTAATTGAAAGTCGAACAGTTCATCAGCATCGCCAAGTCTATCAGAAACTTGGCTAGTAGGGTTAATCACTGGGAAAAGCTTGAATTCAATTCCAAAATCTCTCCTTAATGTGCATATGGAGTGAAGGCATATAACACTGTTGATGGTGATCTGCCTCTCAAATGAGGCCATTAAACCTAGAGCAGACCCCTTGGTACAGTATTATTCAACAGGAGTAGGCACCGTGCTGACACTAGATTTCACCCACTCTCTACCTAATTATCGTTCCACACCCAGATGGCAGGTCACCCATGGGTGTCAAATAGAAAGACCAGCACCAGACAAGTCTTTGACACTTCAGGGGCCTGTTCCACAAACGAACTTTGCAACTTTTAACTTTGCACTTTTCAGTTCAGATTTTGTTCCACCATCACTTTTCAGATTTAGCTTGCAAAGTGAAAAGTGAAAAGTTAGGAATCTTTTCACTTTTCAAGCCTGTTATGTTCCTCCATTGGTACAGAAACGCAAAGAGCAAAGTTTTCATAAATCTTGCAAAAAGTCCCTTTTCATCTGTTAATTAACAAGTATGTACACTAGTTTCTCGGCGTAGAATTTGGTTTAGTGATACAAACACGTTACGACGAGAGCTTTTGTTAGCATCAAGTTAGGACAGTGATGAAGAATCCAATAAGAGAACGTACAAAGACAGGATTAATTTTCATAACCTCACTTCGACGGACTTTAGCAAGTGATTTCGTATTAACCCAAAACAGGCTGACTATATTCTTGAAATGATCAGCCATTTATTGAAACATGCAACAAAAAGAACAAATTCTTATTTACTTACATTGGCTAGTACTGTAAATGGTGCCCAGCTGCACGGTGTAGCACCAATGCATGGGACATCAAAATCAATTATTTGCAGAACTGTTACCAAAGTCGTAGATGTTATAGTAAATGTAATATTTCCTAACAGTACTTTGGCCTGATAATCCACATAATATGGTGACGGGATTTCTAATGAAGGGTGAATTTCCTTCTGTGTGTGGATGTGTTAACGGTACTCTCGTTAACATTGAAGTGTGCCATCATTTGAGAGGTTATTTTTAAAGTTGCCAAAAAGGATGTCCCTTTTCTCCTTGACAACTTCCAGCACAGCCTTTCTTTCCCATGATAAACACTTTAATGGTACCACAATTATACCGTCGAGTTCGCCACGAAAAGTAAAGCATTAAAATCACAGAGTATTATGCCTATACAGTTTGTTCATGGAATAAACTTGATCGGATCACTCATTCGCAAGGACTTTTCACTTTGCGAAGAAATTAAAAATTGCAAACTAGATCATGGTGGAACAGAAAGACTTTGCACTTTGCAATTGAAAAGTAAAAGTGCAAATTTGCGAAGTCCGTTCGTGGAATGTGAACCATATGGACATAAGTAGGAGAGCATGGGAGGTTCTAAAACATGACGTCAGCATTTTTCTGCTGATGCAGCATCCGAGGATATTGACCCCTAGTAGTGTAACTATGCCGGTTGTGAACCAAAGTCATTGACCCCTAGTATAGTAGTTGTACAATGCCGATTCGCAGATTTTTGCATGAGAGAGCCAGCCTAACCTTACAGTCACCATCTCGGAGGGGGTCTAACCTCAGATTTACGGCAAGGAGCCCTTCCCGACATGGATTTTACATAAGAGAGCATGCCTAACCTCACAGTCGCCATCTTGGAGGGGCCTAACCTTACACGTCATAGTTTTACAGGCAGATGCCCTTCCCGATGTGGACAGTTGCCATCTTGGAGGGGTCTAACCTCAGTTTTACAGGCAGATGCCCTTTACAACGTGGACAGTCACCATCTTGGAGGGGTCTAAACTCAGTTTTACGGGCAGATGCCCTTCCCGACGTGGACAGTCGCCATCTTGGATGGGTCTAACCTCCATTTTACGACAAGTTACCTTCCCAACATGGATTTTACATAAGAGAGCCTGCCTAACCTCACAGTCGCCATCTTGGAGGGTCCTAACCTCAGTTTTATGGGCAGATGACCTTCCCGATGTGGACAGTCGCCATCTTGGAGGGGTCTAACCTCACAGGACCTAGTTTGACAGCCAGATGCCCTTCCCGAGATAGACAGTCGCCATCTTGGTGGGGCCTAGCCTCACAGGACCTAGTTTTACAGCTAGATGATCTTCCCAACGTGGACAGTCGCCAACTTGGACGATGTGTGTCCGGCTATGTCTGTGCAAACAGGTTCAACATGCTGTTCAAGGTTTAAATTGAAGTGGGAATTCATCTCTATATCACGATCTTACATGATCAAATTAAACTTCCCTGGAACTACCCAGTATCAAGTGAACAAGTGTCACCCACATAGACAGCAAAAAACAGCACAAATTAACTTATCCCGGATGTACACAGACTGGACTAAATAATGAACTGCCGGAATTTTAAGAATTTTATATTACAGCAATCAATCGTAACATAAATTTAACTTATCTCATGTATCATTACAGAAATGTATCTTAGAATGTGCTAAAATGTGTTTTAGATGTTTTAGGCATATGTATATAATTGTTTAATTTGTACTTACAGCTGATGATGGCACATAGATGCTGAAACTAGCACCATTTGACATGTGATTCAATCACAATAAAATGTCATTGTATTGAATAGGTGGACCTTGAAAAAATTTTAATTTACTGTAATCCCACTTCAATAAGGAACCCAATGAAATTCATAACTATAAGTGAAACGGCCTACTAGGCAAAGAGAAAGGCCTATCAATATATGGACCTAAAAACTGAAGTTGCCAAATTAGGCAAAGATACCAATTTCCTGACGCAATGTATTACACACGATTTAACACATAATTTTTTTGAAAGGAACAATAAAAAAAATCCTTGTTATGCACCACATTTGATCAAAACTCAGCAAAAAACCAACAAAATTTGGCTGAAAAACAAAATTTGATTTTTACATAAGAAAAAAATCCTTCTTAAATAACAAATTGTGTGAAACTCACCTTGAAACAGCTCATCTGCTTTCTAGAGCACAATGGAACATATTTCAAAATCAAACTGACAACAAATTGTTTGATATTCTTTCACAAAAACAGCTTTAGATAGAAAATTAAACACTTTGAAAAAGAATAAGCATAAGTTTCCACTTGAAAATCAACCCAAAGGAACCAATTTGACAAAAAACATAATCGAGAAATATCATCCCCCTGTGGTTAACCTTTCCAATGTAAACATTAACAAGGAAGAAATCGCCACCCTATCAAAAGGCCCTAACCAAAACTGGCCTAACACGAATAAAAGAAATGTAATGACTAACACGATTATAGAAGCAGAAGCCACAATAAATAAAATGCCTTTAGAGAAACAAGACGAAATTAGGTTTGAAATAAAAAGAAAACTAGATAAGATCAGTACCGCTAAAAACGTAAGCAGAAAAACCATTTCCACTAACTCTAATGACAACAATTTTATCTCTGAATACAAACAAATCATAAAACTTAAAAAGAAAAGAAAACATAATGACTTAATAATCACAAAGGCAGATAAAGCTACTGTCTTAATGAATAAAACTGATTATGTATCCAAAACTACAGAATTTTTCAATAACACATTTAAAATAATCAAGAAAGACCCTACCCAAAAAATCCAGAAACAACTAAAACAAACTTTAAAGAATTTATCATTGCTTTTTACAGACCATCTTAGAGAGGAGGTCTCACTTCAGAGGATTAAGGCTAGCTGCCCTTCTCGATATGACCTTTCACAGACACCATCTTCCTCCTCCTCCTCTGACGTTACGGAGGTCAGCTCAATCCCTCCTCCTCTAGATGGCCCTCCTTTCCCCTCTACTATCTACACCATTGCTAAGGCTTTACGTCTCTATCCGAAGCGTGACCTCTCCTCCTGAACAAACATGTTGTTAATCCTGTTACAGAGAACCGGAGAAAACTGCATTGTGCTGGGCTCCTCTACCAAGAGCAACTTCTTTTTTGTGTGTGTAGAACATATATATAGTCTGTTGTTATCCTACAGTAAAGATTTGGAATAGTCAACATACATTCACCATTGTGTTCTGAACAAAACAAAAACAAAAAAACACTGTCGCTGAGGCTTTACGTCTCTAACCTATGCATGAAGAAAATCTCTATATCACACACACACACACACACACACACACACACACACACACACACACACACACACACACACACACACACACACACACACACACACACACACACACACACACACACACACACACACACACACACACACACACACACACACACACACACACACACACACACACACACACACACACACACACACACACACACATGTATTACAGATATAGATTCGAACGCTGATCACTCTGTTGAATGTCAGATTAAAGAACGAAAATTTCTAGGGAAAAAATTATGGATTCGAACCCCCATTCTCTCTCTGTTATGGAATCGAACTCTGATTAATAGTACGGTAGAATAAAATTACCACCACATAACCACTATAAAACGATCTTTCTATTACTGTAATGGATTCGAACACCGATCACTCTGTTGAATGTCAGATTAAAGAAAGAAAATATCTAGAAAAAAATGTATGGATTCGAACCCCCATTCTCTCTGTTATGGGATCGAACCCTCATCACTCTGATTAATGGTAGAATAAAAATACCAACACATAACCACTATTAAAAAATCTCTTTCTATTACTGGGATGGATTCGAACACTGATTACTCGTAAGATAACAACAAACAATACATGTTAATTAACGCACTACTTCTCATATTTGTTTGTACACTTCTTTGATGATACACACATGCAACACACACTATTGTAAAAATCGAACACCCGCAAAATACAGAATTGATTGTAGGACAAGCAAATACTGTGAGCTAGCCTTCCACAACGTACATTTTATCACAACGCGTAAAAACACACACACAAGTTTTTTAATTCTCTGCACACTTCATTCACAGATGTAACAATTTTTGAGCTGAGATACTTACATATGAAAAAGGGAGGAAATATTAAATCATATGTAAATTTTTTATATGTGTGTGTGTGCTCCATCAAGTCATAGAAAGAAATGGACGACACCTGTGTCTGCCGCTCGCTCTTCGCCCGCATGACTGGAAGTAACAGGTCAGCGTACACATGTAGTATCTGAACTTGTCAGGACACTAGTAAGAGAGACCCTCTATTCTATATTATTATTATTATTATTATTATTATTATTATTATTATTATTATTGGCCTACCAAGCGACCACTGCTCAGCTCGACCGGCGTCATAGAGTAAGACGCAAGCAATATTAATAATAACAGTATTTATATTTGCTAAGTCTAGAATGACCTTCAATTTCGTGGCATACAGCCCTGAAGGGCCTTAGCCTAGCCCCAGCATTCGCCTACTGTAAAACTATAGAAAACTATTTCAGCGGCTGGCAACAGTTAGGATTCAAACCTACTATCTTCTGGATGGGAGCTGAAAAACAGAACGTAAAAATCAACAAGCAGGCAGTCAGATGGTGTAAAAATTAAAAATGTCTGCACAAGGTAGCTACAGGTATATAACTATTTCTTTCTTATAACTATATAGGCAACATTATTCGCATGTGCACAAGTTGGTACAAGGTAGTCTTAGTTAACCTTGACAGTCCAGAGTCCACAGTCAAGCTTATCAAAGTTGAGTCTGCAATTTTACATCTGCTGCACTGAGGCTCCTTACTGCACGCTATAAAATAACATATCTGTGTGTTAATATTAGCAATACATTTATGTAGTCACGACTGTCCTTTCTCGCTATACAACAGGTAACAGCCATAAGTATTTGACATGGTAGTGGTCACTTGGTAGGAAAAAGCCCTTCAGGGCTGTATGCCACGAAATTGACGGTCATTCTAGACTTCGCAACTATATATACTGTAATTAGATGCTTGGTAGGCCAAGGCCCTTCAGGGCTTAATAATAATAATAATAATAATACAGAATAGAGTGTCTCTCTTACTAGTGTCCTGACAAGGTCAGATACTACGCGTGTCTGCTGACCTGTTACTTCCGGTCATGTGAGCGAAGTGGGTGGCAGATACAGGTGTCGTCCATTTCTTTCTATGACTTGATGGAGCACACACACACACACACACACCCACATATTAAAAAAAAATTATATGATTTAATATTTCCTCCCTTTTTCATATGTAAGAATCTCAGGTAATAAACAATTGTTACATCTGTGAATAAAGTGTGCAGAGAATTAAAAAACTCATGTGTGATTTTACGTGTAGTGAAAACATGTACGTTGTGTAGGGCTAGCTCATAGCATTTGCTTGTCCTACAATCAATTCTGTATTTTTGCATGTGTTCAGTTTTTACAATAGAGAGTGTTGCGTGTGTATATCACCAAAGAAGTGTACAAACAAATATGAGAAGTAGTGCATTAGTTAACATGTATTGTCGGCTGTTACCTTACGAGTAATCAGGGCTCGAATCCATCCCAGTAATAGAAATAGATTTTTTAAATAGTGGTTATGTGTTGGTATTTTTATTCTACCATTAATCAGAGTGATGAGAGTTCGATTCCATGACAGAGAGAACGGGGGTTCGATTCCATATTTTTTTATTTTCTTTAATCTGACATTCAACAGAGTGATCAAGTTCGAATGCATTACAGTAATAGTATGTGGCGATAATTTTTTTCTACTATTAATCAGGGTTCTGAGAGAACAGGGGTTCGAATCCATAATTTTCTTTCTCTACAAATTTTCTTTCTTTAATCTGACATTCAACAGAGTGATCAGTGTTCGAATCTATATCTGTAATACAGTTTTGTTTTTTCTGTTGCATGTAATATAGATTTTGTTCATGCGTCGGTTAGAGACGTAAAGCCTTAGCGACGGTGGGTTTTTTTTTTTTGTTTTTTTTTTTTTTTTGTTCAGAACACAATGGGGAATCTATGCCGACTATTCCAAACCTTTACTGTAAGTAACAACAGACTATATATATATGTTCTAAACACACACACATAAAAAAAGAAGTTGCTCTTGGTAGAGCACAGCAACAATGCAATTTTTTCCAGTTTTCTGTAACAGGATTGATTAAATAAATAATAATGTTATTTGCTTTACATCCCACTAACTACTTTTAAGGTTTTCGGAGACGCCGAAGTGCCGGAATTTAGTCCCGCCGGAGTTATTTTACGTGCCAGTAAATCTACCGACACGAGGCTGTTGTATTTGAGCACCTTCAAATACCACTGGACTGAGCCAGGATCGAACCTGCCAAGTTGGGGTCAGAAGGCCAGCGCCTCAACTATCTGAGCCACTCAGCCTGGCGCAGGATTGATTAACAACATGTTTTATCTTGTTCAGGAGGAGAAGTCACACTTCGGATCGAGACGTAAAGCCTTAGCAATGGTGTAGATAGAGGGGGGGAGGAGGGCCATCTAGCGCAGTAGGGCATTTGTCCGTAAAACTGTCAGGAGGAGGAGGAAAGACGTGGCTGACCTCCGTAACTGTGAGGAGGAGGAAGATGGTGCCTGCAAAAGGGCATGTCGAGAAGGACAGCTAGCCTTAATCCTCTAAAGTGAGACCCCCCCATCTAAGATGGTGTTGAAAAGGGCAGCTAGCCTTAAAACTATAATCTACTAAGGTTAGACCCTCCACTAAGATGGTGTTTGCGAAGGAGGATGTCGAAAAGGACAGCTAGCTTTAATCCACTAAGGTTAGGCCTCCCTCTAAGATAGTGTCATATTGAGAAGGGCAGCTTGCTTTAAAGTATAATCCTCTCTCCAAAATGATGTCGGGAAGGGTCATGTCGAGAAGGGCAGCTTTCATTCAAACTATAATCCACTGGGGCTAATTCAAAATTCCGTGGCAAAACAAGTGCACCTGGTTAGGACCTCTAACAGCTGTCAAAAGCATGTGGATTTTAAATTCTGCAAGTCCCACGTGGTTAAGATGGCAGCAGTGAGATTAGGCCCTGTTAAGATGGTAGCACTGAGGTTAGCAATATTTACTTGTTTAAAATCCGCACCCACGTGGTTACGACCGGTCAAGATGGCAGCTGTCAAAAGCATGTGGATTTTAAATTCCGCGTCCACGTATTTAAGTTGACAGATAGCCGCCATCTTGCGCAATCGCCCTTAGGCCATCTCCTTAAATCCTAATAATAAACCCCCTTGTCCAGCTTTCTCCATAAGAGCCCGTGTATAGCCGCCATCTTGTGCAATTGATGTCGGGAAGGGCAGCCTGCTAAGGAGGAGGGAGGTTGGGTCCCTTCAAGATAGCAACTGTCCACGTCGGGAGGGGCATCTGCCTGTAAAACTGAGGTTAGGCCCCTCCAAGATAGCGACTGTGAGGTTAGGCATGCTCTCTTATGTGAAATCCACGTTGGGAAGGGCAACTTGCCATAAAACTCAGGTTAGGCTCTTCCAATATGGCGACTTGAGGTTAGGCCTGCTCTTTTATAAAAATCTGCGAATCGGCATTGTACAACTACTATACTGGAGGTCAATGACCTTGGTTCACAACCGGCATAGTTACACAACTAGGGGTCAATGACCTCAGATGCTGACTCCATGTTTTAGAATCCCCCTTGCTCTCCTACTGACATGACTTCCCGTTTTCTTTAAATACCATATATAACTACTGGAATTTAATTCATAGCTACTGAAGGGAAAAAGCAGTGGCAGGATCATTTGAGTAACATGTTCCCTGAAGTATACCAAGAATCCTCTAGTTAGCTAATTCTATCTTTATTTCTAAAATACTAACCTCTGTGATAGCCAGTGTTTTAACTACTGATGCTGGATGGGAGAGTGCCCGTTGTATTGCTGAACCATACCGTCCAACAACAGTTGCAGAGTCCAAAGAATGTAACAAAAGTGTTAAGGTGTGGCATGCCAATTCTATCTCCTCACTATAACACAATAAAATATTGTAAAAATTTTTAAAAAAAGGGTAAAATCTATATGCAATATTATAGCACTACCAAAAATTGGACAGAAATATTCTCACTAAATAAATGAATGGCCAGCAGTAAACAGTAAGAGGAACACTACATTTTAAGGACAACAAATACACTGGATGATATGGGAAAAAGTTTTTTTTTTTTTTTTTTTTTGCTAGTTGCTTTACGTCGCACCGACACAGATAGGTCTTACGGCGACGATGGGACAGGGAAGGGCTAGGAGTGGGAAGGAAGCGGCCGTGGCCTTAATTAAGGTACAGCCCCAGCATTTGCCTGGTGTGAAAATGGGAAACCACGGAAAACCATTTTCAGGGCTGCCGACAGTGGGGTTCGAACCTACTATCTCCCGAATAATGGATACTGGCCGCAATTAAGCGACTGCAGCTATCGAGCTTGGTGAAAAAAGTTTTAAGCAGATCTGAATTATCATGTGCCTTTCCTCATTAGAGGTGATGATTTTTAACATTTTGAAATCAGAGATTTAGATTTGTTCATTTAGCTTTCTGTAGCATTTATACATTTGGCACTTAGCATTTTGAAGAAAAACACAATTTTTGAGTTAATTCTGATAAATAGGTAATGTCGTTTGATAATATTAAAGTAAAATTAAAATTGTATTCACATAGATCTTAATAGTAAAATAAAAATGCATGAATTGTAATAAAATTATACATTCATTCTAAATTGATATAAATTGAAGTACAAGAGAAAAATAATTTTTATGCAAAGTCAGATTATAAAGGAAATGATGGAACATATCTGAATATTTTGCTTTGTCATTCATTTTCGCCTATCATTTACAATTAAATTGTATGTAACTTACTGGGGCATCTGATAAGGAGTTTCAATTTGTCTTCAATGTGATAACATTTTGCAGGCATGAGATACTAAACTACTGGTGTGGTAGTTTTCACACCTGCTTTCTTGGGAATAGGTATAACATTCCACTTAAAATCGGATAGCACTTTTCCTGCATCATACATCTTACACATTTCTTTTTTTAAATGGAATAAACTTGTCTTGCTATTTTCTCCTAAGGCAGTCAGTAATTTGAGGATCAATTTCAGTTGCCTTGTTCCTATTTAGGTATCTCATAGCTCTGTCCAATTCTGACCTCAAAATTGGGTCCTCCATTTCACCACCACCACCACCACCACCACCACCACCACCACCATCATCATCATCATCATCATCATCATCATCATCAGCCTTTTCTTGTTCCAGAACCTTATCATCTACTTCTTTACCTTGATACAACTGCTGAAAGTGTTCCTGCCAGCTTTCTGCCTTGTTTTCTTTCCCCAAAAGTGGTTTTACATCTGAGATCTTAATATTCAAACACCTAGTTTTCCTTTCTTCAAAGGTTTCCTTGATATTTCTATATGCACCATCTACCTTTGCTATTACCATACAACCTTCAACATTCTTACACTTCTCTTTCAGCCATTCTTCCTTAGCTGTCCTACACTTTCTATCTACTTCATTCTTTAATCGCCTGTATTCTTTTCTGCCCTCCTCATTTTTTGCATTATTTTACTTTTGTCGTTCTTCAATCAGATCTAGTGTCCCCTGAGTTATCCGTTGATTCTTAGTTGATCTTTCTCTTCTTTTTAACCTTTCTTCAGCAGCCTACTGATATTTTTTTACAACTGTCCATTCTTCCTCTACTGTGTTTCCTTCAGCTTTTTCATTTAGTCCTTATGCAACAACATAACTGCCAACTTTACAAAACAAAAAATCAGGAGATTTTGATATGAAAATCAGGAAAAATCAGGAGATACAATTTGTCAAAACTGCTTACTCTACATGTCTTGCGCAATACAGTATTATGATATATTTATACACTTATTGTCTCAAAGGCCGACTGTTGCTATACGAGGCTACGTGGCTAAAAATTACACATCTCTATTCCCTCAGAGATGATCGGGCTCTGATAAGCTTTCTGAAAATAGTAAGAATTCATGCTCCACACGTGTGAATCAGTCATTCATTACTTAGCAAACGCATAGATTAATATATTGTATCAAGTGCCCGTGCGATTATGCAAAGCGCAATGCTATTTGTATCAAATAACTAGCTGATGTAGCCGTGCTTCGCTACGGAATTCTCAGAAAGACTGTCCTTATAGTTTTCCCAATTGAAGTCAACAGTTGAAATAGGTCATTACTAATTACAACGATGTTAGTATGAATGTCGTGATTAAAGCAATGCTGTCGTTTGAAATATTCGATAAAGTGAAAAACAAAACAATTTCTCAATTTTAACGAAAAGTACTGCGGAATCGATCTAAGAGTTCAAAGTTCCAGAGCTAGAATGACCAGGCCACAAACAATCGCGAACACTCCTGTGTAATTATTCCATTTAAGTGTGCAGCACACTGCTCATTCCAATCACTGCCTCAGAGTAGGGATCAAACAGCTGGAATACTATGATGATCCAGTGTGTTACGAACCATCAGTATCAGAGAATTCATGAACCAGAGGAATGGAATGCTAAAGAAGAGAGATCTCTAACTCCCCAGCTACATCCCGCTAATATTCAGGCAGGCTGTTATACTCGATATGCACTTACGCAGCAGTAATCGCAACTATCAGAGATAAACGGTAGCAGAATACACAAAGCACATCACAACAAACAATGGTCAATGAAATGTTATTGTTGATCAATTTTATGTTCTATTTTTCAAGCCTTCGCATTTAGTTTTCTTCCGACTTTGTGATATTAGAGCATCTAATGTAAAGTGAGTCGTCCTTTCTTTCATAACTTCCTCTTGTATTATTATTCAAGCGATCGTTCCTTCATGACTTTTTTTTCTCATTCTTCACAATTTAATCACCATCACCACCAATATTATTACAGTCGGTGCAGTAAAACTGAATAAGATATAAATAATCGGAAATTATATTCTCTTTAACTTTTGTTATGTAGTACTTTCTGATATGACCAATACGACAGGTAATTAAAAATTTAATTTTTGGCACCTTCCCCGAAGCTACCATTTCGAACAGGGTGAATAAAATTCCTTACTCCCTGACTTTAATACCAATTTTCATTAAATACTGTTCACCCATTTTCTCGTACCTCGGTGGTGATATGGACTTGGCAACAAAAATCCAAAATATTTTTTTTCCTTTACAAGTTGCTTTACGTCGCACCGACACAGATAGATTTTATGGTGACAATGGGACAGGAAAAGTCTAGGAGTGGGAAGAAAGCAGCCATGGCCTTAATTAAGGTTCAGCCCCAGCATTTGCCTGGCGTGAAAATGGTAAACCACGGAAAACCATCTTCAGGGCTGCCGACAATGGGGTTCGAACTCACTATCTCCCGAATACTGGATACTGGCCGCACTTAACCAACTGTTAAAAATACAAATTCATGAATATGTCTGTTATCATAGCCGGTACGGTAAAAATGTATAAGACATAAATGATAAGAAATTTAATAATATATAACTTTAGTTATGAAGTATTTATCGACAGGGCCAATTCTTCTTTTGCTACCGCTTTTTCCCCACACCTGTGGGGTAGAGAGTGCGAACTGCGTCGCACATGGGGATTTGGCCCTGTTTTACGGCCGGATGCCCTTCCTGACGCCAATCCTATACAGGGGGTAGAGTAGTATGATGAGTGTTTTGGGACGAACAAATATACCCAGTCCCCGAGCCAGAAGAATTAATCAGAAGCGATTACAATCTCCGACCCGGCCGGGAATCGAACCCGGGACCCTCTGAACCGAAGGCCAGTACGCTGACCATTCAGCCAACGAGTCGGGACTTATCGATAGGGCAAATAATAACAAATATTTGAGAATTAAATTTTAGGCCTTACCCTAAACTATCATTTCACTCAGCGTCAATAAAATTATTTATGGCCTAGATGTAGCGACTTATTCTCCGACTTCATATACCGATTGTCATTAATTTCTCTGCAGCCGTTTTCTCGTGATGAGCGTACATACATAGACAGAAATTCCGGAAAATTAAAACGTGCATTTCCCCTTGTTACTGTGGTCACGACCGGTACAGATATATCATTCTTTTAAAATTCTGAACAATGTACAGACAAAACTCTTATTTATATTGAGATGAATTAAAATTAGTCAGAATTGTCTTCAAATGGCTCCTAAAATCTCCTGAAAAGCTTCTAGTCGTTATCATTTAAATGTCACTAAATTACTAAAAAAAAAAAAACTCAATGTCTAGCGACTAGTCTCTACAATAGACTAGTCTGATGCAGAGAATGGACTGATGTGAACTGTGAACGAACACGAACATAGCACGCGAGAACAAGAGCTTGACAATTGATATACAGGTCTCAATAATCACACATTAGCGCGCATTTCACGCATTAATAAACGTCGATATTTCGTTTGAAAGCGGGCAATGAGCAAAGGATTTCCGGCCACTGGCATAAAAAAAAAAAAGCCGTAATGGCGGGATTTTAAAACAAATATTTGAAGTTCGCCAAAAAGTAAGCTAAAATCGGGAGAAATCATTGAATAATCGGGAGGCGGGAAAAACTGTCGAAAATCGGGAATCTCCCGCCTAAATCGGGTAAGTTGGCAGGTATACAACATGTTCCTTGAAACAATCCCTCACACACTTTTCCTTCAACTTGTCTAGATCCCATCTTCTTGCACTCCTACCATCCTTCAATTTCTTCAACTTCAGATGGCATTTCATGACTAACAAGTTGTAGTCAGAGTCCATGTCTGCACTTAGGAAAGTCTTGCAATCCAACACCCAGTTTCTGAATCTCTGCCTAATCATAATTAAATCTATTTGATACCTTCCAGTGTCTCCAGGTCTCTTCCATGTATACAGCCATCGTTTGTGGTGTATGAACCAAGTGTTAGCAGGGACGAAATTATGATCGGTGCACATTTCAACCATCCAACTTCCTCTTTCATTCATCTGTCCTAATTTGAATTTTTCTGCTAACATTGCCTTCTCTTCCTTGACCTACCATTGCATTCAAGTCTCCCATCACAATTAGATTTTTGTCCCATTTTACATATTGTATTAAATATTCTACCTCTTCATATCATATGCTTTCAATTTCAGTATCATCATTATCTGCTGAACTAGAAGGCATATAGGCCTGCACTATTGTGGTGAGCATTGGCTTTGTGTCTATCTTGACAATAATAATCCTTTCACTGTGCTAGTCATAGTAGCTTACCCACTGCCCTATTTTCTTATTAATTATTAAACCACCTCTGGCATGTCTCCTGTTTGATTTTGTATAGATAATTCTGTAGTTGCCTGACCAAAAATCTTGCTCTTCCTGCCAAAGTACTTATACCATTTCCATCTAACTTCAGTCTATCCATCTCCGTTTTCAGATTCTCTAACCCCTACCACAACGATTCAAATTTCTAACATACCATGCTCCAACTCGCAGAATGTCAGTAACTATCTTTCTGATGATTGCCCCCTCTCTTGTAGTCTCCACCTGGAGATCCGAATGGTGGACTATTTTATTGGAGAATATTTATGAAGAATTTTATAATCATGGCTTCAACTCCTATAGCAAACCAATGAGGTGCTAGAAGTGCTTCAGAAGAAAATAAAACACAAAGTTAATTTTAATTTATGTGAATAGCAAACAATGAGGCAAAGGAGACAGGCTGTCACAATTACAAACTTTAAAAGAACCGAGCTCGATAGCTGCAGTCGCTTAAGTGCGGCCAGTGTCCAGTATTCGGGAGACAGTAGGTTCGAACCCCATTGTCGGCAGACCCTAAGATGGTTTTCCATAGTTTCCCATTTTCACACCAGGCAAATGCTGGGGCTGTACCTTAATTAAGGCCACGGCCGCTTCCTTCCCACTCCTAGACCTTCCCTGTCCCATCGTCGCCATAAGACCTGTGTCGATGGGACGTAAAGCAACTAGCAAAAAAAAAAAAAAAAAACTTTAAAAGAGGAAGTTACATCACAATTTGATAGATCAAATGTGTATGAATCTACAGTTCACTATTGGCATCTGCAAATGTGGGCACTAGAAGCACCTAATATGATTGACCTGGATGACCTCAAAGCTTGGATTACTTTTATCGACAATCAAAAGACTGAATACAGCATTTCATCCATCCATATTAATATATCTGTCACACACAAGGACATACAAGAAGATGATAGTATACGTTGGAAGACACAAGAGTGTGTTGAGGAAGTGGTGGTGGTGGTGGTGGTGGTGGTGGTGGTGATGATTGCTGTTTAAAGGGGCCTAACATCTAGGTCATCGGCCCCCAATGGCACGAAATGAGACGAAATGTAAGGACATTTAAAAATTCATAATCCTCCACTGACCAGAATTCAAAACGTGAGGACAAAGAATGTTTTAACTTCATATCCATCCATTCAATCAGTGGATCCAACCCGCAATGCCCCACATTCCCAGAAAGTAGCGTTAAATAGTATTACTGACCAAGGGACTGCTTCTAAAGCACAATACTGAATCGATGATGCTTGTAGTCTAAACGGGTCCAAAGTCCAGGTCATCGGACCCTCACAATGGTACTTATCGCTAGGAAAGTAGAACCATGGTATTTGTCATGTTGCGGTACTAATCAAAAGTAGCGTAGACTTGCGGTATTCCGTACATTACGGTACTACTCACAGGTAATGTAATGCACACATGTAACACAGACCTATGGTGTTTTCGCACATTGTGTCGCTATTTACAGGCAACGCAAACCTATACAGCCAAAGCAAACCTATGGTGTTCTTCACATAAGTGGACTAACCAGAGGGACTCGCACTATCTCGTGGTGTTTGTCACATAGTGGGTACTAATCACAGGAAAGGCAAAACCATAGTGTCGCTCATATAGTGGTAGGAATCACAGGTACTGTAAAATGCATCCTGAGCACACAATGTTGCTATTGTGTACCTAACATAGTGGTACCACGCGCAAGTAAAAACGACCCAGGGTGTTCCCTGCATGGTGATACTAATTACAAGTAGTATCATGGTTCTAATTTGATCATGCCTGGGTCACCCCTTTCAGTCGCCTCTTACGACAGGCAGGGGATACCGTGGGTGTATTCTTCGTTTGCGTCCCCCACCCACAGGGGGTTGTGTGTTTCGTCCGCAAGAGGTATTTTATTTCCCTCAAGTCCACCAGCAAGCCAGTTAGGACCACCCTATCTGCCACCTGGAATGCGCCACGTGGGAGTACCACCTCTCCCCCTGCTACGCCAGCGTGGTAGGTTCGTGGTGTCAAGGAAGTGAGCAGATTTATAACACAAGGGAATGTGGACAAAGAACATGTCTGGAACAGTGGCAAGTCAATTTCATTATGAAATGTTACTAATGTTATTGGTTTTATGTCCCACTAACTACTTTTCTGGTTTTCGGAGATGCTGAGGTGCCAGAATTTAGTCCCGCATGAATTCTTTTACAGTCCAGTAAATCTATCGACACGAGGCTGACTTATCTGAGCACCTTCGAATACCACTGGACTGAGCCAAGATCAGAACCTGCCAAGTTGGGGTCAGAAGGCCAGCACCTCAACCATCTGAGCCATTATGAAATGTCTTCAATATCAACAATATCCCAAAGAGAGAAAACTAAAGCCTGTGCATTGTGGTCTGTACATAGCTCTACACACAGCTATATAACTGCTGTGGCTTTATCAATAAGTGGCAAGTTAGGTAACAGGCTGCACATCTCTTTTCAAGAGACGTAAGGCACTTTCAGAATAAATGTTTCGAAGAAAGTTGAAGCAACATGTCCATAAAACATTCATGAGGAGGCAAGCAAACTTCAGTCCCTATCCAAGACTTTTGATAGTACTGATCATGGGTGAATGTTGACGAAAATGGGGGCTAGTGGACTAAATAAGAGTTGTATTTTTACACAGTAAATCATTATAACTGTCAATTTTTTTTACGAAACATTATTGTGTTACAATTTGTGCTTTCGACATACTGAAACACTATAAGCTGTATTAGACAAAACAGTGATTGACGGATGGAAAATTTCTCGAAAATGGAACTCAAGAGAATTAGAGTATGCAAAGCAATATCTGACCCTGTGACAATTAAGAGGAAAGTTCCACAAGACAGTATTACTGGACCTCTAAGTCTTCTTACTTATAGGTTTTTGCAGATGATATTCTGTGTACGCTCATATGGCCTTCACTTGAACTGCGGTGGTACATGTAAGTTGGGAAGTTTGTTTATAAGGGTTATAGGGAGGTACATTCTGGGAAACGGGGTGGACTAGGGAGTGTTGATAAGCGTACAGGGATCTGGATGTCAAGTAGGAATGACATAAAAATGTCAGTGTTCGACTGTAGAAGTATTGTAAAGAAAGGAATAGAATTAAGTAATATACTAAATATATACCGAGCGCATGGAGTTTGTACTCTGTGCTAAAGTAGCTGCCTCAGCCCAACTTACGTTACGTGCATCCACCCTGCTTTAAACGTGTATACAATCTCATATGAAATCTTTTCTTATAGAAGATGCTGAAGTGTCATCCTTCATAATGAGGGACTTCATAAACACCATTAGGATTTTTTCCGCACCAATAATGAGAGTTATGACCATTCACACGACCATTAAGATGAAACCAGGCCTCATCTGAAAAGAAGACAAGCTGTGGGTCGAATAAACGATCATTCAATGATGCAAGATACCACTCACAATATCTCACTCTTGTGGCTGGATAACAATGGGCCCATTTCAACTATTACAGTTTGATGTGTAATAGCATTGTAGCTCTGTGTGCAGAAGAAACCGAACCCCTAATTGGTGTGCTAATTTTGTGAGTGATTTATCCGGTGACCCTTCAAGATTCGCATGTACCGAGCTCGATAGCTGCAGTCGCTTAAGTGCGGCCAGTATCCAGTAATCGGGAGATAGTGGGTTCGAGCCCCACTGTCGGCAGCCCTGAAGATGGTTTTCCGTGGTTTCCCATTTTCACACCAGGCAAATGCCGGGGCTGTACCTTAATTAAGGCCACGGCCGCTTCCTTCCAATTCCTAGCCCTTTCCTATCCCATCGTTGCCGTAAGACATATCTGTGTCGGTGCGACGTAAAGCAAATAGCAAAAAAAAAAGATTCGCATGCATGACATCTAGCTTTTCTTCTATTAAAACCGATTGTGTGAGCGCATGTTTTTTTTTATTGAACACTGAGCTAGTAGTTTCAAAATTTATTTACAATTACGTGAATCTGTACTCATGAAGTTCGCACTTCACCAGGAAATTGCTGAACCAATGCATCATGTACCCGTCAAGCCACTCGTACTTAAAATAACTTTTACAGTGTTGCAATGATAACTGTCTCACCATGTTAACAGCTGGGATTCAGACCGGCTACTGATGCTAGGTCAAACACATGCTCGCTCCTTGCAAAGTCAAGAACTATACGTGCGGCTCCTGTACAGCTGCTTAGGTCTGGGAGAGTAGAAACGCCGCTGGACAGTCTGGGTTTATAAATGCTAGGTCAATTTTTTTTTATTTTTTTTTTTTCTAGGGGCTTTACGTCGCACTGACACAGATAGGTCTTATGGCGACGATGGGATAGGAAAGGCCTAGGAGTTGGAAGGAAGCGGCCGTGGCCTTAATTAAGGTGCAGCCCCAGCATTTGCCTGGTGTGAAATGCTAGGTCAAACACGTGCTCACTCCTTGCACTTACTATGTACGGTAATAGGAGTTGGAATTATGCCTGAAAAATGATATAATAGATGCAGAAATTTTCTCACAGAACTGGAGTGTTTATTGTAGAGATAGGACAGGAATGGAAGGAAGGCAGTATTCATTTTGGTGAAAAGAAAAATGTTTACGCTATGAAAAACTTAAAAGTTGACAAACATGAAATTCTAGGTGTAAAGCTTATCTCTAAAGATACTGTAATTGACAACTTTATGTTATAGGAGTGTACAGACCTAGAAAGGGTGACGAAGACATAGATTCAGATAATCAGCTATGTGGAAAACGATACGGAAAGGAACGTGATTGTAGCAGGTGATCTCAATTTACCAAATGTCAACTGCGAAGGTAATGCAAACAACAGGAAGCATGACCAACAAATGGCAAATAGGTTAATCTGGGAAGAACAGCTGAGTCAGAGAGTGATAGAACCAACTAGAGGCAAGAATATTCTGGATGTGATGCTGGTAAAACCAGATGAGCTCTACAGAGAAACCGAAGTAACAGATGATATTAATGATCACAATGCTGTTTTTGTCGTTGTTAAAAATGAATGTGATAGAAAAGAAGACCATAAAAGTAGGAATTAGGCAGTTCACATGGACGATAAGACAAGCATGAGGGAGTTTAGAAAAGTAATTATGATCATTGGAAAACGGTAAATAAAAATGTATACAGCCTGCGGGATGTGTTTAAAGCAATTGTTGAGGAATGTAAAAACAGGTATGTAACTTTGAAGGCGGTAAGGCATGGTAAAGACCCACTATATTATAACAGAAAAGTAGAGGCTATAAGAAGGAGGCGGAAAGAAATAGGGTTAAGAATGATGTGGCAGTAAGGAGAAATTGAAAGAACTTACTAGAAAATGGAATCTAGCGAAGAAGTCAGCTAAGGATAATATGATGGCAGGCACAATTGGCAGTTATACAAATTTTAGTGAAAAATGGAAGAGTATGTATAGGTACATTAAAGCAGAAACAGGTTCCAAGAATCATTAATGAACAAGGGGAGTGTGTATGCGAGGGTCTACAACAGGAAGAAGTATTCAGTCAGAAGAGGTGACTAATAGTAACAAAGTATTGAAATTTACCTACAATAACAAAGACATTTACAATAAGATACAAAAGTTCAAAACTAGAAAAGCAGCTGGAAATGGTAAGATTTCTGGAGACATACCGAAAAAAAATGATCATCTGAAAAAAATATGGACTGAAAGTAAGTGCTACAAAAACTGCTTCAATGTCTGTTACAGTAGAATTCCATTAGTCCGGCATCCAGCAGTCCGGAACGCCCGATGGTCCGGCACCATTCCAGGATTTTTTATGTTAATTTTCTTTTTACGTTTGTGACGGTTAAAGCGTACGGCGTGGTTCGAAACCACCCAGAACTATCCACTACGCGTCTGCTATTGTTAGATACAATCTGCATTGTTGGCTGTCACAACACACAGGTTCAGTACATTGTTTTGATTGCGAGCACTTTTAGCTGCAGTATTTTTTCTTGTGATCTAGGATCCTTATTACAGTAGTGCAATAGTGTAGTGAACATACATATCAAAGTGCCCTGTGAAAGTTTTCTTGGTATTTAAGCTGTGACAATGTACTCGAAGCCGAAACCTTCTTCAAGTTCCAAATCAGGAGAGAAACGTAAGCACGTAACTCTGACCATCAACCAGAAACTGGAAATCAAATGCCTGGAGGAACGTGAGAATAGAAATATTTTGTTGAATGAATTTAAAATTGGCTCGTCGACCATTTACGACCTAAAAAATCAAAACGATTTTACTGCAAAACGCCGTGTTATAGCTGTTTTCGCTGTACGTCTTAACCTATATCCTAGTAAGGGGTACCGCCCAATAGTCCGGCATTTTCGGTAATCCAACACCGGCCCGGTCCCGAACGTGCCGGACTATTGGACTTCTACTGTAATAGACAGAGAAGTAAAGATAATATAATGCTGGAGGGTGTACAATTGGAAACAGTAAACCAATATCAGTACCTTGGATGCATAATATGAAGTGACAACAGAATACAGCTTGAATTAAATAACCGTATTCAGAAATCCAGTCAATTCTATCAGCAAGTTCGATGTCTGTTTCGAACATTCTTTGTCCCTATATTGACTTAAGGGTTGGAAACATGCACAACTACCAAAAAAGATTACAGCAGACTTCAGGCTTCAGAAATGAAGTTTCTAATAAGTATGCTTCAAAAGACTAGGAAAGACAAAGTAAGAAATGAGAAGATTAGAGAACAAGCTGGAATAAATCAGTCCCTGAAGAAGACCATAACTAGGGCACGTTTGCGATGGTTTGGTCACGTCAAACGCATGACAGAAAGAAGAATTGCAAAACAATGGTTGCATACTGAGATTACTGGAAAGAGACCTGTTGGAAGACCTAGGACGAGATGGCTGGACCAAGTGAAAGAAGATATCACATCCAAAGGAATCAACTGAGATGAAGTCTCGAAGGAGCAGTGGTACATAAATAGACAAAAATGGAGAGCGCTCGCAAACCACACCCGGGAAACTTGAGTGGAAACTTGATGATGATACTAAAGACAATGGGTTGGGATATAGTATCATATCTCAAGTACTTCTTTGATTACTGTTTGCATGAAGCAACTATACCAAGTGAATTGAGAGTTGCTATAGTAGCCCCTGTATATAAAGGAAAGGGTGATAAACATAAAGCTGAAAATTACAGGCTAGCCAGTTTGACATGTGTTACATGTTAGCTTTGGGAAAGAATTATTTCTGATTATATTAAAACATATTTGCAAAATTAACAACTGGTTTGATAGATGTCACTTCGGGGTTAAGAAAGGTCATTCCACTGAAGCTCAATTTGCAGGACTCCAGCAAGATATAGCAGATATCCCATATTCGGGACGTCAAATAGTCTGTGTTGCAACTGACCAATCCAAGGCATCTCACAGGATAAATCATAGGAGACTACTGGCAAAAGTAAGTGCGACTGGACTACATTAAAGAGCGACTATATTTCTAAATAATATACCTCCGAGAAATAGAGTAGGTGATCCTGTAACTATTTCAGAGGGGAATTCTTCAAGGCAGTATTATTAGACGTTTATTTTTTCTTATATATATAAATAGAAGTGGAATCAGAGATAAAGCTTTTTGCAGATGTTATTCTGTATAGAGTAATAAATAAGTTACAAGATTTTGAGCAACTGCAAAATGACCTCAATAATGTTGTGAGATGGACAGCAGGCAATGGTATGATGATAAACAGGGTTAAAGTCAGGTTGCGAGTTTCAATACAAAATCGGAAGATTCCTCTCAGGTTTAATTACTGTGTTGATGGGGTGAAAGTTCCTTACGGGGATCACTGTAAGTACCTAGGTGTTAATGTAAAGAAAGATATTCATTGGGCTAATCGCATAAATGGTATGGTAAATAAAGGGTACAGATCTCTGCACATGGATATGAAGGTATTATTTAGGGATTGTAATAAGATGTAAGGGGGACAGCATTTAAGTCTCTTGTAAGACCCCGACTACATGCTTGTTGTTTTAAGGGGCCTAACATTGCAGGTCATCGGCCCTAAACCCCTGACTAGAATATGCTTCTAGTGTATGGGATCCTCACCAGGATTACTTGATTTGAGAACTGGGAAAAATCCAAAGAAAAGCAGCTCGATTTGTTCTGGGTGATTTCCAACAAAAGAGTAGCTTACTTTTTCACAAATTTGAATTTATTGATAACGAAAGTCTCTTTAAGTGCCTGGTTGGCTTCAGACCTGTATGCAATAAATTTCATTGCTAGGCCTGTATTGATGGATATGACTTATGAAAATGGTATGAAATGTTATGAAAATGATGCAAAGTTTAGGGTGGAAAAGACTTGGGAGAGGAGATGAGCTGTCCGACCAAGTGGTATGTAATTCTTAAAATACAAATGTTTATTAGAACAAACCCCTATTCAATACATGTAATTACTTATAGTTAGTACATAATCCTTGTTACAATTGTCTAATTGGGACATGTTTCGCCCATTTGTCGGGCATCATCAGCCATCGTTGCACCTCAAAATCAAATCAGGATCCTGATTATGTTTAAAATGTATTATTGGATTCTATAATTACAATCATAAAATCTAATTTACAAATTCTAGTTTTGTTTTAAAACAGCTATGGTTCTAAAGCATATATAACTTAACTAATTTTAAGTATATTGAATAAAAATTATTTTCCTTTTTTTTTTTTTTTTTTTTTTTTGCTAGTGGCTTTATGTCGCACTGACACAGATAGGTCTTATGGCGACGATGGGATTGGAAAGGCCTAGGAGTTGGAAGGAAGCGGCCGTGGCTGTAATTAAGGTACAGCCCCAGCATTTGCCTGGTGTGAAAATGGGAAACCACGGAAAACCATCTTCAGGGCTGCCGATAGTGAGATTCTAACCTACTATCTCCCGGATGCAAGCTCACAGCCACGCGCCTCTACGCGCACGGCCAACTCGCCCAGTATTTTACAAATTAGTGACAATTATGTTTGACTCTTCTAGGCTTGAATGTCTAAAACTTCATTCCAGTTCGAGATCATTTGATGAAGATTATTTGAAACATAGCACTTACTATAATTTGCACCTAGAAAATCTGGTTAGAAACATCGTGTTATAATTGTACCTGAGAACAAAATAAGTATCTTAACCTTTTATGTAATTGAAAAACAATATATTAATATTGGTGTCTCATGTAGCTGTCCATCATTAAGAGTATAATCCTGTATAAGATTGGCTTAAAAACGTATCATTATTTGTATTTGGCGATTTAGAATGTCGTAACCGGCATTGAACTCCACTCACATAGTCGTCGTATATAAGTGGAATATATCAGAGGGACTAGTTAGCACACTTTGTTTAAAGCTGGAATGCTGCCACTTGTATGAGTTGGTCAAAAGAGGGACATTCAAACATTAACATTAGATGGTGTGTGGGTGCTGCAACTGGATTGCAGAGTGCGTGTTGAAAAAATCTGCAACGAAAAAAAGACGTGTAAGTCAAACGGCAAGTAGTGTTAATTTAATTCAAAGGTCACGTTGAATGTATCACTTACCCCCTTGACTGTTGTAAGATTGCCTAGCAGTGCTGACCGCGCCGGAACGTCTGACAGCCGCTGCGCTCCTGCTTCTCGTGTTGTAACCATGTGGAAGTTGTGGCGGTGTGGGTGTGTCGGGGAAGGAGGGGTTGGAAGAGCGTTGTGGTTGCGTGTTGTTCGCAGAGGGGAATTGATAAGAGGCGGATGAGGAGGGAGTTATGTTTGTTGGTTTAGTGGGAGTTTTTAAGGACGTGGAATTAAAGACTTGAAAAAAACTTGCTTTCAAGTATAACATTTGTAATCATTTTGGAATCTGTTCGTAGAAGGGACTTTTGATTTCTATTATGTCCCTCAAATTCTGGTTTTTATTGAAGTATTGGTCTAGATAGATGTAGATGTTCTTGAACTCTGGCATTAATTTACCTTTATCTACATATTTGATGATTTCTAAATCTTGCTCTATTGTTGTAAATTGACTTCCAGTTTCCTTCATATGGGAACTCACTGCGGAGAATTTATTGTGTTTTAACACGTTAACCATATGTAATTATATGTACTGAATAGGTGGTTTGTTCTAACAAACATTTGTATTTTAAGAATTATATTGAACAATGGCATGGAATGACATTTGTAGACAAATAAGTTTGAGTGGTGTTTTTAAAAGGTGGAAAGATCACAATATGAAAATAAAGTTGGAATTCAAGGGGACAAATTGGGGCAAATATTTGTTTATGGGAAAGGGAGTTAGGGATTGGAATATTTTACCAAGGGTTGGCTTCAGACCTGTTATTCAATAAATTTCATTGCTAAGCCCGTATTGATGTATACAACTTACGAAAATTCTTTGCAATTATTTAAGAAAGGACTAGATAGGAAATAGATTGATCAATCAATCAATCAATACTTACCTGCAGTCGCCCAGATGGCAGATTCCCTATCTGTTGCTTCCCTAGCCTTTCCTTAAATGATTGCAAAGAAATTGGAAATTCACTGAACATCTCCCTTGGTAAGTTATTCCAATCCCTAACTCCCCTTCCTATACACGAATATTTGCCAATTTGTCCTCTTGAATTCCAACTTTATCTTCATATTGTGATCTTTCCTACTTTTAAAGACACCACTCAAACTTATTCAACTACTGATATCCTCCCACGCCATCTCTCCGCTGACAGGCAGAACATACCACTTAGTCGAGAAGCTTGTCTCCTTTCTCCCAAGTCTTCCCAGCCCAAACTTTGCAACATTTTTGTAATGCTACTCTTTTGTCGGAAATTGCCCAGAACAAATCGAGCTGCTTTTCTTTGAATTTTTTCCAGTTCCTGAATCAAGTAATCCTGGTGAGGGTCCCATACACTGGAACCATACTCTTGTTGGGGTCTCACCAGAGACAAATATGCTCTCTCCTTTACATCCTTACAACAACCCCTAAATACCCCCATAACCATAGGCAGAGATCTGTATCCTTTATTTACAATCATATTTATGCGATTACCCCAATGAAGATCTTTCCTTATATTAATACCTAGGTACTTACAATGATCCCCAAAGGGAACTTTCAACCCATCAACGCAGTAATAAGAACTGAGAGGACTTTTCCTATTTGTGAAACTCACAACCTGACTTTTATCCCTGTTTATCATCATACCATTGCCTACTGTCCATCTCACAACATTATCGAGGTCATTTTGCAGCTGCTCACAATCCTGTAACTTATTTATTACTCTGTACAGAATAACATCTGCAAAAAGCCGCATCTCTGATTCCACTTCTTTACACATATCATTGATATATATAAGAAAACATAAAGGTCCAATAATACTGCCTTGAATTCCCCTCTTAATTATTACAGGGACAGATAAAGCTTCACCTACTCTAATTCTCTGAGTTCTATTTTCTGGAAACAGAGCCACCCATTCAGTCACTCTTTTGTCAAGTTCTGCCACACTCATTTTTGCCAGTAGTCTCCCATGATCTACCCTATCAAATGCCTTAGACAGATCAATCGCGATACAGTCCAATTGACCTCCTGAATCCAGGATATCTGCTATATCTTGCTGGAATCCCACACGTTGGGCTTCAGTGGAATAACCTTTCCTAAACCTAAACTGCCTTCTATCAAACCAGTTATTAATTTTGCAAACATATCTTAGATAATCAGAAAGAATGCTTTCCCAAAGCTTACATACAATGCATGTCAAACTGACTGGTCTGTAATTTTCAGCTTTATGTCTATCACCCTTTCCTTTATATACAGGGGCTACTATAGCAACTCTTCATTCATTTGGTAAAGTTCCTTCAAGCAAACAATAATCAAACAAGTACTTCAGATATGGTGACTGATTTTTATTTTGGTACAGTAGTAAATACGTTACAGGTTTGTGAGCAACTGCAAGAAGACCTTGACAATGATGTGAGATGGACAGAGATGGTAAGTGTTGTAAAAAGTCAGGTTTTAACTTTCACCAAGAGGAGCGTTCTCAGTTTTTTTGAAAGGGCTAAGACAGGGGAAGGAGTTGATTGTGGCCTTCTTTAAGGCATAGCCCCAGTATTTCACTGGTCTGGAAATTGGAAACCACGGGGAAGAAATCTTCAGGGCTGCGGACAGTGGAGTTTGAACCCATTATCTCCCGAATGCAAGCTGACAGGTACGTGACCCAAACCACGCAGCCAATCGCTCAGTGGAGATCACTGTAAGTACCTATTAGTATACGGAGAGATCTTCATTGGGATATTCACATAAATGGAATTGTAAATGAAGATTACAAATCTCTTCATATGGTTCTGAGAGTAATTAGGGGTTGTAATAAGGATGTACAGGAGAGGGTGTTCAAATCAAATCAAAATCAAAACCTCTTTATTTGCAAATGAGGTGTCTACCTCTGTGGCAAATGGTACACTAAAATACATTGTCAAGCACACAATTTTACATTTACAAGAGAAGAACATTTTCCTAGAATACAACATTATACAATTTACACAAACAATTTTTTCTATTAAACACACAGCTCATCCTTAATAAATTTCTATTGTTTACAAAATTTACTTATAATATCTCCTGTACTTACAAACATAGTCAACTCGTATACAGTATGTGGAATTACTTCAAATAATACTATACAACTGGTATAAGATTAAAATTTACATTGCATTTATTTACTTATATATTTATTTTTACCCATTTTGGAACCTAAGTAGCATAACGACCTGCTGCATCTTAACCAGAGCCCCTTTTCCACCACTTTTCAGAGTTCCTGAAGGGCCTTCACAGTTACCGTAGCGGTCCCAGGGCCCTCGAAGTCCCCACTGTACTTTACTCCTACAGGCAATCCCCTACTTCGGCTGTCCAAACTAGTGATGGGCAGTCTGAGACGAGGTCTCGAGATTTCTCGAGACTAGCGCAGGCACTATTTCTCGCGAGAAATTTCGTGAAGAGCGTTGTCCCCGCATTGTGCAGCGAGCAGCGGGTCGTAGGTCTACAGGTAGTTGGAGCAATGTTGTTTGTGCCAAGTATGCGAATAGCCAACCACGGGCGTTCTCAATTTCGAACATACGTGTCAACAAGCGATTAGGGTGTTCATTTCTACCCAGGTCTATTTTGACGCAGTATAACATAATTATAAAGGATACGAATTCTGGCATTGTATGCACTGATAGGTACACGAATGAGTGGTTTTAGTACAGAACCTGACGGCTGCTGTAGGTACACGTACCTGGATACTAGAGGCGAGCATTAGTCGAACTCGAGACGAGGCAAGATGCGCCTTGCTACATATGCAACCACCATTACGTATGAGTGGAATGTGTAATCTAAAATGCTTCAGTTTGCTCCAATTCTTTTGACAGGTGTACATCGTTATCAGACCCCACATTCAATAACACATGAACACTGCTTGTTTACCGATATTTTGGTGACAAAGGACATAATTCCTTACAATGTTATAGAGCAGGGCCTCTCAAACGCCAAAACTCTCACGCGTGCAGAGCGAGGGGCATAGACTCTGTGCACTGTGCATCGGTCCCCCTCGACGGAACTCGGCTTGACTCGGATGGTGTCGTGTACTGAGAGCGACGAAGCGTTTGGTGGTAGACGACGTGTTTATCAGTGAAATAGATAAGCGCACGACAACAACATAATAATGGAGCAACCTGTTTCGAAGAAAGCAAAGAATGCCGAAAGTCCATTTCAATCGAACTGGGAACTTTCGTATTTTTTTGTCTGTCGTGACGATAACGCCAAATGCTTAATCTGTGGGACGATAATTACGTGTTTAAGAAAATCGTCTATTGAAAGACACTACAACAGAATACATTCGGAAAATGATTGTGAAATCATAGGAGATGCCAGAGAGAAAGAATTAAAGAGGTTGAAACATCTTGAAGAAGAGCATTCTATATCCACAAATGAGGTTTGTTCCAGTACTGTAGCATTTTCAGTTTGGTTACGGGTTCTACATTTTTTAAAAATTATGTTTACTTTCCTCTCAAACATGTATCTGTATTTCTAATTCACTTCTTTAAGATATATAATTTAGGGCGAGGAAGATGAAGGGTGTAGTGACGCTGCTCTTAGAACTAGTTATAAAGTTGCTTTACGGCTAGCAAGAGCTGGGAAGCCGTTTATGGAAGGGCCACTAATAAAGAGTATTTTGTTGGACGTAGTAGAGACAATGAACCCTACATTAGCTCCAGCATTCAGCAGAATACCATTGTCCAGTATGACAATAACTCGACGAATCAGCGACATTGCAGGGAATTTGCGTGAACAATTGGCAGCCAAAACTCAACACTTCTTAGCGTATTCCATTGCACTTGATGAGTCAATGGATATTAGCGACACATCCCACTTAGCCATTTTTTTACGTGGCGTAGACGACGACCTGCATGTAACGGAAGATCTCCTAGATATGATTTCAATGAAGGACACTACTACAGGTGCGGATATTTTAGACGCGGTCGAAATGGCAGCTGAAGGAATAGGACTCACTTGGGAAAAGCTATTTTCCGCGCCAGAAATGCACGGTAAAGTAAAAGGGTTCACTGGTTTATTGCAGAAAAAGCTTAATATGCCGAATTTGCCATCCATTCATTGTTTTGCCCACCAAGAGGCTATTTGTGCAAAAGTTATCGGTCTTCAAGGCGTGATGAACGTAGTTGTGCTTATCGTGAACTATATTCGTTCTCACGGGCTCACTCATCGCCAATTCAAAGAATTTTTGGTTTCACTTGAGGAAGAGTATCCCGATATCCCCTACCATACAGAGGTACGGTGGTTAAGCAAGGGAAAGGTGATTTTACGATTTTTTCGAATACGCCACGCTGTTGCTGAGTTTTTGGTGGAAAAAGAACGTCCAGAACCACTTTTACATGACCCTGAATGGGCAGCTGACTTAGGATTTTTAGCAGATATTATGGCTCTTCTAAATGATCTAAGTCTGAAACTCCAAAAAGAAAATCATCTAATTAACGACATGGTCAGCAAGATTAAGGCTTTCCAACAGAAACTTCAACTCCTCAAACACAACCTTTCGGAAAAAAATACGGAACACTTCCCAGAGCTAGGTAAGCGATATATATACATATTATAATCTTGAATAAATACTCTAGGTTTTACAAAGTGGTTTACTCAAAACGTTACTATGGTTTTGTTTGACAGCATCTGTGCGGGAAGGAGCACGCTTTGAAAAGTACGTCGAGGTGCTACAATCCCTTGAAAACGAGTTTAGCGACCGATTCCAGGTAAAGTACCGGTATACCGTCAACTGTAAAAAAATGAGATGGTTTTAAGTGTACAAGCGTAACATGCAATTAGAAAATATTCGTCCACAATACCTCTTTATGTAAATATGTCCCTTTTGGTACTCCAAAGTAATTTCATATATTGAAAACATAACTTTTATTTTTAAAAAGTGTGTTTCTCGTTACAGGATATTACTGACCTGCAGCCAATGCTTGATGTCTTTGTAAAGCCCTCTTCGGTAGCAGTTGAAAGTGTCAAAAAGATCTGTTTTTCCATACAAAGACTTTGCCCGAATTCTACCAGAATTTATCGAAGGCAGATTTTCCTAAGCTACATCGAGAAGCAGCTAAGATTATTTCTATGTTTGGTTCCACATGTATATGTGAAAGGTTTTTTTCTATTTTGACTTGTACAAAAACTAGATTGCGTGCTAGTATTTCTGATTGTAATTTAAAGAACGCTCTCAGAATTGCTGTCAGCCGATCCCTTATTCCAGACATTACTGGTATAATTGCAAGGAAAAAGGAAAAGAAGAGCTAGAGAAGGACACTACTCAAACCAAACGTAATCTGACAAATATCCAGCATGCCGTGCACCACCTGTAAAGTTGTTTAGTACCCTGGTCCAGCGCCTTTCGGAAATGGGACCCTCGAACTAAACTGAAAGAAGAGGTTTTTTTAATAACACTGGTAACCTTGTCCCATACAACTGAGCGTCTCCGCTCACCACACGTAAACATTTCGCAGTGGGGGAGAAACAGAAGTGAAGGTGAGGAACGCGGAGACAGGCCGAACGTGAGGCAGGTGTAGGGAAAGAGGAGTGGGGGGTCTGCACTCTGGTCAACCAAGCGAAGTCGTCTTTTGCACCGTGCACAGTGCATGCACCACGCGCATGCACCCTGAGAGCCCTGTTATAGAGTATTCACGTCATAATTAGGTACTTCGATATATGACAGTGCGATGTGATATTGTGTCTAGTTGTACGCGAAAACTTGAAGACGATGTCCGAAACGCAACGTAAGTCGTGGATGTCTTATTTTGAAGAGATGTCACATAGCACAGCCCGCTGTGTTGCTTATTCAAAAGAAGTAAAATACGTCGACAGAAATACTTCTGGGATGATCCGGCACTTACAAACGCATAATATAAATGAAGAGGAATAGTCAAAGAACACTGCCGGCCCGGTCTGCATCACAAGAAGCTACTCTGCCGACAACGATTGTGAGTCATCCAGGTAGGTTTACATCCTAATAACAGTTATTAACAAATTATACGGGTTATTCAGCTAAGAAGTACACCTGACATAACTCGTAAACAGTTTAAGATACTGGCATTCTGTCTTCACTTTCGTTAATGGTATTAAGGAGCTCATAGTTCAACATGCAGTGCTTTCCTAGGCTTTTGACAAAATTTATCGTAACACACGTTTCCATATGAGAACTGATGATAACTATCAAGGTTACACACGTCGCACAGCTCGCATCACACGAAAATCGGTCTCGAGAGCGTTGCCCATCACCCCTGCTGAAAGAATTGGAACAAAGTCGGGTATTTTAGATTACACATTCCACTCAATTGTAATGGGGGTTGCATATGTAGCAAAGCACATCTTCCCCGTCTCAGGTTCGAATAATGCACGCCTCTAGTATCCAAGTAGGTGTACATCCTATCTACAGTGTTATTCACAAATTATGCATGGTTATTCAGCTAAGATGTCCATCACAAATAAGTCGTGAACAGTTTAAGATACTGACATTCTGTTTTCTCTTTCGTTAATGGTATTAAGGGGTTCGTAGTTGAACATGCAGTACTTTTCCAGGCTTTTGACAAAATGTATTGGCTCACACATTTTCATATGAGAACGTTATTTCACGCAAAAACTGCCAATGATATACTATCAGGTTTACAGTCGTAGTTACTGGTACGTCGCACAGGTTGCACTTCAGGAGGATTGGTCTCGAGATTCTCGCGAGAGTCTCGAGATCTGCGATGTCAGTCTCGAGAGTCTCGAGCGAGAGTATAGCCCATCACCAGTCCAAACTCCATAGACCAGGGGATGGAATTAATTTATTCACACACATTTTTTATTTACAATAGCCTGCGCTGGTCGAATGCCCTCTAACATTTCATTTATTTTCTCTGTTGTGTTTATTCTCTTCTTGAATATCTGCACAGATTTTGGAAAAGGATCAAACACTACCCCTGGTAAACTGTTCCACTCCTTCACGCCCTTCCCAATGAATGAAAATTTACCCCAATCGCTTCTGCTAAAATTCCTTCTAATTTTATACTTGTGGTCAGTTCTGCCGATATAATTATTTTCCAACTGAAGCCTCTCACGGATTTCTCCCCATGCTGCTTCTCCTGTATAGGCTCTATATAATCCTATAAGTCTAGTTTTTTCCCTTCTCTTACTTAAAGTTTCCCACCCAAGTTCCTCTAACATTCCTGATACACTACTTTTTCTCCTGAAATCCCATTACAAATCTTGCTACTTTCCTCTGCACAATATCTATTTCTTTTATTCAAGTCGCTCGTAAGATCTCAATTGGAGTATGGTTTCATGATTACTTGATTTGAGAAGGAAAAAGATCCAAAGGTAAGCAACACGATTTCTTCTGGGTGATTTCCGAGAAAAGGATAGCATTAAGAAAATGTTGCAAACTTTCAGCTGGGAAAACTTTGCAGTAAAGAGAAGAAGAGCTCAACTAAGTGGTATATTTCGAGGTGTCAGTGGAGAGATGGCATGGAATGACATTAGTGAACAAATAAGCTTAAGAGGAGTTTTTGAATGTAGGAAATGTCATAAAGAGGCAAATTTCCCTTTATAGGAAAAGGAATTAGAGATTGGAATAATAACCAAGAAAGATTAGGAAATCTGCCACCTGGGCAACAGCAAAGGAGACAAACTCATTTTCATCTTCCTCCAAATAACTATAGCCTATCGCAGGGATGACGAACCTATGCCACACGTCATTAGGTGACATGCCAACACAATTTCGGTGGCACGCCACATGAACAAATTAAAGTTTTTATATACGTCTTGTACTACAGACTATACATATACTGTGTGTCATATAGTCATAGTGTTTCACGTGTAAGAATTAAATATAAAAAATTTAAACTGTAGTTTCTTCAGACATGCAATATGACAACACTGCTACACTGATAGGTCCAGAAGTGAAGTTTTACTTGTATGTGGTAGCCAGTAGCACGTAATTATTCTTTGAGTGTAACTGTTTACTGCATGTCGTTTTCTGGTGGTTTTGTATACGGACCACACAAACAAGTTTTCAGTGCGGAAAAAGGCAGAAACTTAACTAAGGTAGTGACCAAAGCAATAAAGCTTTGTCTTGCCTGTGTTCAAGAACAGTTATATCCCACACATTTGATGTAAAGCGCCATTTCAAGACTAATCATTCTAATGTTCGTTCCATGCCAAATGAAGAAAGAAGATAGTTCATTTCACAAAATGAAATGAACTAAGTTCATTTGTATCATCTTTCTGGCCAAAGACTAATATCAGTGAGGCTGTTTCCATCTGTCTCAATGCATAGTACAGCATGGGAAACCACTTTCTGACGGTGAGTTCTTGAAGACTTTCTTATTAACGTCTGACACGTTATTTGAAGACTTTCCTAACAAACAACAAATAATTAACGGAATTAGAGAAATGCCAGCCACCATACTGCTGAGGACAGAATAACAAGAACAAGTTAAGATGTTTCGGAGCAATTGAAAGCTGATTTGTATAATTCCCACATGTATTCAGTACGTCTTGATGAAAGCACGGACGTGACTTTTCAAGCAAGGTTAGCTGATTTTGTCCGATTTCCTTGAGGAAATGTGATAAGGGAGGCATTATTTCAATTGTTGAGCTTACGAACTACGACAACAGAGAAATATATAATGAAGGAAGCGAAGCAATATCTTGTATTAAAATGGGGTTGGACTTAATTTGCTTCTTCATGATAGAAAAATAGGAAGAATTCCCAGCAGTTACGGACCCTATTGTACTGTGCAATTGAATCTTTCCCCTGATTTCCCAGTAGTATACAATGATGTGAATAATGAACTGCAAGGAAAGGGACATATTGCAGATAGATTGTTTGAGATCATAAAATCATGTGAAGTATTCGTCAGGGATGTTGAAATAAAGACATTTAAGTACTTTCATTCACTTACAGTACACCACACATTTGATGTAAAGCGCCATTTCAAGACTAATCATTCTAATGTTCGTTCCATGCCAAATGAAGAAAGAAGAGAGTTAATTTCACAAAATGCACTTTGTTTGTATCATCTTTCTGGCCAAAGAGTAATATCAGTGTGGCTGTTTCCATCTGTCTCAATGCACAGTACAGCATGGGAAACCACTTTCTGACGGTGAGTTCTTGAAGACTTTCTTATTGACGTCCGACACGTTATTTGAAGACTCCTAACAAACAACAAATAAATAATGGAATTAGAGAAATGCCAGCAACCATACTGCTGAGGACAGAATAACAAGAACAAGTTAAGATGTTTCGGAGCAATTGAAAGCTGATTTGTATAATTCCCACATGTATTCAGTATGCCTTGATGAAAGTACGGACATGACTTTACAAGCAAGGTTAGCTGATTTTGTCCGATTTCCTTGTGAAATGTGATAAGGGAGGCATTATTTCAATTGCTGAGCTTACAAACTACGACAACAGAGAAATATATAATGAAGGAAGCGAAGCAATATCTTGTATTAAAATGGGGTTGGACTTAATTTGCTTCTTCATGATAGAAAAACAGGAAGAATTCCCAGCAGTTACGGACCCTATTGTACTGTGCAATTGAATCTTTCCCCTGATTTCCCAGTAGTATACAATGATGTGAATAATGAACTGCAAGGAAAGAGACATATTGCAGATAGATTGAGATCATAACATCATTCCAGAGAAATGTGAAGTATTCATCAGGGATGTTGAAATAAAGACATTTAAGTACTTTCCTTCACTTACATTACAACTTTAATTGATGTTAAATTTTGCACATCATTTTTTTTTTCTTTGCAACTTGCTTTACGTCGCACCGACACAGACAGGTCTTATGGCGACGTTGGGACAGGAAGGAGCTAGGAGTGGGAAGGAAGCAGGCGTAGCCTTAATTAGGTACAGCCCCAGCATTTGCCTGGTGTGAAAATGGGAAACCATGGCAAACCATCTTCAGGGCTGCCGACAGTGGGGTTCGAACCCACTATCTCCCGAATACTGGATACTGGCCGCAATTAAGCGACTGCAGCTATCGAGCTCGGTCAATTAACTTTTGAAGACACAAAAAGGAAGAGAAAACGTATGGACAAGAGTAATCAAAGAAATAATAATAATAATAATAATAATATCAAAGAAATATTACAATACTACACTATAAGGATCGGTGTCTAACTGGCATGGTTCGTGGGACGTCCTGCCGGTGGTGGCGAGTCGAAAGCGTGCGGCCGCCGTGGTTATCCGCGTGCGGTTTCTGCGCGCCGTAGGCAGACCCCGATGAAATCCTACCGCGGTGCTCTTCATTGCGTGTCGAGGTGGGCCGGCACGTTTACTTTGAACAAATTAGAGTGCTCAAAGCAGGCCGGCTGTGCCGGAATACTGTGTGCATGGAATAATGGAATAGGACCTCGGTTTTATTTTGTTAGTTTTTGGAACCCGAGGTAATGATTAATAGGGACAGGCGGGGCATTCGTATTGCGACGTTAGAGGTGAAATTCTTGGATCGCTGAAGCGAAAGCATTTGCCAAGTATGTTTTCATTAATCAAGAACGAAAGTTCTCCCGTATGCAGTTATCAGACTGTGCCACATAAGAGGCTTCTGATAAGTTCACCTGCATACACCCCAGCATCAGTGGGTAGGGTCTGACACATCCCACTCTGACGAGTCTAGTGTCAGACCTAAGACGAAATGCTGGTTAATAGAGCAAACGCCTGAAAAGCCATACATCCAATTTTTGACCAGCTAGCGATCCGTCGAAGTTCCTCCGGTGACTCGGCGGGCAGCTCCCGGGAAACCAAAGCTTTTGGGTTCCGGGGGAAGTATGGTTGCAAAGCTGAAACTTAAAGGAAATGACAGAAGGGCACCACCAGGAGTGGAGCCCGCGGCTTAATTTGACTCAACACAGGAAACCTCACCAGGCCCGGACACCGGAAGGACTGACAGACTGAGAGCTCTTTCTTGATTCGGTGGGTGGTGGTGCAAGCTGTTTTTAGTTGGTGGAGCGATTTGTCCGGTTAATTCTGATAAAGAACGAGACTCTAGCCTGCTAAATAGTCACATCTGATATCCGTTCGTGCTACCGGCAACAACACATCTTCTTAGAGGGACAGGCGACTTCTAGCAGCACGAGATTGAGCAATAACAGGTCTGTGATGCCCTTAGAAGACATTCACATTTTTGCATATGCAGACGACATAGTAGTTGGCTCCACTAACCTGCACAAATTACAGAGTCCCACAGATATCATTGTAAAATGGTGTCAAAACAATAACTTCTACACTGACAAGACAAAAGCAGAAATGACGGTCTTCAGAAATGGAGGTAAAATACCTAACGGAACAGAAATTGCCAGATCCAACAGCAAATTCAAAATAGTCAATGATTTCAAATAGTTAGGGATCATGCTAAAACCCAGTGGCAAATGCTTTACAAAACACATAGGCTAACAGAATGAGCTGCACAAGCTATCCTAGCAATAAATAATATCAAGCATATTCAAGCACTCATTTACTTTGAAACAGCAATAAAATTATTAGAGGCAAATGTTATTCCTATCCTAACCCACGGCATTGAAATTATATAGCCTGACCTCACCAGGAAAAACCTAGCTACCTTGGAAAGAGTTAAAGTATGCTTCCTAAACAAAAGCCTTTGGTGTATCCAAATCAACAAGATCTCGCCTAACATATGTACTAGCTAGAGAGACTTTTCTGCTGGAGGTCTTGAAAACAACTTTCGTGCTCCCATCTACCATAGTAGCAGAACAAGAATTACAAAGTTTAAAGGGCCGCGCCTCGAAATCTGGCCAGAGTTCTAGAGCACGGGTGCCATGATTGATAGGATCTGGACGTCAGCAAATTTCAAGATAAGACACGTACTTCCATCATCACCTCTGCATAAACAAGATATACCACAATCCGATGAAGACTTGCATATATCAACTGTGTGAAAAAACGTGTTATCATTATAACAACGAACTGTGTACAAAGCAAACAATTTTTGTTATACTCTGCACATTTGTGCGCATTTCCAACAATAAGTATAAAAAGTATTTGTAAGAAGTATGTGGACGTCTTACAGATTTCAAAACAAGGAGTTTCCAAGATATTTTTCCAATCTCGGGATTCCAGTCTTGCCTAAGCCACCGACAAAGGAGGTCGCATTGAGTGCTGAGTCCCGGGAGGGGGAGTGGAGTTCGAGAGTGTGGAGTGCTGGAAGGTCGCCGAGAAGTGGGCCGACAATGATTGGTACAGAGCAGTACAGAGCGACGATAGGAAGATGGCAGAGGAAAATGAAGAAAGAAGAAAAGAAGCCAGGTGGGTGTAAAATGGATATGGAGAGGAAAGGAGAACTATTGTTATCGGCAGCAGTGATTATAATTTTACTATGTATTGGGGGAGTCGAGTTGAACCCAGGCCCGTCATCTAGTAGAAATGAGGAAAGAGAAAATATGGACGCAATCAAAAGAGCTGTACGAGAGGTGTTGACAGAAGTTTGCCCTTTCGGGCAAATAAAAGAGATGATTGAAGAACAGACCAGTAAGATTAAAAAAATGGAAGTATGGATAAGAGGAAAAACGGACGACATAGCAGCACAGGTGAGAAATAACGCCGAGGAAGTGGTAGCACTAAGGGATAAAGTAGGACGACTGGAAGAGAATTTAAAGCTGAAAGTAGAAGTGGAAGCGAATATTTTATATAGAAGGAAGAAGTGCTTGTTTATTTATGGAGTGCCTGAGGAGACGAGTGAAGTCAAAGTAATTACAACTTATAAAGTAGTGGACCTAATACAGGGAAAAATGAAAATAAATTTTAGTGAAGTGGATATTGACGATGTGCAGAGAGTGGGGAGAACTAGAGGCAATAGGCCTATAAAGGTTCAATTGTTTTCAACGTTGATGGCGGATATTGTGTTAGCAAATGCGGGAAATGTCCAGAGGGATAAAATATGGATAAGGAGAGAAGTGGGAAGTGATGCGATCAGAAATGAGAGGCTACTCAGAAAACACAAGATACTGGCTGTAAAACAGGGGCTGAGGGCAACTATCAGAGGTCAAAATCTAGTGGTGTCAGACAGAAACTGGAAGAGAATCTGGTCTGTGGATAGACTGATGGATTCAGAATCGAAGTTAAAACAAGAGGGAGAAAAGGAGAGTAGTGCAATAAACTGCAGGCAAGTGAGGCGAAATACAAATAACAGTGTGCTGAGGATGGACTTAGAGATGAAGTCAAAGCGGGCTGAAGAAAAAGGGAGTAGTGCAGCGATTAGTGGAGAGGATAGGCAAAATACAAGAAGTAACAGTGTACCGTGTGAAGAGAGGCAGGGAGAGGTGTCAAGTGATAATAGCAGTGTTTGGAGTGAAGAAGTGCGGGTAGAAAGGACAAGTGAGAATGTGACTATTTGCAGGGAAGAGAGAAGTAAGGGAAGTGTCAAAAGAAGTGAAGAGGGCAGGCAAGGAAGGGAAAGCAGTGAAGTAAGGGAAACGCAAAGACTGGGAAGTGAAAACAGTAGAGTAAGGCAAGATCAGGGTAAACAAGTAAGGACAGAGGTAACCCGGGAGAGGCTCCGGCACGAGCTGAGCCGGGGCGGTCAGAGAGATAGTGAAATTATGGCCATGTTGGCAGCTATTTATAGAAAGAAGAAATAACAATAATAAAGCGAGTAGTAAGTAATTAAGGACATGATGGTCGAAGAATTAAGAGATGTAGGTGGTGTTGTGGAGTTGGAAGTTATGATGGTATTTATTTGTGAAGGCTGAAATGTGGTGATGGAGAAGTGGTAAGTTATGACGTGTTATTGGGCTGAAATGAGGTATTGGAGAAGTGGTGGTAGAAAATGGTGGAGGGTAGAAGGAGAGTGTAATGGTCGAAGAAGTGGAGCTGGTATTTGAGGAGGAGTTGGTGTTATATTGCTGAAATGTGGTGTTGGAAGTTTTTTGAGGGCTTGGTATGTATTGTGATTAAATTAGGAGGTGTTATATTGTTGAAATGAGGTGTTGGAGAAGTGGTGATATAAGATGGTTGATGCAGAAGGTGAGTGTTATTGTCGAAGCATGGTTGAATATGTGTTATTTATCTGTGGAGGCTGAAATGTTGTGATGGAGAAGTGATGTATAAGTTATGATATGTTATAGGGTTGAAATGGGGTGTTGGAGAAGTGGTGGTATAAGATGGCGGATGGCAGAAGGTGAGTGTAATGGTAGAAGAAGTAGAGGTGGTATAAGAAGTGGAGTTGGTGTTGTACTGCTGAAATGGGGTGTCAGAAAATATTAAGGGCTTGGTATTTATGATTATGTGTTATGATTAATTTATGAAGTGTTATATCGTTGGAATGTGGTGTGGGAGAAGTGGTGATATAAGTAGAGGTGGTATATGATGTGGAGTTGGTGCTGTATTGCTGAAATGTGGTGTTGGAAGTATTGAAGGCTTAGTATTTATGATTAGGTGATGTATGGTTTGGTATTGAGATGCTTTATTTACGGCTGAATTCGTGGGAGTTGGGAGGTGGTATTATTGTATTGGTGTCTGGTATGAGTATTGAATTTTTGGAGCTGGAGAGAGGTGATTTTATTATCATTTTGTGAATTTTGGTTTGTTTGTATGGAGAGAATGAAGAAATGGAGAGGTGTTGGTATATGCATGATTGGTATTTGTTATTCATTGCCGAAATTTTTGGAGATGGAGAGGTAATTTTATTATGGAGTGTTATGGCGGAATGAAATAAAATGAAGCAATGTTAACGCGGATTGGTAAAAGCTGTGGTATGATGGATTGGAATGCAATGACGGAATATTGTTGTTATTATTTAGCCTTTTACTGTAGGAGGTGGAATCTGAAAGATTGAATGATGTTAGTGTTATGGCTGGTTTGGTACGCAATCGTGTAATGTTGCTGTTGTAGCTTATTTTGGAGTAGGTCAGGGAACAATAGAGGTGATGAAAATGCTGAAGCAAGAAGGTTGCGTGATGAGTGGGTATGTGTGAGTGATAACAAGCAGAAAGTTGCAACACAAGCAGTAGAATGTAAACATAGAACAGGCTGAAGAGGTAAGATAGTTTGGGACCAGCAATAGGAAATGGGATAGTTGTTATCCTTAGCCTTATCTTTTCTTTTATTTTTATTCGTGAGTTGGCGTAAACTGGTGTTGATGGAGCTGCTTCTGGTATAGAACCGTGGCGTTACGTCTTTTTGTTTTATTGTTCATTTCATTTTATTTTGTATGTGGTGGAGAGTGGTGGCTTAGGTTGGACCACGTTTATTAATTTTATTAGTTATTTATTTATTATTATTGTGAACATGTATTCGGGGCTGAACGCCTGTTATGTTAATTAATAAATACAAATACAATTTCGGGATTAGAAGAAAACATTGCTCCTTATTTCAAAAACCTCATATTGCACAAATGAGTGGCATTAAGGTAATTTTTAAATGATCATTTAGAAATGGAATTGACTGAATTTCAATAAAGCGCTACATAGGTGAACAAATTTGTATAACTTGGTGAAGCATTGATGCAAATCGAGTGTGCTGTTGATGCTGAATACACTCTCCAGAAGCTAGAGAACATAATACTTGAACAGTTGAACAGCCGCCCACAACTGTTTTTGGCCATGAAGCAATTTGCTACAGGGTAACTTACTCTGTTACAAGTTTCATGCTAAATGTGAGAACGATATTTCACTTAAAGTCCATTGGCAATATTAGTATTTTTTATTTTTATATCTGATAATATTGAATGATAAAGTGTGTTATAATGGGAGTTTACCTTATATTGCTTTTTTTTTTTTTTTTTTTACAAAATGTTACATGTCTCAAAACTAACAAATTTTAAACTGTATTTTTTGCAGTAAGTATTAATTACATATTATGAAACATATTACTTTGAATATTCGAATAAAACAATAAGTGGCACAGTAAACAGTTGAGAAGAGTAAAGCAAACTTAAAATGGCACACTAGCTGGAAAAGGTTCGCCATCCCTGGCCTATCCTAACTTAATCAGCTGCTGATGAATTACAAATATGGTACTTATTATTATTCAATTTTGATGGTTATTACATGAAATGTACCAACTTCATTACTATACATGTTTTAATTCACTACTAAAGGTAAACCTCCTCTACGAACCATGTGACCTTGCCGCGGTGGGGAGGCTTGCGTGTCCCAATGATGCAGATAGCCGAGCCGCAGGTGCAACCATATCGGATGGGTATCTGTTGAGACCAGACTAACGAATGGTTCATCGAAAGGGGGGTAGCAGCCTTTTGGTAGTTGCAAGGGCGGCAGTCTAGATGATTGACTGATACAGCCTTGTAATAATACTCAACATGGGTTAGCTGTGTTGATACTGCTACACGGCTGAAAGCAACGGGAAACTACGGCCGTAACTAACTCCCGAGGACATGCAGCTCTCTCTGTATGAATGATGTACTGATGATGGCTTCCTCCCGGGTAAAATATTCCGGAGGTAAACTAGTCCCCCATTCGGATCTCCGGGTGGGGACTACACGAGAGGGGGCGATCATCAGGAAGATAGATACTGACATACTGCGAGTCGGAGCGTGGAATGTCAGAAGTTTGAATAGTTGTAGTAGGTTAGAGAATCTGGAAAGGGAGATGGATAGGCTAAAGTTTGATGATGTTGGTGTAAGTGAAGTACGTTCGCAGGAAGAACAAGATTTTTGGTCAGGCGACTACCAAATTATCAACACAAAATCAAACAGGGGAAATGCAGGAGTTGGTTTAATAATGAATAAGAAAATAGGGCAGCGGGTAAGCTACTACGACCAGCATAGTGAAAGAATTATTGTCGTCAAGATAGACACCAAACCAATGCCCACCACAATAGTGCAGGTCTATATGCCTACTTGCTCAGCGGATGATGAAAAAAATCGAAAAAATATACGAGGATATAGAAGATTTAATACAATATGTAAAAGGTGACGAGAATCTAATTGTGATGGGAGACTCAAATGCAGTGGTAGGCCAAGGAAGAGAAGGTAGTACAGTAGGAGAATTTGGAATGGGACAAAGGAACGAAAGAGGAAGTCGGCTGGTTGAATTCTGCACTGATCATAATTTAGTCCTTGCCAATACTTGGTTCAAACACCACAAACGACGGCTGTATACGTGGACGAGACCTGGAGACACTGGAAGGTATCAAATAGACTTCATTATGATTAGGCAGAGATTCAGAAACCAGGTGTTGGATTGCAAAACTTTCCCAGGAGCAGGCGTGGACTCTGACCACAACTTGTTGGTCATGAAATGCCATCTGAAGTTGAAGAAATTGAAGAAAGGAAAGAATGCAAAAAGATGGGATCTAGACAAGTTGGAACAAAAGAGTGTGAGGGATTGTTTCAAGGAACATGTTGCAGCACAAGGACTAAATGAAAAGGCTGAAGGAAACACTATAGAGGAAGAGAGGAGAGTCATGAAAAATTAAGTCAATAGGGCTGCTGAAGAAATGTTAGGAAGGAAGAAAAGATCAACTAGGAATCAGTGGATAACTCAGGAGATACTAGACCTGATTGATGAACGACGAAAATACAAGAATGCTAGAAATGAAGAGGGCAGAAAAGAATACAGGCGAATAAAGAATCAAGTGGATAGAAAATGCAAGGTAGCTAAGGAAGAATGGCTGAAGGAGAAATGCAAGGATGTCGAAGGCTGTATGGTCCTGGGAAAGGTAGATGCTGCATACAGCAAAATCAAGGAAACCTTTGGAGAAAGGAAATCTAGGTGTATGAATATTAAGAGCTCAGATGGAAAGCCACTTCTAGGGAAAGAAGACAAAGCAGAAAGATGGCAGGAGCATATCCAACAGTTGTATCAAGGTAAAGATGTAGATAATTTGGTTCTGGAACATGAAGAGGCTGTTGATGCTGATGAAATGGGAGACCCAATTTTGAGGTCAGAGTTTGACAGAGCTGTGAGTGACCTCAATAGGAACAAGGCACCTGGAATTGATGACATTCCCTCTGAATTACTGACTGCCTTAGGAGAAACCAGCATGGTAAGGTTATTTCATTTAGTGTGAAAGATGTATGAGACAGGAGAAGTCCCATCCGATTTTCAGAAGAATGTTGTTATACCTATTTCCAAGAAAGCCGGTGCTGACAGGTGTGAAAACTACCACACCATTAGTTTAGTATCACATGCCTGCAAAATTTTAACACGTATTATTTACAGAAGAATGGAAAAACAAGTTGAAGCTGAGTTGGGAGAACATCAATTTGGTTTCAGAAGAAATGTAGGAACACGTGAAGCAATCCTGACTTTACGTCTGATCTTAGAGGGTCGAATCAAGAAGGACAAGCCCACGTACATGGCATTCGTAGATCTAGAAAAGGCATTCGATAATGTTGATTGGACCAAGCTATTTATGATTCTGAAGATGATAGGGATCAGATACCGAGAACGAAGAATTATCTACAATCTGTATAAAAATCAGTCTGCAGTTATAAGAAGAGAGGGCTTTGAAAAAGAAGCAGCAATCCAGAAAGGAGTGAGGCAAGGCTGCAGTTTGTCCCCTCTCCTTTTCAATGTTTACATAGAACAGGCAGTGAAGGAAATCAAAGAGAAATTTGGAAAGGGAATCACAGTCCAAGGAGAGGAAATCAAAACCTTGAGATTTGCCGATGATATTGTTATTTTATCTGAGACTGTGGAAGATGTCGAGAAGTTGCTGAATGGTATGGATGAAGTCTTGGGTAAGGAGTAAAACATGAAAATAAATAAGTCCAAAACAAAAGTAATGGAGTACAGTCGAACGAAGGCAGGTGATGTAGGAAATATTAGATTAGGAGATGCAGTCTTAAAGGAAGTAGCCTAGATGAATATTGTTACTTGGGTAGTAAAATAACCAACGATGGCAGAAGTAAGGAGGACATAAAATGCAGACTAGCACAAGCAAGGAAGAGCTTTCTTAAGAAAAGAAATTTGCTCACTTCGAACATTGACATCGGAATTAGAAAGATGTTTTTGAAGACTTTCGTGTGGAGCGTGGCATTGTATGGAAGTGAAACATGGACGATAACTAGCTCAGAAAGAAAGAGAATAGAAGCTTTTGAAATGTGGTGTTACAGAAGAATGCTGAAGGTGAGATGGATAGATCGAATCACGAATGAAGAGATACTGAATCGAATTGGTGAGAGGAGATCGATTTGGCTAAATTTGATGAGAAAAAGAGATAGAATGATAGGACACATCTTAAGACACCCAGGACTTGTTCAGTTGGTTTTTGAAGGAAGTGCAGGTGATAAGAACGGTAGGGGTAGACCAAGGTATGAATATGACAAGCAGATTAGAGCAGATGTAGGATGCAATAGTTATGTAGAAATGAAAAGGTCAACACCGGATAGGGTGGCATGGAGGGCTGCATCAAACCAGTCTATAGACTGATGACTGAAACAACAACACTAAAAGTAATAGTGAAGTCCTTAAAACTCAATATCACTTACCAGTGATTTTTATTAACACATTCACTCACATATCGGACCATGGTCAGATTATGTTTCATGCGTGTAAAATACCATCCATCTGACCTTAAGACGGATTTGAATTTGCACCAACTTTTTACGTTCAAATCTAGGTAAGATGACACAGCAGATCAGTTTTCCGGTAGACAGCGGGCAGACGAACGTTTTACAACAGCTTGGTATAATTTACTACATTGTGAGATATGTGATCTAAATAAACACGACAGTCCTGAGATCTCTGACGTGCACGGTTGGAATTCAAGGGCGCTGAGTGATATAACGAATAGTCATGGCAAGTAAAAAATCGTACTATGTAGATCATCTTGTGACAGTATGTACAAATTTTTAGGATTTATAGTGTAAGAGTGATACTAAGTTAAAGCCGTGTTACATGTTACCTAGTGAGTCAGGGTGGCATCTAAAAATCACTGGACTGCATCATTATATACCCGCGGAGGGAGCTGGGAGTGAATGTGTTAAGTACTCTTATTGTACCCACTGTTGACGGAATAATCACTTAACACATGCACGATTAAATTTCTGTTACCCGTTACAATGTTCTCGAGATTCGAAGTCAAATAGTTGGACAGCCTCTCCCTGTCAGCAGCTGGTCAAGACTTACTGGTTTTCTGGTTCTCTCAAGCCCTGAGCATTTCTTATTTTTGGCATTTGATCTCTTCCTTCTGGTATAAATGCCAAGTACCAGTTAATATTAAAAAGGTACAGACAGATGCACAAAGCATTTAGAATGTTGCCAGTATGATCTCCAGATAGTTAGTTATGGACCCATGGACTTCAACTTTCAGACGACTGCCTCCGTTATTTCCCTCAGCTTTCACCATTTTGGAAAAAAAAGTAATATTCTTAATCAACTCTGGCATGAGCAATTTTCCTGCAAAAACAAAAGTAAGAGAGATACACAGATTTATATTTTAGCCCCCTTCTCAAACCTTCCTCCTGCTGATTTTTTTCTCAAACTTATAGCCTAGATCCTACTCACCCTTATCCTGAATTTAACACCACGTTTCATAAAGATCCCTCTATCCATTTTACCCATGATGCTGTAACACAACGTCAAAAATAAAAACAACCAAACATCCTGTCTGACGTAGAAACCAAGCATCAGGTTAATATTCAAAGAATACAGACAGAAAGATGACTTTATATATATTATCCTGTTCAGATAATGAGCATGCCATACCCCTGACATACAGTATCAAATTGTTAAGTCACCCAAGTCCATGTGCAATGACTGTAACCATTACCATTGCCAGTAGGTACAAAATGGACCTAATAGTTTTCCGGACCATGACATGCCACAGACATCTACAAAGATTGAAAGATATTCCAACAGTAGTTTCAGTGCTATAACATAACAAAATGTCTATATTTTAGAATGTCAAGAGGTAACCTTTCATACATTTACTCTATCCAAATCTGGTCTCTATTTTTATTTTATTTCCTTTTTAAAAAGGAGATATTTCACGCAGTATCAATGCCGTATACACCAAACAATGTAGGTTACATTCCATCCAAGCAACTGCGTATGACAGTCCTAAAATATGTGTAACTGAACATTAGCCAAAAAGTAAATTTTAATGCAACAACATCAATGAGAGAGGTAAAATATGGAATAAATAAAGGCGTAATAGTTTCGTCTTGGTAAAAACAATACCTTTCAGAAGAATTCAAGCAGTCAAATATTGCATCAAGCTGCAAATTTTGGGCAATATACTTCTGCTGAATTGCCGTCTGCGAACTTATAGCAATCTTTAAATCCGATAGAACCTGAGTTCTATTTAAATCGCTTCCTAATCCTAACACTTTCCCCTGCATCCATTCAAAATTTGTCGCCATCCTTGCTTTCAAATCTTGTCAGTCACTGAAACACGCACAGAGTATCTAATAGAGCAAGGAATAATTATTATTTATTATTTTGTAATGTCTGCTGTGGCGATATTGAACAGAAGCGGACTGATAGGATTACTCTGTATTTTCATTCTTCTTCTTTGCTTTATTGATTTTGATTGGGCCAAGACCAACACCAATACTCAGACCTAAAGCAAATACAGTATTTGCCTAAACGCAGGTTTCGATAATCAGCAAGATGGCGGTGAACGCAAGCCATAAATACATTCAGTGTAATCGTGAATGCCAGTATAAAGTAATCGTTGCGACTGAAGTATTTCGGGTCTGCTTTTGTCGTTGTGCTTAATAGCTTTCAATAGTGACAAAGAAGTATAGGAGACGTTCGATTTTATTTCTGGAAGTTTAATATACTAAGTATAGCTTATCTCCCGTTTACACGTGGTCATGTATAGGTTATGTGTTTGTTTATCATTTTGTTCGTATGTTATTGTTAATATTATTAGTGTCGTTTTAGAATGTAATTTAATGAACGTATTTTCGATTAACATGGATTATTGAGAAGCTTAAAAAGTATAACAACCGTGCTGAATGTGTTGAGATGCTACAGTCCGAAAAAGAAATGGTGATACACTGTGATGTTGACCAAATGCTCTCATATTTTAGGCAGTTAAACAGAGGTGACTTCAAGTGCTCATCCCCGATCATGGTTTCTGAAAATGAAAACCTACAACCTGTTTTCCAGTCTTTGACCGGCTCAGGGATGTGATGAATGAACCAGATATAGGCTATTATTACAATGGGGTCGCCACTCCGAAGGTGATATTAATGACTGATAAATGCTATGAAATGAGGATGGAGAGTGTTGCTGGAATGAAAGATGACAGGGAAAACCGGAGTACCGGGAGAAAAACCTGTCCCGCCTCCGCATTGTCCAGCACAAATATCACATGGAGTGACCGGGATTTGAACCACGGTATCCAGCGGTGAGAGGCCGACGCGCTGCCGTCTGAGCCACGGAGGCTCCTCACGATCATGGTTTCTATGTGTTGTAAAATATTCATGCTCTTTCAAGTCCTCATAAGTAGTGCTTATGAAGCAGAATTTTTAAATTAGAAAACAAAAGGGATGCAATAGTTGCTCTAGGAGTTGAAGCCACTGATCTCTATACATGGATGGCTGGTAGCATGGGCACCAGTAAGCCGAATAGAAGATGACTGGCGTAGTAAGATGGCAGCGAGCGCACGGTGCAGAAGACCACGAGGAGCGCGCTTGCTTTGTTTACGCTTAGTTCAGTGAGGCCAAGTCTCCTGATTGTAGTTCCACGGGTGTTATGTGATGTTTTATTGCAATACCCCACACATTTACAAAGGAAGTAAGATGAAATACACCGAACTCGATAGCTGCAGTCACTTAAGTGCGGCCAGTATCCAGTATTCGGGAGATAGTAGGTTCGAACTCCACTGTCGGCAGCCCTGAAAAAGGTTTTCCGTGGTTTCCTATTTTCACACCAGTCAAACGCTGGGGCTGTACCTTAATTAAGGCCACGGCCGGTTCTTTCCCACTCCCAGCCCTTCCATGTCCCATCGTCGCCATAAGACCTATCTGTGTGGACGCGACGTAAAGCAACTAGCAAAAAAAAAATGAAATACATCAATGAAAAATCACTAGTTTAGATATTTCACACGCTGAATTGAAACCAGATGTTACTCCTGCATGTTAGTAAAATATAAACAAACAAGGGAGCCATGCTTGTACTACTACGACTAACACAAATACGAATTCCTAAATGTAAGTAATACAAATACATAATATATTTAAACTATAGAAGTATGCATGTGTGGCAGATATAAATTGAGTACTATTTGGAAGAGATACAACATTCTCTTCGTCAGTTCAAATTACAATATTTCCGAACATAACGTAATTATATTGATTACGTAGTAAACAAGTGACTGTCAGCATGCCCAGGTGTACTTCTACGGCAAATACGCCGCGAAATACTTGAATATCCAGCGAAAACCCACAGTAAACTATCATTATGCCGTTACAGGAGAAGTGGGTGTGGTACTGGGCTTTTAAATGTCCTGCGTGCTCACATTAAATGGCTTCTACAAGCTTTAAACAAGCCGGAATTACTAAAAAAAAAAACATTTTCTGAAAAATGAATAAAAAGAAAAACATATTTTTTGGCACAATATACGAAAAATTCAGTCATACTTCCCCTTAAGAATAATTTTGTGGCATACATGCATAAAATTTACAGCAATGTTTCCAGAAACTGTTTTTCACTCGTATTGTATTACCGATCGCTAATGGCATGTATTCAGCACCGAAGTTCATATTTTTGTCGGCCGTTATAATAGACTCATTTTTATTGCTATCCCGGAGATTTACTGACCTCGGAATGACGTGTCGGTGTTCCCAATGTCCTTATGCTTTGAGTGAACATGTCCCTATATTTTTAATTATTCCAATGCGCTATTAATTGTGATTTGAAATTGATTATATTATCATTGCTTCCCCATAAGGAGAGCTCTAGGTTGGGTACACCAACATGGCGAACCGCCCGCTCAACTTGGCGTACTTCCTCCTGCAGCGGAGGGCTGCCATGAGCGATCCATGTATCGAGATCAGTGGATGGAGTCTTTGAAAGTAGCGTTGATAATGCGAGTGAGGTATGCAAGGGTGGTGTTCCTTTGACCAGAATTATGAAGAAGTGTGTGAAAATTCTGGCCAATATTTTTATTAACAATTACACAAAGGTCTTAAATGAAAATAAAACCTCCCAAGAAATTGCCAAGAAACTTGAAAAGAAGGGTGCTAAGAGAAAGACTGGTGAAACAACTCTCAGGCAGAAACAGCACATTAGGAAAGAATTTAAACTCAGCAGCAAGTAACATTAAGGTAATAAAAATTAATTTTGAATCATTAATTAATGTTTATTTTTTGGTGTAGAAACTTTCTTTAAAATTGTTTGTTGGATATGCACAGTGCTAGTTTTGTTCGATTGCAATATTTTGGTGATGGTTGTATAATGAGCTAATGGGTATGTTGTGCTATTGTTATTGAATTAGGAGGAAAACTGATTTCTTTCTTTGCTTGGTGTTATGTTGCATAGTCTGTAGGCCTAATTTGTAAGTTGGATGTGTGCACTGCTAGTTTTGTTCGACAGCAAAATTTTGGTGAAGGGTGAATAACGAGCTAACGTGTATGTCGTGTTAGTGTTAATCAGTTAGGAGGAAAACATATTTTTCTCTGTGCTTGATGTTATGTCACTTAGTCTGTAATTTGTATGTTGGAAGTGTGCAGTACTAGTTTTGTTCGACTGCAATATTTTGGTGAAGGGTGAATAACAAGCTAAGGGGTATGCTGTGTTAGTGTTAAAAACTTAGTAGGAAAACTGATTTTTTTCTTTGCTTGGTGTTACAGTATGTTGCTTAGTCTATATGCCTAATTTGTATGTTGGATGTATGCACTACTAGATTTGTTCGACTGCAATATTTTGATGAAGGGTGAATAATGACCTAATAGGTACGTTGTGCCAGTGTTAATAGAAGGAATAGTAATTTCTTCTTGGTATTGTGTTACTTAGTCTAGTCTGTAATTTTCTTGAATATGTGTTTACATTTAAATAAAGTCGTACTTATAACTTACTGTTGTTGTAAACCTTTCAAAATCCGCTCTATGTGACATATTCTCATAGATAAAGCGCAATTTAAATTACCACTGTTATTTTATGTTTCACATATCGCGTGTTTGATAATCATGGATAAACATTTTCGTACTACAAATTTCTTACGACTATCATTAGGTTATTCGTTCGCCATGTCAGCTTTGGACCGGTGCGGCAGTCATGTTTGTTTGTTTTTTGTTTGTTTTTTTGCATTGTGGTCTGAGTATTGCAGTTGGTCTTGTGTGGTCTGTGTATTGCATTTGGTATTGATTGGGCTTTATATCACTCTGTACTACCAAATAAAGTAGAGACAAGACCAACTACAATACTCAGACACTAATACAACTACCGGTATCGATACTAGTCAACATGGCGTCACGATCGGATGCAAAAATGTACGAAACACAAGTGTAGCTCTTGCCTCGAGTTTCATAGTCAGTGGTCATTAGAGTTCTGTGTTTAAATCTACTTTATCTGCGTATTAAAACAAGTGCGGTATGGCTTATTAGAATGAGTTGTTCGTGCTGCGTGCCTGGATGTAAATCCAATTACGGTGCTATAGACACTTCAGCATTTAGATTCCCTAAGGATAAGTGCTACGACAGACATGGATCAAATGTATCCATCGTGATGATTTTGCAGTGAGAGATAATTCACTAGTGTGTATTAAACATTTTCAAGGTAAATTTATTAGAAAGGACGTTTTCCCTGTAGTTGGCGGTGAACCAGTGATTGTGCCCCGGAAAAAGCCGAAACTCAGAGATGATGCCTACCCCAGTATTTCCCGAATCAACCATCCTACCACACGGTTAAAGTACCTAAAGATAGGAAAGACCCAGCCGATCGTTCAGAACGACTGTTAATTAGAGATGAAAAAGATTTCAGCAACTGGTGTGAACAAGATAAGATTTCTCATTTTGAGGACTTTAAAAGTGAGTTATGAAAAGAGACATAAAACCATTCATTTCATTCGTAAGGGATGAAGGATCTACTGATATCCCATCACTTACAGTAAGTTTTAAGGTTACCAGTGGTTTAGATGTTAAAGTGTTTTACAAAAATATGTATGTGCCTTCAGAAAACTTCAAGTGGATATTAGAACCACAATGCTAAGAGATGTAAAGTGCAATAGATGGTCAAAACTCGACAATCTAGTGAGTCACCTTCATAGTTTTAATGATGAGAAATATGAAATTGATGGAAGGATTATTAGCAATATAATCCTTCTTGAAACAGGCTCTAGAGTTAAATAGTTTTCATACAGAACAGGGTATCAAAATAAAATTATCTCTGGATCAGTTGGTGACGGGGGCCGCGCTCACTACTGGGAGCACCGCTGATGTCGGTGCGGATCTCAACGGGCTGCACTAACGTTAGCCTTGCTCGCATATGGATTTCAGTTGTACTATAAGATAGGGGAAAATGCGCGGAGTTAGAAGGATGGTTCAAACAATGACTAATGATCTGCATTTAGGGCAGTCGCCCAGGTGGCACATTCCCTATCTGTTGCTTTCCTAGCCTTTTCCTAAATGATTTCAAAGAAATTGGAAATTCACTGAACATCTCCCTTGGTAAGTTATTTAACTCACCTTCCTATAAACGAATATGTGCCCCAATTTGTCCTCTTGAATTCCAACTTCATCTTCATATTGTGATCTTTCCTACTTTTAAAGACACAACTCAAACTTATTCGTCTACTGCCGTCAACCCACGCCATCTCTCCACTGACAGCTCGGAACATGCCATTTAGTCGAGCAGCTCATCTCCTTTCTCCTAATTCTTCCCAGCCAAAACTTTGCAACATTTTTGTAACGATACTCTTTTGTCGGAAATCGCCCAGAACAAATGAGCTGCTTTTCTTTGGATTTTTCGAGTTCCTGAATCAAGTAATCCTGGTGAGGGTTTCATACACTGGAACCATACCCTAGTTGAGGTCTCACCAGAGACAAATATGCTCTCTCCTTTACATCCTTACTACAACTAAATACCCTCATAACCATGTGCAGAGACCTGTACCCTTTATTTACAATCATATTTATGTGATTACCCCAGTGAAGATCTTTCCTTATATTAATACCTAGGTATTTACAATGATCCCCAAAGGGAACTTTCAACCCATCAACGCAGTAATTAAAACTGAGAGGACTTTTCCTATTTGTGAAACTCACAAACTGACTTTTATCCCCGTTTATCATCACACCATTGCCTACTGTCCATCTCACAACATTATCGAGGTCATTTTGCAGTTGCTCACAATCTTTTAACTAATATATTACTCTGTACAGAATAACATCATCTGCAAAAAGCCTTATCACTGATTCCACTTCTTTACACATATTGATATATATATATATATATATATATAAGAAAATATAAAGTTCCAATAATACTGCCTTGAGGACAGACACAGAAAAGAGTGTTGAACACCCAGGATATTGGACTGAACTGCCCATCGCGCAAAGTATTTATTAATGACCATCTTTCGCCCAGGAATGAGAACATTGCAAGAAGGTGCAGGCTACTGAAGCAGAATGGTAAAATATTTGCCACATGGACAAGGGACTGCAAGATCTACGTCCGCGAAGCTAGGGATGGACCAAGCATAATCATCAGCAACGAAGAAAAGATCGCACACCTCGAGAATAAACTCGGACAGTAAACGCTGCAGGTACTATACTCACACGCATTTATACTTATTTTAAATGGTACAGGACATTTATAGCAGTGAGGAAATAATAAGTTCTGTTGAGATCCAGTGTGATACTATAGACAACTATAAATTACAAACTAAGAATCAAGCTCTAAATTCTAAATTTAAATGTATCTGTATCAATCCACGAAGTGTTAGGAACAAGTTTGAGGATATTATGCTTATTATTGATGAGGTTACAGAACTTGACATTATAGTTATAACAGAAAATTGGCTATCAGATGAAGAAACATCCTATTATAACATACCTAGCTTTGAATCTTACCATCTAGCTAGAGAGGGTATTGGAGGGGGTCTGTCAGTGTATGTATCAAGAAAATGGACAACTAAAGTCATTAAGATCATTAACAGTTATCACAGTATTCTCCAAATAGAAGTATTTAGCAAAAACCGGAGATATAACGTGATTTCATATTACAACCCAAAGGAGAGTAATATTACTAACTTTATGATAGATCTTGAATTTGTTTTGTGCAATACCCGAAAATCAAACTCATTGCTGATAGGAGATGATAACGTAGATTTTTTAAAAGATAGCAATATTTATAGGAACTATATATCCCTATTGAATTGTTACAATTTTTACCCCTGCAATACAAGGCTTCCTACAAGAATAACACCCACATCCTCAACTTTAATTGATCATATACACTCAAACTTTGCCACTGCTGATTACTGTGTATATAATGTAATAAGTGACCTTAGTGATCATAATATTCTAATTCTAGAAGTAACAACACAAATTAAAGAGAGCTCTCCATTCAGTAGTGACGCAAATATACAAACACACATGAAAATAAATTACACGAAGCTAAAGGATTTTTTCACAAAAAATACATGTACAAATTTATCTGCTGACGTTAATGAAGCCTACGAGCAGCTCTGTGCTTTTATTAGTGAGGGACTTAGAGTAGCTAGTTCAAATATTGGGCAAAAACCACCACGAAAAGATACACATAAGCCATGGGTAACCCAAAAATTCCTAGAAGTTGTAAAAAGAAAATATATCCTATATGCAAAAACTAAAGCAAAAAGCCCCTTCAACTGAAACAATTGAAGAGCACACAGGATGTTGCAAGGACGTAATTAAAATGAAAAGATTGCTAAAAAGGTCATATTATAACCATGTTATTAGAAAAGCGATACCAATAAAGAAATGTCGAAGGCAGTAAACCAAATACTTGGGAGAACTAATAGTAAACCAAAAGTTACAGAACTTGTGTATGAAAATGTTCACCACATTCTAGCCAAGATATTTGTAAAGCTTTTAACACATTTTTCGTTAATGCAGTCGAAAACTTGGAAGTTACACAAATCATAGAAGCACTAGCCAGCAAGAATAACCACACAGATGACGGAATAAATAACATACTCCTCAAGAGGTGTGTAAATCATCTGGCCCCCTTGCTCACCAAAATAATGAATTTGTCATTGCAAACAGGAGTAATACCAGATAAATGTAAAATTGCAAGAGTGGTACCAGTTCTTAAGAAAGGAACACAATGTGACCCCAGTAATTACAGGCCACTATGTATGGTATCTTCGCTAGCAAAAGTACTTGAAGTAGTAATAAAAATCAAGTCTTGAATTTCCTAACAAAAACACATTTCTTCTTCAAATTTCAGTATGGCTTCCTACCCAAACATAGTACACTTTTAGTTGCTTTTGACATAGTGTCCCTGATACAGAATGCACTAGATAGTAATAACATAGCAGCTGGAATTTTCATAGATCTTGCAAAGGCATTTGACACAGTTAACCATATCCTACTACTTAATAAACTAGCAAATGCAGCAATTAGAGGAATAGCCTTTGAGTGGTTTAAAAATTACTTAACTGATAGGAAGCAATATGTTAATATCAATGAAACTAAAGGGCCCATCTACAATGTTAAACATGTTGTCTCACAAGGGTCAGTGCTGGGACCAATACTGTTTTTTATATTTATTAATGATATAGGTTATCTTGAGCTTACTGGTAAGATATTCCTGTTTGCAGATGATATATTTATATTTTATGACAGCAGTTGTGAACAAACGATTATGGAGTATATGCAAAATGATCTGGACATACTAACATCATGGCTGAACAACAATAACCTAGTTATAAGCACCTCAAAAACAAAATACATGATATTTCATAAACCAACACAAATTATCAATACCTGTAATGTAGTAAAAATTGGCAATGAGCCCATTGAAAGAGTAAAGCAGATTTCATATTTAGGCCTGGCTTTAGACAATAACTTAAGTTGGAATGAGCATATCTTAAATGTAAGGAAAAAAATTATTAGTGTAATTGGAGTACTAAAAAGATTGAAAGACTATGGAATAAACAACCAACACTTAAGAAACATATATACCTCCCTCATACATTCACACCTTATGTACATGAATATAATATGGGGAAATTGTACACAGGAAGCTATAAAGGGACTAGAAGTACTCCAAAAGAGAGCTTTAAAAATTATGTATGGATATGATTTTCTAAAACCATCTGTGGAAGTTTTTCAGGAAACAAACATATTACCAGTACAATGCCAGATTAAATATTCTCAAGCTTCATTTATGTTCAGGTATAAAAATAATATGATTTCTGTTAATACAGAACTACGATACAGCAAGGACATTCACACCCACAACACAAGATCAGCAAACCAGTTTTACAAAGATTCCACTAACACTACCAAATATGGTGTTAAAAGCATTTCTTATTCAGCAAGCACAGCCTTTAACAATCTAACTCCCAAATTAAAACAAATCAATAAGTTGTTCAGATTTAAGAAAGAAGTACGCAGGTACTTCCTTGAAGAGTATGTTGGAGAATAAATCGATAACCACTGTGTACCTATTTTTCCACCTAAGTTTAGTTTGTTTTTAATATCTTCTTTTTTACATGTAAAATAATGATATTATGATGTAAATTAATAATTGTAAATATTCCTTTGTTATATATGTAGGCCTATGACTTATCTGTTAAATGAAACTTAAAGCTGCCAAGCTGTGATTGTAAAGGGCAGTCCCTCCTTGAGCCACTAGCTCACTGGGACATTCTACACCCAATAAATACATAAATAAAAATAAAATACCCTAATTCTCTGAGTTCTATTTTCTAGAAACAGAGACACCCATTCAGTCACTCCTTTGTCAAGTCCAATTGCACTCATTTTTTCCAGTAGTCTCCCGTGATCTACGCTATCAAGTGCCTTAGACAGGTCACTCGCGATACAGCCGAATTGACCTCCTGAATCCAGGGTATATATCACTGGAATCCTACAAGTTGGGCCTCAGTGGAATAACATTTCCTAAAATCAAACTTCCTTCCAGAAAACTGTCTTGCATAATTTAAGGAGTATAAATACCCGGAGTAGGTATATATGGACACCAGACTCTCATCGGCTTCATTATATCTGCATTAACGACACCTTCGAGCTGGCTCGTTCAAAGTGCCGACTTAGCAGAGCTCTCGATTGACGATGTCTCAATTATTCTGCGGGTATTTTTCATCAACCAAATTGAAAGTTCGACCTGCAGGGCGATGATACTATACATTCGCCCCTTCCGTAGTTTACAAAGCGTGAGTCTATTGACCATAAATTGGGGAATGGGCTGAGATCTTCAGAGTGGTGCCACAATCGATCCATCTTCAAAAGGAGGACTCTCAGTGGCACCTGGAGCTGACCCGGAAGAGGAGGATTACCACATCACCTAAACCACCCCTGGACAACAATCACCATGGACCGTCACAACGAGCTGGCAGTACTTCGCCATCAAAAAGGTTCAAAAAATATTATTGAGTCATCAATTAGGAAGTACAAGGCTACATCGCACAGTTTATCAAAATCAAATCAAAATCTCTTTATTTGCATATGAGGTGTCTACCTCGGTGGCAAATGGTACACTAAAATACATTATTGTCAAGCACTAAAATTTAAATTAACAAGAGAAGGAGAAAAAATTTCTAGAATACAATAATATACAATTTATGCTAACAATTTTTTTCTATTAAACAAACAGATCATCTTTAATAAATTTATATTGTTTACAAAATTCTACTTATAATATCTCCTATACTTACAAACATAGTCAAATCATATACAGTGTTTGGAATTACTTCAAATAATACTATGCAACTGGTATAAGATTAATATTTACATTGCATTTATTTCCTTTTTTTACCCATTTTGGAACGTAAGTAGCATAACGACCTGCTGCGTCTTAACCAGGGTCCCCTTATGCCACCATTTTTCAGAGTTCCTGAAGGGCCTTCACAGCTACCGTAACGGTCCCACGGCCCTCGAAGTCCCCACTGTACTTCACCCATACAGGCAGTCCCCTACTTTGGCTGTCCAAACTCCATGGACCAAGGGATGGAATTAATTTTTTTAACACACATTTTTTATTTACAATAGCCTGCACTGGTCGAATGCCCTCTAACAATTCATTTATTTACCCTGTTGCTGTTTATTCTCTTCTTGAATACCTGTACAGATTTTGGAAAAGGACAAACACTACCCCTGGTAAACTGTTCCACTCCTTCACGCCCTTCCCAATGAATGAAAATTTACCCCAGTCACTTCTGCTAAAATTCCTTCTAATGTTATACTTGTGGTCAGTTCTGCCAATATAATTATTTTCCAACTGAAGCCTCTCACGGATTTCTCTCCATGCTTCTTCTCCTGTATAGGCTCTATACAGGGTGAAGCGTAATTCGCGCACTCGGGCGTCGCAGCGCGACTCCTCACATGCCAGCAATAAAAAAAATGTCTCTTACAAAATTTCGTCTTGCGAGTATATCCGGCAGAAAAACGACGTTGAAGAGTAGCAATCTGGCAACACTGTAACCACATGTAGAGTAACTACCTCTGTCAGCAGAAGTTAGTCGTACTGTATAGTTAGTGCAGTGGATAGAGTTTTGGGTTAGCATGCAGGAGGTCGAGTGGTCGATCCTGGGTTGAGGCGTATGTTTTTTATTTCGTAAATGTAGTCCAGGTGGTGTGGTATCTGGCATCTTAATCGTCAACAGCGATTGCAGTGGGTCCTCTAGAAACCATTTGCACTTACATACTACGATCCTAGAAATGGAAGAACAACCGTTTTCATTGGTCAGCTTTGAAAGGCGCCCTGTCCACGTCGTGGGCGTGAATTTATTCGCACCACTTCATCTACTAGATGTGTAACCTGTTTGTTTCAGCTGTCTATTTCTTATTAGTCTAACCAGGTATTTGTTGTTTCAGCGTTACAAAATGTTGTAAATGTAGGATACATGTGACCTCAGAAGCGGTGTCTTACTGTATTACAGTAGGTAATGTCAGATGGAAATTAGCAAATAAAAAATGCTCCTCAACCCAGGATCGAACCATCGACCTCCTGCATGCCAACCAAAAACTCTACCCACTGCACCAACTGTACGGCACGACGAGAACGTGCTGACAGCGGTAGTTACCCTACATATGGTTACAGTGTTGCCAGATTGCTACTCTTCAACGTCCGTTTTCTACTGGACATACTCGCAAGACGAAATTTTGTAAGAGACATTTTTTTATTGCTGGCATGTGAGGAGTCGCGCTGCGACGCCCGAGTGAGTGAATTACGCTTCACCCTGTATAATCCTATAAGTCTAGATTTCTCCCTTCTCTTACTTAAAGTTTCCCACCCGAGTTCCACTAACATTTCTGATACACTACTGTTTATCCTGAAATCCCCTCTTACAAATCTTGCTGCTTTTCTCTGCACACTATCTATTTATTTTATTAGGTATTCTTGGTGAGGATCCAAAACACTGTTTGCATATTACAATAACGGACGAACCATACTTAAGTAACTTTTTTCTTTTAATTCTTTATTGCATCCTTTAAGTAGCCTCATTATGACATGTAACGATCTGTATGCTTTCCCAACAATGTCATCAACATGACCCTTCCAGTGCAAATTACTTTCAAATCTCACACCTAAGCATTTGCACTTGCCATCTTTTGGGATAACTACCTCATCCAAAGTATATTCAAATTCAGTTTTAAAGCTCCTGCTTGTAACAGTTGATTTGCCTCCATTAACCTTCATATTATTTTCTTCAACCAATTGTTGGATACTCCCAAGGTCCCTTTGCAATTCTGAACAATCCTCAATGTTATTTATTTCTCTATAAACAATTATGTCCTCTGCATACAATCTTATTGTTGATGTTATATTGTTCCCTAAATCATTTGTGTATATTAAGAAAAGTGACGGACCGATTATACTACCCTGTGCAATTCCCTTCCAAACTTTCTCTTCCTGTGATATATTATTTCCTACATTGACTTTCTGAACCCTTGAATTATGAAATGTTCTTATCCAACGTATAACCCTTACGTCCAATCCTGTTCCCTCCAATTTCTTTAATAATATTCCATGTTCCACTCTATCAAAGGCTTTGGAAAGATCTATGGCTATGCAATCTAACTGGCCTCCTGAATCCAACTGATCTGATATGTCCTGCTGAAATCCCACCAATTGTGCCTCACAAGAAAAATTTCTTTCTAAATACATACTGGCTCCTCATGAACCCATTTTTATCATCACATATCCCTCTGATGTACTTTGCTAATAAACTCTCCAGTATTTTACAAACTATACTGGTCAGGCTGGTTGGTCTGTAGTTCTCTGGTTTCCTTTTATCACCCTTTCCTTTATAAATTGGTATTATTATAGATTCCTTCCATTCTTTTGGTATTACACTATTATTTATGACATAGTCAAGATAAATTTTAAATAAGGCCCTATGTACCACTGTATCATTGTCTTTAATACCTCCGCAGTAATTTGATCACTTCCTGCTGCTTTTCCTTGCTGAAGCAGTTGGATTTCTCTGAAAATATCTTCATTTGTGAATGAGAAGATTCTTGTTTCCCTATGAGTCTCTCCCGCTCTATCTTCTGTTACGGTTTCCAACTCCTGACAATCTACTGAATTTCTGAATTCCCTACTAAATAGATTTGCTTTTTCAGCATCTGTTAAATAGTATTCACCCCCTTCTCCCACCATTGTAGGAATTTGGATTCTTTTCCTTTTCGATCCCTAATATATGAATACAGCTTTTTCCATTTCAATTTGTGGTCATTACCCTCTTGAAGTGAAAAATGAAAATGAAAACCTACAACCTGTTTTCCAGTCATTGACCGGGTCAGGGATGGAATGAATGAAGCATATATAGGCTGTTAGTGCGATGGGGTCACCACTCCCAAAGTGATTTATTAATGAATGATAAGTGCTATGAAATGAGAATGGAGAGTGTTGCTGGAATGAAAGATGACAGGGAAAACCGGAGTACCCGGAAAAAAACCTGTCCCGCCTCCGCATTGTCCAGCACAAATCTCACATGGAGTGCCCGGGATTTGAACCACGGTATCCAGCGGTGAGAGGCCGACGCGCTGCTGTCTGAGTCACGGAGGATCTCCCTCTTGAACTATGCCAATCAAATATTTCTCCTTTGCTTCCTTTTTCACCCTATTCAGTTCCCTCATTAGCTGTTTTCTAGTTTCTCTATTTTCCCTACCCTCTTTCATTTTCCTGTTTACTATTCTACATTTTCTTCTTAATTTTCTTATTTCCGTTGTATAATAAACAGGGTCTGAGGTCATTTTACCTTTCTTAACAGGTACAAATCTCCTTCATATCGGTCGTACTGTACATCAATCCTTCTTTTTATTTTAAATCGTAGTCTGACAAAAATCCCGGGCGTTTCCTCTCTCGTTGACTTCGTCTCGATCCCGATTCTTGGCTCCCTTCTTCTTCTTTCCTCTCTGTTTGATTTTCTTCTTCTTCTGGTTCCTCTCGTTGCTATTTCACAATCTCTGACTTGTCCTTAGACAACATTTCATGAAAAGGTAGAGTTGCGAGTTATTTGTCTACCATCCGAAGTCTCTACTGTCACAGCGTTGCCATTCTTCTTGGCGAATTTTAAAGGCGTTGGTCCAAATGTATTTACTTTTTGGTTACGCATCGAAACCTTGTCGCTCTCTGATAATTTATTTTCTCGGGCCCAACCTCTAATGTCCGCGTATTCTCCCTTTTTAAACTTTTGAATAAGGTCTCGTTCCACCTCCTTTTTTAATTTCTTTTTTGTTTTGTATGGGTCCAGACCGGGAATTTTGTCCCTCAATTTTCTGTTAAAAATAACTCCGTTGGACTAACCTTGTAGTCTGATGCTCATGGTTCTGGTACATCAGTAGATACTTGTTTAGTTCTAACTCCTAATCTAATTTCATGGCATTGCAAGCTATAGTCGTTAAGTTATCCCTGGGTTCACTCTTTCCACTGCGCCATTTGCTTGTGGGTGTAACGAGGTAACTCTGTGGTGATAAATTCCGCACTGTTGCAGGTAATTTTCCTTCTCTGCGCTGAAGAAGTTCGTGCCGCTCTGTGCTGAGAGAACCTCAGGGTACCCGTATCTTGCAAAAATACCACCTAGGGCCTTTATTATGCTTTTAGAGTCAGTGCTACTTAGTTTTGTCAGTTCCATGAAACGGCTAAAATAATGTATCATGATCAATAGTTGTACCCCATTAGGAAAAGCTACCAGAATATCAACAGCTATTCCTTGCCAAGGCTTTTTAGGAATCATTGTCGGAGATTTTTCTTCGGGCTTCTCGGGTTTACTGGTAATCTGACAACCCAGACATGTCCTCACTGTCCGTTCCACTGCTTTGTCCATTTCCGGCCACCATACCTTAGATCTGAGTCTGCCTTTCACTTCCTAAATTTCCGGATGACCCTCGTGTGTCAAATTAAGGACCCTAGTTTGTAAACTTTTCGGAATTACCAACTTACTTTCTTTCACTATTATATTGCATGACGCATAATTGCGACATCATCTCCCGAAATGGAAGGAGGTCAATGTTTGTAAATGTGACCGGACAATTTTTATAGAGTGCGATCAATTTTTGAAGCTTCATCTATTTCCTCCAAAGATAATGCAAATGGTGCCAAATACGTAGCCAAGTGCATCAGATAATTTTTCTTGGCTTCGCCGATTGAATTATCACTTAACCTGATAAAGTATCTGCTATGTTTCTTTTCCCCTTTGCATACTTGACAGTCAAAAGATTGGAGTCTCAGAAGCCAACGTTCAATTCTCGCGGAGGACTTAGATTTTTTTATAATAAGTAATAAAGCCTTTATTTTTCTTCCAGATCTACAGCGATGAGGCCCTATTGATCCATTAAGGGAGAAAAATAATAGTGCCCAACCTAGACAGCGTAAGATGCTATACACATAAAATAATACTCGTATAGTAAACATAGCTAACACCAAATGTGGAAAAACAAGGTTGCTGGAAATAATAATAATCAAATGTCCATGAGTCAATGTTATCTTTCCACATATAAACAAAACCTCAAAAAATCTCAATATTGCTATTATATCCTTCCAATGTATGTCAGGATGAGGTTGGTGAACACATTGGAAGTTTATGTTGAGAAATAATGTCAATGAAATCTTATGCCCGGTCATCACGCCTCCAGGAGAATTTCAATTCATTTGACTTGTCTAATTATGTGAACAGCATCGCTGAATTGAAGATATCGGCGGATTGATAACAAGCTCTAAACCCCGTGGTGCCTCGGAAATACTGGTAGACAATAAAACATCGTGAAACATAGGGCAGGATTAAATGAATAATACACATTCCTCAAGTAAAGTTACTAAAATGCGTATGAACGGCAGAAAATGTCAATGACATAATATTACTGAGGGCCATGAAATGTGTGAATGATTTGGAATAAGCAAAGTTTATATGAGAGGGCCATACCTTGTGCATCTAGTCTCGCACGATTCGACGATCGAGATGGAGAATGAAACTGTCGATTACTAACCTAAATACGAGGCAGCAATTATTAAACAAGTTCCTTTGCCAGTGCAGCTGATTTATACGAGATCGTTACGCATTATGTGTCAAATGTTTTCAATTGTAAAGAACACATGGGAGCTGGAAGCACAGGAGAATTCTGAAAAGCAAACCGTCTGCGATTATTATGTTGATGTAGAATTTGTTTTTTGTCTCTGAGAAAGTTAACTCTCAATCTGTGTGTCTTAGAAGGATCGGAATTGTAAAATTCGTGGGGAGAAAGATTATGTTGAAGAGATATATTAACGTGATATTGGCATATTATAAACACATATTATATTGTAAAACAAGATATCTTGTTATCGAAAACGTAAAGGCAAGTGTGTTGATTGAACTGTGAAATTGTATCAAGGTGTATGACCCTGTCCTAATAGACATTTCTGAGTTTCAGGTAACATGGAACCGGCGTTTATTGAGTAGACATGAGATGACAACACGTATTAACATGAACAACTAAAATAGAGGGACCTCGAAGGATCTGGCCAGGAATGTGATGGACACTAATGGATAATATTAATAATGGAGAGCTGAACATGGAAGGTGACACCGTCGTGGAGCAACAACCCAGGATGAGTACTTAAATATCGTCTATATATTCCGCCACGTAGCTGCTTATTTTAGATGTAGAGTAGTATTCATTTTTTAATGTCGATTTATGACATGTATAATTTTCAACTTGAAGGCGACCGTTATTTATTAATCATTGCGTTGTATTGATTATGATCGTTGCGTCTAGTGCGGTGATTCAATCTATGTTGTGATAATATGCGATAGGTCGTGTGAGTTTTCTTTTATTGTCTTCTAGCAAGGTTTTACGGAATGATTTTTCGGCAACCATGGGTACTGGTGTCGTAATAGTGTTTTTGTGATGAACGTTAACCTAACTCGTGGCTCAAAATACCTCGGAGGAGCTCAGTATTTGCGACGTGCGATTCTATGGTCTTCAGATATTATGTGCTTGTGCAGAATACGATGTTTGATAATGAAACTTCGATATTATTGTGGTGATATGGTGTTAATGCGGCAACATATTTGGTAGTCTTTGACGTGAAGTGCCTGAATAGGTTGTTTTCCTAGGTATTGTGAATTCGCCGTGCATGACGTTTTTGTGTGACGTGATAAGGTGTTTGATACGGTAGGATCTTCGAAAATATGTATACGGATAATGAAATGTGGATGATTATAGACGTGTCATTAGGATTGCGTATTTTGAGATGATGCAATGTGAAGGTCCTGATGAAGGTCTTGGCGTTAAGAATTGTGGTAGTCATGCGTGAATTTTAATGTCGTTATGATGGATGATTTATTTAGGCACGAGGCCGTATTTAGGATAATGTTATAGGATTTTCGTAATCGTGAATACTGATAGATGGTCGTCACATTTATCCTATTTAAATACAACATAGACCAGAGCGCACGGTATTAAGGGGATGTTTAGGATCTTCACAAAATGAACAGTAACATAAAATATTGGGTCATGTCGTAAAGGGAATACGATCTCCTACGGTAAGTAAATCATTTCTTTGCTAGTTGGATATTTTTTGTAGATCATTTGAGTTGATGCCTAGTGCTGATGCAGTTATTTCAGGCCAAACTTCGCAGTGGAATCCGGTGGCGCAGAATCAACGTAGTTAGAGAAGGTTATTGTAGATGCTGCAGTGTCTATTGATGTCCTTTATCTAGGTGCAGTCTTCGATGAATGTCCGAGAGGATCGAGTCTGTTTTTAAGTGCATGATATTGATGGATGATATATTATGCTACGATCCTGTGTTTTTCAAACATTTCTCTTGCATGTGCGATGATTTATAAATTTAGAATAACGGTGTTTTCAAGTTGCTAGGTAGACAGTTTACCGATAAATAATGCGATGATTTAAATGAGAATGACGGAATACTATGACATATTTGAGTAGGAACAGCGTTTTTGACGTGGATGATTCAACAATTCCCAGTTATTTATTTTCAAAAATGTGTGATGGATAATAGATCTTTCACTGTAAGCCTTCAGCAGTGAGACACTTTGTCTCTTTTGTTTTGATTTATCTTGATTGTCGATGTTGTAATTCCTTTTGTAACAAGAGCAAGAAGTTAGGTGTTTATTTCGAATTAAAGTAACATTCATTTTTCCTCCTATATCCGTTTGTGTTGCTATTAATTCGCTCATTGTGAAGCTGTTATTCGAAGTTCATTTTGTAGTCATGAAAACGGAAAATCCTTCCATAAATGAAACATTTCACAGAGTTCTCATTTGATGTAGTGTAGGAATACTAGGATAGTTATTTAATTTAGGATGAAATGAAATAATGATCAATGAATCTTGATGAATATACCAATATCTTAGATCTCTTGACATTCTGTTACGGAATATTTACGTAATTTTGGGTAGGAAATGATGATTACTTTCTACGTTTAAAATATACTGATACCAGTCCACTATATAAACCTGTGACCCAACTCGTCGGACTTGCACGTCCCTAGAGTGGAGGCTTCATGGATCACCGACTGTTTTGCTTTGCCGCGGCGTAACCCAACACCGAGATTCAGAATTGAGACGTGCACAGGTCACAGGGAGTGCTGTCAGGGCTCACTATTAAGACCAAGGGTAAACGAAAGCTAGTAGTACTAAAAATAATAATAATTAAAAATGTAAAAACTCAATATTGCTATTAAGAAGAGGGATAAAACGAAGACTAAAAGAACTATTGCAACAGGGTAATTCCATCTATAGACTGTATGGCATTAATGGCAATGTGAAACTAAAACTGGCAACACATAACTGAGCAGAGTACAGTGCTGTGTCGGGCTGAGTCTGCACTAGACCACAGACTGTTCCACTTCCGGCCGGGTTCGCACTCAGCACATTATCTCTTAGACACTGACCTTTCTTATATTCTACTTATATTGCTAACCTGACTACGTGGTATCTCCACTGTAGTGCCGATGTGCAGTTTATTAGACTTTATATTTCTTTCTTGTTGATCACTCTTCAACCTCTATTAATTCATTATATCTGTTAAGTTTAGAACCCATGCAACTCACCACTTTAAATGAAGCCATGTGCACTCACTTATAACTAAGATAACTAGGATAACTAAGACCCCGGCTCATAAACCAACCGTCACCAGATATTATCTTTCTCCTTATCATCTGACCAATTTGTCTCACCCTCTTCCTCATTCACTACACACTTGACCGCCTGGAAACTTGATCTTCTATCACACCTGTCGTTTACTCGCTCTTAACATAATTATGAATAACACGCACACACTCCACTATTATCGTGAATACAGCCTTTTACTTCTCACTACACATTAACTTTTTGCTTCTTGTCACTATGTCTTCGTCTACTCTGTTCTTTTTGCCCCATAACTCTCTTAGGCTCAGACTTCTCCCTCTCACTAGGGCACCTCTTGCTTCTTCTTCTTCTCCTTCTTGCTTCCCAGTCGTGTTTCCACTTCGTTTGCTTGCTCTTGCTCCATCCTGTGTTTCTACTCCCACAATTTCTTCCTGTATCCTTCTATCTTCTCTCCCACTGGCCTCCGTCCTGGACTCCTTCGTTAATGCCCAGGTCTCCCTGGTTTCCTTCCTTATCACAATCCTCATCTCTGCCATTACCTCCCTGTTAGCTATGGCTAACAAATCTATCAAGTTCCTTCCTTCATGTTGCGAGCTTGGTTCTTTTACCTTATTTTCCTTGTTTCTTTCTTTGCCTCCATGTCCTTCATCCCCCACTTTACAGTTTCTGGCTTGTCTTTCCTCCACTTTCTATCCCACTACACCTTCGTCATTCCTGTCATCTTCCATTTCTCGTAATTTCTTCGCAGTCCACATTCTAGTCCAAGTACCGTTGGTCACTACTAACTTTTGACCCTTAATATGAGCTCTTAACCCCTGTAATTTAGCCCTGGCCAAATGTTTCTTCAGAGTGTTTATGTTCTTTACCCCTTCTCTACCAATGTCTTCTTTAATCCGAATTTTTGTGATCCTTATGTTATCTGCACTTCGTATCACTACTCCGCCATCAAGGTGGAGAATAGCTTCAGTTTTATCGGTCTCTCGCCCCGTTTTTTACCTATCCTTTCTACATCATCAATATCGACTTCGCTAAAATTAATTCTCATCATTTTCTGGATGACTTCCACAACTTTGTATGTTGTCAGTACTTTATCTTCTGCTTTGTCTTCCGGTACTCCATATATGAATAGGCATTTCTTCCTCCGTTCTCGGTTACAGTCTTTAATTTCCGCTCGCAACTTCACCACCTCTCCTTCCATCTACCTTACGTTTGACTTGAGTGATGTGATCTCTCTCTCGTTGGTTTCTACTCTACTCATCATCTCGTCTGTTTTTCCCTGTATCCACCGCCTTATATGCTCAAGTTCTTTCATTTGCTCTTTCATCATATTCTTAATCTGCTCAAACGGGCATACTTCTTCCACCACTTCTTTCACCACTTTTCTAATGACCTCCACGTCTTCCCAGTTCATGTTGCCACTGGAAGTCGGGCTGGGGTTTACCACTACTCCTCCTATAACTAGTAATATCATAATCACCATTGCCGCCAATATCATCTCGTCCATCATTCTTGTTTCCATTATACTTCCTTTATTTCTAGCTATCTCCTTTTTCCCTTTCATCTGCCATTTTCCAATAGCCACACGATATTGATCCACGCCAATCATCTTCCTCTTCCCTCTCGAATTACTTTACTGGCCACCGTTCACATTCCACGCCGGCATTCCTGACACCTCCACACAATACGTCTGCCACCGAACGCTGACTAGGATAGACTGTGGCAGCATTTTGATGTAGGCCCAAACATTACCTCTAGTGGTTTATGGTCCGTATACAGGCAAAACTGCTTACCAGTCAGGAAAATCCTTAGACGCTCACACGCCCAGAAAATCCCAAGTGCTTTTTTCTCCGTCTGAGAGTAACTTTGTTCGGCGTCTGACAGGCTACGACTAACGTAGCAAATTATGCGTGGGATACCTTCGTTGTTCCGTTGTCTCAAGACCGCACCAAGTCCTTTTGGGCCAGCGTCTGCCATCACTACAGTTTCGTCCTTGGGGTTGAAATATTCTAAAACTGAACTAGATGTAAGTACTTTTTTATTTTATTAGAAGCCTCTTGGTATACTTGTTTCCATACAAAATGTGCAACTTTATATGTAAGCTGTCACAGTGGTCCTGTCATGGTTGATATGTTAGGAATAATACTACTTACGTAGTTCAGTAGGCCTAGAAAACCTCTCAGCTCAGACAAATTTGCGGTCTTCTGCAATTCTTCTGAGCCGCCACTGTCTTAGGTAGGCCTAATGTCATTTGATGATATGATTTGACCCAAGAACATAATTGAAGTTTTATCATATTCACACATTTCCTCATTCAGTTCAATACCGTTTTCGCAAAAAACTTCAAGAACCTTTTAAAATCTTGAATCATGTATTAGTTTCTCCATACACCAAAATGTCTTCAATAAATACGTAAACTACTGTAGGAATCTTGTTCTTTAACAGATGCTCCATTATCTTTTGGAACTCAGGAGCTGCTCGATTCAAACCAAACATTAGCCGCTTGAACCTACATAAGCCTAAATGTGTGTTAAATGTGGTAATCCCCATGAGTGTGGATGAAACTCCCCATGGTGAAAAGCTGACCTAACATCCAACGTCGAAAAGCATTTGCTTTCACTAATTTCAGGGTGTAGCTCTTCCATGGCTGGTAAGGGATGGCTACCCTTTAGCACAGCTTTATTTGCCATTCGCATAACGACACACAATCTAACGCTGTCACCATTTGGAATTGGTACAAGAGGGGAAACCCATCTTGACGGTCCTTCAACCTTTTCAATTATGTCATTTCGCTCCAGCTCAAGGATAAATTGTGCTACTTTTTGTTTCAATCCCAATGACACCATCCGCAGAGGTTGAATAACTGGCGGGACTTTCGTGTCGATTGGTAATTTAAGCTGAAAATTCTTTATTTTGCCCACCTTCGATGTGTCAGATTCCACCGTCTGATTAACCTGCTCAGAAATGCGTAATACTCCTAGTTTTGTAGCCGAGGAACGTCCCAGAATAGGTGGTCCTCTACCTTTATTAACTAAAACAGTTGTACTCATTTTTCTACTGGATTGCGTTATGTCCGCCTCGAATTCAAAATATCCGACGGATCGGTTCTACCATAAGTGAAAAGTCTTTTGAACGATTTAGTAATTTTACTTTATCGCTTACCTGCTTCCTTTTAAATTTCTTCCTAGTTCTTGGTCAATAACATCACAAATAGATCCCGAGTCAATAATAAAAACGAAGGGCACGCCTGACAATAGACAAGTGGTCTTCCCCGTTGTCTCCCGTTTTTCGTCATTTGTAAGAAAGGTGTAGTATAAATCACTATTACATCCAGGGCCGACTTCATATTTGACGTTGCCCACCGAAACTTCGTCATCAACAGCTGACTCCCCCGATTCTAACGTATATGACCTTTTTGTTCTACGACACTTCCGATAGTGCCCGGTCAAATTACAAGCCTGGCGAACGTTGTTTCTCGTAGGGCACTGGGGTTCACTTACCAAGTGATTTGTTTCCTCGCAGCGATAACATTTCCTTTCCCCTCTATTTTGATAACCACCAAAATTTCGGCGGAACACCCCCTTGTTTTTGCCACTATTGGAAATAGTTCTTTGTGAAGTCCCATATTTCTTCCCATTCGACACCTCACCTCTTGCTCAGAACCGTCGTCCTTACTAAAATGTGATGTCTGCATGTTTATCATTTCGTGAGCCCGTCCAATATCAACCAAATCGTCTAGTGTGACAGAGGATTTTTCCAATATTCTCTTTCTAACTTCAGCTGATTTGCAACCCTCTACGAACTGGTCACAAATAAACATGTCTTTCAATTATTTTTTGTTGTGGTAGGTATCTTTAAAATCACATTTGACAACTTGTTGACGCAACCTAGATATAAAGGCGTCAGATATTTCATTAATATCCTGTTTCATAGACTTCATAATATGCCGCCCAAATAGCGGATTGCTTTTCGGTAAAAAATGTTTATATAACAATTCCAAAGTACATTCATTCACAGCTTTACCTGTAGGAATAGTGTTGTGTTCAGGGATAGAATGAAATCTGTCTTGCAAGCCTTCTCCAACCGAATGTAGGTAAATTGTCTGTTTTCTAGCAGAATCTGTTATTCCTTTTGCGGCAATATACAATTCGACAGAACGTTTCCATTTTCTTCATCTACAAGCAAGGCTGGCGACATCTCCGTTTACATCGAAAATGGGTATAGTACTGTTTCTTTCCATTTTATGTCTTCTGAAAGTTTAGTTTACGGATTTAATGAACGGATTTTACCGACTGCGCCAATGTACTGAATAAATAGCGATTTAAACGACATAAACAATCTCTTCATTGACAGTCGCCATTACATCCAAAGCATAAAAAACAATTCTCTTCTTCCTGATCGTACAACAAGCACATCGATCTCCTTCATATGGATAGTACAATACAGACATCTAACTCTGACTGAGCACATAATGCAAATGGCATCTCTTCTTCTGCTTCTTCAACCACCTTATCCACATCTGTGACATAATCATCACGCCACACTGGTTTCCTCCTAATTCTCTTCTCCAGTTTGATCAGAACTACCTGCTCATTACCTTTATCTTCACCTTTATTCCCAATACTGACTTTAATTGATTGAACAGTAACCTTTTGAGGTTGAGCCTAGGCTGATAAAGTCACTACATTCTTATACGATAATTTATGTTCATCAAAAATCACATTGTGACCTACAGTAGAACAATCTTTCTGTTTTAGGCATCCCATAATCTCCAAATTCGAGCTGGGTCTAGTTTTCTCCTGAACTGTTTAGGCACATGCAAAGAGCAATAAGCCCTACTACCAAAAGCTCTTAAGTTGCATAAATTGGGTTTTCTACCTTGTCATAGTTCACTAGGAGTTTTGTTACAAGAAACAGCTGGACTTCCATTTGTTAAATAAGTTGAACAATAAATTGCTTCTCCGCACATTTCTTTGGGTAATTCAGATTCAATCAATAAAGTCCTAGCCTCTTCCACTAAGGTTCTATTCATTTTGACGCTTGATTCATTTATGAATGGAACTGTATATTCTAGCTTTATACCCTTACATTTGTAAAAAAAATCCATATTATTACTATTATATTCACCACCATTGTCTGCTCTAAGTTTTAACAAGTTTTTAGAGAAATGATTTGTTGCGTAATTATACTATTCAACAAATTTGTTATAAACCTCATGCTTATTCCTGAATAGATATACCGCAGAAAAATACTCAGTAAATGTAACAAGATATTCATATTCGTCTCAAATTAAAAGTTTAATTGTACCACACACATCAGTATGAACAAGCTCTAAGGGCCTAGGGTACTTGACTTTTCTCTTTTACCACTAAATAGTTGTGTAGTCATACTTCTAAGAATGCAATTCCCACAATTATAATTTTCAAATCTAACATCTCATAAGTTAGGTACGTAATCCGTTAACTAGATCTTTCTTTGCTAAAATACTTATACGATACTTTTGTAATTCAAGTAACCTAACTTTCAATGCCATAACTCTAATTCATCATTAAGTTTACAATTCTTCAAAAAATTACCATAGTTAGCATTAGACTTTTCAACTTTCATCTTAAAAGTGTACAGTGGACCATATTTCTCTCCTGAAAGTATTAATCTATTATTCAAGAAAGTTCGTACCTTAATGGAGATCAGCAGTTGCCAGAAGGAGACTTGATTACCGTAGCAAGCACGAAAAGAATAATTAAACATCACGTAACTTGATTACCATAGCAACGAAAAGAATAATTAAACATCACGCGCAATCAGTCACCTCCACTTGAGCCCTATGCTCACTGATGGTCTAGTTCCTAAGTAGAGTGGTTGGTAGCGTTGTGTTTCGCTCGATCACGTCGTCTGCAAGTCATCTGCGAGAAAGAAATATAGGACAGTCATACCGCACACAGATATTGCCGATGCAAGCGGTAATCATGGTACTAATGTTCCGTGACATGTACTGAACTTTTAATCACTACTCCTATGAAATATCACTTTGCAGCCTACCTGCTCCAACCTTGACACTGACAATATATATTTTCTGAGTTCTGGTACATAAGGCACATTTTTAATTGTACAAGAAACAATTGTGCCATTTACACGTATATTACCTTGAATATTCCCTATATCGCACGAATTGCCTCAATGTTTATGCCATGTTTGGATACACTTATCTTCTTTGGAAGTCTTAATTTCACATGGGTATCAAAAAGATCTAATTCAGACAAAAAATGATCAGAATAACCGGAATCCACACACCAAACAAGATCACTATCAGTATTAACTTGCTTATTTTTCTCTACATTACACACAATGTTATCAGAGTTACATGAATTTAAACTTTTTCTAACTCACTTTCACTTTGAACTTCGTTCTCATCTTCTGCATAAAATGTCACTTTGCCATCTTCTTCAGTGTTGAAGTTTTCTCCCCTGCTGTCAATTTTCCATGTAGTAGTTCCACGGTTCGTGGAAACTGGAGTACGAAAATGTGCTCGACCATGTCCTTTTGACCTTGAAAATCCTCTTCCTCTGTCTGGAGTGAACATTCCTCTTCCTCTGTAGAAGCTTCTAGATGAAGAATTGGAATGTTTCTTTCACTGATATTGTTTATGACCCGGTTTGCCACATTGAAAGCAGAGAAAAATGTGATCACTCCTGGTAACAGAATTTTGAAGTTTCTTCTGTTTTTTCCTTCTTGTTCTTCTCGAAGTCTAATGTTAAGTCTGGTTGAGTTTCTAGAGCTGTCAACACTTAATCATAACTACGAGGCATTGAAACTAACATATAATTTATTCATTGAGGTATATTTTGGGCTTATGCCGTGTAATTAATTGTAAACACACTCTACGCGTTTCGAAAGGAACCTTGCCTTTCTTCATTAGGAGACAACAGAGAAATGAAATAACGCATTAAAGGTTGCCAGGAGAAAGCAACAAGGAACTTGAAATGGTGCCCTAAGTTGTAAACACAGACATATAGATATCGACTGGCAATGAGATTTCTGATGCCGGGAGCGTGCGGCCGCAGCCATCTTACTTCACTACACTATCCCGATTCATTAATGTAAAATAGTAGCCGAAACGGGAATATTGGACAGGAGGTAATTAAATTAATTGAAAGCACATCAAAATAATAACAATAATACTCGTTAATTAGACCTATTAGCTCCTAGATTTTACTGTTAAAGAAAGGAACCATTGGTATTTCACTTTATAAATGCTTAAAATCGCCATCCTCTTTAAGACCATTTCCATTGGATTTAGATTTAAAGCATGTGAGCTTAACCTTGAAAACAAATTTCATTCATACAAATGAGCTGTGGCTTCATTAGGTATGTACCCTTCTATGACTGAACTTAAACCATTACATGTATTCTCTTTAAAATAGATTTCAGTAAGTTTTCACACATGATCAACATCTTCCCCCTAGTCTTCAAAGAAACGAATGGATAAGGATTTTCTTCTTGTACAGCTGCTTCCTTACAAGTAGGCTATCATATTTTAGAGAATTGACTAACATCTTTACCATAAATCTTGACATATACGGTATTCAATAATATTCTGCCATAATAAACCTAAAACCTATCGATTTATGCAATTTTAACAGTAATTTTGACAATCTCACAACATGTCCTTAAAGAATATAGGAGACTAAGATCACTGTTACCGTATTTAATTAATAATATAACCAAAACAAAAATTCAACCTATAACAAAATGTTGCAGTAAAATTAACATTATTATTATTGTTATTATTATTACTGCATCTATTTAGGAAGGCTCGGCTTGTGCCAGTAACACAATGGGCTGACTCGGCCTAACCAAGCAGTTCCTGTCTTGATCATTAAACTATGCAGATACCGATATCTACAAATATTTCCTCTTGTAGAGCTGACACTTCACACGTTGAGGACCACCTTGAGAGCCATGTTTACAACAGAGCTTCGATCTCAAGGGTTCTGAAATCGACACATAATCGGACATCTGTTAAGGAAAAAGATGTAAAAGGAACTACTTACCTACCTTACATACATAACACAATGGATCGTATTGCTAAAATCTGACATAGGTACCATGTACGAAGTGTTTTTGGAATGTCAATTAAGATTAGGCAACTCCTGCGACCAACTAAGGATAGTTTGCCTAAATTTCAACAGCCCGGTATCTACAGAGTCCTCTGTACTTGTGGCAAGGTTTATATTGGGCACACTTCGAGAATGGTGTGTATTCGCATCAAAGAACATACCAGATGTATCAGACTCAACGAATCAGCTGTTGCTGATCATGCCTTAACACCTGTTCATGATGTCTGGCTCCAAGAAGTGGATGTTCTCGCCCGTATAAAGCAATATCGCCTAAGAATTATCAGGGAGGCGGTTGAAATACGTAAACACCCAGATAAATTCAATTGCGATACAGGTTACAACCTCAGTGAATCATGGCTACCTATTATCAGAACCATTAGAGAGTAATGCTTTGCTGTTGCTATTCGTTTTCTCTAGCATGGGGCTAAAATGGCGTCCCTTTTACATCTTAGGGCACCATTTCAAGTTTCTTGTTGCTTTCTCCTAGCAACCTTTAATTCGATGTTTCATTTCTCTGTTGTCTCCTGATAAAGAAAGGCAAGGTTCCTTTCTATACGCGTAGAGTATGTTTATAATTAATTACACGGCATAAGACCAAAATATACCTCAAAAACAATTACACGGGCTGTGAAAGTCCAAATGATAATAACAGATAATTTATCTTGTCATCCTCAGGTAACACAGTCTCAGCATCCTTCGATTGTTAGGAATCAACGATATCATCATCAATGTCCCACTCCAGCCGCCCGGGTGTGGTTAACAAGCCTCCTCCATTCCTTTCTGTCCTTCCACTATTCCTGCTCCATTACTTCCGCCACATCCAGTCCAGCTTCTCTAATATCCTTCCAAATCTGGTCCATCCACTTTCTTCTCAGTCTTTCAACTGGTCTCTTTCCCTTAACTTCTGTTTCCAATACCCTTCTTGCTAAACGTTCCTTTCCAATTCTTTTTACATGTCCGAACGATCTCAATCTTGCTTTCTGTATGTTCTGTACTAACAGTTCTATATTTAGCTCTTCACTGATTTTAATTTGAATTCTATCTCTTCTTTTCCTAACCTATGTTCTTAAACATTTCATTTCTACTGCTTGGATCTTACTATCTTGTCTCTTATTAGTTATCAGTGTTTCTAGTCCGTATGTTACAATTGGTATGAAATACTGTTTATATAATGTTAATTTCGTTCCCGAGGATACTTTGTCATCCCATAAAAGCTCTCTGACGATTTCAGAGTTGATTTCATTACTTCCATTAATAATGCTACCAAGGTACGCAAAGTGTTCTACAACCTCTAACAGTTCTCCGTCTATGTTCACTTGACTTTTCTTTTCCTCTTTTCCACAGTGCATGACTCAGTTTTATTCTTACTAATTACCATTCCAACTCCACATTTTCATTCCAAATGTCCGGTCTCCTTTGTACTTCCTCTTCTCCCTTTACCCAAATCAACACATCATCTACAAATACCAAAGCATTCACTTAATCACTACTGGTACTCTGTTTTACACGTTTTATGATTTCGTCCATCAGTATAATAAACAATAATGGCGACAGTGCACTTCCTTGCTCGAGACCGTTTTTTTTTTGTATAAAAAGTTTCAGGGTCACCACTCCCCACTTGTACACTGCTTTTACTCTCATGATAGAACATTTTTATCTCGTTAATTAATTATTTTGGTACATTCCTTTCCAGTAGGCATTCCCATACATGTTTTCTCTTAACTGTATCATAAGCTTTTTCCAGATCCAAAATACGAATATGATTTCCTTGTTGCTTTCCAGATGATTTTCCATTATCATTCGCATTGTAAATATCAAGTCTATTGTTGACCTATCCGGTCTAAAGCCATAGTTCTTCCTCTAAATGTTTTTCTATCATATCCTCAGTCTTTTGTCTATGACTTGCATCATTACTTTTAGCCCATGTGATAGTACGGTTATACCTCTGTAATTTTCAGATTTCTTCCTATTTCCTTTTTTGAACAGTGGTACAATGCTTCATTGTTGCCAATCTTCAGGTATCCTTTCATCATTCAATATGGCATTGAGGGCTCTGTATAGCCACTGTAGCCCAATACTTCCTGCTGCCTTAATCATATCAGCATTAATTTGTGTTTTCCACTTGCTTTACCTTTGATCATTACTTTCACTGCCCTTTCAAGTTCCAACCATATTATCGGGTTCTCTTCTTTTTCTCGGTCTATTATTTCCATTTTCTTATCTCCTTCTTCCTCCGAACAGTCATCCTCATTATAAAGTTTCTCAAAATACTTTGCCATCACCTTCTGAAGACCCTTTTCGTCATCTTCTCTCTCTAATGCCTTGATTTATTCTTTTTGATTGTATTACTCGTTTGCTGGCGAGATGTAGTGTTTACAGTGCACTATGTCTTCTGGTACGGGCTATATCAAATTTGTTACTTTCATTGACCTGTCTCAGTCTCATCCTTGGCTTTGACAATATGAAAGTGACTGAGGTATGGGTGATGCTAGTAATACCATTCCTTATGCAGCCTGCCCCTGTTTTGACTGGTGTGAAAATATCGCTCATAGGATCGGTTGGTGCATGTATTTCAGTGGGCTTGACATACTGATGTGTAATAGCAACGGCTGGCTTGGTGAGGAAAGCAACGGGAAACTACCTCACTCCTCATTTCCCTAGTACGCCTCTTCAGTGACGCCTAGGCTATTTATGACAGCTGTTGGCGGAGCTGCAGAGGATCAAACCAGCCTTGGGGCTGAATACCCAACATACACTCTGTATAATAGTTTCTGATTTCCTTGACTATCATGCTCAATTTTGTTGGTAAACTCTCCCCAACATCTATCTTTTTCTACCTTGATACTCCTCTTTACTTGTAGTTTCAATCTTTTGTATTCCACATGTTAACATTCTACCTTATTCTCATCCCCCTGATAGGTTTTTTGCTTTTCCTTATCCATTTCTTTCTTGACCTTGTTCCTTTCTTTTATTTTGCTGTCCACCACCGTGTCTCCTTTCCCTTAACCTTTGCTTTCATTTTCCCGCATACCTCAATTGCTGCTTCTATAAATGTCTATCTTAAATTGTCCCACTCTTCTTCTCCACTTCGCACTTCCGTGTTAGGCAACTTCCCTTTTATACAATCTTGGAATGACATTCTTTTATTCTCCTCCCCCAATTCCCAAATCCTGATCTTTGGTATCTTCTTCAGTACAATTGTTTTGGATTTTTACTTGTTTTAATTCCACAATGAATAATCTATGATAACCTTCCATACTTTCATTGGGGATTATCTTCGTATTCATGACGTATCTTCCCCATTCTTGGTCTGTTATTATAAAATTCGATGAGTGTTCCATACTGTCCAACCCAACTATACCGGTTGATCTTATGGCTATTCCTCTTGATAAAAATGTGTTCTTTATTATCAGGTTATCTCTGATACAAAAGCCAACAGTTTGTTTCCATCTTAATTTTTATCGCCATACACATATGGGCCCAGAACATTCTCATACACCCCATTCTATCAATTCCCACATGAGCATTCAGGTCTCCGATTATCATGATCCCATCCCCAACAATATCTGTTTCCAGTTCATGGAGGAACTCTTCTTTTTCTTCCACGCTACATCCTGTCTGTGGAGATACACCTGTATTATCTTCAGTAGTTCCTTGTTTACATGTATGTGCATTATAATAATTCTTTCATTTACATACGCAACTTCAGCTATTGCTTCAAGATTCTGATTCACTACAAATCCCACTCCATTTCCTTTCTCTTTACTGTTACCCATCCAGTACAAGGTGTACCCCTTTCTTAGTTTCTTCATTCCTTTCCCTTTCCATTTTAATTCAATTAATCCCAGGATGTTGAGTTTCATCTCTCCATTAGGTCAATCAATTCATTTTCCTTCCCATTCATTGTTAAAATATTTGTTGTTCCAAATTTGGTTTTGTTCTCTGATATAATACTTGCACGAACATCAGCATTATCATCAAACTGTGCAACTGTAGTCAGACTTGTCAATACCATTTCCATTTTTAAAATACCATCTGATGCTTGTATTGTAGTTAAAAGCAAGTACAAATTTACTCATTTGCTAACCTGCTAAGCCTAACGCATCTGAGGATTTTCTTTTGGGGTTTACTCCCTTAGCCTTTGAAGATCCTTCTTTTCCACAAGGCAGTGGTTTCCTCTCCTAATTTTCCCCAGAGGACAGGTTACCTCATCCACCATCTACGCCATTCTGAACCTCTCCTTCTCTGCCTAAGGTGCTGTTAAGGTCTTCGCGCATAACTCTGGGCATGGGTTCCACGTTATACCCCCACGAGACTGGGTCTCTCCCTGAACTTAGCTCTCCCTCACACCGGCCTACTGATATGGAGAATACCCACCCTCGCAACGTGGATTCACCAGTCAAGAATTACTCAAGTGAAGGATAGGGAAGATGACCCTACATCCCTTGAGCCGGGTTAATGGTTGTGTATGTTGCTACAACCAACGGCCAATTGTTAGAATTGTTAGAAATACTCCTATACATATTTCACAATATGTTCTGCTAATGAACTACAACCATCATATGTAGTTTTATTCAAAAAGTCTCCTCAAATTTAAACGACTTCTTGCCCCTTTACGTTTAAAATTATCTTCTAAACTCTTGAACATTGCGTAAGCTGAATTATGCTGGTTCAGAAAATTAAGATGACTATCACTTACACCAGCAATGTGTAATGCCTGAGCTTTTGCTTCCATACTGGAATTTTCTGTTTTTGTAGCTAAATCAGCAACTTCGATAGCTTCTAACACTTGAGCTTGACGTAATACACTCTTCATTCTAAACGACCAGTTCCCAAAATCTACACCCGAAAACTGCTGAATGTGATACATTTCATTAATCGCAATTGTCTCTTATTAATCTTCACTATTTATGCAAGCACACCAAGAAACAAACCTTGTAGCTCTGTCGATCTTCTGGAAACTTCTGGAACACTGGATATTTCAGTAGCACTCTCGTGACCTGGGCCCATAACCGTGTAGGAGAACTATCTATCGGGCTATTAGAGGAGTAACATAACCACAATACCACACTGTTTAGTTAAAATACTGGTTTATTCAACGTCACAAGCCATACTATATATCTGTACAAGTCCACTCTTCAGTATTCCAGCTTACAACATGTCGTAACATCTACGACTGCTTCCAAATACCACACACATCAAACTGACACACACACTGAGACTGGGACACACCTCACAGTCCAGAGTAATCAACAGAGTATACAACACCACAGAGTAAAAGCTTTGATCCCTAACTATAAAGGTCAGGGAAAAACCACAGACGCAGAATTAAAAAAGTTGCCTACATGTAAAACCTGACGAACTGTAGATAGCACATACAAGGATATGGGCTGGAAGAGTCCATGCCAGTCCATTTATTCGGGGGATGAGTCTTTCTAGGCACTGCTGTGACTAGCGCGGGCCTTGCAGTTTACCAAGTCGTGCTGTAAGAAATCCTAAGATCTGCTGCATCCTTTTGGGCCCTTGATACCTAGTTTTCGAACCCAGAGAATGCGGCCATGCCTGCCGACGCAGCGACTTACTGGAGGGGGCAGGCACATGGTGAGGGGCTTCCTTCATTTCTGCCCTAGATATGGCTCTATATACCGTGCAAATTACAATTTGAGGTCGGATGGCCCACTGCACAGTTGATGTCACCCTAGGTGCCGTGCAGGCTGTGTGGTGGTCATCAACAGAAATCAACTGCAGTGTACCTGGGGTCCACAAGATGGACTGAAGCGAAAGCATTTGCCAAGTATGTTTTCATTAATCAAGAACAAAAGTTAGATGTTCGAAGGCGATCCGATTCCACCTTAGTTCTAACCATAAACGATGCCTGCTAGTGATCCGCCGAAGTTCCTCCAATGACTCGGTAGGGAGCTACTAGTAAACCAAAGCTTTTGGATTTGTTATGTCTTCTTGATAATAAGGGGGGAGGAGGGATAAATTGAGTGTATCCAGGTTAGATGTGTTAAACAGTACAAGCTCAGTCGATTGTTGACGACGACAAATAGTACGAGTGCAAAGTATAAATCTGCCTGTACGTTGAACCAGAGAATAAGCCACTAGGCCAAAAGACGTGTGCAATAGAGGCCACCAGGCAAGTCGTTACGTGGCAAACATAAAGTATTGCCAAGCTCCAGTGCCAGACCATACAGGGAAAATAGAGCGATGCATACATTAGAAATTAAAGAAGGTATGATGTGGTAAGCGGGGAAAGAGGGGAAATAGGGATAACTAAGGTAGCTCAAACAACAAAGTTCAAATTACAAAATGTATTGATAACACAGTAACCGCTAATACAGTGGTTACACAAAACAAAGCTCTAAACACATAAAGGGGGGGGGGGAGGTAAGAGCAACTACACAGTATCAGAAACCACTACACACTCAGCGAAACATTAGCTGAAACTACGCGGATCTCCGCGACAACAACATACGTAAATATCAGTACAAATACATTCCGAACAAAATCCGCCAACTTGCAATTTACGAACTATATGCTCTGTGGTACACATAACATAGAGATTATTTGATAATACCTTCGTACAAATTCAAAATTTCAAACCAACTATACATCTAATTAAAAATCCACTTGTACAATGCAAATTTACAATGAAGTAAACGTACTCTCCAAAACTCTAGCATACATCAAGTGACACCGAACTACCAGAGGCAAACCGCAAGGTAAATATATTAAACTACAATCTACATATTTAGTGAAACAAGAAATGGGAATGCCTCGAAAAACAAACAGGCAAGCCCAGCTGAAAGGCTAAGGCGTCATAAATAATTAATTTGGCGAATCTAGGTTTGGCTAGGGCAAACTCCTATACGAAATAGCAACCGAACATTACGGAAATTTTAGCCGGAACGGAATACAAGAGTGCTTACCCGAAGGTGGCCCATCCCGATAGCGAGGCGTCGCTGACGACGTAAAACTTCAGACAGCCTAAGACAGACTAGTCCAAGACAAGACGACGAAATGCTGTCTCGCACTCTATATAAGGGTAAACCCTGGCCTTGGAGTAGCCAATCAGAATGCATGAGTCCGCCTATCCCCACCTAGGTTCACCACCCACAACTCCTCGGTACCTCAGTCGCGAACTTTAAATAAGTTTCTCGAATACGCATGTTCGCGAATCTTCCATTTCCAGAATAGTTAGAAAATACATTCTAGAATACCTAACCAACAAAAGCAACACACCCTGTTCAAAAATTAATCCAACAACTTTCTGGATACTTCCAGTAAATATAGAACTGAATTCTACTATTTATAAATACATATGTTACAAATATTGCACTGTACAGGATAGGTCATTACAAATAAAACATATTACCATACTTTACAAATAAGGTCTTCAACAAACATTTTCCACTTCCACCACATTGTTCACCTGTAACATCTTCCTCCCACCGAATGTCGAGCCACGCTCAACCAGTAACATAATTTCACTGAGGAGAAAGCGATAAAACATTCTCACACAGTACAGATAATAAAGATATATGACCCTAACAATCATGACTTCTTGAAGTCGACGTTCTAACAATCAACAAAACAAACAGTCGCTACATCAAGGTCGTTTTAGTAGCCAAGATTGTACGATTCACCAATAATTTTCAAAAATAATGAAGGTGGTCATAGATCCACCTATTCAATAAATATCACATAAAATTGCACATGGATAGTCACACTACACTTCAAAAAACCTTCTGGACCTTTTATAATTGCTTTGACAATTTCTAGACTGTCCACCAAAGGATGTACACACATTCTTTCTGCCAAATGTTAGTCATCCAGGAACTTCTCACTTTGTTGCTAAACAGCGTTCAAAGCCTCCTTTTAGGCGAGTTATGGACTAAGTATTTTGCACCACTTTTTCACACCAGTCACAGCACAGCTAGGCCACAGGTTCTCGCTGATGATACGGCTGCCGACAGGGCCGTTTGCCGCCAGCCTCCATTCAACTTCAGTCCAACCCAGGTAGCTATGTAACTTGTAGTCCAGTGGTATCTTGCACCAAATAAGCAGATGGGTGAGACACCGTCCAGTCAGACTGCCACCATTAGGATGTTTGCCCAGGGACTGTGGTGCGGGATGGTAGCGCCCAAGGTACAGAGTGAGCCTCCCAACTTGGCACTTCAGGTTGCCGTCAGAAGAAGCTGGTCACTGCAGCCACTGTAACATAAACAAACCGCAGCAGACAGGGGAATACTTGAGGTAAAGGTATGCTGTTGGGCTCAAAGATCTTGCATAGAGTCACCCAATGTGTGGCTTAATGAGTACGCAGTAAGGACTCTCCCTCGCACACCAGGGATTTTAGGGCACTAGCCCCGAGGTAAGCACTGCTATCTATAATTCATTTGACAAGATATGGTGGTGGTGAAAGGGAACTATAGGAGTTTACCCTCAACCTGAAAGTAAGGGGAATAAATTCCAAGGAGTGACCCTAACAAAACCTACCTAACTTATAATACTAAATTCATTACACAAGATGTTCCCTAAGGTATTTACCTACAAAATTACTTATAACTAACTTAAAACAAAACTTATTATTACCTTATAACTAAACTCTTACAAATAGCTTGCAACTAAATCTACATGGTCACCAACAATGGGATTTACCATTCCCTACCAGACGTAAGGTACCTTGATCTGGGAGAGGTGGACTCTGCTGATCCTTTTCCTTTCGGGATCACTCACCAATAATGTCACCGGGGTAAGGAACTTTTAAGATGGTCCAGGGACCTCGAAGTCTGGGGGCCAACTTACTGATAACATGGTCCGCAGCACTACGGACGGGGTGCGTTTTAATAAACGCCTGGTCACCCACAGAGAGCTCGTGTGGTCTTCGCCCGTGGTTGTAATTACGCTGGACCTTAGCGTAATAAACCTTCAAGTTCTTTCGTGCACGGTACCAATTAGCTCGGATCTTTTCTGGACTGGCATTGTCGGGCAGAAGATCATTAATTGACCACAGAGTAGATAGAGGAGAATTTGGGGTAAAAGCCTACATTAACGAAGCAGGGGTTTGCTTGTGGCTTTCATGGACAGCAGTGTTAAATGCAAACGACAACCAATTTAGTGAGGAATCCCACTTGGAGTGGTCTGAGGAGTGATAAGCAATGAGGGCAGATCGCAGGTGATGATTCACTCTCAGCATAATTTGGCTTCGGGTAATACGGGGTAGTGGTTACATGAGCAATGGATAGATCAAAACAGAAATTCCGGAACTGGGCAGAAGTAAAGGCTCTTGCGTTATCATTTACCAAAAATTGAGAGGGTCCAAACGAGGCGAATATCTGTTTCAAGCACGAGATGTGGTGTTGGCGTTAGCCATCCGAGTGGGGAACAGCCACGTAAAACGCGAAAAGGCGTCAACACACATAAGTATGAAACGATGACCATTCCGAGATCTCGGGAAGGGCCCGATAGTCTATGAACAGTCTTTCCATTGGGCGAGAAGCTTGCTCAGAAGACAAGAGACCTAGACGAGTATTTGGGGCGGGTTTGCTGATGTTACAAATCTTAGAGGACTTGACAAGGGTACGGATCTCACTATCCATGGATTTCCAAATGAAGTGGTTACGAATCTTCTCTCTCGTTTTGAAAACGCCAAGATGACCGCCCACAGGGGATTCGTGAAAATATTTGAAGAGTGCCGGGACCAAGTTAGTTGGGAGTAGAATTTTGGGGCCTCTACGATCGCGAGCAGGACAACACAGGACACCATTCTTAAGAATGTAGGGCTTAACATGCTCACCGGATTTAATCCTGTCGATAATAGCTTTTAACTCAGCATCGTCCTCTTGATGTTTGGTTATATCATTGAAAAGGAAGGGAGAGTCAGTGAGAACTACATTGACAAAAGCTGATACTTGTTCGTGAGATGAGTCTTCTGGCTCTGATTGAGGGTCAGAGCTGCCTGGATAGAACATCCTACTGAGGCCATCAGCCACAACGTTTTCCGTGCCACGAATGTGGCGGGCTTCAAATTGGAAGTCTGAGATGCGCACTGCCCAACGTGCTAGACGACCGGTCCTTCGCGGCTTGGCCAATACCCAACTCAACGCCTGATTAACAGTTTCCCGATCGAAAGGAAGATGTTCCAGGTACATTCTGAAGCGTTCTAAAGAGAAGACAACAGCCAAGGCTTCCAACTCATAAATGGAATAATTTCGCTCAGCAGGATTCAGGGCAAGAGAAGCATAAGAAATAGGACGACGCCCTTCTTGAAATTCCTGAAGAACACCGGTTATGCCTGAGGAAGAGGCGTCAGTCTGAAGGATGAAGCGTTTAGAAAAGTCTGGCATAGCCAGTACAGAAGCGTTACATAAGGCAGATTTCAAGTCCATGAAGGCTTTGCGTTGGGCATCACCCCACACAAATTTGGCATCCTTTCTTCTCAAGGCATTTAATGGGGCTGCACGTTCAGCAAAATTGGGAATGGATTTGCGAAAAAATTAACCATGCCAATGAATCTGGCTACAGCCTTGACGTCCTTTGGAGGGGGAAAATTCTGGATAGCGGCAGTACTAGACTGATCGATTGAGACACTCCTCCCCAACACAATATGTCCTAAGAAGGACATCTGGGGTTGTGCGAAGGAAACCTTGGATGCCTTGAGGGTTAGGCCTGCTTTACGCAGTCTTTCAAGCATTTCGTTGAGATGGAGTAGGTGTTCCTCAAAGGTTTCACCAAAAATTACGAAATCATCAAGGTAAGTATAAACGAACTTGAACTTAATGTCCGATAAGACATAATCTAGTAACCGTGTAAGGACAGCCGCTTCAGTCGCCAAGCCAAAAGGGACGCGCTCAAATTCATATAGGTTCCAATCGGTCGCAAATGCTGTGAGATGCTTGGATTCTTCGGCAAGAGGTATCTGGTAATAGGCCTGATTTAAATCGAAGGTGGTGAAAATTTTTGCATTAGCGAACCAAGAAAAACAAGAGTGCAAATCAGGAAGGGGGACAGACTGGAGGACTACCTTACGGTTCAACATCCGATAGTCAACTACAGGCCGATAACCACCTTGCGGTTTAGGGACCAGAAACATTGGAGAATAGGCTGACTTGGACGGGCGTATCACTCCGTCAGCGAGCATTTGATCAATGAGAGCCTTCAGGGTTTTCATTTTGGGAGGTGACAACCGGTACGGATTAGAGCGAACAGGTATGTTATCTGTAACCTCAATTTTGTATTCTAAGACATTGGTGACACCTAACCTGTCGGTGAAGACATCAGGGAACTTATCGCAGAGCTTCCTAAGTTGATTGGCCTGCTCTTCGGGTAAGTGATTAAAATCAAAAGCCTTGTGTTCATCAGAATCTTCAGGAACAGCGTTAACGTGACAAGGCAGAATAGGGGAGCGATCACACAGCTCAAAGGTTCTTGTACAAAATTTAAAATGGAATCTGTTGAACTGGAAGTCCAAAATCATACCTGTTTTAACAATAAAATTGGCACCCAATATAAATTGGCAGGATAAATCCTTTGGAACTAGTACTGGCATTTTCCAGGTGAAATCACGGACTCTAATCTTGACCTCTAGTGCTCCTACAATGTTCAACGAATTAGAATTAGCAGTATGGCAGGTTAAGGAGACGGATTGTAATGTAGGTAACTTGCAAACAGTTTTCATAGAATCGTACCAGGTCTCACTCATCAAGCTGACACTACTCCCCGAGTCTAGTAACGCACAGACAGGTTCATTATTTACCTCTATGCATAAATACGGTAGTTTACAAGAAGGTATGGCAGAAATCCTACAAGATTGCAAGAAATGAACACCAGAGTCAGACTGGGAGCAATCAGAATTAAGTAAATCATCCCAGGTACAGTCACGATCGACAAGACAAGAAGCCATGCTTTGGTGTTTACCATTAGAACTGGTGGTTAGTCATCTAGCACTACTATGGCCTGTGGGTCCTTGGCCTTTTATATCCTAGCCTTTCTGGCTGACGTAAGCCCTGGCTGTCTCGCGAGACTTCTGGAAAGTATATGTCACAGCCAGGTAGGCGAAGATCAAGGCCACTCTAGTAGTGTAATTTCTGCCTGGGAGACTGATTACCTCGGATCGAGTAGGGGTATATCAGTCGCCTTGCCAAAGAATACTGCATTGTATTCGAAACGTCGGCAAACTGTACATGATATGCGTACAAGTACAACACGGTTCAACCCGAAAATTAAATTAAATAATTCTTCACACCGTGGAAGCTTCACTTCTAAGGTACGAAACCTTTACGGGGAGGATATTCTCAAAGCTACTAGGCAGTTCGACAACCTTCGAAAGAAAATGAGTAACTACCTGGCTCGACTCGCCTTTCTGAAACGCTGCAGGGACAACAGCATTATACCAGCATGTGTGAGACTGAAATTTCACACCAAGAACCGACGGACTGACCGTATTCTTCACGAAACCAGCATAAAACTCCTCAGAGAACGGATCAGTGACACAAGACAGACTCTGGACTACCTCAACAATAAATTATTTCATCTCCACCTGCAAGTTGCCAGCACTTTGTCGCTCAATGACTGGACCACGTTAGACAGCATTAGCAACACACAATCCCAGCGTACACTGGAACTAGCCACTGCCAAGCAAAACAAGAAATTCAACCGCCTCTTACAAAAACAGAAACCGAAACCACCTGCTCCACTGAAAAAGAATGTAATAGTAAACCTCACAGAAAAGCCACTCAGTGAACCTTTCCAGCTCGGTCTTGAGAAAAGGACTCAATTACGCAGTAGCTCCGAATAGTATACCGGTAGAAGAAATAACTAGCAAAGTAGATATTGCAATCTGGCACCTTCCTACCGAATCTGCAGAGGAGATCAGACAGGATATATCATGTCTACTGAGATCCGCAAAGCCGCCGCCATCCAATTTGACTAAAGAAGAAACTCATGCTTTAAAAACACTACGTCAAAATACGGAAACAATTATCCTACCCGCAGATAAAGGCAACGCTACGGTGATAATGACACGCACAGACTACACTCGGAAAATAGAACAATTATTCACCGATTCTACATACAGGAAAATTAGGAACCCTACCAACCGCATTAAGAACAAACTCCACACACTAGTAAAAAATTCCAGTATCCCAGCCGAAATACAGAAGAAACTGATATCCTCAGACCCGATACCTCCAAAATTGTATTGCCTGCCTAAAATCCACAAAGAAGGCATACCTCTGCGACCTATCGTGAGCGCTATAGGCTCTCCCACGCACGATGTCGCCCGTTACCTAGCTGGACTACTTCAGCTACATACAGGAAACACTGAAACCTACGTGAAGGACTCCCGATTTCATCCAGCTCCTTAAGGACCAATCAATTGAAAGTACGGACCTATTAGTAAGCTTTGACGTCACGTCACTTTTCACCAAGGTGCCGCTAACAGAAGTATTTCCGCTATTAGACCATAAACTTCCAGAAGACCTGTCAACACTAGCTAAAGAATGCCTTAGTGCCACTTATTTCTATTTCAACGGGGAGTTCTACGAACAGACAGAAGGGGCCGCGATGGGGTCGCCACTCTCTCCAATAATAGCAAACATGTGTATGGAACACTTCAAACAGAAAGCCTTAGCTACATCTGCCCTGAAACCGAAATGTTTTCTCCGTTTTGTGGACGACACTTTTGTAATCTGGCCTCACGGGAGCAATAACCTACAGCTATTTCTCGACCATCTCAACTCCATACATGTAAACATTCAGTTCACCATGGAAATAGAAGTAGACGGAAAACTACCGTTCCTGGATGTGCTAGTAATACGTAACCCCAATGGGACGCTGAGTCGCGCAGTATACAGGAAACCCACTCACACAGACAGGTACCTACACGCCTCGTCTCATCATCACCCATCACAAAAGCAGGCTGTCCTAACATCACTAGTGAACAGGGCCATAGCGATATCTGACGCAGAGCACCTCGAGGAAGAAAAAGAACACCTCACGGAAACCCTTAGGAAAAATGGCTACTCGCTCAATAACATCCGACGAGTCCTTAAAAAATTAGAAGAGAACAAAGAAAAGGCCGCCGCAGGGGAAAACAACGGGAAAGAAGAATTGACCCGCCAGAAAACAGCGATACTGCCATACATTAAAAACACTACAGACAGGATCGGCAAGATACTGGACAAATACAACATAAAAACTATCTATAAACCTCACCGTAAGCTAGCCCGTTATCTACCACCAGTAAAAGTCACAATAGAATTACCGGCCCCTGGAGTGTATCACATTGACTGTAGCTGCGGAGCTTGTTATGTAGGTGAGACAAAACGTCTGATCTCCACCCGCCTAAAAGAACATATCCGTCACACCAAGAACCAAAACACAGATATCTCAGCAGTAGCCAAGCATTCCTACGAAACTAGGCATGGAATATCATTTGACAAGACCAAGATCCTAGCAGCTATCCCTTGGAATCTGGAAAGGAAAATCCGCGAGGCTATCGAAATCAAGAAACATCCGCACAACATAAATTTAGAAGAAGGATACAAAATCAGTAATTCTTGGATGCCTATCATTCATAGTTTAAGACATACAGACCACAACATAAACACACGGGCCGCAACCCCATTACATAACAGCGGGGGCAAGCCCCCCACTACCTGGCTGTGACATATACTTTTCAGAAGTCTCGCGAGACAGCCAGGGCTCACGTCAGCCAGAAAGGCTAGGATATAAAATGCCAAGATCAAGGCCACTCTAGTAGTGTAATTTCTGCCTGGGAGACTGATTACCTCGGATCGAGTAGGGGTATTTCAGTCACCTTGACAAAGAATACTGCAATGTATTTGAAACGTTGGCAAACTGTACGTGATATGCGTACAAGTACAACACGGTTCAACCCGGAAATTAAATTAAATAATATCCCCACCTAGGTTCACCAACCACAACTCCTAGGTACCTCAGTCGCGAACTTTAAATAAGTTTCTCGAATACGCATGTTCGCGAATCTTCCATTTCCAGAATAGTTAGAAAATACATTCTAGAATACCTAACCAACAAAAGCAACACACCCTGTTCAAAAATTAATCCAACAACTTTCTGGATACTTCCAGTAAATATAGAACTGAATTCTACTATTTACAAATACATATGTTACAAATATTACACTGTACAGGATAGGTCATTACAAATAAAACATATTACCACACTTTACAAATAAGGTCTTCAACAAACATTTTCCACTTCCACTACATTGTTCACCTGTAACGAACACCAACAGAAGAAAGTAATTTACAATCAGGGATTTTCGCAAATACCAAGACTAAATTATTATGATAGCTTTACTTTCAACCATAAAATAGAATTCGAAAAGTTTCATGGAGCTCATCGTGACTAGAGTTTTACAATATTGCTTTGGCAATACCAAGAAGAATTTAAGAAAAAAACGATCATTAGACCATTAACTAGACCTAGGTACAATTACGTAGATACAAATAACATGTCCATATAAGGAAAAGCTTATGGGATCATGACTAGACTTCTTTGAAGACAGAATATTTTTATTAATATTAAGAAGAGATGAAAATAATTATTTACACACCTTAGGAAAATATGTACAATAGCTAAACACCAATATTCATAGTAGATTAAACACGAAGACCACTTTTATAAATTTAGAATCACGGAAATTAAGGAAAAGGAAAAAGATTAGAGGGAAAGGAAAGGAAAGGACAGGAAATTATAAGCAATGTTAACAGTGACAAGAAAAAGAGATAAGAAATAGCAGTGGCGAGGGTGAGAGACGGTCAAGATCAGGCTGCAATAATTGAAAGTTATTCTATCACACGCACACAGGTTGTATATAAAAGTTCCGTATTAGTCAGTCTTTCACTTGATTCAATATTAAAACGTTCACCCAAGCTATGAGTACTTGTGGCAGAAACGTGCAAAATTTAGTAACTAAGTCTTGACAATTTGAAGTTGATCAAATAAACAGTAAGAGGTGCCCTGAATGGACCAGAGTTCAAAATATATATTAAGGCCTGAGGGGCAAAGTTAGAGAAGAATAGTCCAAAGTGTCTAGAATAACATAATAAAACTCTGCTCACCCAGCATAGCGAAGACAATAAAGATGTCATGTTGAAGAAAGAAAAAATATTTAAAATCGCTACGGGCCAGCCGTGCAAAACAGTTTCTGCTCCCACCACTCAAGTTAACACAGAATGCCTGACTGCAGGTTGCAAGGATGCGGTGACTTTTATATGGGAGAGAAGTGTAGCCGAGAACATGCGAGAACATCGTGACTTAGTAGAACGAGGCCAGGAAGGCGGGACAGCAAACAGTCGCAGGTGAGGCGTGTGAGCAGACAGTGCAAGATGAGTCGAGTTGGAATATACACAGCAGCAAGCCGGCAAAGTAGGCACAAGGTAAGATCGAGCTTAGGGAGCTCGTAACAGATTCCAGGTGAAGTATGGTTGCAAAGCTGAAACTTGAAGGAATTGATGGAAGGGCACTACCAGGAGTGAAGCCTGTGGCTTAATTTGATTCAACACAGGAAACCTCGCCAGGCCTGGAGACCAGAAGGACCGACAAATTGAAAGCTCTTTTTTGATTTGGTGGGTGGTAGTGCATGGTCGTTCTTAGTTGGTGGAGTGATTTGTCTGGTTAATTCCGATAACGAATTACAGACTGTAATTTCGGCAATGTTTTAATGGGTTTGTATACCTGTCGGTAGGTTTTGAATATTAACCTGATACATGGCTTTCTTTTATACTAGAAGGAAGAGATCAAATCAATGTCAGAAAAAAATGAAAAGAAATATGAAACTGCAAAGGGCCCCAGAATGCAAGGAAGAGAGTACGTCACGACAAGCTACGGGGAGAGGCATGCCCACTTACGCGAGTCAGAATCTGGGAATGATGTGAGGAGAGGACAAAAATATAATCATGCACATGCTATGTGATTATCCCGTCAATGACAGGTATTATAACTAATACATTATGAAAAACAAACTGCATATATCAATTTTGATTACAATAAATAAATGCTCTCTCCTCACTTGGTGGTCATCCATAACTCATATCTTCCATTATATCGTCCCCACTATGGCAAACCAACGAACGTGCAAATTGGCAAAAAAATTAGGAGAGCTGAAAGAAGTTGTGATTACTCATGTCAAATCAATTTTTATATTTAATGAGTGGTTTTATGTGTTTTTAACGTATTTTTAAAGTCATTCTTAGGGAGAGGGCATATAAGTCCCTGGTAAGACCCCAGCTAGAGTATGGTTCCAGTGTATGGTACCCTCACTAGGATTACTTGATTCAAGAACTGGAAAAAATCCAAAGAAAAGTAGCTCGATTTGTTCTGGGTGTTTTCCAACAATAGCGTTACAAAAATGTTGCTAAGTTTGGGCTGGGAAGACTTGGGAGAAAGGAGACGAGCTGCTCGACTAAGTGGTATGTTTCACTTATTTTACAAAAGGAGTAAGTGGTATGTTCCGAGCTGTCAATGGAGAGATGGCGTGGAATGACATCAGTAAACAAATAAGTTTGAGTGGTGTCTTTAAAAGTAGGGAAGATGACAATATGAAGATAAAGTTGGAATTCGAGAGGACAAATTGGCGCAAATATTCGTTTATCGGAAGGGGAGTTACGGACTGGAATAACTTACCAAGGGAGATGTTCAATACATTTCCAATTTCTTTGCCATCATTTAAGAAAAGGCTAGGAAAACAACAGATAGGGAATATGCCACCTAGGTGACTACCCTAAATGCAGATCAGTAGTGAATGATTGTCACCAAGATCCAAGCTCTATCAGTTACTATAGTTATGCACGCCGATGTACAAGGGTCATGAATAATAACAATACAAGAGGTTTCATTCCTAGTTTCTTCCCAGTTCATACCTTCTTCTTTTACAGAATAATTTCCATTACTAACCGCTATTGTTATTAGGTCTATTGTTATTACTGAGGGATGCTTATTACAAACAACAGTGATGGTCATCTTGTGGGCTCCTACTTTTCTTTACTTTCCTGTTTTTTATACAATGAGGCTATTTCCTAATTCCTTCTTGTTGAATAGAATAGCAGCTGTATACAATGGCAAGTAGGGCTCTGGCGGTATACAGCCTGTCCTTCGTCGGCTCACTATGTGCGCTTAGCTTGAGTTTGCTGTAAAGTCCTGTTTGGTGGCCAAATCTTTTAATGAATTAGCCCATTAAAACACAATCTATTCATACAGTATTGTTGTAGACATTGGTATCAGATTCATTGGCCCAGGTGTACACTATGCAGAACTGTAAAATCTTTCATCTTATGAATTACTCTTTTAATAAAATAGGAAGGGGCTTAACAAATGGTTGTTAGTTCACGGTATTGCATTAATGAGTGCTTGGGAAGCTGACTGGATTGACCTCAAACAATTGTATTTTTTTTTGCTATTTGCTCTACGTCTTATGGCGACGATGGGACTGGAAAGGCCTAGGAATTGGAAGGAAGTGGCTGTGGCCTTAATTAAGGTACAGCCCTGACATTTGCCTGGTGTGAAAATGGGAAACCATGGAAAACCATCTTCAGGGCTGCCGACAGTGGGGTTCGAACCCACTATCTCACAGATGCAAGCTCACAGCTGCGTGGCCTTAACCACACGGCCAACTCACCCAGTTTGTAACCTTTGGACGAAAGCTATTTCATGTACTGCTTAATGCTGAATAAATACATTAAAGTAGAATAACAGTATCATATGCAATTATGCATTGTAATTTCCTACAACAATACTGTGATAAATAAATAGTCAAATATTGCCATGAATATTCTTCTTGGAGTAACAAAATGCAGGGTAATGTAGAGGAGACTGGGAAAAGTCTATTGGGCAAAGAATGAAATATATGTTGTTTAAGAGGATATAAAAAGAGACATGAATTTCTTTTATATAAAAATTGTATTAACTTTATTAAAATAAAATGGGATATGGATTACATTTTAACATCATCACATACAATAAAGTAAACAAATTATATGTTTGTATTTATGGAAGTGGCAAGCAAATGAAATAGTTAGTCATGTACATTTGGCAATAATATCCTTGACAGTTTTGTACAATTATAAATTTGCAAATCATACCTGTCTATTCGCTTACAGACATCAATTCTTCCCTCCATCTGTCCAAATTTGTTACTCACTGAAATGTACTATCATACAAAAGGTATGGAGTAATTTTAATCGTCTTATTTAAAATACAATCCTTGTTATACGTACACAAAATTGTACACATCTGGAGCAATTCTCTCCTTTCACAGTTCATTCACCACCGACAATGTCAGCCAAGTCTTCAAAAAACAAGTGCTTGCATGGATAATCCTTTTCTACTGGCAGGATTCATTTCCTAAACTTTACTCTGAACAGATTTTGCTTAAAACCATTTAGTCATACTGCAGGGACATTATTTTATCTGTGCAGGGAATTGTCGCTCTCCTGGTCGCCTATGATGCGAGCCTGTCTCCCGCCAAGCACGTTGCCATAATGCGGCCAGTGTTCGTCTGGCATTGAGTCAGTGTGTTTTCGCACAAGATTTCCTGTACTTTTAGGAGGTATTATGTATACACACACACTCTCATGTAATGAAAATGGCACTGGAACAACACACTGAGCACTAAATGCCGTGAACACTTCACTAAACTGAACCTTACGCTGATAAAGCTCTCAGCGGACTGCCATGGAGGGGAACTTGTGGTGCCAAGAAGCACATTACGGCCAAGTGCTTGGCGAGAGACAGCCTGTAGCGCACGTGAAAATGACAATCCCCTTCATAGATAAAAGAATTAAAAGAATGTCCCTGTAGTTTATTTTCCCTATATATTTTTTCAAAATTATTGGATAAATGATTGTTCATATCTCATGTGTGATCATGGATTCTTCCTTAGGTGACAAAAAACAAAAACAAAAAAAAAAAAAAAAACAAAAAAAAAAAAAACAAAGAGAACATGAAAATCTGAATGTAGGTCTAATCCTTAGAAAAGAGGTTACCCTATTTCCAGTGGCATGCGGTGAACGTATTCATTACCCCATCTGCAAAAAATAATTTTTAAAGATAAATAATCATAGCCCCACTACACTCTCTAAAGTCAACATTACCATTTTATTAGGCTGCATTTTTCATGGAAAAGTCTACCCGAGAAAGATCTTTCAAGAATATTTTCAACCACATGCTCGCACATACTTCCAAATTGACATTCACGGCAGTGATGACACCATCATAACTTAATCTATAGCACATTTTAAACAATGTACAGTTTCATCCAGTGACGCTTTTGTGATAGTAGTCATAGATTTCCAAAAATACACTGGGTCTATTTGGTTTTTTTTCTTAAAAAGCCTAATCTAAATTAATCAGCAAAATTTAACTGGTATTTTACTGTTGCTGATGTTTTATAGTTTCACTCGCATACTGAGTGTATGTGCATCAACAAAAAACAAGGGAAAATATTTATCACGATGTATAACACACGTTATATTCATGAAGAATGCCACAGAACTCGCGAAACCTTCACCAAGAGGAACACTACAAAAATTCACTATATACCACCATCACAGACAACCAAATACAAAATTCTTTTACTTCTCGCTTAGCTCTGTGTTGTCTTCATGCTGGACAACCTAAATATTGTTTTGCAGCTATCGGAACAAATACTCTACACGTGCCATCAATGAATTGCTCAAGAAAAAACTGTAATATATTCTTCTATATTACAACTGATTTCATAAACTGGCTCTATTTTTGTTGTCATTAATGCCTTCACGGCCCATACTTTAAGACATGATACCATCCAGCACAAAAACCAGGCATTCTCATGACACTCTCCAAGAGGGCGAGACGAATTTGTGAGCCATCACATATCCAGGTGGAGATGGACATGCTCAAAGTCGCGTTCAAGGGTAATGGTTACAGTGATTTGCAGATTCATAGAGCCCTACATCCCAGAGAAATGACCAAGTAAAGCTCATAGAAAGAAGAAGTGAAGGGAACTGCCTACTTGCCTTACATTCACAACACTACAGATCGAATCGTCAAGGTCCTCTGCAAACACAATATAAAAAAAGTGTCTGCCACCGCCACTAAAAGGACAAAGTGTCCCCACTTTTACATCCTGCGGTATACGAAATTCCCTGTACTTGTGGCAAGGTATACATCGGCGAAACATGCTGGTCCACTGGTAACCGTATCAAAGAATATGAACGTAATATTCATCTCAACCAACCAGACAAATCAGCGATAGCTGAGCACGCTCTATCGTCGGGTCATGATGTCATATTCCAAGATGCTCGAGCTCTTACCCACACTAGACACTACAGGTCCAGGATTATATGGGAAGCTGTGGAAATACATAGAAATCTTAACAATTTCAACAGGGACACCGGCTATCAAGTAAGTAATACCTGGTTGCCAGCCATTAAGAATTTACGTAGGTATTTCCTTTCCCCGTCCCTTCCCTTTTCCAAATTCGTATGTTCCTCTTCGCCAGGTGTTTCATTCCAGGCTTGTGTCTATGCCATACACCTGTCAATGTCATATTTTATGCAGACACGTTATGTGAGCCGCTTAGACTGATTGTGATGGTTTGGTCAGCTTCCGCTTCGAACGCTAGCGTTGTGCCACATCCTGGGGGCCACCTGGTGGTGAATGAGCGTACCATTTCCACTTCTATAATAACTTCCAAATTTAAAAGTGTCATTGTTGAAGAAGCCTTTCTCGTGGACAGTCAAGATTTCTTCTGAAGGCGCAGAGCACAGTTCTCTGCAAAACGTTAAGAATTTCACCTTATTTTCTTGACACGGCATAAGCCCAAAAGCCTATACGGTATCATGGCTCTGTTTTTATTAGCACGACGATGTGCAAGTGGCTATACTGTAAACATGTTGATATTTTTCTTTCAGTCTCTAGTGTGTGGCGCTGAAGACTTCGAGTGTCAAGTATTAAAACTAACATTACGTTACCTAAGCTAGCTGGCCTGTCACCGTAAATTGCTGTCAGGGTGCGCCTACAGCTCCACACTGCTCTCAGGACAAGGAAGCTTCAAGTGCATTCGTCACCCAAGCGACCTTAAATTTTGCTGGGGGTAGCTCCCTATCGCGCTGGCAAGAAAACCCAGCTCGCTGGAGAAGCTGAACTGCGGTAGTGCGAGCGGATTGTGGAGACAGCTGTACTTGGCCTGGCTTAGATGTTCGCAATTTTTTAAACATTATAAAAAACGTTCTAAGGAATAATTAGAAAATATTAATACAAAGTTCTTTACCCCAGCAGTGCTGGGGTAGATGGGGTTCCGTGTACGCCACTGCCTATTTCTATTTTTAGTTGGCCATCTTGTATATGATAGGTAAAGTAGTGATACAATCCATAATTTGATTACTAGTAATTAGTTTAATTTAACAATTATTTTGAACTTGATCACTGTACTCTTTTAGTAGGTAATTAGATGAACAAATATTCCTGAGAACTAATAACAGATAGGTGGACTTTTTGTAGATGGAAAAGTCTATAATCTGTCATATTATGAGAGTTAACACACTTACTTGATAACGTAAAATTCCTTCTTTCTGCATCAAAATCCATCACCTTAATTGCTTCAGTTTATCTACTTCAAGTGTTGACCATACTGTTTCCTATGATAGTACGACAATAGAAAGTTAAAAACGACTTGCAAGTTAGCTCAGATTGTATCAACAACTCAAAAGACCTCTAATAAGAAATAATAATAATAATAATAATAATAATAATAATAATAATAATAATAATAATAATAATAATAATCAGAAGAAGAGGAGTTATTGAATAGTACAGAATTATTGTGAAACAAGTTATTTTACCATAAAATTTTCTTTTAAAGCTGTTTCTGTCATGGAATTAAGTTTAATTGAAACACCACATTAAATCTGCTTTTCAGAACAAGTGACCAAGTATACTAAAAGGGAAATGTAGAGTAAAGTACCTAGAAGAAGATTCTTGACTTTCCATAGAACTGAAAATAAGGATAGTTGTCATGGCCTTATTTTATGGTTGTGTCAGCATAAGTTATCAGCACCGTATACAAAGATTAGGTAAGGCATCATCTCTATGATAATTACTAATATAGACCATTACCAAACTTCATAAACAATACAACTGAAGACTATATTACATATTTTACAAGTTGTTTCCAATGGTGGATTTAGTAGTCACGCAACTTGACTCAAGGCAGATTGTAATACAGCATAAATTTGCAAGAATTACAGCAGCTATTTCCAACAATACATTGATTGTTAAGCAAAAACTCAGAACAACCCAAAGAGCTATGGAACGGTTCATGCTAGGCTTGACGAAGAAACACAGGAAGAGAACAGATTACATCAGGTCAGTCACAAAGGTCAGTGACATTTTAGAAAGGGTATTTACCCTAAAATGGCAGTGGGCAGGCCATGTTGCTCGGAGAACTGATGGTAGGTGGACAAAGCTTGTGCTTGAGTGGTGTCCGAAAGATCATCTCAGACCAAGGGGAAGACCACCGGACAGATGGGATAAAGACATCCGGAAGACTACTGGGATCAATTGGCAGAACATCGCTCAAGACCGTCCCAGATGGAGAGACCTCATGAAAACCTACCTTGCTTCGGACTTAAAGAGGCCACATCGTAAAAACGATTGAATATGGCTGATATTGATAGTGATAGTGACATTGATTCATATTTTATCACTTTGTGGATTAGAGCAGAATTTGTCTTTAATAATACATTTTAGGAGTAAAGGAATTTTACAAACTTTTCTTCAATTAATCATTATTACGATAAGAATATAATCAATGTCAGTAAGCATGTACAGTAGATGCTAAATGCACATACGTATACTGGTACTGACTACATCTTAGTAGAAATTATTATGTGTATTCATCTATTTAAAAAGATAACTTCAGATTATGCAACACATACAAATATAAATAAATACAGAAATAATCAACTTAGTCTCTTAGTCTCTTATGGTTTTATCCCTGTGAAGTAAAATCATGAAGTACAGAGACTGAGCAAGCATTTGAAGTTCCCCCTCTGTTGGTCCTACACCTTGCAGTCAAGTTTATCAGTAAAGAATAATTAATCTAACTTTCATAAAGTACTGTGTTAGGGAGTCAATTTCTTGCTATATTTGACACAAGACTTATTTTTGACAAACCGAAAAGATTGATTTGTTATTTGAAGATAACACACCGGTAACCTGCTTCTACATTCAAAATGGTGACATTTTTATCATCACAATCTATATATAAAATAACATGTCCTGACTGACTGACTCATCATCGCCGAGCCAAAACTACTGGACATAAAGAAACGAAATTTTGAAGATACATTTACATTACAATGTAGGTGCTTGCTAAGGAAGGATTTTTCGATATTCCGTCGCTAAGGGGGTGAAAAGGGGGATAAATTTTTAAAATGAGTGGATCTAAGTCTCAAAACTTTAAAAGTTTACAGATGTAAAAATTGGTACCGGTATTTAGAATCTCCTTTAAAAATACAGGAACCCTATTTTTTTTTTGGAAAATCCCAATAGGAGGAGTGAAAAATGGGTTGAATGCCTTTAATGAGGATACTTATATCTCAGAAACTGAAGATATTACAGACCTGAAAATTGGTATTTGGGATCTCCTTTAAAAATAATGAAACACATATTTTTTGTTTTCAGAAAATCCAAATAATGGGGGTTAAACAGGAGTGACAAATTGGGGTGAATTTTTAGAAAGACTATATCTACAGTATATCTCAGAAACGTAAAATGTTACAGATGTAAAAATTGGTATTTGGAATCTCCTGTAAAAGTTATGAAACACAGGCGATTTGTTCTTGGAAACTCCACTTAAGGGGAACTAAAAAGGGGGTGAAATTTTAAAATGAGCATATCGAAAGTATATCTAACTTAACATGTAACAGAAGTGAAAAATGGTATTTTTTATCTCTATTAAAAATAAAGAAACATTTTTTTCAGAAAAACCACTTGGGTGGGGGTAAAAGCGACTGAAAATGGGGTTGAATTATTTTAATTAGGAGACTGATATCTCAAAAACTGAAGTTGTTGCAGACGTGAATATTGGAATTTGGATTTCCTTTAAAAACAAAGAAAAAAGCGTTTTGGGGGGGAATCATCTTGGGGGGCGGGGGTGAAAAGGAGTTGAATTCCTTTTATGAGGACACATATCTCAAAAACTGAAGATGTTAGAATCATGATAACTGGTATTTAGAAGATCCTTTACTATTAAAGAAACAAGTATCTTTTGCTGGAAAATTCACTTAAGGGAGGGGGGGGGGGGGGAGCGAGTGTGGAAAAAGTGAATTATTTTTATGGGGATACTTATATCTCAAAACTGAAGGTAACAGACGTGAACATTGGTATTTGGAAACTCCTTTGAACATAAAAACAAGTCTTTGGGGGGGGGGGGAGATCAACTTAATGGCGGCGGGGTGAAAAACAAGTTGAGACCAATTGATTTTGCTGTTCATAATGTACTACTTGATTCTGATCATAAACCGATCATTTTTAATCTTTCCAGGTTTTGTTTTCAAGAGCCATCTTTTCCTTTGGAGAACTTAAAGTTAGATTACAGTAGATTCTCCTGGCATATAAGTAAAAATTTAAACACATTTGAAATAAACGATAGGAATGATATTGACCATGCAGTTGTTCACCTCTATAATAAGGTCAATAATGCATGGAAGTATATAATTCGTATTGCCAGAAATCCCACGCACTTGCCTACACGCGACAATGGTGCTGGTTTTGATTATTTTCACCATGTTGGTCCATATTGACTTATATTCAAATTTCTGTAAAATATTTTCAGTGCCTTGTCAATACTTATACATTTTATTGACAGCAGAGAGCAGAACACGTTTGTTTATTCAAACTAGTACAAGAATACTTCGGTCAAGGTTAAATTTTGGCAACCAGTCGAGCTGAAGAGTTTGACAGTTAGAAAGCGACCAGCATGGTCATCGCGTGACCAGTAGCAGAGTAGCAGATTGACAACAAGGAAGGAAGGAGGACATATTGTTTGGGTTCAGACCAATATCACATCATTTTTATTTTTGGATAAATTAGATGGAATGAAGAATTGGACGAGATTAAGAGAAGATATTCTGATATGAGAGGTCTAGAAAATTATAGCAGACTTTAAGAAGAAAGAAAAGAGCAGAAACATATTAAAGGATAACTAATATTTTAGATGTTATTTATTATTTTATGAATTGATATTTATTATTTATGATTTTACGATTTTAGGATAAAGACTATTTATAGATGTTATCTATTATTTTACAAATTGATTTATTTAAGGATTTCCACTAAATGATAAGAAATGTTAAATTTAGACAAGAAGAAATAATTATTCTTTCAGATGTAAATAAGGACATAAATTAAATTAAATTAATTTAATAGATTACATTAGTTAGGAAATTTCCAGTAAAATCTGCAACAAATGACATAGTAAATAGGAAAGGTGAAACTAAGAGAAATTGTTGTAACAATTTTCAAAATTCATATATACTTGTTATATTATACCATTGTACCATAGTCCAAGGATCAATTAATATTTGGCACCGCTGAAGAAGAGAGCGGTGGCTCTCGAAACATGTACATGTACGGTAATTAAATAAAATAAAATGCGTAAGTATTGACAAGGCGGTGAAAATATTTTACAGAAAAATGGTGCTGGACACATTGTCAGCAATGACAATGGTAGCAGATGTAATTTACCGCCAAATAGCGGTCTTGCATCTTGCTGCGTGGTTCAGAACACCAATAATAATAATAATAATAATAAATGTTCTGGACCATCGTAAAAATGTGGGGACCACGCTGGAAACGAGTCCTGGCCGGGTAATGACTAAGTATGCAGTCCGACCGCGGGTGCAGGACCGCCAAGGCATCCAAGACGACACCACGCCGGATCTCCTCAAAGATTTGATCCATATTAAAAATGCTTATAGGAAAAGATGGCAAAAATTTAGGGACCCAACTGACCAGGCAGAACACCTGGCGCTAGCTTGGGGAGTACGAAATCGATTGCTGGAAAGAAAGATTGAAAAATGGGAGGAATGTTGCCGTCAGATCGCGAATTTTGGCAGATTTTATATAAAACTAGCAATATACCCGTGCTTCACTACGGTATTATACTGAAATTTATAATTCAATACTTAACATTTTATATGGTCAATTCAGAGTTGAACTTTTTAACTGATAAATAGTGATGGGATAATCAAATACAAAATTGCTTATTCAATTACTGTATTTCACTTCATTTGATTGTTTTCATATATTTGATTATTTTCCCATTATTCGTTCAAAACTCCATAAATTAAAATTCAACAGAAATTTCTCTAAATGACGAAGTTGCTAGTCACTATCTTTGAAATTCTGTCACTAAACGACTCAAAAATACTTTAGATCACTGGAGTCTGCTGCAAGTTAAAAGAAATTGGCAGCTGGGAGTTTGTTCCATTATGTGGCGAGAAGACGGCATTTACTTAATAAGGAACTTTATTTTATAGATATCAAGGATTAAGACAATTCACTCACCCATTTAGTTTCAACATTTGGAGATTAATTTGAAAAATAAAAAGGCATATTACCATTTTCTGTAAGAACTCAACTACCGTATTCGCTTATTTCAATCGATTATCCATCCAACAGACTTAAACCAAAAACTTTATTCATGACGTATCCGATTATTCTATGCGATACAACTGAATGATAACAGAAAGAAACTCATTTGATTATTTATTTGAATATTTAAATAATCGGATGGAGGTTATTAAAATTAAAAGCATTTGATTATTCCATCACTAAGCTGAATGATATCTGAAACTCATTCAATTATTTTAATGATCAGATGGAGGTTATTTAATTATCCCATCACTACTGATAAATCACATGGCAGCAGGAAGGGCCTGACATTTAACCCCCAGACAAAACTCAGAATGAACCAGGGTGGCTTAAATAACTCAAGAAATAACTGGGATAATCCATAGAAAGACAGATAATCTGCAATCTGTTACTGTACCTCATCTTGTACTTTAAAGAATCTTCATAATTTTGTTTATTTTGTTATTTATGTATGACTCAAAATATTTGGGTTCACCGAATGACACAGAATAACACAGAGTTATTTTTTTCTTTAAAAAGTACATTAACAGTTAAAGAGAACAATTACACTTTTCATCTATCACTTTTCTCTCAGTTGTGGGGTCATGAGTGTGAACTGTGTTGTATATGTTGATTTTGTCCCGTTATACAGCTAGATGCCCTTCCTGATGCCAACCCTACATGCATGGATGTAGTCACTATTACATTTTGTGTAGTGTGTTGTGTGAATATGAAGAGGAGAGTGCTGGGACAGACACAAACACCCAGTCCCTGAGCCAGAAAAATTTATCAGAAGTGATTAAAATCTCCAGCCCACCTGGGAATTGAACCTGGGACCCTCTGAATCAAAGGGCAGTACACTGACCATTCAGCCAAGGAGTCAGACAAGGAGAAAAATTACACTGAATCATTCTAAAAACACATGCAGGCTGTAGAAGTAAATTATATACAATGTACGCCATACAAATGGTATCTCACTACGGAGACAGAGGAGGTGCTACTTAGCAAAAGTATTTGAATTCCTGTAACTATCATGACAGGTCTATGTTGGCTATGGGGAAAGTCTTTCATAACTTTCCTCGTGGTTGTGAGGATAATACCTTTAGTGTCTTCAATTATTAAGCATCTTGGAGTTTTTTGTCCTATCTCTATTTCTGCCACCAGTTTACAAATTATTTTGGAACTGAACCCCTCACGCCAAAATATTTGGTTTTGGGATTAAAATTCACCATTCAGTAAGTATCTCGTCAAGTCACTGTTAGTATAATTGCTTTGAATGTACACTCACTTAAAAAATGAATGAGCACATGGTATTGTAGAACTTCCTTTTCGATACCCTTTTCTCAGAAAGAACTGAACCTTCAAATATAATGTTTGTTGTGGGTATCCACAGGGTTTGGTACATGGGAAGAGAATATTATTTTGATAATACTTACTGTTAAGTCTTATAAAATATTAAAATACAAGGAACTTAACCATGCACTCAATCCTCTTTTTGAGGAACTATACATTTTAGACAACTGTGCTTGTATGGTTCAGATTTCTAAGATCTAAAAATTCTGGAAATGTGCACTGAACCACACAAAACTTGGCCAACAAAGAAATATTTAATTTTACATATTCTCAAAACACTAGGATATTCATTAACTGTGGATAGCCAGTGGTTGAAGAGATGATACTTTGAATCCTAACACCAGCATAATCTTCTTCTTCCATTGCTTTTCCCACACCTGTGGGTTTGCGGGTGTGAATTGTGTTACACATATGGATTTGGCTTTGTTTAATGGCCGGATGCCCTTCCTGACGCCAACCCTATGTGCAGGAATGTAATCACTACTGCGTGTTTTTGTGGTACCACCTGCACAATATGCTCATCCTATTTCAAAACAAGAGGCTTTTGAAAGAGAGTCATCTTCTGTGATGGTCATTTTTTGTGCAGTTGAGTGTACAAGCACATATGTCCTGAAAATATCAGAATGTGACATAAAAACTTGGAAATGCAATGTAATGGAAATTAAATACCATATTATCTAAAAATTGTTTAGAGAATACTCAGCCAACCAGTAGCAAACTGGCCATATTCTTAACTTTTTTTTGTCCCATCCATTTTGACAACTTGCAAAACGTGTTACCTTCAAATTTCATTAATGATGAAATATTTCTAGGACAGCAAATAAAAATTACCAAACACAAACAAAATCACTTGGCATTATAGGCCATAGTATTTGCGAGAATAATAGGCTACTTGGAGAGCTGCTAAAACAATAATAATATAACAAAAAATATGCTTTTATACACCTGTTCTTGTCAAATATAACTTAATGGTAATTTATAGCAAAATATGCATTTGTATAGCCAATAAAAACTCTCTCTTCTGTTTGCAAAAAGCTAGAAATGCCCTTAATTCAACTGAAGTTTGTAAAAAGAGAAAGAGAAAGAGAGAGAGAGATAAAGATATGACATGACAAGTCAGAGAAATCCAAGTCCTACTGATTGGACCCTACATCTAAGTTTGCTGGTTGAATATTCAAGGGTGCTTCAACATGGAAAATCTATATTAAAGACCATGAACCAGAAACAGCTTTTAGTCAGCTCACTGAAGAACAAAGACTGGGTACTGACTTGATCGGAGAGCAGTGCTGATTTGAAACAGATGACATATTTACTTCCAAATTTGCTAGAGGGAAGCTTTTAAAATTTATGTACAATTTCATTCTTTCAAATGGCCTGATTCATTTGATTATGGGTCAAAACATTATGTAAAGAAAATAATACTGATATATTATACAATTTTGTATGCAATGTGTTTAATTAAGGGAACATTTTATTAATGGAAAAGGGAAATTTTCCTGGCTTAACATCACTGCTCAGCTTTGATTGTGTCCTGGTCATTATACAAGTTAAACATATTTATAAAGTGAAGTGTGTACCAGTATTATACAGTAAGAATTTTGTTCGTGTGATTTATTAAAGTGACAAGGGTTTGTAGAAATGCACTGCGTAAAATACTCTTTTTTTTAAAATACTATCTTAGGAAGATCGTGTATCAGCAAAGGAGTTAGGCCCATTGAGACTTGATCTTTGAATCAAGCCAAGTTTTCAGAGACAAATGCTGGACTTACTACTGTAATTCGGGGCCATAAGTTTCGATTTTATTCAGGGTCGCATTCAGTCTACAACAGAAAAACATGCTGAGTTTTTGTTACTTATTATAAGTACGGATTCCATATATCTAGTACACTCTATAACATAATATCGATGCATCGGGAAGGCGTCCAATTGTAAGGAAATTACGTATGCAAAGACATTCCGACCGAACATGCAAATGATTAAAGTTTCGTGTCCAATGAATGAATAGCAGGAGTTCCTGCGCATCCAAACTGCGCATGCATCAGGTGTATGTAAGGCGGAATTCTGAAGCGTATGCTCAAAGTAGCTGCTGCATTCGACTGCACTATCTTAACGTTGGCTGTAAGAATGCCACGCCGAAGGATTAGTGCTCATTATGAGCAGATGTCAGAGTTTGAAAGAGGTCGTGCGATCGGATTGAAAGAAGCTGGTTGGTCGAATCAAGCTTTCGCTGGACATTTGGGTCGAAGTGATGCGGCGATCAGACGATACTGGCAAGCATGAGTCAGCAACGGCAGACATCAGCGTCTAGACGGCAGTGGTCGACCGAGGGCCACAACAGCACGGGCAGACAGAGCGATTGTCAGAACAGCTGTCACAGCACCGGAGTCGTCGTTATCAACGATCCAGTGTGTGACCCGCACACGTGTCCACCATGACCAGCAACAGACGCCTGAGTGAGAGGAATTTGCGCTCGCGCCACCTGTTACACTGCTTACAACTCACGCCTGTTCACCGTCAAGCCAGATTAAAGTGGTGCTGCGCTTGAGCAACGTGGAACTGCACTCACTGGGGACGTATTGTCTTTGGTGACGAGTCCCGTTTCCAAAGGTGCCCGGACGACAACTGCAAACATGTTTGGAGACGTCCAGGCCAGCGTGGGGATCCTGCATTGACTATCACACGTTACCCACAACAGGGGGTGATGGACTGGGGTGCCATTTCCTTTGATAGCCGGACCCCTCTGGTAGTCATTCCTGGCACACTGACAGCACAGCGGTATGTTGATGACATTCTATGGCTGGTTGTGTTACCATTCCTTCAGCGACATCCAGGTCTTACTTCCCACAGGTTAATCCCCGGCCACACACGGCATGTGTTGCTATGAACTTTCTTCAAGCTTGCCCTATCCTTCCTTGGCCAGCTCGGTCGCCGGATCTCTCTCCCATAGAGCACATTTGGGACGTCATGGTTAGGTGATTGTGAACATCCTGGAATGTCGCCGATTTATCCCAACAGTTGGGGACCATTTGGCACGAAATTCAGCAGGACACCATCCGGGAACTTTATCAGTCTATGCCACGTCGAGTGACAGCTTGCATCCAGGCCAGGGGTGGACCAACACCTTATTGACGTTCTCAATTCGTAACACTCTAACTCTGCAATAAAACATTCGACTGTTCTGCACTTTTGATCGTTTGTTTTTCTATGTCTGTCCCTCACATCCACTGATTTTTATCGCCATTGGACAATACCTTCCTGGTGCGTCGGTTTTTTTTTTGTTATACAGTGTAGTACAAACTAAGGTATATTAAAATATCTAAAACATTCAATTAAAAAATAAAACAGTTGGACATACCTTCTACAGAGTGAAGGTTTGACTTCGACACCAGGTTCTAACAAAGGAAAGTCGGGCATCAGAAATAAGCTAAGGGATGGAACTGTACAATTTATTAATCACAGAGTGGTCAAGAAAGGAAGTCTTGTTCATTGATGCATACCAAGAAACTGCATAAATGAACAAACCCCCTTTGTATTTTTAGGCTGAGGAGGACTTTGAATGAAGTTAAAATCTAAGTCCATGAATTGGAGTAATTTGTGATACAACTACATCATAACCCTATCATAAGCATGATTTATCCAAAAGATCCTTTAGATAACGAATAAGTGAGTAATAGAGAAATTTGCTCCAGTTAAAAATAGGAGGTTAGAACTGGTCTTCTAGAAATGAAGTGACAAGGTAAGTTTTGGTCAAGCATGATTTTTCATTTTGTAAGAAATATTAATAGTAATAAGAAATATTTATTTTTATAACCTCACGAGTCCCCACTGTAGATAATCAATGAGACGCACCCAAAATCGTCTTTACCGTGCCTAACCAGTTTTACTCGCGTGCTTCAGTCTCTTAGGAGTTTATTAAGGTACAATAGTAGAAGTGAACTGTACTAAAAGAACAGTGAACTACTGCATTTAAAATTACTTTAAGATAAATTTCATTCATTAATTCCTTCTACTGTGTTAGCCATACCAATTTCTGTTTCGTACCTGTGAGCTTGTGTTTGATCTCAGGCTTATCTAAAGACTGAAGGCTGGAAGAAGGTTCACTGAGTTTTTCAAAATTAACCGTGGAGATGTGCGATATGAGAGGAAGCCGATCTGGTCAAGAAAGGCAAGTAATACAGTTATTGTGACCAAGTGACATTAATATCTGTAGGCTATCTAGATTGAAGTTCTTGGTGGTATAATTAACATACCTTGAACTATTGGAGTGTATAATTGTTTTAAAAGAGGGTCTTTATCATAATGGTAAATCCACCAACATTCTCTATCAAATTTCAGCACCTTTGAAAGTTAACTGACTGCACCAAGATATGAATCTATAAACTTAGACACAGAAGACTAAGGTATCTACAATTGCACTACATAGTCATTGAAACCTCTGATTGAGGTGTGACATTGCTAGAATAACACCCACAATATCCCCTGCCTGTAGTAAGAGGCAACTAAAAGGGGCCCTAAGGGATCTCAACACGGGAGTGTGGGTCGGCAACCATAGGGCCCTTAGCTGGGTCCTGGCATTGCTTCCACTTACTTGTGTCAGGCTCCTCACTTTCATCTACTACCCTATCCGACCTCACCCGGTCAACTCTTGTTCTTTTCCGACCCTGAGGGGATTACATTTGGTGGCCTAGGGACTTTCATTTTCACACCCTTCGTTGCCCTTGCCTTCCTTTGGCCGATATCTTCATTTTTCAAAGTGTTCAACCCCTTCAATATCTTTGCTCTGATTAGCATTAATAGAAGATAGTTGCCCAGTTTTACTTCCTCTTAAAATAATAATCACCGCCACCTGGTGTTTCATGATATTTATTTAGTGGAGAATAGTAGAATATATGGAAGGAAAAAAAATGAGTGTGCTAGCATGGTTTGAGTATAACCATTTTTAAAACCAGAGCTCAGGTTTTTTCTTTTAAAGCATATAATGTTATGAGTAAAGCAAGGAATCGTAATAATATCTGTATTATCCTAATTGGATTAACATTAAAATAAAGAGGAATTATTCAGTTTTCAACTCTAGCCAGCTTATCTCAACATTACCGAGCAAGGCCTATACAATACTGTATTCTGCAGAAACATGCAAATATTTATTTATTTAATATCTTCATATAGTGGTGAAGTGGTCCTCTGTTACACTTAATCAGTGTACAAACTTAAAATACTCCCATCTTTGAGGAAGTTATGATGAAGGACAGGGTTAATTTTAACTTCATTGTGAACCGTCAAAAAAAAAAATCAATGTCAAATTACTATTATGATATGATTAATTAAAATGTGAATTTAATCTATAATTAATGAAAGTGGTGTCTGTACCTATTAAAATCTGTGCTTCGTTGACTTGTATTTTTAATTATGATTTTTATGGCACATAATAATGGAACAATTCTGAAACATTCTGCTTGTGGTCTCTGCTATTGCATTCACTGTTGCTATATACAGTGATCTTGATATTCCATCACAATTCATAGAGATATTCTGCAAATTACAATACTAGGTAAGACTGGATACACTATTTACTTATCACGCATAAATTCTGAAAGCCAATGGTAGCATCCACCTTTAAAAATATGTATATCGAAAAGTACTTGCTTTAAATTTTATAAATAATTCAAGTGCTTTTAATAAACAATTTAGTTACTAAAAATTAAAAGCTCATAACCACATAAATATAAAAATTACTACACATATAAAATCACAGTCTCCTACTTATGGATCTAGCCTTAAAACAACATTTGAGAGTGAAAGTTTTCTTGGGCCTGATGTTTAAAGAGTAAATTACTGTAGAAAAAAAACAATTTCTTAAAAATGAAAGAAGCAAATGAAATTTAAAAAGGCACTGAAGCAAAGATGTTCCAAAGTTACTTCAATTTCATATCCATTTCCTTTTTGTGAAAAGTAATTCTCTGATCTTTTTACACAAGAATGCATTTCAATATTAAATCAAAACAAAGAATGAAAAGAAAAAATAGCATGGCATTCATAAAGAAAAAGAAAAAAAGCAGCATAGAAAATTTTCAACCACTTTATACACTGGTACCATTCCAAAACAGATTTAAAATTTGGTAATGATAGCCAGACAACATCGAGCACCAATTCTGTACAAGTTATTTTCTGATATAGTGTAATGATATCATATTATATACATGTCTATGATTATGAAAGCAAGTACCTATAAATAAAGAATCACCAATTTATAATGCAACATAACATTAAAAGAATCTTTAAGTACCCATTGTCAGAAATACGACAGTTCCAAATAATCTGCATGCTTAATAAAAACAAAGATTGGGAAAATTCCAATTAAAACTGAAAATATGAGTGACATGAAGTGGGGAAAAAATAATAAAAAACACAACCTTCTGTTATTGTCTGTTTAAGAGCTAAGGTGCCATTAAGGTATAATGTATATACTGTAAATTATGGAATTACTACAATATAATGGAATCTGAAGAAAATACCATTATACAGAATATATTCTTTCATTACCATTCTCAACAGAAGAATTTTAAAATTCTTTAAAAATTCATTATAACCACATAAATATAAAAATTACTAGACATATAAAATCATAGTCTCCTACATATACAGAGCACATTCATTACACTACGAACAAATACTGATTGCACTCAGACATTGCCATTATTCATGTCCCATCATGGCTTAAATAAGGGAGAGATCAAGTGACATAATGAAGATGATAAACAAGAATATATCTACAAATGAACACCAAACCCTTTAAATCTTAATAAGAGAGCTAAAATAATAAAATCTTTATAAATATGAATTTCTACAACAAATGTAATAAAATATTCTGAGCAATATATCCATATGAAGAAGCTTTTCAGAATATGAAACAAATCAATATTTAATTTTGAGGCTGAATTGGGGAACAGGTATTGTTTACAAACAAACTTAATTGGCTTTGGATTACACAGAGAAAACCATTTTACAGAAGAATAAATATAAAACATCTGTAGTGAAATATTCTGTTGTTCTTATGTTTAAACCGTATCTCGTTAGGGCATCTTTGTACTACATTTCGTACAATAACACTAACACTAATATAAAAACATCATTATTAACATCTGCATAGAATATATACAGGTAAAATACACTGACATACAAAGTGTGTTAAACAGCAAAGCCACTACTAATGATCTTTGCGTTAATATTTTGCGATTGCTATTTTGATACAGAATAAAATTAGGAACCATCTTGCACTTTCTTACTCTAAACATGTCCAAGGTTATGCAGGGCAAGTTTCCAAGCAGGAAGACTCTATACACTTCACATGGCAAAACAGCTAGTTTTTCGGTCTTGTTCACTGTTCTCTCAAGACTGATGTAAGGCAATATGACGAGAATCGCAGAGTATTTCGATGAATATTACTTTCACCAAGGATCATTCAGTAACACTTGGAACTTACCAGTACCATATAAAAAAGCAAGAAATTTTACAAATAGTGAATCACAGCTACTAGGTTTGAGGTCTATAAGGGAGGTCCATATCCTCTTCAGTTCAGTCGGTGGCAGTTCATGAACAGTTAGCAAATGGTGGAAAAGGCATGGATGTCCCACTTTTGACGGTCGATCCTTGCGAAAACGAGGCAAGTTTTCCAAGGGCATGCCAAGCCCTTGTGAGGCAACTATACCAGTCAGAAACACATCTTCCAAAGGCATTAGTGGTGTATCTAGTGCTGCATCATACAACTTTTTTGCAGCAACTCGTGACATCAGATAAGCCGTGCCAGATACAAAGTCTGGAAATACATCCTGTGAATATAACCACTCTGGCACATACCATTTAGAAGAAGAATCACGATATGGTGATACATTACGATATCGCATTCCTGACACAAGAGATTGTGAACCATCACCCAGGTGATCTAACTGGCGTATTAGTCCACGTGTATTGATCAGCATATCATCATCTGTTTTTAAAATGTAGGGCACAAAGGCACAGTTATCTAAAACCCACTTCAGCATAAACAGTGTTTTTAACGTCAGGTTCTGGTAGGTATCAACAAAATCTTCAACTATCAAGTCCCCATACTGATGAGATTCAGACAAAATATCAGCCTGAAACAAAGAAATGAGTAAGTCAGAGCATAAAGAATACTAATCACAACTTAAGAAAAAACTATTGCTTAAGGAAAGTCAGTGTATGTATGAATCTAAGTTCATGGGAAGATCAGTCATTTCTCTTTCGTTCTACCATGGGAGTTTTGTTAATGTTCATAGATATCCCAGTCGATGAGTTATCAGCACAATGAGCACACTGGTGATTTTTATCACAATAAACTACATAGCTCTTTAGGTCTTTTCAATAGTGAAATTTTCAGTATTTCATCCCAGTGTGGTAGCATGGTTGTCAGTCAGATTGCTACACCTTTCAGAGATGTTGACAGCTTTCTTCTGACATGGCAAACAGAGGTCATTAAAAGCTTCTTTAAATTTTCTAGATACATGTTAATGTTTCCATCAGGGGACCACTATACTGAAATTGAAAACAGTATAAAGTTCTAGATCATTATAGACTACTGCTACAGCCTCAAAGTTGAATTATTCACACACACCCCAAACACCAATTACTTTACAGCCTATATCATTTGATGTGAGGCAGGTTTGATCCTGGCTCAGCCCAGTGGTATATGAAGGTGGTCAAATAAGTCAGCCTTGTACAGGTAGATTTACTGGCATGACAAAGAACTCCTGCGTTACAAAATTCTACCACCTCGGCATCTCTGAAAACCGTGAAAGAAGTTAGGACGTAAAATCAATAACATTATTATTATTATTATTATTATTATTATTATTATTATTATTATTATTATTATTATTAATTTAATGTGAATATAAAAATAACTCCATACTTGTGAGTGAACCTGTCTGTAATTCATAACCAGCAAGTTGTACGAAGTCTACCTCATTATTTAACATAGCTGCAACAGAAATTTAAGCTTAAACATTTAGAATCAAAGTTATTTCTAAGACACTAGCTGTTCTATACCATGACATTATATCCAAAACTAAGAACAGGGCCTAATGTAACTTGATCTTTTACAACCTTTGTCATTTCAAGTGAATTGAACTAACTTGCTGAAGCTCCGTAATGAGTTTTGCTGACCAGTTACACTACAATGAAGGGAAATAGCACCCATCTTAGATTGTAACTTCTTTCAGCTGTGATACATCACTTTTAAAAGACATAACTATTGGAAAGGAACAAACACATGTCAAATCAAATCATATATATAGAGAGAGAGAGAGAGAGAGGAAGAAGAAAAGGAAGAAATAATAGAATGAACACAATGGCAGGGAGGTCGGTGTGGGAAGAGGGTGAGACGGAAAGAGGAGTAAAGGACAAGGGCAGTCTCCAGATCTTCATGCACTGCTGTCTTTGAATAGATAGGCTTTCTCCTCTTCCTGTATTTATCTGGCTTTCTTCTTATCCTACGCTTCCTGCATCAGTACTGAAGACCTGTCAATATTGTTCCTCAATGAGTGTTGTTTAAGGCTGGGAAGCAGAAACAAGCTTGTCGGGGGGCCTAAGAAAAACTGGCCTTAATGAGGAGAGAGCCTATCTATTCAAAGAACTAGTGTATGAAGATGTGGATATTGTCCTTGTCCTTTTCTCCTCTTTCCACAATGATCTGACATTGTGTTAATTCTATTATGTGTTTCTTTTCTTGTTCCTCTCTCTTTAAATATATTTAAAAGACATAAAGTAATAGACAGGAACTATCAAGCGGCAAAGTTTGGAACATGTACAGGAACGCACAATACGATAAACAAAAGGGCAGGTAAGCTTCAAAAAAGGGAGCAGATATGATACTTTGAATAAACTACTTATGTTCAAATGGAAATATTTTGTAAACCTTCTGCAATTGCAAAAAGTCATATATAGGTATATCTACAGAATAGCACACAAAATGATCTACTATTTTGTTGTTGAATACAAACTGTATTGCAAAAAACAATCCCAAACAAACATATACCACAATAAACAGTGCAATATGGAAACATTGTTCTAACTTGGCACACCACTAGCCACCATTTCGATTACTAACTTAATTCAAGCGAACACTGAAGTTACTGCCTACCCTACAGCACATGTTTTCCACGATTTCACTGAAAGCTTGAGCTCCATTAGATCATGCAGACATTTTGAAAAATATTTTTTTATTTAGATATCCCCCCCCCCCCCCCCAAAAAAAATACACATGGGTTGAGATCTGGACTACTGGGGAGCCAAATTTGTCTGTCCCTGAAACAAGCTGGAAACCTGCATGAAATAACCTGCATGTTGAAACATTCGAAAGGAATTCAACATAATGTTCGTAGTCTGCAACCTCGCTCCATCTTTCATTAACCACTGCGTACTGAAGAGCAACGCAGTAGCATGAAGCTGTGGAATAAAGTTATTGCGGAGCATGCTGTTCAAAATTTCTTTAAAGAAAAAGGGGCCAATAAGTCTGACTGTAATCCTTGGAATGTGATGGGTTTTTCTTTTCATGAAGCACTTGTTGATTTTCAGTAGCTCAAAAGCATACATGTTTATTGTTAACTGTCCAAATGAAAATGCACCTTGTCAGTAAACTAAATATTGCCAAGATCACACCAGGCAAATCCCGGGGCTGTACCTTAATTAAGGCTACAGCCGCTTCCTTCCCTCTCCTAGCCCTTCCCTGTCCCATCATCGCCATAAGACCTACCTGTGTCGGTGCGACGTAACAAAAAAATGTACAGTGTGTGGTTTGAAAATGAGTTTGGAGTTGGTGTGGGAGGTTCTAAATGCTATTTTGATTATGTGTTTTTTAAAAAATATTAGAAATTTGGTAAATGCTACTATTATTGAAAGTGAAAAACTTTTCTTTAGGAGCAAATCATTTTCTAGGATAGTCTTGGGTCTGCTCTTATATCTATTGATGATTCTGATGAAGGTGAAACTGTTGTGTTCTGCAATATTGTAAATGGTATTAATTTAGTTTTTGTAATTCTTGCGAGATAAAGGAACAGTTAATGCTCTGAGTACCATGCTGTTGTAAGCTGCATTCTTATGTAAATGCTTAATACTTTATTAATGGTAATAACATTTTACATAACAGTAGAGAAGAATAAACAAAACAAAAAGAAAAATATGTACAGATTTAACACGTTGGGTGCCACGTGCCGCCATATGGCGTCACGGTGGTCTTCAAATTTGAGATGGCGTGACGCCATATGGCGGCACACCGTTCTTGAAATCAGAGTTGGCGTGACGCCATATGGCGGCACAGTTGAGTTTCAGGCGATGCACCATAGATAATCAGCTGTGACATCTATGCGCGTAAAATTGGTACTACGTGAAGGGCGAACTTCAGGGTCTATTCCAGCTACGTATTTTTACTCTATGCCACCATGTGGCGCCACAGTATTCTTCCGAAGCCACTGACTGGCCAGTGGTCATTGTCACAGGTGAAAGCGCGCCAGGCATTGTTTATTCCTCGTTTACGTACGTATTATCACTCAGTTTATATAGTTGTGCAAAAATATAAAAAATGGAAGATATTGGCAATAACCTTACGAGGGAACACATACATGTGTTACACTCGGATTCGGTTGAAATTTGGTAGGAATATTCGTGGGAGGCAGTAGAATGCTAAGGTGAAAACTGCATGTACCCAGCGCAAGTTTAAACGCCAAAATTGAACAAATAAATAGTCATAAAATTAGAAGTGCCGCGGGAGTATCGGGGTGTGGCGGAGAGGTAGGGAGGAGCGAAAAAGCGGACGTGAGCCAACCGGGCTGTGCCGAGCTGTGCTAGCAGCCAGGTAGCGTATAGTTAGCGCGTTCCCCTTAACTTCCCGATGAGATGTGCAAAACGTAAATATGAAACTTGCACATGAAACAGGTGTACAAAGGACGATGTTTGAACAACGATGCCAATAAGGTTTGAAAAATTACAACGAGTAACAAGAACTCGGGCGTGCCGAGACGCGTATTTTCATTGTTTAGAGTTATCAGAAAACTGTTGACAACAATATGTAATGTAATATAAGTACTTGTTTTGCATTTTACTAGGTTTTCATAAATATTGCGTTAATTTGAATTAGCAAATAAATATCCCGTATTTGAAATTCGTATTGCACATTCCATGACAAAAAATTCTGTGACACCATACGGCGTCACGCTATATTTTACCTTTCCTAAAAATTGATGTGACACCATATGGCGTCACACATGACCATGGTATGGTGAGATAAAATTTACTTAGTACATCATATAAATACATCCCAAGATTATATAAACAAACTACAACGCGTACAATTGCTTTGGCACCAGCGGAATGCAATTCAAAAACATGCCTGGCACCAGTGGAATAGTGTGCTACAATCGGCTCGGCACTCAACGTGATATACACAGGTTATATTACAAGTAATCACAGGAAAATAATAGTCAAATTTGGAGATTATGTAAGTGATTTCTCAATTTTGACAATGAGCAGTTAAATGTATCAATATCCAGTTTGTTTAGAGATCTTGACATTCGTTCAATTGGCCCATTGAATGCGTAGTTAGTTCTATGCCAATTTGTAGACAATGTATTCTTGAACCTTGTGCGTCTGTCTGGTACATGTACGTTAATTTTTGCAAGGAGTTGTGGACAATTCACCAAGGAATGAAGCAATTTAAAAATGAAGAGGGTATCCAATAATTCACGGCGTTGTGACAGGCTATGCATATTTAAGGACTGTTGTAAGGATGTATAATCAACATTATCATATGAGAATCCTGATCTAAATGAATATAAACGAAGAAATTTATGTTGTACTGAATCTAATCTATGGATAGAGGTCTGATGAGAAGGGTTCCAAACAGGTGTACAGTATTCTAGTATAGGGCGTACCATAGACACATACAGCAATCGATAGGTAGCTAAGTTTGAAAATTCTCTAGAATATCTGGTAATGCAACCCAATCTTTGAAATGCTTTCTTACAAATATTTTCAATATGTTCATTAAACGATAGGTTATAACTGAATAAAACACCAAGGTCATTAACTTGTGAAACAGGAGTTAGAATGTTGTTATTACTAAATTTGTACTGAAACGATATTTTCTTCTTGTTTTTAAAAAACAATATTATTTTACATTTCTCATGATTAAGTTTCAACCCATTTTGAATGCAATACTTTTCCAGATGATGTAAATCTTCTTGAAGTTTTAAACAATCAAGTGGACAATTAATTTGCATAAAAATTTTTGCATCGTCAGCAAACAAAAGCACAGAATTCTCCACTGGTAACAATAATAGGTGCAGAAAAATGATTCCTTATTTTAACAATCTGCAGGCAATTTTTAAGACATGATTCAAACCATGAGAGGAGAGGCCCATTAATTCCGTAGCCTGTTAGTTTTTGTAGCAAGATATCGTGGACGATAGTGTCAAACGCTTTTGAGAAGTCTGTATAAATGCAGTCCACTTGGGAGTGGTTCTCTACTGCATCCAAGAGGAACTGGTAGAATAAAAGAAGATTGCTACAGGTTGACCGCCCTGAAAAGAATCCATGTTGCTCATCAATGATGATGTTTCTAAAGAGAGGTATGATTTTGTCAAGAATTATTGAGTCAAAAATTTTGGAAATATGAGAAGAAATTATAACTGGTCTATATTGTTTTATGTCAGTTTTATCACCATTTTTGAAAACTGGACTAACAAATCCTTTCTTCCATTCCACTGGAAAAACGCCTTGGTTTAATGATAAGTTGAACAGATAAAAAGAGTGCTTCACATAAAATAAATGAGCAGTACTTGAGCAGGTACGTTGAAACACCATCAGGTCCGACAGTTTTCTTTAATTCCAGAGATATCAGTTTGTTGTAAATTTCTGCCTTACTAATGTTTATAACTGATAGATTGACAGAGAAAGGATAATCATACGACATACTACTACTATTCTGATAAGAAGAATAAATGGATGAAAAGTGGTTAGCAAAAAGACTGACAATATTTTCTCCAGTATCGGCTGTAACTTCATTAAGATGCATTGTTGAAGGAACATTTTTTCCATGACCTTTTAGAACTTAGATATTGCCAGAATTTCTGTGGATTGGAAGTAATACTTGTATACATTGTATAACAAGATTTAGATTCAGACTTGCATTCATTTCTCAATTTCGAGAAATGCTGGTTATCACTATCGAGACCTGATATTGTGTATCGCTTGTGTGCTTTCTTCTTTTCAATAATCAGGGACTTCAATTTATGATTAAACCACATTGGGAATTTGGGAGTCTTAAAATTCCCTAGGGATGTAAAGTTCCATGCTATAATGTAGTACTGAATAGAAGATTTCTACTGCTTTATCAATTGATACATTTTGAAACATCTCCTCCCAGCTGAACTGTGACATATAATAATTTAGTCCATTATAGTCACCATTTAAAAAGTCAAAATAAAAACTATCAGCAGGCAAGGAATTGTATAGCTCATTTATAGGTAAAGAAATCTCTAATGCTGGGTGGTGTCTATCGAGGGGGACAATGCTTTCATTACTAGATTTTACTTCAATGGAACTGGAGTTACTGAAAACCAAATCAAGAAAGTGATTTAAAAAATTTGGGATAGCATTAAACTGATTTAAACAGAGATAAGAAAAAGTGTCTATAACTAAACTGGACTGCATAGTGTGGTTACCTACTGACATAAGGCCAGAAGATTTTTCTTCATTTACTATCCAATTAAGATGTGGTAGATTGTAGTCACCAACAATGAGCAATAAATGATTGTCAAGATTTGACATAATTTTTTCAACAGCACTGCAATGTTCGAAATATTTTTGGACAGGAGACTTGGGTGGAATGTATACAGCACCAATGATTAATTTTGTGGTGTTAAAAGTCAGGGACACAAACACCTGTTCAACTGTGTTAATGCACGGTATCAGAGTAGGTTCCTCTTGTTAATACAGATCATTACCCCCCCCCCCCCCCCCCCATGGGATGCCTTCGTACTCGTTAAAGAAGACCTATCACATCTGAAAATTGAATACGTTTCGAGTCCGAGTTCACCATCACTCATCATTTAAGTTTGTTTCGGTTAATACCATGAAGTCATAGTCAGCTAAACATGAAGAAATTTTAAGTTCAGTTAGTTTGCTTCGAAGTCCATTTACATTTTGATAGTATCCTCTAAAGTGTTCAACTAAGCTTGGTGCTTTCTTAGTATCTTGGATGTCATTTTCCACAATAGGCCTACTAGTAGATATTTTTGTTTCTACAGGTTCATGGATTTTAGTGATCTGATAAGAATCTAACCTAGTCTGTGTACCTTGCACATTAACACTATTCCCCAATACAGTTTTAAAAGAACCTAACCTATATAGACTACCATGAGTTTAAACAGAACCTAACCTATATAGACTACCATGAGTATTAATACCATTCCTCGATTCTAGCACGACAGACCGACCTATATCGGTCACTTTATCTAATTTTTTAGAGGAATGGGATCGGGTACACATTCCACATCTTGAATTGAATTAGCAAACTCTATTATTTGGACACGCTTTGTAGATGACACGTTTGTTATTTCAGACTCCCGTGTTACTAACAGCAACACAGTACTTGAATCTCTCAAGTCCATTGACCCACATATAAAATTCACCTAGAGTCATAAAACAATAAAGCCCTCAATTACCTGGACTTAACCATTATGCGCAACTGCAACAACGCTTTATCCTTTAATATATACAGGAAACCCACCCACACCATCAATACCATCCAACAAACTTCTATGCACCCGGACATACATCAGAATGCAGCTTACAATAGCATGGTACTCAGAACATTAACTGTTGCTTTATCTCGCCAGAATTACAAAAACAAAATTAATAACATTTACAATATTGCAGAACACAACGGTTTCACCTTCATCAGTAGAATCAACAATTGATATAAGAACAGACCCAAGACTACCCTAGAAAATGATTCCACTCCTAAAGAAAAGTTTTCCACATTCACTTTCAATAATAGTAGTATTTACCAAATTTCTAATTAAAAAAATTTTTTAAAAAACATCAAAATAGCATTTAGAACCTCCCACACCAACTCCAAACTCATTTTCAATCCACACAATGTCAACAATAACAATAACAACATTAATAATATATATTTGAACTCCGGAATTTACAAATTGGAATGCCAATCCTGTAATTCCAGCTATGTAGGTCAAACAGGCTGCAATTTTGTCATAAGATACGCTGAACAACGCAACGCTCTCAAATATAATCGTTTAACTATGAGTAAACATCATAAAGCACCCAGCCACGAATACACATCAATAGATAAAGATATTAAGAACTTGCATTATGAGCAAAAAGGCACCTTCCTCAATGTTCTCGAGGGCATCCACATTGATTTAGATCAGTTTATGAACCCTTCTCACAATTTAAATGAAAACAACAACAACAACAACAAAAATTCTACTTGAAACTTTCATTCCATATATTTGTCGGAACTTCTATAATAAAAATAAACCCCGCCTCCATCTCTCCAACTCACTACCACTCCCCTCTCCCCACCAGCCCTGCACCCCCCTTCCCCTCTGCTCCTCCCATCCTCTCAAATACTGCTGAGTCAACAATAGACTCGTTCGTACGAATGGGACCGTTAACTTTGAGAAGGCCAGGCCGGTTCAAGAGGACAACCACCTTTTAGGTACCATGAGTTCTTCACACCCATTTTACACTTTTTTACTTATCAGCCCAAGTTTCTCACACAACCTCGTTTTTTCCAGTACAGAATGGAACTTCTTTGACGGTTTTCACTAGGGTCACTTACAGTTTACCATGCACCTGTTACTTCTCTAACACAGCTTCTCAATTTTGTTCCTGCCCTCCCGACCATTTAAAATGAGGCAAACACACCTAGCCACCATTGGAAATAATCTTCGAGAAGGGGACCACTAAATTGAGAAGAAAATGAGAATGCTGCTATTCTAAAATTTTAAATTCATAGATGTTTTTCCATCACTTATCACATATGTTTCATATGGCACGTTGTCTCCTCTCAAACTTGGTTTCTCAAGCTTTTTCGCTCCCCTCGTAGCCATTCGTGGGATGGTATTTCTACAAGGACAGACTGTCAGGCTGAATTTTCAACACAGTGATTTCGTCTGGTTTTTTAATTGTTATCAAACTAAAAAAAATTAGTCTAAGAGGTCCGCAACCTCACTATTAGCACTTATTGTTTTGTTTCCGTCTGTTATCTTTTATTTTATTTTTTCTTAGGTTTAGCACATTTTTGGATTCAATTATATTTGATATTAACCCTTTTTTCACTGAATTTGTTGCAGCGAGTTATTTATTGCTCCATCTAGTGATGTACATATTGTATATTATTATTGTTTTTATTTCAGTCTGTCTCTTTTGTTTTTCATTTGTTCCTTCATTATGTTGTTAGTGCATGTTTAGCTTGTATTATGTATATTACTTTAACCCCCACTTATTTCACTGAAGATGGCTCAAACAAGTCTACATATGTTTGAATTTTATTGCTCCATCTAATGATGGAATTATGTTTTGTATTGAATTAAGAGGATACATTTAATTTTTTCCTTTGTAAAGCATCATCTGACCAGTGAGAAAACAGATATTCCCAGTTGTACTGCTTCCTTTCTACACAATTTTCCAGGTTCCTCTGTACAACAACTCATACTGTTTCCATATTCCCATCATGTTTTTAACAGTTGTTAAAAATGCCTCTGGGTCACAACAATTCTTTTTGTTTTATGAAAGAGAAACATAATTACTGATTGCTGCCACATCATTAAGTCTTTCCTTGTCAGCCATGTTGTGATCAGCACTGGTATCATGAATTACACGTCATGTGTTTATGAATTTCTTTTTCCCTACTCTACTGTTACTGCAGTTCAGGTGCGTAACAGGACGTCTCATGTAACTGATCAATTATATAAGAAACAAATGGTGAATCATTTCATGCACCACTATAACATTAATAAACCATCAAGAAAATTGCAACACTATTATTCAAGGGAAATCATCATCACTATCATCATACTGCACTGGGCCAAATCACTTGTTATGATCTTGTATTATCACTTCTTCATATACCCTATGAATCTTCATTTTTTTCCTGGTTGGTAGTGAAGAATTTCCTTTGATCTTCCTACTTTTGTACTTCAGACTTGGCATTTCTAGTATTCCTGACATCTGTATATCAATTATCAATTCAACTTTCACATTTTTAAGCACACATCATCATTTCTGTAGGTTGCAACTCAGAATATACCCTACTTTTCATCTGTATTCTATGATTCTCGAGATGCTGCCCGTGTCCCTGCCATAGCACAAAGTTAGTTTGATCAGAGTCAAACATAACTGCAACTGCAAATGTTTTTGCATGAGAGATAACTTCTTGTATAATTTACTATTCCAGACGTCTTTATTTTTTCAATATTTTCTAGCTCTCTCTCAAAGCACGCACGTTATTAACCCTTTCATCCCCACATTATGAATTCAGCTGTGGAAAATTTTTAATTCAGTATTTTCTGTATTAATACAATGCACTAAACACAAACATTTGTTGTTTAATATTTTTTATCAAATAATTTTATTTTTTACACCATGTTGTTCAGGAACAACAATGGGACTCAGTGGTCAAATGAAATGGAAAATATAACACTAACACAATAGATGGAAACTATTAAAATATCTGAAATAAGTAAACACATTATTTGGTGAAATTTTCACTCTTAATCATACTAAGTAAAAAATGAAAATAATTATGAAAAATAAAATACAAACATTATGAAACAATTACAACCGAAATAAAGACACCAATGTTTTTTCAACATGCAACAACTACTTTTTGTGATAGTCATTGAAGCATTTTTTTTTTGCTGTCAAGCACAAATGAACACCACATTTTCTGTACATGATATGAGCAAAGCCCTTTGGGCAAAATTTGCACCGGCCTTGCTTCACATCATATCCTGGCCAATGGCCAATATTGTCATATCTGACATCAGCAATTGGATTTGTGATACTTGCACCTTCCTCTTCTTTGGATTATTCTCACTATTGCTGGGACTCCCTTTCCTTTTCACATCGACTTTCCCACTCCTTGTCAAGCCTGTTGATATATCAGCCTGAAATTGCATCAATGAGTACTTTTTCCCTCGTTGCTCTTGGTGTCGCCTGTACAACAGCCAGCTGTTTACGACTGCTACCCCCAGACACCAGAATACCAGTCGCATATTCCACTTCTTCGATCGTATGTCAATTCTATAAAGCCCCAGAAGCATGTCAGCTTTATCGACCCCTCCCATGAACGTGTTGTACTCTTTTACAACAAATGGTCGACCCACCTCTACAGCCTTCTCTTCTGTAGCACACCACCTCCTGCATTTCGATTCAGGCTCTATGGCAGCATATGATGATATGAAATTGATGGCTTTCCGATCGAACCACCGGATCAGGGAAAGGTTAGACTTGGTTTCAACTCTCCAGTCTTAACTACCACGCCCCATTTTCTTCAGATCTTGCTCATTTGCCAAAGGACATTTTTCCATTCTATCCTGTCTAATTGTGCCAACACAGAGTGGCTAGTGCTACTGCCAGTTGCAAGGATGAGAACCAGTTATCAAAGAAAACTTTGAAATTTTGTCCTTCGGATAAATCTTGACAAAGTGCCATTACGATGTCCCCAGAAAAACCAAGTCCGAAATCACCACAGGTACCTTTGCCCACATATACAGAAGAGCTCATCATCATCAATATCATCTGAGAAATCACTAATTCGTGATAAATTTCCATCATTTACACCCTCAACAAGTTCGTGAATTTCCTCAATAGTCATATTTTCTAAATCCAAACGTTCCATTGTAAAACTGTCTTTAGCTTACCAAAAGTTATAAATATACACAAGCTTTCATTGTTTTACCCTATAATTGAAACCCATCTAGTAGTCCAGTAATAGTACCACCTGAAATAAAGTAAATGGAATACTTGTGAGAATTGAATCTCTGCTTATCACTCATTTTATCAATCGAAACAGCAAAATGTAGTATTATTTTGATATTGACAATTACTAACCTTGTAGTCCCAATGTAACAACATGTAACAACACACATGTTTATTGAGGTGTATTATCAATTCATAAACTATTTAGTTGATAATTACTATGTCACAGCAATAATGCAGGCATAACCTTCACCAAAGAAACATATAAACAACAATTCACTGCTGAAATAACAGGGATTATAAATACACCACACAAACAGCCATCCCTAGACAGCAACTTAACCTGACATCCAAGTCAAAGAGATTAATACATTTGAAGTAGATTCATGCACCACCAAGTGGCAAAATACCGTACTAGAAGCTTGTTGTCCCTCAACAACAAGGGGATTTCAAGGATTGATAAACATAATACTGTATATAACACCTTTAAATAAGATGTTGTCTAGGAACAATACTGGGAATGAAAGGGTTAACATCAATGATAGATGCAATCCAAACCACAAGCATGCTAGAGAGACATAAGGGAAGAAAGCCATTACATGTAGCCTTCCTTGATCTGGAGAATGCTTTTCACCATGTCCTGTAGCGGCTGGTACCATTGAAGACAACAGCAGAAACTTGACAAAGATTGGCCTGTTCTGTTACTCGAATTGCTGTCTATGGAGCGAAAGTGGTATTGATGCCGATGAGCAACCTAGAGTGAATGCAAGCTGAAAGAGGTTGAGGGATGTCACAGGAACACTGTGTAATCAAGAGATACAAATCCACCTCAAATCGAAGATCTATAGAACTGTCGTTCATCCCGTGACATTGTACGGAACTTTGTGTTAACCTACAACCCAAACCACCGAGCATCGTTTTCACATCATAGAAATGGGAATGGTTCGTTGAACATTGGGAGTCTCCTTTTAAAATCATATTCACAACAACAGTGTCAGAAGACAGTACAGCATCACCCCCATCTATACGAAAATGTGAGAAGGGTAGTTTAGATTGTTTGGACACATCAGCAGCACCTGGAAAAGTTTCTAATGGTCTCTTCAAATAACAGATATCTGTTTCAGCTCTTCAGCACCAATTTATATCAATCAAAGCCTTTCAATAATTAGGGGAACTGTACTTGCAGAAGCTAGGAAGGTCAAAAAGGAGAAGAATGGTAAATTCTACAACATACTAATGTAACTTATAGACTAACTGGAAAAGTTTATCATCTAGTTAATATTTACATGAAGAAAGTAAATGATCTTAGGATATGTGCTATAGATTATGTTCTTATATATAGGTAATGTTTGCAACACCTTTAGTACTGGGAATGTCCCTAATTTCAGCCATCAGGGAATTCCACAGGAGAATAGTAGCGGGGATAAATTAATCACTGTAAATAATAGTGTGATGGGCAGGAAAACTCGAATGAGTATTTTCAGAAAGTAAAGTTCTTTATATTGTTGTAGTATACTTTTTACCCAATGCCAAACGTGTGAAATCACTCGCGTTCGGATGTGGCCTTCACTCGCTCGGCATCGCCCGGCCGATCATTCCCTGGTGTAAGGTAGTGCTCCCCTTCAAACTATGATACATGTACTTTGTACCATAAATACAGTTCTCTTCTGAAATACTGGTGTTATGTGCATGTACGTGCAGTACAAACTAACAGAAGCAGCTACGTGTAAAATATCTCCTTATCTAGGCACACAGAAACACTTACAGATGAGTCATATAAAATTTTAGGGATTTTTGACATGAAATTCTAATGATCTAATTGATACATGGTTTGAACTAATTATCTCATTCACAGTAAATAAGAACACAATGCAGTAATTTAGATGCCATATTACCAGTCACACCCAAACAAGTTAGAGAGAATCCAAAATAAATGTCTTCAGTATTTAAATTACAAAAGTATAATTGATCATTGCATTGAAAAGAATTTCATACAAGTAGTTAATGAAGGCATTTTGGTACCTACAAAACTTTATATCACTGCAGAAAAGTTTTGCTGCAAAATTTCTTTTACAAACTGTCAGCGGCAAAGAAATCTGATTTATGAGTGCATGAATTATTTTACTATCAACAATCAAACTCCATTCTTTTACAAAATCACCACCTATACCAGTCAATTTTTGACAAGGAATGCAATTGACTTCACATACTAATTGGAATATGTATAAGTAAAACCATTTCATAAAGTACTGAAATATTAACAGTCGAGTTATAATTTTAGTAGCTTATTAGTTACGATGTTTGTGTTGGTTATAATTGTGAATAGAATGTTAAGAACAGAATGAAAAGAAAGAATAGAATGTTAAGTATTATTTATATCAAAGCCTTTCCTGTTTAATCAAATATAGGTATAGAATTATGTTAGGCTGTTGAGTGTTAAATTTAATTTTTAAATGTTTTGTCAAATCATTTAATGTACCATACTGCAATGTTTGTACAATATTGCCTTTGCACCTGGTATGATTTATTGTTTGTTTTTCTTTTCTTGTTTATTTTGTAATTCTCTTCAATTGTAAATTTGAGCTAGAATTAAATGGTCCATCTATTGGAACTGGAGCTAGTCTCTGTTTAAACAAACAGACAGACAGAGAAACAAACAAATGAAAGCCATAGAGATACTGATCATATTAAGCAGTCGTTCACGCCATAATGCAGGTTGCTAAGAAGAAACATCAACTGTTCCCATCCCAGAAATCAGCTGCTAAAGATTGTCAAATACCCTAATTGGATGAAACCACTTCAACTACCGTAACAATTGTAGTGAAGCAGTTACCATTCAGTGTTAATTTGTACTTATATTTGTAATCATTGAAATAGATGGATGAAGAAATGCAAGAAAAATTACCAATTTCAAACAAAAGAAAAAAAAAAGTCAAAATAAGGATATTGCAAATCGAAAAGAAATATACCGAAATGTTTCCCAGACTTCAAACATAGATCAGTACAGGAATAATATAACATGTGAACCAATGGCGAAACTACAGTATTTGGAGTCATTTGAGGCAATGCCCACCCTCAGAAATATGATTAAATATAAATAACATAATAAATTTATCTGGTGTTGTTATTGTACTAAAACTAGAATAATCTCTATTTGATATGTGACAATGGATGACGTGCTTCGCTGATAGCCTGCTACATGGCGACAGCAGACTACTTGTTCTGACAGGGAGGCAGGATGTAACTAGACTCACACAAGACTTTTTGTTTTGTTTGTGTTCCATCAGCTTGTGGATTGAGAGCGGGACGGTGGAGAGAAGTTAGGTAACCGCCCGCGCTCCTCTCTCCACAAGGTCTAGGCCCCAGTGCGGCATGCCTCCTCTGCCATTTGAGTGTGTAGAAACTCCCAGCGCAAAGGTGACGGTTAAGTGTATTGTTAATTGTGTGCTGTTGTAGGCAATCAGTGCATTATTGGCATCATTTGTGACAATTCAGACATGGAAACAACCAATTAACTCAGTTTCTGTTAGTTGTGAGGAACAAGACTGACATAATCTGGTTGAAACGTGCGTTCAAATAATGAGTGAAATAGGCCCTTTTGGGAATGTTTGAACTCTTTGAAATGTAAACTGTTCTCTTCTTGAACTTATGAAGAAAAGTGCAAAGCAAAAAAAAAAAAAAAAAATCTAAATTAGGCATAGACCTACATCTTAAGTATTTAATAATAATAATAATAATAATAACAATAATAATAATAATTTTATTTGTTTTATTTATTTTATTTGCTTTACGACCCACTAACTACTTTTATGGTTTTCGGACGCCAAGGTGCTGGAATTTAGTCCCGCAGGAGTTCTATTACATGTCAGTAAATATACCGACACAGGGCTGACGTATCTGAGCAATTTCAAATTAAGTATTTTGATGGTAAACTAGTGAGAAAATTTCAGTTTCCATGGTATACACAATATTCATGTTTAACAGCTTGTTCTGAAAGCAGAAAGCTTTTTTTTGTTATACGTGTGTTTTGTTTGGTGAAAAGTAATCAACTTTAAATGGGGTAATTGTTATAAAAACTTTCTTAGGAAAGCAGAGAAGCATCAACATTCAAATAAACATATTCAGAATAAAGAGAGATTCTGTTTACTGGGGCGCGGGAGTATAGAACATTCTTTATCTGAAGGTGCAAGAATTCAAGCCATTAAACATACTCTAACGGAAGTCGTGAAACAAAATTGGCTTGTTGTTGTTGAGAGACTTATTGACATTGTGTGTTTTCTTGGAAAACAGGAGCTTGGATTTTGAGGACATTTTGAAGGGGAAGACTATCAACAGGGGCAATTACCTAGAATGGTAACAGTACATTCGTGATCATCTCCAGTCCACATTGGGTTTTAAAGGCACATTTAGCGAAATAGAGAATGAATTAATTGAGTCTGTAACTACCATAATTCAGAAAACAATCAAAGCAGAGTTAGATTCTTGTGATTACATTGGTATTCAGGCAGACAGGACCTTAGATGTATCAAATAGATCTCAAGTCAGTGTAATAATCCAGTTCTGCTCAAAACAGGATCCCGCAGAAACATTCATAGGCTTTTATGGCGTAATGATTGATAAGACTGCATCAGGCTTATCAGAATTAACTGTTGATATTCTACGAAAGTGGGGAGTAATTGATAAAGTCATTCGTCAACCCACAAGTTAAACCTTGTTCTTCTCCACTGCTCCAAAACAGTCAGGGTCTTCATTCATAATCTGACAGTGTTTCATTCATTTTTAAATAAATCCTCAGAAAGAACTCATCTTCTGGAATCCAAAGTATTCAGGCTTTCACAAGCATGCACTACCCGTTAGAGCTATCATTTCAGAGCGGTCCACACAATATTTTTGCTCTATGATGATCTAAGACAAGTTTTTTAAGACATTGCAGAGAATGATGAGGGTTGGGTCAGCGAGTTGTACAATTCTGCTGTTGGGTTGCTTAACATACTCAAGAAGGCCAAATTCATTTGTTTGTTCTCTGTAGAGAACTTTTCATTTATACAGACCATCTCCTTGCTCTACTGCAACATAAAACCACATCTGATGTAATTCTGTGCAATAATGAGATTAGAAAAAACACGAGTCTTTTTCTTCTTATTTTCCTACCACTTCTCCGCACACCTGTGGGGTCGCGGGTGCGAAATGTGTCGTACATGTGGATTTGGCACTGTTTTACGGCCGGATGCCCTTCCTGACGCCAACCGTATAAGGAGGGATGTAATCACTAGCGTATTTCTGTGGTGGTTGGTAGTGTAGTGTGTTTTGTGAATATGAAGAGGAGAGTGTTGGGATGGACACAAACACCCAGTCTCCAAGCCAGAAGAATTAATCAGAAGCGATTAATATCCCCGACCCGGCCGGGAATCGAACCCAGGACCCTCTGAACTGAAGGCCAGTACGCCGACCATTCAGCCAATGAGTTAGAAAAACCAGTGGTATCCTCAATGAAATGTGATCAGAAAACATGGTATCCTCTTGCATTGAAAAAAGTCACAAAATAAATAGTGAGATAAATATAGATGACAGGACATTCCAAACGCTCAGAATGTGTTAACATATGAAGTTCTTGCTACCTTAATAATGCAAAAGGAAATACAACTTGGCGATTTTGAAAGCATCCAGTTTGTTGAGTTGTTCGACTCAACTCAGATCATAGTTTTAAAAAAAAGCTTCTCTGTTATTAAACTGAACAGTCTTATGAACATTTTCCCCTTTCTTTAAAAAGGAATGATTGGAAAATGAATTGATAAACATCTATTCCCATATAGAAAAACATTTGTCCACTCAAAATGTTTACATTATATTGTCCTCAATGGCCTCGAACCAGTGTATGTAGAAGTGTCAAAACTGATTCGTTCAATATTAACATTTCTGTGACAACGGCTTCCTCTGAATGGAGCACGAGTACTCTGTAGAGGATAAAACCATACTTGCGTAATACAATAAACAATGAAAGACTCAGCAGTCTTAGTACCATTTCTATCGAGAAAAAGCTTGTGAAGGAACTGATGAGTGATCAGCTACTGAAGAACCATGCGACTGACCATTTTGCAACCAAGAAAATTCAATGTTTGGAACTACTCTACAAGAAACTTTAAGGTAAGATTACCTGCCTACCCATTTGTTAACTATTAGCTTCGCCACTGCTGATAATGTTCCATTTCTTGGAAATAAAATGTTGCAGTCTTTTTCTGCAGCCTTGACCATACACAGATCTCTCGACTTGGCTTCAGTGCACAAGTGACGTGCAGTGCCCATAATGCGAATGGTGTTATTGATCAAGAAAATGGCATAATAAATTAATAAATCAAAGAGCAAATATAAGCTTGTAATAATATTAAACTATATTTAATGATCTGCTATAGCAAGAATTTTAAGTATGTACTATCAAACTAAAATAACTTCTTGCACATTTTTACAAAATTAATGTCTTAATAAATGCCAACCATTTTTCCCATAACCAAGGTTCAATAACTGGGGCAGTAGTGTAGCCAGGATTTCAGTTTGGTAGGGGGGCGGGCATTAAGGTAGTTCGTCCGGAATTTTATTTTGATACTGTCTGAACTCCAGCGTTTAGGTGGTATAGAACACCTAAAAAGGAAATGTGTGTGCTTGGATCCAAGTAAGAACGGTGGATTCGTGAGGATTCTGGAAGCTAATAATAATATACATTATATAAAAAAGGCTTAATAAAAGTACATTAGTTAAAACTCCTGGGGTGTCTGGACTCCTTGAACAACAACCACCTACCCTCCCCCTTCGATGCCAACCTCTGTTATTCCCATCCCAACATAACTGCAGTATTTCATATATACCAAGTACAAGTGAAATTAATGCAAGAATAAACAGTTTGAGTAAAGATGCAATATTCTGGTTTAGAATAAATACGGTAATTTTATTATAATAATGGTCATGTGATAAGCTATAAAGAAGTGACATTTTATATAAATATAGTGGTGAAGGAAAAAAAAAAAAAAACCACACACACACACACACACACACACACACACACACACACACACAAAACATATATATAGAACGTAAGGAGTATGGCTATAGATATTTTGTCAGTTGGTAAAGAAAAATGCACGTCATAACATATGCTAGGTAGGGTTCACCTTGTCCTATTAGTTTCCCTTGTAAGCCTGGGATACAGATTATATAGTATAAAGTTACAGTTTTGTGAAGCTAACATTCGTATGTAAAATTCTTACTAATGTGCCAGAAACCAACGACATGGAGTGGTTGCCATTTCAACACCGTTTTAAGGATCATCGACCCACGCTGGGATCTGAACCTGCAAACTCTGACTCAGAAGGACAGCGACTCAACCAACAGAGTCACACGAAATGCAGGCATTTGTGATTATTTTTATAAAGAGATGCAGTTAGTATTTTTACGAAGGTTTTATGAGGAGCACTTATTAAGGCGTACGTTTTCCAACTGTCCTAAATGCACAAGACCAGACGGAATAACTAGCTGGAAGCTAAAGAGCCTTGCAGGGATGTTGTTTCCTTCTCTGTTTACTTTTCCAATCCAAACTCCATGGCATACATCCCCGAAGGGCTTTCGCCTACCAGGTGACCACTGTTCAGCCCAAAGGCCTGCAGGTTATGAAGTGTTGTGTGGTCAGCACGACGAATCCTCTCTGCCATTATTCTAGGCTTTCTAGACCTGGGCCGCCATCTCACCGTCAGATAGCTCCTCAAATATAAGCATGTGGACTGAGTGTACCTCGAACAATCCCTCAGATCCAGGTAAAAATCCCTGACCTGGCCAGGAATCGAATCCGGGACCTCCGGTAAAAGGCAGGCATGCTACCCCTATACCGCAGGGCTGACTGTTTACTTTTAGGTCTCCTTATTTTAGAATTTGACAAGGCATCCTGCATTCGATTCCTGGCACTGACAGAATTAAGAAAGCCATGAGATGGGGAAGATACAACCTTGTTTGTGGGTGCAATAGAGTTGGCCTTGAGTCTCCCGTAATTGAAATATCTACGACCTGGAAGGTAGTCACCTTCACAATAACACTACGTAACAAAATTTGACAAAGTTTTTGTTTATCTTATTTTTTGTGCATTTATTGCTTAATTTGGTGATGCTGACTATGAATATATAAGTAGTTTTACTTAAGTGTCAATATTTTGGATATGATAATGAATGTTTCAATTTTCTTAAATACTAATACTGCATGCTTATTTAATATGACTAGACTCATATAGAAGAAATCTACCATACAGTGGTTCTTTTTTTTTAAGAAGACAAATTAGATGAAGATTCTACTTCCTCAAAAATGAAGAACGATATTATGAATTTTACGAACAGTTTCAATAATGCAGCCAGTTTATGTTAAGAGTACACAAGCTATGATTTCGATTGTTGGACACAATGACATGGTAACAATCAAAACCATCAATATCTACTGAAGATCCGTCCCCGCACTCGGTAGGACAGGCTTTCTTTTCACATCCACCGGGTACGTCACTGCATCCACTCACCATTTAAGGTACAAGGTAAGCCCGAAGAATGGTTGGATACTCAAAATACACCACCATAAATGATGCGGTAATGGCTCAAAAGTACTAAAGAAAGGTAAGGGATGGGATCGAATGTTTTAAGTAGAATCCGAATCAACAGAACGTGACTTCCCATTTTAAAAATGTTTCACAATCAACTGTAATTCAAGCCTCGGCTGTCTTGATGAGAAGATAGAACCATTTGAACTGAGTTTTCATGCCCGCTAATTACAAAATACACACATCAAAAAATGTTTTTGTATCACCTTGGTGCTAAGAGGTCCTGAACCTTTTTGTGCAAATGGAATAGAGATATACACAGACATTTCAGCTCTCTTTATTGCTCACGAAAACCACACACTGTAAGTTGTAAAATCATACAGATAGCCTTTCTGAAGTTGCGGTCCAGATTGTAGCATACACCAATACCTCGAATAACCAATAGCACTTCCTCTTCCATTGATACATGCCTGTATTCGTCATGGCATACTATCCACTGGTTCATCAAGGAAGTGTAGGTCCAGATTGTCTCACTCTTCACCGGCGAATCAGCGTAGATCTCTCAGATTGGTTGGTGGGTCATCTAGTCCAAAAACAACCCTTTTCAATGTATCCCAGGCATGTTCAATAGGGTTTATATCTGGAGAACGTGCTGGCCACTCGCAGTCGAGCGGTCATTATCATGAAGGAACTCTTTCACAAGATGTGCACGATGAGGGCGAGAATTGCCGCCCATGAAGACGAATGCCTCTCCGAAATGCTGCCTATATGGTTGCACTATAGGTCGGAGGATGTCATTTCTGTATCGTATAGCCGCTTCGGCACCTTCCATGACCACCAGTGGCGAACGTTGGTCCCAGATGATGCCACCCCAAAACATCAGGGAACCACCAATTTGCTGCACTCGCTGGACAGTGTGTCTAAGACATTCAGCCTAACCAGACTGCCTCCAAACACGTCTCAGAAGATTGTCTGGTCAAAGGCATATGCGACACTCATCTGTGAAGAGAACGTGATGCCAATTCTGACGGGTCCATTCAGCAAGTTTTTGGGGCCATCTGTACAGCGCTCATGGTGTCTAGGTTGCAAAGGTGGACCTCACCATGGACATCGAGAGTGAAAATGTGTATCATACAGCCTATTGCATACAGTTTTGAGTTGAAACATGATGTCCTGTGGCTGCACTAAACATAATATTCCGCATGGTGGTGTTGCTTTCAGGTTTCCGCCAAGCTGAAATTCATAAGTAGTGGTCATCCACTGCAGTTGTGGCCCTTGGGTGGCCTGAGCGAGGCACGTCATCGACAGTTCCTGTATCTCTGTACCTCCTCCACGTCCGAACAACATCGCTTTGGTTCACACAGAGACGCCTGGAAACATCCCTTGATGAGAGCCCCTCCTAACACAACGTAACAACGCGGATACAATCAAACTGTGGTATTGACCATCTAGGCATGGCAGAACTAGAGACAACACGAGCAGTGTACCTCGTTCCTGGTGGAATGACTGGAACTGATCGTTGTCGTACGCACTCCGTCTAATAGGTGCTGCTCATGCATGATTGTTTACTTCTTTGGGCAGGTTTAGTGACATCTTGGAACAATCAAAGGGACTGTTTTCTTGATGCAATATAAGCATTCAGTGTCAGAGTTCCAGCGATGTTGGAACTGGGGTGATGCAACACTTTTTTTAATGTATTTAGTTACCTGCACTTTTGATGGTGCCATTTGACGTTCCAATCAGTCCACGGGCACTTGACAAAATACATAGGCTTACCTATATAACTTAGGCATACATCCGCGGTCTATCTTGCTTCTGTTAAAATAAAAAAAACTTTCATAACTTACCAAGATGCACATAGTTTTGGCTTCTTTATGACAAAATGGCCCACTTTCAAAAAAGTTATTTACATGGCACAAAATGAGGAACTAACGTGCAGCTCACAATCCTGTCACAGTCTTCCCAATGCTGCAACTTAAACACAGCACATCTCTCAACCACGGTACAACCCCAGGATCTCTAGGACATTGTTGTTTCCTGGAACCGATGTGCAAAAGCTGACATGATGTTGTAAGCTTGCAAATGTTTCTGGCTGTGGCCCCCATTATCTCGGTGGTCACGTTCCGGCCCCCTTCAGAGTAATCCCTTGCCAACTGCTCTTTTCCTCATATCTTGACATTTGTCAATACACGGTTATATACCCAATACTGAGGCCCCTACTGGGAAATATCCCTGCACATCACATTCCTAAGTGTTTTCCTTTCTTTCAAGCAGTACAAATATGGAGAATTATGTATGGCCCTACTGAGCCTTGTTAGTAAATTCTTTGTCACTACATTAATTTAACATTTCAGCATAAGTTTTTAAGTTGTTCGTACCGTACATAAAACAACGGCTGATCCTCGCTCTAGTTTCAGGAAACATTTGGGGGGGGGGGGCGGCCCTCCTGGGACCCCCTTGGCTACGCCAGTAATCTGGAGTTATGTAGATCCTGCACACATTTTAACATAAGAATAACTGTCAGGATTTCACTGGACAATGTATTTTTTGGACCAGACTAACATAGTATCATAACCAAAAATAGCTTCTCACATAAATATGTTGTATCATACATACACAACATAATTTTGTGAACCTGGGAACCTTGAACAAGGAAACTGTTGGAAGTTCAGTAATCTCTCAAGTTCATTTTGTTCTTAAAATTGTCCTTTTGCTCATGGTCACACTGAAGATCAATAATTTCTGATTGTAAATGCAAGGGAACAGAATCAACATTTACTGTAAATGGAGTTGCAGATATGTCAAACTCTGATATAAAGATTACCCAAGTCCTGGAATCTTGATTCTCTGCAGTCCAACAAGTATTTTAGTACATTCTTTGAGAACACACTGTGACTTCTCTGAAGTAAATCTTAGAAAGTGATCAGTGTAGTTACTGTAGCTCACAAGTGCATGACATCACAAATGCCAGCCCACATGTTTGTACAGGCTGCAGCTTCTCTTGAAATGTCCACAGCAACCCTACTGGTCACAGTTCTAGTATTTGAAAGCAAGGCAAACTCTGAAAATTTTTTTACAATTACTTACACTTGGCTCAGTTTCACTCTCTTCTCGACCAAGAAAGAAGAAATGTTTTGCATCTGGATGTCTCTGGCCCCAAGTGTCCCTAATGGCTTGGCGATTTTCAGTGTGGCTTGGTGCAGAGGTCACCATCAGAAGAAGTCGGTGGTTGGAGTTGCACTGCTCGCTAGGTTCAAGGAGAGTGGTTTTAGTCAGAGGACGAACATATAGACGAGCATCTCGACTGCGACGTAACCATGCAAACTGTTGATCAGGGTCCTCAATGCTGTTGAAATGTCCCGACCAAAGTGCCAGCAACAGACATAGCAACACCAGCAGGCAGAAAGCAGACAAACCTGAAGAAAGAAAGAAGTAACTATTGTAAGTTGAAGAGCAAATAAATCAAAATTATTTCCAAAGGCTTCTCCGGGTTTGAAAAAAAAAAAAAGAACATGGTGATTTTTATAAACAGTAAGCACATTCTGCCTATCTGACAAAGTGTTCTCATTGTCTTCCTGTGGTAGATTAAGAGATTTTTGCACTTTTCAGGATACGAACATGTCAATTGTAAAACAGTCCTGAAGGAGAGTGCTTTTTTTTTTTTTTTTTTTAATATATATATAATGAATTGGATACTTCAAGCTGCTGCCTAGTTTTACTATCAAGTGTTGGAAAACATTCACTTGGAGAGTTATGGAAAATAGTTTGGATGATATCTGTTGTAGCAGTCCCATCATCTTACATAAGAGCAAACAAATGTTAACTTTACAGATCAGAAACCAGTACCTAACACTGAGACTGTTCATTTTCAAATAAATCCTTCATTTTATTCCTCAGTTTAGCACAGGTACAATACAGTTTTAAATCATGCAATAAAAACAAAGTAATTTCTCTCTTAAAATCTTAAGTGCGGAATCTGCTCAAGAAAGAACATAAAAATTATTTTAAACCAAACCATCAGATTAGTAGACTAATTTTGATGATTCTTAGGCATGCGGCTCCTTAACTTGAAAGATGCTGACATACAGACTGTCTGGAACTTTCATCCTCTCATTTTACGCCAACATTCAAACAAAAGCAATTCCATTATGATAATTATTTGGGGATATTAGGTCGTGTAATAATAAATAAATACCAGCTGACGCGTTTCAATCCTGCGACCAGGATTGTCTTCAGAGCAACAACAAAGCAAAATGGCTACGGTCACTCCATAATAACTAGACTCAAGATAGAGAGACCCTGTTAGAAATGTAGCTCATTCCAGGGCCTCCAGAGTCACGGAGAAAGATGTTGACGAGTTAACTATGGAGGGTAGCCATGATCTACTCGGTATATAGCCGTCACCTTTGTTGAAATTATTCGGGCGTTTAGCAATTTCTATCGCCTCACGAATGATTCTGGGAATAAAATGTTTCTCTTTACAAATGACAGAAGTTGCATCAAAAATTATTTGATGGTCATTATGTATGGCATGTTCTGCCACAGCAGACTTCTCTGGCTGGCAAAGATGTAAGTGCCTGCAATGTTCTTTAACCCTTGTTGCTACTTTCCTACATGTTTGGCCAACATAAACCGATCCACAGGAGCAAGGAATCATATATATTCCAGCGCAGTTTAAACCAATAGGATCTTTGACAGATCGCAAACAATTGCCTATGGTTAGGCTTAAAAATGGTCTTGATATTGTGCTTTCTGAGAATACTGCCAATCCTATCCGTGACAGATTGTACATATGGCAAGAAGGCCAGACTCAAAGGACGAGAATCACGTGACAATCTGTCTTTTGGATTAGGATGTAGCACTTCGTCAATCTGTTTCCTTGAATAGCCATTGCTCAGAAATGTTCTGGTTAGGAACTCAAGTTCACCGTTGAATTTATCCTTCTCACAAACCTCCCTTGCTCGGCTGATAAGAGTGTTAAGCATAGCACGCTTTTGGCAAGGATGGTGACGAGAGGACCCATGAAGGTATCTATTAGTATGGGTAGGTTTACGGTAAACCGAATGACCTTAAGTTCCATCTGATTTCTTAGAAACCAAAACATCCAAGAACGGCAAACATCCTCCATGTTCAGTCTCCATGGTAAATTTAATGTTTAGATGTATGCTGTTCAAGTGATCCAAAAATATGGATAATTCGTGTTCACCATGGGGCCAGATAACAAATGTGTCATAGACATATCTCAACCAGATGGACGGCTTAAGCGTGCAAGATTGAAGGCAACACTCTTCAAAATCTTGCATATAGAAATTAGCGATGACTGGTGCCAATGGCGATCCCATGGCAACACCATCCATTTGTTCATATATTGTACCATGAAACTGAAATATGTGGTAGTGAGCACAAGGTGAAACAGATTAACAATGTCACCAGGAAAGATGTTATCCAACAGAGACAAGGTGTCTATGATTGGAACCCTAGTGAACAGAGACACAACATCAAAACTGACTAGAATATCACAAGGAGAAACATGCAGATTGGATAAAATGCCAATAAAATGCAATGAATTCCTGATGGATGCCTCATTACCTATGTACGGCTTGAGAAGTTCTCCAAGGTATTTGGCCAGGTTGTATGTAGGGGAACCTATACTGTTAACAATAGGTCTAAGAGGAACTCCGTCTTTATGGATCTTAGGAAGGCCATAAAATCGGGGAATTTTGGAAGCCTGCTGTCGCAAACCACGAGAAACATCATTCGGAATCGAGCTAGCTTTAGGAAGAGACACTGTTTTCCTATCAATGGTGTTGGTAGGATCATTTTTTAGCACCTTATAGGTGGGATCACTAAGAAGTTCCTCAACCTTGTTATTGTAGTCAACGGTGTTCATAACCACAGTAGCATTGCCTTTATCAGCCTTCAACACCACCAAGTCCTTGTTCAATTTTAGTTGTTTAAGAGCATACCTCTCTTTAGAAGTAAGGTTAGGATGAGGGGGTTTGAAATGTCTGATAATGGTGGCGGTTTCAAGACGAATCTCCTCAGCAATATGATCCGGTAAGGGCTTTAGAGAAGCCTCAACACCACAGATGATCTCCTCCATCGGAAGCTTAAGAGGTGAAATCGCAAAATTTAATCCCTTCTCGAGCACAGACATAGGAGGAGTATCCAAATTAGTGGTGGATAGATTAACCACTACTTTAGACGAATTCAAGTGTGGGACAGAATTCTTCCTCTGGCACATCGATAAACGGAAAAATTTGGATACATGTCTAGCCCTTGAAGAAGATGAAAGCGATAAGAAAGCCATGTGAGATACAAGGTCCAGATGATTGAATGTGTTCACCTCTAATGTCCGACTTAAAGAAAGATGAAGCTTATAAAGCTCACGTGAAACAAAATCCAGTTCCCTTCTCAAAGAATGAATGCGCTCTCAAATGAGAGCGAGGCTCGCCCTACGTAGAATTCTACGAGTATGAGGCGATTCAATTGGATGCTCTAACACCGCGAATTTAGGGACGATGTTATTGTCTCGACATCTAACACAGAAAGTTAGAGACGACAATATACGAGCCTTTTTCAGCCTCAGACGTTCAAAGCGTTTCATGTCGTAATAAATACTCTCACCAATGAATCACTATGGCCCTTTTCCATACTTGTATTTTTATTTGTACAAATGTATAGTGAAACAGTGTTGAGAGAATGGGTTAACACTAACGGTGACTACTGTGAAAACTATTGTGGCCAGTTACACAAACCAGGAGCCCTCGGTGAAACATGTGCTCATGAAAAGCGCCAGCAAATGGGCTCCAAAGAAAGTGTCTCTCAGTGCTTCAGGGGATTCGCCAAATGGCGTGCCAAGAAAATACACTGGCCCAACATGGAAAGCTGATAGCATGCAAGGTTTGAAACAACAATGTGAAAGTGAATGCAAGATACTTCCAGGAGTCCATTACGACATATATCTGTCAGACAGACACCTCACAATTGTACAGAGCAGATTCAAACCAGATGTGGATCCATATGGACAAGATCACAAGTCATACCATCAGAATATCTCTGCATTTTTATCAGGAAATGGAACCAGATTTTTAAGAATTAGTGTAAGTCCGTTTTAAGACATTCCTGTAAAGAACCCTACGGCCAGTCTAACAGATTTGTGCGCATTTGGACTGTTGAAAAGACATCCCCAACATTGCCATCCATGCACTCTGGATGGTCTACAGAAAGCTTAAAAGAGGAATGGGACAGGATTTCTGTGCCTGCACTCCACCAAGTTTGCTTTAATGGAAACTTTGATGTCAGGCGATAGTCCACAGAGTTGGTGGACCAACAGAATACAACAGTAGTCGCAGCAAGGTATCTTGTAAAGTAAGTACCCTTAAAAATATAATATACAAAATTAATAATAAAATATAAACCAAACACCCTCCGTATGACCCATATCGTCTCAACAATATGAAATCCTCGCCATATATTGGAGACATGTTATATTACACTTGTGTTTTGTCACACCTTTGCCAAACAAAAATCTCACCTCACTACACTATTCATCTCTTGGAGCCTCCAATGCAGTATGGACTGGTATTCAACACTCACCAAATCTGGAGCCCCACTATGTCTCGCCACGTGACCAGCAAGGGTAAGTAGCAAAGAGGATACATAAGGAGTTATTGTATTATTTACACTAGTCGCCACTGTCACTGACAAACATGATAGAGAATACTTTAAAGCAGTGGTGTCCATAGGAGCTGCCCTGAAGCCTGGCTCGGAGCATGCATGCGAAAAGAGCGTGTGACAGGGAAAGCAGTATGGCTGAATGCAGTGATGGGGGCAAATACAGTATTCATATATAGGAAGAGAAGTTAGGAATTGGAATAATTTACCAAGGGAGATAAAATTTCCAATACCTTTGGAATTATTTAAGAAAAGACTAGGTAAACAACTGACAGGAGAACTGCCACTTGTGTGATTGTCTTAAATGCAGACCAATGGTGATAGACTGATCAATCTAATTTAATACAACTGTGTTACCCCCCCCCCCCTTTTTTTTTCTTTCTTTTCAGGTACTTGGCCGTTTATCCACCATCCGCTCCTTCAATTTTGAATCATGTGTAGCATGACTGCTTTAAAGAAGTAATTTTCAAACTTTTTTGGTTCACAAGCAGCCCTGCTGAATTAGACTCTTCCCATGGCGCTGTAAATCAAAGCATGTCTAATATTACAAACCATCTTGCACATGCGGTTGGTACATCAAGTAACAATAAATGAAACATGCATGTAAGAATTCAAAAGACTAATACAAAAATGAACAATTGCACCATAGGAGAATTTCAACTGATAATTAGTGAGACAGATGAGCCTCTTGCTCAACACTAATTTTCTCAAATCTTGGAATCAAACTGTATATACCGACACTTATTCCCTATTACACATTGATTTTCGTTCATTCCTCATTATTACAGGGACTGTTGGAAATCCAGGTTTACACATGCAAAAGGTCGCAAATGGAATTAAAATGAACTGGTCTTTACCACTTGGAAATATACTAATTTTACTGAAATCAGATTCATTCATTCCATGCTGATGATTTATTCTTTCAACGCATCATTGCAAGACAACTCATTAAGGTTCTCTTCTTCTGCAGACATAAAATTAGATGGAATAAGGTCCTTGAATGGATCTTCAATCGATGTAAGACTTAAGCTATATATAGTTTATGGTTTTGAAAGCACTTCTCATTTCAGGTGGTAAGCTGTGGTAAGTGTTCTTCAAAACATAATTTCACATGCCAGATGTATCGTAGAACTTCTTCCAGTAGTAATCCAAAGAGGCCTTAGCAAACTGCTTTTTTACCTTTTTTTTTACTTTAAAGAAGAGCAATTACTTCAAGAAGTCTGTAGTATGTAGCATCTTATTCCACTAAATTAAAACAAACTAAAACTATTAAAACATTCCAATATTTTGCGGCGTACGTTATATTTTCTCATACACGAGTGCTTTTCAATTATCAACTCATTTTAATTCCAATAGTTTGAGAATTATTAAGTTTGATCCTTTGAAGATGAAGGTATTGGCAAAGGTCATCGGGCCCGGTCAAGAGAGTGGCCGGCTGACAATAATTTGATTTGTCCTTATGCATTGATATAACTGATATAATCAGACATATGAGCACACGGCACTGATAACACAATATCCCTAGTCCTAATATATAGCTAAATTTGCATGTACTCGAAAAAATAATTACACAAATCAATAAGCATTTCATACTTAAAATGACTGGAAATTACAGGAACATGTAAGCTTTGGGAAAGCATTCTTTCTGATTATATTAGACATGTTTGCAAAATTAATAACTAGTTCAAAAGAAGGCAGTTTGGGTTCAGGAAAGGTTATTCTGCTGAAGTTCAACTTATAGGATTCCAGCAAGATATAGCAGATATCTTGGATTCAGGAGTTCAAAAGGACTGTATCACGATTGACCTATCTAAGGCATTTGATAGGGTGGATCATGGGAGACTACTGGCAAAAATGAGTGCAATTGGACTAGACAAAAGAGTGACTGAATGGATTTTTCTATTTCCAGAAAACAGATCTCAGAGAATTAGAGAAGGCGAAGCTTTATCTGACCCTGTAATAATTAAGAGGGGAATTCCTCAAGGCAGTATTATTGGACCTTCATGTATTCTGATATATGTATAAACGATATGAGTACCAGGCAAGTTGGCCCTGCGGTTAGAGACGCGCAGCTGTGAGCTCGCATCCGGAAGATAGTGGGTTCGAACCCCACTGTCGGCAGCCCTAAAGATGGTTTTCCGTGATTTCCCATTTTCATTACAGGCAAATGTACCTTAATAAAGGCCACAAATGCTTCCTTCCCATTCCTAGGCCCTTCCTATCCCATCATCGCCATAAGACCTATCTGTGTTGGTGCGACGTAAAGCAAATAACAAAAAAAATTATGTGAGTAGAGAAGTGGAATCAGAGATAAAGCTTTTTGCAGATGATGTTATTCTGTATAGAGTAATAAATAAGTTACAGGATTGAAAGCAACTGCAAAATTACCTCAATAATGTTGTGAGGTGGACAGTAGGCAATGGTATGTTGATAAATAGGGTTAAAAGTCAGGTTGTGAGTTTCAAAAATAGGAGAAGTTCTCTCAGTTTTAATTACTGCATTGATGGGGTGAAAGTTCCTTATGAGGATCACTGTAAGTACCTAGGTGTTAATGTAAGTCAAGATCTTCGTTAAGGTACTCACATACCGGTAAATCGGATTGTAAATTAAGGATACAGATCTCTGCACATGGTTATGAGGGTGTTTAGGGGTTGTAGTAAGGATGTAAAGGAGAGGGCATATAAGTCTCTGGTAAGACCCAAATAGAGTATGGTACCAGTGTATGGGACCCTCACCAGGATTACTTGATTCAAGAACTGGCAAAAATCAAAAGAAAAGCATTTCGATTTGTTCTGGGTGATTTCCGATAAGAGTACCTCACTATCACAAAGAATGGGTACTGTCCACCTAATCAATACTTTATTATACTTTGTTACTATGTAGTACCAGTTTCAACCTTCACAGAGGTCATCCTCAGCTGGTCCTAAGATTTAAAGCTAACTTAACATATAACTCAAAAACATTACTAAATCTAATGAAAAATGTCACATGCTATAAGTGATAACATTAAAATGTACAATAGATAAAATATACAATGATATGTGTCCTCTGGTTTAAAAAACAAGCGTCGATATTCTATGACATGTATATGTTACATAAAATTCTGGTGTACTGTTCGTGATTAACAGATAATTTGGTGAAATACAATTTCTACACTTAAAATGTTTATAGCATTCTTGAGGTACACTTTGAAGTTTAATTCATATTGGTGGATCGTTGCATGCGTTCATTGGTATGTTTGTACTAAGCATTCTAGAATAATCCAAGATATGGATGTGATAAAAACTAATAACACATGGTACATTAAAATGCAATATTTTTATAACATAAAACGTTCACGGTACTCTTGCGGTACGCTTTTGAGTTATATTAATGTTGGTAAAGCATTATATGCGTTCACAGGTATGTTTGTACCAAGCATTCTACAATGTTCAACGATGTGAACTGTTTATCTTGCGAGTTCATATAGTAGAGAATGTTGGATGATTTACATCAAAATATTGTGGTGTGTCATTAGTTTCTTTGCTACTAATCTCGTTATAAGATATTGAGTAGGTGCAGATGTTCCCTCTTTGTAGTTTTGTTGTTGGACATGCTAGTAATCTGCGAGAACAGAGAAGAAAATGAAGCATAAAAATTTTGTCAATAGAATGTCGACTGACTGTGTGGAATAAGTGCTTACTTACATAGTGCTGTTGGCTGGTCGAATGTATACAGTTAGGGAGCACATCGTGTACTGCTTCGTGTGCGTCTAGGGCTGGTACTTACGGTAACGGAGAGAGGAAGTGGAGGGGCATGAGGGGTATTGATTGAGGTAGAGGTGGTAGAGAGGAGAAGTGGAGGTGCAATGGGGACAATGATTGGGGAAGGTGAGGTAGAGCTGGGAGTGTCTTTGGGAGGTTCCTTGATATGTATTGGATTCTTTTTCTTAACTATTTTTATGTAGGTGTTTTTTAAAATCGGGATGATTGTATTAAAGAGGATATTAATTCTACCTGTAATTTTATTTAAGTTAAAATTTGAGTTTGCATACTGATCTATAGTAATGTAAAATTCTTCCGTTATATTGAGCAGAGGGCCCTTGGGAATCATACTTAGAATCTACATGTCGTTTTCAATATTTGTAAAATTATGCTTATAATCCTCGTTATGTTGAGCTATAGACAAAAAGTGGTTATGCTTTAAGGCGTTAATGTGTTCATTGTAACGGATAAAGAAATTTCATCCAGTACGTCCGATATACCTAGCCTCACAACTGTTGCATTTCATTCGATACACTCCTGAACAACTGTATCTATTATCATTATCGGATTTGGCGTTATGTAAAATGTTGGCACTGTTGTGTGTGATTTTAGATGCTATTTTTAGATTGAATTTTTTAAAAACATTAGTTATGGAATGAACATGGGTATTATTGAATGTGAAAAGTACGTAATTCTTCTTGGAGTCGTTAGTTCTGGTTAGTCTTGATTTGGATTGATACTTTATCTTTTGAATGATTTTACTGACCATTTCTCTATTAAATCCGTTTTGATGGGTTATTTCGTAAATCGTGTTTAATTCTTTTTCAGCTCTTCCTGGGATAGAGGTATATTGAATGCTCTGTGTACCATACTGTGATAAACTGCTTTTTTGTGAGTGTTAGGGTGAATAGAATCTATTCTTATTGTATTGGAGGTTTGTGTGGGTTTCCTATATACTTGATATGTCAGGTGATCGTGGTGTCTAGTGACAGATATATCTAAATAATTCAAAGTGCAGTCATTTTCTTTTTCTATTGTGAATTTTATATGTGGGTCTATTGTATTTAGTTGTTCTAATATATTTGTCTCATTGGTGAATCTATTCTCTACAATAACAAAAATGTTGTCTACAAATTTACAATAGAAAAAGATGTTCTCAATTTTGTTTATTTCTTGGTGCTCTAAATGATCAATGTAGATTTCTGCTAGTATACCTGGAGCAGGAGATCCCATAAGAAGACCTTGTTGTTTGGTAAATAGTGTTATGGAATTTGAAAAAATTAGTGTTAATGGCAAATTCAAGTAAAATCATAAACTCTTCTATTTCTAGGATCCGTAAGTTATTGTGGTTTTTTAAATCACTTTCAATTACATTTATTGTTTTGTGAGTAGGTATGTTACGATACATGTCCGTTATATCGTATGATATGGTAATGCTTGATTTCTAGTATTTTGGTGATGCTGCAAAATTCTATAGTTTTTTGTATTGTTTTCTTGGCTAAAAATGTGTAATGCTTTTCTAGGAATGCTTGAATAAATTGTGATAATTTGTAAGTTGGGCTAGATCTATAATTTGATAATGATGATGCTTACAGTTAAAATTGAAATAATTGATAGAGAAATTCAACCTATTCAATACAAAAGAATAAGAAATGTAGTGAATTACATTCCCATTTAATAATAAGTAGAAATGGTACCGGTTTCGACCCTAGTCTAGGTCATCATCAGCCGATTAAAACATGAAAAACAATGCATAGGAAAAGGAAATAAAAGATGAAGTACACTCCGGATCAGTAGAAGAGGCGATATAAAAATGAACGGGGGTAGACACTGTAAAATTCAGAAGAAGTAAAATGCAAGTCACTCAAAAGAAAACAGTGCGCAATTATCTGAGCGGCAGCATGGCACACGCAGCGCTAGGCAAAGTCCCACAATGTTTGCGAATAGCGGACAACTGTTAAATGAGCCAGTTTTTTAACACTGTCAGGCACAAAGTCACATCACAATCAAACACATACGAAGATCCATAATCGTGCAAGAGTTGAAGACGAGTAGATCCATTGAAGCAACTTGCCAGCTCCCGGTGATCAGCGCGACACATTCAACATCAGGCACTGTGGTCTCAAACGCCAAAGTAAAAAATGGAGAATAGCTTGAAGATCCAGTAATTTTCCTCGGTCGCGGGAAAGTAAGTATATAGATAAATATAATACAATTCAGTATCATTGAATAAGTAATTGTGCTCCTATAGAATACTTAGAACAGTTGACGTGAAAAAACAATTGCGAAGAGAAAAAAAAATAGTAAAAAGCGCAATACCGGAAACAAATGAAAATGTAAATGCACAGAGTGCAATTTTTTAAAACGTAAAAAATTCAGGTCTTGATTGAAGTAGTCGAAATCGGCGCAATGCAGGAGTTGAGTATGAATGAGAAGAACCAAAATGAAAGTGGAATTGATTTTTTTTTTTAAAGAAAAGATAGAATAAATTAATAGAGGAAGAGGAACAGTGGAATAAGAATAAAAGAAATTGAAATTAAGTGGTGTTGAGGAAGGATAAGATAGGGAGATAGATGAAGGAGGGATAGTTTAGGGTGGGTTAGGAGGGTGGGTTATTGGAGGTAGAAAATGTGGGTAGGAACTTTGTAAGGCATGGAAAATAGAACTGGGGTTTTGAAATTTAGAATTTTTGAGAAGAAGAATTAGGATATTGTGTTTTTCAGAAATGTTGTTTAAATTGAAATTAGGGTTGAAGTATTGATCAAGGTGAATAAAGCAATTTTCAGTAGTGTTTAAGAGGGGGCCTTTGTTTATGATTTTAAGTATTTTCATGTCTTTTTCAATATTGGTGAAACTATGGTTGGAGTCTTGTATGTGTTGTCCTATGGCAGAGAATCTATTGTATTTAATGGCGTTGATGTGTTCGGAGTATCTGATATTGAAGTTGCGGCCAGTTTGTCCGATGTAGGAGGAGTTGCAGTTGTTACATTTGAATCTGTACACTCCAGATTTAGAAAAAGCATTAGATTTATTTAGTGATTTAGAGTTGTGTAAAATATCCAAATTTCTATTGTTAGTTCAAATAGAAATTTTCCTGTTGTGTTTTTAAAAAATATTAGTTATTTTATAAGCATCTTGAGTGAAAGTGAAAGTGGAAAATGCAGCTAGTTTTGTTATGCCTTTAGATAAAGTGGTTTTAGGACGGTGTTTGAATTTGTTGATGATGCGGTTTATGAAGGAGTTGTTAAAGCCATTGAATTTAGCGATGTTACGGATGGTGTTCAATTCATTATTTAAATCTTTTTTAGACATAGGGGTGATTTTCGACTTCCTAATTCTTCTTCTCAAAATTTCTAAATTTCAAAACCCCAATTCTATTTTCCATGCCTAACAAAGTTCTTACCCACATTTTCTACCTCCAATAACCCACCCTAAACTACCCCTCCTTCATCTATCTCCCTATCTTATCCTTCCTTCAACACCATTTAATTTCAATTTCTTTTATTCTTATCTTATTCCACTATTCCTCTTCCTCTATTAATTTATTCTATCTTTTCTTTTAAAAAAATCAATTCCACCTTCATTTCGGTTCTTCTCATTCATACTCAACTCCTGCATTGCGCCGATTTCGACTACTTCAATCAAGACCTGAATTTTTTACGTTTTAAAAAATTGCGCACTGTGCATATACGTTTTCATTTGTTTCCGGTATTGCGCTTTTTACTATTTTTTTTTCTCTTCGCAATTGTTTTTTCACGTCAACTGTTCTAAGTATTCTATAGGAGCACAATTACTTATTCAATGATACTGAATTGTATTATATTTATCTATATACTTACTTTCCCGCGACCGAGGAAAATTACTGGATCTTCAAGCTATTCTCCATTTTTTACTTTGGCGTTTGAGACCACAGTGCCTGATGTTGAATGTGTCGCGCTGATCACCGGAAGCTGGCAAGTTGCTTCAATGGATCTACTCGTCTTCAACTCTTGCACGATTATGGATCTTCGTATGTGTTCGATTGTGATGTGACTTTGTGCCTGACAGTGTTAAAAAACTGGCTCATTTAACCGTTGTCCGCTATTCGTAAACATTGTGGGACTTTGCCTAGCGCTGCGTGTGCCATGCTGCCGCTCAGATAATTGCGCACTGTTGTCTTTTGAGTGACTTGCATTTTATTTCTTCTGAGTTTTACAGTGTCTACCCCCGTTCATTTTTATATCGCCTCTTCTACTGATCCGGAGTGTACTTGATCTTTTATTTCCTTTTCCTATGCATTGTTTTTCATGTTTTAATCGGCTGATGATGACCTAGACTAGGGTCGAAACCGGTACCATTTCTACTTATTAAATGGGAATGTAATTCACTACATTTCTTATTCTTTTGTATTGAATAGGTTGAATCTCTTCATCAATTATTTCAATTTTAACTGTAATATTCTTCAATATGGAACAATAAAATGTTTAACTTTAGATGATGATGCTTGTCGTTTTAATGGGCCTAACATCTAGGTCATCGGCCCCTGGTGGTATGAAATGCCAAAGCAGAAATTTTAAATTATCCACTGACCAAAAGAAAAAAATGACATGAAGAATGAATGGATGGACATGAACCCAAAACAATCAGTGGATCCTACCCAAAAACTACCAGAAAGAAACAGCATTACTGACCAAGGGACCACTTCTACAGTACAATCCTGATGATGATGATGCTTGTTTTCTAAAAGGGCCCAAATTCCAGGTCAACGGCCTCTCATTATGGTACATGTCACTAGTAAAGTAGAACCATGGTATTTATCATGTTGGGGTACTAATCAAAGGTAGCGTAAACTCACGGTGTTCCAAACATTATGGTACTACTCACAAGTATTGTACCTCATACAGGTAACGCAGACCTATGGTGTTTCTCACACAATGGCGCCGCTGATAGCCAACGCAAACCGATGAGGTTCCTCACCTAGGTGTACTAATCACGGGCGCCGGTATTCCCGTGGTGTTCCTCACATAGTGGGTACCAATCACAGGCAACGCAGACCCACAGTGTCGCTCAATTAGTGGTACAACTCACAAGCTACGCCCAGACCCGCGGTGTTGCTCACGTGGGTACGACTCACGGGTACTGGAAACCCACAGTCCACACCTACTGCTGCTACGAATCACAAACCTATTGTGTACCCAATATAGTGGCACTACTCGCAAGCAGAGGCGACCCATGGTGTTTCCCGCGGGATGGTATTAATCAAAAGTAGTTTCATGGTTCGAAGGCAATCAGCCCTTGGTCGCCCCTTTTAGTCGCCTCTCACGACAGGAAGGGGATACCGTGGGTGTATTTTTCGTCTGCGTCCCCCACCCACAGGGGGTACAGAGAGAGAAAAAAGAAGAGATCCGTCACTTTGAAAAATGAAGTAACGGACGAAGAAAGGCAAGGGCCACGAAGGGCGTGAAAATGAAAGACTCCCTAGGCCTCGAATGCTGTAATACCGTCGGGGTCGGAAACGAACAAGAGAGTTGGGCCGATGACCTTCGATGTTAGGCCCCTTAAAACAACAAGCAGCACAAATAAGAGTTGACCAAGGGGGGTCGGAAAGGATAGACGAAAGTGAGGAGCCTCCCACAAGTAAGTGGAAGCAATGCCAGCACTCAGCTAAGGGCCCCGTGGTGGCCAACCCACGCTCCCATGTTCATAGCCCCTTGGGCCCCTTTTAGTCGCCTCTTACGACAGGCAGGGGATATCGCGGGTGTATTCTACATGTGCGCCCCCCACCCGCAGGGGGTGATCTATAATTTATGATAGGTCTCATTGGTACATTTTCTTTATGAATTTTTGGGAATGCTTTTGCGGTCGGTAGTTTAGGTTTCATTATAGTGAAGTTCGTGATTTCTAGTTGGTTTAAAAGAAAGTGAGTATTCTTCAATAACATTTTCAGACTTTTTTGGATATTAGTGGTGGGGGTCTTTAAGTTTAATTTGAAAAATACTATCTAGAAAAAAAATGTTTTGTTTTGGTTATGTATTAATTTTTGTCTATTATGACAGGAGTGTTACCTTTATCTGCTTCTGTTATTTAATTATTTTGCTTGATTTTGACTTTCAGTTTTTTTATTTGTGCGGTATTGACGGTATTTCCGTTATTGTTGTTATTATTATTATTATTAGTATTATTATTATTATTGTTATTATTATTAATCTTGTCGATGTATTGTGGTAGTGTTTTCTTTATTTCGTATCATTTTGTTTAGGGCGTTTTCAGTTTCCGTGATGATGGTCGCGATGTTTTGAAAGGTTGAAGGAAGAATTTTACATTACTATAGATCAATATGCAAACCCAAATGTTAACTAAAATGAAATTGCAGATAGAATTAATATCCTCTTTAATACAGTCATCCCGATTTTAAAAAACGCCTATATAAAAATAGTTAAGAAATAGAATCCAATGCATATCAAGGAAACTCCCGAAGATACGTCCAGCTCTACCTCACCTTCCCCAATCATTGCCCCCATTGCACCTCCACTTCTCCTCTCTACCACCATTACCTTACCTTCCCCAATCAATACCCCTCATGCCCCTCCACATCACCTCTCCGTTACTGAAAGTACCAGCCCTAGACGCACATGAAGCGATCGAAGGACGAGTTCGACAGCCGTAGTGGAAGGACGTGTTCCTCCCGCTCGCTCTCTCTCTCCTTGCCAGGCGCTCTGTACCAAATACTTTAATATGATAATACCGGACAGCTTGCTGTTTTCAGTGAGAAAGTCGATAGTGCTGCTACCTACATGGCTTGGTGTGACCAACTCTTCAATAACATAGCCATCTGTATGATTCTTGGCGCACTGTCGTGTTGTTTATAATGTATCAGTGTTTGTCACTAAATAATCTTACATTGCAGTTATGTTCCAAGAAAAGTGTTATGCGCTGAACAAATTACCCACAAGATAATGGGCATAGGAACTGATAAGGACAGCAAGTATTAAAAAAGTAATGACCTCGCATCTGTGTTGAGGTTACATTCTATGACCCTTAATATTAAGAAAGTCAATCAAATACTCTACTGAAATGTTAGTGGGACGTAAAAGCAATAATATTAACATATATGGAACTCTAGTATACTCAAACTTGAGGATCCACATTGTTAAACAGTACCATAAATTTCACAATCGAAAACTTGTGAGCCTGTAGCGTAATGGTTATCGCGGTAGTCTTGAAATTGAAAATTGAAGGCCATGAGTTTCGAATCCAGTCACTTTTTTACTGTAAGAAAATAATAATAATAATAATAATAATAATAATAATAATAACAATAATAATAATAATAATAATTTTCTTTACGTCCCACTAAGTACTTTTACGGTTTTTGGAGACGCCGAGGTGCCGGAATATAGTCCCGCAGGAATTCTTTTACATGCCAGTAAATCTATCTACACGAGGCTGACGTATTTGAGCACCTTCAAATACCACCGGTCTGAGCAGGATCAAACCTGCGAAATTTGGATCAGAAGGCCATCGCACCAACCGTCTGAGCCACTCAGCCCGGCGTAAGAAAATTCTTCTTCTTCTTTATCTGTTTACCCTCCAGGATCGGTTTTTCCCTCGGACTCAGCCATGGATCCCACCTCTACCGCCTCAAGGGCAGTGTCCTGGAGCTTCAGACTGAGTAGGGTGATACAACTGGGGAGGATGACCAGTACCTCGCCCAGGCGGTCTCACCTGCTATGCTGAACAGGGGCTTTGCGGAGGCATAGGGAGATTGGAAGGGATAGACAAGGAAGAGGGAAGGAAGCGGCCGTGGCCTTAAGTTAGGTACCATCCCGGCATTTGCCTGGAGAAGGATGGCCACTTCCAGGATGGCTGAGGTGGGAATCGAACCCACCTCTATTCAGTTGACCTCCCGAGGCTGAGAGGACCCCGTTCCAGCCCTCGTACCACTTTTCATTTTCGTGGCAGAGCCGGGAATCGAACCCGGGCCTCCGGGGGTATTAGCTAATGACATGAACCACTACACCACAGAAGCGGGCAAGACAATTATTTCAGTGTATTACAGGCATAGGCTTGAACACCAGTCCAACTAATTTAATAGGTGTGTATGGTAATTCTTCATGCATAAATTTGTGAAAGAGACTTTAGGAAATTCTGAACACTTCTTCCTTGTCAAGAACATCCTAGTTCACTCACCGTAACCCCACTGTGTTAAACATATTATGTATTTCTGTCTTCAGAGGTACAACAGAAAATTCAAAGTACAGCGAAAACGAGAGAGCAGCGTGAGCTGAGTTCTCCTGTAGCATTCGGGAAGATCGGCCGTATCGAAGCAGAAGAAGAAGAAAAAGAAGGAGAAGTCAAAATAATCGGATCAGAACTCCTGTTCCTTAATTACAGCTTCTCTTTCCAAAATTGTAATAAATCATGGATGTTGTGAAGTTATCTGCCCGCTCTGGCGCTTTGGCTGAATGGTTAGCGCTTCGTGCCCCCCGTTTTTATGATACCTTCATTCTTCGGAGTGTTTGATCTCTTCCATTTCCCTTCTGATTAGTGTTAATAGAGGATGGCTGGCCAGTTGTACTTCTTCTTAAAAAATAATCACCACCACGGAAAGGTCAGCGTACTGGCCTTCGGTCCAGAGGACCCTGGTACGATTCCTCACTGAATCGGAGATTTTATTCGCGTCTGTTAATTCCTGTAGATCGGGGACTACGGGTTTGTGTTCGCATTCATACGCATCTTCAAATATATACAACATGTCACACGAGAAACAACTACAGAAACACGAGGTAGTGAATATATATCCCTCCACATACGATTGGTGGTAGGAAAGGCAAACGGCCGCAAAACTAGGCTAAGTCCATACAAAGTCCTTCGCCAGGCTAGAAAAAACTGGAGAGAGTAGGTAGTTGTTAAATATTTCCCCCAGAGGATGGGTGGATCCTCAAACAAATGCTGCTTTTAATTTTCAGGACATAGCGAAAGGCACGGCTAACATAATGCTCGTTTGGAGGTTTGTGAAAGAGGCATTTCATATTTTAAAATTTCATTCTTAATTATTATGATTATTAAATTATTTTAACAAAAATATTTCCAATGAGTGTAGTGCATTCCTCTCAACTGTAGCATAGACGAGTATGCAGTTCACACCAACACGCTAGATGTCACCACCATCGCTGTTCGCACTCGACTCAATGCTGTTGAGATAGAGCTGTCCGGTATTGGTGTATTAAAGTATTTGTCTGTACTTTCCCAGTACTAGTCAGGCAGCTGTACTTGTTAGTACATCTTCGAAAGAGCATTGTCTGAGCTGAGCACTTCTCAGTGCTCGCTCTTTCTCTTTCAGAGTTTGTTACAGGAGGACCAGGATGGACAACCAGGCGGATACGATGACGACCCAGGAACGGGCGGTGGCGATCGGGCACTTGCTCCGAGATCTCTTCACCGGCATGACACCGTCACCGGAGAGCAACACGGAGCCGCAGACGCTGGAACCTGTGCCGGAGACCCCGGCACCCGAGCCGGAGCTGCCACAGGAGGACCCGGAGATCGAGGTGGAGACGGAGCCTTACAGGGACGGGTGTGACCCCCCTAACGGCTTCTTCTTCTCCGAAGGCTACACCGACCCGGCGCACGAAGCGCTGCTCGTGTACTACAGGCCGGGGCGCCCTGTAACTTCTGAACGGGGCCTCGTCCTGGACAGAATGCGGCGCCCTCGCCGAGGAGGCAGGATCATCTCGACAACCATGGCCGTCGAGAGCTTCCTACCAGGAGGCCTCATCATCAGGCATCACGACCAGGAGCGGATGCGCGACGCAGAGAGGGAGCTTTCTTCTCTGTTCCAGGTCATCCGTCTACCAGGGAGGGACGGAGTGCCAGGGATGAACACCGGCGCAGTCAGGGCCGCGACGGAGACCACGGAGACGCCGAGGAGGCTAAGGAGTAGGGCGGTTAATACCGACCTAGTCCTGGCCACCCAGCCGGCGACCAGCGACGCCACCACGGAGGTGGGGCATGACGCCCCCTGGCGTCGCGACTGTGCGACTTCTGTGGAGGAGGACGCCCCCTGGCGTTCTGAGGTTGCTGTCCTGGCCCAGCCAGACAGCACGTCTGTCGAGCTGCAGACCTCGATGTGCGCCCCACAGGACAGGGAACGCAGTCAAGCGTTAGCAGCGACCGACGCCGCCGCCGCCAGCCAGGAGAAGGAAGAAGACGGCGACGCAGCGGAACCATCAGCTACCCTGGGGTCACCAGGCCGGGAGGAGGGCCACCAGGACGAGGCCTCTTCCCCCGCCGAGAAGCAACCCCCGGGAAGAAGAAGAAGACGACGCCGCACCAGGAAGCAGAAGGCGACGCTGGCTCACCAGGAGAGGACCGCCAAGCCGCAACCCAGGACTGCTCCCAGGACAGCAGTCAACCGAGGAGCCAATCAGGAGAGGACCTCAGCGGGTAGCGGCAGTCAGGTGAGAGTCAAACGTCCCCCTCAGCAGCTCTTGCAGTGTTTCCGCTGTCTGAGGTGGGGCCACCGTCAAGTTAGCTGTGGACTCCAAGTGAAGTGCAACCGCTGTGGTGGTGATCACCACTACACGGCCTGCGCAATACTTAAGGAGGCGCCGGTGTGCGCCAATTGCACGGGGGGCCACCCGGCCTCCCACCGCAGTTGCCCAGTCTACAGGGCCATGGCGCGGGCAGAGAGGAGGGAGGCCCGGCGCCATGACCCACCCCATTCCAGGAGGCCCCCGCCTCGGCGGGCTTGGCCTCATTCTCCGGGATCGGAGACTGGGTACGAGGTACCCCAAGGAGGTGGAGTCGTGCGACAGGCCCTAGTGGTACTTGACGCATGGCTCCGCAGCCGGCAAGGACCGCGCTAGTCCCAGCAGTGCCCAGACGGACTGATCCCCAGGCGATGGAATGGCGAGGAATTGGTTTATGTTTTTGTGCATGTTACCTGTTCCTAACTAACACAACCTCTGGTCTTTTTCCAGCCCACATCCTTGCATGTGCTATCACAAGATGTCAGGTTTTACATGTAGGCTCTTTCTTCTTTCTGCCTATGTGGTTTTTCCCTGACCCTTCAATACCATACCTTAACACTATCCAACCAACACAAACTTTGCCGTGGTAGCGAGTCTGACTCGGAAACCGGCAGATACTCCTTGTATCACTTCCCACTCTTCCCTGCTATCTCTTTCTTCTTCTTAGAAATAATAGCATGTCGGAGGCCATGTAAAAAAAAAAAAAAGCACATGAAGCATCAAGGACGAGTTCGACAGCCGTAGTGGAAGGACGTGTTCCTCCCGCTCGCTCTCTCTCCTTGCCAGGCGCTCTGTACTTTCCCAGTACTTTTTTTTTTTTTGCTAGGGGCTTTACGTCGCACCGACACAGATAGGTCTTATGGCGACGATGGGATAGGAAAGGCCTGGGAGTTGGAAGGAAGCAGCCGTGGCCTTAATTAAGGTACAGCCCCAGCATTTGCCTGGTGTGAAAATGGGAAACCACGGAAAACCATTTTCAGGGCTGCCGATAGTGGGATTCGAACCTACTATCTCCCGGATGCAAGCTCACAGCCGCGCGCCTCTACGCGCACGGCCAACTCGCCCGGTTTTCCCAGTACTAGTCAGGCAGCTGTACTTGTTAGTACATCTTCGAAAGAGCATTGTCTGAGCTGTAGCACTTCTCAGTGCTCGCTCTTCCTTCTGTTTCAGGTTATTTTACAGGAGGACCAAGATGGAGAAGCCGACCCTACCAGTGAGACTGGTCGACTACGACTACCAGGGAGCCGTCGAGAAGCTGCTGGACGCGCTCGACACGGCCGATGTCCCCAGCTATGAACGCCCGGGACTGGTGGTGTTCAACCGGCCGGGGGAAAGCGACTACCAGGGGACGCTGCGCGTCTTCGACCACCTGAACGCGACTGCGGAGTTCATCGGAGAGCCACTCCTGCCGATCATCGGCATTATGGTTGCTTCCTGGGCAATCATCATCCGCCCTAACGACGCAGCCAGCTTCAGGGTCTACGAGGAGCGCGCGTCCCAGCAGTTCCAGGTTGCCCGGCTACCAGGACTCAGGGAGCACCTGGACGTCTCGGGCTACCAGGAGGCAGCCTCGCAGACGGAGCCAACGACAGAGGACGACGGCGGCGCTCCCGAGCGCCGCGACGGCGCGACTCCAGTTGGAAAGCTGTACTCCACTAAGTACACGCAGACCAACAAGGCGACAACCAGGGCGAAGTGGTCGCAGACGCAGGCCTACCAGGAAGGGCCTGTTACCCGGGCGCAAACCAGGAACGCGCCCGTGTTGGTGGAGAGCAGCACAGCGGTGGAGAAGGACGCCCCCTGGCGTACTGAGACTGCTGCCCAGGTCCAGCCTGCCTGTAAGTCTGTCGAGTTGCAGACCTCGATGTGCGCCCCCCAGGACAGGGAACGCAGTCGAGTGTTAGCACCGACCGACGCCACCGCCGCCGCCAGCCAGGAGAAAGAAGAAGATGACGCAGAGGAGCCGGCAGCTATCCCGGGGTCACCAGGCCGGGAGGAGGGCCACCAGGGCGAGGCCTCTTCCCCCGCCGAGAAGCAACCCCCGGGAAGAAGAAGAAGACGACGCCGCACCAGGAAGCAGAAGGCGACGCTGGCTAACCAGGAGAGGACCGCCAAGCCGCAACCCAGGACTGCTCCCAGGACAGCAGTCAACCGAGGAGCCAATCAGGAGAGGACCTCAGCGGGTAGCGGCAGTCAGGTGAGAGTGAAACGTCCCCCTCAGCAGCTCTTGCAGTGTTTCCGCTGTCTGAGGTGGGGCCACCGTCAGGTCAGCTGTGGGCTCGAGGTGAGGTGCAACCGCTGTGGTGGTGATCACTACTACACGGCCTGCGCAACACTTAGAGACGCGCCGGTGTGCGCCAACTGCTCGGGGGGCCACCCGGCCTCCCATCGCAGTTGCCCTGTCTACCGGGCCATGGCACGGGCAGAGAGGAAGGAGGCCCGGCGCCATGACCCACCCCCTTCCAGGAGGCCCCCGCCTCGGCGGGCTTGGCCTCATTCTCCGGGATCGGAGACTGGGTACGAGGTACCCCAAGGAGGTGGAGTCGTGCGAAAGGCCCTAGTGGTACTCGACGCATGGCTCCGCAGCCGGCAAGGACCGTGCTAGTCACAGCAGTGCCCAGACGGACTGATCCCCAGGTGATGGAATGGCAAGGAATTGGTTTATGTATTGTGCATGTTACCTGTTCCTAACTAACACAACCTCTGGTCTTTTTCCAGCCCACATCCTTGCATGTGCTATCACAAGATGTCAGGTTTTACATGTAGGCTCTTTCTTCTTTCTGCCTATGTGGTTTTTCCCTGACCCTTCAATACCATACTTCAACACCATATACCTAATACAATCTCGCCTGGTAGCGTGTCTGACATGGAAACAGGCAGATACTCCTTGTATCACTTCCCACTCTTCCCTGCTATCTCTTTCTTCTTCTTAGAAATAATAGCATGTCGGAGGCCATGTAGATTGAGTCGTTGGTCACGCGGGGGGAGCGGGCTTCGGGGGCCCCCCCGATAAAAAAAAAGCACATGAAGCAGTACACGACGTGCTCCCTAACTGTACACATTCGACCAGCCAACAGCACTATGTAAGTAAGCACTTATTCCAGGGGAGGCTTTTCAGGTGAAGTAGGTGAAGTGCCACTTCACCACTTATTTTTACCTTAATGAATTACTTAAATTTATTTTTCTTATGACATTTGTTGGTTTTACGGAAAGAAAATGTTTTATTGTACGGCGTTTGGAGCACCTCACCACCTGATGAGAACCAGGGGAACTCACGAAAACGCCGGCTGTCGGCCACAGTACGGCGCGTGAGACTGACTGAAGACGACAGATTCCGCAGCTGCCTCTACCTCCCAAATGCTCCCTCCTAGCGCTTGGCCTTGGCGGTTGCCATGAAAACCGTGACGTCACCCGCGTACTTTCCACATAGCGGAATGTGCTGTGAAGTTGTCGGAAGAGCGGAATGTTTCGTCTTCCCTGCGTCATCCTGTGTGAAGTACGAGTACTTACGCATCGTGGTTCATTCGTAGTGTTGTGCTGTTTTATTTAAATATGTATCCTATTTATGACATAGTGTGCATTTTATGTTTATAATACACCATTTTCACGCAACGCAGCGTAACGGTTAGCACAATTAGCTGCCGTCCTCGGAGGCCCGGGTACGATTCCCGGTACTGCCACAAAATTTGAAAAGTGGTACGAGGGCTGGAAAGGGGTCCACTCAGCCTCAACTGAGCAGAGATGGGCTCGATTCCCACCTCAGCCATCCTGGAAGTGATTTTCCGTGGTTTCCCACTTCTCCTCCAGGCAAATGCCGGGATGGTACCTAACTTAAGGCCACGGCCGATTCCTTCCCTCTTCCTTGTATATCCCTTCCAATCTTCCCATCCCCCACCAAGGCCCCTGTTCAGCATAGCAGGTGAGGCCGCCTGGGCGAGGTACTGGTCATCCTCCCCAGTTGTATCCCCCGACGCAGAGCCTGAAGCTCCAAGACACTGTCCTTGAGGCGGTAGAGGTGGAATCCCTCGCTGAGTCCGAGGGGAAAACCAACCTTGGAAGATAAGCAGATAAAGAAAGAAGTTCCTAAATCTGTCGCTCGAAACCGAACGGGTAATAGCCTTCATATCTTCCACACAATATAAATAACATTTGTTTGAGCGCCAGTTGCTTTTTAAAGAAAAACAACAAAATTCGGTAGAGCATACCTCTTATATCAATTATCTCAAGGCGTGAGGTGATAAACTCACATATCTGGCAATATACAGGGATATGGATCAGGAAAATATTAAATTACTGTTGCATTTCCACAAATGAGGATTGTACATGGAACTGGAATCACTTATAATTAAAATAAAACTGAGTTTATGACTATAATTTACGTCACAATTTAACAAAAAGTATATCGTGAGATTTGCGGTACTAATAAAAGGAAAATTTAACCTAAACAAAAAAAGCTATTGGCATGAACTTGAAGTGAGATGTGATATCGCCGCTGATTACATTCTTCTTCATGTTATGAATGCATAACATGTCTGATGCTTTAATTACCTGATGTCGGCATACACCGCTGTTGAACTTGAAATTCTTGGGAAAACCTCTGAGCTGAAGTCGGGAGCCGTCTGCTGTTATCTTCTTATATAACAAGGAGTTGGCCTACATACCAGGTACGCGTGTAGGGAGCTCCAATGTAATTACGTCCACTCAATATATTATAGGAAATTGGAAAATATTATTGAAACATCTTGTGAAGTCCATCCTCACAAGAAGATGATGTTTCTTTATCTGCATAGTACCCGTCTCTGCTCGGATACAACCATCACTTGTAGACCTCCTCGATTATTACTTCTTCAAACACAACTCTTAGCTCTGACCATCACACTAAGACCACTTCTTCCATTTGATACATCTGACTGTTTCATATGATCTGCCTAATATGAACTGAATATGATCTGAATAATATGAACTGAATAATATGAACTGAGCGATATGAACTGAATACCTCTCCCCACCGTTGCATCGACTTATATCACCTCGCGATGACGACTCATCTCCCTACTCACTGTTCATCCCTTCCACTTCAACATACAGTAGCTGGCGAATACTGACACTTGGTCGCAATCACGTGCCCACGCACTGATGTCATCAGTCAAGTGTTGTCTAAGCGTACCCAAGCGGATTGAGAATGACTAAGCTGAATGCGTCACCGGAAAATCTACTTGCACAGTTAAACATAGCCTCGATTGCAAAATACTATGCCAGCTCATCCAGCCAGAGTTACAAGCCACAGCATGACAATATGAAACCAACAAATCTCACTTACTACAATACAGAATAATTACAAATAAATTTCACTTAACCTATGATTAAATACAATAATATACGTGATACCCAATTATTACAGTCTAAATGATGAGAAACAGAATATATAAAATCTAATGAATCGGGTTAATAATAATAATAATAATAATAATAATAATAATAATAATAATAATAATAATAATAATAATAATAATAATAATAATAATAATAATAATCATAATCATAATAATCATAATAATAATAAATACTGAATGGAATCTGTAACCCTGTTGTACGGTTACAAGCTCTTTACTTTACAGCCACGACCCGCCACTGACTTGTTCAATAGACATTCTATTGACAAAATTTTTATGCTTCATTTTCTTCTCTGTTCTCGCAGATTACTAGCATGTCCAACAACAAAACTACAAAGAGGGAACATCTGCACCTACTCAATATCTTATAACGAGATTAGTAGCAAAGAAACTAATGACACACCACAATATTTTGATGTAAATCATCCAACATTCTCTACTATATGAACTCACAAGATAAACAATTCACATCGTTGAACATTGTAGAATGCTTGGTACAAACATACCTGTGAACGCATATAATGCTTTACCAACATTAATATAACTCAAAAGCGTACCGCAAGAGTACCGTGAACGTTTTATGTTATAAAAATATTGCATTTTAATGTACCATGTGTTATTAGTTTTTATCACATCCATATCTTGGATTATTCTAGAATGCTTAGTACAAACATACCAATGAACGCATGCAACGATCCACCAATATGAATTAAACTTCAAAGTGTACCTCAAGAATGCTATAAACATTTCAAGTGTAGAAATTGTATTTCACCAAATTATCTGTTAATCACGAACAGTACACCAGAATTTTATGTAACATATACATGTCATAGAATATCGACGCTTGTTTTTTAAACCAGAGGACACATATCATTGTATATTTTATCTATTGTACATTTAATGTTATCACTCATATCATGTGACAATCTTCATTAGATTTATTAATGATTTGAGTTATATGTTAAGTTAGCTTTAAATCTTATGACCAGCTGAGGATGACCTCCGTGAAGGTCGAAACCGGTACTATATACATAGTAACAAAATGTAATGAAGTACTGATTAGGTGGACGGTACCCATTCTTTGTGATTGTGAATACCAAGTATCAATACGGACATGAAATGGCGTGTGGCTTTTAGTACCGGGAGTGTCCGAGGACAAGTTCGGCTCGCCAGATGAGGGTCTTTCGATCCGACTCCCGTAGGCGACCTGCGAGTCATGATGAGGATGAAATGATTATAATGATGACGACGACACATACACCCAGTCCCCGTGTCCCTGCCGGGAATCGAACCCGGGACCCCTGTGAACAAAGGCCAGCACGCTAACCATTTAGCCATGGAGCCGGATAATGCGGACATGAAGCTGATAGATTATAGAAGAGTACCTAGCATTACAAAAATTTTGCAAAGTTTGGGCTGGGAAGACTTGGGAAATAGGAAGCGAGCTGCTCGACTAAGTGGTATGTAAACATGTACAAATGCAATGTAAAAGTTCCACAAATTCAAGATATCATATGTTCTGATAAAATTATTATCTTCCAGCAAGTACTAACACATGTTTCGTTCAACTACTGGACACCTTAAGCTAATGTCTCAGTGTTAAACCATTAACATTAAATAAAAAAGAACAATGGAATAAATTTTTTAGTGATCAGCTAGTCCTAAATGTGCAATTTCACGACTTGATAGATGCACTGTCTACTCATATTTTAATTTGATGTTTAAGTTTATATTTTAATAAGTCAATACAGTAGTTTCCCATAGATTTTATTCCATTGTTCTTTTAATATTTTGTTTTAATGGTTTAATACTGAGGCATTAGCTGAAGATTGGACGAAACATGTACTAGTTCTTGCTGTAAGATAATACTTTTATCTGAATATATGATGTATTGTATTGGTGGAACTTTTACACTGCATTTGTAGATGTTTAGTGATGTCAATACGGAACTAAAATGAATTTTTTAATATGTAATAAGTGGTATGTTCCAAGCTGTCAGTGGAGAGATGGCGTGGAATGACATTAGTAGACGAATAAGTATAAGTGGTCATTAAAAGTACGAAATATTGCAATATGAAGTTGGAATTCAAGAGGACACGTTGAGGCAAATATAGGAAGAGGAGTTACGGACTGGAATAACTTACCAAGGGAGATGTTCAATAAATTTCCAATTTCTTCGAAATCAGTTAAGGAAAGGCTAGGAAAACAACAGATAGGGAATCTGCCACCTGGGCTGTTGCCCTAATTGCAGATCAGTACTGACTGATTGATTGATTGATTGATTGATTGATTGATTGATTGATTTAGTGGCGGCGGGCTATCAGGAGCACATGAGCACGTGAACACCCAGTTTTAATACATCTTTACGCATTCATGAATAATTTAAAACTTTCCTTTCTTTCGACCTGATTTCGGCAATCGATCGAAAGCATTCGACTTACATCGAAGCGCTTACACCGACAGTTGTTCGTTTTGACTGACAGTGCAGAGAGCACACTGGATAATGCACTATTGTGCTGAAGACTATACGCATGCGCAAAGCAAATGACGTCATGGTTTATGCACTGATATTCCCATTAGCGAGGAGCACGGTAAGGTACGTGCCTTGCCGTCTAAGAGCCACCCTCAACCCAGTGGCAGTATTACAGTTCACCACAAGGGTCCGCCACCTCTCCTATTGCGGTTAGCCACAGCCTCCCAGCAGCTACTATTGCATTACATTACCTGCAGATTTGGCTAGTAATTCTGAATAGGCATTTTCTAGCTCGTTGTAAAGAGGTGCTCGTAATCGCGGGAAGAAGTTTGATTTACCTTGTGACTGGAAAATCTTTTCAAGTGAAATTTATTTGAGTGTTGTGTTTTGCTTCTCTGTTTGTATGGTTTGTAATCATGGTATTCTTTGTGTAAGAGGAAATGAATCAGTTCAGGTAATTTTAACCAGCGAAATGTTATTCTCAGGATAAGTTAGAAATTAAAAGGCTTGGACCGGACAGACCAGATCTGATTACCAAAAAAGTTACAAAAACTGACAAACGCGAGTATAGGCGTAAGTTTAAGAGAGAACTGTACGAAACACGCAAGTGGCTCTGTGGATGTAGATCTAGGAATGCGCTTTTTCGTTTGCCCTGTTTATTGTTCAACAAAGAAAGAAGGGTATGGAATTCAGCCGGGTGCACAGACCTTGCTCATTTGAGTGCAACAATAAATAAACATGAAAATTCTCATGCATACAAAAACGCGAGTATTGAATTCCCTATGCTAGTGTTGTCTATAATTTCCCAAGACGAGAATAATTAACATGTGATACAGTAGAACCCTGATTAACCGAGATAATATGGAGACTATTGGGGTCAATTCGGAAACAATTATTTTAAAAAATCGACCGGAAAATGCGGTACACCTTATTTATATGCTTCTCGTCATACCCAGGTGAACTTCATGCTATTTAAAAATCAAGAATAGTGCTCGCATGTTTCAATGTTCGCAGTGCAGTGAAGTGATTATGAATTTTACTTTTGTTCTACACTAACACAACCGGCTCCGTGTTCTAGGAGTAGCGCACCTGCCTGTTACCCGGATGCCCCGGGTTCGATTCCCAGGCAGGTAAGGGATTTTTACCTTTATTTGAGGACTGGTTCGAGGTCCACTCAGCCTACGTGATTACAACTGAGGAGCTATCTGACGGTGAGATGGCGGCCGCAGTCTAGAAAGCCAAGAATAACGGCCGAGAGTATTCGTCGTGCTGACCATACGACACCTCATAATATCCAGGCCAGCGGTCGCTTGGTAGGCCAAGGGGTTTGGTTTTGTTCCACACTAACAGCCAGGTGAACTTCGTGCTATTTAAAAACCAAGAATAGTACTCGCATCTTTCAACATTCGCAGTGTAGTAAAGTTATTATGAATTTTACTTTTGTTCTACACTAATAGATTAGTCTAGTATAAAAGTTATCCTCGGTTACAGGGGTTCTACCATATTATTTGTGAAAAAGGAACCGTACAAGGAATTTTAAGTGAAGTGATGTATGTTACTTTTTTGCTGATTTGAGACATGAACAAAAATGTTGTTGTGAACCCCCTAAAAATTTTGTCACGAGCCGCCACTGGATTGAGTTATTGACTGACTGAACATACCACTTAGTCCAGCAGATCGTCTTTCTCCCAAGTATTCCCAGCCCAAACTTTGCAACTTTTTTGTAACACTACTCTTTTGCCAGGAACCACCCAGAACAAATCCACATGTTTTTCGTTGGAGTTCTTCCAGTTCTTGAATCAAGCAATCTTTTGGAGGGTCCCATACACTGGAACCATACTTTAGTTGGGGTCTTATCAGAGACTTATATGCCCTGTCTTCTACATCCTTACTACAACTCCTAAATTCCCTCATAATCCTGTGCAGAGATCTGTACCTTTTAGTTACAATCCCATTTATGTGATTACCTCAGTGAAGATCTTTCCTTATATTAACACCTAGGTACTTACAATGATCCCCATAAGGAAATTTCACCCCATCAACGCAGTAATTAAAACTGAGAGGACTTTTCCTCACAACCTGACTTTTTACCCCGTTTATCGTTATACCACTGTCTAATGTCCATCTCACAACATTATCGAGGTCAGTTTGCAGTTGCCCACAATCTTGTAACGTATTTATTACTCTATACAGAATAATATCATCTGCAAAAAGCCTTATCTCTGATTCCACTTCTTTACTCATATCATTTACATATATATACCGTACCAGGAAAATTTGATTTCAAAGAGCATGAGGTCGTACTGAGGGGTGCCTAGTCCTTAGTAGAGGGTACAGAGAGGGAGGATCGCAAGGTGAAATAATAGATAACATAACTTTCTTCCATTTATTCAATCTATGAAAATTTACCCTATTATATCGCTGAATTGTAGTGATCATTGGATATTTATTGGAAAATATACCCCAATTCCAACAACAAAATATCGAAAAAATTATGTTGATCATGTAAAAATCCAACTGAATAATGTTCTTTTCGACCAGTTATGTCCATGTCTTTCTTGATGTAAAATAATAAAGCGTGTTGAAAGTAAGTTCAACGAAATCCTAAAGTCCTTTCTATTATCACTTGTGATTTTAGAGTATGTTTTCTACGTAAATTAAACAAAGTAAAGTTTGTAATTCCTTCTCGTGAACATCTCAAACTATTTATAATCAAATATAAAACACTTGAAATTAAATTCGATCTTCTGGTATAAAGTTCTAAGTATTGTCCTACTTACGTAACTTATACACTTTATAGGAGTATTGCTAATTTAGAGTTTATTGTACGCCTTCACTATAAATAAACCACTGAATTGAAATTCTAAAGTTCCCACAAGTGAGAGCATACGATATTACGAGAGCACACTGCTTTCCAAAAGTCTGTCTGTATTTTTAAGTATTGTAAAACGTTAATTTTTAAAGTTTATAATCTGCTAATAATTGTTTGTCAAAATATTAGGTAATGAAGCTTTTGATTTGAATTAAAGTTCTTTGTCAGAAATGACATTTTCTATAGGAGTTCTGTTGAAAGCAGAATTATGCTTCTGAATGACAAGACACTGACATCACCTGAATTATGTCGTCTTGTTAAGCTCGAACTGTTGAATACTTCTCTGCAAGCAGCAATCTGGAACTCAGCTAACAGCAAGAACCACGATGTTCCATAGTACCACGTTCTAGGAACCGTCCCTCGTAGTACCAAGTCCACGTTCCGCTTCGATCTGCATCAATCTCCATCGATCTCCGTCGTTCTCCGTCGATCTGCGTTGTCTTGAGTCAGGATTTCTCATGTTAATAAAAGAGAGGCTTTAACACGAGAAAGTCCATCTGACTAGGCCACTGATAGAGATGAAACGAGCACCATTTGATTTGTGGCGTTAGAACTGATTATAACTGCTTCAGAAATAATCACCATTCACTAGATTAGAAATGTGTCGAGGCACTGTTTGTTTTCGTAAGTTGCAATAACTGGAAAATGAAACACACATTCCTTAGCATAGTTCATCTTTACACTCACTGCACACCGTTCGTCTTGTCAGAAATAACTCTCATTCGAAGCACAGTTTATCATGACTCACATTCACAGCAAAGAAATAAATAAATAGCTCTCTCTCGTAATATATCGTAATGTTCCTTCTCACTGTCACAGTTCCTCAAGTATTCGTGTACGAATCCTATAATTACATTACAAGATATTAGAATCATTCCGTATTGACGGTTTTCACTTTACAATGGCGAAAAATGAAAGTATCCTCCTATTCAATACATCATATATTCCGTCATTAGACGGAGTAAACAAGTTCAGACATGTTTCGGCTCGTTTGAGCCATCTTCAGTGAAAAAATTAGGGGGGTTGGAATAATTTACATAATATGAGTTGAAAAAATGCTAAAAAACATAATGAAAGCGCAAATGAAAAAACAAACAAAAGAGAGCCTAGACGGAAACAAAATAGCATAAATATACAATATTTACATCAATATGCAGAGCAAAAAACAACTTATTGCGACAAAATTCAGTGAAACAGGTGTTAATTTGAAATAATAATTGATACTAAAAACTGCGTTAACCTAAGAAACAAGGGAATGAGAAAACAAATGATGCAGAAGGAAATGAATAATAGTAGCACATGGTGAGGTTGTGGACCTCATAGTTTACAAATTATTAGTTTATAAAAACGACAAAACAGTTTGAAATCGCTGTCAAAATCCTAGTGGAAACCCATCACATAAAATTGGTCAGGAGGAGAGCGGGAGCAAACATTTTGAGAGAAACCAAGCCTGAATTAACCTGCAGGTGAAAAGCCTGTGATAAGGAGAAAAAAAAACACCTTAAATTTAAGGCTTCAGAAATAGCAGCATTCTTAATATCTTCTCAATCTAGCGGTCCCTTTCTTCATTATTGTTTCATAATGTTGGCTGGTGTTTTGCCTTATTATAGAGGGGTCGGAAGGGCCGCATATAAAAATATGAGAAGCTGTGTTAGGTAGAAGACAGATGCATAGTAAATTGTAGTAATCTAGTGGAAACCGTCAATGAAGTTCTAATGGTGTGCAGTAGGTGGTTGTCCTCTCTAGTGGCCTGGCTTTCTCAAAGTAACGGTCTCGTCCGCGTGATCGAACCAACAATAGACTCGATCACGCGGACGAGACCGTTACTTTGAGAAAGCCAGGCCACTAGAGAGGACAACCACCTACTGCACACCATTAGAACTTCATTGACGGTTTCCACTAGATTACTACAATTTACTATGCATCTGTCTTCTACCTAACACAGCTTCTCATATTTTTATATGCGGCCCTTCCGACCCCTCTATAATAAGGCAAAACACCAGCCAACATTATGAAACAATAATGAAGAAAGGGACCGCTAGATTGAGAAGATATTAAGAATGCTGCTATTTCTGAAGCCTTAAATTTAAGGTGGGTTTTTTTTTTCTCCTTATCACAGGCTTTTCACCTGCAAGTTAATTCAGGCTTGGTTTCTCTCAAAATGTTTGCTCCCGCTCTCCTCCTGACCAATTTTATGTGATGGGTTTCCACTAGGATTTTGACAGCGATTTCAAACTGTTTTGTCGTTTTTATAAACTAATAATTTGTAAACTATGAGGTCCACAACCTCACCATGTGCTACTATTATTCATTTCCTTCTGCATCATTTGTTTTCTCATTCCCTTGTTTCTTAGGTTAACGCAGTTTTCAGTATCAATTATTATTTCAAATTAACACCTGTTTCACTGAATTTTGTCGCAATAAGTTGTTTTTTGCTCTGCATATTGATGTAAATATTGTATATTTATGCTATTTTGTTTCCGTCTAGGCTCTCTTTTGTTTGTTTTTTCATTTGCGCTTTCATTATGTTTTTTAGCATTTTTTCAACTCATATTATGTAAATTATTCCAACCCCCCTAATTTTTTCACTGAAGATGGCTCAAACGAGCCGAAACATGTCTGAACTTGTTTACTCCGTCTAATGACGGAATATATGATGTATTGAATAGGAGGATACTTTCATTTTTCGCCATTGTAAAGCGAATCCTATAATTCACAATGTCACTGAATTACGAAGTATGCGTAATGTATTACGGCGCATTTACATTACATTAGACAGTCTATTCACACGAATTGGTTTCAGATGGTATAGTCTATTACGAAATTAGTAAACAGTCTTTATGCGCAAGGTAAAGTGGTTTTAGACTTTGATAATATTCAAAATAGTTAATGTGTTGCAAACCTACACTCACGATGTTCTAAGTTGAAACAGTTCATGATCATTAACATTTAAAGTAGGGCCTAGTCGTGCTAGCTTCAACAAGTTTGTTAAAGTTATTCACACGGAAATCGAGATATTTTGTAAGTTCCAATATTGGCGAAATATTGCAAGTCTTATAACTTCGAGGTTATAAATGCATTGCATTCCGAAGTTCAAATATCCCTGACGAATTAAGTCCAGCAATTTCTCAAGAAAATCCACTGGTTACTCACTGGTGTTCACATAAACTAAGTGTCAACTTGCTGTCGAAAATTATACAAGTATCACGACGTTCCCGTAGAATGAACACTGAGTTCGACTTCACTTGTCGCGAGTAGCATGACTGACAAGCCAGCTGTGAGCGAAGAATTTGAACTGGTTTGCTTCTTTTTCTTTTTTCAGTTTTCAATCACCTGGCCAGGAGTTTCGGCTGGTTGGGAAGGAGCAAGGGCAGTAGGTAGATGGGAATTTGAAGTGAGGAAACGAGAGGTGCGTGTGGAAGGTTTTAATATATGTCTAAAGAGTGACAGGACGGAACTGGAGGAAGTAAAGTTTCAAGTACGGGGGTGATGAGGGGTTTGAAGAGCAAGGAGATGAAACACCGATGAGAAGGTTACAAGAGAAGTGAGTAAGAGTCGGAAGAGGTCAGGGGGGGAGGCGGTGGTGGCGAAAAGAAGAAATTAGTTGGAGGAGGAGGTGGACTACCGGGTTGAAGAGGTGGAACGGGAGAAGGGGTCGGCCGGGGGCGACGAGAGGTGGTGTAGGTTAGAGAGCGTGCTCTGAACGAGAAGGCTCCACTCTATATCGATGACAATAGATGGGGGCTCCGGTGGCAATGAGGTGCTGGACGTCGGCCACAGACAGGAGGAGATGTACCATATATGTTGGGCCTGAACTGGTCTGAATGTGAAACGCACGACAGGCGGGGATTCCGGCGGCGTGAAGTTCTTGTAGGATGTCCTGGCTGGAGATGGAAGGGTGGAATCCACGGATCACACAGCTGGGTGGACCATGATGAGATGTGGATTGCTGCGTGGTCGACGATGACGGTGGTGCTGCTGCGACGTTGTCTCGAAGCGATAATTGAGGTGATGGCGGCGTTGAGGCGGCGGATGCCAAGGGGTTGTTAGGAGGGGGCAAGGGGTTAACCGTTGTAGAAAATGTAGAAAGTGGAAGGGAGGAGGTCATAATGGGCGATGGGTGGCAAGTCGTGACAAATGGAACCGGTATATGAGAGGAGAACAAAGGCGTCGTGGTAGAAGTCGTGGTGGTGATGGTTGTTGTAGGGGAAATGGAAGAGGAGGTCGAAGTGGGTTGTTGCGAGGTTATGGTCGGCGGCATGTGGGCGACGGGAGAGTTGGGCAAGTATTTACAGAGGAGTAGAGTCCACGGGGTAGAAACTGTTATGAACGGATACGCCGGCGTCGATGAGGTGCTGCTGGTCGTCCAACGTTGGTATGTAGAGAAGAATTACTGGAGATGGCGATGAACAGGTGCCGTCCAATAGCCGGTAGGAGTCATGTATGCGGAAGCCAGCGGAGCGGATGGCGGTGCAGATATCATCTTCGAAGATGGCTGGAGCAATGTCTAGGATGACGCAGGTGTACATGGCGACAGCCACCGAGGCGTCAACCTATGCTATTTGGGGGTCAGCTAGGGAGCAACTATAGAGGATAGCCACTCGGCCGCACAAAAAGACGAAGAGATGTGTGAGCGTACGTATATTCCGATATGGAGATGAGAAGCCTCTGTGTGTGTCCCCCTGCAGTGGGCTTTGAGGATCTCTCGTGAAATATGTTCTGTTTGCTTCTTCCCGGACCACGGCTTATATTCCGTAAGGCCAAGGTTACTCGCCACGTCACGAGGAGAAATGTGGTTTCTTGCTCGCTTATTATCTCTTGAACGCTTTGATGGAATTTGTTGAAACTGACATGTGTTTGCCTTCAGAACACTTGCTACACGACGAGGTATGTCTCATATCTGTATCTTCATCGGTTAAAAAGTTAGTAAATTTTCATTCCAGTACAATGGAGAGAAAGGCATACAGCATGTGGCACTGACGTCACCCGCAGGTTCATCGCTCGTGACGTGTCCTGCTTGCCACGAGGAACTTCGTATCGAGCTCACATAACATGTCGGGCACATGAACACACATTACTGCTGTCCTTTTCCAAATATTCCCCCAACTTTAAAATAATGTACCTGGCTAAAACAGTTCCTGGTACAATCTATATATATATATATAATACGAGTTTTTTCTTTACATTGCTCAGAATTTGAAAAAAAAATGTATTTCTGTATCAGTCATGTCCACAGTAACAAGGAAATGCATTTTTTACTTTTCCGTAATTTCTATCTGTCTGTCTGTACACGCATCACGAGAAAACGGCTGAAGAGAACTTCATAAAAATCGGTATGTAAAGTCGGGGGATAAGCCACTACAATCTAGGCTATAAATTATTTTATTCACGCTGAGTGAAATGGTAGTTTAGGGGGAGGCCTAAAATTCAATTATCAAATATTTATATTATTAGTGGTCCTATCGATAAATATTACATCACTAAAATTACATAGAATTAAATTACCGATCATTTATGTCTTATACATTTTTACCGTACCGGCTACGATAACGGAGATATTCATGAATTTCGATTTTTATTGCTAAGTCCACATCAGCGCCGAGCCACGAGAAAATGGATGAACAGAATTTAATCAAAATCGGTATACAGAGTCGAGGAAGAAGAAACTATAGCCTAAAATATAAACAATTTTACTGACCCTGGATTAAATTTTAGTTTAGGGGTAGCACCTCAAATTTAATTTTTAAATACCCTACCTCTGTTATTGGTCCTATAGAAAAGTACAACATAACAAAAGTTATAGAGAATACAACTTCCGATAATTTATGTTTTATTCAGTTTTACCGTACTGACTATGATAAGAGTACCGTAGTATATCAGAGTCGGAAGAAAACTAAATGTGAAGGCCTACAATATCGAAAGCGCATAACACTGTGATCAACAATAACATTACATTGACGATTGTTTGTTGTGATGTTCTTTGTTTGTTATGCTGCCACTCAACTCCGATTATTGTTGCGTACCGAGTATAACAGCCTGACTGAATATTGGCGGGAAATAGCTAGGGAGTTATGAAACTTTTTTCTTTAGCATGCCATTCCTCTGGTCCATACAATGTCTGATACAGCTGGTACGTAACACACCGGTTCATCATAGTATTCCAGCTATTCGATCCCTACCTTGACGCGGTGTTTTGAATGAGCAGTGTGCACATTTGGCAGAGACTAACTTAGTAATAGTAGTATGACCTGGTCTAGAATTACAATTTAGGCCTATTCCAAATTACAGCACTACAATTCACTAAATAATTCAAAATTCAACCCTGAAAAGAGCCGTTTCTTAAGCAAAGCGTCTTCATCTCCACTTTTCTTAAATTCTACATTCAATTTATTCCAAATTAGCAGTGAAGAAGGGTTTTCTCTTCTGTCTTGGAGGAAAAATTTGCCTCCAAGTCAGATTTTTCCGCCGCCAGTGTAGTGAAATGAGATTTTTCCGACTCATCGGGTACTCCTAGGAAACAGATTAGTGAAAGGACATAGATTTGCAATGGGACCCTCCACTATTCGACCCCCAACCCCCCGCCGGAAAAAGACGAAGAGTTTTCATGGATCACGGCTGTCTGCGGCTTGGTCTTTCCAGCTCTGGAACTTTGGACTGTTAGATCGGCAGCGTAGTAAGCCTAGTGTTCGTTAAAAGTGAGAAAATGCGTGGTTTTTCATTTGATCGAGTATTTCATATTGCTTTAAATCGTGCCATTTCTACCGACGTCTTTAAATGACCTATGTTCATTTCACTTGGGAAAACCACTATGACAGTCTTTCTGAGGATGTAAAAAAAGGTGGAAAGTGAGTGTCTGCCATTATAATGAAAACTTCCCAACCTGATTGTGACTGACGATAGGCAAGCGGGCCTACCATTACAATGAAAATTCCCTAACCCAGTCTTCAAATGAGAAAAGACGTTTGGTGACTTCCCTGTCGCGCTTCTAGGGTAACATTAAGAGTTATGCAATATAATACAATCTTGCACACAAGGTGTACACTACCTAACCTAGAATTCTGTATACAATGTAGAATTCCGTAGCGAAGCACGGGCACATCAGCTAGTATATGTATATATATAAACATAAAGGTCCAATAATACTGCCTTGAGGAATTCCTCTCTTAATTATTATAGGGTCGAGAAAAGCTTTGCCTACTCTAAATCTCTGGGTTCTCTCTTTTCTAGATATATAGCCACCTATTCATTCAGCCTTTTGTCTAGTCCAATTCCACTGGTTTTTTTTTTTTTTTTTTTTTTTTTTTTTTTTTTTTTTTTTTTTTTTTTTTTTTTTTTTTTGCCAATAGTGTCCCACAATCTACCCTATCAAATGCCTTCCAAAAGATTACTTGATTCAGGAACTGGAAACAAATCCAAAGAAAATCAGCCGGATTTGTTCTGGGTGGTTCCTGACAAAAGAGTAGCGTTACAAACAAGTTGCAAAGTTTGGGCTGGAAAGACTTGGGAGAAAGACGATCTGCTGAACTAAGTGGTATGTTCAATCAATCAATCAATCAATCAATCAATCAATCAATCAATCAATCAATCAATCAATCAATCAATCAATCAATCAATCACTATTGATCTGCAATAAGGGCAGTCGCCCAGGTGGCAGATTCCCTATCTGTTGTTTTCCTAGCCTTTCCTTAACTGATTTCAAAGAAATTGGAAATTTATTGAACATCTCCCTTGGTAAGTTATTCCAATCCGTAACTCCCCTTCCTATATTTGCCCCAATGTGTCCTCTTGAATTCCAACTTTATATTCATATTTTAATCTTTCCTACTTTTAATGACCACTTACACTTATTCGTCTACTAATGTCATTCCAAGCCATCTCTCCACTGACAGCTTGGAACATACCACTTATTACATATTTAAAAAATTCATTTTGGTTCCATATTGACATCACTAAACATCTACAAATGCAATGTAGAAGTTCCACCAATACAATACATCATATATTCAGATAAAAGTATTATCTTACAGCAAGAACTAGTACATGTATCGTCCAATTATTGGACATCTTCAGCTAATGCCTCAGTATTAAACCATTAAAACTAAATATTAAAAGAACAATGGAATAAAACCTATGGGAAACCAGTGTATGACCTATTAAAATCTAAAGATAAATATCAAATTAATATATGAGTAGAGAGTGCATCTATCATGTCGTGAAATCGCACATTCAGGACAAGCTGATCACTAAAGATTTTATTCCATTGTTCTTTTTTGTTTAATGTTAATGGTTTAATACTGAGGCATTAGCTTAAGGTGTTCAACAGTTGGACGAAACATGTACACTGCATTTGCACATGTTTACATACCACTTAGTCGAGCAGCTCGCCTCCTATTTCCCAAGTCCTCCAAGCCCAAACTTTGCAACATTTTTGTAACGCTAAGAACTCTTTTGTCGGAAATCACCCAGAACAAATCGAGCTGCTTTTCGTTGGTTTTTTTTGCAGTTCAAAATCGAGTACTCCTTGTGAGGGTCCCATTCACTGGAACCATACTCTATTTGGGTCTTACCAAAGACTTATATGTCCGCTCCTTTTCATCCTTACTACAACTCCTAAACAACCTCGTAACCATGTGCAGAGATCTGTATCCTCTATTTACAATCTCTTTATGTGAACACCTCAACGAAGTTCTTCCTATATTAACACCTAGGTACTTACAGTGATCCTCATAAGGAACTTTCACCCCATCAATGCAGTAATTAAAACCGAGAGGACTTTTCGTATTTGTGAAACTCACAACCTGACTTTTAAGCCCATTTATCAACATACCATTGCCTACTGTCCATCTCACAACATTATCGAGGTCATTTTGCAGTTGCTCAATCTTGCAACGTAATTTATTACTCTATACAGAATAACATCATCTGCAAAAAAAACTTTACCTCTGATTCCACTTCTCTAATCATATGATTTTTTTTTGTTATTTGCTTTACGTCGCACCAACACAGATAGGTCTTACGGGGACGATGGGATAGGGAGGGTCTAGAAATGGGAAGGAGGCGGCCGTGGCCTTAATTAAGGTACAGCCCCAGCATTTGCCTGTAATGAAAATGGGAACCACGGAAAACTACCTTCAGGGCTGCCGACAGTGGGATTCGAACCCACTATCTCCCAGATGCGAGATCACAGCTGCGCGTCCCTAACCGAATGGCCAACTCGCCCGGTACTCATATCATTTATACATGTATCAGAATACATGAAGGTCCAATCATACTGCCTTGAGGAATTCCCCTCTTAATTATTACAGGGTCAGATAAAGTTTCGCCTACTCTAATTCTATGAGATATATTTTCTAGAAATAGAAAAATCCATTCAGTCACTCTTTTGTCTAGTCCAATTGCATTCATTTTTGCCAGTAGTGTCCCATGATCCACCCTATCAAATGCTTTAGATAGGTCAATCGTGATACAGTCCTTTTGAACTCCTGAATCCAAGATATCTGCTATATCTTGCTGGAATTCTACAAGTTGAGCTTCAGTAGAATAACCTTTCTTAAACCCGAACTGCCTTCCATTGAACCAGTTATTAATTTTGCTATCATGTCTAATATATAACCCGTTAGAGAGATCCTCACTTGGACTATGTGTAAGTAGGGTAGCATCCTGCTTCATGAATCTACCGAGCTCAGAACATTTTAAGCAAGCCTCGGACCTATGGGAGTAACGGAGTCCCACTCCCATTTGACAGGCGAGGGACTCCTTGGAAACAACTTGGCGAACGAAATGGAATTCGATGGGGAGCTATCAATATTAATGGGGCTTATGGAAAAAAGAAAGTAGAACTGGCTGAATCAGCAAAGAGGATGCATCTGGATGAGCTAGGAGTAAGTGATATTCGGGTAAGGGGAGATAACGAGGAAGATATAGGAGATTATGATGTCCCCGTGAAAATTGGCGATCTTACGAATATTTTAACATGTGGAAAGCAAAAATTTTATTGTCTGCTTGAAGCCGCAACACATCACTTGGGAAGTCGTGGCGAGCCGAGAACGAGTTTTTTTTGTCGTTCAGAGGGGTGCGATACGTCACCGGCGAGACTGTGCCAAGGTTATAGCAAACCACGTGACTGCCTTCGCACGCGCGACCCAGCTTGTTTCTGGAATAGTCTGCGCAAATTAAAGGAGATCATCAGCCAATTACCGTTCTCGCTGAAGAACACACCTCCCTGGGCTAATTAGATAAAAAGGCCTTGCTTCGAGTGAATCGCTCTCTTAATGCTTTATGCTCTTCTTAATGCTTGTTCGCTGCGTGAGACATCACATTACCGGACCACGTGGAAGGAAAATTTTCAAGTCAAGTCGACGTCCGTTCTGCCAGAATTTAGTCTGATGATTAGTGAATTCTGTGGAATAAAAACACCTAGGAGCCAAGTTAAGTGTGACAGTGTAGACGAGCTGTTTATATTCTGCGTGTGCTTGTGCAAAATACTTAATTTTGTCATCTCAGTTACAGCTTGTGACCAGCAATCAACGGAAGACGTCTTGGAATTGGACACCTCAAGATGAAGAATTCCGCAATTACCAACATCATTTCATCGAGGGACATCCATCGCAGAGCCTCCATGGAGCTGTAAAAATGTAAGGCGTCTCTGGTAATGGGAAGGAGACTGGCCGGAGTATGCTGAAATAACTGACTGTCGACGGGAATCGAACTCTACAAAAACTTGAGTACCTTTTTAATTTAATTTATCTGTCTTATCTTTTGTACAACTAGAGGTCTTTCTTCTTAAGTCGTAGATCTATCAGTTTGCTGTAGTTAGAAATATTTCATTTTCCTACTTCTTAAGGTGTCGTGGTAGACTAGGTACGTGTGAATGAAATTTTGGAATCTATTAGAGTAGACATGTAGGTTGTCTTTGAATGACTTCCCATGCTTAAGGAGCTTAAGTTTAATAATCACTGACCACACGATAAATCTGCTTTATTTGTAATATTGAAAGTTACCGGACGGAAAATTTGCGTGTACATCTTGAGTGAATAGGGTCGAACCTAGTGTCTTTTAAAATCACTTGTTGTTTTTATGATGAAGTCATCTAATTTTACGACATTCCAGGAGAATCAGTAGATGTAATAATCACTTAAATAATAATAATATTGACTAAAGACCGGGTAAAACAGATGTAAACGCTCGTGAGCCATAAAACTACTGTAGAGTTCCTAAATGTGAGATGGAATGTGCTCTGTTCATGAAGGGTCTGGAATATGGCCTATCCTGAGGGATATTTGTTGCATAATTGAGTAAATGATGAATTAGTGGTGATATTGATTTATTCTTGTGTATTTGGAGCGCAAGATAGATTATAATTAGTGGAGCACGTGTTTGCGAGTGTATTTCACAGGTAGGAAGTAAAAATAATGCGAGTAAGGCTCACGCTTGCGGTAAATTCAACCTGTAGCCCACATGATGGTAGTGCTTATGGATTTTACTAGAATCTTCCATTATAATCTCATGAATTAGATGAACTTGCGCTGATATGTGAAATGTGTTTCTACCAAGTGATACCCATGACTTCGATCACTAGCCACCATAAATGTAGGAGAATTTCTGTACACGGATTGTTTCTGCGAGACATTACGCGTCCCGACCATCGATAAAAATCATAAATAAAATTGCCAAATCAGGATTCGATGTAAATAGTGTACATAAAAACGTGTTTCCCTAAGTGTGAATGTGTGTGTGTAAATGTGTATATTTCTCTTGTGCCATGTTGATTTCATTTAATTTTGATCTGGTCGCGCACTCGCTGTGACGCGGATCACATTCATCGTTGTGTGTTGCCTTAAGAAATAATTTCATGCCCTTAAGGGAAAGTTTAATTAAATTAAGTCAAGGAAGACTAGGAAGGAATTTAATTTTTCAATTAGCGAGATTTAAAAGGAAAGATCATCTCGTTACTTTGTGAAGGCACTCGATTTGTAAACAGAATTTATTTAACTAGCTCACACGTTGGTAATGTAAATTTCTAAAAATCTGAAATACTTTAAGATTAATTTGAATAGAAATGAAATGCAAAGATCAAAGGTAGAAATTTGTCAACCGCATGATTGCTTTGAAACATTGTGAAAGTAAGTCATTAATAATTAATTAAAAATCATTACTCTGAAATGCTAATGATGAACATTAGGTAAATGATGCGGTGGAGAATTAATAAGAACACGATCGTGTGACAATGAAACAGGTTAACTGAATGATAAAATAATAATAATAATAATCAAGATAATAATTAATTAATTTTGAGAATTTTGGAAACAGTTTTTCTTTGCTACTGAAGTTCATGTTGGTGTCATTGATCAATATTAAATACTGTAAATGACTAATTCAGTTGTGTACATTGTAAAAACCACGTGTTGAGACGACTTTAAATTGGTGAAACTTTGAACACATGTTAATTTATTTAGTTCTTTCAGTCAAATGTTTGGTTTAAAAAGGCAAGTGGCCTAATTACTTCTTTGGTTTCATTTACAGCACAGTAGAGCTGGAGATATGAACACGTGTCACTCTAAATCGAGGAAGAAATCCGATATTATGAAAGCTCTGTTATGTTAAAAGAAAAATATCATCAAGAATATTTTGTTATTTATCTGCTTATGTGAATAAATGTCAGAGTGTTGTTTTAATATTTCTTTTTATCCTGCTTGGTCATCAATCCTTAACAACCCTTAAATGCCTCTAGAAAGTGATAGCCAACGATCGAACGGTCCACCTTGGGATTCCTCGCTCGATGGCTGGGCTTAGCTCGGGAAAAATGGGGGCAATAAAGTGTACTTGACGGGTGTTAGAAAGGGAAGGGCAGAGTCTGGGGTAGGGCTCTTTATCGGGAATACCATTGCACGGAACATAGTTTCTGTTAGGCACGTAAATGAGCTAATGATGTGGGTAGATTTGTCAGTTGCAGGAATTAGGACTAGAATTGTGTCCGTGTATTCACCATGTGAGGGTGCGAATGAGGATGAAGTTGACAAGTTTTATGAAGCATTGAGTGACATCGTGGTCAGGGTCAACAGCAAGGATAGAATAGTGTTAATGGGCGATTTCAATGCGAGAGTTGGGAATAGAACTGAAGGATACGAAAGAGTGATTGGTAAATGTGGGGAAGATATGGAAGCTAATGGGAATGGGAAGCGTTTGCTGGACTTCTGTGCTAGTATGGGTTTAGCTGTTACGAATACATTCTTCAAGCATAAGGCTATTCACCGCTACACTTGGGAGGCTAGGGGTACCAGATCCATAATAGACTATATCTTAACCGACTTCGAATTCAGGAAATCTGTTCGGAATGTACGAGTTTTCCGCGGATTTTTCGATGATACAGACCACTATCTGATCCGTGGTGAACTAAGTATCTCTAGGCCTAGGGTAGCGAAAGTGAAATCTGTCTGCAAACGAATAAGGGTAGAAAATCTCCAGGACGAGGAAATTAGACGGAAGTACATGGATATGATTAGTGAGAAGTTTCGAACAGTAGACAGTAAGCAGGTTCAGGATATAGAAAGTGAATGGGTGGCATACAGGGATGCTGTAGTAGAAACAGCAAGGGAATGCCTAGGAACAACTCTGTGTAAAGATGGGAAAAGGCGAACATCCTGGTGGAATGATGAAGTGAGAGCAGCTTGTAAACGTAAAAAGAAGGCTTATCAAAAATGGCTCCAAACAAGGGCCGAGGCAGACAGGGAGTTGTACGTAGATGAAAGATACAGAGCGAAAAAAATAGTTGTTGAATCCAAAAAGAAGTCCTGGGAAGATTTTGGTAACAACTTGGAAAGGCTAGGTCAAGCAGCAGGGAAACCTTTCTGGACAGTAATAAAGAATCTTAGGAAGGGAGGGAAAAAGGAAATGAACAGTGTTTTGAGTAATTCAGGTGAACTCATAATAGATCCCAGGGAATCACTGGAGAGGTGGAGGGAATATTTTGAACATCTTCTCAGTGTAAAAGGAAATCATCCTGGTGGTGTTGTGAACAGCCAAGCAAATGGGGAGGAGGAAAATGATGTTGGTGAAACTATGCTTGAGGAAGTGGAAAGGATGGTAAATAAACTCCATTGATATAAGGCAGCAGGAATAGATGAAATTATACCTGAAATGGTGAAGTATAGTGGGAAGGCAGGGATGAAATGGCTTCATAGAGTAGTAAAATTAGCATAGAGTGTTGGTAAGGTACCTTCAGATTGGGCAAAAGCAGTAATTGCACCTATCTATAAGCAAGGGAACAGGAAGGATTGCAACAACTATCGAGGTATCTCATTGATTAGTATACCAGGCAAAGTATTCACTGGCATCTTGGAAGGGAGGGTGCGATCAGTCGTTGAGAGAAAGTTGGATGAAAACCAGTGTGGTTTCAGACCACAGAGAGGCTGTCAGGATCAGATATTCAGTATGCGCCAGGTAATTGAAAAATGCTACGAGAGGAATAGGCATTTGTGTTTATGTTTCGCAGATCTAGAGAAAGCATATGACAGGGTACCGAGGGAAAAGATGTTCGCCATACTGGGGGACTATGGAATTAAAGGCAGCTTATTAAAAGCAATCGAAGGTATTTATGTTGACAATTGGGCTTCAGTGAGAATTGATGGTAGAATGAGTTCTTGGTTCAGGGTACTTACAGGGGTTAGATAAGGCTGTAATCTTTCACCTTTGCTGTTCGTAGTTTACATGGATCATCTGCTGAAAGGTATAAAATGGCAGGGAGGGATTCAATTAGGTGGAAATGTAGTAAGCAGTCTGGCCTATGCTGACGATTTGGTCCTAATGGCAGATTGTGCCGAAAGCCTACAGTCTAATATCGTGAAACTTGAAAATAGGTGCAATGAGTATGGTATGAAAATTATCCTCCCGAAGACTAAATTGATGTCAGTAAGTAAAAAATTAAACAGAACTGAATGTCAGATTGGTGATACAAACCTACAACAGGTAGATAATTCAAGTATTTAGGTTGTGTGTTCTCCCAGGATGGTAATATAGTAAGTGAGATTGAATCAAGGTGTCGTAAAGCTAATGCAGTGAGCTCGCAGCTGCGATCAACAGTATTCTGTAAGAAGGAAGTGATCTCCCAGACGAAACTATCTTTTCATCGGTCTGTTTTCAGACCAACTTTGCTTTACGGAAGCGAAAGCTGGGTGGACTCAGGACATCTTATTCATAAGTTAGAAGTAACAGACATGAAAGTAGCAAGAATGATTGCTGGTACAAACAGGTGGGAAGAATGGCAGGAGGGTACTCGGAATGAGGAGATAAAGGCTAATTTAGGAATGAACTCGATGGATGAAGCTGTACGCATAAACCGGCTTCGGTGGTGGGGTTATGTGAGGCGAATGGAGGAGGATAGGTTACCTAGGAGAATAATGGGCTCTGCTAAGGAGGGTAAGAGAAGTAGAGGTAGACCAAGACGACGATGGTTAGACTCAGTTTGTAACGATTTAAAGATAAGAGGTATAGAACTAATTGAGGCCACAACACTAGTGGCAAATCGAGGATTGTGGCGACGTTTAGTAAATTCACAGAGGCTTGCAGACTGAACGCTGAAAGGCATAACAGTCTATAATGATAATGTATGTATGTCTAATATTATCAGAAAGAATGCTTTCCCAAAGCTTACATGCAATGCATGTCAAACTGACTGGTCTGTAATTTTCAGCTTTATGCCTATCACGCTTTCCTTTATACACAGGGCCTACTATAGCAGCTCTCCATTCGTGTGGTATAGCTCCTTCATGCAGACAATAATCAAATAAGTACTTAAGATATGGTACTATATCCCTACCCATTGTCTTTAGTATATCCTCAGAAATATGATGAATTCCAGCCGCTTTTCTAGTTTTCAACTTTTGTATCTTATTGTAAATATCAATAGGTACATTCTAATACTTCCTTAGTATTAGTCATATCCTCTATCTGGATATTATCCTTTTAACCAGCAATCTTTACATACGGTACGGCTGACTGAATACTTCTGCCTTTTGAAGATGATCACATATACACACTCCCCTTGTTCAATAATAATTCCTGGAATGTCCTTCTTGGAGCCTGTTTCTGCCTGAAGTACCTATACATACCCTTCCATTTTTCACTAAAATTTGTATGACTGCCAATTATGCTTGCCATCATGTTATCCTCAGCTGACTTCTTTGCTAGATTCAATTTCCTAGTAAGTTTCTTCAATTTCTCCTCACTTCCACAGCCATTCCTAACTGTATTTCTTTTCCATATGCACCTCCTTCTTAGTCTCTCTATTTCTCTGTTATAATAAAGCGGTCTTTACTATTCCTTACCACCTTTAAGGGTACAAACCTGTTTTCACATTCCTCAACAATTGCGTTAAACCCATCCCAGAGTTTGTTTACATTTTATTTACCACTGTCTACCGATCATAGCTACTTTTTTTAAAGTCCCTCATGCCTGCTTTATCAACCATATGGTACTGCCTAATAGTCCTACTTCTAAGATCTTCTTTCTATCATATTTATTTTTAACTACGACAAAAACAGCTTCGTGATCACTAATACCATCTATTACTTCGGTTTCTGTACAGAGCTCATCTGGTATTACCAGCACCTCGTCCAGAATATTCTTCCCTCTAGTTTGTTCCATCACTTTCTGAATCAGCTGTCTTTCCCTGGTCAGCCCTATCTTCCCTGACAGCTGCAGAAGCTCCAGCCTTTACTACGCCTCCCCCCCCCCCCTCCCCCCGGCTCAGTCGCCCTGTTCCAACTGTATTTTTCTATCATCTACTCTACATTTCCCTTTCCTATCTTTTCCCTTCCTCCTACTTCCACACTTCTCAGCAACAGTTCCCTCTTCCTCATCTTCCCCCTGTTGTTCTACCTGCAGTGACTTCTTTGCCATTTGTTGGTCAAGCTTTCTGGCGTTCGCATTACCTTCCCAAATGGCATTTGGTAAATTGAGATCAGCCGCTACAATCACATTCCTTTCCTTATCATTTCAGCCATAGCTGATTATCTTATCAAATAATTCTAAATCAGCGTCAGTACTACTCTTTCCTGGTCCGTACACTCCAAGGATATCAAGTTGCGTATTATCTTTAGAAGTGAGCCTAACACCTAGAATTTCATGTTCACCAGAATGAATACTCCCAATCATACAATTCCTATCCTATCTCTACGATATACATTCCAGTTCCGTAAGAAAATTTGTGCATATTACCGTATATCATTTCTCAGTCATGATTCAACTCCTATTACAATATCTGGTAAGTATAATAAAATTACTTAATTCTATTTCTTTTTTTACAATACTTCTACAGTTCAACACTAATTTTTTTACGTCATCCCTACTTGACTTCCAGATCCCTGTACCCTTATCACCGCTCCCTAGACCACGCCGTTTACCTGAATTTACCTCATTATAACCTTTCTAAACAAATTTCCTAATATACGTACCACTGCAGTTTAAGTCAAGGCCATCTGAGCGCAAATCCCTATCTCCTACCCACCCATTAGGATCTAGAAATTTCACTCCCAGTTTCCCCACATACCCACTCCATAGTCTCATTTAAATCCCCAATTACCCTCCAGTCAGTATCCCTCCTACACAGTATTCCACTAATAATAATCTCCTCTTTCTTAAACTTCACCCGTGCCAGATCCCACACATCTCCTACTATGTTGGTATTTATACCTGCTTGCCTTACGTTGTCGGTACCAACGTGAAACACCACCACCTTCTCCTTTCCCTCTCCTTCTCTTCCACTTTTCTCAACATCTGCCTTAACCTAATTCCTGGATAATTCTCTACCCTGGTTCCCTTTCTTCCACACACTTTCCTCACATGTCAAACAATGAAATCCCCCATGACCAGAGCCTCAAACCTACCCACCTCCTTTGAACCCTCCCCTCCTGGTTAGCCCTATCTTTCCTGACAACTGCAGAAGCCACTTCCCTCTCCCTTTTCTGCCCCCGCCCCAATCGCCGTGTTCCAAATGTTTTTTTCCTATCCTCTACTCTACATTTCCCTTTCCTATCTTTTCCCTTCCTCCTACTTCCACACTTCTCAGCAACAGTTCCCTGTTCCTCATCTTCCCCCTGTTGTTCTACCTGCAGTGACTCATACTGATTTTTCACAGACACTTGTCCTGAATTCTGATCCTGAATAGAGCCCTTAGCCTGCCATCTCCTTCCCCTTCGAACATTACACCACCTGTCTTCTACAATTCCTCCCTTTCCTTCCATCGCTCTTTTATACCTTGTTTGATGGAGGCCTACCTGTCTTCTGAGAGAATCCTAATTATCTCCCTCAAACTCTCCAACTCCTCCCTCACACTCAATAATGCCTGGCTACACCCACAGATCCTACACTTGCACTCCTTAACCATTCTTTAAGGAAAACTGAAATAACTTATGCACAAAAAATGAAAGGAAAGAAATTTTGTTTGCGGCAGTTCACAAAGATCACACGACAATAAGGTAATTAACCGGGCAGTGGTCGCGCACACAGCGTATCTTAAAGAAGTCGCGGTGGGTCACCATGACCCACATATTTTATTTATTTCGTCAGGATTTGTATTTTTTTAAACTCTGATTGTACATCAATATTGATAATATTCAGAAATATTTCTCCATCAGTGCCTTCTGAGAACATGTAAAAAGCTTTAAGAATAATTTTTGAACAGGCACCATAATGAATTTTTCGAAGATTTTCACAAATAAACTTTTGGTGCGAGTAAACATTAAAAAATTAAGACACTAATAAAAGATGAAACCAAGTAATAAATTCAGAATCTCTGTCCAGAATTTTAAAAAACACTTAGGCCTACAAATTCAGCTTCTCATTGTTTTCAGTCTCTGGTTCAGGCAATTTCCAAATAGTCTAGGCAAGTTAGTTTGCCATGGTTTTCACATACAAAGTTCTTACAGATCGCACACGTCTGATACGTTTTGTTGCCAGTACTCGAGCACAGTGCACACATTTCTCGTTTTCTGGTACCGTCAGCTTCTTGAGTCTCTTCGGAGTGTGGATGCTTTTCTTTCAGAGTGTGCAGAATTTCCGTCCTGAGCTTATGGCTAAGATTGCCAGCCATCAAACAGGAACTCATGTAAGGACTAACCAATTCCTTGGCGAGTTCTTTCAAGAACTGCCTCTTCACGAGATCCTTTTCTTTGTTGTTCCAGGTATAAGTAACTAGTGCATTAATAGCTGTTAACGTCTATAAGGTAAAAAATTCAGTAAGGGGTCACTTGTTTGTTTTTCTATCCACAGAGTATGTTCTCGACATTTCATGGACTACCGTACGTCAACCCCACCTTTCATTAAATTGTAGAACGTAGTGATCTCTGATTTCTTTGCATCACCTGTGCTAGGATCAATAGATTTACTGTGGTGCATCGTTGAAAGTACTGCAAGATGACAACCTTTCCTATCCTTGGTACGTAGGATACTAGGGTTGTAAGGTTCTTGCCAAATCCAAAAATGTGACAGTCAACAGACTTGCGCTCGAACCCCATTACAAGAACTGCCGGGTGGAGCCACACCATACGAAAGCCAAAGGAAAGGAGAGACCCGTCAATCAAAATTAGGGAAGGATTTCCCGTTCACGGTAAATACCAGCGAGCTGAAGACCTGCTGTGGGGAGAAGAGTCCTTTTTTTTAAAATATCCACTAATTAGTGAAGTGTTGTCATACTATTTTGTCAAAAATAATTTGTTGTACTGACTGGGTCACCCTGGATTAAATTAGATCAAGAAAATAGTCGATGTTATATTCGTAACCATAATGAGGCGGCGGGGAGAGGGTGGAACCCGGCACACAGCCTATTCTTGTCGAATAACACAAAGGGTCCGCTGAAGGCTTAACGTCTGCATCCGACGGACGAATCGCCATCATCACAGTCGCACAGTAAAGATCATGGCCACCAGGCGGGCTATACAGTAGTGGAAGTGATTGCTGTTTTAAGAGGACCTATCCGAAATAAAGGGGGCTGGGTTGCAATCTCCTTCCCCTTAGAACATTACACCACCTGTCTTCTACAATTCCCCCCTTTCCTCCCCATCGCTCTTTTACACCTTGTTTGAGGGAGGCCCACCTTCCTTCCTGTCTTCTGAGAGAATCCTAATTATCTCCATCAAACTTTCCAACTCCTCCCTCACACTCGATAATGCCTGGCTACACCCACAGATCCTACACTTGCACTCCTTAACCATTCTTTAACGAAAACTGAAATAACTTATTATGTGCAAAAAATGAAAGGAAAGGAAAGAAATTTTGTTTAGGGCAGTTCACAAAGATCACGCTTAGTCTGATTGTGATGGTTCGGTCAGCTTCCGCTTCGAACGCTAGCATTGTGCCACGTCCTAGGGGCCATCTGGTGGTGAATGAACGTACCATTTCCACTTCTACTTCTATTATAACGTTCCAAATTCAAAAGTGTCATTTTTAAGAAGCCTTTCTCGTGTACAGTCGAGAATTCTTCTGAGGACGCAGAGCACAGTTTTCTGCGAAACGTTAAAAATTTCACCTTATTTTCTTGACACGGCACAAGCCCAAAAGCCTATGCAATATCAAACTATCAGATTGTAATTGAAATCTTTATGGTCATATTAGTAGTCTCCAAGACTCTAGCAAAATTTAATTGAAAGGAGCATTATTCTCAATATATTTGTGAATCATAGAAGGCTTTGAATACTAAGATGACGAAACTGACCATGTTAATCTGTATTTCTGTCCTAACTGCGCAAGAAATGAAGTTATGCACTAAGACCGAGGCAGGCTGTCTGGAAATGGTGACCTGAAGCCGGCAAGCCTATCCCTGGATGACGGAGAAGGAGAGACCTACCCATATGTTTCCCAGAGACCAGCACGATGTAGCAGTCGTATTTGACGAGATGTGCTAAGCATTTGGATACACCAGCGAGGGAGTACAGGGAATAAAATATAAGTTTATTGAAATAACATTATCGTAAGTAATTTAAATAAGTTTTTGAAAAGTGCTTTTTTCTAATTGTATGTAATATGTGTATGTAGTGCTGTCATAAATTTATATTCAAGAAAAGTGATGTTACGTGTGGAAAAGCATTGCTATAACAACATAGGAAGATAATAGGTAGTCATCTAACCAAAATGACAAATCATTTGGGTTAGGATGTATTTAATCAGTGATAACCCAGGTTATGCGTTCGTAATGCTGTCTATATTGAGTAGAGGGGTTAACTAACTTCAGCTGTTGATATGATACGACATTGTGGTTAGTGTTATGATTATATTAATATTAGGTTATTATATTACGAAATGGAGTTAACGTAATGCCATATACAGGTTACATAGGGATCATAAGAAGACATATGAAGAATATAAGAGGAATCTGAAGAAAAGTGAGACGGAAATGGAATATATAAGTGGATGAATAATAATTATGAAGTCATATGCGTCAAGTTTGCCTGCTGCCATTTCATGATGGATACAGTACTTTTGTATCCATCTCTTGGCACTGGCCAGAGTAAAGTGTAGCTTCCACCGAAGTCCCAGTCTCATCCATGGCTGTGATAATATGGAAGCTGCTGGGGTATGGGTGGTGCTGAGTAATGACATTCAGAGCGCGACTAGTGCATCTGAGTGTTATGAAAGGTGCTGCAATAGCACTTTCTGACTCAGTGAGGAAAGCAATGGCAAACTACCTCACCCCTAGTCTTGCCTAGTACGCCTCATTTCGGTGCTGCCATTGGTTTTTGCGGTTTCCTTATAACCGCATAACCTTTGGTGGTGCTTTTTGAGGATCCAACCAGCCTCTTGGCTGATGACCTAACGGACGGATGCGTCAAGTTAAGATAGATTATTGCGGTTATTATAATGAAGGATGAGATACGATATGAGAAATTTGAACCAGATGATATATGCATGAAGAATGGTTGAGTAATAAGAAGAATAATGATGGTGATGACTATTTTTTCGTCGAGATGGAAGAGTGATGACATTAAGTTAGTTGACGCGATTTAAGGTTAACAGTAAATGTGTTTGATTCCATAACATATATTAATCCTTCAGCATTCCATATATAGAACTAAATAGGATCCATGTAACTTGCATATGTCGGTTAGATACCTGTAGATCATCAAAAAAGAATCCATATAGAGAAAGTGAAATTAGCCCATATTATCCTAAATTCTTAACCACAAACATATATATTCAAATAAATAGAGTTAGGAGGCTTGTTTGCTCATATTAAATGGTATCACTGAAGAGGTTCTCCGTAATTGGATGATAATGACATTGGTTATTAGAGTCTTCTTAGATGACAGACCACAGAATTTCCAGAAATAGCATTAAATAAGATGTCAGGAGTAACTGATGACATGATGACAGATCACATACGGTAAATATAATTGGCACTTAGATTAATTTTGGGAATTTATATTTATTTTTGATGAATGACTTAAATAATGATCAGTAATAGTAATTTTTGATTATTTGAGAGTGAAGTAATGTTTCAATGACTTATCTTTATCTTTTCTTCCGTGAATGTATGAATATAAAGGACATTTAACCTGAAATACTCGACAAAAATACTAAAGGTTATTAAACGTGATATAATTTGTAATTATGAAACGTTGACAGATAGATGCAGGCAAAACAGATTGAAAACTTATGAATAGATCTGCAATGCATTGTATAAAAAATTAGGGGAAGAAGTTAAGGAATTATATTGTATATAAGCAAAGAAAGAGTAACAAACGTGATTTTAATTTAATATTTTATCATAAATAATGAGCATCTCTGGATCATTTTCTATATTCAACAGAAATAATGTATATACCAAGGGGTTATATTTTCTTTTATATCAAAGGCCTTTAAATATTTCATTTAAATATTTAGATTATTTAATTCGCGAGACTGAGACGTCCAACGAGCTGATATGATATCAATTTATCCGTTTGTCTCATCCGATGACTACTTCCGAAACCTGCGACCCCACATCGATATTGAATTGATAAAATTGAGCTAGTCTGCATCTTTTTGTGACTCGACCTGGACGCGGGAACGGCGCATATATTGATTTGAGGTAGAGAAGGCCCCTGTTCAGCATAGCAGGTGAGGCCGCCTAGGCAAGGTACTGGTCATCTTTACCAGTTTTATCCCCCGACTCTAAGTCTCGAGCTCCAGGACACTGTCCTTGAGGCGGTAGAGGTGGGAACCCTGTTGACCCTGGAGGGTAAACAGATTAAGAAAGAAAGAATGAATGAAATTTGAGGTAGAAAATAAAGTTTACTTCAGTTTACCTAGTATTTTTATTCGCATTTTACCTTCACGTTCCCTCAAATAATAATTTAATTTGTACAAAAAATTATAGCTACGGCGGAACTCGAACTCGCGTCGTCCCGGTTCGTAGACAAGAACGGTGATTCCTCGGCCAGAATATATGCGTTGCATTGGAATTGGGGGATTCGTCAATTTTTCGGAAATTATTAGGTTGCGAACCTGACAAGTTTAAGTAAAATGCGATCGCCTTTTAGTGTACTATCACCTCTACCTGGTCCGAAGCGGATCCTGCCTCATGAAATTTGTCCCCACGACTTACTGTTGAGTGCACCAAACAGGTACATTAAGCTCATTGAAATCGATTGGATGCAGGGTCTGACCTCTCCTTGTAAAAACTACAAGCAACTGCTGCAATGGAGACACTGATAAGTTTCAGTCTGTTGGAAACTCTAACCTATTTTCAACTTATTTTAGTACCTTGTTTATTATGGCTTTGGTAATTAGATATCTTTGTAGAAATATTTCTTCTGACGATTCTAGAAAGTCGTCATTTCTTAGTATGGGTGGTCCTTTGCCTTATTCAGTTTATAGATAGTCTACATACAGGAGTAAAGCTTCAAACTTACGTCTTCTACATGCCTCCATTTTGAAATTTTAGCAGCTGTTAAGAGGTTTAACATGGGGCTGCTGACATGTTAATTTAACACAAATATTAACAACTTGTTAAAGTTAACAATTCTTGATGATACGACCATTTTGTTCAATTATGTGTTAAGTATCCTTAACAGCAGTGTTAACACTCGACATTCGTCGAAGAAACTGTGCCTGAAAAGTTTTACAATGAGGTATCAAGGGAGACCCGGACAGCTATTCTTGCTAGTGCAGTTAAAGTTGTTGCAATTAAGCGAAAAAGAAAAGAAAGAAGAGAGTAGAATGCCAGAAACTCGAGGCACGGTTTCTTCAATTGAGATTAATGTTATTAGCAAACAGATAATCGTTATATACGCGACAATCGTGACTTACGTCAGGAAATGATGATGATAATAAAAAAGAATCATCATCATCATCATCATCATCATCATCATAACAATAATGTATAAAGGGATTCGCTAATGGTTTTTTATATATAAAATAAGAGTTTTGTCTGTACATGGCTCAGCATTTAAAAAGGATGGTATTTCTGTATCGGTCGTGTCCACAGTAGCAAGAAATGCACTTTTTAATTTTCCGTAATTTCTGTCCGTCTGTATGTAAGTATGTATGTATGTATGTATGTATGTATGTATGTATGTGATGTGACCGTATGCTTCTAGTCAAGTGGTCGAATGTAGGGTAGTATGACAAGAATCTGGTTCTTTGTCGGCATCGCACGTGGTTGTCCCTGAGCAAGGCGGCGAGCGGTTTCAAACATGAAGGGGAGAGCACTAGCTGGATCAGAAAATAGAAATAGAAATAAATGAGGAAGAGAGAAGAAAATAGATGGAATATGTTTGCGTACAGTAGTATTTGATTAAAAGTAAATAATATTATTAATAACATCGACGGCGTGATATGTGTACTTACGAATGTGTATAAAAGTGAAATTAGACTGAACAGTGACAATGATATCACGTGTAAACTACAATAATTAGTATTTGAATTTATATTTAACTTTGAATGGTGTACTGGTAGAAAGTAATATGAATTTAATTAAAGGAGCTGACAAGAATTCAGTACTTGAACTGACTCGTACTTCCTACGATCAGTGGGGCATGGCATTACTTAAAGGGAGTCATACGCACGCTCATTCTCACTCATTGCATTTATTCTTCAGCTACGCTCGGTACATTCGTCTACGAGAACGTCAGTTGAGATCCAGTCATCACCAGGGATAGTGGTCGCATATCCAGCGTTAAGCCTATACTTAAATTGTGCCAGACTACACGACTACAATTAGTGTATTCAACCAACAGACGTCGAATGGAGGCAGATAAATAATTAAAGTACGTGTTTTTCAGTAATAATTTGCAGGATTGTGCCTAGGACTTTCTCTAATTTATTCTGTACAAGTTTCAGCCAAATCATCGGGAAGTGTAGAGTTCAAGAGGACCTCAACAGCATACATCGCAAGAAGATGGGAGTTCGTACCGCATTCTACACATATTTCATCATGAACTTCCTAAATCTACGGACCGTCGCCAACGGAGAAGAGATGCAAGGATTTCAACCCTAGACTGTTCGACTGAGGACATCAGGAGCTCAACATGAAGCATACAGTATAAGTTAAGTCGACAACGTCTTTATTTATATCTGTTCTTTGTAGCAATTTATTTCTTTACCTATTCTTTTGATGTGACCTTGTAGTCTGTAGTTGATTCATTTCTCATGTTATTTCATTAATCGTTCCCTAATGTTCGAGTTAGGACATGAAGTTTAGTTCGTGTACTTGATTCATATTCATAACCACGTGTTACTGAGTTCTGAAATGATAGATCAGCGGAAGTTATCCATGTGTTATCGTAACCATCCTTTCTTATTTAACGAATTTTATTGCATTAGTGTGTTAATCTGTGTCGTAGGAATTTGAGATAATATTTTCCCTATATTTTTCGATATTTCCGTGATATTTGGACTTCCATTCGTACCTCGTGGTAAATGTGGTATGTCATCAGGATGTTAATTCCGGAATGAGATCATGGATTTATTAGGAGTACGTGAGTAGAGATATATAATTCTTAATGGTATATTTAATCATCGAGACGAAGTTAATGGAAGTAAGACTTGCTTTTTGGACAATAACATGTTCTTACGTAATTTTCTGACTACACGTTTTGTGATATACAGTTGTGGAGAATATTAGTCGTCGTTATAAGGGTGTAATTGTACTATGAATTTATGAAGAAATGGTACACGTGATATGAGTCGTCCGATAGTGAATTGTGACGTGTGTGTGCGACGATATTTTTAATACATCATATTGATCTTGGAAGGAAATAGATAATGGTTCTTCGAGAATATATAAACTGTAGTCACTTTGATAAAGTCTTCTGATGATATTAAGTATATGTCGATAGGTGTGCTCCAAAATTCTGTCTTAATATTTAGGAATAAGCTTATCCTGTTGAAACTTACGGAAATCATTAATTCAAAGCCTCGAATGTTTGTGTGAATCTTATTGGAAAAGGATTAAATTTGGAGGTAGATTATCAAATAAATATCCAGAACAGACTGTTGTTCGACACCAAGAGAGCTCACTTTTATCGCTCGTATTCGTACCCATGTGGAGACTTCACATTTTCAATGATACCTCAGAATGAATCTAATGGAGAGCGATAATGTTAATTTGTACGTGGACGTGATGTAAATATTGCACATATTTCTTCTTTAGAATTTTTCCTGTAGATAGTTGGTAGAATTAGTCATATTTTCTAATTATAAGTTATGTCTTGTATATTTCAGATGTATGTGTTCTGTTAACAGAGGGAATAATCGATGATATTTTAGTTACATTTAATTTACAATTTTGACAGCATTCCAACGTCGATAAATTATTTTGATTTAAAGGTTTTTGAGGATTAATAATTTCGATTCCTTATAGATGACCATTTAACGATAACGTTAGATCTTAGTTCTCACGAGGAGATAAGTGAGAATAACTTTGAGCAGATATACTCGACGTCTCGAGTTAATTTTTACTTCATTTCAAAGCACGTGAAAAGTCCTCAATTAGTGAAGGAAACTTAGTGTAAGCGTGTAATGATGTGAGGCTATAGGTTAAGTATATCACTCTGCCGTGTTTTAATTTTGTAGTTTATGTGTGTAATGTTATATCCCTGGTGTAAAATGAATTGAGTTAGTGCATTCAGTGTTGTATTATCAGCCACGATTTGCATATCGTTGAATTAAGGCTATCAGTGAGAGAAATCACCATGCTAAGACTTGTTGTGTGCCTAGCTGCAAAGCAAATAATAAACAAGGAGAATACACTCCCGTATCTGTGTTTCCTTCTGATGAAGAAAAAGTTAAGTTATGGAAGAAGGCTATTCTTAGGGAAAAGTTAATCGTTAATCACCACACAGTTGTATCAACCAATTTCCTGAAGACTAAATTCTGAGGGAAATAAGAGTGCATCGTCCAGATGGTGAGTTAAAATTTCTTATTATGTCGAAAACATGGGTAACATTAGATATATTTCATGAAGTAAGACACGGTTTATTTGAATTCGGTGTATCTGAAAATTCAAGTCCAATTTATGCATTTTAGGTAGAAATGTATTGTGTAATAATATTGCTGAGATTTTTCCTATCAAATTTCATATCATAGGCAATAGAACAGGGTTATTCCGTGAAAACTGAATATGAAAATAATTGTATAGGCTTTATTTGCTGTTTAAAAATCTACGTTTTTTAAACAATAACTGTATTTCATGACAGTGACAGTAAATATTTTGTTATTGTTGGAGGTTAGCTTACTCCTAATCTTTCTTGTAGGTACTGAATCGGTGGTACAGAAATAATTTACATTTGTGGTATATTGTATTGGTAATCGTTTGCTTGTTTTCTATCAGTGAATATGTGTGAATGTTCAAGTTGACTAGAAAATGCATAGAAATCACAAAGAATATGTCTCAAAGTGTTAGCCTGTACTCACGGAAAAAGACGGATATACGCGAGAAATAGAACGTTACGGGGAAGGATATGCATTGTATGTCAGAACTAACAAATATTTATGAATAGTGCTTGGTTTTATAAGGTGTTAACAGTTTCTCAAGTAATTTAAACGAATGTGATATTCAAGTGGAGCGGATGCATATCGCCTCCAAGTCCCACCCTAAGCGTGACGTCATCAGAGTTACAGTACGGCCTGGACATCACGAGGGCAGTGCGTGTACCATCCCATTTGTCTGAATTATTTTTATGTCACGTCAAGAATCATCAGTAATTTAACTTAACGTAGCGATCATTTCCCATAATCAAAGATAATCAGAATGGCAAAAGTATTTCTTTTATTTTGAATAAATCATGGCATAATACTAATTGAATATCGATTACTCTTATTTCCGAACCTAATGTTTAATCCTGCAATTTGTATTTATTCATTCATTAATATCATGTCGAACTGAGCACCCCTGGGGTGTCTTGTTCTCCGACTTGATAATAGGGGCGCAGAGTATGTATGTATGTATGTATGTATGTATGTATGTATGTATGTAACCTTTCAATGACGTCGAGGTCGAGAGTGAAGGATTCATTGAAAGTTATAAATAAACAGATTAAAGAGAAGGGCACAGAAGTACGTGAATCGCCGAAATTACGGCCAAGTTATATGTTCCATCACGTATAAAAACTGATACAACTCGCATAGTTATATGGGATCTTACGGAATAAAGTGGATAAATCAAGCTCAGAACCCCGTGGTATACAAACGATTGAGTTAAGAATAATTCAGATATAAGCGGAGATTAGTAATGAAAACTATGTCAACAGCTGTGAAGAGAAAAGGTCATATATAACATTTAGTCCGGGAAACGTCATCGTCGCCATAAGACCTATCTGTGTCGGTGCGACGTAAAGCAACTAGCAAAAAAAAAGTCATAGCGGAGGCCATGGAATGACTTACAATCCTGCACGGCTAACCATCAAGAAGGCGTGTGCGAAGTGACGTATCATATGTGTTGGAAGAGTAAATAATTGGTAGAATGTTTTCCTTTGCCAAGTTCTGCGAGTGAAGAGAGTGACTGTAATGTTAAAGTTCGTCAAATGCCAGAAACAGGTGCAATGGAGATCATAAGATGGTAGCTCTATGAGTCATGAAATGCGAACCGATTATTATTGTAAGATAATTAAAGTGGAATTTTTTTTCGTCGTCACTGTATAAAGGAAAAGCAGATAGTAGGTCGACATTGGAAATAGCTCCGGTGTATACTAAACACTGAGTTCTATAGGATATTAAGAGAGCAGATCGCTTAAATAAGATTAATAATTGAATATACGACACAGATATATTGCAGGGGAGGGTTAGTAAATGAAAGTGTGGATATAAAAATCTAATTAAACTCTCTTTAACAAATTTTGTACGAGTTTCAGGATTGGAAGCCAGCAAGATCACTGTCTATTATGATCCAGGATACCAATAACATGGAGATGCGCGCTTAAAAGCTAACTGGATCCCTGATGGATCCGAGCTCTGCTGGAATGACCGGAATAACGTAAAACATATGTCCAGAAAGCTGATAACCTGGAGAATGGGATGAACGTCTGTGTCTTCAGTGATAAGTACCCCTACATTGTCTTTCCTTGTTCTATTTGTAGCAGCTTAATGTAGAGCTAGATTTTGTCATCACATTCAGGTGACTTTAAGAAACGACTTGAATAACCTAACGGGCCGGTTGTTGTTATTTTGTGAAGTGTTGGTCTGGCTGTCTATGAGATAGGATTTTAGCTTACCGTCAGCGTTTGATAGGGTTAGGCGTTTATAATTCATTCGTTGTTCTTACGCTAGTGGAAATTAATCGCGGTAAGATAATGTCGAGTGTCTACAGGTAAGTTCTCTGAATGCGTGTGTGTAATATTATTAATGTTGTGATCCTCTTACATGACTTGTTCCGCAGAACGTTGGTGAAGTGTTCATTCAGTAGGAATTGTGTGATATTCATATGCATGGAATTAAGGCTCTTCGATGCCTATGCTTGTTTATTCGAGTGTTAATGTTGATGTGGTGCACATTTTTGATGAAGTGTGGCGAGCGTAGTCGTCAGATATGTTTTGATACGGTAGTGATAGTAGACGAGATTTATTGAATTGCATGTTACAGTCGTACGTTTGATCTTTGAGATGGTCATTGAGTTAGGGTAATTTTGTTGAATGAAATGTTCGCTGCATATTTTGAGTATTGGATGGACAAGCGACGTATGTAATGTTAGAATTTGAAGGTATTTCGGAGAATTTAGTGCCGAGCGCATAGGATTTGTCATGATATGTATTATGGTACAGCATTAAGAGAAATGAATAGACGTGCGGATGAATAGATAGGATCTTCAGTAATTCATACACCCGAACGGTAGACAGATGTATTTTAGGATCAATGTCACCTGCTATCGTTCGACATATTGCTTTATGTAGTTGTTTGAGCATTAGAATTATTTTTAGCAGATCTGGAGAAGAAGCTGATGCATCGCAGACCTTCCAACATTGTATTATTTGTTCATGTCAGTAGTTAGCAGATATTATTTTTCAGGCACGGCAACAGTTAGAATCCAGACGGGAGTAACGACACCGTGATATTTAGTTATGGAATTATTTGTGTCTTGGTTGATTAATAGATATGATTCTGTGTCATATTAGAGAAATGACCGTTAAGGGAATTCAAGTTGTTCATTAGCTAGGTAGGTGTTTGAATGACGACATAGATAGAACAGAGAAAGCAAGTTACGGGTAAAAGTGATTTTTTAAGATGAATGAACAAACAAGCAGGAGAAGTGAAAGACTTCCGATTGATAGAAGTTTCTTGTGTGATTTTTTTTTCCTTCTTCATAATGGAAGTATCTGAAAGACAGTTACGATTTATTTTAATATTTGAATCTAATGTTAAATAATGCCTCAAGGATAGATTTTTAGAGCCAACAGAGTGTGATAGGACTTATATAATGATAACTCTCCGTGATGTTGCTTATTCAGATTATTATTATTATTATTATTATTATTATTATTATTATTATTATTATTATTATATTTTTCCTAGGATTATTTCATTAAATTTAATATTCTTCCAAACTTTTATTGTGGTTATCATTTCTTGAATGAGATTTAAGAGCCTAGATATAATTTGGTAGGATGTTGAATCATTAGCTTTCGATTAACATTTGATGAGATGTGACCGGTACTCGTCGAAGGGTGGAGTTTCACGCGAACCACTGAATTCTAGCCGAGGCCCAACAGAAGAAAAGTATCATTCTCCAAACCATACGCGTCCACGAACGGTCATAGTATGTATGTATGTATGTATGTATGTATGTATGTATGTATGTATGTATGTATGTATGTATGTATGTATGTATGTATGTATGTATACGCATCACGAGAAAACGGCTGAGGAGACTTTTTTGGTTATTTGCTTTACGTTGCACCGACGATGGGACAGCAAAAGCCTAGGAATGGGAAGGAAGCGGCCGTGGCCTTAATTAAGGTACAGCCCCAGCATTTGCCTGGTGTGAAAATGGGAAACCACGGAAAACCATCTTCAGGGCTGCCGACAGTGGGGTTCGAACCCACTATCTGCCGGATGCGAGCTCACAACTGCGCGCTCCTAACCGCACGGCCAACCCGCCCGGTAAAAGAGAATTTAATGAAAATCGGTATGCAAAGTCGGGGAATAAGTCGCTATAATCTAGTGTGCCGCTTTTTCATTGTGTAGATCAGAAAGACCCATAACCGAAATAGCGAGAATGCAGACGCGAAGAATCCAGCACGGCAAAGTTCTTCAAACATGGCGTCCGGTCGTACCGAATGTAACAGCCTGTCTGAACACTGGCGGGAAGTAGCTGGGGAGTTAGATCAGTTTCTTCTTTAGCATGCCATTCCTCTGGTTCATAAATTTTCTGATACTACTGGTACGTAGCACACTGCTTCATCATAGCATTCAAGCTATTAAATCCCTACTCTGAGGCACTGGCTGGAATGAGCAGTGTGCATATTTAACGGAATAACTGCAGAGGAGTGTTCACGGCTGTCTGCGGCCTGGTCATTCCAGCTCTGGAACTTTGGACTGTTAGATCGGCGCAGTAGAACTGTTCGTTTAAGAGTGAGAAAATGTGCAGTTTTTCATTTGATCGAGTATTTTATATGATAGCATTGCATTTAATCGCTACATTCCTACTGGCGTTTTTGTAATGACCTATGTTGACTTCAGTTAGGAAAACCACAAAGTCAGTCTTTCTGAGAATCCCGTAGCAAAGCACGGGTACATCAGCTAGTAGGATAATATAATTGGAATGTCCTTAAATATGTCAAAATAATGTTATGGTGCATTTAGGTAACTCAATGGGCATAAGAGAATGTCATTGTTGTCTATAGGATTGAAAGATGAGCAATAATTAAATTCTTTCCGAAACGTAAATAGGATAATTTCCCTGCAAGAAGAGGATACTTCGTGTCTCTATACCAGTGAAGGATTCTGGATAGTTGAGATCAAAGAGCCATATGATTGAACTACGTGTAATGCTCCTTTAATGAAAGCTGATATTTACGCGACTATAAGAGGAATAATAAATTAATCGACGACGTATAAGGAACACAAGAAAGAATAATAAGGAATCTACGACAGATGATAGCGATGAAATTGAGGAACGATAAAACAGGATCAAGATGATGAAAGAATAGTATAACTGTTGAAAGGACCAGGTAATTATTGTACCCAGACGCACGACGTAATGGTTTGTAATGAAATAAATAGTTAGCTTATTTATAAATGTTAATGCTGTATTTTATGTTACCAGACTGAATTATGGCATGTCCAATTATTTCCATATGTCAAATTTTCATGGGAAATGTAATGATGATAATAACGATGATGATTTTCAGAGTATTTGATAATGTTGATATTTTTATCACTTAAATGAGACGGTCTTTAATATTCTGTGTGCAATTATAAAACGCATGGACACAAGTAATGAATATTTCAGATTATTAAGGTGATCAGGAAAGTAAATCTGAGTCATGGTCAGCGGTTTTGTTTCAGTGAGAGATTATTAATAGTCACTGGGCAGGGAAGCCGCATTTATAAGATGTTAGAGGGAGTCAATAAGACAACAGTTATCCTATCATTATGGTATTTTATGACATGTCAAATACGTGAAGATATTTTATTTGTTACCAGTCAGGATAACATACGATGCATTGTATTTCAGGAGAGTATTTAAGCCATAGAGATAGGATCGATGATGCTTATCTGACACTTCGCTTGTAACCACTTAATTTGAATCAATGTGCGAGAATCATCCACATTTTATTGTCGTGACTGGAGGACAATTTGGTTGCTTTTTAAAACATTAAGGCATTTCTATTATACTATGAAGGCAAGGCACATACAACTAAATCTCTGAACAGACCTCTGGTGAATTGTAAATAGCAATATTAGGCCATAAATGTATCGTTTACCAGTTGTTTGAAGTAATTCAGAGGTAAATCAGAATAATCACAGATCCATAGGAATCTTACAGCGAAACATGTATTGAACCCTTGACTTAAAATTATGGGTTCAGTACAATACTAGTCTATAACATGTCAGGAAGGTCTGTTTAGGCGATCGAAAGAAAGAATAGTAGAGGTAACTGACATCCAATGATCCGTGTATATCAGTGTGCTCATATTCAGGTATTTGAACCTTAAACTGCAATTGTAAACTTGTGTAACTTTTCTCGAGGACCAAATGCTCGATGATAAATTTCATTTGAAACCAGGTAAAATAATAATGTCATAAATAATAAGGAGGAGCAGTGACTCCCTATCCATTGTGTGTTTGAAGGATAGATGTATTTTATTTCCGAGCAGTTTTAATTTTTTGATTCTTTCATTTTTTATTTGCAACCATTATTACGTATCTTTCAGCATAAAGTAATGAACTGCTCAGTGTATAACAAATCCATTATTAAGCGCGCTTAATAACGCAGAGTTGAGATTAATTTAATTATTAATTGATTATAAAAATATGAATTATTTACTTATCAAAATTAATGATAAATTAATTCGAACTTGGCACTGGAATCATCTGAGACATTGGCTGTTATAGTTTAGTAGGAATTTTTTGTTTGGGAATTATTTAAATGCTAATGATTTTTTTTCTTTTATTCATTTATGTAATTATTTTCCTTTGCTTCAATTTTTTAAAGTTTCCCTTCTTATTCAATAAATTAATTATTTTATACCAGTATGGCCAACTTTATTTCGATTAAATAGAGTGTAGAGTAGTTACACACGTATCCCTGAAACAAACAGACGACGAACTGATCGCCTCTGAGGAGAGTGTCTCTACCAGTGGCGGCTGGTGGTATCTGAAGCTGGGTGTTGCACCAAAATTTTCAGTGTTGCAATTTTAAATGAGAATCTTACAGAAATAACAATAATCCCTAGTATCCGTATGTAATGAACTGCATTCCCATTGAAACTGAAATATAACCAGCAATTAAAACACAGGAAATAATAGGCTATTTATACAGTATACCTACAGTTATTCTTACCTCACTAGAATTTAAAATTTGCACTCCTGTTTTTCATTGGTGCAAACTTGTCAGTCACTCGTTGATTGAATTCTGCGATTTCCATTACCAGATCTCTTTCTATAGAAAGCATTGCCAAGGCCGACAATCTTTCCTGGGTCATAGAGTTCCTTAAGAAAGTTTTTACCCTATTCAAAGTAGAAAAAACATCTTTCTGTTTCAACAGACGTCATAGAGATTGTAAGAATTCATTTCAATAGTTTCAAGCACTCACTGAACGTTTTCTCTAGGTTGTTGGTTATTATAAACTCTGCTAGACTAACAGCACCCGACAATGATCTGAATTCTTGTGCTAAATAGATGGACGATAGTTCATGGCGTAGTTTTAGTTTGTCCAAAAACGTATACACTGAACACATTGTCTGTAAGGTACCTTCAGGGAACTTAGAACAGTACAAGGAGAACTTCTCTGGAAGGAACAATGATGAAGCTACAAGATAACCTGAGAAGCTAAAACGATTTTTAGCCTGGGAAATTATCACATCGCACACTTCCTTTGCTTCTCTTTTCCATTCAGTCTTGTCCAATTTCTTTTTCTTCAATGAGTAATCGGTAGGTTCATTACCGCTCGTGAGGTCAATTTCTTCTCGGATCTTGGAGATGTTTACTTCAAATGCTGAAACGGCCTTATGTGCAGAACCCGCATCAGTGTCTCCGTGTTGTAGCTGACCGAAGAGAACTTCGACTAGTGGCATAGCCTAACTTTACGGAAGAATTCCAGCCAAAAATTGAAACTACAACTGGAAAGAACTTTTTTATGACCAAGAGCCTGACAAATTGTAGTTTCACTCATTACAGAGTCAACTCCAATATCTGGTTCATACACTTAATAAGATCTTCCTTGCAGTCATAAACTGTATTTACGCATCGAGATCTTTTCCTCACTACCTTGTCAAGTATCGCGGTCCGATGTGGGCTGTTTGAGAAGAATGCACAAATTCCTTGCAAACTTGAAAAAATATTTTCACATTGCGGTTGATTGATGTTGCCTTGCGGATTACAAGATTAACTTGATGGGCATAGCAATGCACATATTCTGTGCTAGGATAGGATTTTTTACAATAGCTTGTACCCCACCAGAGGAACCAGCCATAACGGATGCCCCGTCATAGGTGTCTGTGCAATTAACTTTTGGGGAGTTTCATTTACTTTGTGCTTCTTTAACTCTTCCAATAAACACGCAGTCAATGTCTGTGCGTCATGTTTTGCAGGAGACAGGAAACTCCAGAACCTTTCTATTGGTTTGCCTCTTACTACGTAACGGTACACAACAGCCATCTGGAATATATTGGAAATGTCACTGGTTTCATTTGCTATAATAGCTAAAAATTCTGATTCCCTTATTTGTTTTGATAGCTCTTCCTGGAATACCTCCAACATAATTATCAAAAGTTCATTTTGAATTGTTTTTGATGTTCTTTTGAAAACAGTTGTCTTTTCCTAATGAACTTTTAGCACGGCATCCAATTCAGCGCTAAAATTAATTAGTCCTCTGAAAACACCTGGGTCTGATGATGGTTCAGTTTCATCGTGCCTCCTTACGGCCAGTTCAAAAGAACCGCAGAAACGAATACAGTTTATTAAAATATTTAACACATGTTATGCCTAACTTCTTCGTTATACTCCGCAATTTTCCTTCTATACGCACTATCCAGTTGTGCAGCTACGTTGACAGTTGCTAAAAGTGTCAGTCTTAAACAGTTTTGAATGTGAACAGCTGAATATTCATGTTTCTTTACTTTGTTTCTTAAATGGTTTATGCCCGTAACTCCTACTTTGGTCCACGCGGGTTCCCCACCAAACAACAAGCAAGGGAAGCAGAATAACGCATTTTTAATTTCGCAACCACATAAACAATCACTATTTGTATAAATATCCCTTTTAAACGCCCCCTAAACTCGATTTCCAGTATTAATATTCTGCACAATATTTAAGTCCGGTAATGGTCTTCGAGTGTCTTTACGGTTTCTCCTCATCAGAAAGCTGGAAAAACTCTAACTTGTAAATTACTTACAGTATTCATCTTCACTCACACTCCGCTGCACATGAGATTACACCTTGAAAAGTTAATATTTCAAACCAGACATTCAGTTAAAGCAAAATACTAATACACCCACAGGTGATAGATTTGACCGATAATGCCATGACACGACACCAACAGTCAAACTAAACTACATTAACACCGGCAGCTTTGTGACAAACTCTTACTCACAATCTAGAATCAATCAGTTATAATAATAACGCACAGAAAAACTATCTACAACCAAAACACTCAATCACCTGAAACACACCAAGACCTACACGTGATAAATGTAAACCAACGTCTACAGTAACCAACAACCCCATGTAGCAAATCGCAATAGTCCAGCCGTTTATCAACAATCAACATGTGACAATGTTGTCACAAAGCTCGTTTTACGGTTGACAAAAGTATAACGTGAAGTTATGCTGATGAGAAAACGTTTCCTCCGAAAGTATATCCTCAAAACAAATTTTGCGATAAAAAAAATGGTCATGATTGCCCATGAAATACAAATGTTGGTAACATTGTGAATGATGCGGTACAGCTTACCCTAGTGGCGTGGAAAAGAAATTACCGTTGCGAGAGGAGAGAAAGCAGGGATGAAGTCATCTCTGCAGAGTGGTGCAATCTAACGGGGACATCTGAAATTGTTTTTCGTTAGGGGACTTGCTGTTCTCGTGCAACTCGCTAGGACCGATAATGGCGGGCTTGCTACCTGATGCTATACATCGTATACAGGCCTAGGCTTGTCCCTGCTGAAACTAAATAGCGGCGCGCTGTGCGCTAGGGAGTTTGGCGTAGGAAAGTTAACCCCCTGAGTTTGATTTGAAGACGGCGGAGTTTAATGGTCCATTACGAAGCATTAGTACATCGAACGACAAAAGATGGTTGGTTTTAACACATTTTAGAGTACATGTTAGGTTTATTAAACTGCAAAATAGGAAGAAAAGACGACCAATGAAGCGTAAAATTATTGGGAGTTGTGCAACCCTGCAACAATACCACGCAGCGCCCTTGGTCTCCACGCCGTAAGTATTCTATTTTTGTATCGTGTCGCAATCTAACCTGTCCTGAAAGGTGTGTTATACCTTTGCGCCACTGACATTCAGTGCGTACTACGTCATGCATTTCCCCTACTTCTTCCCCCACTTGCTCGCTAAGCTGCTCTCGCTCCTCAAGAGCGGGGAGCAAACTGGCTCCCAAGGCATTTCGCTCTCGATTGACGATGCCTGCAGTACAACACTGCCAAATCTAAATGTCAAGAAATTATTTTTGCTTTATCTTGAATTGATGATGATGATGATGATGCCTGTTCTCTAGTTGTTGCTCCTGATATTGCCACTCCGTTTTCTCGTTGTTGTGTGAACCATTAAGCATATCGCTTCATTCTTAGATAGTTCCATAGTTTTCTTATTGGGTATCTTGGAAGAATGCTCTTCTAGTTTATCTCTCATTTTAACCAAGTCCGAAACCGTGGAAATCCCCCACAATTATATCTGCGACTTCAGTTCGCAAAATGTCTCATTTTTCACTCTTCCGACTCCTCAAGTTTTTGTTCAATTGCAATCACAACCAGTTTTCGCTTTTCCTATATAACCCTATTGTACGCACAACTGATCGAGCCGTAATGTCTAACCCGTCTGCCGGAATTGCGGGTGCAGGGGGTTGGTTCAGCCGGCTCGCGTGAATAACAGGAAGTGGTGTTGACCTCGCACGCTTTTCCCCGACATGCTCAGTGACAACTATAACCTTTTCTTCAGAACTTACTTCTTTGTGTTCCACAATCACAGTCAATAGTATAATGTTTATGTTTCTTTATAAAAATTCAGTTACACGTTTCGGTTAAACCTATATTCGGTTGACAGAGGTTCAGTTAACGGAGGTTTTACTGTACTTATTATACCAAGAACGAAGCCGAATCTGAAAGCCAACCGAGTTCAATCGCTCTAGCTCTTATGGTTCCTGAGAAAAGTAAACCTAAAGATTAAAAAAAAATGACATTTTCGGAAATGAAATGTTAGCAGTCCCTCAGCTGTCCAGAGCGACTTTCAGGTTTGGCAGTTCTGTCCACAGAAAAGGAAGTTCTGCACCAACTGTAAAGCACAGACACATTTTATGATAATGTCATCACAAGATTCACAAAACAAGAGAGACAGCTAGATTTCACCTTCAACTAGACTCAAAGCAACAAAAAAATCTTTTACAATTTCCTTTAACTTGCACAGACACAGATAGGTCATATGGCGACGATGTGATAGGAGAGGTCTAGGAGTGGGAAGAAAGCGGCCGTGGCCGTAATTAAGGTATATCCGCAGCATTTGCCTGGTGTGAAAATGGAAAACCATAGAAAACCATCTTCAAGGCTGAAGACAGTGGGGCTCGAACCCACTATCTCCCGATTACTGGATACTGGCCGCACTCAAGCGACTGCAGGTATCGAGCTCGGTAAAGAAGTGATAAAAATCATGGACCTCATTATTTAGGAAATTACGAAAGAAAGAAAGAAAGAAAGAAAGAAAGAAAGAAAGAAAGAATGTGTCAAGCTCACAGCTGCGCGACCCTAACCGCACGGCTAACTCGCCCGGTTAACAAAAAATCTTGTGGCGGGACTTCATGCATAGTTTTGTTAGTTGTTGAGCACACAGTGGACAATAGAAGAACTTCTGACAAAAACGTAGCAAATAAGTTACTATCAATTTTGAGTTAGGTCTATGTGTACAACGTAACATGCATGATGCTGTTGCACCAGTGTCAGAGGTATTTCAAGTCGGCTTCCAGGCTGAATTGTAAAAAGTATAACTGGACAAAGAGTTTTCTGATACATACATAAGAGATCAAGGAGTTTTTTTAACAGAATAGTGAAGGGTGATGCATGAAATAGACATGATTTCTACTAATCTAAGTACTTCGATGCAGAAAACTGAATACAATAACAATTTTCAGACAAAAAACGCAACAATGACACGCTTGTCTTCGTTTTTTACGGATTATGCACTGTCAATGGTGTGCCCGTTACATCTCGTAGACATTTACAAAATGGCGCCGGAGGAAGGTATGGCCCACTCGGTTTAGAAGAATATGCAATGAGTATATAATGCGATATATAATAGAAGGCCATGTATATCTAGGAACGGACAGATACTGAAGGCAGTACGGAATAGTAAAAAGTCAGGTAGATTGTCCTAAAAAAATTGAAATGAGGGGATTGTTTAAAAACTTACTTAAAAAATTGGATCGGAAGAGTGAAGACGTGACCAGCGATCGAGCTACATATTGCACGAAATTACAAGAGATTTGGGAAAAATTCCTGAAGAAAAGATATTCTCGTTGAAAAGAAAATAATAAGATCAACTTACTAAGAAACCATAGTTAGCTGAAATATCATAGCAAAGCAAGATACGATTAAATACGCTTAGCAGGATCCCGAGAGCAAGCTTATCAAATCTGCAAGAAGGGGCCAATTCGAACCGCATTAGAGATATATATAAACCGAAGCAAGAATATTTTATTCTTATTCAAGCTGGAAGAAGAAGAACTTTAAATACTATTAAAGCAACATTTGGAGATTTTCCCCGAGATAGCTGATACATATATGTAATACGTTATATCGAAGAGATTAGAGTTTATAGCTCAAAAGAAGAAAAAGAACAGTTGCTGGAGAAACATTATTCTCAGATGAATTGAATTATGACAATTTTCTTCTCGGAAATGTCTATTTTTGTTGCCAGCAGAATTGACATGATTATCAACTGTTAAACGTGCATGATGGACCGAACTGGAGAGAGGAACAGCCCAACCAGATGACCAGCCCATGGTGAGAAATGGATCATCCAACCTGATGACCAGACCATATTGTAATGCAGAAGGTTATATTATGAATTACGATAAAGGCAAGGAATATATGTGTTTAAAGAAATGCTATGACACATTTTTTTTTTTGCTAGGGGCTTTACGTCGCACCGACACAGATAGGTCTTATGGCGACGATAGGATAGGATAGGCCTAGGAGTTGGAAGGAAGCGGCCGTGGCCTTAAATAAGGTACAGCCCCATCATTTGCCTGGTGTGAAAATGGGAAACCACGGAAAACAATCTTCAGGGCTGGCGATAGTGGGATTCGAACCTACTATCTCCCGGATGCAAGCTCACAGCCGCGCGCCTCTACGCGCACGGCCAACTCGCCCGGTATATGACACATTTAAAAAGGTAAGGATTCTTATAAACGATGCATATACGTAAGTAGAAGTACATCGCGGGAATGACCTGAACCAAGGTATGAATACTATATACCGAAATTTAATTGAGATTTAGATAATATGATAGCAGTAGATGCTGTATTTGAAGCATGAGAATACTTTATGTCAAAGTCAAGACGCGGTAATATAATCCCAAAGCATAGATGTGTGATATTTATATTTAGACTGCCTAAATGAATAGAGTAACTTGTACAGCAAGGTAATGATTGGAATATAAGGAGACGGAAGCACATTGAGCCTGAAATGAATATGTATGCGAAACAAGAATTATGTGAATATTTATATATGTAATTTACGTCTTCTGGAACAGTGTTTATTTGAATTTACATTTTATAAGAGGTTAATAGATCGGGAAATGGTAGGCTAGGAGCCGAATTTAACAGGCACTAGGGATATAAGCCTTAGCGCGTGAATTGTTACTAAAACATATCCAAGAAGAAACTCGAATCAAATGAGTTCAGATTTTAGTTCATTTTATTTATTTTGTTCATTTTTATTTCATTTTATTCAGATTTTATTCAGATGTTATTCAGATTTTATGTAGCTTACCTGTTCAGTATGGTGATATACAGGTGATTATGAGGAGTTTAGACATCATTACAATATCATCTTCAATGAAAGGAGTTATGTTCAAGTTCACTTTGGATGTCCTATGGTTAATTATGAATAATAATATTTATATTTGATTTCATTTCGGAAACGACTTAAAATAAGTTAACATTTAGAATTTGTGAGTGGTGAATTCTTTCATCTTAGTTAATCCTTAAGCTAGTTTGTAAGACATAATTAATTCGTTGAGTAGGTGTTTGAATAGAATTTATTATGGAATTAAAACGTCAGCACTTGATATAGGAGAACTATTTTCTTAATATTACGTCTTCGGGTGATCTTGTATCTAATTGAATTCATGTAAAGCGAAACTTAGCAAAAATTTTCAGATTTTTCATGTGCAATGGTAAACCCTGAGAAGAAATTGAGCTGCTGGGAAATATTTTGCAAACCGTTGCATCAACGGGTGCAATAGGAATAAATAAACTATTTCTATACGTCTCAATAAGTTAATTGGAGCTTTAAAAAGATATCAGTTTTAAACTAGTAGATCTGTAGATTTAAAATCTACTACTTATTTTGTGTTTCCTGAAAAGCCAAGGATTTGGCATGATACCGTACGCTCTGGTTAGAAGTCCTTCAATTTTCATGAGATTACAGTTAAGTCTATATGGTTACAGCTAGGTTACATTCTTTTATGTAATGATGTAGGCCTACGTTAAATTGTACTTCCTGCGTCCGGTAATTAGTATGTCCTATTTTAGACAGCATACCCACTTTTCAAAACCACTGCACGCCACTGAATTCCATGCCTGTTGCACTTGGTCGATCAATGCAGGGATGGTTATTGCTGGTTGTGGATGACGCTGGAGTTGTCATCCGAAGAAGTCCCATACGTGCGCGATTGGGGACAGATCGGGAAATTGAGCAGGCCAAGGCATCATGTCGGCACACTGCAGAGCACATTGGGTTACAACAGCGGCATGGGGGCGTGCATTATTCTGTTGGAAAACACCCCCGGGAATGCTGTTCATGAATAGCAGCACAACAGGTCGAATCACTAGACGGCCGTACACATCTGCATTCAGGGTACGTGGCATAACCACGAGAGTGCTCCTGCTTTAATAGGAAGTTGCTCACCAGACCAGAACTCCCGGTGTTGGTCCAGTGTATCGACGCCGCAGACAGATGGAATGAAGGCGCTCAGCTGGCCTAGGGTTACCAGACGTCCGTATTTATTTTAATTATTTGCTGATTGTCCGTATTTTCGTCTAATAATGTTAAAATGAAATTTTTCCAACTGGAAACCCATTTTCGTAAACTTAGACTCGCTTATTCCATAACCTTTGACATCAGCTGCAGCTTGAACTGTTTAAATTCCTGTAGTCTTTGACTAGTATATTATCGCTGGTCGAAGTCGATAGTCGAAGCTGGCGATAGCATACGGAAACTGAAGCTAAAGACAAATAATTTTCGTCCATACTGCTGCTTAGTTGTGCCACAATACTCTACAATATATGTTGTGATCTGTTGGTACGTTAAATGTATTATGGGGAAAAGAAAGTGTAAGTTCACTGCTGAATTGGAGAAAAGATATAAATGTTTCAAAACGGGCCGCACCGACGAAGAAGCCTGTGTCTAGTATGTAAACCAGGAACATACGTTTCTGTGGCTAATCGTGGGGCTATGGATTTAGAAAGTCACATTACAACGGGCAAACATAAAGCTAATGTTCAAAGTGCATCAATTTCAACTTCAAATAATGTGTTGACATATTTCAAAAAGAACAGATCACTAAAAGAAAATACGATTGCTGCATAGGGAGTTCTTGTGTACCAAAATGCTGTTCATCATGAGAGCTACAAAACTATGGATTGCATGTCTAAGCTTCCATCTAAATTATTTCCTGATTCTGAAATAGGGAAAAATATTCACTGTGCTCGTACACAGTCTGAGGCCATTGTCAATAATATACTTGGACCAAACTGTGTAAAAGTACCATTAATTCCAATGGCCAGAGGGATGGGTGTTTGTGCTGTCCCCAACATTTCTGCAACTCACACAACACTATCCTCCACCACAATAACACGTAGTTACGTACACATGGCAGATGCCGCCCACCCTCATCGGAGGGTCTACTTTACATGAGTTGCACTCTGCTAGAAATAGCCACACGAAATTATTATTATTATTATTATTATTATTATTATTATTATTATTATTATCATTGTGGATTTACTAAACGTCACCACAATCCTCTATTTACAACAAGTGCTGTGGCCTCAGTTCTATATATACCTCTTATTTTTAAATCGTTAGAAACTGGGTCTAAGAATGAATGGGTGAATATGAATTTGTTTACGTCGCTCCAACACAGATAGGTCTTATGGCGACGATGGGACAGGAAAGGCCTAGGAATGGAAAGGAAGCGGCCGTGGCCTTAATTAAGGTACAGCCCCAGCATTTGCCTGGTGTGAAAATGAATATGAATTTAAACAATCAGTGGATCCGACCCGCAATGCCTCACATTCCCAGAAACTAGCGTAAAACAATAGTATTTCTGACCAAGGGACTGGTTCTAAAGCACAATCCTGAATCGATGATTGTTGTCTGAAGGGGGCCAAAATCCAGGTCATCGGCCCCTCATAATGGTACTTATCGCTAGTGAAGTAGAACCATGGTATTTGTCATGTTGCGGTACTAATCAAAAGTAGCGTAGACTCGCGGTATTCCACACATTATGGTACTACTCACAGGTAATGTAATACGCGCATGTAACGCAGATCTATGGTGTTTCTCATATTGTGGCGCCACTTACAAGCAACGCAAACCTATGGTGTTCCTCACATAGGTGTACTAATCACAGGGACTCGCACTATCCCGTGGTGTTCCTCACACAGTGGGTACTAATCATGGAAAACGCAGACCTACGGTGTAGCTCATATAGTGGTACTATTCACAGGCAACGCCCAGACCCGTAGTGTTTCTCACATAATGGTACTAATTATGGGCAACGTAAGCCCATGGTGTTCGCATGTATCACGGGTACTGTAAAATGCATCCTGATTCACGCACTGTTGCTACTAATCACAAACCTATTGTGGTACTACTCGCAAGTAAAGGCGACCCATGGTGTTCCCCGCGTTATGGTGCTAATTACAAGTAGTCTCATGGTCCTAATTCAATCATCCCTTGGTCGTACCTTTCAGTCGCCTCTTACGACAGGCAAGGGATACCGTGGGTGTATTCCTCGTCTGCGCCCCCCCCCCCTCCCAACCCACAGGGGTTTGTGTATTTGGTCCGCGAGAGATATTTGGCTCAAGTTCGGTTAGGACCCCCTGTCCGCCACCTGGGACGCGCCACGTGGGAGAATCACCTCTCACCCTGCTACGCCAGCGTAGTAGGTTCGAGGTTGATACACTCTAGTATTGCTCGAACTCCGAAACTGTTCTCATCATGGAGGTAGTCGCTCAACAATCGGTTGTCATAATTAAATGGTTTAAGTTTTGAATGCATTCATATTACCTGTCAATAATATTCTGAATGAATGTGTACAAGTGGCATGCTTAATTGCACAAGTGGTATATACTAAATGTAAGCTATAATAAATATTCCATAACAAAAATCTTTTTCAGACTTAAATAATGCAATCTGCTGGTAAATTTGGGTAGGTATCGTCGGGGCTGCTGTTGTGTTCCTCGGGTTCAGGAGTTACTAATTTTTAGAGCCCATTGTAACAACACAAAGATTAGGAATGATTCGTTTTTGTTAACAGTAGTACGTATTAATAATAATAATAATAATAATAATAATAATAATAATAATAATAATAATAATAATAATAATAATAATAATAATAATAATAATAATACCAAGAGAGTAGAAGATTTCGAGGTGTTCCGTGAAGCTAGAAAAGACGCAACTAGAGTGTGCCGAGGTGCAAGGCGGCGTATGAGAAACAACATTTAGAAGAGATTGATCAGGATTTCCGAGAGTACAACATCAGGGACTTCTACTAAACGTTCAAGTCTAATCTGAAATGACACCAAGCCCCCGGTCTGTGCGTTAGAGTTGAAAATGGAAAATGGGTCTGACTAAAAAAGAAAATTGCAGTATTACGGCTCGGTACTTTGAGAATTTACCTCAGTTGTGACAGACAAAAAAAAAAAAAAAATCACCCCGGTGCCAGCGAATGCAAGGACCACCCAGGGAAAATTTAAATTAAAGAGAGTGTAATCACTCTGAAGAATAATAAAGCAGCCGAAGAGGACTTCATTGTGGCAGAACTACTTAAAATGGCGAATGAGGAAACTCTGGAGGAGATCTAGAGAACTGGCACTAACTCATCCTCTTCATAAGGTGACAAGAAGTTGTGGTCTTTTTACAATTTGCTTTACGTCGCACCGACACAGATAGGTCTATGTGGTGACGATAGGATAGGAAAGGGCAAGGAGTGGGAAGGAAGCGGCCGTGGCCTTAACTAAGGTACAGCCCCAGCATTTTCCTGGTGTGAAAATGGGAAACCACGGAAAACCATTTTCAGGGCTGCCAACAGTGGGGTTCGAACCCACTATCTCCCGAATGAAAGCTCACAGCTGCGCGAACCTTAGACAAGTAGGTAGCCAATAACATGGGGGCATTTCAATAGTGGCCGCTGCGTTCAAAATTCTCTCCAAGTCGAAGATCACCTGGATAGACAGATAGGAGAATAACACTCTGGCTTCAGGAAAGGCAGTTTCTACCCAGAATAGTTTTTCAACCTGAAGAACGTCATCAGACACAAGACGACAGGAGGGTAAAATTACGTGGTCATGTTTATTGATTTCAAGAAGGCGTACGACTCTATCGACCGGGAATCACTAATGAATGTTCTGGAAGAGTTTGGAGTGAATGACACGTTTACGATCAAAACATGCCTTACACCAGGTGATAGACTATTCCCACTCTTCTTCATGTTCTGTAAAAGTTCATTCGAGAGAGGAGTAAAATGTTGAGCCAAGAAGAAACAAACTAAGATCGGTTCAGGATTAGTCGAGGCTAAAGGAGTGTACATTGACTGCCTGGCCTTTGCGAATGAGTTGGTCATTTTTGCTAACGACATTGATTCAGCAATCAATAAGGTCAATAAGCTGACAGAAATAGCCAAGAAAGTAGGAATGCAGACTTCCTTTGAGAAGACAAAGTACATGGTGAACATCAGTGATGGATCAGACTGGATGATCACCAACAAGGGAACTGTCCACACTGTCGTACCGAAATATAAAATGAAATTTTGGTAGAGAGAATGAGAGGACCATAAGAAGGCAATGCACAAAAATTCAGCTGCCATTTCGATCTGTAAGGTCCTGAAATCGATACGGAAATGTCTAATAGAATTGCACGCGTTAGCGTACAGCTCGACGTGGACAGCCCTGGTGACCAGCTGAAGCGAGCCTTCTGCGCTAGCCTGTTGAAACACGTTCCCTTGAAAGAGCAGTCATGAATCCGGCTGATGTTCTAGAGTATGATTTACGTTATTTCCGTGAAAAAGGTTTCTCCTCTTCCCGTGAAATAAATTCGGAAGAAAGGGAGATGAGTCGTCATGTGATCGAACTAACTGAAAATCACCCTATGGGTGCCAGCATCGTCTCGGAGTCGTGTCTGGAGAGAAATAGTGACAGTGAAAGTGATAATGGAAGCAGCGACACATTATCTGAAAGAGAAGGCAGCATACCATTGCCAGGAACAAATTGTGTTACGGATCCGATTTTGAGCCCCTAGTCTGATTCCAGTTAATCCAGTGAAGAGACACCGCAGTCACCTAGCAAATCTACTAGTTCAAGCTAGGCTTCATAGTCCACAGAAGAAAGTTAAACAAACTGTAGGTCTCGCGTACAAGAGAAAAGCTGAAAATGTATGGTTAAATAGGAGGGGGGGGGGGGGAGGGTAACAAGGGGCTATCATTAACCACTGTTCGCAAAAGTTGTAAGGTGACGTCACTACAACTGTACAGGTGGAAGAATCTACGTCAGTAAGCCCCGCTGAACACAGGAAATTGATGTGTACAAAACTATTTTCTCGCTTTACAGAAGCAAGAAGACTGAAGCGGAATGTATGCGATGAAGATCTGCGACTGTGGGCCTTGGAAATTTCAAAATATATTTCAATGGGGCGAACTAATTTCAGCGCTTTTGCTAGTTGGTTGAGTCGTTTTAAGAAAAAGTACAGAATAAAAAGTAGAAAAAATTACGAAATTGGTATCCCGTACGTATCTGCAAGAAGACGACGAAAAAGATAAAATCGCAAAGAAATTTGTGGAAGCAGCTACAGAGATTTTTTGACTACATTCCTTCTTCAATATACAATACTGATCAGAGTGGTTTCGTGCACGAAATGAAAGCGTAAAGGACTATATTGTTTGTTGGTGAGAAACATACAGAAACAGTTGCTCAATCAGTTAGTGCACTCACCCATTCGTACACAATTATGACTATAATTAGTACGGTCGGTACTCTTTTCCCGAAATTATTCATTGTACTATAGGAGGCAACTGGAAATTTCAATCTGATAATTTCCAAAGACATGATTCATGCCAGAAATATAATTGTAACAGCCACAAAATCAAGGGAAATGGGGAAAAAGGAATTAAAGTATTGGTTTAAAGAATCCTTCTTTCCATTTGCGGAAGAGAAGTGTTTGCTACTGCTATATTTCTTTTTTTGGCTAGTTGCTTTACGTCGCACCGACACAGATAGGTCTTATGGCGACGATGGGACAGGAAAGGGCTAGGAGTGGGAAGGAAGCGGCCGTGGCCTTAATTAAGGTACAGCCCCAGCATTTGCCTGGTGTGAAAATGGGAAACCACGGAAAACCATATTCAGGGCTGCCGACAGTGGGGTTCGAACCCACTATCTCCCGAATACTGAATACTGGCCGCACTTAAGCGACTGCATGCTATATTTCTGAACTACTTATAGTGATAAGAGCTGTCTTGAAGACATTCCTCCAGACAATCTCCAGATACCTCCCGGCACTACAGGGAAAATATACCCCGTGGACAAGTTTTTCTTTCGGCAGTGGAAGGCTTTGTATCGCCGCTTAACAGACATAGTGCCAACTTGTAAAGACTTTCAGTTTGATGTTATCAGAGAAGCAGCATGTTGAAAATGCAGTATTTCATTCAATTTCAATTTTCTTCCTCACGGTTCAAGGACATGATTAAATATTTGTGGTTCACAACCAATTATACAACAGAGACATCTCCCGAGTTCGAAGTACCTGCGAAATATTACCTTCAAACAAGTAAGGTAAACTGAAGAACAATGTGGCCTCAAAGTGCATATTCGTTATAGATGGTGCCAAACATATCATGCGATTAACGCACCTCATGTATGTTTCACATTCGCTCTGTAACAATGAAGTGACCTTGGCGCGTGGCAGCCTGCTAGTTTCTCTCTCTCTCTCTCTCTCTCTCTCTCTCTCTAGCACAACTGCAACTCCACTCCGCTATGCGCAGCGCAAGCCAGCAAGAAGCAAGGGTTGTCCAGTAAGCTGCGTTGTCACACGTATTTTGTATCAAGATTTCTAAACCTTCCAGTTCGAAATGGCAGCTAAATTTTTGTACATCGCTATTTTATGGGTCTACTCATGGTCTCAGAGAAATGTCATTGTCGATTTCCATATGGCAGTAGGGAACGTTCCCTTGTAAGTATAGGAAGATTAGACGAGCCAAAATTTTCAGAACTCTGGGTGAGCTGGTCCAGCTGAATGGGTTAGAAGAGCTATTAAAGTCAGGATACGGAAGTTAGACGGGGGATACCATCTCACGAATAACACGTGAACAAGAGGACTAAGAAGAAGCACTGCAACACGGTTAAAACGGAAGGATTATATGCATCAGAAGCTTTGACCGAGAGTAGACAGGGACAAGTCAGACAACTGAAAAAAAGGGAACCCAGGCTATTAAGGGAGATCCTAGATAATAGATGGGTCGGTGGGAGGTACGATTGAGATCTAATGAAGATGTGTACAGCAAGATAGAACCAATCACAATAATCGATTACGACTAACAAAAAAGAAAATGGAATTTCATCAATCCAAAGTCAAGAAGGTCAAGGTGGTTCCAGAAATGTGAAATGGATCTGAAATATATAGGTACGGTATCTCAGAACGTAAAATGAATGACAGAGTCAAATTTAGACAGTTGGTAGAGAGGTACTTAGCTTTAAGGTGGAATCAAAACTGAGAAGACTGAGAGGACCTCTATCCAAAGAGCACAAAAAGGCGCTGGCAGACGGGCTCAAGAAATACTGGGAGGATGACAAAGAAAATTACGAAAGAAAGAAATGTATCAAATATTATCACGTACGGTATATTACTAACATAATGTAATGACGGTCTGTACATTCGAACGGGAGCTAAGAAATAATATCGCTAACCTCCAGAATGCCGCCTATCAGTCGGAGAGAAACGAACAATGCTAGACACTGAAATGAAATTGGTTGATATCACTCAGTCCATATAGGCTCAACTCCATACAAATAATAATAATAATAATAATAATAATAATAATAATAATAATAATAATAATAATAAATGTACGTATGCGAGAAAGGGAATTTAAAATTACCCGTCTCTCCAGCAAGTAGAAATTCGCCTACAATGACTTATTGGAGGAAGTGATAGATTTTTTGGGGGGCTATTTGCTTTACATCGCACCGAGACAGATAGGTCTTATGGCGACGATGGGATAGGAAAGGCCTAGGAATGGGAAGGAAGCGGCCGTGGCCTTAATTAAGGTACAGCCCCAGCATTTTCCTGGTGTGAAAATGGGAAACCACGGAAAACTATCTTCAGGGCTGCTGACAGTGGGGTTCGAACTCACTATCTCCCGATTACTGGATACTGGCCGCACTTAAGCGACTGCAGGTATCGAGCTCGGTAAAGAAGTGATAAAAATCATGGACCTCATTATTTAGGAAATTACGAAAGGAAGAAAGAAATGAAAGAAAGAAAGAAAGAAAGAAAGAAAGAAAGAAAGAAAGAAAGAAAGAAAGAAAGAAAGAATGTGTCAAATATTATCATGTACGGTATATTACTAACATAATGTAGTGACAGTCTGTACATTCGAACGGGAGCTAAGAAATAATATCGCTAACCTCGAAAACGCCGCCTCATAGTCGGAGACTAACGAACAGTGAGTTTAGTGACTTTCCCAGCGGGCCACCGATACCACGCCCTGGTCCACTATTGGTTTCTTGCTAACAGTACCACAGCTGATACTGGATTGAGTTTCTGTCCCTAGACTGAACACAAATAAAAAGTTTAACATATGTACAGCAAAAGAATACCAATATATCAACTAATGTCGTGTATAAAGAAGCTAAGAATAAATCCAGGAATAGAGATTGACTACAGAAATACTTCTTTTTAAAGGTATCTTGTATTTGCGCTCTATGCCTATTTAATGGGCGACCTTTTTCCGATTTACCTTAAGTAGGATACAAGGAGCGAATTATCTTGCCCAAAGCATGCTACTGTTCACCACTTCAAGCATTATTGAAAATCCACAGCCTGTTTCCAGTCATTCGACCGGGTCGGGAATGGAATGAATGAAACCCCCATCTAGCAGCGAGGTTAGGAATTATGCCGGCTGTCGAGAAGCCTATCGCACTCCTCTGGGGCAACGATTAATGAATGACAGATGAAATGAAATTATATTGGAGAGTGTTGCTGGAATGAAATACAGGAAATCCACAACCTGTTTCCAGTCATTTGACCGAGTCAGGAATGGAATGAAGCCCCGTCTAGCGGTGAGGATAGGAACTGTGCCGGCTGCCGAAGCCTGTTGCACTCCTCTGGGGCAATGATTAATGAATGATAGATTAAATGAAATGATATTGAAGAGTGTTGCTGGAATGGAATATGACAGGGAAAACCGGAGTGCCCGGAGAAAAACCTGTCCCGCCTCCACTTTGTCCAACACAAATCTCACATGGAGTGACCGCAATTTGAACCACGCACCCCAGCGGCGAGTGGCAGGCGCGCTGCTACCTGAGCCACAGAGGCTCACTTTAAGCATTATTATTTATGTTAAAGCAATGGAAAGATTCTGCCGCAACAAATTGTCCATTGCAATCTACTAAGGCTGGATCGTCTTTAGATATCCTTTACTAATAAGCCAGCTCGGGGAGAGCTGAAGAGTCGACTAGAAAAGCCCTGTTACACAGTCAGGATCGATCATTCAAAGTCAAAGGGAGGCCACAGGAAAACTGTGGTAATCAATTTATTAATCGGGGAACTGATAGTTGGAATACTTCATCTGTATCAGCCTTCGAATAGTTTACTCGCTGCAGTCTTAGGGCGTTTTCCCAAAAACGCTGAATACTTCAAATAATAATAATAATAACAATAATAATAATAATAATAATAATAATAATAATAATAATATTTGTTTTACGTCCCACTAACTACTCTTGTACGGTTTTAGGAGACGCCGAGGTGCCGGAATTTAGTCCCGCAGGAGTTCTTTTACGTGCCAGTAAATCTACCGACACGAGGCTGACGTATTTGAGCACCTTCAAATACCACCGGACTGAGCCAGGATTGAACCTGCCAAGTTGGGGTCAGAAGGCCAGCGCCTTAACCGTCTGAGCCACTCAGCCCGGCATTGAATACTTCAAGAAAAGGCTTAATTATCCCGATAATTTTTTTGTAGGATTTATTTCTAAGTGATGGTGTTGTAAAAGCCGGCCCCGTGGTGTAGGGGTAGCGTGCCTGCCTCTTACCCGGAGGCCCCGGGTTCGATTCCCGGCCAGGTAAGGGATTTTTACCTGGACCTGAGGGCTGGTTCGAGGTCCACTCAGCCTACGTGATTAGAATTGAGGAGCTATCTGACGGTGAGATGGCGGCCCCGGTCTCGAAAGCCAAGAATAACGGCCGAGAGGATTCGTCGTGCTGACCACACGACACCTCGTAATCTGCAGGCCTTCGGGCTGAGCAGCGGTCGCTTGGTAGGCCAAGGCCCTTCAAGGGCTGTAGTGCCATGGGGTTTGGGGGGGGGTGTTGTAAATACGATGTTAAGCTAGTAGTAAATCGCCATACTGCTTTATCTACTGCAAATCTTAGTGTCAAGGATTTGAATTATATTAAAGTTACGTGCGAATTACTATGCGATTGCTTTGTAATTATTATGCTTCATTATTTACAGCAAACTATTTAAATTATATTCGATAAATATCGTGTAAACGCGTTGCACATTATGTTCCACTACTTGTAAGCGGACACCAAGTTATATTTTGTGTGAATTCCTATGAGATTGGGTGCAACAGTTACACTACTCGTAAGTTTTCCCTACTATTATTTTCTTCATGACGGTGTTTTGCTATAGTTGCTTGTAATATTTTGCTTTAATATAATTATTTTGTTGTTAAGTACAGGGGCGGATTGAGCTACTTGGCGCCCGTAGGCAGAGAAAAATATTTCCGCTCCTTATTTCGGTTCGATATTAATGTACTGCCACTTATTTGGTACCATCGAGTAGCTTACATCTGCACGTAGCTGAATGAAATAATAACAACAAATATATATTGAACTCACCAAACACAAACAAGGCAACGAGTGGTTTACGGCGTGCTTTCTTTGTTGTAAATTCGTCGATCACACTGTGTTACGTCAGGATTCATGGAGAGTATGGCAAGACTGCTGACTTGATCTCGCGACATGGATGATCGTAAATAATTCTCGAGTCTTATGAGTGAGACGAGCGCTCGGCCAAACAATTGGTTGTAGTGGTTGAAAAAGTATTCGTAATGCAATCTCTATATTACAAAACACTTCTTGTATGTAGTTTTCAAGTAACACATTATACAGTGAATTTAAGAGGCGGCCGGAGCTGGAACGGCCGGCCACCAGCTCAGTAGTTGTTGTAACATGGGTCAAAAGTTTGTAAGAGTTTTTATAAGGAAACTGAGCAAGGTAAAATTATTTTGTTTTTATAGCGCACGGTAGTCTGTGATACACTTTTCGTTAGTGTAAAAGCATTTCAAAAAGAAATGCAAATATAGTTATAAAGTGGTAGTTAAAATAAGGATTCTCCATATAAATTTGAGCTCTGAACCGCGGTTTTCCTAAACTTGTTTTAAGTCAAGATGGTGTTCAAATTAGAAGCAAACTATACCGTAGGGAAGTTCGTATTTTTCTCTAAGGGGCTACTTTAACATACTTTAAAATTAGGGATTCTTTATATATTTAATCGTGATTTTAATAAAGCTCTGCTTATTGACTTACGAGTGTCGGCCGAATTCTAGTGCTGGTAGTTCAGCCAGTTCCCGTCAGATGCCGCAGCGCCTTGTCCTTGAAGAGGGATGATGACAGATTAGCTCTTACCCACGCAGGTATGTGATGAGCGAGATCTTCAGCTGCTATCAGTCGCTTCCTCACCCTTGCTTCATAACAAGCGGCAGTGGACACGCTGACAATACTTTTTTTTTTTTTTTGCTAGGGGCTTTACGTCGCACCGACACAGATAGGTCTTATGGCGACGATGGGATAGGAAGGGTCTAGGAGTTGGAAGGAAGCGGCCGTGGCCTTAATTAAGGTACAGCCCCAGCATTTGCCTGGTGTGAAAATGGGAAACCACGGAAAACCATTTTCAGGGCTGCCGATAGTGGGATTCGAACCTACTATCTCCCGGATGCAAGCTCACAGCCGCGCGCCTCTACACGCACGGCCAACTCGCCCGGTGACAATACTTTATTACTCGCTAGTTGTGGTATGACCTTTCAATAGCACGTTATATTTTGTCGTGTTTTATTATAGCGTGGTACTATGATTAGTGGATTTTTTAATCCACTGTCGGCAGCCCTGAAGATGGTTTTCCATGGTTTCCCATTTTCACACCAGCCAAATGCTGGGGCTGTACCTTAATTAAGGCCGCGGCCGCTTCCTTCCAACTCCTAGGCCTTTCTTATCCCATCGTCCTACCTATGTCGATGCGACGTAAAACCACTAGCAAAAAAAAAAAACCATTCATCGACATTATTCTTTAAAACACGCCGAAGAATATGACAAATATGTTGGTGAAGAACACCATGAAATTACGAATGAACTTAAAACAGCTGCCTTATCTGAGCTAGGTGTTATCCGACTTTATTGAATTTTCTTTGATAAGTTAATGACGCAATGATACTTACTATTCAAACTAAGACAAATTTATTTTTATTGGTAATTGGGAACATGCATCATTTTCAAAAATATTTTTTTTGAAAAGTACACCAATGAAATAGTACGTAATCGTATTACATTGTGGTATGTTGCCTTGTTTTCTACCATTAAAAAAATATTTAATAGTGCCTTTCCGCAAGGCGAGTGAAACGGCCTCTGACGTAAGCGGCGCGCTGTGACGTCACAATCCAGTACCGCATGGAGCTCTATCAGCCGTTGTGCAGCAGCCGTTGCTAAAAGCCGATTGTTTATTATTCACGATCGCGAATAACTTCGAAATGACAGAAGAAAGGTTCGAAACAGCACAGTCAGACAATCTACCATGTGTAGATGTCATCATTCTTGAAAAATGTGACTTTTGTGGCCGCAGAAATTCGCGGATAACAAGCAAGTTTGTAAGTGGCGTCTTTTATATACGTGCAATGTACTGTAACCCATAGTATTAGGATAACAACGAACCGGGATAGATATCACATCACTTTCAACATTTCCTTCTAGACTGATTCCCCTATTAAAGAAGAACATTACATTTTCGGGCTTTCAGCATTAGTAAAGTAAGAAATCGGATTTCAGCACTAACATAAACATATAGGTAGCATTATAGTACTAGTCCGCTTCTGTGGTGTAGTGGTTAATGTGTGCCACTCCCGGAGGCCCGGTTTCAATTCCCGGCTCTGCCATGAAAGTTGAAAACAAATAGTACGAGGACTGGAACGGGGTCTACTCAGCCTCGGGAGGTCAACTGAGTAGAAGGGTTTCGAATCCCACCTCAGCCATCCTCGAAGTGGTTTTTCGTATTGTCCTACTTCTCCTCCAGGCACCTAAGGCCACGGCCGTTTCCTTCCCTCTTCCTTGTCTATCCCTTCCGATCCTCCCATCCTCCAACAAGGCCCCTGTTGAACATAACAGGTGAGGCCGCCTGGGCGAGGTAATGGCCCTCCTCACCAGTTTCATCCCATACTCAAAGTCTCACGTTCCAGGACACTGCCCTTGAAGTGGTAGAGGTGAAATCCCTCGCTGAGTCCGAGAGAAAACTAAACCTGAAGGATACACTGATTAAGAAAGAAAGAAAGAAAGAAAGAAAGAAGGAAAGAAAGATCATAGTACTATAGGGCTATAATCTATCATTCCCAAAAAAATATATATTTATGGTTGGGACAACTGGCCTACCCACTTCCAGGGCCCATGAAAGAGAATTAAATATCTTTGTGGAGGGAAAAAGTTAAACATGATAAAGATAAATATGACTTCATCTAGTTTTCACAAGTCGGGCTGAGTGGTTCAGACTGTGCTGGCCTTCTGACCCCAACTTGGCAGGTGAGATCCTGGTTCAGTCCGGTGGTAGTTGAAGGTGCTCAAATACGTCAGCCTCGTGTCGGTAGATTTACTGGCACGTAAAAGAACTCCTGCAGGACTAAATTCCTGCACATCGGCGTCTCCGAAAATCGTAGAAGTAGTTAGCGGGGCGTGAAGCCAATACTATTAATTACATTTGGCTTTTAACAAGCTGAGCATATCAGGAAAGAAAAGTGTCCCGGTGACATTTTAGTTGCTCAATACAGGAATGTCTTTGGGTGCTGTGACTTTTACTTTTTTTTTTTTTCTGTTTGCTTTACGTCACACCGTCACATATAGTGTGACCGTTCACAACGTCACCTATAGTATGTCATGATATCCAGGAGATGAAATATGCCGTTTTCCGCGTCATTCTACGATAAAAACTGCCCAAGTCAGAATTTTTCTGCCCGCTCCAGGACTCGAGTTGCAATATCCAGAGTCGCGCGACCCAGCTCTAGTTGCTGGTAATTAGCAGCAAGGCGGTGCAAGAGCGCTTGTACTCGAAACTCTCTCACTCCCACCGCGAGCGAGATGAAACCATACGCGTTATCACGTGACAAAGAATCTAGGTCACTAACTGAGCCCAGAGAGTAGGTCCAACGTGAAAACTAACATTATACCATGTTTTCCTCGCTCATCCACCACTACCAACTTATCGCGTTCAGCTGTTTTATTTCTGTTAATTTTTATAAATCACAAAATACCCACTGGATAATTAAGCGCAAACATTCATTTGAATCAGGGAATTTTACGCATAATTATGAGACCGAGAAGTGCTCTACTTAACTGACAGAGGGATAACTGCGCTGTAAACAAGGGCGCGTCTTAATGACTAACAGATGTTGGACTCTAGCCGTGCCAGGGAACACAAGGAATCCCCTGTGCTCGTCATCATTCACCGCCAGAAAACTAAAGGACGCTTTTAAGATTGCTTCAGAACCTACGAAGTTATTTTAATAACAGTCACTCAGTGGAGATGGGAATACAAGAGCTACATTTTGATATCCTGTTCGTTACTGTACGTTGCGTATTAACGGACCAATGTGTGAGAAAGGATTGCATTTTTTCCCCCACCCTCAGCATTCGGGTCTCTAGCGTAGCGCGCCTATATATTCATGAGCTGAGAAGGAGACACCAGCCAGTGCGTTCTTATTGTAATGCCAGTACGGTAGTATTCCGTCGTGGCTTGTGAGTGAGTCGTTTGTGAAGAAATAATCTTGTAATTTGAGTAGTGTAATACAGTGATTCATTAAATTCTGTGAGTATGTGGAAATAATCACCCTCTGAGTGAGATGTTAGCGTGTACAGTGTGCCGCAAATTAATAAATAGGAACGGTACGAAACCGTAATAACTGATACCCGTGTGAAAAAAGGTCGTACATCAAGCCTCCTATGTGTCTAATTTAATACGGCTCAGCCAACATATATAGTGACGTAGTTAGCGAAGTGGGTGGAGCGTACGTGCTTGATATCAATATGAATTACCAAGAAAGTCAGTGAACAGCTCAGTTAGACCTAATTGAGGACAGCGCCACGTTAAAATAACCTGCAGTACAGTGAGAGCTCGACTTACGGCTAAGTGCATTAGAACAGGCCTGAACAAGTGTCGTGAATACGAGAATGCTAATACATTAGTGGCCTAACCACTGTCGTTTCTAGGGAAAGTAGTGAAATTTCAGGGCCTATAATCGCTGCCTACAAGAATAATAGATAAATGAGAAGGGATTAATGTCGGGCTTCTGGGACATTACCGACATTAGGTTGGAATGCTCGTGCTATTGAGCAAATCCAACCATATGTTCAAATTGTGGTGTGTGATAAACTAACGTATTCACTTGAGATAATTTCCCCTCATTTACATGTCTACGTGAACGCCGGAGTGAACGCCGACGCCCATCTGAATGCCAGAATTTTGCCTGCATATTAGAGGGAACCAGACGCCTAGCTGTCTTCGCCTGGTGTAGCAGAGAACGTCGAGAACGTCATACCAGATCAAGCCGTCATGTTCGTGACCTGCCAGGAAGTCATCATGGGTCTTCACATCACCGATGACGTGATGCAAGCAGTCTAAAATCCATGGAGTGCCTCCCTGTAAGGCTGTGAACGTGGTATCCAGAAGGCTGAGTACATTTCCAATTATTTATATCTTTGAAGGTCGTGTCCCATTGTAAATATGTAAATTTTTCACTTAGATGTAACGTAGGTTGCAAGCACGCCATTTCAGAGGGATAATAATTATAATTTCATTTTTATTTGGGTTCTTATAGAATACTTTCTTCATGGTTTGGGAACGACCATATTTCACTACCATTTTTTTTTACAAGGGTTTGATAATGCATGACGTAAGTTTAAGGACCTCAGATTAATTATGTGTGAAGTACTGTCAAGTAAAGGGGCTTAAATAATTCTACGTAAACGACTCCAGTTGTCATCTTTCTACAGCCAATAGGAGTCCTCAAAGATATCTCAGTAACTGATTTTTTTTTTGTACTTCACAAGCTCTTAGGAAATCCTCCTTACTAGAAATTAAAACTGCTGGAACAACGAATGGAGCATGAGATTGGGGTATATATATCTTACATCGCTAATTAGTTCGCGAATACGCAAGTTAACTTGAATTCTGATGGCAGGAGATCATCAATAAATCTGCATCGTAGTCAATGTACCGAGAGGAGAAATGAAATGGGTGAACAGGCGGTAGCCATAAGATATAGTGTGAAATGAGAATGTTAAGTTCCCCCGGAACTCTTTAGTAATGTACACGAAGTGGATCTCGTGATGTGAACATGTTGATTAGGCCTGATATAGGGCCGTGATTTATGTGATGCCATTTGTGGCTAGTATTGAAAGAAGTGAATAGATTATTTGCCGTGGAGCCATTGCCCGAGAAGGCTAGTAGACCGCTCGTTGGAAGGGTGTCACGGATAGCTCCCAGCTGGAGTTTTATGAGCCCCTTTAAACGGGGGAGTGAAGGCGTTTTTCTTCAGTGAAATAGAACAGAGACAAGTAGTGAGTTTCTTTCCTTTTCGGTACAAAGATTACGCGTGTTAATTTAAAAAGAGCCAACGTCGCAGAGATTCCAAATGAGCATTAAATGAAGGACCCCTCCAATTTATTTCTTTAATTATCCACAGCGTATAGGGAATTCCAGGTCAGATATACCCCGTCTCAGAAGGTCCTGAGTTCATCGCAGGAGACAGTAAGGCCTCCTGTCACAAGCGGCAGGTGAAATAAGACCACCTGCGGCCCATCGTGTGTATGTGAAATGTATATATTCTTGTCCATTGGTTGCAGGTAGTGCTATAATACTTTGTTTATGATGTCTGGTATTGAAGTCGCTAAATGCTTGTCCATAGGTAACATCGTTGTGTAAATAATGTCCTGATATATGTGTTGATAAAAATCCTAATGAAATGGGCGTGTTTGTCATACTGCATATTTGGCAACGTATAACTTAAAGTACTGTTGTAACGCGACTTTCAAGGGATTGGGAGTGTAAATTGCCTATTTCAGTTCATACGATACTAGCAAACTTATATCATAATTCGATGCAAGTTGAATATATTAATTTTCGACAAACAAACAGAATTACAGCTGGGTATGCCTATGTTGAATAGATGTGTGTGTAAAGTGAGTAGTGCAAGTGTAAAGTGAAATAATTAGAGAGAAAACGCCTCTCTAAGTCTGAGGTACCGGTAGTGTAATAGTTCGAGAGGGAGCTCCTTCTTAATTTTGAATATTTAAACGTATAATGAAGTGTAGAAAAGACTACCGAACATTTAAGCGTTAAGATCACCCAAGTTAATATATGTAAAGTGTTTCTACGGCATACCCATGTAAATAATGTGTTTCACTAGTATAAGTAAAAATTTATTATACAAGATATTGTCTTTCTTCTCATTAGTAATGAAATGGTATTCCTCTCATAATTAACTTTCCCCCCTACTATAGAGACTATTACTAAAGGACTTACCGCCCCATCGGACAGTCCACAGACCCGAAAATGCGATACCGACTCGGCTAGCGAACTATTCCAGTAGGGGAAGGTGAGGGTTCGACAAACCGGGCTGAGTTCGAAGCTCACCGATGGTGCTCCATTCTAACGTCATATTTATGAACAATGGTAACTGGTGTATGTACAGATGCTTTGGAAAGGTTACAATAGGTCTTATGGCGACGATGGGACAGGAAAGGCCTAGGAATGGGAACAAAGCGGCCGTGGCCTTAGGTACAGCCTCAGCACTTGCCTGGTGTGAAAATGGGAAACCACGGAAAACCATCTTCAGGGCTGCCGGCAGTGGGGTTCAAAACCCACTATCTCCCGGATGCGAGCTCACAGCTGCGCGCTCCTAACCGCACGGCCAACTCGCGCGGTATTTTTACCCTTCGGTTTATTGACTTGGCTTGTATAACCTAAAACTTAGGCTAAGTTGGATAATATTTTAAACACCTACATCACTATTTTCACCTGTGTGCAATTATTTATTTCATTAATATTATGATAATTATTATAATTGAGCATTGTTAACTTTTAAGACCCCAACAGACAAGCATTGGTTTTGTGTAGAGTTATACATTTGTTAAATTCACGTTGTTTCCTTTCATGATGTACAGGCCTATTCTTTGTTACATTATAGAGTATTTAGATATAGCCTAAATTTCTTTACCAATTAAGCTCTTCAATAAAGACATACATAACTGTCCCATGCCAAGATATATTGGTAGAATTAGAGCTGTCAAAATGGTTCATAACCCCTTTGATTTATTATCTTGACATGGATCACCCAAAACATAGGTTAGGTTAGGAGAATACTTTAATAATCAGCATTATTTAATGCACTGTTTTTTACTTTCATATTCCAAGATGTAATTGAAACATTTAAATAAAGCATCATACATTAAAATTTAAAGTTTTACCACTAGAACAGCTGACATGGAAAAGTGATTTGAAAATTCAAACAAATTCATCTTACGTTAAAATCTTCAAAAAAGTAAACTGTAGACTTTTCCGATATATCACCAGCATTTCTCCGGCTCTCCAAAATCCATTTCTCCCTAGTTTTAGCGTCTTTGGAACATTTATAAACAATTTGTTTGGTATGGTATGCGATGTGCTATTGCACATCGGAACTCTACACCATTTATAAGTTTTCTGCCTCACTGTCTGCGCAGGATTCATTTTAAGTCTAAAATATACCACTCAGATTATTATCCAATGTATAGACCTCGAATTTAACCATACTAGACACTAACGTAAAGTAGAAATACGCGAAGTGTATCCTGCTTCTCACAGCACACTATGTGTTACTTCGTCTGCTAATTCAGTCAACCTGTACGATGACGTCAGACCAATGAGATCACGTGCTTGCGTGACGTGACATTTTCGTAGATTTTTATCACGTTTGGAGTTATTATTTGTACATTCTGATCACATTTTTGAATTCTGCATGAAATTTTGAATCAGATTAGCATATTTTTAATTAAAACCCCGGATCATGCATGTTCCCTATTGTAGGTCGGAGGTGAATCGTCAGTTCTAATAAGCTACAACATATCTCACTAAAAAGAGTCTCCGTGGCTCAGATGGCAGCGCGTCGGCCTCTCACCGCTGGATACCGTGGTTCAAATCCCGGTCACTCCAAGTGAGTTTTGTGCTGGACAAAGCGGAGGCGGGACAGGTTTTTCTCCGGGTACTCCAGTTTTCCCTGTCATCTTTCATTCCAGCAACACTCTCCATTCTCATTTCATGGCATCTATCAGTCATTAATAAATCACTTTGGGAGTGGCGACCCCATCGTAATAATAGCCTATATATGCCTCATTCATTACATTCCTGACCCGGTCAATGACTGGAAAACAGGTTGTAGGTTTTCATTCATTTTCATATATCACTAAAAGAATGGCTAAATGAAATAACATTACATAAAAAGATGCAGTAATGGTTGAGAAACCGCACACTGAATAGCAGTTGCTACTAATGTTTCAATCAGTCAATCAATACTGATCTGCATTTAGGGCAGTCGCCCAGGTGGCAGATTCCCTATCTGTTGCTTTCCTAGCCTTTTCAGAAATGATTTCAAAGAAATTGGAAATTTATTGAACATCTCCCTTGGTAAGTTATTCCAATCCCTAACTCCCCTTCCTATAAATGAATATTTGCCCCAGTTTGTCCTCTTGAATTCCAACTTTATCTTCATATTGTGATCTTTCCTACTTTTATAGACGCCATTCAAACCTATTCGTCTACTAATGTCATTCCACGCCATCTCTCCGCTGACAGCTCGGAACATACCACTTAGACGAGCAGCTCTTCTTCTTTCTCTCAATTCTTCCCAACCCAAACATTGCAACATTTTTGTAACGCTACTCTTTTGTCGGAAATCACCCAGAACAAATCGAGCTGCTTTTCTTTGGATTTTTTCCAGTTCTTGAATCAGGTAATCCTGGTGAGGGTCCCATACACTGGAACCATACTCTAGTTGGGGTCTTACCAGAGACTTATATGCACTCTCCTTTACATCCTTACTACAACCCCTAAACACCCTCATAACCATGTGCAGAGTTCGGTACTCTTTATTTACAATCCCATTTATGTGATTACCCCAATGAAGATCTTTCCTTTATATTAACACCTAGATACTTACAATGATCCCCAAAAGGAACTTTCACCCCATCAACGCAGTAATTAAAACTGAGAGGACTTTTCCTATTTGTGAAACTCACAACATGACTTTTAGCCCCGTTTATCAACATACCATTGCCTGCTGTCCATCTCACAACATTTTCGAGGTCATGTTGCAGTTGCTCACAATCTTGTAACTTATTTATCACTCTATAGAGAATAACATCATCCGCAAAAAGCCTTACCTCCGATTCCACTCCTTTACTCATATCATTTATATATATAAGAAAACATAAAGGTCCGATAACACTGCCCTGAGGAACTCCCCTCTCAACTATTACAGGGTCAGACAAAGCTTCACCTGCTCTAACTCTCTGAGATCTATTTTCTAGAAATATAGCAACCCATTCAATCACTCTTTTGTCTAGTCCAATTGCACTCATTTTTTGCCAGTAGTCTCCCATGATCCACCCTATCAAATGCTTTAGACATGTCAATCGCGATACAGTCCATTTGACCTCCAGAATCCAAGATATCTGCTATATCTTGCTGGAATCCTACAAGTTGAGCTTCAGTGGAGTAACCTTTCCTAAAACCGAATTGCCTTCTATCGATCCAGTTATTAATTTCACAAACATGTCTAATATAATCAGAAAGAATGCCTTCCCAAAGCTTACATACAATGTATGTCAAACTTACTGGCCTGTAATTTTCAGCTTTATGTCTATCACCCTTTCCTTTATACACAGGGGCTACTATAGCAACTCTCCATTCATCTGGTATAGCTCCTTCGACCAAACAATAATCAAATAAGTACTTCAGATATGGTACTATATCCCAACCCATTGTCTTTAGTATATCCCCAGAAATCTGATCAATTCCAGCCGCTTTTCTAGTTTTCAACTTTTGTATCTTATTGTAAATGTCATTGTTATCATATGTAAATTTTATTACTTCTTTGGCCTTAGTCTCTTCCTCTATCTCGACATTATCCTTGTAACCAACAATCTTTACATACTGCTGACTGAATACTTCTGCCTTTTGAAGATCCTCACATACACACTCCACTTGTCCATTAATTATTCCTGGAATGTCCTTCTTGGAACCTGTTTCTGCCTTAAAATACCTATACATACCCTTCCATTTTTCACTAAAATTTGTATGACTGCCAATTATGCTTGCCATCATGTTATCCTTAGCTGCCTTCTTTGCTAGATTCAATTTTCTAGTAAGTTCCTTCAATTTCTCCTTACTTCCACAGCCATTTCTAATTCTATTTCTTTCCAGTCTGCACCTCCTTCTTAGTCTCTTTATTTCTCTATTATAATAAGGTGGGTCTTTACCATTCCTTACCACCCTTAAAGGTACAAACTTGTTTTCGCATTCCTCAACAATTTCTTTAAACCCATCCCAGAGTCTGTTTACATTTTTATTTACCGTTTTCCACCGATCATAATTACTTTTTAGAAACTGCCCCATACCTGCTTTATCAGCCATATGGTACTGCCTAACAGTCCTACTTTTAAGACCTTCCTTTCTATCACATTTATTTTTAACTACCACAAAAACAGTTTCATGATAACTAATACCATCTATTACTTCAGTTTCCCTATAGAGCTCATCTGGTTTTATCAGCACCACATCCAGGATATTTTTCCCTCTGGTTGGTTCCATCACTTTCTGAATCAGCTGTCCTTCCCATATTAACTTACTTCCCATTTGTTGGTCATGCTTCCTGTCGTTCGCATTTCTTTCCCAATTGACATCTGGCAAATTCAGATCTCCCGCTACAATCACATTTCTTTCCATGTCGATTCCCACATAGCTGACTATCCTATCAAATAATTCCGAATCCGCATCAGTGCTACCCTTTCCCGATCTGTACACTCCAAATATATCAAGTTGCCTATTATCTTTAGAAATGAGCCTTACACCTAGAATTTCATGTGTCTCATCTTTAACTTTTTCGTAGCTTACAAGTTCTTCTTTCACCAGAATGAAAACTCCCCCTCCCACCTTTCCTATCCTATCTCTACGATACACACTCCAGTGACGTGAGAAAATTTCTGCATCCATTATATCATTTCTCAGCCATGATTCAACTCCTATTACAATATCTGGTAAATATATATCTATTAAATTACTTATTTCTATTCCTTTCTTTACAATACTTCTACAGTTCAACACTAACAATTTTATGTCATCCCTACTTGATTTCCAGTTCCCTGTTCCCTTATCACCGCTCCCTAAGCCATCCCGTTTCCCTGAATGTACCTCCCTATTACCCTTCCAAACAAATTTCCTAACTTATACGTACCACTGCGGTTTAAATGAAGGCCATCCGAGCGCAGATCCCTATCTCCTACCCACCCATTAGGATCTAGAAATTTCACTCCCAGTTTCCCACATACCCACTCCATAGTCTCATTTAAATCCCCAATCACCCTCCCTACTACACAGTGTTCCACTAATAACAATCTCCGCTTTCTTAAACTTCACCCGTGCTGCATTTACCAGATCCCACACATCTTCAACTATGTTGGTACTTATATCAGCTTGCCTTACGTTGTTGGTACCAACGTGAAACACTACCACCTTCTCCTTCCCCTCCTCCCTCTCTTCTACTTTCCTCAACATCTGCCTCAACCTAATTCCTGGATAACATTCTACCCTGGTTCCCTTTCCTCCACACACTTTCCCCACGTGTCTAACGATGGAATCCCCCATGACCAGAGCCTCAACCCTACCCACCTCATTTGATCCCCTCCCCTCCTGGTCAGACCTATCTTTCCTGATAGCTGCAGAAGCTACTTCCTCCTCCCTTTTCTCCTTCCCATGACCCTGTTCCACCTGTCTTTTCCTATCCTCTACTCTACATTTCCCTTTCCTACCCTTTCCCTTCCTCCTACTTCCACGCATCTCAGCAACAGTTCCCTGTCCCTCATCTTCCCTCTGTTGTTCTACCTGGAGTGACTCGTACCGATTTCGCACAGACACCTGTCCTGAATTCTGATCCTGAATAGAGCCCTTGGCCTGCAATCTCCTTCCCCTTAGAACATTAGACCACCTGTCTTCTACAAGTGGTTTCTGTATTATCTCTGTGTGTATACATTTATAAAACTATTTTAAGGTTTAGTAGAATAAGAATAAAAATGGAATTAATTGCTATAAATATATATTGTTCCTCTTTCAGTTGTAGCCTATTACAATATGGGCAGTGGCGGTTCTAGATACTTAAAACTGCGCGGGGCTGGGGGCTGTTTGGAATTGAAAGTCTTGGTAACGGAATTCAAAAGAAAAGTAACCATGTTTATGAAAATACAATGGGCAACATTAGCAAAACCATTAACAAGTTTATTTCAAATACATTATATCTGTAAATTATCAATTTCTTTATTTTTATTATTATTTTTTTTTGCTAGTTGCTTTACGTCGCACCGACACAGACAGGCCTTATGGTGAAGATGGGACAGGAAAGGGCTGGTGTGAAAATGGGAAACCACGGAAAACCATTTTTCAGGGCTGCCGACAGTGGGATTCGAACCTACTGTCTCCCGAATACTGGATACTGGCCGCACTTAAGCGACTGCAGCTATCGAGCTCGGTAATTTCTTTATTAATCAAGGAATTTTAAAATAATTATTTCACTAAAACTGAGCCCCCCCACCCCGCCAGGGCTAGACTCGCCTCTAGATATGGGTTTAAATCTACGTGTGTTACTAGTGTGCACGGTAACTCACCGCTGCACTGCTTCCCTTGCTCTCGATACGAGGCTTGCAGGCGGACCTCCCCTGTTTCTGCATTGCAACCCTCCTTGAGGCTCTGTGAATGTCACTGTTTGTAATACCCATTACAGCTGGGACAGATAGAACGCAACCGTTTCGGGAACACAACCGTTGTTGAATGAAACCGTTACAAGTTACACGAATATAACCGTTTTTCAGTTGCAGTGCGGTGGTGGTGGTGGTGGTGGTGATTATTGTTTTAAGAGGAAGTACAACTAGGCAACCATCTATAGTATATAAAATAAGAGTTTTGTCTGTACTTTGATCAGAATTTGAATTTGAAAAGGATGGTATTTCTGTAACGGTCATGTCCACAGTAACAAGAAAATGCACTTTTTACTTTTCCGTAATGTCTGTCTGTCTGTCTGTCTGTCTGTCTGTATGTATGTATGTATGTATGTATGTATGTATGTATGTATGTATGTATGTATGTATGTATGTATGTATGTATGTATGTATGTATGTATGTATGTATGTATGTATGTATGTATGTATGTATGTACACGCATCACTAGAAAACGGATAAAGAGAATTAAATGAAAATCGGTATGCACCCTCTCCCCGCCGGAAAAAAAAAAAAAAGACGAAGATTGTTCACGAATCACGGCTGTCTGCGGTTTGGTCATTCCAGCTCTGGAACTTTGGACTGTTAGATCGGCAGTGTAGTCCCGTTTGTTAAAAGTGAGAAAATATGTGGTGGTTCATTTGATCGAGTATTTCATATGAAAACATTGCTTTTAATCGCTCCATTCCTACAGACGTCATTGTAATGTATGTTCATTTCAGTTCGGAAAACCACTAATATAGTCTTTCTGAGGATGTAAAAAGGCAGGTGGAGAGTGAGTGTCTACTATTATAATGAAGACTCCCCAATCTGATTGTGACTGATGGTATGCAAGCGGGTCTACCATTACAGTTAAAATTTCCTAACTCAGTCTTCATATGAGAAAAGATGTTTGGTGACTTCACCGTCGCGTTTCTAGGGTAAGGTTAAGAGCTATGCAATTTAATACAATCTTGCTCACGTGTACACTAGAATTCCATATACAATGTAGAATTCCGTAGCGAAGCACGGGTACATCAGCTAGTCCTCTATATAACTCTAATCAGAGAGAAAAAATGGAAGTGATCAGACAGTTCGAAAAATGAAGGTATCGGCCAAGGAAAGACAAGGGTCACGGAGGGCATGAAAATGAAAAACTCCATAGGCCTCCTTACATAATACCGTCGGGGTCGGAAAAGAACAAGAGTTGAACAAATGTGGTCGGATAGGATAGATGAGAGAAGAGAATATCATCTACTGCAGCTGGTTATTCAAGGGAAGATACAAGGCAAAAGAAGACCAGGAAGAAGGCGCATTCCTTGGATTGATAATTTGAAAACTTGGTTCAACTGTTCCACTACTGAGCAACATCAAAAGCAAGAATCTCTATGATGGTGGCCGATCTTCTGAAAGGAGATGAACCGAGCTCGATAGCTGCAGTCGCTTAAATGCGGCCAGTATCCAGTATTCGGGAGATAGTAGGTTCGAACCCCACTGTCGACAGCCCTGAAAATGGTTTTCCGTGGTTTCCCATTTTCACACCAGGCTGTACCTTAATTAAGGCCACGGCCGCTTCCTTCCCAGTCCTAGCGCTTTCCTGTCCCATCGTCGCCATAAGACCTATCTGTGTCGGTGCGACGTAAAGCAACTAGCAAAAATAAAGGAGATGACACTTGAAGAAGAAGAAGAAGAAGAAGAAGGATAGATGAACGTGAGGAGCCCGGCACATATAAGTGGAAATAAAGCTAGGACTCAGCTAAGGGCTCCGTGGTCGCCAACCCAGACTCCCAAGTTCAAAGCCCATGGGGCCCCCTTTAGTCGCCTCTTGCGACGGGCAGGGGATACTGTGGGTGTTATTCTACTACCCCTACCTACAGAGGGAAGTTGCAGTGCCCCTCAGCTGTTGCGTTCTTCATCAGCACCGTTTCAGAGTTTCATAACGGGTAGGTATACAAAACTGTCGTTTGCAGTCCTTGTATTTCTTGGAAATGGGGTTTTCCAACGTAACTAGAATAACTCACAGGTCAGATAGGTCATTCCGGAGAGCAGCGCTGCTATGCTAAAGCGCCTGACGTCACCGAGAGCGAGAATGAAGTGATATTTTTTTGAGCTTAGCAGTTACTCTAATTACACTCCACTGAAGTCATGAAATACAGAACTAATGGATCTTTAGATGCTATAACATTTATTATTTAAAACATAGAAAAACATACGACTTCAAATCCGTCTTTGTAAAGACACTCTCACAACGGCTCGATGGAACGCAGGCCTTCTGCCCCTTGACAGGTTCGATCCTGGCTCAGTGCGGTGGTATTGGAAGGTGCTCAAATATGTCAGCCTCGTGTAGACACGTTAACGAACTCTTGCGGGACAACATTCCGGCACCTCTGCGTCTCCGCAAACACGTTATTTGATCGAATCCAAATTGTCACACAATATACAATGGGATGTTTTATACATTGTTTATTTATTTCAGAACTGTTTGTTTCCAAGGGGGAAAAAGTATTATAAATTTGTAAGGTTTTTTTTACTCAGGGTTGTTGGAAAATTCAGTTCTTGGTCGCGTTACAATCTTCATCGTATGTCCAAAGTATCACTGTGTGTCAGTTTGTATTTTCATTGGATAGAATTATATTATGTATCACTGACTGGCCGGTACAGGGAAAGACATGAGGTGGGAACGGGATTGATGCACTACTTCATTTCAACATCGGAAACAGTGTCCGGCGTGCTGGCCTTTGGTCACAGGGGTCCCGCATTCGATTCCCGGCAGGGTCGGGGATTTTAACCATAATTGGTTAATTTCTCTGGCATGGGGGCTGGGTGTATGTGTCGTCTCCATCATCATTTCATCCTCATCACGACGCGCAGGTCACCTAAGGGAGTCGAATCAAAGGACCTGCATCTGGCGAGCCGAACTTGTCTTCGGACACTCCCGGCACTACGAGCCATATGCCATTTCATTTATGTTTGTCGGAAACAGTACGTAATTTTGACTGTTGACTGTTTTGCTCAGCACTAACCCATGCTCAATGATTTCCTGGAATTTTTCGCATTCCGTACAAATGTCAACACCATCAGCTCCGTGGAAGTACTGTATCACAACTTCCTGGTGACAGACTATGTGACGCTGGAGGGTGAGAGGGGAATCGCTCGCTCGATCTTGGCCTTTCTTACTGACATCTATGCACCCGCGATGTAACTATCAGTGGAGTTAGCTGTCGATAGCAACGAGACTAGAGACGATATTTTGAAATAAAAGGTGGATCAAGAACTGACTCCGGTCGCCTTAAATCGTTGCTATTGATATATGCTTTAAAATGAACAACCTCATCATTTAAACATTCTTCCAGATCGTCTCTGTAATGCTCTTGCAGTTCTAGCACATGTTAATAAGTTCAATAAGGTATCACATGAAAAGACATGACACAGAAAAATGCTAATGATTGCATTGTGACGACGTCAGTTCTTACCAAAACAAACCCTGTCCTTTCTGTTAGCAGACCGTTAATTAAATAAATCTGAGCCGATTGTTGCCAAAGTTATTCATATCCATTTCATTATGAATTGGCTCGTGTTCCCTTTTCACGAGTTGTGAATAAAATGTTTAAAATTAGAATAAAGAGTAACAGCTTAAAAACCGCCACCCTATACAACTGCCTAGTCTGCTTAAACCTATATATGCCTTTGCTTATGTAATGTTTTGTATTTCGTTGCTGTGGTATTGTAAGCAAGAAGAGTTTGTTAGTAACTAGGCCTAAACGAGGCCAAAGAGCCAGTTTCAAATAGAGGATCGTGGAAGCTCTTACCTAATTTACAGAGCATAACAATGTATAATGAAGATGTATGTATGTATGTATGTTTGTATTGTGCCAGTAAAGCCTAGGTCCTGGTCCATAGTTATCAAAAGAAATGTTGTTCCAGCATAAGATCCGTCCGACGTACGAACATCTAAGTAAAAGAATGTTCCAGTATGTACCAGACTCCACGAGTGCGCTAGGCGGAGTCAAGTGACGTCACCTGTCGTTCAAAGCTCACCTCCCCTAGGGATATTTCTCGAAAATATCTTTCTTTTCACAAGTTTTCAACGCCTGTACCAATTTTAATGGAACAAACGCTAAATGGTAGCGGACGTCATGAAAACTAACCTCTATAAATTCCAAATTAATCCATCCTATGGTTGCTGAGTTACAATGATTTAAAATCTAACAGAAATTACGCACTCACGGTCACATGACCGAGAGAAACTACCCCTCCCAGCGCCAGCTATATATGCCACTGTGTCAAGGCTAACAAGTTGTTGTGTGTTGAGTAGTGATGAGCGATACCGTGATTTGTGAGTCACAGCGTGATTTGATATCGTGATTTTCTGATATCAGTGATTTTTAGTCGTGACGTGATCACAATCACCGCATCGTCCGTGCTGCTTGTTATTTGTAGCTTGTGATCAAGAGAATGCCTTGTTATTGTGACTAGGCTATCTCTGTGTAAACATTTATAAGAAAATCAGCCACCTAAGGTTTTGCATTTAATAAACAGCCTACATTTTGGTTGCATTACAGACACGGTCGTTGCCAATTTACTTCTAGGCGTACAAAATTAATCATTTTATTATTTACATTCGTTTTTTGTAGACATGCCGAAGTTCAACCAATATGTCAAGGAAAAAATAGGATCAATATTGGCAACAGTCGTGTTTTATACTGTAACCGATTATTTGGTATGTGCTAGGAAATTAAATTCTACACATTTATCTGGCACAAGTGAAAAATATAATGATGAAAGACTATTCTCAGCCACCTGATGTAAGGTTAACGATACCAGTGCACCTTTCCCTAGATACCAGTACCGACAGTAATATAGAAAAATGTAAGGTATGGAAAGGCGTTGGCCCAGCTGCGTGAGGGCAATTGGGAAGCTACAATGAGCAGCGCTCTGAGGCACGGCAATACACTTGAGGGATGTGACGTGCTGACCACACGGCTATCTAATATCTGCAAGCTTAGAGCTGCGCAGCAGCTGTAAATGAAAGCCAAGACCTTTCGAGGCCTGGAGTGTTCTTGTTCTTAATTAACTTTAGAGTGATAGTGGTTTAAATGAAATAATTCAAAATTACAAATTTTATTCATTAGCTATTCCTTATCTTAGTCTGTAATTTTCATCACATTATTGTGTTTTAGATTTCACAAGAGCATGCTGATAGTGCGAGTCACAAAGCAAATTCAACCATGAAAAGTAACATTGGACAGACTCTGCTCACACAAAGTATACCTCCCACAATCCACAGTAGTTTCTATGCTCATATGTTTAGAGCCCTAGTTGCTGAAAATATCCCCTGGAATTCTGTGCATAGTCATGTTTTCAGAGATTTGTTTACAGAAATACACCAACAACACATACTTTCAACATCTACATTAAAGAAAAACTACTTAGATATAGGAGGTAATTTTGCCAGTCACAGAGGATATTTGGGAGTCCTTACATAGGGTTGTACGTGGACAAAACCAGCAACTCTGTGGGCAGGTACATTGCTAATCTTATAGTAGAAAAACTGGAACCCAATTGGCATTTACTGCTCTCCTTTGTTCTAAGCAGCTTCAGAAAATAGAGCAAAGCACTGTGTACATCATCAACAAGGGGTTCCAGTTGTTGTATCCTGGGAGTGTTGATGATTATAAAGACCTTCTCCTTGTCTCCCATGCTGCTTCCTACATGATTGCTACTTTACCTCTCGTTAAAACTTTCTACCCCTCTTTAATGTTCATGTTACTTGCATGGCCCATGCCTTGCACAGACTCAAAGAAATAGTTAGGGCCAAGTTGCCTGCAGTAAATAATCTGATTTCAACAACGAAGAGAGTGTTCTGTAAGCTTCCATCAAGAATAGCCATCTTCTGAGAGAAATTCCCCTCTATTCTTTTCCACCACAGCCAATCATCAGCCGTTGGGGTTCCTCAATGGAAGCTGCCCTGTATTATATGGAACATCTGTGATAGACAATATGCCTTTAACAGACAACTCTGCATGTGTGTCATATGGGCAAAGATCTGCTAAAGGATTATTCCAGTGTCCAGAGAGACATTGCATATATTCAGGAAAATTTTTCATTTCTTCCAGTCAATCATTACAAAAATAGAAAAAAAAGTAGAGTCTCAAACAGATATATTTTGTAATTGAGGAAGCTGAGAATATTATACAAAGTACTAGGGGTAAAGTAAGGGATAAAATAAAAGACAGGTGGGCTAGTGTGTTGCAGAAGAATCTAGGTAATTCAGTGCAGGAAAGGGTACATCAGGTAATGGATGGGGAAAAGTAGACCTACCTAGTGAAATTGAACTGAAAAATGGAGGTAAATTTTGCTATGCCCCTCCAACATCTGTGAGTGTAGAGCACATTTTTTCTGCTTTTAAAATTGTGTTAACAGACAAAAGACGCAGCCTGACTGTGGAAAATTTGGAGAAGATTATTGTTATGTACTGTAAAGCAAACTACGACTGAAAAGAGCAGTAGGAATGTTCCTCACAAATAGATACGCATACCAGCATTCCGCATTTAATTTAATTTTAGTACAGTACTGATGAAATTTTTTTGTTTCCTAATCCATAGCTGTTTGTAATAAACGCCTGTTTAATTATGCCTTCATTTTGCAACTATTCCTATTTAGAAAGGGTAGCCTAACCTATACCACATTACTGTACTTAACGTAAAAAAAACTCATTACAGCGTAGGTCTATATTGTCATATTTTAAAGTCTATTTTCTGCCTATTTTTAAAGCATATTTGAAGTGCCTATATTCTCTTTTAAAAACCTATTTACTCGTTTAAAAGGCCATTTTAGGTGCCTAAAACATTTTTTTGGAGTCTAAAATCCCAGGTCTGTATCATCAGATACATGCCGATTGTTGATTACTGCTTTCTGGCAAAGCAAGTGAGAGGTGCTTGCATTCCAAATGTTTATTCAGATTTGAAGTACTTCTTTTTAAGACAACTTCTGTTTGCACATATTACATAATGTGAAGTTTTCATCCACTTCTTTAAAGGACTGCTACAGGTCACTGCTATTCCTTTTTCTAGTATTCCAAAATACAGGAGAAATACATGTTTGTTACTATTCTAGGAGAGTTCCGTGTACCACGATTTTTTTGAACGCGCGCTTAAAAATAATACCACACTGCGAGTCAACTGACAATTTCCTACAACTGATATTGCAAGCGATGCCAAGGATTGTAAGTGTTTTAGTTGTTATTATATTCGGGAGGAATGTGCTCAATTCCTACAAATACATTATATACTGAACGATATGTTGACGTCCTTAAAAAATGAAATCAACAAATGTCCGTACTGTTGGTAATCACGGCGATGCTGCTTCCTTGAACGCATCGCTTCGCGTGGATACCGTTGCGGCAGCACATGTCGTGATATCACGACTGATCACAACATCGATCACAGTCACAGTTTAGGTAGCAACATTCTAGTTCCGTATATGGAGTTAAGAGGGCGTACGGTGATCACTTGCCAAGTGAAATCTTCAAATCACGGCTGATCACAGTGATAGCGTAGAAAGTAACAGTCGTTACTCGTGATTTATTGATATCAGTGAAAAAATCACAGTTCGTGAAATATCGCCCATCACTAGTGTTGAGTTGAGTTCAGTTCATTGCAAGCAGTCCAGTCTAGCAGTGCAGTATGTGTATGAGTAAGAGAGAGGGGAGCCTGGCCCTCACATAGTATGTTCGTGCAGTCTCGAAGACAGTACTTTTCGTCGTGTTTCGCGGAGACGAAATTACGGGCTAGTAAATCGCCATCGTACTTGAAAAAAAAGACGTCGCACCGTAAGTAGTCTATTGTGCCGCGACTACGATATAACTTTCAGACATTTCGAAGTATAACACGTACGAAATCAGTGAAGTTCGAAGTTATATATTGGACATCCATAACATGACGTGTGGACTTAATTAATTGCACACAATATTAAATTACCAACAGAAACTGTCGTGTACAGTAACTTTAACTACTCTGGAACTTAATTTCTAACATAGCACATCCTTGGACTATGTCTTTTTATTTATGTGCCATATTAGGACTTGACGTGTTACAGTGATAAACTTAGTGAAAGTTAAGAACTTTTTCTAAAATAAGATAGTTCTATCAACATTAGAGAATCAGTGTTATCTGTCAGGACAACGATTTAAAGACTGTGGTTAGAGACGGTCATGAGAAATATTACGTGTTTGCACTGTGTTGGACATTCTCAGTGACAGTTTAAAATAGTGTTTTCTTTTGCAACAAGGACTGTGATCACTCATTGGACGTCCTAAAATTAACATAGTATCTGTAAATACTACTTGCATGTTCCGTGTGTTAAGATCATTTCCACGAGCAGCAGAAATCTTCAGAAAATTCTACAAGATCCAACTACCTTCAACATCATTTCATCTGTGATGTCAACGTGGTTTCTTCGTGGAACTTCAAGTTCGAGTCATTATCCGCACCCGCGGAATGTTCCAGATTCTCATCAGTATTCGTAAGCCAAGTTTTTTTAATAAGTGAGTAGTCACAAACTGTCTTTCTTTTTTTTTTCCTTTCTTACCAATCGTGAACAGTGGTTTACCCAGTGCTGCGTGTGACGATACCTCGTAGTTTTCCACCATTGCTCAAAATTCATCTTTTAATGATAAATCTATTTTCAAAATCTATTTCACATAAGGAAGACTCTAGGAGTTTCAAGTGTTCTATGTTTCAAGGCTCACAAACTGAGAAACTCTCAACAGAAGTTCAAATTCTTATTTTCAATTATAAGTGTGTTCATGTCATACTTAGAAAGACTTTAGGTGAAAAACTGACACTTTATGTTTTCGCAAAAGACTATTGGATCTGTGAGATTTATTTATTTTCACAAATTGCATTCAAGAAGATTTACGTTAACCCTTTTGATTTCAACAAATTATTTGCATTCTATATCGACATTGCAGGGTGGTGAGTTGATTAACATTATTAATAAACAAGCGAATGTACCCGTGCTTCGCTACGGTATTCTACATTGTATTCGAATATCGAAGTAAATAGTGTACATGCAGTAAATAAGATTGTTTTAAAATTGCATGCCTCTTAGCGTTATCCGAGAAAGAGCATGGGGAGGTCCCCGTACGTTGTTTCCAATGTAAAGTGTTTGTTACGGATTTGTGATATAACGGCAGGCTCACTTGCCTACTGGCATTCACAATCGAGTTGGGAAGTTTACATTATAATTGCAGGCCCCATTGCCTACAACGCGGACAGAATCGATTTGGGGAGTTTTCGTTAAAATGGCAGCCCCCCTTTCCTACTTCCAGCCAGATTACAGTTGAGGAGTTTCTATTATAATGGTAGGCAATTACCCTACTATCACTCGAAATTGAGTTGTGCAGTTATCATTATAATGCCAGGCCCATTTTCTTACTGCCAGCCAGCGTACTGCCAGTCACACCAAGTTGGTGAGTTTCCATCAAAATAGCAGGCCACTATGCCTAATGCCAGTCACATTTTAGATGAGGACATTTCTTTATAATGGCGGGCACCCTTGCCTACTGCCAAACACAATCGGGTAGGGGAGTTTTAAACAAAACTGCATGCTCACTTACCTTCTGCAAGTCAAATCGAGAAGGGAACTATTCATTACAATTGTAGGCCTTCCTTACTAATGACAGTTACACAGGAGTTGGAGAAGGAACCCTTTCCTACTGCCAGTCAAAGTCGGTGTGGGGAGTACTGATTACAATAGCAGACCCACCCTTTCTCGATCGCTAAAAATCGACATCAGTGAATATATATAGATCGACATACGAAACTATATGCGTGTTTACAATATTGAAGACCTTCATTTACAGATTAACTGCTACTAAACGTACGTCATATCGACAAAGGATTATACCATAAGACACGCCGGATTTGGTGGCCTAAATGGCTGGTTCTATGATATGTCATCTATTCTTGGGTCAGATTGAGTTAGAAAACTGGAACAGGGTAAAGGTTTTGTAAGATTATCTCACATTACATTACTTTTCGGATAATAATGTGACAGCTACATACGTAGCATTTGGCTCACATATGGCTACTGGGTGGGCCAATTTTCGTGAAGAGTTTGATGATTCTGTATTTCATATAAGTAATTGAAAGTACAAATTATGCATGTGAAAATTCCAAACTGACTTAACATCGATTAATAGAGAAAAATCAAACGTAAAAGGGATACAGATACGGCAAAAAGTCATAAGACCAAGGTTGTAGATCATTCCAAATTGAACGGAGATTGTGCAATCCGTTATGTGATAGGAATTTCCGAAGGTCTGCACCATCATTAAAATTGCCTGCATATTTCGATATTCTTCGGGGATAAAAAATGAAAAATTTAATGATATAGGATTTTTCCATTCGTTACAGGCTAAAACGTATAATTTTGTCAAATTTCAATTATCTTCTTATTCTTCTGGCAGATTATGCCACAATGTGGATTTTGGGCGAGGCGGGTAAAAATTAGGACTTTCAGGAAACTAAACCAAAAATTATGGAGATGGTTATTACCCCTTAAACGGAAAGCTGTACGAAAATAGTCAGTGTAGAGGCACACAGTCGTTACGATTTGATTTATATAGATAAGGAATCTGCTCCATGTAAAACACCTTTTGGGCTATGTCCGCTGGACATAACCTGCAAAAGGGACCATTCATGATATCTCCCTTATTAATCCTCACGACGAAAAAAAGCACATGAAAAAAAGGTTTAGAGGTGGAATTCCATCAGGTTTGGTCGATTTCCAGTCAGGTTGGTCTTGTTCTGTATATATTGTGGAAGAGGAAAATCACCATTTCGGTTCCCTATAAACCGCCAGTCCATTCCGGAACATGAATTGTTATTTACGTTTAAAACCTACCTTTGGACAGGTGGATGCTAAATATAAATTTTGGTTCGAATGTCTTCAGTAGTTTTCAAGTTGTAAGGAATACGCTTTAGACGCACCCGCTCGTGAGTCAAGTCCGATGGGACTTGTACAGAAAAACGGTCCGTTAATGATATCTCCCTTATTAATCCTCGTATCGAAATGATGCACATGAGAAAAAAGGTTTAGAAATTAATTTCTACCAAGGTAGGTAGACTTCCATAAAGTTTTGTTGTGTATATTTTTTGGAAGTGCAAAATCACTGTTTCGGTTTCGTATAAACCCCCAGTCAGTTCAGGGATTTAGAAACAATATTTGCCCTAGAACCTATCAAGGACAGGTGTATTCTAAATACGAATCTTGGTGGAAATGCATCCAGTAGTTTCTAGCACTCACGTACATACGGCGTAATTAAGGAAGAAAATAATACAGTTAAGAATGTTGAAACTAATAGAAAATGGATTATAACTGAGGACAGCCGGATAACGACAAATATGTAAATGCCAAGTGAATGTATTGGAAAATCAAATGCCCCTCAATAAATTATGCTAGTGTGAGTTATGGATATAATAAAGCGGTAACAGATGAGAAATTTAGGTCCAGTGATTCTTAGGTAAACAAATAAGATGACTAATGGTCTTATTACTTAATCTATTCGAGGGCCGTTATAACCTCCAACGATATTCCGGCAATATCCCGCAGATGAGCCGATTGACGCCTCTCTTGCCATCTACCCAAGGAACAACCACGAATTTAAAAGCATGATGATGAAAATGGCAATACGTTACTTCCCTACTGGCATGCAGTCAGAGACGTTGCCATGGTAACCTGTAGGTTCGTTGTCGGTGTGTCGGTCACTAAATGCAGAGCATGATACCAGCAGAAAATTGTAAATTTCTCCGTCATGTGAAGAGTAAGGTAAATTATGAACATAACGAAAGTTATTTATAATGAAGAGACGTTTCACGTACGGTAAACGAAGTTTACAGAAAATCAATAGTATAAGATAAAATGGAGGAAAACCACTGTGGTTTTCGTATAAACACCCCGTCTGTTCAAAGATTTTAAAATTATATGCATATCGGAACCTTCCCCGGGATGAGTATACTCTAAATATGAAGTTTGGCTGAGATCTATCCAGCCGTTTCGACGTGATGGTGGAAAAACCATTCTGGTTTTCCTATAAACCCCCGTCTATTCAAGGATTTTAAAATGATATGCATATCGAAACCTTCCTCGGGATGAGTTTACTCTAAATATGAAGTTTGGTTGAGATCTATCAAGCTGTTTCGACGTGATGGTGGAAAAAACATTCTGGTTTTCCTATAAACCCCCCGTCTATTCAAATATTTTAAAATGATATGCATATCGAAACCTTCCCCGGGATGAGTGTGCTCTAAATACGAAGTTTGGTTGAGATCTATCCAGTCGTTTCGACGTGATGGTGGAAAAACCATTCTGATTTTCCTATAAACCCCCCGTCTATTCAAATATTTTAAAATGATATGCATATGGAAATCTTCCGCGGGATGAGTATACTCTAAATATGAAGTTTGGTTGAGATCTATCCAGCCGTTTCGACGTGATGGTGGAAAGACCATTCTGGTTTTCCTATAAACCCCCCGTCTATTCAAGGATTTTAAAATGATATGCATATCAAAATCTTCCCCGGGATGAGTATACCCTAAATATGAAGTTTGGTTGAGATCTATCCAGCCGTTTCGACGTGATGGTGGAACAGACAAACAGAAACAATTTTATTTATATAGATTGTTTGAAAAAGGGTATAACCATCTATTATTCGCCCTGCGAGTCTATCCTGCTCTGTACCGGCTCCAAAAACCAACTTCCACTACCTGAGATCCTTCTCATGCCTTACGCCCCGAACTTTTACTGGTACAGTATGTATGTATGTATGTATGTATGTATGTATGTATGTATGTATGTATGTATTGTACAGGGAAATGATTGTGGGGTTTGAGCATGGGAAGGATCTCAGGTAGTATCCAGTGTTTTTTGGAGCAGGTACAGAGACGGATAGTATCGCAGGGCGAATAATAGATGGTAATTCATTTTTCTATAAAATTTATTAATAATAGCCACAAATATATCACCCTGCAATTGCAACTCAATTTGGTAGTTAATATTTGCCAAAATGTAAAAGAAAAGATTCATCTTATGATTTTCTTGACGTCTGTTTGCTTGAGAATTTCAAAAAAAATATTCTTCTTCTATAGTTCATGAATAGCCTACAGTCTTTCTAATTTTAAATGCAAACACACACAAATATTGCTTAGCACCTTGGAAATTGTCAGTTCATCATTCATGGTGCTGACCTACAGTCTTTCTAAATTTTTAAACCAAAAAATAACCACACACACTTGTCATGGAAAGTTTGATAAATTAAATATTTGAACTCTTGCAGTATGTCTTTCAGTTTGTTTAAATTTAAAAATGGAATGAATAAAGCACTTCAATTAATTAATGACTTAGAAAGGAATTTATAGCAAAATATGAATTTTTTAACTGACGATGAAATTATGAATTAACATCCACACGCAGCACTTGTAAGAACACTGTACTGAACAAAGTGCTTTGTAAAAAGTCAGTTGTGATTGATTACTCACTCAGATTACAAGAAGATCTGCTTGCACATGTTGGAGTTGTGCTGTACGGTGTCTGGAACAGTCTGCGGAGTGCGGACGAAGACTCGAACTCAGCACCGGCGATGTTCAGTGAAGATACCACGCTTATCTCCCTCGTCGACGTCCCTCGATGGGTACCATAACTGAAGAAACCATGTAAGTCCCTCGTTGGAAGCGACGTTTGATGTTGTAGGATCTCGTAGCACTTTCGCCAAGATTTCCGTTGTTCTTGGAGTTAACGTCGTAACACGGAAAGTTCACTTGGCACTATTGAAAATATTACGGATATTAATATCACACACCGTCATAATGCACAGTTCTATTTTTATACTGATATAACGGCGTAGAATTAACATTCACAGTCCATGCTGCAGAAACACAGTTTTTATATACACAGTTCATAAGCACTTGAAAACGTGATGTATCACAGTCTCTATCACAGTCTCTGAACAAATATTAACATATTAAGGCGATATTATGGTTGTATTCACATCACACTAGTCCTTCCTACTTAATATTATTAAAAAACGTCCTTAATGTTCACTGGATTTATCACAGTGGTGATCGAAAGATCGAGAAAGTGCATAAAGAAAATAGTTGATCTTTACCGTGTTATGGGATGAATATCGAGTAAATACAGTCTCACACAGTTCACTGTAAGGGAAATATGTCTTAGAAGTGGTTTTAAATTACGATTTCAGTTTACCACACGCAATGATTTATGGTATTAGCACAGTTTAGAATTATGTGGAATTTGCACAGTTCACGGTGTCGTATTTTAGTCAGTGAAATATTAGATACTTCTATTCTTACTTCCTATTATAGCTTCACCTTTATAACAAATTTGCAAGTATTCTATCACCTTGAAAAATGTCTAGAATCTTAAGTCGTCGCGGCGCGGCGGAAACTTCACGTACGGTACGACGTTCTTTTACTATTACAACAGCGTTTGAGTACGGCCACTATTACGTCCTCGCGAATCGCGACGAAGCATACTTTCTTTTTTTTTGCTAGGGGCTTTACGTCGCACCGACACAGATAGGTCTTATGGCGACGATGGGATAGGAAAGGCCTAGGAGTTGGAAGGAAGCGGCCGTGGCCTTAATTAAGGTACAGCCCCAGCATTTGCCTGGTGTGAAAATGGGAAACCACGGAAAACCATTTTCAGGGCTGCCGATAGTGGGATTCGAACCTACTATCTCCCGGATAAGCATACTTTCTACACACACTGTGCACGCATGACTCTGTACACGGGACTGTACTGACGGGACTGCACTAGCTATGGCCTTGGCCCAGTGGCCTATATATACACGTCAGGCGGGCAGCGCTTGGAATCAGGTGATGAGGGACGAGTATTTCTCCAAAACTTTAAATTGTTATATTCTAGAAACTACTGGACGGATTGACTTCAAATTTTCAGGGTTTTACTTCCACAACATTAGGTATGATTTAGTGTTGGCCTCGTGTTAATCGGTCCAGGCGTTAAAAAGTTCGTAAAAATATAATCGAGAAACTTCGGTAGGGGAAGTAAGCTTAAGGCGGCGGTGACGTCACTTGACCTTGCTTGACTCGCCTTCTCCCTCGTGTCGCGCAGTAGGTACGAGAACATTCTCTCACATAGCTGTTCATGCAGCGGAACTGAATTGTATGCGAGAAAATAAAGTTTATAATTTATATGTGCTGGGGCCTATGCCTTCCTGGTACAGTATGTATGTATGTTACCAACATGAAGGTTTTTCTGGCGGAAATGATTACGATTTACGTCCCCTTTTGAATGTTTTTTCCAACTGATGAATCTTTGATTCTTTTAAAAATAATTTCTTATGAACAATGCGTATAAGCCTTTCTTTGTACGCCCCTGCACGTGCCATGATATCTTGGAAATCGTCTGTTTCCGTTCTCGGTTGGTCGTATGTACATAAATATCGGCTGGACCTTATGCTGGTTCAATGTAACATGGCACGAAGTAGAATGTTTGTTGGCTGAATTAAAAAAAAGACAGTAAAATTGATGTTAATAAAAAAATCTCAACAGCTGCGAACATTTTCTGATTTGCTTAGCAGACGATCTACAACGGCAACTGCCGAAGAATATACAGGTTTTGTCAAAAGTGTCTTTAATAGCACCAGGACAGTGTTTGAAGGTGGTTAAAGAAAGTATAATCCCATTAGCTAAAGAAATGTGACTAACTGAAAGTATAATAACGAAAATGGATTTTCAGCGGTCTAAATTACTAATGTTCGGTAGAACAACAATGCCATCAACACAATTGAATTTTTGAACGAGGTCGCTTGTACAGATACAAGTTCATAAAATCAGTTTCAAGAACTCGTAGACTTTGCCATGAGCATTGTGGTTTTACCTTGGTGAAATGCAGACATCAAGACAGCATTTAGTATGCTAAACAATGGGAAAACGTCCCTCACAAATACACTTAAAACTAAAGTGCTGAACTCAATCCTTACTGTGCGTGCCAGTATAAGCGGGTGAGAAAAAATGCTGTTATGTTTATACTCTGCCAAAAAATGTTCTCGAGCAAATTGGCAATATGGCAGCGTAACACAGCATCTCAGCAGAACTAGAGGCAGAAAACGATGACGATGATGATGATGTGTGTGAAATAAGATCTTAATCGAAATAGGTAAGTCAACATGCTTAAATTCCCTTTTATTTTTATATAGACTTTTTTATTTTGACGGATTTTGACGTATTTTCGAGTGTTATTTTGATGGCAAAATAAATTACTAGTCGGCAACATTGTATGTATGTATGTATGTATGTATTTTTTAAATATTGAAATTCATTCCACATGCTTCATTACAGCAGTAATATTACATGTAGAGGTATTTTCTTAATCTATATTCTGTAAATATTGTATGTTTCTTTACATATTTCTGAGATGGGATGTTTACAAATAAGGCTAATATTTGTTCGAGCCCCACTGTCGGCAGCCCTGAAGATGGTTTCCCGTGGTTTCCCATTTTCACACCAGACAAATGCCGGGGCTGTACCTTAATTGAGGCCACGGCCGCTTCCTTCCAATTTCTAGGCCTTTCCTATCCCATCGTCGCCATAAAACATATATGTCGGTGCGACGTAAAGCAAATAGCAAAAAAAGTTATGAATTTTAAGAATTTGCCTTTGTGTTTACTTATAAGTTTTTTTTAATTTACTGGCCAGTTTTCTTCCTTCAGTATTACTCCGATTAACATGTCTCTTTCTTCACCTATTATTTTACATTCGAAAATAATATGGTCTGTGTGCTCACCTGTAGTACAAGGACACATTGGATTGTCTATAAATTTGAACCTGTATGAATGCGACTTGATATGACCATGTCCTGTTAGCATAGATGTTAAATACGGATTTAAATCAAACTTTAGTTTTAGTCTGTCGTGTATGTTGGGAAAGTATGATTTTGTGATACTGCCTTTAGTGGTTTCATTCTATTCATTTTGCCACTTCTCTATGCTGAGATCACTTAGATAACTGTACACTACAGATTTAGGTATTTACATGTTTACAGCACTCCACGATGTTTACGCGAATCGCGGCCTCTTTTGCTACTTGGTCAGCAAGCTCATTTCCCTGGTGCCTAGTATGTGCCTTAATCCATTATGTAGGTATGTAAGTATGTATGTATATAACGTTTCGGTTTATCTGAGGATTTTCTTCAACAGACCAGGACGAAGTAAGAGAGGTCTGAACCTACCAGACCCAAGTTCAAATCCACTAGAAAAAATTAACTTTTACAACTGAAAAACCACGCTGATGCTATATTTATTGAAAGCTAACCAAGATAGAGCAAATTAATTTCCAATCTTTTAATCACGCAATTTTTTTGCATAGGCAGTTACTGACCTTTATTTACTCCAATTGTTCACTAATTAATTTAGGACCGGGCGAGTTGGCCGCGCGGTTAGGGGCGCGCAGCTGTGAACTCTTATCCGGGAGATAGTGGGTTCAAACCCCACTGTCGGCAACCATGTAGATGGTTTTCCGTGGTTTCCCATTTTCACACCAGGCAAATTTCTAGGCTTTTCCTATCCCATCGTCGCCATAAGACCTATCTGTGTCGGTGCGACGTAAAGCAAACAGCAATTAATTTAGGGCACATTTGTCCCTAAGCACCACATCTATGAAATTACAAGGAAATGCATATTAGTGTCATGCCATAAAGCACCATTGTATTTCTGATACAGTATTATGGTCTGTTTAAAGTTAATAAACCGCGGGAGTTGGCCGTGCTGTTAGGGTCGCGTAGCTTTGAGCTTACATTCGGGAGATGGTGGGCTCGAATCCCACCGTCGGCAGCCCTGAAGATGGTTTTCCGTGGTTTCCCATTTTCACGCCAGGCAAATAAGACCACGGCCACTACCTTCCCAATCCTAGCCCTTTTTCCCATCCTTCGATGTATTAAGTGTGACATTAAACCACAAGTAATATATTAATAAAGGGTTAAAGCCATGTGACATCATGCTAATTTACCTTGTGCTGTTAGGAGATAGCTGGATAACAATGGAGTAGCTCAGCTAGTGAACAACCCAAATATAAGTATTTCCATGACTGATAGAATACACAAGAGACGCTACTCCTAAAACATCACGATTTAAATGATACGTATTGACGTAAAATGCATTGATTTTTACTCAAAATTTTGTTCGATTTGAAAGGAAAGGCGTATTCTGTATAAACATAGTTTTATGTTTAGTTGTTCTAAGATAATGAAACGAATCTTTTCATTGCTCTAGAAAGCAATCACTGCTTATCTGATTTACGAAGACCTAATACCGTACTTGTTCCACGAGTTTTGTATCTTCTATTTTCTTCACAGTAACAATTCCCTTTGTCTCCAGAAATGTGATGATTTCTAACCAATGTCTATTAATCATTAGACATTTCGATTAAAGGAATTTAAGAACTTGCATAAATTTTTCTTCTGATGCCAGATGACATCTCTAGTATTTACATGCAAGGACGTTCTAAACTAATGTTTGTAACACCAAGCTCAAAATGCAAACATTAGCAATACTGCTAAATTATGGTAGGCTTTTGTCATGCAAGAGGAAAGCGTCAAGAATACTATATATTATTTTTAAATGATGGATGAAAAAAAAGAGGAAACAATTACCAATATGGTGCTGAAAACAAACTGGCAACATCCCATTCCATAACGCACATCAAAAGCCTCTTAAAACAATGCTTATATTTTTAATTTCCATTTCCTAAAATCAGTATTTTGTACTCACGTTTATGTCCTTTCCGTCCCATCCTTGAGTATACTTCATCTTTTGTGGCAGATTTATCACACTTCGTTAGGGTACGAAAGACTCTTGAAGCATTCATTTATTACACAACTTCAACCAAATCCACTGGTCGGCTTCTAACTCTCGCTAACGAACATATTATGACCAGGCGTCTGTATATCATCTACTGCAGAATGAAATTAACCTAAACCTACAGCACTACTGTCTGCAGTTTATTGATGTTGATACTGGTAACATACCACTTCATCCTGCCAAAATAACGCGAACCATACAATAGGACAAAACAATTCTCTGTTGGTGCACCTGCCCCCTTAGCATTTAAAAACAATTGATCGCCATGCGAACTTGCGCATTCCACTTCCGCACCAGACAGCTGCGCCGTTGTTACTCGTTCTGCCCCCTATCTTCCTCCGCTGAAGTTACATACAACTGAGCAGTTCGACCGTAAGCTGCCAGACTCTCTATTAACCTTGGCTGCCAGATAAAGCAGTGGGTTAGTAGTTTAAGAACCTTGGCAGTGGACTTAAGCGGGCTTGACGGAGAGGCCTGTTCGTCCTCTCTGGACGGCATTTCGTGCGACATCAGTCAGATTATTATTAGTTCGACTGACCACATTTTCGATTAACCGGGCGAGTTGGCCGTGCGGTTAGGGGAGCGCAACTGTGAACTTGCATCCGGTAGATAGTGGGTTCGAGCCCCACTGTTGGCAGCCCCGAAGATGGTTTTCCGTGGTTTCCTATTTTCACACCAGGCAAATGCTGGGGCTGTACCTTAAGGCCACGACCGCTTCCTTCCCACTCCTCTGCCTTTCCTATTCCATCGTCGCCATAAGACCTATCTGTGTCGGTGCGACGTATAAAGAAACTAAGTCCAGTACGCGTTGTATAATAGTGAGATATTTTTACTGTTCTAACATAGACTGGTAGAGGTTCCTCAACATACCTATCGCTCAATAAAAATCACTGACATCTACAAAGCTAATAAGTTAGTGTCTATAGCCTATCGTTTGAAGGATTCTCGATTCTTTTAAGACTGCCAGCATGTTTCATAATCCACGCCAAGTTCGTAGGCCTATCTTGCTCTTACAAATGTTAAGATACCGGTGCAGTCCCATTCTTTCACTATGCTCTCAACTTGAAGTACGATATTCTCCACATCTCTATTTTCAGCAATCGAAGTGGTGTCTGTATATTAGATTACTGTATTTGTATTTGTATTTAGACTAGTGATGGGCAGAATAGATTACTATGTATCCGAGAACATTTAAGAATAGAAACTTGCATTCGAAACCAAGTTCTCGAATCCTACCTAACTCGAGTAACTGAAATGTAAGTGAACTGTGAACATCGCGAACAATTCAGTGTCCACGAAGCGCTTTATTGAAAGCTACTTTTTGTTAATCTAGCCTTGTACGGTGTGAATGTTATATGACGAACATATAAGGCATTTTAAATTGCAGCTATTTTATATCAGTTTAATAATAATAATAATAATAATAATAATAATAATAATAATAATAATAATAATAATAATAATAATAATAATAATTGTATGGCCTCAGCTACCGTGTGCAGACATTTCAAGATGACGCCATCTGGTTGTCTGCTCGTCAATTTCGACGTTCCGTTTTCCTCTTGACCTACTAGATGGCAGGCAGAGTAAACCGGATCTCTCTTGGGCATCTATGGCTGAGATTTTAACGAATTTTGTCGGGTAAACACCAAATGTGCCACCAGAGATCTTTTACATGCCGACATCGTACGGCATGGATTGTCGAATGGACTTCTTTCCGCCCTTCAAAAATCCGACTATCTCTGCAGGGTTTGAACCCGCTATCTTGGGATCCGAAGGCCGACATTCTATTACTTATTCACAGAGGCAGCTATATATGAGTCACGCCATAGGTCGCTGTAAAAGTATCCGTCTCTACGGTGTATTTTCAATCATACAGGTATATATTATACATCAACTGGGTTAACTAACATTCATTTCACCGAGTGAGTGGCCCGTGGTTTCGGGTACGTAGCTGTCAGCTTGGATTCGGGAGGTAATGGGTACGAATCCCAATGTCGACAGCCCTGATGATGGTTTTCCGTGGTTTCCAATTTTCACACCAGGCAAATGTTGGTATTGCAACTTATTAACGGCCACGGTCGCTTCCTTTCCACTCCTAGCCCTTTCTTATCCCATCGTCGCCATAAGACCTATGCGTGTCGATGCGATGTAAATCAAATTCTAGAAAGAAAAACATGTATTTCTCCTTACGGCAAATGTAAAGGAAGTAAACAATTGATTGTGAATGATCTGGGTTCAGATAGCCACCTATAACAATTATTACAACTTGGTATTCGTGTATACGCTCAATCAATAAGATTGTATTCTTCAGTCTGAGAGAAGCATTCAAATACATCTTAGGTAAATACTCGTATGATGGCCATTACTCTCTTTACACCCCCCCCCCTCCTCCCTGAACCATCATCATGAACACACAGGTAATTCTGAGTTCAGAGCTAGCGCTACTATCCTCACTGTTTTCAGATGTTGCAGAAGTATTGGAATACTTTTATCAGGATTCGAGATATCTCGAGAACGTATAAGAATCGAATTCTTCGACATTTTGGTCTCGAATACTCCCACCGCTAATTCAGACCACAGATCTTAAATCCACAGGCAGACAACACAACACACACAAGTTGTGTGTGTGCAGCCTTGCCATAAACCTTTGCCAACTGGGAACCCCTCTGTATCATCATGCTCATTTCTAACTGTTGCTTGTGGTCCTGAATCAAGTTTTTTGCAATTAGAACAATTGTCCGCCTCTGTGGTGTAGTGATTAGCTACCATCCGCGGATGCCTGGGTTCAATTTCCACCTCTGCCACGAAATATGAGAGGTGGTACGAGGGCTGGAACGGGGTCCACTGCGCCTCTGGAGGTCAACTGAGTAGAGGGGGGGTTCGATTTCCTCCTCAGCCATCCTCGAAGTGGTTTTCCGTGGTTTCCCACTTCTCCTCCAGGCAAATGCCGGAATGGTATCTAACTTAAGGCCGCCACCGCTTCCTTCCCTCTTCCTTGACTATCCCTTCCTATCTCCCCCCCAACAAGACCACTGTTCAGCATAGCAGATGAGGCCGCCCGGGCGAGGTACTTGGTCCTCCTCCCTCGCTGAGTCCGAGAGGGAAAACGAACTCTGGAGGGTATACGGATTAATAAAGAAAGAAAGAATAATGACTGCATGTGTTTTGGTATGCCCATCTGTCGAAGCACCCACCACCTCCTTTTCTGACTTAAGTCAAAGGCCTTTTCTATGAAGCACAAGTGGATCTCCTTGCTCTCTCTCTCTCTTATCACTCAACGCACATCACATGTCTAGTTCCTCAACCCTTTCTGAAATCTGCTTGAGCTTTTCAACATTTCATGTTCCATGTAAGACTCTAATCTTTGCTGTATGATTTTCAGTATCACTTGATTGACATGTAGTACTAATGCTACCATACCATAATGCTATGATGCTGCTGTACGATAGTTATCGCAATTCAACGTATCTCCAGTTTTTAGTGTTAGGACCGAGAGAGATGGCCGCCGTGCGGTTAGGGTCGCGCAGCTGTGAGCTTTCATTCGGTGATTTGCCCCGTGTGAAAATGGGAAACCACGGAAAACCATCATCAGGGTTGCTGACAGTGGGGTTCGAACCCACTATCTCCCTGATGCAAGCTCACAGCTGTGCGCCCCTAACCGCACTGCCAACTCTCCCGATGTATAATTGTATTTCTATTTAATTGTAATACATGTGTAATTATTGTTCCTTTGGTGAAAGTTCTATTATATAGTATTGAAAAATAAACTATTATTACCACAGTTAAGTTTGTAGACTGTCAGCCTTTAACTCTCTATCAGAGAGCATAAAAAACTTACATTTAAAAACATTGATTCCTCCCCCCCCCCCCCCCCCCCCCGCGCTATTTCCCTTTTGTTGTCTGCAAATTTTCGTGTCCTTTTCACATCAGGCCAATTCTGGGGCTGTACATTAATTAAGGCCACAGCCGCTTCCTTCCCACTCCTTGCCCTTTTCTATCCCACTGTCGCTATAAGACCTATCTGTGTCAGTGCGACGTAAAGCTTTTTCTTTTTTTTAAAGTATTGGTATGTAGACTGTCCGTTTCTAGTCGGTGGACCATTTTGTTGTTAAATAAATAAACTAAAAACGGCTATCATATGAATGGAACCCTAGGGTCTGCATGTAAATGTTCATTCGTGATTATGTGCAGTGTTCTTGTACTGAGACAAAACTCCCACTGGCAGAGAGTCCCGAGTATCTCCTCCAGGGACTCGCAACTTGTCAGACATTAGAGAGGCCGCATGACTCCAACCGAATCTGACAGCGCAGTTTGTGAACCAGGCTTCTTTCTTTTTGCTTTCCAGCCTCCCTTTGTTACATCTTGTTCTCTTGGAATACCGATTACAGTAGCCTACATTTGCAAACCTTTTCTCACATGATTCTTTCCATTGCACGTTGAATATGGTGTTGCAATGAAAGGGCTTGTTATCCTATTTATTGAATCTCTCGTGTATATATATAGGACTATATAAAATAAGAGTTTTGTCTATACATTGCCCAGAATTTAAACAGAACGGTATTTCTATATCGGCCATGTCCACAATAACAAGAAAATGCACTTTTTAATTGTCTGTCTGTCTGTCTGTCTGTCTGTCTGTCTGTCTGTCTGTCTGTCTGTCTGTCTGTCTGTCTGTCTGTATGTACGGGCATCACAAGAAAATGGCTGAAAATAATTTAGTGAAAATACGTATGTAAAGTCGGGGAATGAAGCACTATAATCTAGGATATAAATAATTTTATTTACGCTAAGTGAAATGGTAGTTTAGGGGAAAGCCTAAATTTGAATTCACTGGGCGAGTTGGCCGTGCGGTTAGGGGCGCAGCTGTAAGCTTGCATCCGGGAGATAGTGAGTTCGAGCCCCACTGTCGCCAGCCCTGAAGATTGTTTTCCGTGGTTTCCCATTTTCACAGCAGGCAAACGCAGGGGCTGTATCCCATCGTCGCCATAAGACCTATCTGTGTCGGTGCGACGTAAAACAAATTGTAAAAAAAAAATAGTAATTCTGAAATATGTATGTTATTAGTGGTACTATCGATAAATATTACACAACTAAAGTTATATACCAATATAAATGGTCCGTTATTGGACATTATAAATTTTCCAGCTAACTCATTCCTGGTTGCCAGCGTTTCGCCCCCGTGTGCTAGGTTGGGCTCATCAGTTGGTACCTAGTTGTGCAGAATTAAATTGTCGATCATTTATGTCATACATTTTTACCGTACCGGCTATGATAACAGATATTCATGAATTTAGATTTTTGTTACTAGTCAATATCAACGCCGATCCACAAGAAAATGGGTTAACAGAATTTATTGAAAATCGGCATGTAAAGTCGGGGAATAAGGAACTACAGTCTAGGCTGTATTCACGCTGGATGAAATGGTAGTTTAGGGGAAGGCGCCTGAACTTTAATTTTTAAATGCCTATATTATTTGTCCTATCGAAAATTACTATATGACAAAATGTTATAGAGTATACAATTTCCGATCATTTATGTCTTATTCAGGTTTACTGTACCGACTATGATATGAGTAGTAGTGGTGGTTATTTGTTTTAAGAGGAAGTACAACTAGGCATTAGGCAACCATCCTCTATGTAATAATAATTAGACAGAAAGAATGGAAGGGGTTTGACACTTTGAAAAATGAAGGTATCGGTCTAAGATAAATAATAATGTTATTTGCTTTACGTCCCACTAACTACTTTTACGGTCTTCGGAGACGCCGAGGTGCCGGAATTTAGTCCCGCGGGAGATCTTTAACGTGCCAGTAAATCTACCGACACGAGGCTGTCGTATTTGAGCACCTTCAAATACCACCGGACTGAGCCAGGATCGAACCTGCCAAGTTGGGGTTAGAAGGCCAGCGCCTTAACCGTCTGAGCCACTCAGCCCGGCGTATCGGTCTAAGAAAAACAAGGGCCACGAAGGGCGTGAAAATGAAAAACTCCCTGTTGGAGTCAGAAAAAAACAGGAGTTGAGCAGGAGAGATCGTAAAGGAACGATCGCTTGAAGAATAAGACAAGAGGGAGCCATGAAAAATAGGAAGTCTCCCTTTACATTAGATGCCCTAATATCAGAGAGTCGGAAGAAAACTAAGTGAGAAAGCCTACAATATCCAAAGGTCATAGAACTGATCAACAATAACATTACATTGACCACTGTTTTTGTGATAAGCTTTGTCTCTTCTGTTGCAACTCATCTCCGATATATGGGATTGCTGCTGCGTACGGAGTATAACAGCCTGCGTGAATATTGGCGGGAACTAGCTGGAGAGTAAGATAATTTTAGAAGAAAAGCACGCAATTCCTCTGGTTCATAAAAAAATCTGATATTACTACATAACGCACTAGTTCATCATAATAATCCAGCTATTGGATCCCTACTCTGAGGCGTTGACTGAAAGGAGCAGTGTGCACACACTTAAGGGAATAGTGGCAGAGGAGTATTCGCGGCTGTCTGCGGTCTGGTCATTCCAGCTCGGGAACTTTGGACTGTTAGATCGGCAGCGTAGTACTCTTAGTTAAAAGTGGACAAAAAAAAAAAGTGCGGTTTTTCATTTGATCGAGTATTTAATATGATAGCATTGCTTGTAATCGCGACGTTCCTACTGACTTCACTGTAATGACCTGTGTTTATTTCAGTTGGAAAAACCACAAAGACAGTCTTTCTAAGGATATACAAAGGCAGGTGGAGAGTGAATGTCTGCCTTTAGGCCTAAAATGAAAACTGCCCTACTCGATTGACTGGCAGTAGGCAAGTCGGCCTGCCATCATAATGAAAACTCCCCAACTTGACGGTGACTGATAATAGGAAAGATAGCCTGTCATTGCAATGAAAATTCCCCAACCCAGTCTTCACGTATGGTGACTTCCCCATCCCGTTTCTGGGGTATACTAATATACACTGACTGACAGAGCAAATGCAACACCAAGAAGGAGTGGTCAGAACTTTATGCCAATTGCAGGGTAGACTGACGTCACTGAGGTATGCTCATGATGTGAAATGCGCCGCTGTGCTGCGCACGCAGCGAACGATAAATGGGACACGGCGTTGGCGAATGGCCCACTTCGTACCGTGATTTCTCAGCCGACAGTCATTGTAGAACGTGTTGTCGTGTGCCACAGGACACGTGTATAGCTAAGAATGCCAGGCCGCCGTCAACGGAGGCATTTCCAGCAGACAGACGACTTTACGAGGGGTATGGTGATCGGGCTGAGAAGGGCAGGTTGGTCGCTTCGTCAAATCGCAGCCGATACCCATAGGGATGTGTCCACGGTGCAGCGCCTGTGGCGAAGATGGTTGGCGCAGGGACATGTGGCACGTGCGAGGGGTCCAGGCGCAGCCCGAGTGACGTCAACACGCGAGGATCGGCGCATCCGCCGCCAAGCGGTGGCAGCCCCGCACGCCACGTCAACCGCCATTCTTTAGCATGTGCAAGACACCCTGGCTGTTCCAATATCGACCAGAACAATTTCCCGTCGATTGGTTGAAGGAGGCCTGCACTCCCGGCGTCCGCTCAGAAGACTACCATTGACTCCACAGCATAGACGTGCACGCCTGGCATGGTGCGGGGCTAGAGCGACTTGGATGAGGGAATGGCGGAACGTCGTGTTCTCCGATGAGTCACGCTTCTGTTCTGTCAGTGATAGTCACCGCAGACGAGTGTGGCGTCGGCGTGGAGAAAGGTCAAATCCGGCAGTAACTGTGGAGCGCCCTACCGCTAGACAACGCGGCATCATGGTTTGGGGCGCTATTGCGTATGATTCCACGTCACCTCTAGTGCGTATTCAAGGCACGTTAAATGCCCACCGCTACGTGCAGCATGTGCTGCGGCCGGTGGCACTCCCGTACCTTCAGGGGCTGCCCAATGCTCTGTTTCAGCAGGATAATGCCCGCCCACACACTGCTCGCATCTCCCAACAGGCTCTACGAGGTGTACAGATGCTTCCGTGGCCAGCGTACTCTCCGGATCTCTCACCAATCGAACACGTGTGGGATCTCATTGGACGCCGTTTGCAAACTCTGCCCCAGCCTCGTACGGACGACCAACTGTGGCAAATGGTTGACAGAGAATGGAGAACCATCCCTCAGGACACCATCCGCACTCTTATTGACTCTGTACCTCGACGTGTTTCTGCGTGCATCGCCGCTCGCGGTGGTCCTACATCCTACTGAGTCGATGCCGTGCGCATTGTGTAACCTGCATATCGGTTTGAAATAAACATCAATTATTCGTCCGTGCCGTCTCTGTTTTTTTCCCCAACTTTCATCCCTTTCGAACCACTCCTTCTTGGTGCTGCATTTGCTCTGTCAGTCAGTGTATAAAGAGGTAAAGTTTGTTTGTAATGGCTAATCTCAGGAACTACTGGACCGATTCTAAAAATTATTTCACTAATAGAAAGATACATTATCCTGAGTCCTATAGGATATATTTTATTTTCAAAACAATTTGGAAAAAGGGGGGGGGGCGACGTGGGGAGGTGTAAAAATACTAGGCTAATATAAGCGAAATATCGAATTTGTCGTACAAGGACGAGACAAAGCTCATTTTAAGCCCCTTGACGCAAAGAACAAAAACTCGTTAAGCCCTACAGGACCGAAAACTAGGTTTTAAGACCCTAAAACCAACCGTTATTGAGATATTGGCACCACACTACCATTGCTCTAGGAATCGGATAAAGAAATGAACTGCCGTTACCATGGCAACATCAGCTCCAGTATGCTTACAGTAGCGAGATTATCTACAATATATCTCAAAAACCTAACATGTTACAGACATAACATTTGGTATTTGGAATCTCCTTAAAAATAAAAGAACACAAATTTTTGTTTTCAGAAAATCTACGTAAGGGGCGAGGGTTGAAAAAAAGTGAGGAAGGAGTTGAATTCTTTATATGAGGATACATATATCTCAGAAACGGAAGATGTTACAGACGTTAAAATTGGTATCTCTTTTAAAAATAAATAAACGCACTTTTTCTGGAAAATCCACTTAAGCGGTGAATATTTTTTTTAAAAGAGGGTGATATTTTAAAATGAGTATCTTCTTCTCTTCTACCGGTTTTCCCACACCTGTGCGGTCATGGGTGCGAACTGTGTCGCACACGTGGATTTGACGCTGTTTTACGACTGGATGCTCTTCCTGACGCCAACACTATGTGTAGGGATGTAATTACTATTGCGTATTCCTGTTGTGATTGGTAATGTGGTGTGTTGAGTGAATACGAAGAGGAGAGTTTTGGGACAAACACAAACAACCTGTCCTCGAGGCAGAAGAATTAATCACACGTGATTAAAATGCCCGACCCAGCCCGGAATCGAAACCGGAACTCTGTGAACCGAAGGCCTCAACGATGAACTCTCAGCCAAGGAGTGGGGCAGTTTTTAAAATTAGTATATCTCCAGTATATCTCATAAACTTAACATGTTGCAGGCGTGAGAATTGGTATTTGTAATCTCCTTTAGAAATAAAGAAACCCCTTTTTTGACTGTTTCTCACATGTTGAGTTCCATGTCGCATGCTCCAGATTTAGCTTTGCCAGTAGCTTGGTCATCTTAACCCCAAAAGGCAATGCCACACACGTGGTTTACAAAGAGATTCTGCCGTAAATGAAATGCAATTTTTCGGCGAGTTTTTATACTTAAGGGATTTTCAGATGATGTCTTAGTGCAGTACCGAGGAACAATTAATTTTTATCAACTTGGAAAATCCACGCGAGCGAAGCCGTGGGTAACAGCTAGTATTACATAAGTACATAATATACAGTAGATCAAATAGAGTGAATGTGATAGTATGAAACTTACCTACACGGCATAACCGTCTAGGAGGCCCGCCGCTGTACCGTGTCTGGGTAAGGAATGAAAACTTTTACCCAACCAACTCAGCCGCTGACAGGTAGTGGCATGAAGTTCGTGTATATGGACGCCACCGAACATGAGAATAGGTTTCCACGTTTAACCACGGGCGAATCGTGGATTATCCTACTGCGAAACTGGTTCCCGCGGTGGAAGATGTCCATACACTGTAAAGCGGATATGGGATCAATATGGCGAGGACGGACGTGTAGAAAGCCATCGGGGCCCGTCGTGAGAGTAGACATGGCCACATCTAACACCCTCGCTTAGGATTTCAGGCATGTGGCACAATCTCTGTCCGCACTCACCGTTCGCCGCCGTTTGCAGCAGCGGAACATGTCCATTCGCCCATTAGTGTTCACCACAGGCACCTGCAGCTGAAGTAGTGCGAGGCCCGGAGGGACGAATAATATATCTTCTCCGACGAATCCTGCTGCTTCCAGCACCTGATGATCGCTTCCGTATATGGTTACACCGTGACGCACGTCTGTCTGAGTGTAGCATTATGCGCCGTCATTCCGGCCCGGCACCTAAAGTCATCGGATGCCATCGGATTACAATCCTGCTCGTGTCTAGTTCGCATTACTGGTACATTGACCAACAACCGTTACATCGCAGCATCTCTACGGCCAGCATGGAGTCATGTACAACAGGACAATGCGCGACAGCATGTGGCACACACTGTCAGACAGTTCCGTGTTAACGACCATGTCACATTGCTTCCATGACCACTGTGTTCACCGGATCTTTCCCCCTTCGAAAACGTGTGGTCAATGGTTGGACGACGACTGTCCCTGCCACAGGACACCCGCAGCCACAACGGATGAACTTTAGGCGCGCATGGAAGCAGCATTGGCGCAGATACCCTAGACAAACAGTTTGTCTCAATGTCGCGTCGTGTAACAGTGGTTAATGCTACCTGTGTTGTGGACACACAGTACTGATCTCCCCATCTTTTGCACGTCGTACCGAGCTACTACGGCAATCGTCACTTTGTATGATGGATATTCTGTCCAATAAAACTGGTTGTGATATCTCACATCATGCTGGGTGTTGAAATTTTAATGGCCAGCAATGTATATCAGCTTAAGACTTATATGGCAATTATAGAGCCCCAGCTGTGTCCTGTATTGCTTCTACTTGGAGGTTACAACGGCACTATTCAGAACACGGTTCTAATGTTTCCTTCTTTTTGTTTTGTTTTCGATCTGCTTTACGTCGCACCGATACAGATACGTCTTATAGCGATGATGGGATAGACAAGGACTAGGAGTGGGAAAGAAGCGGCCATGGCCTTAAGGTACAGCCCCAACATTTGCCTGGTGTGAAAATGGGAAGCTACGGATAACCATCTTCAGGGCTGTCGACAGTGGGGTTTAAACCCACTATCTCCCGAATGCAAGCTCACAGCTGGGCATCCCTAACCGCACTGCCAACTAGCTCGGTACTAATGTTCTCTTGCTGGCGTACACCAGAAATGCTGCCTACCATTTAAGCATGACGTTTTGTCTAGAGGTGGGACTACATACAGATGTGGTTATGTTTACGAACAACTGAAGTGTCACCTGTCCGGTCAGCACATGAAAATTCAAAATTGCAGTATACTGCCACTACTCGCAAGGGAGTTGTAAAACATAATTATTAACAATACACCATCCTTAGAGAATCGAATTGAGTTGGCCATTACACGCAGTAAGAGGAAGGTGTGTGTGTGTGTGTGTGTGTGTGTGTGTGTGTGTGTGTGTGTGTGTGTGTGTGTTGCATTGAACAGTATAACAGTACTGTAAACAATTCTAATAATTTCGATAGTTAACTTTAATTCAAGTGATGTCCTTGTGTAACTACTCAGAAAACAAACATGGCAACAAAATTCACACGTAAAAATACCTTGAAATCTACTTTTGAACGAGACAACAGACCTTCGATATGGGAAACTTTTTTGAAACTGAATGAGGACCAGATAGAAATGATTCAGCTGGACAGCCTAGAAAATGCCGCCTTCATCAAGATAATATCAACTACTCTTTTTGAAAGAGTGATTTATAACTATCAGGGTACACAAAATAGGGTAGGGGGACCAATACCCGGACAGCTCCTATTTCGGGACACTCGTACCGTCTACATTTGAAATAAGCGCCAGATGTGTTTTCGAAACAGTTAACTAGATGGCAGCACCCTCTTTCAGTAGAGAGAAACGGTAGTGAATGGCAGTACTCGCACGGTTCTTGCTCCCGATAATATCAAAAGAAACACTATAAGACACCTCCTATACTTATCTTCACTGTATGTTTATTCTGATTTTTCGTTTCATTTAAATTGAGAACACAACCTGAGAGTAAGGGAATCTGTAGTATTGAAGATGAAAGGATTAACTAGGCAATGTGTTGGTGGTAACATGTAGCCTATGTCATGGCACGTGTGATCATGGTGCGAAATTCGCAAGATGGACAGACTTGTTCTTATTTCCGGACGCTCGATTGTTCCCAATTCCAGACACCATTACATACCAACGATATATTCAGAGCTGGTTAATTATAATGACAATTATTAAATATAATTACCTTTTACGTTTGATAACTTTGGTTCTCAAACTATCAAATCAACTTAGAGGGGTGCCCAAGATAAAGGGGTCTGAATTTTTCTTCAAAAATCAGTACAGTAGCGCTGCAGATACATTCTGAGATTATGAAATTACACAGTAAACACAAGATACTGTCTGCATCTGACGAGCAGTCGCAGCAGCTTGTAGGTTAAGCACGAGTAACAGATAATGTACTCATTACAAACATTAGTCGTAACAGTAAAAACAGATCCATGTTCATTATTAAGTTGTTCATTATGCAGTACTTATTATAGTAAACTAGCTGATGTACCCGTGCTTCGATACGGAATTCTATATTTTGTACAGAATTCTAGGTTAGGTAGTGTACGCGTTGTGAGCAAGATTGTATGAAATTGCATAGCTCTTAACGTTACCCTAGAAACGCGACGGTGAAGTCACCAAACATCTTTTCTCCTATGAAGACGGAGTTAGGGAATTTTCACTGTAATGGTAGACCCACTTGCATACCATCAGTCACAATCAGGTTGGGGAGCTTTCATTATAATGGTAGACACTCACTCTCCGCCTGCCTTTTTCATCAACAGAAAGACTGTCTTAGTGGTTTTCCCAACTGAAATGAACATACATTACAATGACGTCAGTAGGAATGGAGCGATTAAAAGCAATGTTTTCATATGAAATACTCGACCAAATAGAAAATCACACATTTTTTTTTAACGAACGGGACTAAGCTGCCGATCTAACAGTCCAAAGTTTCAGAGCTGGAATGACCAAGCCGCCGACTGCCGTGAGCCGTGAACACTCTTCGTCGAATATTGGAGTGTCCCAGGGCAAAAACTATGCTCTTTTACTAAGCTGTTTCCTAGGAGTACCAGATGAGTCGGAAAGTATCAATTCACTGCCCTGGCGGCGGAAAAATATGACTTGGAGGCAAATTTTTCCTGCAAGCCAGAGGAGAAACCCCCTCTTCGCTGCTAATTTGCAATAAAATGAATGTAGAATTTAATAAAAATGAAGAGTAATAAGCTTTTCTTAAGGAACGGCTCTTTTCAGGGTTGAATTTTGAGTTATTTACCTGAATTGTGGTGCTATAATTTGGAATAGCCCTAATTGTTATTCTAGACCAGGCCATATTACGAATACTACTACTACTGTACTAAGTGAGCCTCTGCCTTAACTATGCCCACTGCTCATACAACACAGCGCGTCAGAATAGGGAATGAATAGCTGGAATACTATGATGAACCAGTGTGTTACGCATCAGCTGTATCAGAAAATGTACGAACCAGAGGAATGGCATGCTAAAGAATAAAGTTTTCTAACTACCAGGCTATTTCCCGCCAATATTCAGTCAGGCTATTATACTCGGTACGCAGCAGTAATCCCATCTATCGGAGTTGAGAGGCAGCATAAGAGACAAAGAACATCACAATAAACAATGGTCAATGTAATGTTATTGTTAATCAATGTTATGCGCTTGCGATATTTAATATTGTATTTAATATTCTTCCGAATCTGAAATACCACTCTTAGCATAGTTGGTACGTTAAAACTGAATAAAACATAAATGACTGGAAATTGTATTCTCTATAACTTTTATTATGTAGTAGTTTTCGATAGGACCAAGAACATAGGTATTTAAAAATTACATTTTAGACGCCTTCCCCTAAACTACAATTTCGTCCAGGGTAAATAAAATTGTTTATAGCTTAGACTGTAGTTTCTTATTCCCCGACTCTATATACCGATTTTCATTAAATTCTGTTAACCCATTTTCTCGTGGCTCGGCGTTGATACGGACTTAGCAACCAAAATACAAATTCATGAATATCTGTGTTATCATAGCCGGTATGGTAAAAATGTATATGCCATAAATGGTCGGAAATTTAATTCTATATAAATTTAGTTATGTAGTATTCATCGATACGACCACTAATAACATAAATATTTGAGAATTAAGTTTTAGGCCTTCCCCTAAACTACTATTTCACTCAGCGTGAATAAAATTATTTATAGCCCAGATTGTAGCAACTTTTTTTCCCGACTTTGCATACCAATTTTTATTAAAATAGGGCCACTAATAACAGATATTTGAAAATTATATTTTAGGCCTTCCCCTAAACTACCATTTCAATCAGCGTGAATAAAATTATTTATGGCCTAGATTGTACCGACTTATTCCCCAACTTTACATACCTATTTTCATTAAGTTCTCTTCAGCCGTTTTCTAGTGGTGCGTGTACATACATACATACATACATACAGACAGACAGACAGACAGACAGACAGACAGACAGACAGACAGACAGATAGACAGACAGACAGACATTACGGAAAAGTAAAAAGTGCATTTCCTTGTTACTGTGGACATGACCGATACAGAAATACCATTCTTTTCAAATTCTGAGCAATGTACAGACAAAACTCTTATTTTATATATATAGATGTGTAACTAAGGAACAATTGTACTACCACTTTGAAACTTCACAACAATACCTCATTTCGTAAAAGTCACAGCGGACAGAAGATATGTTTATTGTCAGGCCTTGAGACTTAAGACCGGCACATGTGTGGCAGCAATGCTTAACCCTCGCACCTCTTGCTATCCCGCAACCATACGACTTCTCTCACTTGCTTCTTTATTCGAATGCCAGGTGGAATGAGGAGGATACAGTTGCCGGGAAAACCATCCTCTCAAGCTATTTCTCTAAGCCCATTGTGTATTGCGTTCATGACGACTGAACCCTTATCAGGTACCTTTATCGGGCACCTTAGCACTTTTAACAGGATAGACTTGATATGACCCTCAGTGCTGACCAGCTTCAGTTATAGAGGGGTGTCCAAGATAGAGGGAGAATGAATCTCTACGTCAACCCCGTGCTATTTTTTTTTTAAATGATAAGGACAATACATGTTTATGTGGCGTTTGTGTTAATGACTATTTTAGTGACGTTTCTGCACGAATGGGATCATGGATTCAGTGCGGTTTGTGCCAAGTATGTGTGGGAACAGCATGAAAGCGTGATTCTGTGTGGCAAATGTGTTGTAAAACAACATGAAATATAAATAGTAATGTATCTGAACCATATCGTTCATGAAGAAAGAATATAATATTTAGCGCATCAGGAACGCTGTGCCAGGGAATCGAATTCAGGATGGCGCGAAGAGTAGCTTGGAGCGCGAGGGGGGCAGAGCAAGCCAGCTCGGGCGTGGCAAGATTTGTGAGAGAGCAAGGAGACCTAGAGTAAAGGATACAGCGACTCGAATGTTGTTAGGGGATTCACATGTACCACCCTGATAAGAAGAAACGCGGCAGAAAGCTGGACTAGGACGTTATGAAATTAGGATGATAACTACTCCTAGGAACGAAATTCAAAGAAACGAAAATGATAGAAAATTTCATCATAATTTCCTGAGTGCTCTGGACTAATCTGGTGTGTTAATATTCATCGCTTTTATTTATATGATTGGATCGAAACGAGCGTGGGAACCAAGCTCTCATCTGCACAAAGGAATAGCGTGTATATCTCGGGGGTTACCCTTGTGTGGCGTCTCTGTCTGAACCTGCTACCGTATGTGACAGTAGACGCTACTACCTGCGACTGTCTGGCGAGGGTCAGGCGGCCAGTACCAAACCTGGCAAACTACGGGAGAACCAACGGCTACGGGCGGATGAGCTCTTCCTTAGTAGGTTTGATGAAGCCTTTGTGTAGGAAATGGCACATGACTTCATCAAGTTCAGGGCACTCTCTTGCCCTTGTGGCGGAAAACTTCCCCTAAAGGCAGATGAACCATATATGGTCAACGGCATAGAAAGTCCTCAACGGCAGACCAGGCGTAAGGACAGTAAATCCCTCCTCGGCTGGAATGGCGGACGAAGGCCGCAGTGACTAGGAGCCCTTCAATTGCCTTGCATCTGCTTGCCACTGAAAACAGTCCTTAAGCCATCAAGTACAGTGCGTTTGTTGAAGTGCAGCAACACACTCACTCTCAAAGAACCTCACGCACAGCAGTCTTCCAACAACAAACGGACTCTTCCAAAAGTCCTGCAGCGATCAGGAAGTTGCGACGGGGGCGGGATTGTGATGTTTGGAAGCATCTAGTGATAACTTGGCACTAGGCGGTAGATGTGTGATCGGTCATCTTGCTTAGGATTGTGGCTGTAGAGCAATTCGGTTGCTGCATCTACGACTGAGCAGTCCTATTTAGGGTCCACTCTGCTCACCTCACATTGAGAAGGGGCTAGAAAAGGTGCCCTAAACATAGTCAGCCATTTCTAGTACCGATTGGATAGCCGCTTCCAATGGTATCACCTCAATGCGGTCGAACAAGAAAGAAATATTTTGCTACATGGAACGTAGGGACACTTAATGATGACCCTTCAAATGAGAGACCCGAAAGGAGAACAGCCCTTGTGGGTAGAGAGTTACGAAGATACAATATCGACATAGCAGCACTCCAGGAGACCCGTCTTGCTGAAGAAGGTCAGTTGAATGAAAATGGAGCAGGATACACTTTCTTCTGGAAGGGTAAACCTACCAGCGAACACCGAATACATTGAGTAGGCTTTGCTATCAAGAATAAGCTTCTCACAGACCTGCTGGAGCTTCCAACTGGACATAATGAACCCATCATAACATTAAGACTTCGAATAAATGGCGACCAGAATGCCACAGTAATTTGCGCATATGTCCCCTCATTAGACTCTGATGATGACATCGAAGAAATATTCTATTCAGATCTGGACGACATCCCATCAAACATCAGTCACATAGACAAAATCATCTTGCTTGATGATTTTAATGCCAGAGTGGGAAAGGGCAATAAAGTATGGAATGGTGTCATTGGCAAGGAGGGAGTTGGCAGTGAAAACTCCAGTGGTATTAGACTCCTCTCAAAATGTGCTGAACATGGGTTGATAATCATCAATACCAACGGGATCACTTCAGAACATCATGGCAGCATCCTAGATCGAAACACTGGCACCTCATTTACTATGTAATCGTCCGCAAGCAAAATCTACGCGATGTTTTCATCACCAAAGCAATGACGGGAGGTGATGACTGTTGGACAGATCACCGACTTATTAGATCAGTGATGCATTTGTCACTGTCCACAACGGAAGAGCTTCAGACATACTTGTAACACCGAGAAGTTTGGCAATACAGAAATTACTTCAAAATACAGAGAGCTCCTTCATCGGACTTTTCCGAAGGAATATCAACCTGATGTAACGCAACACTGGGAGAGTTTGAAGACCACTATTCAAGATACTTGCAAAGAAACAGGAGGATATAAGACCATAAAACATCAGGACTAGTTTGATGAAAATGATGAAATTGAAGCACTGATCTCAGAGAAGAGAAAAGCCTTGCAAGCATGGCGAAGGGACATGAGCTCCCACTCTAAGAAACAAGCCGTAAGTATTGCCAAAGCAAATGTCCAAAGAAAAACCCGTGAGCTCAGGAATGCATAGTGGACAGAAAAGACAAAAGAGTTGCAATACCTAGCAAATAAAGATTCACGACAGTTCTTCCAAGCGACAAAAGCAGTTTATGATCCCACTACCTTTGGGAGGAATCCTCTTTGGTCCAGCGGTAAGAGTACACTTAAAAAGATCAGTACTCCATCATGAATAGGTGGAAAGAGCATTTTGAAGACCTCTTGAACCAGGATTCGATTATTGATGAAAAGGTGTATGATATATTAAAATAAGCTCCCATCAATGAAGAACTTGGCTTCCCGCCAACACTAGATGAAGTTAAGCATGCTGTACATCAAGCAAAGCGTCACAAAGCTTCTTGTCCTGATGGAATACCAGTGGAAGCTCTCAAAGAAGGAGGCGAGGAACTAATTAGACACATACATGAACTGATTGTCAAAATTTTGAGCAATGAAGAAATGCCTCCTGATTTCAGAGATAGTCTGGTAGTTCCCGTATTTAAGAAAGGGGATCAAACAAATTGCAATAACTATCGGGGAATATCCTTACTGTCGTGCCTGGGAAAGCTTATTGCTCGAATCTTGGCAAATCGTATAGTACCCTTGGTGGAGAAAATACTTCCAGAGTCAGTGTGGCTTCAGGCCTTCTAGAGGAACCACAGATATGATATTCACAGCTCGTCAACTTCAGGAAAAATGTAGAGAACAAAATAGACCTCTTTATATTGCCTTTATTGATCTTAGGCATTTGACTCTCTGAACCAAGAAGCTTTGTGGAAAATGTTAGCTCTATGTGGTTTTCAGCAGAAATTTATTGCTATCTTGAAATTGCTCTACACTGATATGATGGCAGCTGTCATTGGCAACGGCTCTATTGGAGAGCTATTCCATATCAATAACGGTGTTAAGCAAGGTTGTGTGATAGCCAGAGGCGTATACTGAGGGCTACAAAGGCTATCGGTGAAGCCCAAGACTAAATTGAGAACGATGGAAGTCTAAAACACATTATAATGTAAGCATCTGACACATTGTTCCATTTTCAAAACTTGAAAGCAGTGAGAAAAAACGTCGCACGTATTTCTGAGAGCTAATCATCGGAGCCTGATATCGGAGGCCAGATTCTCGTTCCTCTCCCCTCTACTCACCCATAGCGGTTTGCTGCTGTATATCGGATAGGAGCGGGGACCGGGAGGGGGGGGGGGTGGAGGGGAACAGATGTGCTAGGCTTCGGTCCGTCAGATCGCCACTACTATCAACCAGGCGTTCCTTATCGCATATACGGTATGCGCCAAAATATACAGTACTCATTTTTGCGCAGTGCGCATGCGCACGCCTGAGCGTCTGCGTGTTGTTACATCGCCATGATGAATTATTGTTAGTTGTGTAAAGAACGTTGTACTCTGTGATTGGAAGTGACAATGGGTTTCGCGACGGAGGAAAAAGTGTTTATAGTGGAGTATTATTTTCGCTCGTACGGAAACGGTTATCAAGGTGGGCCGAGTTTAAAGTTAGTGGCGGAACAATATCGTGAACACTTCAACAAGCCAGCACCTAGCAACACAGTTATGCTATCTATTGTTTTTAAAAAAATGCGTCGTACGGGTAGTGTAGGAACATGCAGATGAATAGACAGTGGTTCCAACAAGACGGGGCGACCTGCCACACCGCTCGACAGACTATGGCTATGCTGCAACAAACCTTTCTAGGACGAGTAATTTCCCGCGGGGCTGAGTTCCCCTTCCCATCACATCCCCTTGATCTCTCACCACCTGAACATTTACACTATCATCTCGATAAGTAGGTAATGACAATAAGACAAACATAATTTCCAGTACTGTATATTTTGGCGCATACTGTACTTCCTGATCTCATACTTCTGACTCCAGGACGAGTAATTTCCCGCGGGGCTGAGTTCCCCTTCCCATCACATTCCCCTGATCTCTCACCACCTGAACATTTACACTATCATCTCGATAAGTAAGGTAATGACAATAAGACAAACATAATTTCCAGTACTGTATATTTTGGCGCATACTGTACTTCCTAATCTCATACTTCTGACTCAGTCATATAGATAACAGAGTGCTGGTATTTCACTCCCGTTTCCTTCTACATCCTTGTAGGAAGACACTGGAGGGCTGCTGTTATAGGAGCAATATAATTTTATTTTTATAGGTACAACTACTAAAATGAAATGCAATCTTTCAGGTCCTATTTTGTTGGTTGTAATCGAACCCGAGATCATGGGCCAGACACCACCAGAGGAAGCTAATAAACCAGTGAACGATGGGTACGACCGCTGTAATATCCAGCATTTGTATTGAATAATAATGATGACCGCCTCTGTGGTGTAGTGGTTAGTGTGATTATCTGCCACACCCGGAGGCCCGGGTTCGATTCCCGGCTCTGCCACGAAATTTGAAAAGTGGTACGAGGGCTGGAACGGGGTCCACTCAGCCTCGGGAGGTCAAATGAGTAGAGGTGGGTTCGATTCCCACCTCAGCCACCCTGGAAGTGGTTTTCCGTGTTTTCCCGCTTCTCCTCCAGGCAAATGCCGGGATGGTACCTAACTCAAGGCCACGGCCGTTTCCTTCCCTCTTCCTTGTCTATCCCTTCCAATCACCCCATCCCCCACCAAGGCTCCTGTTCAGCATAGCAGGTAAGACCGCCTGGGTGAGGTACTGGTCATCCTCCCCAGTTGTATCACCCGACCGAGAGTCTGAAGCTCCAGGACACTACCCTTGAGGCGGTAGAGGTGGGATCTCTCGCTGAGTCCGAGGGAAAAACCGACCCTGGAGGGTAAGCAGATTAAGAAATAAATAATAATAAATAATAATAATAATAATAATAATAATAATAATAATAATAATAATAATAATAATAATAATAATAATAATGGTGCGTGGCATCTGTGTAGGGTTGGTGGTGTCCTAATGAGGATAAAATGAATGACGAAGACGTCGTAAGTACCCAGTCCCCAAGCCAGGGGAATTAACAGTATGAGGAGGTTGATTCTAAAAATTGATCCGGGGCCATCGGAGCAAAGGCAACCATTTAGCCACAAAGCCGGACTTTAATTTGATAAACCTTCGGCTACCATCTCCACTGATCAGGGGTTGAGCATTGGCAGCAGCAGAGGCCAGGGCAGTAGCTTGTGAAGCAGATTTCACAACACAACAGGCTTCTCCGTTGGCTATTGGCTGCAGCTCAAAACGCTGAAGGCTTGGCGTTCACTAAACCTACCATCGAAAAGGGCTCACCTAAGTCTACTGGTAGTAATATTAAAATCTTTGATAGCCCACGTCTTGATCCCAGCATAAGCCGCTGATCAATCAATCAATCAATCAATCAATCAATCAATCAATCAATCAATCAATCAATCACCACTGATCTGCATTTAGGGTAGTCGTCCAGGTGGCACATCCCCTAGTCTTTTCTTAAATAATTGCAAAGAATTTGGAAATTTATTGAATATCTCCCTTGGTAAATTATTCCAATCCCTAACTCCTCCTATAACGAGTATTTGCCCCAATTTCTTGAATTCTAACTTTACTTTCATACTTCTTTCCTACTTTTAAAAACACCACTCAAGCTTATTCGTCTACTTGTATAATTCCACGCGAACTCTCCACTGGCAGTTCGAAACATACCATATAGTCGAGCATCTCGTCCCCTTACTTCCAAGTCTTCCCAGCCCAAAGTTTGTGATTTTTTCGTAATACTACTCCTTTGTCCGAAAACACCCAGAACAAATCGTGCTGCTTTCCTTTGAATCATTTCCAGTTGTCCGGCTCCATGGCTGAATGGTTAGCGTGCTGGCCTTTGGTCAAAAGGTTCCGGGTTCGATTCCCGGCAGGGTCGGGAGTTTTAACCTTAATTGGTTAATTTCGCTGGCACTGAGGCTGGGTGTATGTGTCGTCTTCATCTTCATTTCATCCTCATCACGACGCGCAGATCGCCTACGGAAGTCAAATCAAAAAGACCTGCACCTGGCGAGCCGAACTTGTCCTTGGACACTAACGGCACTAAAAGTCATACGCCATTTCATTTTTCATTTCCAGTTCTCGTGTCAAGTGGTCCTGGTGAGAATCCTATACACTGGAACCATACTTTAGTTGGAGTCTTGCCAGAGACTTACACGCCCTATCCTTACTGCACCCCCTAAATACTCTCATAACCATGTGGAGAAATCTGTAACCTTTCTCGACAACCTCCTTAATATGATTTCCGCAATATACCTTGCCCTGTACTATTAGTTAGTTTCTAGTCAAACAACCAGTAGTAACAACGTTAATATTGCGGGGAATTACCTCCATAAGACCAGACGATGAATGCTAGTCGAGATGTGATGCTCGCCATGCCAGTTATTTCTCTTCTACGAGACGTAAAGTTTGTGGGAGAGCTTTAATATTCTTTAACTTGCCTTGTGGGTGGGGGCGGTAGAATAACCCCACGATATCTCCTGCCTGTCGTAAGAAGCGCCTAAAAGGGGCTCCAAGGACTCAACTTGGGAGCGTGGGTTGGCGACAACGGGGTCTTTAGCTGAGCCCTGGCATTGCTTGTGCCAGTCTCCTCACTTTCACCTGTCCTACCCGACCTTAGTTGATCAACTCTTGTTCATTTCAGACCTCGACGGTATTAGGTCACGAGGCCTAGAGAGTCTTGCATTTTCATGCCCGTAGTGGACTTTGTCGTTCTTTGGCCGATATCTTCATTTTTCTAATTGTCGGATCCCCTCTACCCCCCCCCCTCTGATAAGTGTTATCGGAGGATGATTGCCAAGTTGTACGTGCACTTAAAACAATATTCACCACCACCGCTATGACAACACTGGTGCGGCATCACATTCTCTATGCGGTCCGTCCTGAATGTTATAAGTGGCGACTAAGGGGTATGCGAAATAGCTCCTTTGGGAAGAGCTTTCGCATTACTGGCCATCCGCATGGTCGTTTGCAAGACTACATTTTATTTATTCTCTCTCGACCGCGCGTCAAAATTTCTTTTTTATTTTATTGTCTTCTCCATTTTCAAACTTGAAAGCCTTGCAGGCGGCCATAGACCGGGGGTGACAGTGGCTCTTGAGCGGCAGTGGTCTAGCGCCGGGAATGTCTTGGTATGACCGCGACAGGGTAACCAGTGCCAAAAGGAGATACGGGATTGCCTGGTGGGTTTAGGGAGGTTTCTCATAACTTCTTTACGGAGGGGTGGAAGTAGCTGGCAGAAGACTAGCCTTTGCACCTCAAGTTATTCTGTACTCTTGTACCAGGCTATGTTCCTGCGTTAGTACTCGCTTGTCGGTCATTGTCCAAACAGGTAGGTCACCACGGGCTGTGAGGCGGGGCGGAACCTCAAGGCAACCCCCCCCCCAGAAAAAAGACACATACTAACACAGCTCTATTCTCTTTATCTCACCTAGAAAAAGGCAAACCTTGTCGAGCTGGGTTGAGCGATGATCGTCCGACCAGGCCTCCAGCGATTTCCATCTCTTCGGATCGTTTGATGAAGCACGAGGATGAACGTCATGACGTGGCTTCAGAAAATGGAAGCGGATTTCTGTCTTGCCAACATCGATGTCTTGATGTAGAGGAACAAGAGCTTGGATAAGAATAGTGAGTATGTTGAATAGCAATGTGTACTACTATGTATTCTTTTATGTGCCTGTAAAATAAAGTTTCTCCGTGCAAGATCTTGTTTCCTTATTTTTTTAAAGGTACATTGTACTTATAACACATGGTGCTCGTCATCCTCGAAGGGTCTGCCTTACAACGGCTGCACGACTCTTAAGCAGGCCATACACTATCCAACCCGGTCCGACGAACCAGGCCGAACAAGGTTTGCTCGAGGTTGGGGCACACAAATGTTCGGTCAGCGAATCTCCATACACTATCGAACCGTTGTCCAACCCGGTCTGACATCCGACCAAGTTGGAAGAACTGACGTACCGGGTTGGAGAGTGTATGGCCTGCTTTAGTAATAAGCCATACAAAATACCCCCTGGGGTGTACAAAATTACCTGCACTTGCGGCAAGGTATACATTGGCCAAACATCCCTGTTCCATTGGTACTCGTATCAAGGAACATCAACGTAATATCCGTTTCAACCTGCCAGAGAAATCAGCAATAGTTGAGCACGCCCTATCTATGTCGCGTTCCAAGATGTGTGACTTCTACTAACATGTTTTCATTCCATCCTTGAAGAAGGAGGTGAGCCTCTTGGACGGTTACGCCGTCTCTCAGACCAGGAGATGTTTGGAGAATGTGAGGGGGTAGGTATTCGTTGCCTATAACGGAACTGTCTCGGCATTCACCTTAGTGCAGGAGAATGGAAATCCACGGAAAACAATTTTCAAGACAGCCGAAGGTGGGGACCAGTCCCTCTCCGTCTCTCGAATACAGGGGCGTAGAGCCACGGCAGAGCCGTGTCCATCCCTCCTCTGCTCGGTTGGCCGGTCAGAGTGCAGAGCTGTCGGACCACGGACCAGCGATGGCCACGTGTGGGCCCAGACTCACCCTGCGTCCGCCGACCCGATGTTCGAGTTCTTACACTAAACACTAAAGGTCTAGGATTATACGGGAAGCTGTGAAAATACGTATTTCAACAGGGACACACTCTGTCACTTTCATAACAGGCCTACGTGGTTGCCAGTCATTAAGGATTTATATAGGTGTCCTTTCACTATATTATTTCTTTCCGATTTTTTCCAAATTCGTATTCTCCTCATCATGAGATGGTTCACACTGCGCACAGGGAGCCATCTAGTGGCGAACGAGAGTACCACTTACTATAGACAACGGTAAATCATTCTTAAGTTTAAGTGATTCAAACCTTCGTTCATTTTTAGAGAAGTCTTACTCGTGAACAGATCAGATTATCTTTTCAAAACGCAGAGCAAAGTTCTCTGTGAGAAAAAAAAAAAGTCCAAAAGCTTATTGCCGTATCTACATACAAACTATTATCTATGAAATATCATCATCATTCATTGTTCAAAATTTGAATCACCAGTATACTTTATTTCAAGGAAAGTGGGTCGGTGGATGCAGAATGGGTTTCGGCCCTTGGGTTTCGTCCCTTAAGAGGCCACGGCTTGCCCGTGGTCCAACAGCTCTGTACTCTGACCGACCAACCGAGCATAGGAAAGTTGACCACGGCTCTACCATGGCTCAACGCCTCAGCATTCGCGAAACGGGCCTGGGGCACAATGCCAGACTTCACGCCTGGCCCCACCCGTCGGCTGTCCTGAGAATGGTTTTACGTGGTTTCCCATTCTCCTGCACTAAGGCGAATGCCGGGACAATTCGTAGTATATGCCACGGCCGCCCACCTCACCTTCTCCGCACATCTCCTTCACCGTAACAAATCTCCCGGCCTGAGAGACGGCGTCACCGTCTAAGTGGCCCGCCTCCCCCTTCAGGGGAGGAATGAAAATGTTTAGTAGTAGTAGTAGTAGTAGTAGTAGTAGTAGTAGGAAAGTGTGTGTTTGGTGCTTACTTACACTAATGCGTGTGAAGGTAGGTTGCGGTAATAAGGCCCAGCAGGCATTAAGGCCCACTGTTTGGTTTTCGTATTTGCCGCTTCTTTGGTCGGTAATGAACCTACACGTCTGCTTACTGTCTATGCCTGCTACCTGTTGGAGAAAGTGAGAACTTGGCCCTCCTCAGTATTTGGTTGCTAGGCCAGAGTCAAGACTCGAGAAGGGAAGTTGATCTCATTTTAATAACTTTTCTTTGGAAAAGGAAGTAAAAAAGGGAATGTTAGTGCTAGGATAGCATTAAACTGGTATATGTATCTAATAGTGTATTAAATAAGCAATGAAACGGTGTACATTTTATCGAATTTGGTTAAGAACACAAGATGATGCAATCGAAAACACTCAAGGTCACGATGCAGGAAATAAGGCCCACATGTTGCAAAGCATGGGCCTTATTTCCTGCAGCTGCTACGAAAGATTTATTTTCAATTTAATACAGAACTATGCTAACCCAATGTTATTTTAGATCGTAAAGTTTCACAAATATACACTGACTGACAGAGCAAATGCAACACCAAGAAGGAGTGGTTCGAAAGGGATGAAAGTTGGGGAAAAAACAGAGACGGCACGGACGAATAATTGATGTTTATTTCAAACCGATATGCAGGTTACACAATGCGCACGGCATCGACTCAGTAGGATGTAGGACCACCGCGAGCGGCGATGCACGCAGAAACACGTCGAGGTACAGAGTCAATAAGAGTGCGGTTGGTGTCCTGAGGGATGGTTGTCCATTCTCTGTCAACCATTTGCCACAGTTGGTCGTCCGTACGAGGCTGGGGCAGAGTTTGCAAACGGCGTCCAATGAGATCCCACACGTGTTCGATTGGTGAGAGATCCGGAGAGTACGCTGGCCACGGAAGCATCTGTACACCTCGTAGAGCCTGTTGGGAGATGCGAGCAGTGTGTGGGCGGGCATTATCCTGCTGAAACAGAGCATTGGGCAGCCCCTGAAGGTACAGGAGTGCCACCGGCCGCAGCACATGCTGCACGTAGCGGTGGGCATTTAACGTGCCTTGAATACGCACTAGAGGTGACGTGGAATCATACGCAATAGCGCCCCAAACCATGATGCCGCGTTGTCTAGCGGTAGGGCGCTCCACAGTTACTGCCGGATTTGACCTTTCTCCACGCCGACGCCACACTCGTCTGCGGTGACTATCACTGACAGAACAGAAGCGTGACTCATCGGAGAACACGACGTTCCGCCATTCCCTCATCCAAGTCGCTCTAGCCCGGCACCATGCCAGGCGTGCACGTCTATGCTGTGGAGTCAATGGTAGTCTTCTGAGCGGACGCCGGGAGTGCAGGCCTCCTTCAACCAATCGACGGGAAATTGTTCTGGTCGATATTGGAACAGCCAGGGTGTCTTGCACATGCTGAAGAATGGCGGTTGACGTGGCGTGCGGGGCTGCCACCGCTTGGCGGCGGATGCGCCGATCCTCGCGTGCTGACGTCACTCGGGCTGCGCCTGGACCCCTCGCACGTGCCACATGTCCCTGCGCCAACCATCTTCGCCACAGGCGCTGCACCGTGGACACATCCCTATGGGTATCGGCTGCGATTTGACGAAGCGACCAACCTGCCCTTCTCAGCCCGATCACCATACCCCTCGTAAAGTCGTCTGTCTGCTGGAAATGCCTCCGTTGACGGCGGCCTGGCATTCTTAGCTATACACGTGTCCTGTGGCACACGACAACACGTTCTACAATGACTGTCGGCTGAGAAATCACGGTACGAAGTGGGCCATTCGCCAACGCCGTGTCCCATTTATCGTTCGCTACGTGCGCAGCACAGCGGCGCATTTCACATCATGAGCATACCTCAGTGACGTCAGTCTACCCTGCAATTGGCATAAAGTTCTGACCACTCCTTCTTGGTGTTGCATTTGCTCTGTCAGTCAGTGTACTAAATAGACTAAAATTATTTCAAATAAGCAAACAATTACATATTTTTTATCCTGTGTACACATTGGTATTGATCTGAATTAGAAGTCGATAACATGTTCTTACACATGACTTTTGTATTAAAGACTACCGAGGTGGTCTCAGGGTAGCATGCTAGCTCCTCGGCCTGGATTCGATTCCCACTATTGTCACGTAATTTAGAAAAGCCAGGAGGCCAGGAGATCTGGAATGGCGTTATCCCAGCGTTGTGAGAACAATATTGCGAGTAGTGGCATCGGTCAAAAAACCAAGGGAAGCGTTAGGCTTTGGCCACAGTGCAAATGACGAGCGGAGCGTTGCGTCGTGTGGAGGCACAGATGAAACTCAGACTTGCGTTAGCAAATGCATGTGTCGATAGTACCAGCGGAGCGTCAGGTGCCGCTCACTCCCGTTTGAGATTTCAGCTACGCCTCTCGCAGTGACCGTTACTGAATTAACAAGGGAAGAAACGAAAGTGTTTGTTGGACTGACTATAAACGATAAGGAAGATTGTTTCCAGACTTCGTTTTCAAAACATAAAAAGATTCTTATTTCATGCAGAATTAAATGTTATCTTAAAGTAAACTAGTTCTTTAAAGAAGTGAAAGGAAAAGTTAAAAATGACTTTGGCTGAAAATTAAGTGTTTTTTTTTTTGTCTGTGTGATTTAAATTTCAAGAATTGTATATTTTGTGGTATGATTGGTTCTTAAAGCACATTAACTTAGTTTTTCGAAGTAAGGTCAGAGAAAATTATGCTTCCTGTAACTTTTAAATATGACAATTCAGATCTCCTAACTTGGCATGGTGAAATGTTCCATATTATATTTCCATTTTAGAATTTCAACATAAATATTTTTGAATTAATTAACATGTCTTTTAAAACTTCTTATCTACAAAACATGCCATTTCCTCTTCCTATTTGACCTCGTAATTGCCCATAGAGATGAGGTTAAGGTACTCTACCACTGCGGGCCTTATTACATGTTAGAGCAGGAAATAAGGCCTAATTACATAATTGTGCTATGTGGGAACCACGGATACATTTACAATTATTTATTTGTGATATCTGGTGAAAAGAACATTTGTGATATCTGGTGAAAAGAACATTTTTTTATTTGAAACAAATTCTTGTATCTCTGTAACTTTAAGAGCAAACCGCAGTCTATCTGTAAGTGGGCCTTATTTGCCCCCCTTACCTTACATCACCCTTTAATTGGCCAGTTTCATTTGTAAATGGTCTGAAGGAATGCAGTTTATCAAGTTTCTATTGACTCAAGGAAAAGTATAACTGGGCAACCACCCCAAGCAAAATATGAAAAGTTCCAACAATGCTTAGAATGAACGTATTGGCCAAAGAAATACAAGCACCATAAAGGGCTTGAAAATGAAAGCCTCCCCAGGCCTCGGAAACCTAATACCGTCGGGACGGAAAAAGAACAACAATTGACCAAGGGAGGTCGGATAAGAAATATGAAAGCGAGTAGCCTGACACAAATTACTGAAAGCAATATCGGGCTAAAAAATGCTACAAAAATGAAAGCCTCCGGGACCCCTTTTAGTCGCTTTTTACGGCAGGCCAGATATACTGTGAGTGTATTCTACCGGCCCCACCCACAGGGTGAAAGTAACATTATTATTGCTATTATTATTCCTGTTCTATTATTAAATTCATTGGTCAGCCCGTACCGTATTTATGTCTAGTTTTACGGCTGAAATTTCTTCCTTTTTTTTGCTAGGGGTTTTACGTCGCACCGACACAGATAGGTCTTATGGCGACGATGGGATGGGAAAGGCCTAGGAGTTGGAAGGAAGCGGCCGTGGCCTTAATTAAGGTACAGCCTCAGCATTCGCCTGGTGTGAAAATGGGAAACCACGGAAAACCATCTTCAGAGCTGCCGATAGTGGGATTCGAACCTACTATCTCCCGGATGCAAGCTCACAGCCGCGCGCCTCTACGCGCACGGCCAACTCGCCCGGTGAAATTTCTTCCTGACGCCAACGCTGTGTGGTGGGACGTCATCAGTAATACGTGTTTCTGTGGTGGATGGTAGTGTGATGTGTTTTGTGTATGTGAAGTGTATGAAGATGATAATAATAATAATAATAATAATAATAATAATAATAATAATAATAATAATAATAATACCAGGGTTTCCCGGCTATTTAAACTGCGCGCCTTGTCTACGGCCATCTATACCAACGGACTTGAACTTGTAAAGTCCCAAAGATTTCGTCTTCTACAGTTAGATGGCTCTAACATCGATTTGCTAGCTCACTCTTACGCACTAAAACGAACCTAGATTACACCGATTGAATGGCATGTAAATAATCGACATATTGGTGCAATTAATGTTGTGTCATTAATTGAGTTGCGGGTTTGTTAAACTTGAAGTTTACCAGGCCAGTTGACTGTGCGGTCAGGGACACGCGGCTGTGAGCTTGCATCCGGGAGATAGGGGTTGGAATCCCACTGTCGGCAGCCCTGAATATGGTTTTCCATGGTTTTCCATTTTTACACCGGGCAAATGCTGGGGCTGTACCTTAATGAAGGCCACGGCCGCTTCCTTCCAACTCCTAGGCCTTTCCTATCCCATCGTCGCCATAAGACTTATCTGTGTCGGTGCGACGTACAGCAACTAGAAAGAAAAAAAATACCAATGGACTGAGCAGGGATCGCATCCGCCAACTTGGAATCAGAAAGCTAGCGCTCTACCGTCTGAGCCACTCACCTCTGATGATGTCAACCAGTTTTTGATGAGTACTCATGTGTAGGGTCTAGGTAGAACACTTGAAGAATGACCCTGGCTGCGTGATAACGGGAGTCCCGTACCGTCATGGTAACTTGGGCGCGCAACGGTTTCAGTGTATCGGGTAGAAATAAGAAAACAACTACAAACATGAGACTCCCGCGTATTCTGGTTTATCGCTTTGCACCAAATCGAGGCAAACTGCAGCAGACAGCTTTCCTGGATATTTGTTGATCTAAATGATATATTTTGCTTGATGTTGAGAAAGAAAACAAGTACTCATCGATATGTGCTGCGCTTAGTAGAGAAAATTTCACGAGTAGGCCTACATGCTAAATATGTCAAGAGAGAAATCCTCAAATGTAGTGAGATTTTACTGAAAATGAAAACCTACAACCTGTTTTCCAGTCATTGACCGGGTCAGGGATGTAATGAATGAAGCATATATAGGCTATTAGTACGATGGGGTCGCCACTCACAAAGTGATATATTAATGACTGATAGATGCTATGGAATGAGAATGGAGAGTGTTGCTGGAATGAAAGATGACAGGGAAAACCGGAGTACCCAGATAAAAACCTGTCCAGCCTCCGCTTTGTCCAGCACAAATCTCACATGCAGTGACCGGGATTTGAACCACGGTATCCAGCGGTGAGAGGCCGACGCGCTGCCGTCTGAGTCACGGAGGATGAGATTTTACTATGCTTGACAAATTTTTGACGTGATGACAGTCTATAGTCAGCCCCATGGTGTAGAGGTAGCGTGCCTACCTGCCCTGTTACCTGGAGGCCCCGGGTTCGATTCCCGGCCAGGCCAGGGATTTTTACATGGATTTCAGGATTGGTTCGACGTTCACTCAGCCTATGTGATTACAACTGAGGAGCTATCTGACGGTGAGATAGTAGCCAAGAATAACGGCCGGAGGATTCGTCGTACTGATTACAGAGCAGCAGTTACTTCGGGGCTGTTGCGCCATGCGGTTTGGTTTGGTGTGATGACGTCAATAACATCAGGCTAAATACATTCGAAACCATCATGTACCGACAACAAAGGACGAGCTGACTGCCGAAGTGAAAGGACGTACGTGCCTCTCGCTGCGCTCTCTCCTTGCCAGGCGCTCAGTACTTCTCAAGTGCTAACCAGGCAGCTGTACTTATTAGTACGACTTCGGAAGAGCATTTGTCTGAGCTGAGCACTTCTCAGTGCTCGCTCTTTCTCTTTCAGAGTTTATTACAGGAGGACCAGGATGGACAACCAGACGGACTCGATGACGACCCAGGAACGGGCGGTGGCGATCGGGCTCCTACTCCGAGATCTCTTCACCGGCACGACACCGACACCGGAGAGCAACACGGAGCCGCAGACGCTGGAACCAGTGCCGGAGACCCCGGCACCCAAGCCGGAGCTGCCGCAGGAGGAGCCGGAGATCGAGGTGGAGACGGAGCCGTACAGGGACGGGTGTGACCCCCCTAACGGCTTCTTCTTCTCCGAAGGCTACACCGACCCGGCGCACGAAGCGCTGCTCGTGTACTACAGGCCGGGGCGCCCTGTAACTTCTGAACGGGGCCTCGTCCTGGACAGAATGCGGCGCCCTCGCCGAGGAGGCAGGATCATCTCGACAACCATGGCCGTCGAGAGCTTCCTACCAGGAGGCCTCATTATCCGGCATCACGACCAGGAGCGAATGCGCGACGCAGAGAGGGAGCTTTCTTCTCTGTTCCAGGTCATCCACCTACCAGGGAGGGACGGTGTGCCAGGGATGAACACCGGCGCAGTCAGGGCCGCGATGGAGACCAGGGAGACGCCGAGGAGGCTAAGGAATAGGGCGGTTAACACCGACCTAGTCCTGGCCACCCAGCCGGCGACCAGCGACGCCACCACGGAGGTGGGGCATGACGCCCTCTGGCGCCGCGACTGTGCGACTTCAGTGGAGGAGGACGCCCCCTGGCGTTCTGAGGCTGCTGTCCAGGCCCAGCCTGCCAGCACGTCCATCGAGCTGCAGACCTCGATGTGCGCCCCACAGGACAGCGAACGCAGTCTCAAGCGTTAGCACCGTCCGACGCCGACGCCGCCGCCAGCCAGGAGAAGGAAGAAGACGGCGACGCAGCGGAGCCATCAGCTACCCTGGGGTCACCAGGCCGGGAGGAGGGTCACCAGGACGAGGCCTCTTCCCCTGCCGAAGACGACGCCGGACCACGAAGCAGAAGGCGACGCCGGCCCACCAGGAGAGGGCCGACCAGCCGCAACCCAAGACTGCTCCCAGGACAGCAGTCAACCGAGAAGCCAATCAGGAGAGGACCTCAGCGGGTAGCGGCAATCAGGTGAGAGTAAAACGTCCGCCTCAGCAGCTCTTGCAGTGTTTCCGCTGTCTGAGGTGGGGCCACCGTCAAGTTAGCTGTGGACTCCAAGTGAAGTGCAACCGCTGTGGTGGTGATCATCACTACAGGCCTGCGCAACACTTAAGGAGGCGCCGGTGTGCGCCAATTGCGCGGGGGGCCCTTCCAGGAGGCCCCCGCCTCGGCGGGCTAGGCCTCATTCTCCGGCATCGGAGACTGGGTACGAGGTACCCCAAGGAGGTGGAGCCGTGCGACAGGCCCTAGTGGTACTCGACGCACGGCTCCGCAGCCGGCAAGGACCGTGCTAATCACAGAAGTGCCCAGACGGACTGATCCCCAGGCGATGGAATGGCAAGGAATTGGTTTATGTTTTGTGCATGTTACCTGTTCCTAACTAACACAACCTCTGGTCTTTTTCCAGCCCACATCCTTGCATGTGCTATCAAAAGATGTCAGGTTTTACATGTAGGCTCTTTTTTCTTTCTGCCTGTGTGGTTTTTCCCTGACCCTTCAATACCATACTTCAACACCATATACCTAACACAAACTCTTGCCGTGGTAGCGAGTCTGACTCGGAAACCGGCAGATACTCCTTGTATCACTTCCCACTCCTCCCTGCTATCTCTTTCTTCTTCTTAGAAATAATAGCATGTCGGAGACCATGTAGATTGAGTCGATGGTCACGCGGGGGGAGCGGGCTTCGCCCCCACCCCACCCCCCCCCCCGAAAAAAAGTACCGACAGAATGTGCTCAACATTCGGTGTTGTAACTTCGGAACTACAGAACCCACCCGAATGGTTGAGGCACCGCTTGACTGAAAATGAGAGACACGAGAGGATACCCACTCGGTTGGCCTCAGTTAAACATGCGACAGGTGGGGAGTAACTTTTAAAAAGTGAAGAATTTCAGGTATATGAGAGTGGCTTTAAAAGTGAAGATTTTCAGGTATATGAGAGCGACTTTAAAAAACAGAAGAGTTTCAAGTATATGATTTGGTTTGCGTTTAATAACTTCGAAACCAAAAGATACACAAAGATGGCCGTGGCGTAACGTGGGAATATCCTGGGTGTTGCCAGTTCGAAAGTGGTGCGGTCGAGTAGAGGATGAAGTTCTTTTGAGCGTTCTACTAACGTTTTACGGGGGGATCTGTTTTCCAAATAAAATACCCAATGTATAGAATTACAAGAATAGCAACTCGAGATGGCAGCTGCTCAGATGAAGTCACCAAGAGGATTCTAAAAGGAGCTCTGGGACAACCAAATTCCTTTAATATCTAAGAAAACTTTTTATATCAGGCCTATTTTGTACCAATAACAACATACGGTCTGGAAACTTGCAACATCAACAGAAGGGATAACAGCAGACTCCAGGCTGCGGAAATGAAATTACTTAGGTCAATTCTACAGAAAACGAGACGATATAAGATCCGGAATGAAGAGGTCCGCGAAGACATCCAAGTGAAACCACTCAACGACATTCTAGCAACATCAAGATTAGATTGCTTGGTCACTTGAAGAGGGTAGCATGAAAAATGGTTTGACAAAGATCTGAAGGGAAAGCGACCTAGGGGTGGACCAAGGACACCGACCATGGTAGAGCGCTGGCCTTCTTAGCCCAACTTGGCAGGTTCGATGTCGGTCGGTCGGTCACTTGCTTTCTTGGCTTACGCTGCCTGAACCGTCAACGACAGACCCCAAGTGTAAGCGTACGAATTGTAGAGCATAAAAACCTCTACAAAAAGTCCGCAATGGTATATACCTATTTCGAACTGGCTGCCCTCTAGAAGCGAGTTTGTGTTATAGTCCGCGGTAGAAAAGTTACTCCTTAAGATTAAATAAATATTTCGATATTATCCTCGAACTCCTCATCGAAATAAATTGTTTGACCTACTCCACTATTTCATAAGGATTACAATAACCTTGTCAGGACATTATTTGCATGAATGGTTCAGAAGTTATGACCATTTTAGACTGTAGTGGTAATTCGTTCCCTGTTGTCTGCTAGCAAGTTGCCTCTACCTCGCCGCTTGCGACTGTAGTCTCCTCGGATGAAAAATATCAGAGCTTCGCGACTTTACTGTGGTAATACGGAGTAGCGGTGGATAAGCTGTGACTTTTGGTTATTTGTTTTGAATTATCTGATAAACTCGCCAACAATCGAATCATGCTTATGGGGAATAACATCAGTTAGGTTACTTATTTGAAGGCATACTGTATTATCTATCTGGTAGATATATTTACATTGTTGTTGTACTTAAATCTTGGATAGTAAATATTTATGTCCCCACTCGTGACGAAACTCCCTCTCGCCATTTGGAGGCTAGCTATTATCATCGGACACCTGTTACATTTTAAATACTATTTTCAGAAATTCAATGAACAGAGAAATTCACACAACACTACAACACTGTGCAAAATCAAGCAGTAAACTTGTTGAATTATGTAATTATATTACTTTTTGCTTAATGAGAACCGGCCCCGCGGTGTAGGAGTAGCGTGACTGTCTCTTACCCTGCGGCCTCGGGTTCGATACCCGGCCAGGTCAGGGATTTTTGCCTGTACCTGAAGGCTGGTTCGAGGTCCACTTGGCCTACGTGATCACAACTGAGGAGCTATCTGACGGTGAGATGGCGGCCCCGGTCTAGAAAGCCAAGACTGACGACTGAGAAGATTCATCGTGCTGACCACACGTCACCTCGTTATCTGCAGACCTTCGGATGGCGGTCGCTTGGTAGGCCATGGCCTGTCGGGGCTGTTTCGCCACGGGGTTTGGTTTGGTCTGCTTAATGAATAACAGGAATTTTACTTTTCTAAATGGAAATATCATATTCATCCAAGGAATTGTAAATTGTGGCTTGTACGCTTAAAACCTGTACCTTCGTATACTGTAACACATAAATTATAACGTGTCAGTTTTCTTTGAATGAATACATATAAGAAAATAAAACTAACAGTTTATATTGAGCGCAGTATAAATCAATCCGGAATGTGTTGAAAAGGTTAGTTTTATAGCGTTCTATTTTAAATACGGTCTCCCAATCAGCATTTCGCTGAGTAGTGGAGGAGAGCTTCGTAAACACAACTGAACGTCACTGTTTCCTTCCCTCCAAACTGTGTCCGCTCTCTCGCTTCACTGTGACGTATGCTTGTAACATAAGCTGCCCGCATTTACGTCACGCCAACCCAGCTGCACTGGGCTAGCCTCAACGGGTAACCTGCTGAGCACCTCTATCCTACAAGAACGGCGAAAGGTCCAGTATCATATGGTTTGTAGTACTAACAGCTGTTTTCAGTTCTTGGTTGTAGCTGTTGTTCAAATGCGACCGCTGGCTCGGTGCAGTGGAAACAGGTCGAGTTGCAGGTCATTATGATGCCCGTTTATGAGTTGAGTCACGTTTGACTATGATCCTGATGAGAAGTGATGTAAGGCGGGGCAGGGGAAGACAGTTTACTCTATTAGAGCTCATTAAATTCTTCAATGCCTAAATAGAATTGTGCTGATTGTCTAATTAGCATTTTCTTGATGACACTGGAGCTTCAGGATGATACGACATTAAATGACCAGGTCCAAAGATGGGCATACTCCACTGAATAGCGCAAGTGATTGTTAATGGAGACATCATTAGACCAATTCTACCACACTTCTTTTTCCGTATCTCCTTCCCAATTGAAAATTCTTTTATTGATTTAAAAAATTAAAAACACATTTTCGAAATGGCCACAGGGTGTCTAAAAGACAAGAAGTATTACAGAAATCATTCTGACATGCATGTTCTGGAAAGGTACCAATACAATCGAGCAAGTTGTCCCATTATTTGACACAAAAGAATGATGCAAGTAGAATATTTTCATTGGTGCGCTATTTATTCGTTTCCCAATTTATTGGAGTCTGCACTTGGTACGGACTTGGCCCATTTTTACGGCCAGATGCTCGTCCTGACGTCAACCTTACAAGGAGAGATGTATTCATAACAAATATTATTTGTGTTTACGTCCCACTGACTACTTTTACGGTTTTCGGAGACGCCGAGGTACCCGATTTTTGTCCCGGAGGAGAACTTTTACGTGCCAGTAAATCTACCGACATGAGGCTGACGTATTTGAGCACCTTCAAATACCACCGGACTGAGCCAAGATCGAATATACCAAATTGGGCTCAGGTGGCCAGCGATCTGGGGTAGGCAATTAATGTGGACTTCACCCAGTTTACGGCTGGATGCCCTTCCGGTCGCCAACCCTATGCGGAGGGATGTATTAACATTGCTTGTTTCTGTGGTGGTTGATAACGTGGTGTGTTGTATGCAGATAAAACAAATGGATTAAAATAAAGGCAAACACCCACTTCCCGAGCCAGAGGAATTAATCAGAGATAGTTAAAATCTAGACCCGGACGGGGATCGAACCCGGTGCCCTCTCACCCGAACGCCGGAACGCCGACTATTCAGTCAATGACTCAGACCTCCAACATAATTCAAAGCTTCTGTAAAATAAAAGCATACGAGGTCTTTTCCGATTAAGGAATAACCAAAATCATACAAAACATTTTAAAATACAACGTTTCAGATCAGTAATGAAGTCACCGAGCTCGATAGCTGCAGTCGCTTGAGTGCGGCCAGTATCCAGTAATCGGGAGATAGTGGGTTCGAACCTCACTGTCGGCAGCCCTGAAGGTGGTTTTCCGTGGTTTCCCATTTTCACACCAGGCTGTACCTTAATTAAGGCCACGGCCGCTTCCTTCCCATTCCTAGGCCTTCCCTGTCCCATCGTCGCCATAAGACATATCTGTGTCGGTGCGACGTAAAGCAAATAGCAAAAAAAGAAAAAGTAATGAAGTCACAGTATCTAAAGAGTCCTACAAGGTGACTCCATTAGCCCCCTTCTTTTCAACATTGTAAATGCTGACATAGGAAAATTTTTGGAAGGAACCACATAAACATTGCTTATTCTATATGCTGATGATATGGTCCTAGGTTCGTCCAACAAAGAAGACTTGCAATCAGCTTTAAACAACCTTGAACAATGGGCACAGAAGAACAAATTCAAAATAAATGTCTATAAAACGAAGCAAATGGCTTTTAGAAAAGGGGGAAGACATTCAAGAAATGACATATTGCTAGAAAATGAACCTTTGGAGTGTGTCAAAAATTTAAATATCTTGGAATAACACTACAGATAACCACCAAATCTTTCAGTATGCATATCGAAGAAAGGACAACAACAGCCATATGTGCAATTTGTAATATTAAGAATTTAACATCCCTTACACTAGCGACAGCTTTGACACGTTTTGAAACTACAATAACTCCTATAGTTACGTATGGGCTCACTCTGATTTGGGAGAAACAAACCATTTCTGATCTTTAAAAAACTGAAAATGTCAAAACAAGATTCCTGAAATGAGCTACTGGATCTGGAAAATTTGCACCAAACAGAATGATCTACACCCCGACAAGAGAAGTGTTCTTCCTAGAAGAATTAAGGATCAAACTATAACTACCATCCACCGGACCGTACAATGAATTAATAGCAGAAAGGAAACGGAAAGCAGAGGAGATAGACTACAATTTATTTGGGACGGACGCAATGATATACAGGGATTGGACCAGAACAAACCAAATACAAAGACATGCCATCATTAGGTTAGCGATACATGGGTTTCACCATAACTATGCGTAAACAAAAAGTTTCATCAAGCAAATTATCAATGTATTTGCACATTATACGGCCAGAAATGTGAACAGCATCACTTTACGTTTTGCAAGAGTAGAACAAAATCCCTATGCTTTTAATAGCATAGAAAATTAACAGAATGTATAAAATGCCCTTTCGGGCGCACCTTTTAATTAATAATTTGTGTGGACTATCTACATGTTTGGCATGACAGTTAGTGAATATCTTCGTTGCTCTTTTGGTATTAGCTATTGATATTTGGTAGGATTCTGCCATCTAGGTTGTTTTTCGTCATATACCTTGTTTTCTTAAGATACCGTGTGTTGCTGCAGAACCTTCAACAGCAAGCTGAGATGGGTAGACAGTATATTGCCGATAAACGACGTGTACTCATTTTTCAAGGAAATTGTGTGCTTGAAAATCTGTGGCCCGTTTGCAAAGTACACATACGCAACGTGCGTTTGCTAAAGTGAAAGTCTATTTAGACAACTGATAAAAATCAGCGAGAATGATAAGGAATAGTATTGTAAGTGAAAGAAATGAAATCAGGATTCCATGTGTCGGTGGTTAAAGTCTGGAATTTGTGTTATACATCCAAAATAATTTAAGGGTATTTCTGTACTGTATACTGATTTGCCGTTGTTTTCGCTACAAATGGTAGTTCATCTGTCGTTCTCTTTCTCAAGTACTTGTATTACATATTCAGTGTTTACTGTATATAGGGAAAAATGTTTTAAAAAAGTTTTAAATAGCTCCCAATATAGGAGCAAACAGTTGTTAAATTTACAATGTGTAAAGGAGGTACGAGTGCAACAGATTAGGGTTTTTTTTTTAATTCTTTCGAGATCAACTGATGCAAATGCAAATTCTACGAATGTATCATTTAGGGCTGAAAAGGAATTCTCTGCTTATGTTGATATGGGTATTTTCAATCATGTGACTGTACAGATTTCCCTCTCTCTCGTTTTATTTGCATAGAAGTTCACATGTTGCTCCAAATTGGTACTTGCAATGTTTCGGTAAAGAAAAATGAATATACGCTGACGGGATATCGTAAGAACAATGTGGAATGACAGAATTCCCATTTTCAATGGCTTCCCGTTTTTAAAACCGGCGTAGTGGCTGAAAATAATAAATGTAACTTACAGCAGCCGAAAGCCTTCTTTAAACAAATGTCTGCAGCACGTGTACTCACCTGGAAAAGAAGAAACAAGATTATTAATATCTGAGAAATGGAATATGTTTTATTATACCTAATTAATTGTTACTGACTTATTTTCTGACGACAAAAACTGTATATGAGTTCCCAATAAATTCGAATAAGAACAACAATCCAATAGAATATCTCTTAGCATTATTCTTCTTGTTCAAAGAATTTCAAGGGTTTACCTGAGTTTGGTTGACTAGTGGTATGATAATCCAATCAGGGGGAAAGATTCCAAAATAAGCTTTTCAGATAGCCATTTTGTTGAAGAAAATTAATTACTGCAATTGTAAGCTGTGGGTCACTGTAGTCACGTCCTAGTTCGTGAACCATGAGCAACGGCTGAGTGGCCTAGTAAATGGTCCTGAGAGTCGGGATACCAGTTGCTATGGAACAGGAGTGGGCGCCTCGGACATATTCTGAGTCATGGCCCTACTTGTGCTCAGGCGGCTAGGACTATACAATCCATCGGTGGTCCCTAACCCGAAAGAGGAGAGATCCTTACTGGGACTATGTCTAAATGGTTACGTGCCAGATGCGACCGTGCCGGATGCGACCCGGCCTTTATCGTGCCAATAGCGACCGAGCGGATATGCACCGTGCCGCATGCGACCCATCAATCACTTACAATTGATCTGCAGTGGCAGATTGCTTATCAGTAGCTAACTTGGTCTTTTCTAAAATAAAGGTCTGACACCGTTGTTAGCAGGTTCGAGTGCCGTTGGTCGAAAGAAAAATATGATAATGTTGCTGGCTTTACGTCCCAGTAATTACTTTTATGGTTTAAGGTGACGCCGAGGTGCCGGAGTTTAGTCCCGTAGGACTCATTTTACGTGCCAGTAAATCCACCGACACAAAGCTGACGTATTTGAGCGCCTTCAAATACCACCAGACTGAGCCATAATCGAACATGCCAAGTTGGAGTCGGAAGACCAGCATCTCAACCGTCTGAGCCGTCGAGCCACTTAGCCCGGATGAAAAAAAAATTTCACCATGAGAATGTAGGCCGGCAGGGTAGGAAAGTTGGTGTATACAATTTGTAATCACTAGATTGCGTACCAAAAGCCCGGATTCAAATCTAAACCTCTTCGCAGTGTTCAAATGAAGTGAGGGATTATGATGCTGTTGATGGTGATTCGGCCGTCGGATAGGGACGTAAAGCATTGAACAGACCCCTTGGTATTATTTGAGAGGAGTAGGGTACGTGCCGACACCGGGTTTCACCTTTCCCTACCTCATTATCATAATCTCACATCCAGACGCGCAGGCCTCCCATGTGCGTCAGGTAGAAAGACCTGCACCAGGCAAGCCGGACACGTCCTCGGACACTCCCGGCACTAATAGGGCACGATAAGCAAGTAGGCCTAAGTCGTAAATAATTTCAGAGAATTAGGATTTTTTTTTTTTTTTTTTTTTTTTTTTTTTTTTTTTTTTTTTTTTTGCTAGTGGTATAACGTCGCACCGACACAGACAGGTCTTAAAGGCGACGATGTCCGACTCGTTGGCTGAATGGTCAGCGTACTGGCCTTCTGTTCAGAGGGTCCCGGGTCGGGGATTTTAACCTTCATTGGTTAATTCCAATGGCCCGGGGGCTGGGTGTTTGTGCTGTCCCCAACATCCCTGCAACTCACACACCACACATTACACTATCCTCCACCACAATAACACGCAGTTCCCTACATATGGCAGATGCCGCCCACCCTCATCGGAGGGTCTGCCTTACAAGGGCTGCACTCGGCTAGAAATAGCCACACGAAATTATATATATTATAGGCGACGATGGGATAGGAAAGGACTAAGAGTGGGAAGGAAGCGGCCTTGTCCTTAATTAAAGTACACATCGACTTTCACATTTGCCTGATGTGAAAATGGGAAACCACGGAAAACTATCTTCAGTGCTGCCGACAGTGGGATTCGAACCCACTTTCTCCCGGATGCCAGCTCACAGCTGCGCGCTCCTAATCGCACGGCCAACTCGCCCGGTAGGAAATTTATTGAACATCTCCGTTGGTAAATTATTCCAATCCCTAACTCCTCGTCCTATAAACGAATATTTGCCGCAATATGTCGTCTTGAGTTCTAACTTTATCTTCATATTGTGATCTCTCCTACTTTTAAAAACACCACTCAAACTTATTCGTCTACTAATGTCATTCTACGCCATCTCACCACTGACAGCTCGGAACATCCCGCTTAGTCGAGCAGCTCGTCTTCTTACTTCTAAGTCTTCCTAGCCCAAGATTTGCAATATTTTCGCAACGCTACTCGTGTGTTTTTTTACCAAACATTATCGATTGTTTTCTGAAAGGGATTCAAACTTAATGTCGGAGTCCCTGGTACAGCATAATTAGATTCTGATACAAATTTAGATATGACTAGCTAATGTACCCGTGCTTTGCTACGGAATTCTACATTGTATTCAGAATTCTAGGTTAAATACTCTACACGTTGTGAATAAGATTATATTAAACTGAATAGCTCTTAAAGTTACTCAGAAAAGCGACGGGCAAGTCACCATACGTATTTTCGCATGTGAAGACTTGGTTAGGAAATTATAATGGCAGGTCCTCTTGCCTACTGTCAGTCACAATCAACTTGGTAAGTTTTCATTATGATGGTAGGCCCACTTGCCCACTGCCAGTCAGTGGAGTTGGGCAGTTTGATGATAATGGCAGGCACTCACTCTCTACCTGTCTTTTTACATCATCAGAAAGACTGTCTTTGTGGTTTTGCCAACTGAAATTATCATAGGTCATTACAATGAAGTCAACAGAAATGTCGCAGTTACAAGCAATGCTATCATAATTATGAAATACTCGATAAAATAGAAAACCGCACATTTTCTCATTTTTAACAGTACTATGCTGCCGATCTAACAGTCCAAAGTTCCCGAACTGGAATGACCAGGCCGCAAACAGCCGTGAACAATCCTCTGCCATTATTCCTTTAAGTGTGCACACTGCTCATTCCAATCAGTGCCACAGAGAAGGAATCAAATGCGTGGAGTACTATGATAAATCAGTATGTTACGTACCAGTAGTACCAGAAAATCGATGAACGAGAGGAAAGTCATGCTAAAGAAGAAAGTTATCTAACTCCACATTCCCCTGTGGAGGGGGGCGGTAGAATTACACCCACGGTATTCCCTGCGTTTCGTAAGGGGCTCTCAACTTGGGAGCGTGGGTTAGTGACCACGGGGCACTGAGTTGAGTCCTAGCACTGCTTCCACTTACTTGTGCCAGGCTCCTCATTTTCATCTATCCTATCCGACTTTCCTTGGTCAAATCTTGTTCTATTCCAACCCCGACGGGATTAGAACTTTTTAGGCCTAGAGAGTCGTTCGTTTCCACGCCCTTCGTGGCTCTTGTCTTTCTTTCGCTGATATCTTCCTTTTTCGCAGTGTCGGATTCCTTCCATTTTTCTCCCTGATTAGTGTTAAATAAAGGATGGTCACCTAGTTGCACTTCCTCTTAAAACAATAATCACCACCACCACCACCTTAATACGTAGAATTTCTCCTCTAATGGTTGGCGTCAAGAAAAGCATCCAGCCGTAAAAAAATGCCAAATCTGCTACACACCCTGACCCGCAGTAAGAACCGGCTAGAGCGGGGAGTAATAGAAACGAGCCCAGTGGCATCACTGCTCGCTTCTAATCAAGGCAGTCCGGGTTTGATTCCCGGCCAATATTTGTGGGATTTACGAAATGAAATGCCACGCCCATTTTCCTGGAGATGAAAAATGGGAAACCACGAGAAATAATTTTCGAGGATGGCCGACGGGGTATTCGAACCCAGCAGCCTACCGAAGTAGCTGTAACTAGTCGTCCGGCAACGCACTGACCTAACCTGCTTGGTACCTTCTCCCAGACATGAAGGCGCAGCTCCATATATGGAGATATTTTAGGAAAATACTATTTATTTGCTAATGGCTTTACGTCTCACCGACACAGATAGGTCTTATGGCGACGATGGGATTAAAAAAGGCCTAGGAGTTGGAGGGAAGCGGCCGTGGCCTTAATTAAGGTACAGCCCCAGCATTTGCCTTGTGTGAAAATGGGAAACCACGGAAAACCATCTTCAGGGCTGCCGACAGTGAGATTCGAACCCACTATCTCCCGGATGCAAGCTCACAGCCGCGCGCATCTAACCGCATGGCCAACTCGCCCGGTGGGAAAAGACGTAAACGCATCACCATATTTTGTGTTGTAAAACGAGTTTCCCCCAGAAGTGTTATGTAAAGTAGGGGCAGTAGCTGCTTATAAGACTTTTTGAAATTACATTGCACTTCGTTTAGCTTACCTTATCTAGGGTGATGACACAACTTATCAAATGACAATTTGCTTGTCAACGCCGGTCGCATCCTGTCAACGCCGGTCGCATCTGGCACGGTTACAGATTATGCGGTCGCTAGTGGCACGGGTCGCATGCGGCACGGTCGCATCTGGCACGCCACCGTCTAAATAGGGCAGCGTCCTGCTTCACAGAATTTACCGAGCTGAGAACATTTTAAGCAAGCCTCGGTCCTATGGGTGATTGTTTTAAGAGGAAGTACAACTAGGCAACCATCCTTTATATAACACTAATAAAAGGGAAACAAATTGCAGGGATCCGACACTTCGAAAAATGAAGGTTTCGGCCAAAGAAGGACAAGGACCTCGAAGAACATGAAAATGAAAGACTCCCTAGCCCTGGGAAACCTAATAGCGTCGGAGTCGGAAAATAACAAGAGTTGACCAAGAAATGTCGGATAGGATAGATGAAAGTTAGAAGCCTGGCACAAGTAAGTGGAAGCAATGCCAGGACTCAGCTAAGGGCCCCATGGTCGCCAACCCACGCTCCAAAGTTCAGAGCCCCTGGGGCCTCCTTTAGTCGCCTCTTACGACAGGAAGGGGATACCGTGGGTGTTATTCTACCACCCCCACCCACAGGGGGAGGTCCTATGGGAGTAACGGAGTCCCACTTCCATTTGAGAGACAAGGGACTCCTTACACAAACAGAGGATTGTGATGGCGTTCAGTCAGTTCACAGAGGCTTGCAGACTGTACGCTTAATGAAGATGTATGTAAGGAATGTAAAGAAAAATAACATGCAGGTATTCGTGTTAGACGCATCATACCGTAGTGAAACACACACCTATTTTATACGATGCTGAACTTCGTCCATTCACGTTCTTCAAAATAATGTAGAAAGTGTAATAAGTTTCTTTTTTGATGATAATAATAAATAAATTCATGAATAAAAATATATAAATAAAATTACTCAAAAACTTAATAAAATTAATAAGCATAATAAACCGAAATGTCCGTAGTATGGGCGCCAGAGTTCACCAGAATGGATCCCTCGAATTTAGATAAGAGCATGATAAACTTATATCCCAGGGCGTGTACATAATGCTGCGTACTGGTACATCTGCTGCAGGCCTTACCTAACCTCCTGAAAACGACTAATTAGGTAGGAACTGCACCTAGGTTTATCAATAACACTGATTCTAAAATAGCTAACTATATTCTGAACAAATTCCGTGCATGAGCACCTCATCAACATACAACATTAGACATATAATACACACATAAAATATTGCTGGAAGACTCCATATTTACAACAACAACAACAATAATAATGAAAATCGTGGGAAAACGAAAGTGAGAACTAAGCTACCATTTGCAGATAGTCCGATGAACAATGTACATGTATGAAGATAAACACCCTTCACTGTCTCTATATCAATTCGACTTACCGATTCTCATAATCGGCAGTTATCACATCACACAGATACTGTACCTTGTACTACTGTGTTCACATATTTTAACACTTGTTGTAAAGATATATACACACGTCTGTCGATCCTCAACATAAATTTATGGAAAGTCTGAGATAGCTTTCACCAACATATAATGCTAGGCCGCCACAAGTGCTACAATACTTAATGCGCAAGCACTCTCCACAATCAGCCGCTTTCCACGAACATAACACGACTACGCTCCACGAACGTTTGAAGTCCAGTTCATTGCTGCCGTGTCATTCCAGTACCGTGTATCAGCACCACTTCCTTCCCGTACAGTGCGTCAGTTGTAGTTGTAGTTATCTTCCTTCTCGTTCCTTTACAATCACCTCTACAATCACCCTTACAATGTCTCTTACAATGTCTCATACAATCATCTGGTTGCCGCCGTATCATCAACCTTTATAGACATCAACATCCCCCTCCTCTCAGATGAGACGTCTGGATTGGTGCTTGCCAGCCAATCATGAGTGGTCCTCTTCTCAAGCCCAAGCCCTGAACTACTCCTTCCTCCCAAGACAATAACAAACTCTGGGGAGTTTTCATGAATCACCAAACTTTCCCTGGTACAACAACAAGCTCATCTCATCAGGCTGGGATATATACATGACAAATGGAATTTCCTGACACAAGTACATCACAACAGACACTGGGGTAGCCAGATGACTCATTCAAATTACCAGAGTTATTACAGCAATGTTTTCCCACTCGTGCAAAACAAATTACTCATACCTACATATGTGGATATCTTCCAGCTTACCAATATAAATGGCAAAGTATACAAATGAAATAATAATAATAATAAAATAGAATACTGACAATAATATCTCTAACTTCTACATATAATTCGGGGGTGTGATATATGTACTATCACATAACGCCCCCTTGGTGAATCGATGATATCATATATTATGATTCACCATAAAACAGAACTTCATACATAACCTTATAATGGCATAACTGAACACATAATTTACTGTAATAATGATATATACATTGCGTCTACTGCATTGTATTCGCACACACGAAATACAATTTGTCCAAACAATAATAATAATAATAATATGGCTATATACACACAACTCTGATTGTTTCACATACCATTGAACACAATCCCTTCTTACTACAGTACACATAACTCATAAATGATAATATATACATCCAAGGTGCAGATCCTATCTCTTATATCTGCGAAGGCTATAGATATTAAATGTCCCAAGGACCTTATTTTCAGCGGTTAGGAGCCTATAAGCACACTTGCCTATTCTACTGTCCACAGTATACGGACCCTAATATAAATGAAAAAACTATACATAAACTTAACATTGGCATCGATAAGCGAGGAATGCGTACCGTAATAAAATCCGATTACATCTAGAATACAATCTATCTCACACACAAACATTCATCCCATCCAGTCACACAATAATTATACAAGCTTTCATTCAGGACATTCATAACAAAGAAATCCCTATTTCTGAAATGGGCGGGAATCTCACTACGTTTACTCTTCCACAAAACCATAATTAATGCAAGCAAACAGATCACATACTTTTTCACACATTCCACATCGCTATCACTCAGCAAGTCATTCAAATCTTTCACACAACTCTCAGACTTAAATAAAACATTACGCACTCGCTTGAAAAGACTTTCTTTCATCTCACGCACACTTCCATTCTCACACACGCTCACTCTATTATTGAAATTCTTACCATAATACACTTTGAAATTGCTGTCATTACCACTTAATGACCCAACAATTAATCTATCTTCACCACCTTCCATATCAGCTCCTACTTGCACTACTTTAACGCCAACAACACTGCTACTTTCGACTCTCTTATCAGAAGTTTCATTAATCTTAAAGTCACCATTTTCACACATAATGGACCTAACTTTACTCTCCTCACGTACACTTAAATCAACAAAAACATCCTCATGATGTATACTCCGTGAACACTCTTCACTTACAAAACAACCTTCATCAACTTCACAAAAAACTTCATTTTCAATTTCAGAAACTTCTGTAAGATTATCGATCGCAACATCGCTATTACCATCACCACTAGCACAAAGTAAGTCATCCGACACATCATTCTTACTTTCATCACGCCCCCTATTCTCAAAATCTCCCTGAACACAAAACACAGGGTCATTCAATAATTCCTCTTTCACGTCTAAATCATAACTTACCTGTTTCATCACGTGAATAGGAATTTCGGTATCGGACTGCCTATCTGACCCAACTAAGAAGTCCGATTCCGGTTTAAATTACTTGACATGGACTGTTCACTATTATCATGTCTCGGCACTTGATCTGGAGGTCTTTGATCCGTACGCCCCCTACTTTCTGATTCCCCTTGATTAGGACTTCTGCTAAAATATTCCTGGTGATTAACTCCCTGATTAGACTGTCTGTTTCCCCTTCCGGAATTACCACCCTGATTCCCTTGCCTAGAATGACTGAAATTCTGATTATTCCTATCTCCTCCTAGCTGATTACCTTGTCTCCCATTATCCCCGTAATTCCTACCTTCACTTTGCCTATTCCTCCCCTGCCCTTCCAAAGCATCAAACCTCTCTAACAGCTGCTCTAATTCTTTAATCGTAACAATATTCTGCATACATGCAGCTAATCCGACCTTCTCAGGAAAATGCCTCAACATCTGGCGGACTGTATCTCTCTCCGATGCTAGACCTTCAATATTCTGGCTGATCAGAACATGCGCCAAGAAATATTCCGTCATAGATACACCTTCCTGGGGTTTATACTTGCCAAATAGCACGCGATCTCTTTCCCTTCCCTGAATAGCTTCACTCCAAAATTTAGAACTAAATTTCTCCCTAAATTCCTCTAAACTCGAAATACCCTGTCTATAAACTTGAAACCAGGATCTCGCTTCTCCAACAAATGCAACATCCAACAGCTCATCAACCATACTCCAATCAATCAAACCATCGTCAAGATTCTTGGAAAACCGTTTCTCCACTGTTTTCAAGAATTCCATCGGATTAAACTGCCGACCATTAAACTTGGGCAATTCAGAGTCCCTCGTACAAGATACGTACCTATTACATATGCTGCTACCTAATTGGATTTGACTGATCTCCTGCCTTAATTTCACATGACATGATTTAATTCCTTCTTCCACTACCATTCTGGCATTTCCTTCTACTGACTTGAGGTCATCTTTTACCGACTTAAGGTCTTTCTCCAATTTCTCATTCTTCTCATCTATTCGCTTCACTAAAACATTCTGACTGGTTTTCATTCTGTCTATTTCTTCGACTTTATCTTCCACTATTTTTATTCTTTTATCACATTCCTTGCTGTTTTCAACAAATTCTTTCCTAACTACATTAAATCGGCATTCAATTTTCTCAGTCAATTCCAAGCGTTGAGCTTCTACCTTATTGTTGACTTCCTGAATTTCCCTGCTTTGATGGTCAAACTTCTGGTTTAATTTGTCTATTCTACCATTCACAGCAATACTTAAACTATCAATTTTACTAGACAATTCAACACTAGCTAAATTTAACTCTGCACTCTGCTTCTCAATCTTACTGGACAGCTCCGTACTAACTGAATTTAATTCACTATTAATACTGTATATTTCATTGCTTAAAAAACTCAATTCACTCTTCAACTCTTTACTCTGACCATCAATCTTACTGGACAATTCAACACTCACTGAATTTAACTCCTTACTCTGACCATCAATCTTACTGGACAATTCAACACTCACTGAATTTAACTCCTTACTTTGACTATCAATCTTACTGGACAATTCAACACTCACTGAATTTAACTCCTTACTTTGACTATCAATCTTACTGGACAATTCAACACTCTGATTATCGATTTTACTGTTAATCGAATTCAATTCACTCTTCAACTCTTTACTCTGACTATCAAGTAGCGATTTAAGCATACTGAGCATTGAAGCCTCCCCCTGATTCCCTACATTCTGAGTTTGAGACGGGGTACTAGATTCCTCACATATCGTTGCCGATTGATCTTTCCTACTATCAGCCATTTCGCTACTCTCACTTAAATTAGATAAACTCAATGTGGTGGAATTCTTTTGACTTCTCCTATCCTGATTCATGGTATCAACAACTTTAACAACCTCTCTACTTCTCAATTTTATAATACTAGACTCGCTACAACATTTCTTCATACTCCAAAATACACATGAAACATATAAAACACTTCACTGACATAGTTTGTAGAATTCCATCCACACCTGACAAGTGCACCTACGCTTATACGCCTAACAGATGTACCAATCATTCAGCCCCACGTTGGGCGCCAATTGTAATAAGTTTCTTTTTTGATGATAATAATAAATAAATTCATGAATAAAAATATATAAATAAAATTACTCAAAAACTTAATAAAATTAATAAGCATAATAAACCGAAATGTCCGTAGTATGGGCGCCAGAGTTCACCAGAATGGATCCCTCGAATTTAGATAAGAGCATGATAAACTTATATCCCAGGGCGTGTACATAATGCTGCGTACTGGTACATCTGCTGCAGGCCTTACCTAACCTCCTGAAAACGACTAATTAGGTAGGAACTGCACCTAGGTTTATCAATAACACTGATTCTAAAATAGCTAACTATATTCTGAACAAATTCCGTGCATGAGCACCTCATCAACATACAACATTAGACATATAATACACACATAAAATATTGCTGGAAGACTCCATATTTACAACAACAACAACAATAATAATGAAAATCGTGGGAAAACGAAAGTGAGAACTAAGCTACCATTTGCAGATAGTCCGATGAACAATGTACATGTATGAAGATAAACACCCTTCACTGTCTCTATATCAATTCGACTTACCGATTCTCATAATCGGCAGTTATCACATCACACAGATACTGTACCTTGTACTACTGTGTTCACATATTTTAACACTTGTTGTAAAGATATATACACACGTCTGTCGATCCTCAACATAAATTTATGGAAAGTCTGAGATAGCTTTCACCAACATATAATGCTAGGCCGCCACAAGTGCTACAATACTTAATGCGCAAGCACTCTCCACAATCAGCCGCTTTCCACGAACATAACACGACTACGCTCCACGAACGTTTGAAGTCCAGTTCATTGCTGCCGTGTCATTCCAGTACCGTGTATCAGCACCACTTCCTTCCCGTACAGTGCGTCAGTTGTAGTTGTAGTTATCTTCCTTCTCGTTCCTTTACAATCACCTCTACAATCACCCTTACAATGTCTCTTACAATGCCTCATACAATCATCTGGTTGCCGCCGTATCATCAACCTTTATAGACATCAACATCCCCCTCCTCTCAGATGAGACGTCTGGATTGGTGCTTGCCAGCCAATCATGAGTGGTCCTCTTCTCAAGCCCAAGCCCTGAACTACTCCTTCCTCCCAAGACAATAACAAACTCTGGGGAGTTTTCATGAATCACCAAACTTTCCCTGGTACAACAACAAGCTCATCTCATCAGGCTGGGATATATACATGACAAATGGAATTTCCTGACACAAGTACATCACAACAGACACTGGGGTAGCCAGATGACTCATTCAAATTACCAGAGTTATTACAGCAATGTTTTCCCACTCGTGCAAAACAAATTACTCATACCTACATATGTGGATATCTTCCAGCTTACCAATATAAATGGCAAAGTATACAAATGAAATAATAATAATAATAAAATAGAATACTGACAATAATATCTCCAACTTCTACATATAATTCGGGGGTGTGATATATGTACTATCACATAAGTGGAACTTTACGATAAGCATTCAACTTCTGCCAACATAAAAACATGCCATTAAAAGTAGTTGTTAATGTATGTAAAACAGTTTATTCAATACTTAACCAGTGGGCAAGTAAATACGTCTACCGAATGGAATGATACCGATTCTTTAATAGACTGTGTGAATGTTGGACCGGGAATTAAGCATGGTGTGTTCATCTTAATATTTTAAAAATAAAGAAATACAGTGTGAAATAAAGTCTTGCATATTAGACGGGCGGATGTGTTTCACGTAATCGTTTTGAAATTCCCTTAAACATTTCAACTTACACGTAAAACCTCATTTCCGTTCCTTGTAACGCGGGCTAAATAATTATTTAAAAAACTACATTGCACAGTACTGAAGTATGCCAGTATACACATGGCAAAAACTATAAACATCTATGGAATTCCATATCGTATTATTTAAAAAAACCGCGAAAATAGAATGTTAGTTAAAGTTAAAGTTCTGTTATAACTAAGAGGTTATGAGGGTAATCTGCTTCTTTGTCGAACTCTGCTTTTTGACGATTGTGCAATTTCCACGTTGTGTACTTTCTAATGTTCAGAAAAATTCTGTCTCGCGGTAGCATGAGTGATCCATGATATCCTAATACCTTTTTTCCCTGGCTTAGATTCCGTAGAAGGAGGCGGAAGAATGTAATAAATGCTTCCAAGACCATAACCATTGTGCAATCTTTACATACTGCTGACTGAATACTTCTGCCTTCTGTAGACCCTCACATACACAATCCCCTTGTTCATTAATGATTTCTGAAATGTCCTTTATGGAACCTGTTTCTTCCTTAAAGTACCTATACATATTCTTCCATTTTTCACTTAAGTTAGTATGACTGCCAGTTATGCTTGTCAACATCTTACCCTTAGCTGACTGCTTCGCTAGATTCAATTTCCTAGTAGGTTTCTTCAATTTCTCCTAATTTCTAGTCAGTTTCTTCTAAGCAACCTGACGCATACGATTTTCTGTGTAACTTCATAACTACAACAGTATCTGTTACTCTGGGCTTTTAGTTGCCAAGTTTTACTAAGGACGTTCACAGCAGAACCTAACGGGGCAGATTCATAATTATGAAAAGATTATAGTATTTGCGAGGCCAGGTACTCGTGGTGTACACACAGGCAATGGTGAAGAAAAGTTCCCAGATTGTAAGTTATGAATGAATAGTACGGTATTTATTTCTTCAGAACTCGTAATTTCGACCAATTATGCAATATAATGCCTTGAGTTAGGTTATACGTACGTTACGGTTAAAAAAACGAGATGATACCTCCTTTTAAGGAACTTTGAAAGTAGAAATTTTGTACGAATTTCTGCTATGTACAGGGTGATTCAAAATAACAGGGATGCCAGAGTTGCGCGTAGTGGTGAGAAATTGTATGAGAGTTCCTGGAAAACGTTTAAGGTAACACATTACGCGTTGCGCGTAAATTGGATGAAAATGTGTCGTAGTTACAAATAATGAAAACGAAAATGACAGCGATTTCTCCTTCACACTTTGAGTAGCGATTTATGCATAAAGTGTACCTACTTAGAGCTTCTAGACTTAGGACCAGTTACATGTAAAATATACATTTTCTAGAAACTGGCGGTTTAATAATTACTATCATTTTTTCACGCATCAACGTAATGGCAATCTACCGAGCGAGTGGTTGCGCGGGTTGAGTTACATAGGTGTCAGTATGCATTCGGGAGATACCGGATTCGAGCTCCCGTGTCGACAGGTCTAAATATGTTTTTTCTAATTTCCCATTTTCACACCAGGGAAATACTGGCGCTGTACCTTAATTAAGGCCACGGTCGCTTCCATCTCATTCTTAACCCTTTCCTATATCATCGTCGCCTTAGGACCTATATGTGTCGGTGTGACGTAAAGCACATTGTAAAAAAAAAAAAAAGACAATCTAAATTTTTAAGTAACCTTCCAAAACGTTTGATGTGCTAGACAGGTCGTTTTGTGCACTGCATTCTGGCTGTTTGTAATCAGCCTAATCACGTACTGCTTGTGTCAAAATGCTCATTTTATTTTTATAATATTTCTTGAAGAATTTTCGGGGGCGGTCAGAGGATAGAATCTTGACGTGTATCTCTGCCTGGAAAGCTCTGAGAAGTTCAATGAAGGCAAATATATTTTGGTGTGTTGGAGTGGCTATGGAGCGGAACTCTGGATTCGGAAGACGTGTGGGTACGAACACCACCGTCGGCTGTCCTGACAGTGGTTTTCTGTGGTTTTCCCATTTTCACTTCTAGGAAAATGCCGAGACAGTTCCTGTCCATAGGCCACAGCCGATTCCTTCCACCTCCTTACCCAATTTCATTCACAATCTTTAATTTCATCTTCATTAGCCCCTCTACTGAGGTCTGCGTCAGGAATGGAATTCGGCTGTAAAAAACATAGCATATAAATTCATCTCACCTCATCGCTGACCCCGTATCAAGAAACAGGACTAAGGAGTAGACACACATACTGTTGAAAGCGCTGAGAATGGAAAAGATGTAGCCTAATGCCACATGCACGCACAATTCGTACATAGTCCTTGTAGATGTTCATGCCCAACTCATGTATAGAAAAGTAGTCATAATTGAACATTCACAAAACTCTAGTAGAAATAACATTGACAACGCTTGGCATTTTGTTCGGGAAGGCAAACTGATCATCTCCCAAGCGAGGACCAGTATCCGACAAGGCATGGTTTGGACACTGGAACGTTAAAATCAATAACGCTTCAGATATGGTGATGGAGTTTTTGCGTTCCACCTGCACCAACCCAACAACAGCATCACATCGTGCATTAAATTACAAAAGGTTTCGAATTGTCGACCCCCAACTACATCTGCGATGCAGAGATTGACACACATGGTCAAAAACTCCTTTGAGGGCTACTAGTAACGGTATGGTATACGAGACTCCTGTATCATCAGAGGAGGACCTTATCGCACGAATCCACGCAGAGAATGAAGTGCCGGGTAAGTCAGCCGCGCCTGACGTTTTATGCTGTTAGGCATCCCACCGACCGTCACTGGTGTCGTTATGGTCTATTTTCCTTTGCCGTATACCAAGCAATAATCGCCTTTAATCACTCACTGCAACAGTACCCTTGCAAAAACATGTAGCGTATGCGACAGGCATTTACACAATGCATGAAACTGGCACACGGTTATGTAAAAAGTACGTGCCAATTATGAGCTTTCAGTAGGGTGTGAAATGAACACTGATAGAAAACGTGTGTGCATTTGTGAAGCGGAAGTAATAGTCCATCCAGTAGGCTTTCTGGAAACCTACTCACTGGAGTCGCCATGGTGTCATAGGTTAAGTTCGGTGCTGTTAATAGAGCTGCGTTTGGTAGGTGGGGTCGGATCCCACTTGAGCCTGTAAATTTTATTCGCATTTTGTACTTCGAGAATCATCCACAAGGCCAATGTATCCGAATGCCCTCATGTCGTGGGTTATTTATTTATTTATTTATTTATTTATTTATTTATTTATTTATTTATTTATTTAACTGGGATAGAGTGGTTGGGGGTTTGAATCCGCTTGACTGAGCAACAGTCTGTTAGCGAGTAAGTGTTCGAATAGATGGTCTTCTGCAGTAATGCACGTTTAAGCACGCCAATGAACTGCCATTCGGGTTCTTTGTTGCACTGTAGGTATTACGGATTCACAGGCTTTCGTAATAAGGTTTCGAAGGCTTCCAGGATTTTTCGGCTGCTGAGCGTACACTACATCCTTCAAATAGCCCCATAGGAAGAAGTCCAGTGGCGTCAAATCGGGCGAACCAACAGGCAAGATGACAGGTCCTGCCCTTCCTATCCATCGACCGAGATGTACAACATTCAGGTAGTTGCTAACATCTGACATGTGAGGGGGAGCTCCGTCGTGTTGATACCACATGGTTACACGCTCACCCATTGGCACATCCTCTAGCAGCAATGGTAGTTTGTCTTGAAGAAACTGTAGGTACCGGGCTCCTGTCAAATGATCCTCAAAGAAATACGGTCCAATCAGGTGATCACCCAGAATACGACACCAGACATCTACTCCCCATCGTGCCTGAAATGCTGCCTGCCTTACCCAATAGAGATTTTCAACACTCCAGTAGTGCATATTAGGACGATTCACAGAGCCATTATTATGAAATCGTGCCTTGTCCGAAAATAAAATGTGAGATACAAACGCTGGATCATTTGCCATTTGCGTCAGTATCCATGCACAGATTTCAACACGAGTTTCGAAATCTCCTCCGTGGAGTTCTTGATGTAGTAGCATGTGATACGGACGAAAAAACTGGAATGCAATATCCTTACAACAGACGACTGGCTGATATTGGCCTGTTGTGCTATAGCCCGGGTACTCATGTGAGGATTCTCCCGAAACGTGTTCAAAACCATCTCAGCAGTATCACCGGGCATAACTAGTGCCTCTCCAACAGGACATGTTCGGGAAAGAGACGAAGTTATACGCAAACGTCGCTCCACCCTCCTAAACATATTTGCGTTTGATTGTTGTCTGTGTGGAAATCTTTCCTGGTGCGGCGCTGTGTTTCCTCTGCGTTCAGTCTTGTTTCACTGTAGATAAGGAGCACGTCAACATACTCACCTGTTGAATACTGAACCCATAACCTTTAAGTCATAAGCAGCCAGAGTCCTAAATTCATTACATGAGGTCCCATATAAATTACAAGTCATCAGGTCTAGCTGAATTTTTTATCTCTGACCAGAGACGGCACGTGGAGAACAGGTGGTGATTCTCATTCTCACGCTAGAGAAATTACGTCACCCACACGTGTAGAATGCGCAGGGATATGGAGGAACTATTTTTCTCATAAAAGCACATTTTAAGAAGAATTGGCGACGAACTTGCCGTAGTAAACGTCCGGAAATCGTAAATGAAACAATTTGGTTATTAATAGTAAATACTTTAGACCGCTAAATAGCTCCAGAAGGAGAACTGTCGAAAGACGCGCCTATTCGTTTGAACTCTGTTACATTGACCAAACATATAGTGCCTAGCTTATGAGGTAATTTAACAACTAAGCTGGTTAGAGAAACTCTTAAATGCTTATCATCAACACTGCTACTAAATTAAGCAATTATGTGTTATGTCGTGATCAGCCATAATTACATTTATATAGGGTGAAAAAAGTGTCTGTAAATTCTTGGCGGCAAATGCAGATGGCATGGGAGTGGGAATAAATGTTATAAAAGAACGATGCGCCATTTTGCAATCCCGCATTGTGTTCAGTGAATTTGAAGCGACCGCGCGCTGCTCAGAATAACATTAAAAATCGGTTGTGCAGACTAAGTCCCCAGAACTGAAAGCAGTTTGGCCAAAGATGGCTATTTAACGTCATTTCCAAGTGGAGAGAGATTGTCAGTCAAATTAACGGTATTCCCATTTGGAACCGTCATGTAAATTCACGTCCAGGCAACAGACGGTCATTATAATGCCGAAGTCCTGCAGTTAAATTAGCTAGTATCATTTAACTCTACTGCGTGTGCGGATCGGTGATTTGACGAACGTGTTCGGTTCGCGAGGAAGAGAACGTGTGAAGGGCATTTTTATTTATGTCATTTTCAGGTAAATGATGTTAAAATTAAACGAAAAGTATGAATACGTTTTAAAAGCCACTGTCGAGATGGCTAGATAAAGAATGAGAGAGGCTGGTGGACCTGTTAAGATGTGAAAACACGTATGATGTCCGACTCGTTGGCTGAATGGTCAGCGTACTGGCCTTCGGTTCAGAGGGTCCTGGGTTCGATTCCCGGCCGGGTAGGGGATTTTAACCTTAATTGGTTAATTCCATTGGCCCGGGGGCTGGGTGTTTGTGCTGTCCCCAACATCCCTGCAACTCACACACCACACTTAACATATCCTCCACCACAATAACACGCAGTTACCTACAAATGGCAGATGCCGCCCACCCTCATCGGAGGGTCTGCCTTATAAGGGCTACACTCGGCTAGAAATAGCCACACGAAATTATAATTATTATTACCACGTATGATCTCCAAGTATGTGAATTACCCTTGTTATAAAGTGCATTTATTTATTTATTTATTTATTTATTTATTTCAAGACGCCACCATTTTATTTGTGTATCTGTGACGCATTTTGGTCACTCCTTTACTGTATTTCGTAAGAATGTCAGAGGAATACGACAAATGGTCATTCTTTTATGTTTCTTGGATAATCGGGAGAGTGGCGAAACTAGCGTGTGAAATGTTGACAGTAGTAGATTTGATGATTGTAAAACGACTATAATGTCGTGAGCAAAGTATCATTTCCATACGTTTATTTTCTATATTTGTTGTTTGCCAAAGTTAAGACATTAATTTATCACAAAATTCCATTCAGTGTAAAGGTGAATTTCCTGTAAATGTAACCCGTAGTTTACCATTTAGAGTGAGTACGCGGTAATGATGGAATGTCAGCTGGGCGAAAGGCACACCATCGTGTGTTCGGCGCTGTAAAATTTGTCGAGGGAAGTTACGAGGCGAGACCGATGTGATTTTGTTAAAGGGGAGTGCTATTCCAAAAGTCTGTTAAAATCTGTGTAGAATTGATGAGGAAAATAACGGTAAAATATTTTGTAAGTCGAGTTGTAAGTTTCGGTTTGGAAATAGCGTTGTCAATCTCAGATATGCGAGGAAAGTTGGTTAGTATGCCACAGAGTGCTTCATGTAACAACACTGTGGGTCACCGAAGAGAGAAATTCCATATTATTGTCGTATAGATAATTTGTTGTAGCAAGTTGTATAAGTCTTGCGAAAATGGGAAAGAATGTGGATCAGGTTGTTGAAATCCTGTAATGTTGAAGATACTTTACGCCGGGAATTTCATTGTAGGTAACCCGAGGATTTATTTTGTGTAATGTAATGCTATGGGAGTAGGGTCAGTCTATAGTTGGGATTCCACGTGAAACCGTAGGACCGTGATGGAAAAGAGCATTTCATGTGATGTTTTGAATTGAATCTCATCGCATAATCTATGTGGGTCAAGAATTATATTTCATGCGAATTGCCAGCGAGGCGAGGTTTTCATTTGATGCAGGTCAAAATAACATGTGTGTTTTTGGTAAGAGATATCGAGGAAGGGTCGTATTTCCGTTATTCAAGCCATCTGTTAGGCGGTCGAGTCAGTTTATTGTTAGAAAGAAATTGTAACTGAGATTTGTCATTTGTAGTACATATTTGGAATTAGATTTCGTTATTTTACAAGAGATTCGTTTTAGTAGAGTGTTGAATTCATCAGCGAAGTGACGGAAATGACACGATGGTACGTTATGTTGGAAATAACCGTTTTCAGGCATGTCAAAATATGAGAATCGGTAGTGATGTTGTTTCGTGTTGAGAGTTGTACAAAGTTTTGCGATTATTTTATTTGAATGTCACGATAGCTGTAAATCCATAGAGTTCGTGGTGAATGATTGTGTTGTTGTGTTGTTGGTTTCCAAGGCACAAATGTTCAGTAGGTTCTTGTGATATGAGGTCATGCTTGTGGAGCACATGGGGTGCAGTAGTCCATCCATCCTAGAGTTGGGTGAGATGCGTTACGACAGTTGAGTCTCATCGATCTGAAATCATATCGAAGGAGGTGCCGGAATTAGTCCAAGGGATAACCGTAGGCGTTATAAGCGATTTGACATGGGTTGTTTTAATTTCGCGTTGTGTGTAAATTTATGCAGATTATAGGATGTAAGATTAGGATTATTCAAGCTGGTTTCTTAATAATTATTAGTGTTATAATGTAAACCTGTTGAGTGACGTCATGAAATAAATAAATTGTACTGATAATTATGACAATATATTCCGCTTTTTTTTACTGCGGTGAAGGAAAGAGCATAAACAATATTAGATCACTATTTTCATCAAAGGGAATGTTTCTGATAAACAGGTCCGAATGACAACCAAATGGAATTAAATGGTTAGGGAGTTTAAAACGACGTTGTTAGTTAGGATTATGAGATTACTTCATTTATGAATTTATTAAATTCAGTGGAATCGTATGCCGAGAATTAGCTTAAAACCAAATGACTAACTTGAAAATGTATTCTGGAAATCTGCTGGGAAATTTCAACCTGTTAATGTAACATTTAAGGGGACATGTCGGATGGCAAGGGATTTTACTGCCACAAGTGTTGTGAGCGTTTGTTGTTGTTTTTGTTGTTATTTTGATTTTGATCTGTTGAGCATCAGATGTGCTGGGGATTTATGAATGTGGAAACCTTGGTCATCAACTACTGTAACTTAATTGTGTTCAGCCTTCAGCTTAGAAGTTTGGATGGCCATAAGGTCATTAACCTCAGTGACTTGGATTAGGGCCATCTGCCACTATAGCATCATTTTCCTTGTGGTCATCATCCACAATTACTTTAACGTTAATCATTAAGTTAGGTGTCGGTTCATGACACAATCGCAGGTCACATCGATTCGATTAAGGGTCCATGCCGTACAACCACTGTGTGGTACATACCGATTGGACTGCCTTAATTATACCAAGCGTCCAGAGCTCGTGTTACGGGGGCTGGATCATCACGAATCATTATGGTGGTACAAGTAGTCTCACATCGAACCGATCTTAGGGATCTCCAGACTTTTTATTTCATTCCTAAATTAAGACGGTGGTCTCTAGTAAGGATGCCCCTCAGGCAGTTGAATTAAGGTCTCCAAAGCCAGCGTCTCTCATCATCGTTATTATTATTATTTTTGTTTTTAACGGACAAGACTGAGTTCGTTATTTAAAGGTGATAAAATGTCACAAGTTTCTTCGATTTAAATTTTATGATAAATAAAATATCCTTGTCTTTTAACTGGAGTCCTCTCATTGTAGAAAATAGTTTAAATTACTGAAACCCGCCTTTTAACTAAGCAAGTGACGAACCCATAGACGACCCAAGAGAAAGATCTCATGCCGATCTGCAGGTAGGTAAGGAAGGTAGTTATCCTACGAAAGGGCCTTAAAAGGTTAAATACATGGCAAATAAATCACCAGAACTGCTAGGCTACACCAAGTGCCAGGCCACTACACATTCAACATGCATGCTATTGGCCGAATGTGGCACGAATGGCCTTTTAGTTGATCCTCAAAGTTTAAAATGTGAATAAAAATATTTATCGCTCGTGGGGTTCGAACCCACATACCAACGCAACGTGCGTCAACACGTCTGTGGTTAGTCCACTGCACCACGGTGACTGTTGCCTCCAGTTTAGCAGAAAGCTTATTTGATGTAAAAACTACGTCCCGCTTCACAAGCTCGCACACGTTTTCTATCAGTATGCCATCTCTTTTAGCAACAATTTCATAACCAATCGAAAGCGTATTGGTGGCACGTACATTTTACATAACCGTATGAGAGTTTGATGTATTGTGTAAATACCTGTCGCATACATGTGTTTGCGAAAGACGTGCAGTGATGACGCAGTAAGTGATTTAAAGGCGACTGTAGCTTGGTACCGGTATACGACAAAGTAAAATCGACCATCGCCCCACTGGCGTTCGTTGGGATGCCTTAAAGCAGAAACGTCAGGCGCGGCTGACTCCCCGGTATTGAGCCCACAACCACACGAAAAGCCTACAGTTCTTTCAGATATAACAGTTATCAAATGTGTTCGTGTTGCCGATCAGATGTAGATACCTACGCCCGGAAGAAATGGCTACACCACACATTCTTAAACTGAAGAAAAATTTAGTTTTGTGAATGAGGTTGAAAAACTGAAATGAATGTCTTTCACAAAACACGTCCCACATTCTCTTCACACTTAGCTCGCTCGCTGTTCAAATATTGCCGATCAACACTTCGTCCCCTGGGACCTATTCTACAAAAGTATGGTACTGTGCATTACAAGTTACTAGTGCGGGTTCTTACAAAGGAAGTATGGAGATGTACATTTCTGTTCCACAAAATATTGAAAGTCTTTTTTATATTACCAGTGAACTGTTAAAACTTTAGAAGTGACGACATATCAATAAACACACTGTACTACATCATAACATGAATCAGCCGTTTATCTTCGTATTCCATTCGTTGAATTGAGTTATGCTTGTCTCATTTACTGTAATATCGTATTTTAAGGTAAGTTATGCAGCAAAGATTCAAAGAACTCTAATATTTCTACGAATTTCGTAATGCTACAATGTTATTTTTCAGTTTATTTCTTTGATGATAGGAAATGACTCCGTTATTATCACCCATTCTGTTCTTCCGCGATCCTCGCATATGTTCTGCGATAGTCTGTCATACCTTCGTCGTTCATATTAGGCAGCAGATGCCAATAGTAACGATATTCGGCCGCCAAACATAATTGTTACGAAATTGCAAACTCCGCAGGAATTGTTAAAATGGTGACAGGAGAAACTAAGTTGTTCCCTTTGAAGGAAATAGAAAGAAGGGAAGATATTCCTTTCGGTGCATTCAGCGAAAATCTGCAAAACAAGACAATATAAATGGTTGGATGGAAATATTTAACATGGAGATTCTGAGAGGAAAAGTTGGAGGTATGTAAGAGATATATTCTGGCCTAATTTGAAGAAGGTGACACTAGTAAGTACGTTTTTTATTTAACTCATTAATTTACATTTATATTGAAATTATTCGATTAGGTTAATTTTAATTTAGTTTAATCATAATTTTAATTAGGGTAATTATATTAACATATACTACAAAACAGTTATTTTCTTTTAGGCAAAGATTGATAATCAAAGGCAGACTGGCACAGGTGGTGGAAAACATGCCAAACTGACTGATATTGACAATAAAGTTTTGAACATTCTTGGAAAACATTCACCGTCCGTTGACAGCCTCAGTGTTCCGGAATCTTATGATGAATCACCCTCAACATTTTCCTGCAGTGAACAGAGGCAAACAAGTAAAACAGTAAGAGTCACGAAGAAAACATGGCAGAAAAGAAATGTAGGAAGATTGATTTGCAAATAGATTTCTTCGCCCTAAAAAACAGCCCTTGAAGTACTGGCAATAGAAAATCCATATGACACTGAAAAAATATTATCTCGAATTGTCTGTGGACAGTGTTGTAATTTTTGAAGGTAGTGAAGTAGTGATTGTTTTAAATAGCAATACTACGTAATAGGTTAGGGGCTGCCTGGCCGAGGCGGTAAGGGCGTGCTCGGTTCGCCCGGAAGGACGTGGATTCGAATCCCTGTCAGGAAGTCGTAAAATTTAAGAAACGAGATTTCCACTTGCGGAGGTGCATATGGCCCTAAGGTTCACTCAGCCTACACCAAAACTTAGTACCAGGTTAATTCCTGGGGGCAAAGGCGGCCGGGCGTAAAGCTAACCACTCTACCCCATCATGTGCTGAGGTTAACAATGGTGGAAGTCTTTACCTTCCACCACTCCAAGGGCCTTCATGGCCTGTACGGAGATGACTTTGCTTTTACGTAATAGGTTAAAAGTTACGTCATAATGCCTTAGATTAGTTTTTGGGTTTGTTTAACAATATCGTAATATAACTTAAAGCGTTTTGTTTCAATATAGTATTTAGTATTTAACAGTTTTTAATAAATTGGATATACAGATGAATTATGACTCGCTTTCACTGAAAAGTATTAATTAGCTGATCTCTTCTGTAAGCTACGGCGGGTCCGGCAAGTTCTTCATCTGGCTCAGGTAAGTCATCCACAACGTTGTTTTCCTGCAGGTCTATTGCATTGATTTGTAACTCTCCATGAGAAATGTTACATAGTGTTACGCAACATTAGAAAATGTTACCTGCAAAAACGGGATGTATTCGCAAATGGTTAAAGACAGGGAAATTTTTCTTTGAGAATACCAATATCATTTTCAATTAATCTCCTTGTACTCTTATAGGCCCTGTCAAACCTCTTGCACTCTTGAGTTAATCTCAGTCGACTAGTTTAGGTGTAATAAGTCAATCCTTCAAAGGATAAGCAGAATCGCCTAGCAATACCGACTGCGGTAAGGGTCTCCAACTTTGCTCCATCATTCGAAAGAGATAACTGTTTCGGGCTACCTGGCCAATTTCCGCTGGCATAATAGAACTTCAGGTCCGCCTCTGTGGTGTAGTGGTTAGCGTGATTAGCTGCCACCCCCGGAGGTCCGGGTTCGATTCCCGGCTCTGCCACGAAATTTGAAAAGTGGTACGAGGGCTGGAACGGGGTCCACTCAGCCTCGGGAGGTCAACTGAGTAGAGGTGGGTTCGATTCCCACCTCAGCCATCCTGGAAGTGGTTTTCCGTGGTTTCCCACTTCTCCTCCAGGCGAATGCCGGGATGGTACCTAACTTAAGGCCACGGCCGCTTCCTTCCCTCTTCCTTGCCTATCCCATCCGATCTTCCCATCCCTCCACAAGGCCCCTGTTCACCATAGCAGGTGAGGCCGCCTGGGCGAGGTACTGGTCATGCTCCCCAGTTGTATCCCACGACCAAGAGTCTGAAGCTCCAGGACACTGCCCTTGAGGCGGTAGAGGTGGGATCCCTCGCTGAGTCCGAGGGAAAAACCGAACCTGGAGGGTAAACAGATGATGATGATGATGATAATAGAACTTCATATCTGGCCCACAAGCATACAGTTAGTAGAATGCTTTCCATACCGATCAACATACTACCAAGCTCGATAGCTGCAGTCGCTTAAGTGCGGCCAGTATCCAGTATTCGGGAGATACTGGCTTCGAACCCCACTGTCGGCAGCCCTGAAGATGGTTTTCCGTGGTTTCCCATTTTCACACCAGGAAAATGCTGGGGCTGTACCTTAATTAAGGCCACGGCCGCTTCCTTCCCAGTCTTAGCCCTTTTCTGTCCCATCGTCGCCATAAGACCTATCTGGGTCGGTGCGACGTAAAGCCAATAGTAAAAAAAGATCAACATACTGCTCTTCATGTAAATGGGGTGCATCAATGTTCCATATACACAGCCCACAACTTGAGGCATTTGAGCTACATTACAGAAGTCTTGCACTATTTATTCAGTATTTTCACGTTAACGAACAATTTGAGGAAATTTTATATCATTTATTGCAGCTACCGCAGAATGTATTGACCTTCAGAACGAAGATTTTGCCATCCCATGCATATCTGCAATACCATGGTACCGACCACCATTTCCTTGCCAATGTGGTGTTGTTAGTAATTGCTGTTTAGCAGAGAGAGATATATTTCTGTTCGTAGGATGTTTGAACCTATGCCCAATATTCATTAAAAAGTTCTTCGACTTGTATTGAGCTTAACTTAAAACGCTCATTGTATTCAAATACAGTGTTTAAACTGGAAGTTTATTCTCTCCCTATACAGACGGTAGTTTTCATTTTCATCACCATCACTATCATTACTGCTAGACCACATATTTACAAAAATTTATCTGAAATAAATAGTATATTTAAATAGCACTATTACATGTATATATTATTGTCCTTTCACTGGTAGAGAATACTTCCAAATTCACTAGTAAGTTACAAGTACTAGTACTTTCGTGGAACACACCCATAAAAATTCACTGATAATTTGTAAGTACGGAGTAGTACAGTACAACTGTAGAAATTTCTTTTGTTGGTATTTGTACTAGTTACTAGAGAATTTACTTGTAATATACAAGACCATACTTTTTTAGAATAGGCCCCTGGAGTAATGACTCTGGATAGGCTAGAATTCTTTAATGTGTTCCATAACTGCATCTTTCCTCTCTTTATATACTTCTGATTGCCTATCACCACCCGTTGTTTCGGTTGGACAGGTATCGTGCTTTAAAGCATGCTGACATTGTAGGTTTACTCTCATCTTCTTGATCTGAAAAAATTAATTATCTTTATCTTCATTCATGTTTGTGAACATGATATTCAAGCAGACAGAATAATCTGCATTTGTTACGTAAGATTTTCCTTATTATGAGGCCTATGCTAGCTGGGCGACAGCCCTAAATGCAAATCAGAGGTGAGCGATTGATATAGCCCTAAACATGAATACCGGTACCTGAAATAGAAAAATAATACATCGTACTTGAAAACTTATTTGAATATTCTTTGTCTTCTTCTTCTTCTTCTTAATTTGTTTACCCTCCAGGGTCGGTTTTTCCCTCCGAATCAGCGAGGGATCCCACCTCTACCGCCTCAAGGGCAGTGTCCTGGAGCGTGAGACGTTGGGTCGGGGGATACAACTGGGGAGAATGACCAGTACCTCGCCCAGGCGGCCTCACCTGCTATGGTGAACAGGGGCCTTGTGGGTGAATGGGAAGAATGGAAGGGATAGACAAAGAAGAGGGAAGGAAGCGGCCGTGGCCTTAAGTTGGGTACCAACCCGACATATGCCTGGAGGAGAAGTGGGAAACCACGGAAAACCACTTCCAGGATGGCTGAGGTGGGAATCGAACCCACCTCTACTCATTTGATCTCCCGAGGCTGAGTGGACCCCGTTCTATCCCTCGTACCACTTTTCAAATTTCGTGGCAGAGCCGGGAATCGAACCCGGGCCTCCGGGGGTGGCAGCTAATCACACTAACCACTACACCACAGAGGCGGACCTTTGAATATTAACAAAATATAATTAATTTATTAAAGAATATTTACATTCACTACTATGTTTATTAAATCTCATCTAGCATATTCACAACATGCTCAACATTTCCCTCTTCTGTTTCCGCCATTGTTTTTGTGTTGTTTTCTTATATATATTTGCTTTACGTCGCACCGACACAGATAGGTCTTATGGCGACGATGGGACAGGAAAGGTCTAGGGATAGGAAGGAAGCGGCCAAACCATCTTCAGGGCTGCCGACAGTGGGGTTCGAACCCACTATCTCCCGGATGCGAGCTCACAGCTGCACGCTCCTAACCGCACGACCAACTCGCCCGGTTTTTGTGTTTATATTCTAAGTTGAGCGCAATAACATAAACACAGTTCTAACACCAGACTTGACGTGGTTATTTAATGACTTATTCGTTTCTTAAAACCCGAGCAATTTAGCCATGCGGTTCGGGTCGCATAGCTGTGAGCTTGGATTTTCAAATCCCACCGTCGGCAGCCCTGAAGACGGTTTTCCGTGGTTTCTCATTTTTCATAGAGGCACATGTTGGGACTGTAACTAAATTAAGGCCCTGGCCACTACCTTCCCAATCCTAGCTCTACCCCATCGTTGCGTCGCTGAAAACGTTCGATGTGTTAGTGCAACATTAAACCAGTAGCAAAGAAACAATCTTAAAATCAGCATATAACACAAATATGATCATATTTTCTCAATTACGTTCTACATTCACAATCCAGTCTCAATTTCACTCCACCTTCCCCTAGATTCGTAGAACATGTTCACAACTCTGATTGATTCTAAAGAATCACTCAGTTTGAATGAATAATAATCATCATCATCGTCACCATCATCTCCATGATCATTGTGACCTTTATTCTTCTTCACTTCGCATGCACCGAGCTCGATAGCTGCAGTCGCTTAAGTGCGGCCAGTATCCAGTATTCGGGAGATAGTGGGTTCGAACCCCACTGTCGGCAGCCCTGAAAATGGTTTTCCGTGGTTTCCCATTTTCACACCAGGCAAATGCTGGAGCTGTACCTTAATTAAGGCCACGGCTGCTTCCTTCCCACTCCTAGCCCTTCCCTGTCCCATCGTCGCCATAAGACCTGTCTGTGTCGGTGCGACGTAAAGCAACTAGCAAAAAAATAAAAACTTCGCATGCAATATCGCAGTCCGTCTGTGTCTCTGTTGTAACTAGGCTATCGTCTATTGTAAAAAGTCTCATAGACACGTTAATTCAGAACATCACAGTTTATTTTTCGCAGTAATTCAGATAATGGCAAATCACCGTCACTGACATATTCAGCTTCTGTGGCACTTATTTCTTCAGTTGATAAAATTCCCGCATGGTGGAAATCCTAATCTAAACTGAGGTTTAAAATGACGTTATATACGAGGAAGACGTATACCGTATATGTTTCTCGTATTAAGGAAGGCTCAGAAACACTTTTCTTATAAGGAATATGTTGGTATCACAGAATACCTGACGCTATAGACAAGGTGTTGCTTTAACTAAGTTCTACAGTATACTGTATATCGTTTCATTGGCTGTTTAATAGGCGCCAACATTTACTACCCATAATCATTCACACCACCCTATAGTGAGCCCTGACCACTCCTCTCTATTCAGTGCCGAACTCTGCCATTGCTCAACTCCGAGACCAATACAGTCTTCGGACCACTGCTCGGTACTTCTATACTTGCTAATTAGTTTTTCATTGTAATAAAATGTTTTTTGGCAGCTCTATTGTCATTTATATGGCTAATTACTCTAGCCTTTTGATTTTTATGGTACTAACAACGTTCGGTTTATATCTAGCCTATGTAATTATATAATTGAAAATGTTAAGGCTGAAAAACTTCATGAAGGTGTAAGATATACGAGGGCTGTAAAGAAAGTACTGGCAACGTAGTCCAGACACTCGCAGAAGATAGGGTATGCGCACGTAGGATAGCCTACGGAAAAGGTCTGGTGACGCTGTTATCGATGGCAGTAAGCATTTCACGGGCATCCAGTTGGGAATGTTGTTGCTGTGTGGCATTGAAGTGAAGAGTGTCGATTTCACCACTCTAAAGCATGTTTTCAAAACGTGATCATCGTTCGTGGATTAAAATCGAGGTTTCCTGTGGCAAAAATACATCGGAATGCTATCGAGGATTACGTGAAGCCTGTGTCGAGAATGCATTACTTTATAGGACGATTGCACGATGGGTCAAGGCATTTTTTTATTTTTTGCTATTTGTTTAACGTCGCCGGAAGGGCGGAAGATTGGGAGGGTAGCGGCCGTGTCCTTCATCAAGGTTGTAACTGTTCCACCTCGTCATGACACTTGGGGAGATGAAAGTTATTATCTTGGGACACATGAATATTAAATAAACTATTTGTGGCTTGCCCGCAAATTGCCACGCAAAACAATAAACATTCCATGGTTCCCCATTTCTCTATGTAATGTTTGGGCGCCATGGTTACAGTTTTAAATAAAACTGTAAATCAAAATTTATATTTACTAGCATAGAGACTTATACTTAAATCACAGGGGTAGGATTTTAAATAATTAACCATTAACTATCACTTAAGAAAGAAAATTAACGCAATATAAAATACAAATGAATTTATTATACAAAAAAAGAGATGAATCGGAAAAGTTTCCTTAAAGCGTGGAGGAATTTATAATTTACTGAATTTACTATTGCTTGCTTTATCTAATTGAAGCTCACCAATTGCAGCTTCCGTTGAAGTCATCTGGTTTCCGTGGTTACTCGTTCTCTTCTTCTCGATGTAGACTTTGCTCCATGTACATCCTTCCTTCTTTGATATGGTACGGGCTATCTGGACTGGCACTCCCTACTTGCCTAGTCTTTAAATTAGACATTGGCCCTATACTTGTAAAAACTGATCAGCGTTGATCGTAAGAGGAGAAAATTCAGAGATATGAATTTTTCCATATTAGTAGAAATCTCAATCCAACTGAGCTATACTATTTATACGGTACAGACTTATACCAAAATTCCGTAGACTTGAACTAAACACAAGGTACGTAGAATACAAGGTAGGGATCACGAGAGAGGTGCGCAGTAGCAAAGCAGAGCTGTGACGTCACGCAGGACCCTCGCGTTGAATCTGCTCTGAATGAGGTAGAGGTAGTTCGAATAAGAATCGCTGTACACGCAGAAGCTAGGTGCTAATAATACACGATAGTAACATATCTCTGGTGTATAAGAAACCGTGTGTGATTATTTTATGTGATAAAACCTAAAAAAAAAAAACCGTAACTTAATAGTGTACATTTTTCAGTATGCTTTGTCATGCCATTGCAGGCTGCACAAATCATAGCAGGCACGCGAAGGAACGAAACATACACTTTCGTGTATTCCCTAAAGCCACTGACCTAAATAAATGGTGACAGAAGTAATCAAGTCATTATCGAAAGCTATCTTTCTCAGCTTCGAGGGTTCGGAAGGCTTTATGACCATCCGCTTCCGACAGATGTGACGCGAAAAGTGAGATCATTGCTTCTTAGCCTCAATACTTCCGAGGCGATAAGAAATTCCATCTGTTCTCCGGAAGATTATGAAACATTACGCCCGAATATGTTACATACTACTGATGAACTCGATCAAAACTCGAATATCGTGTGCCAGTCTAAGGCCAGCGTTGAGCCCACAACATCCAATTCTTTACCGGAGGATGAGCAAGGGTTCGTTTAAGTCCTTGAAGAGCTAGTAAAACAGCTCGAGGACAGTCGCGAAACCAAGGATCGTGATGAGCTGCTTGAAAACTTCACTGGCTGTATTGTAGCTTTTAGGGTAAAGAAGAAGAACCTGGATATAGAAAGCGATTACGGAGAGAAAACAGGTCAAACTACAAGGGGGTGGAAATTAGATTTCAAAGAGTTCCATTTTTTTTGCAAGTTGCTTTACGTCGCACCGACACAGGTCTTATGGCGACGATGGGACAGGAAAGGGCTAGGAGTGGGAAGGAAGCGCCCGTAGCCTTAATTAAGGTACAGCCCCAGCATTTGCTTGGTGTGAAAATGGGAAACCACGGAAAACCATATTCAGGGCTGCCGACAGTGGGGTTCGAACCCACTACCTCCCGAATACTGGATACTGGCCGCACTTAAGCAGCTACAGCTATCGAGCTCGGGAAAGAACTGAAAGAGGGTTCTAACATCATCACAAACCTTACGGATATCCTGAAGAAGAAATTCCCAGAAATTTATGAGCTTGCAAGTTGCTTCGTGATGATGATGATGCTGGGTGTTTTAAGGTGGCTAACATCGAAGGTCATTGGTCCCCCAAGTTGCTTCGTGAGAAGCCGTAATTTTATTCGAATGCAGACCGGGTTTCAGTTAATGCAATACCGATAAAGAAAGGAGAAAAGCAAAGAAATTCCACTGATGCTATGGATAAGTGTGTTTGATATTTTTTTAAAATATCAGCATTATTCTTTGTGTATAACAACCCTGTTTCTTTATGAAAGGCAATTTATTATGTTGTATATGAAACCAGTGCTAAGAATGTTAGTATACAGGCTCATTAATTTATATGGCCTATATAATTTTAACGTGGAATTTGTCAGTTCGTGGCACTTGGAGAACATTTACTGTAACTTACTGTTTGTTTTGTGGACAGTTTCCCAACATTGCTGTTTGTGTTGTTGACAGTGTATATAGTTTCCCAATTTTGCTTGTAACAACGGACATATTTCTTACAGTCATCAAGCTTTAATGTTCGAGTCTGTAACAATTAGAGCTCCTTGTTACTGTTATCATGGGTGTTGAAAACATGAACATACGGAATGACCATTCCACTGGGATCACAGTTTTAGCATTGTTACAACCTTTTATACAGATCGAAATACTTCAGAAACGCTGCTGGATTCACACTGTATTTGATCTCCAATTATTACTCTCGTAATAGTGAAGTGGAATGCCCTTTGTTAGGCATGTTAAAATATCAATGAAGTTCTCTTATCTCTAACTTGTGGCTAAAACAGAATAGCTTACAGCTGTGTATTAGCCTACCTCATACAGAAGGCAAGGTGCTGAGGGTGCACGCTGACGTCATCGAAGGCCAAGCGTGGTGGGGAGACATGCGCGTGATCCCTACCTCTTGCTCTAACTACCTTGAACTAAACATAGTTCTTCGTCCACAATATTTACTGAATATCACACAAGCCATAAGCTTGTTTCTTTTCTCGTAGATCCGATAACATAACCGAAGCGACAACACATTGTACAAAAGTAACTATGTCGCGGAGCGACCACACACTGTTTCAAAAATCAAATCACGTCGTTCAAAGTAGATGTTCACAGTAGAAGTAGTAGTGATGGAGTTCACGTAGTTAGGTTGTAAGGTTGGAAGGTCGTAAGGTTGTTAGGTCCCGTTCTCGTGTTGAGAATCAGTATATATCCGGGCTCACCCCCACTCTTGGTAACAGTTCAATCTCAAAACTCATATACAACGAAGTATCTGATTCGATAGATCGAAGCATCAACTCCCCTCCTCTTCTTCCTTGACAAGTCCAGAAGGCGTGGCGATCATATAGCTGACCAGCTTGCAAGCCTCGAGCGCGGGTCGCTGTTTACTAGCCTTGGTCATAAAATAAACCCATGACTCACGCAAAATCCCAAGCTTCAAGAATAACCCTCCGTATACACAAACATGGGATGAAATGAAAACAACTATGTCTCAACATATTGACCGTATTTACAACATAATGAATTCTTATCCTACATAATATAACAATTTAAATAATAAAACGATGTTATCATATATACAATATGATTCCAAAATGCCTTGATTACAAATGATTGACGTTGAATAAATATGTTATTACAAATAATTGCCGATGGCGGATAAACTTGATATCAAATGATATCGCGTAAAATGATATTATATTAAATTAGTAGGGCTGGAGAAGCCTGGACGGTTACAAGGTATAGCCCCATTTGCCTGGTGTGAAAATGGGAAACCACGGAAAACCATTCTCAGGGCTGCCGACAGTAGGGTTCGAACCAACTAACTCCCGAATGAAAGCTCACAGCTGCGCGACTCTAACCGCACGGCCACTTCAAGGCATTTCATGCGGGTCGGAATGTCGCAAATAATGTCAAGCTCTGATTGCAACGGTGGCATTGGGAGGTTTTGTAAGACCCTCCGTATTCACGAGACATGAGTCCTTGTGACTTCGACCTGTTGGGAAGTTGAAGGAACTCGTCCGATATTCCGACGTGGCATCAGTACTCCACGCAGTAGGGCGCTCCGTGGCTGTCATCAACAGAGAACTCCTTGCCAGCGGTCCCCGACGGTTTCCCAGCGTTTGGCAGAAGTTAATAGGCTTTGCGGGTGACTACATTGAAGGAATGTACTGCAATTGTATTGTTAATTCATTAGATACTGCGTTCTATCAATATTGCCACTCAACCCTCGTATTCGGGGATACGAAAAAGGATCTTTCCACACTACGAAATTAAGTCCCCAGTAAGTGTGTGTGTTTATGCGGGCTAATGTCGCAAACCACCGAATGGATGTTGATGTGGTTTCCGCAGTTGCACAGCGCATTTATCAGGAGTTTAGGTGTAGGAAACACTAACCAACAACAAAACAAGGTCGAGCGGTGTTGGTTTTAGTGAAGTCAAAGGAAAATACGACTATCAGAGTGATTTCTTAGCTTAGGATAGATTCCAAGTAACCGGGCGAGTTGGCCGAGCGGTTAGGAGCGCGCAGCTGTGAGCTCGCATCCGGGAGATAGTGCGTTCGAACCCCACTGTCGGCAGCCCTGAAGATAGTTTTCCGTGGTTTCCCATTTTCACACCAGGCAAATGATGGGGCTGTACCTTAATTAAGGCCACGGCCGCTTTCTTCCCATTCCTATCCCATTGTCGCCATAAGACCTAGCTGTATCGGTGCGACGTAAAGCAACTAGCAAAAAAAAAAAAAAAAAAATCCAAGTATGCGTGGAAGACTTGTCGAGCAAGAAAACCACTATCAAAAAGCCCGGGAGAGCATACCTATTTCGATTATTGTTCTTATGATTAGTTTGCAGCAAAAGATCAACCTTAAAATTAGGAAGCATATTTTAAGATTAATCATGTGGCTAATCCTTATCGAAATAAACAGTTTTTTATTCACCTCAAGTATCTTTTATCTAAAAAAGACATGGCGCAACAGCCCCGAAAGGCCATGGCCTACCAAGCAACCGCTGTTCAGCGCGAAGTCCTGCAGATTACGAGGTGTCGTGTGGTCAGCACGATGGATCCTCTCGGCCGTTATTCTTAGCTTTCTAGACCGGGGCCGCCATCTAGCCGTCAGATAGCTCCTCAATTGTAATCACGTAGGCTGAGTGGACCTCGAACCAGACCTCAGATGCAGGTAAAAATCCCTGACCGGACCTGGAATCGAACCCGGAGACTCTGGGTAAGAGGCAGGCACGCTATCCCTACACCGTGGTGCCGGCTTAAAAGTATCCTCTAATTTATATTAATGGTTTAAGAGTTATCGGACCGAGCTCGATAGCTGCAGTCGCTTAAGTGCGGCCAGTAGGGCCTATCCAGTAATCGGGAGATAGTGGGTTCGAGCCCCACTGTCGGCAGCCCTGAAGATGGTTTTCCGTGGTTTCCCATTTTCACACAGGCAAATGCCGGAGCTGTACCTTAATTAAGGCCACGACCGCTTCCTTTCAATTCCTAGACATTTCCTATCTCATCGTCGCCATAAGATCTCTCTGTGTCGGTGCGACGTAAAGTAAATAGCAAAAAAAGAGTTATCGTCGTTTTGGTGAAAGTGCAGGAATGATTTAAATATCTAATGGAAAGAAAGGAGCGAGCAAACACCCAGGAGGCCGGAAGGACCTTGGAAGAACATCGCAGCACTGAGCTACGTACAATACATTTAACCGCACAGAGATTGGCCGGCAAGACGCATACATACATGTTTCTCGTATTAAGCAAGGCTTAAAAATATTTTCCTTATCAGGAGCATGTTGGTACCACTGGATACCTAACGCTATAGACAAGGTGTTGCTATAATACAGTTCTACAGTATATATCGTGGACTATTTTCATTGGCTGTTTAATAAGCGTCAATGTTTACTATCCATAATCATTATTCCCACCCATAGTGAGCCCTGAGCTCCCATCGACTTGACAAGCTTAAGTTAATAAGATTGATGATACCAAAGATGTCAGGGGCCGATGACCTTCGATGTTAGTCCCCTTTTAAACAATAAGCATCATCATCATCACCAAAGATGTCACGTAGCTATACATTCTGGAAACTCGAGCATATTCGTAAACTGTGGATAGCCGGCGGTCGAAGAGATGATAGTTGGAATCATTCCACTTGCTCAACATGTTCATACAATTTCAAACAAGAGGATTGTAAAGGAAAGTTATCTGCGACGGCCAATTTTTGTGCTGTTGAGTGTATATACATCAAGAGGAAAACAACTAATGTCAACTGTGCCAAATTGCTTCCGTGTAAAATCGCGGTGGACCGCTATTAATAACGTAGGTCAACGTATATAATCGAAATGTTAAGGCAGATGGAACTTGGGGTTATTTCACGAAGAGTTGAGGGAAATCCATTCACGATCATATGAAAAAAATAGCCAAATGAAATGAATCATGCCGCGTTTGTTGACGTCTGGTATGTGCAGCAGTGCGAAGGGTAGGCACCATGAGCTGCTATGTACTTTTGTTCAATGAGCCGACCTAAAACCACCGATAACGTAGGAGGCGAAACGAAACAGGATAAGATAAGGTTCTAGTCAATACCAGGAATAAAACCTCGATACTTGATATTAGGCTTATTATATAAATCACCGTTTGGCGTAAGAACTGTTTCACGTCCGGATGCACGATATCCATTATTCATCTTTCAGTGACGTACCATTTATTTTAACACTGAAAACCGTCAACTTGACAAGCTTATGTTAATAGGATTGGTGATACCAAAGAGGACAAAAACATCTTAAGTCAGTCAGTCCGTGCAGGCATGGTGCAAACATATACACAACAATGTTAGAAAACAAAAGTGTCCAAATGACAAAACAGAGACCCGACATGCAGCAAAAGATTATCTACAACTACCACCGTCCAATACCTACATAAATTACAATGTATCGATGGAGTGGCTGTGCGGTTTGGATCACGTAGCTATCAGCTTGCATTCGGAAGAATGGTTTTCCGTGGTTTCCCATTTTCACACCAGGCAAATGATAGGACTGTACCCTATTTAAGACCACGGTCACTTCTTTCCCACTCCTAGCTCTTTCCAATCCCATCGTCGCTATGAGCCCTATCTGTGCAAACCCGCGGGGTCATTAACCCCTACTGGACAGGAACATAACGAAGATGCCTATCGAAAAAGAGGATAAAATGTGAAGGAAGGATTCCTCGAAGAATGAGAAGAAAGGGAGTCATAGTGAGGAGGCTGCAAGCCCAAGACTCAAACACTTGAATCAATCACCACTGATCTGTATTTAGGGCAGTCGTCCAGGTGGCAGATTAGCAATCTGCTTTTTACCTAGTCTTTCCTTAAATAGCTGCAAAGAATTTGGAAAGTTAATGAATATCTCCCTTGGTGAATTATTCCAATCCCTAACACCTCTTCCTATTAACGAACATTTGCTTCAATCTGTCCTCTTGAATTCCAACTTTATCTTCATGTTGAGATATTTTAAAAACACCACTCACACTTATTCGGCTACTCATGCCATTCCTCACCAACTCTCCAATGACAGCTCAGAACATACCACTTAGTCGCGCAGCTCGTCTCCCTTCTCCCAAGTCTTCACAGCCCAAACTTTGCAACATTTTTGTAACGCTACTCTTTTGTCGAAAATAACCCAGAACAAAACAAGCTGCTTTTCTTTGGATCTTTTTTTTCCAGTTCTCGAATCAAGTAATCCTCGTGAAGGTCCCATACACTGAAAACATATTCTAGTCGGGGTCTTACCAGACTTATAAGCCCTCTCCTTTACATCCTTACAAAAAAATGGCACTACATCCCTTGAAGGGCCTTGGCCTACCAAGCGACCGCTACTCATCCCGAAGGCCTGTAGATTACGAGGTGTCGTGTGGTCAGCACGACGAACCCTTTCGGCCGTTATTCTTGGCTTTCTAGACCGGTTGCGTCCTTACTACAACCTCTTAAACATGTGCAGAGATCTGCACCTTTTATTTACAATCCCATTTACTGTATGTGATTACCGCAATGAAGATATTTCCTTATATTAACACCTAGGTACAGTATTCCCCATAAGGAACTTTCAGCCCCATCAACGCAGCAATTAAAACTGAGGACTTTTCCTATTAGTGAAACTCACAACCTGATTTTTAACCCATTTTATCACATAACACTGCCTGTTGTCCATCTCACAACACTGTCGAGATCTTTTTGCAGTTGCTCACAATCTTATAACTTATTTATACAGAATAATATCATCTACAAAAAGCCTTACCTCTTCTATACAACCGAGCTGAACGTAAACAACATGTCGTTGCGCCTAGAAAAGCCGCTATGTGGTATAGGGCTATTTCAGCTTAGAACTGACCAGCAAAGTTCTGTCGTCTAAGGTCCAGTATTGCATGAACAATATCAACGAATTTTCGTTGTTATACACTGACTGACAGAGCAAATGCAACACCAAGAAGGAGTGGTTCGAAAGGGATGAAAGTTGGGGAAAAAACAGAGACGGCACGGACGAATAATTGATGTTTATTTCAAACCGATATGCAGGTTACACAATGCGCACGGCATCGACTCAGTAGGATGTAGGACCACCGCGAGCGGCGATGCACGCAGAAACACGTCGAGGTACAGAGTCAATAAGAGTGCGGATGGTGTCCTGAAGGATGGTTCTCCATTCTCTGTCAACCATTTGCCACAGTTGGTCGTCCGTACGAGGCTGGGGCAGAGTTTGCAAACGGCGTCCAATGAGATCCCACACGTGTTCGATTGGTGAGAGATCCGGAGAATACGCTGGCCACGGAAGCATCTGTACACCTCGTAGAGCCTGTTGGCGAGCAGTGTGTGGGCGGGCATTATCCTGCTGAAACAGAGCATTGGGCAGCCCCTGAAGGTACGGGAGTGCCACCGGCCGCAGCACATGCTGCACGTAGCGGTGGGCATTTAACGTGCCTTGAATACGCACTAGAGGTGACGTGGAATCATACGCAATAGCGCCCCAAACCATGATGCCGCGTTGTCTAGCGGTAGGGCGCTCCACAGTTACTGCCGGATTTGACCTTTCTCCACGCCGACGCCACACTCGTCTGCGGTGACTACCACTGACAGAACAGAAGCGTGAGATCATCGGAGAACACGACGTTCCGCCATTCCCTCATCCAAGTCGCTCTAGCCCGGCACCATGCCAGGCGTGCACGTCTATGCTGTGGAGTCAATGGTAGTCTTCTGAGCGGACGCCGGGAGTGCAGGCCTCCTTCAACCAATCAACGGGAAATTGTTCTGGTCGATATTGGAACAGCCAGGGTGTCTTGCACATGCTGAAGAATGGCGGTTGACGTGGCGTGCGGGGCTGCCACCGCTTGGCGGCGGATGCGCCGATCCTCGCGTGCTGACGTCACTCGGGCTGTGCCTGGACCCCTCGCACGTGCCACATGTCCCTGCGCCAACCATCTTCGCCACAGGCGCTGCACCGTGGACACATCCCTATGGGTATCGGCTGCGATTTGACGAAGCGACCAACCTGCCCTTCTCAGCCCGATCACCATACCCCTCGTAAAGTCGTCTGTCTGCTGGAAATGCCTCCGTTGACGGCGGCCTGGCATTCTTAGCTATACACGTGTCCTGTGGCACACGACAACACGTTCTACAATGACTGTCGGCTGAGAAATCACGGTACGAAGTGGGCCATTCGCCAACGCCGTGTCCCATTTGTCGTTCGCTACGTGCGCAGCACAGCGGCGCATTTCACATCATGAGCATACCTCAGTGACGTCAGTCTACCCTGCAATTGGCATAAAGTTCTGACCACTCCTTCTTGGTGTTGCATTTGCTCTGTCAGTCAGTGTACATGTGCTGCAGTTCAGTATTTATCCGCTCAACATTGTCATATAGCGATATTTAGAGGCACAATGACGATGTGTTAAGTCCTGATTATTGCTGTTAGATGATGTTTGTTGTGTCTTTCCTGTTGTCATTCATCTCCGCAAGATGGCATTCCTACTGTAATTATATAAAAATTAACTCACCAAATTAAAAAAAAAAACATGTCGTCTCCTTAAGAAAGTCTATCGGAACTGCAATTACGCTGACTAGTTGCGCCAAACTATGGTGTGGCATGACCGCATTTTTTACGTCGCACTGACACAAATAGGATGCGATGATGGGATAGGAAATGACTATGAAGAAAGTGACTATGGCCTTTATCAAGGTACAGATCTAGAGTTAAAATTGGGAAACACGAAAAACCCTCTTCAGGGCTGGGAACAGTGGGGTTTCAACACACTATCTCGAATGCAAGCTGATAGCTCAAACAGCATAGGCAACTCACTCGGTTGGCTTAAATGCTATCATACTGTATATTTTCGTGTAAGAATGAATTATTATTATTATTATTATTATTATTATTATTTACAATTTGCTTTACGTCGCACCGACACAGATGAGTCGTATGGCGACGATGGGCTAGCAGTGGGAAGAAAGCGGCCGTGACCTTAATTAAGATACAGCCCCAGCATTTGTCTGGTGTGAAAATGGGAAACAGCGGAATACCATCTTCAGGGCTGTCGACAGTGGGGCTCGAACCCACTACCTCCCGAGTGCATTATTATTATTATTATTATTATTATTATTATTATTATTATTATTATTATTATTATTATTATTATTAACCTTCTCTCAAGTACTCCGGTCAGTTCAATAAGTGGATAGAACTCAGTTTTACTACAGGATATCTTTCTTGACGCCAATACCATGTGGAAAAATGTAATCCAAGACTGAGTGTTTCCTTGGTGGTTGTAATTGAAGGTGTGTGTTACGACGAACACAGACACCAAATCCTCGCGTTAGAGAAGTTCATCAGAGTGCCTAAATCCCCGGTGCGGTGGGGAATCGAACTCGGGGCCCTCTGAACCGCAGGCCACTACAATGACCATTCAGCTTAAGGAGCCGGACGATTTTATATAAAAACATGTCATGTTAATTGTTTTTTCTTGAGTTTCTGAATTTTTTTATTTAGGGCTTCTGCAACACTGAAAAAGGAAAGGAATGACATGTTCGGGAATTCATATTCGTAACGACACGTGAAGGCATTTTCATTCCCCTGAAAATCCACAGCCTGTTTCCAGTCATTCGACCGGGTCAGGAATGGAATGAATGAAGCTGTGATGATAGGAATTGTGCCAGCTTCCGAAGCCTGTTGCACTCCTCTGAGGGCAATCATTAATGAATGACAGATGAAATGAAATAATATTGGAGAGTGTTGCTGGAATGAAATATGACAGGGAAAACCGGAGTACACGGAAAAAAACCCGTACCGCTTCCGCTTTGTCCAGCACAAATCTCACATGGAGTGACCGGGATTTGAACCACGGAACCCAGCGGTGAGAGGCCGGCGCGCTGCCGCCTGAGCCACGGAAACTCTTCCATTCCCCTATTTTGAATAAATATTTTGAATTAGTTTTCCTGAAAATAATATTAAAACACGAAAGTGACACGCAAATTTTGCTTGGAAGCAATCATTTTGAAAGTCTGTCTAGTTTCACCTAGTGATGGTAGCCACTTAAAGTATCTATGCTAAAGAGTAATGTATTTTCCTTGTAAACTTCGGTATCATTCCATCCCCACGTGAAAAATAATAATAATAATAATAATAATAATAATAATAATAATAATAATAATAATAATAATAATAATAATCATCATCATCATCATCTGTTTATCCTCCAGGTTCGGTTTTTCCCTCGGACTTAGCGAGGGATCCCACCTCTACCGCCTCAAGGGCAGTGTCCTGGAGCTTCAGACTCTTGGTCGGGGGATACAACTGGGGAGTATGACCAGTACCTCGCCCAGGCGGCCTCACCTGCTATGCTGAACAGGGGCCTTGTGGAGGGATGGGAAGAGTGGAAGGGATAGGCAAGGAAGAGGGAAGGAAGCGGCCGTGGCCTTAAGTTAGGTACCATCCCGGCATTCGCCTGGAGGAGAAGTGGGAAACCACGGAAAACCACTTCCAGGATGGCTGAGGTGGGAATCGAACCCACCTCTACTCAGTTGACCTCCCGAGGCTGAGTGGACCCCGTTCCAGCCCTCGTACCACTTTTCAAATTTCGTGGCAGAGCCGGGAATCGAACCCGGGCCTCAGGGGGTGGCAGCTAATCACGCTAACCACTACACCACAGAGGCGGCCATAATAATAATAATAATAATAATAATAATAATTAGGGACCGATGACCTTCGATGTTAGGCCCCTTAAAACAACAATGATCATCATCATCATCATCAATAATAATCACGAATAAATAAAATCGTAACTACCGTCTGTCTGTACATTGATTATTTTGGCGAAATTTCCGTAAGTTATCCGTTTAAGGTGTAACAGTGACCATCTGAATATTTTTTAGCTTTGGTATCTGTTTGTCTGTTTGTCTGGTTGTCTATAACTTGAAAATTACTGGGTATATTTCTAATAAACTTCATATTTGGAATCCGCCTGTACAAAGGTAGGTTTTGAGGTCCATACCATTTCAAATTTCCGGAATGGACTGGGGGTTTATTGGGAACCGAAATAGTGATTTTACTCTCCCAGATGGAAATCGACCAACTTTGATAGATATTTATTTCGAAAACTTTTTTTCTCATGTGCATTTTTTTCGATAGGAGGATTAATAATGGGGATATCATGAACGGTTGGTTTTGTAGGCTATGTACAGCGGATATAGCCCAAAAGGTGTTGTACGTAGAGCAGATTGTTTATACATATAAATAAAATCGTAACGACCGTGTGTCTGTACACTGACTATTTTGGCGAAAGTTTCCTACAGTTACCCGTTTCAAGTGTAGTAATGACCATCTGCATATTTGTTAGCTTTAGTTTCCTGAAAGTCCTCATTTTTACCCTTCCCTCAAAGCAGGATTGAGGTACGGTCTGCCAAACGAGCTAGAAAATTGAAATTTGGCAAAATTATATGTCTTAGCCTGCAATCGACGGAAATCTTACAAGATCTTTAAATATATCATTTTTTACCCCCGACAAATTTTGGAATATTGATGCAATTTTAATGTCCGTGCAGACCTTTGTTTCGAGGTATTTCGCGGCTAAACGGTACGTCGTAGCCTATCACAAAACGGGTGGCACAATCTCTGTTCACTTTTGGAGTGATCTACAACTTTGGTCCTATGATTTTTTCCTATTTCTCTCCCTTATACGTTAGATTTGACTGTATTTCTGGAGTGTTCGTAAATTTGGTGATTTTTACACTATATTTCATTGTTTGACACACTTATAGGAGAGACAGTTATCAATTTTGGTGCACACATTGACACAATTGAAGACCATATTTGGACCAAATTTCATGATTCTATCTTATACATAAGTATGCAAAAATAATATAAACCGTTAAAAATGTACCCAAATTTCACCCTATTCAAATTTTCGAACTCAATTTAACCCATAAATATGGAAGATACTAAAAAATGTTTTAGAATCAAATATATAGAAGAAACAAGGGCGCGTCTGATGGCACAGACAGTTTGTTGATATCATGTACCGTTTAGGAGTAGTGAATCTCGAAGTGGAGGTCTGCACTCTTAAACGTGCTCATGCTTATCTGTCATCTATTATATAAAAGCAAATCGGTCTGGAGCGATCTATATAAAGGTATAAAAATGAAAATAGACGTGAATTAATGAGGCACTTCCAGAAATCTCAGAAATTTAAAACTTCGTACTGGAGAAGCTGGTGACCCCAGGATCCCTAGAAAAATCGAAAAATCTCAAAATTCCCTGCAGGGGGCACGCTGGAGGGCTTCAAATTTTGGGCTCAGCTTAAGAACGCAGTCGTATAATTTATCCAAAGCACCAACCTGTAAGTTTTCGTGGGCTTAAATTTTTTAAAAGGAATTTCCTAATTTTTATCCCCCTTCCCCCCAAATCAAGATGGAGGCACAATCTGCCAGACAAGCTCCAAAATTGAAATTTGGCGAAATTATACCTTTTAGCCTGTAAGCGACGGAAAAATTCTAAGATGTACAAATTTTCCACGTTTTATCCCCGAAAAATATCGAAATATGGACGCAATTTTAATGACTATGCAGACGTTCTTCTTGATGCATTTGTTGGCTAAACGGTAAGTCGTATCACAAAATGGATGGTACAATCTCAGTTCAATTTGGAGTGATCTACAACTTTGGTCATATGACGTTTCGTCGCATCTCTATTCCTTATATGTTAGATGTGAACATTTTGCTCTTTGTATACGTATAATTCATAGTTCGAATCACTTATACGAAAAACGGAATCATCTAATTCTACACGAACATCGGCCCACCCAGTATCCAAACGCGAGCCAAATTCTATGTTTGTAGCTGTCTTATTAGTACCCGAGAGTAATGCACTGTGAGAAAACCTTACCCAAATTTCACCCTATTCAACGTTTGTAACTCAAGTTTACCCATAAATAGATGAGATAAAAGAAGACCGCTAAATGAGGCGTCTTATGGTACAATCCGTTTGTCTTTATGATGTATCGTTTAGCAGCAGTTAATCTGTAAATGAAGGTTTACAATATTGTAAACATGTATATACTTCGTATGTCGATCTATATACTGTATATTCATTGAAGTCGATTTGTAGCGATGTGGAAATGGTGTGTTTGCCATTATAATTAATATTTTACATCGATAGTGACTCTCAGCAGGAGGGCGTCTGCTATTATAATCATTAATCTCCAGATCGACTTTGGCAGAAGGAATGCGATCCTTGTACAACTCCTTTGTTACTAGTGTTAGTAAGGAGGGACTACCATTTTAATTAAGAATTCCCTTCTCGATATGAATTGGCAGAAGTCAAGGGAGCATGTAATTTTGTTCAAAACTCCCCTAACAGATTGCGCTTGGAAGTAGGCAAGTGTGTCCGCCATTATAAACAAATGTACCTATCTAAAATGTGGCTGGCATTAGATATAGTGGTCTTGCTAGTATAATGCAAACTCACCAACTCGGTGTGACTGTCATTAAAAAAGGGGCCTGTCATTACAATGATAACAGCACAACTCAATTCTGACTGGCAGTAGGGAAGGTGCCTGCTATTATAATAACTCCTCAACTTGAATCTATCTGGAAGTAGGAAAGGGCGCCTGCCATTGTAACGAAAACTCCCCAAAATCGATTGTGGCCGCGCATTAGGTAATGGGGCCTCCCATTATAAAGAAAATTTACCTACTCGATTGTGAATGGTAGTAGGCAAGTGAGCCTGCCGTTATCATCACAACTCCGCAACTTGCACTTTACATTGGAAACAACGTATGGGAACCTCCCCCTGCTGTTTCTGGATAACGCTAAGAGACATGCAATTTTAAAAAAATATTATTCACTGCATGTAGAGTAATTTACTTGATATCCGTAAACAATGTAGTATACCGTAGCGAAACACGGGTACATATGCTAATAATAATAATAATAATAATAATAATAATAATAATAATAATAATAATAATTTTTACGTCCCACTAACTACTTTTGACGGTTTTCGGAGACGTCAAGGTGCCGGAATTTTGTCCGGTAGGAGTTTCTTTACGTGCCACTAAATCTACCGACTCGAGGTTGACGTATTTTAGCACCTTCAAATAGGCCTACCTCTGACTGAGCCAGGATCGAACCTGTTAAGTCGGGGTCAGAAGGCCAGCACCTCAACCGTCTAAGCCACTCAGCCTGGCAAAAAAGCCAGTGATTCCCTAAAGACTCGCGTTCTGTGAAGTAAATGTATTTGTAATTTTACTGATTACTTTTTGTAAAAGTAATTAGTGATTGCTATTGAGTACAGTTTTCTCAGGTGACTAAGTGAGCCCATTTACTTTTATTTTGTACTTTTCCCGTCAATGTTCGCAACTTAAAGTCTTTCAAATTAAAAAATGTTGAAGAACTTTACTTTTCTTCACAAATGACGTCTGCCTCTAACCACAGAGAGGGATAACACCTAGATCTAGTTTCAACAATTTGATTTGCGGGTCTGACTCAAAGTTCCCTTTAAAGACAGATCTTTAATTCTAAGTTTTCACCCTGAATCTATTGTAATGGCAGACTGCACAGTTTCTACTATCATCAACTGCACGTATAGTCGCTTAAAAAAGAAAGAGCACATGGTCTTGTATGTTCCTCTGCATTTAATATTATATCAGACCTAATTTTAATATTATCAATAAGAAGTCACCTTCCAAGTAGATAAAAACCCTGTGGATACCCACAACAAACGCTGTATCTTTAGGTTAAGTTGTACCTGAGAAAAGTGCATTTGCGAGGAAATTACACCATTCCACGCGTTCATTTCTTCGAGCATTTTACCTTTAAAGGCAGTAAATTACTTAAATCATAAGCTTGTCTTAAATGTTAAAATGCAAAAAAGTTGAATTATTGAACTCTATAAAAATGGCTGCTGTGTAGTGTAAAGGTAGCGAGTCCTCCTCTAACTTGGAGACGCCGGGTTCAATTCCTGGTTAGTCCGGGAATGTTGTGCCAATAGTTTGTTTTTGTTGCTAGAAAAATGGCGTAGGTGCGTGACCAAAATGGGCAGCGTCAGCTGTGTTATAGGGAATGCGTGTTTGTGTGGTGGAGAATAGCGTTGCATGTGGTGTGCAAGTTGCAGAAATATTGGGGGCAGAGTACAATCCCTCCATTCGGCCAGGATTAAAACCTGGGGCCCCGAGGATCGCAGGCCAAAACAAGGCAACATTAATCGAAATCCAATGTATGTAATTTTATTGTTATATTTGCAATGGAAGGATTCCAGCGCAGATATGGCCTCATTCACAAAATGTTCCTTACATGGTCTCGCCCTGCACCTTGCAGCGAGTAGAAACCAGCCAACGAACAAAAAGGAAAAAATACAAAACTTACAAAGGCGATGGAGCTGGGGGAGACAAAAATGGAACGTGTAAGGCAGTTCAGAAATAGAAACGCTCCAATGTCGCAGCTGCTGTCGAAACTACGCCTTACCGATGCTCAAAATTTTTTAATGCAATCAATCTCCGCGTTCCGTAAGTTTTTAATTCCGTTACCGCAAGAAGTGTTCCATCCGTTAAAACTTGTTTGTGTTTATTATTCGCTTTACATCGCACCGACACAGATAGGTCTTATGTCAACGATGGGCTAGGAAAGGCCTAGAAATGGGAAGGTAGCGGCCGTGGCCTTAAGTAAGGTACAACCCCAGCATTTGCTTGGTGTGAAAATGGGAAACCACAGGAAACCATCTTCAGGGCTGCTGACAGTGGGGTTCGAACCCATTAGCTTCCGGATGCAAGCTCAGAGCTCTGGGCCCCTAACCGCACGGCCAACTCTCCCGGTCATTTTGTTACTACTAATAAACAAATTTATAATGGGATGCCAGGAGATTGTGTAAAGTGATCCAAAGAGTGACCGACATAGAAAGACAAACAATCAGGACAAAATGTAGCAGCGGGATAACACTGGTAGAATTTTGTAAAGTAATTAAAAATATGGCAATAAGGTCTGAAATGTGAACAAAATGGGAAACGAGATGGATAATACGTTGGTTGATGGGAGTATATAAGAATAAATTCAGAATGCGTTTAATGCAATAAAGATACGAAAGTGACATACTCACTAAAAGACTACCAAGAAAGAATTGTCCACTGCCAGGAGCAAACGTAGAGAGAGAACGAAATGGCCCTCTGGTTGTTGCCGCTGAAACTATCTAGGCTCAATTTCTCTAAGATCAGCAAAAGAGAAAAATATGTATATGGGACAGACATAGGTGTAACTGGAAATGAACATATTTTGTGATTTTGTTTTTTGGCATTGTATGTAAGTGAAACATGGACGATAACTAGCTCAGAAAGAAAGAGAATAGAAGCTTTTGAAATGTGGTGTTACAGAAGAATGAAGGTGAGATGGATAGATCGAATCACGAATGAAGAGATACTGAATCGAATTGGTGAGAGGAGATCGATTTGGCTAAATTTGACGAGAAGAAGAGATAGAATGATAGGACATCTTAAGACAGCCAGGACTTGTTCAGTTGGTTTTTGAAGGAAGTGTAGATGGTAAGAACGGTAGGGGTAGACCAAGGTATGAATATGACAAGCAGATTAGAGCATATGTAGGATGCAATAGTTACGTAGAAATGAAAAGGTTAGCACAGGATAGGGTGGCATGGAGTGCTACATCAAACCAGTCTATGGACTGATGACTCAACCACATCTTCAAATTGTTGCATGGTATTCCGCCAGAAACCGCTGTGCGCGGCTAGGTACCGAGTGGCAGCTGGCGTAATTCCAAGGCCCTCTCCTATGTACCATTGGTAGCTGGTATCATCTCAACTGGCACTATAGCAGGAGAATCGCCAATTTTAAGCAGCAGCGTACTAGTGTACTCTTTCAGACGGTAGCGTGAAATTTGTTCTTACAAACTCACAGAATAACCTCCTCCTCAATCAATCAATCAATCAATCAATCAATCAATCAATCAAGATCTGCATTTAGGGCAGTCGCCCAGTTTGTAGATTACCTATCTGTTGTTTTCCTAGCCTTTTCTTGAAATATTTCAAAGAAATTGGATATTTATTGATCATCTGCCTTGGTAAGTTATTCTAATCCCTAACTCCCCTTCCTACAAACGAATATTTGCCGCAATTTGTCCTCTTGAATTCCAATTCTATCTTCATATTGTGATCTTTCCTACTTTTAAAGACACCACTCAAACTTATTCGTCTACTAATGTTGTTGCACGCCATCTCTCCACTGACAACTCGAAACATACCACTTAGTCAAGCAGCTCGTCTCCTTTCTACCAGGTCATCTCAGCCCAAACTTTGTGACATATTTGTAACGCTACTCTTTTGTCGGAAATCACCCAGAACAAATTGAGCTGAATTTCTTTGGATTTTTTCCAGTGTCGAATCACACTCTAGTTGGGATCATACCAGAGACTTATATGCCCTCTCCTTTACATCCTTACTACAACCCCTAAACACCCTCATAACCATGTTCAGAGATCTGTACCCTTTATTTACAATCCCATTTATATGATTACCCTCATGAAGATATTTCCTTATATTAACACCTACGTACTTACAATGATTCCCATAAGGAACTTTCACCCCATCAACGCAGTAATTAAAACTAAGAGGACATTTTTTTTTCTATTTGTGAAACTTATAACCTGACTTTTAACCACTTTCATCATCATACCATTGGTGCTGTCCATCTCACAACATTATCGAGGTCATTTTGCAGTTGCTCACAATATTCTAACTTATTTATTACTCTATAAAGAATAACATCATCCGCAAAAAGCCTTATCTCTGATTTCACCATCTCTATATATAAATATCACTGTATGTATGTGTGTATGTAATACATCTCCTCCTAAACCACTAGAGCGATTTACACCAAACTTTGTACACTTACGACTTAGTATCAGGAGACAAACCGCGTGGGGGTAAGACACTCCAAGTACCCTTAGGGGCGGGGCACGGGGGGTTACATAAAAATATTCGAAAATAGTGTCGAATCCATACTTTTCGGGGTCACTGAGATGAATTGTGACACTCCGGAATTTTTTGAAGTTCAAGTTGAACCCCCTTTGAGGTGGGGGGGCAAGGGGGTGTGATATATCAAAATAATCGAAAATAGTGTTGAATCCATACTTTTCGGGACAGCTGAGATGAATAGTGTCACAACGGAATTTTTTATTTAAAGTCCATATTGAGCCCCCTTTGGGGTGAGGAGCAAGGGGGGCGTGATATATAAAAATAATCGGAAATAATGTCAATTCCATTTTTTTCGGGGTTGCTGAGATGAATAGTGACACTTCGAAAATTTTTAAAGTACAAGGTCGGCCCCCTTTGAGGTGGCAGGCGTACAAATGTTACCTACTATCTGGAAAAATACTGTGGGGGCAAGACGCCTCTAGAACCCCTCCGAAAAGCGTTTGACAAGATTGATGAAAGTGTACTTCTCAGAAACCTTTCCGGATTTGAACTTAACAATCCTACACCAAACCATATCTCCTACTATTTACGTAACATAAGTCAGTTTGTCACCTATCATCAGACCAAATGCTTATGTTTAGTGTTGAAATTTACACTGAACATGAACATTTGGTCTGATGATGAATGTTAGAGATGTATGTTCAGTGTTAATTTAAGTGTATCTCAAAAGTTCAAATTTAGGTCCACTACTGCTAAATGTTGTTTAGAAATGTTTCACGAGATGTTGTTATAAATTCCAAATGTCTTATGTTTGCCATGATCTTAAGTTGTATAAAGAGTGACTGCATTTCTCTGAGGAGAGACATTGAGAATATCTACATGTGGAGCATTACCAATAAACTGGTACATAATATCAGCAAATGCTTCCTTATGACCTATTCTACGATGAATTATCTTTTTCAGTGTGAGTACTTATTGAATGGACACATTTAAAACGAGTCGAATCAGTAAATGGCTTAGACAATATGTAATAACCTATCATTCAGTTCACATATTGAAATAATAGTAAATGCAGCATTCAAACAACTAGGTTTTATTATACGAAACGGGAAAGAATTAAATAACATTAACTCTAACAAATTCTCTATAACTCATTCGTGAGGTTAATATTCGATTGTGTATCCGTTTTATGGATGCCAAGTTACAAGTCATATATAAATAAAATTGAAAAGGTTCAAAAGAGATTCTTAAAGTTCATTTATTACAAGTAGCATAATGAGTGAGCATATAGGTTGAGAATTTCATTTAGTTACTCATTAGAAGAATTATGCTACATTCCATCAAACGCCCGCAGAGAATTATATCAACAACTGTTTCTACATATAATGATAAACAGCATAATAGATGGTGGTGATCTGCTAGCCAGAATACATTTCAACGTAAGTAACTGGAACTTGCGTAGACGGACGTACTTTTACAGGCCCTTATCCAACATATTAATTCACAAATATTCGTCATTAGTAACGATGTGTACGTACTGTGTTTAATGGCTTATCCAAAAATCATGCCGCAGGTCTCTCAATGTCTCTAACAGACTTCAAAAAATGTCTCCTGAATTTCTTCAGTGAATATACTTAAACTACTGTATCTTCACAAATAACATTTTATACAAATGGAAATGGAATTCATTATACAATATTTTTGTCAATAGTCCGAATGGACTTCAGTTGTCTGTAAACGGGATTTTATTTTTACAGTATTAATCATGCACCTGACCTGTCAGTATACTGTATGTCCGTGACTGCACATAAATATTTAGTTATTTCCCACTTACAGAATCAGTAGTCAGTAATTGCAACCTTGATATATAATCTAATCGTGACATGTATATACAGTAATAATGTTTAACCTATTGTTGACTTTTGACATTTTCTCTCAATTTTATTGTATTTTTAAAATTTATTGTTAATTGTTTCGTGTATATTTTCTAACTTGCATTACCTATTACAACATAATATATTTTGTAATGTATGATGTAATTGGAGTGCAACTCTCTTATAGGCATATGAAATAAATAAATAAATAAATAAATAAATAAATAAATAAATAAATAAATAAATAAATAAATAAATAAATAAATAAATAAATCTATACAAATAAAATTGTAGGGGGTCCGCTGTCTGTAATTTCTTTTGTTTTGCCAATTTTTCAGATATTTATCCGTTTTAGGTCAACTCAAGACCGAATCGGTGGTTTTTACTTTTCGTGTCTGTTTGTCTGTTCCACCATCACGTTGAAACGGCTGGATAGATCTCAACCAAACTTCATATTTAGAGTATACTCATCCCGGGGAAGGTTTCGATTTGCATATCATTTTAAAATCTTCGAATAGACCGGGTTTTTCTCCATTTTCTCTTATACTATTGATTTTCTGTAAACTTCGTTTACCGTACGTGAAACGCCTCTTCATTATAAACAACTTTCGTTATGTTCACAATTTACCTTACTCTTCACATGACGGAGAAATTGACAATTTTCTGCTGGTATCATGCTCTGCATTGAGTGACCGACAGACCGACAACGAACCTACAGGTTACCATGGCAACGTCTCTGACTGCATGCCAGCAGGGAAGTAACGTATTGCCATTTTAATCATCATGCTTTTAAATTCGTGGTTGTTCCTTGGGTAGAAGGCAAGAGAGGCGTCAATCGGCCTATCTGCGGGATATTGGCGGAATATCGTTGGAAGTTATAACCGCCCTCGAATAGATTAAGTAATAACACCATCAGTCATCTTCTTATTTGTTTACCTAAGAATCATTGCACCTAAATTTCTCCTCTGTTACCACTTTATTATATCCATAACTCACACCAGCATAATTTATTGAGGGGCATTTGATTTTACAATACATTCACTTGGCATTTACACATTTGTCGTTATCTGGCTGTCCTCAGTTATAATCCATTTTCTATTAATTTCAACTTTCTTAACTGTATTATTTTCTTCCTTAATTACGCCGATGTACGCGAGTGCTAGAAACTACTGGATGTATTTCCACCAAGCTTCATATTTAGAATACACCTGTCCTTGATAAGTTTTAGGGCAAATTTTGTTTCTAAATCCCTGAACTGACTGGGGGTTTATAAGAAACCGAAACAGTGATTTTGCACTTCCACAACATATACACAACCAAACTTAATGGGAATCCACCTACCTTGATGGAAATGAACTTTTAAACCTTTCTCATGTGCATCATTTCGATACGAGGATTAATAAGGGAGATATCATTAACGGACCGTTTTTCGGTACAAGTCCCATCGGACTTAACTCACGAGCGAGTGCGTGTAAAGCGTATTCCTTACAACTTGAAAACTACTGAAGATATTCGAACCAAAATTTATATTTAGCATCCACCTGTCCAAAGGTAGGTTTTAAAGGTCAATAACATTTCATGTTCCGGAATGGACTGGCGGTTTATAGGGAACCGAAATGGTGATTTTACTCTTCTACAATGTATACAGAACAAGACCAACCTGACTTGAAATCGACCAAACGTGATGGAATTCCACCTCTAAAACTTTTCTTCATGTGCATATTTTCGTCAGAAGGATTAATAAGGGAGATATCATGAATGGTCAGTTTTGCAGGTTAAGTCCAGCAGACATAGCCCAAAAGGTGTTGTACATGGAGCAGATTCCTTATCTATATAAATCAAATCGTAACGACTGTGTGCCTCTACATTGACTATTTTGGCGAAATTTTCGAACAGCTTTCCGTTTAAGGGGTAATAGTGAGCATCTGCGTAATTCTTGGTTTAGTTTCCTGAAAGTCCTAATTTTTACCCTCCTCGCCCAAAATCCAGATTGGGGCATAATCTGCCAGAAGAAAAAAGATAATTGAAATTTGACAAAATTATACGTTTTAGCCTGTAACGGACGGAAAACTTCCAAGATCATTAAATTTTTCACTTTTTATCCCCGAAGAATATCGAAAGATGCAGGCAATTTTAATGATGGTGCAGACCTTCGGAAAGTCCTATCACACAACGAATTTCACAAACTTCGTTCAATTTGGAATGATCTACAACCTTGGTCTTATGACTTTTTGCCGTATCTGTATCCCTTTTACGTTTGATTTTTTTCTATTAATCGATGTTAAATTTGGAATTTTCACATGCATAATTCGTACTTTAAATTATATGAAATACAGAATCATCAAACTCTTCACGAAAATTGGCCGACCCAATAGCCATATGTGAGCCAAATGATATGTATGTAGCTGTCACATAATTATCCGAAAAGTAATGCAATGTGAGATAATCATACGAAACTTTACCCTGTTCAACGTTTCTAACTCAATCTGACCCAAGAATAGATGAGATATCATAGGACCAGCCATTTAGGCCACTAAATCCGGCATCTTATGGTATAATCCTTTCTCGATATGACGTACGTTTAGCAGCAGTTAATCTGTAAATGAAGGCCTGCAATATTGTAAACACGCATATACTTTCGTATGTCGATCTATATATATAAATATATTCACTGATGTCTATTTGTAGTGATCGAGAAAGGGGGTGTCTGCTATTGTAATCAGTACTCCCCACACCGACTTTGACTGGCAGTAGGAAAGGGGTCCTTCTCCAACTCCTGTGTAACTGTCATTAGTAAGGAAGGCCTAGCATTGTAATGATTAGTTCACTTCTCGATTTGACTTGCAGAAGGCAAGGGAGCGTGCAGTTTTGTTTAAAGCTCCCCTACCCGATTGTGTTTGGCAGTAGGCAAGGGTGCCCGCCATTATAAATAAATGTCCTCATCTAATATGTGACTGGCATTAGGCATAGTGGCCTGTTATTTTGATGGAACCTTACCAGCTTGGTGTGACTGGCAGTAAGCTGGCTGACAGTAGGAAAATGGGCCTGACATTATAATGATAACTGCACAACTCAATTTCGAGTGATAGTAGGGTAATTGCCTGCCATTATAATAAAAGCACCTCAACTGTAATCTGTCTGGAAGTAAGAAAGGGGGGGGGGCTGCCATTTTAAAGAAAACTCCCCAAATCGATTGTGTCCGCGCAGTAGGCAGTGGGGCCTGCAATTATAATGTAAACTTCCCAACTCGATTGTGAATGGCAGTAGGCAAGTGAGCCTGCCGTTATATCACAAATCCGTAACAAACACTTTACATTGGAAACAACGTATAGGGACCTCCCCATGCTCTTCCTCGGATAACGCTAAGAGACATGCAATTTTAAAACAATCTTATTTACTGCAAGTACAGTATTTACTTCGATATTCGAATACAATGTAGAATACCGTAGCGAAGCACGGGTACATTTGCTAGTAAATAAATAAATGCACAGTCCACACATCCCTTCTCTTGCAAATTAGGTTCCACAAGCATAGCTTCGCCAATTCAAACCTCCTGAACCTCCTGATTCATCACTTTCTCCACGCAAGAAATTCTGAACATCCTCCGGTAACACCACATTTCAAAGTCTGTAATCCTTTCCCACTCAGCTTCCCCGAGTGTCCAATTCTTACTTCTATATTACAGCACATTCCGTACAAAAGTCTTTAATAGGATTTTTTCTTGTCTATACGGCAGGACGTGAAGAGATTAAACCTCCTATTAAGCGTAGCTTGGTTTATTCGGCTTAAAAAATCTCTCTCTTTGATCTCCCATCTGCAGTTATCCCGCTTCCGAGATATGTGAAAACCTCCATATCACAAAATAAGAATGGACTCAAGTGTTCACATAGTAAGTCAAAGATTCAGCTCAATGCAAGCCAGGTAATGAGTTAACTGAAAGCTGTTGGGGTCACAGCCAACGGAATAAAGAGTGCAAAGTTGCCGACTCGCTTGCTCACTGGTTAACCATCTTATCCATTCTCTTCCGTGCGGAAAACGGCCCGTTTCCTCCTTGTACTTCCTATCTCCTGTGAAGAATAAGGCGGAAAATGCGATTAACTGTCCGAAAAGCGGGTAGAGGACTTGGAGACGTAAATGGTCAACCCAGCTCATACAGCTTGTCAGTGAATTCTCACTCTAATCCAGGCAAAGAGATTCTTCGAAAAACGTCGTCGTCGTCGTCGTCACTAACTACACGATGAACTGTAAACAGAATATCGACGGGATTATACCTAGGAACCTGCTACTCAATTTCAGTCACCTACATCCTTCATGAACACGCGACTGTCGTTAGGGCTATTTTAAGTGATGAGACTGTCCCAGGAAGAGTCATCCCGAGCCAAGTGGAGACCTATCTACGTGAAATGAGCAGGATTTAGTCCGATAAATGAGAATTCCCATCTAGGAAATGAGTCAAGTCAGCAAGCGAGGAGTTTTGGGTATCCCATAAACTCATTTCTCTCGGTCGTTCATTCAATGCCGAGAATACAGTATTGATACAGTATTTGTCGCGAGAATTCGCCATGATTTTCTCTCTTGAGCTTTCCTGTATGTAGGACCAAACATTACCTTTAATGTTATGAGACCATCGTCGTTGCACTCTCGCACGTGGTCTTCTACCAAGTATCTTCCCCAGAGATTTTCCTCCTCTAGGTGCAAAGTGGCCAAAGAACTCCAGTTTTCTGTTTTCTTTTTATATCATGCTCTAACAGCTCTAATTTCCGGTAACTGGGGGAGGGGGGAGGGGGGAGGGGGGAGGGCATGATTAAAATGAACACTGGTATGTGAAATGAGGAACAACTATTAATGCAAACATTTCGTATATAATAACAATATTCACAAACAGAAAAACAGAACAATAATAAGGCTTGTTTCTCAAATACATTTTTGAACGAGTCTTATGTGCAGACTTTTCAATAATATTCACAAGTAAACAGAAAAATAGGATTCGTAAATACAGTAAATATTTTGAAGGAATGTTTTATGTACGAAATTTAAAAAAATAATCACAAGCAAGCAAAAAAAATATAGCACTTGCTTCATAAATACATTTTCTTAATAAATATCTTATTACCGTACTGTATATTCTGCATTTCATGATCGAAATGTGAAAATGTCTACCACCAGATGAACCGCCAGAACAGTCCCCATTGGGAAATGTATTTCTCTGAAGGAATGTCCGCTTTCAATCTCATTTCTTGATATAAAACCGCCAACCACCTTCTCCAGATTTAACGCCCATACGGCCTCCGAAGACTAGCAAACACCACATTTTAAGGGGACTTAACATCTAACAGAAGAATATGGGGGAGACGGGGGCAAAATACTATTTACTTTACGTCGCACCGACATAGATAGGTCTTATGGCGACGATGGGATAGGGAAGGCCTAGGAGTAGGAAGAAAGCGGCCGTGGCCTTAAGATACAGCCCCAGCATTTGCCTGGTTTGAAAATGGGAAAGCACAGAAAACAATCTCCAGGACCGTCGACAGTGGGATTCGAACCCACTATCTCCAGGATGCAAGCTCACAGCTGCGCGACTCTAACCGCACGGTCAACTTGCCCCACTCTATCCACCTAATATCATTTTTGGGGGCAGGAAACGCCTTATCCCCCCCACCCCCACCGTCAGCGATTAACTCCACGTCTCCACACCGTAAATTAAGATAGAGGGAATGAGTGGGAACTACCCGCTTACCTTCACCGGCTCAAAAAGTGAACAGTCTTTCCCAATGGGATTAAACTGCGACATTGCCTTCTTTGTCATTACGATTCTGCCTTGATTTCCTCTCTGTAGTTTCCATTGTTAGTAATATTTGAGTCGAGGTATATGAATTTGGGCACAGTTTCAAGACTCCCAGGAATTCATCTTCCAGGAAGTTAATTATTCCTGCCCATTTTTATTATTTTTGTTTTATGGAGGTTAATCTCCAGATCCATTCTTTAATTTTCATTCTGAACTATCGACTAGAATGGCTAATTCAGCCTCGTACGGTACTCGGGCTCAAATCGTTGACATTTTCCTGCGCTGCCCTATTTTCACAATGCAAGGCTGTAGTGGTCTCGTGCCACATTTTTAATGTCATAAAAAATGGATTTACTAACCCAGGAAACAATGATTGGATAAGAAACCGAAGTCCATTCCCATTTCCCATGTGGAAACAAATTTCCTGCTGATTAAACATACGCAGAGCATCGCGGTCCTTTTTGAGCTAGTGATTAAATCTCTTAACTCCTATGGGTCAGTGGTAATGCCAGCCTCAAGATTGTAAGATCGCGCTTTTAAACCCGGCAGAGGGAATCGCCACTCCACGTCGTATGATCCAATCACTACAATCACTACTGATCTGCATTTAGGGCAGTCGCCCAGGTGGCAGATTTCCTATCTGTTCTTTTCCTAGCCTTTTCTTAAATTATTGCAAAGAAATTGGAAATTTATTGAACATCTCCCTTGGTAAGTTATTCCAATCCTTAACTCCCCTTCCTATAAACGAATATTTGCCCCAATTTGTCCTCTTGAACTCCAACTTTATCTTCATATTGTGATCTTTCCTACTTTTAAAGATACCACCCAAACTTATTCGTCTACTGATGTCCTCCCACGTCATCTCTCCACTGACAGCTAGGAACATACCACTTAGTCAAGCAGCTCGTCTCCTTTCTCCCAAGTCTTCCCAGCCCAAACTTTGCAACATTTTTGTAACACTACTCTGTTGTCGGAAATCGTCCAGAACAAATCGAGCTGCTTTTCTTTGGATTTTTTCCAGTTCCTGAATCAAGTAATCCTGGTGAGGGTCCCATACACTGGAACCATACTCTAGTTGGGGTCTCACCAGAGACAAATATGCTCTCTCCTTTACATCCTTACTACAACCCCTAAATACCCTCATAACCATGTGCAGAGATCTGTACCCTTTATTTACAATCCCATTTATGTGATTACCCCATTGAAGATATTTCCTTATATTAATACCTAGGTATTTACAATGATCCCCAAGAGGAACTTTCACCCCATCAACGCAGTAATTAAAACTCAGAGGACTTTTCCTATTTGTGAAACTCACAACCTGACTTTTATCCCCGTTTATCATCATACCATTAGTCCGACTCGTTGGCTGAATGGCCAGCGTACTGGCCTTCGGTTCAGAGGGTCCCGGGTTCGATTCCCGGCCGGGGCGGGGATTTTAACCTTCATTGGTTAATTCCAATGGCCCGCGAGCTGGGTGTTTGTGCTGTCCCCAACATCCCTGCAACTCACACACCACACATTACACTATCCTCCACCACAAAAACACGCAGTTACCTAGACACGGCAGATGCCGTCCACCCTCATCGGAGGGTCTGCCTTACAAGGGCTGCACTCGGCTAGAAATAGCCACACGAAATTAAATTATTATCATACCATTGCCTACCGTCCATCTCATAACATTATCGAGGCCACCTTGCAGTTGCTCACAATCTTGTAACATATTTGTTACTCTGTACAGAGTAACATCATCTGCGAAAAATGGTGTCTGCATGAACAAGATCTCTGTTGACACATTCGCCGTTTCTCTGCCATCTTGTAGAATACAATGGAACGACGAAATAAACACGCATAAACGCACCTTCAATTGTTTGATTGTTGTCCGACCATTTTCCTGTTTCTCTACGGGGTCGGGTATGAAGTGAGATCAATCATCGTAGCGGGATTTTACGACCGGATGCCCTTCCTGACGCCAACCTCATCCGAGGAGTTAACGAGATGATATGGATGATGTTATATACCGAACGATAGTACCAGTAGGGGGTGAAATTCGGTGCCGACACAAACTCTGTCGAATAGCATCAAGGGGTCTGCTCAAGTTTTAAGGTCCAACAAAATAGCGGAGGTCAAACTATTATTGAATAAATTAAATAAAGAAATAAATAAATATCAGAGACGGTCATTCAATGGAATAAACGGGATGACTCATTCCCTTAAAACTGGCAAAGAAATATTGTACGTATTTGTTCAACAATTATGATATTTATCTTAGAAAATTCGTTCATACTGCAAGAACTTGATTTATAACTGCTCTACGTATAGCGTTATTGCATTTTCAGGTAAAATTCCACCTTTACAATACACTTTTTAAAATTCTTTTCACCGTCATTTTTTAATCGCCATTGGACAGAATGTATCAAGAACTATCCAGTGCTTTTAATATATCCTTGTTTTATATTGTGAACACTTTGTCCTACTGTTATGGCTGAAGATGTCGCAATGGGATGAAACATGTTCCAATATTATTCTGAAAAAAAAAAAATTAAAAGTGTATTGTAAAGGTAGAATTTTACCTTTTAATGTGCCAATACGGGCTTATATACGAGATTTATCTCTTGTAATGCTCTACATATTGTGACTGCGAAAAATGGATGTAATCCGTTTCTTTAACTCAAATACGCGGCTTCAAAATGATTCGCTTTCCTTCGGCTCTGTTCGGAAGAGCATCTCTCGGTTATGTTCGGAAGGGAATGAGCTTTCTAATGCATTACTTTGCCGCTCTTTTCTTGTGTGCTATTGTGAAAGATTATGGTCTTGATAGGAAAACATCTCATGTTCAACCGTATTGATTAATAACACTAAAATATAAGTAAATATTACACTATTAATCGGCTGTACGAATATTTACATTCATTCAAGAATGATTGCCACTTCTGTTAAGACTGTTATTTATTACAGTATACGAGCTGTTTTCTATAAATTAATATTATGTATCACGTAAGTACATAGTAGTTGCAATTTTACATATAGGATTACAAGCACAAATGTGGGATTAAGTCAGAGGCATACCCAGGGGCGTATTCTCCTTGAATGCAAGGCATTCACTGCATGTGTTATGATAACACAAAGAACTGTCTGATGTACGATTTTAGGTTGTTTTAAGTCAAATATTAACGATTTCATCTCTCAGAAGTTCAAAAGGTCCGCGCAACTGTACTAGTTCCGTTGCTTGACTATGTGTGGTGCTGGTGTAGTCTCGCCGTCTACTCTCTAGGAAGAAAGGGACAGCATGGCGGAGTTAAAGATGCAAGGCATTCAATCTTAAAATTGCATTCGGTGGCAGACGTAGTTCTGAAACCCTCCGAACGATGTCGCTGCAATTGAAACTTGGTCAGAATTTCTCACCCCATACTCGTGCTACCCTCTGCCATCCGTTAGCAACTTGGAGAAAGTCGACATGTTTACAGCGAACGGGACCCACAGATTATCCCCCAGCGAGAACCCAACGTGACGAAACTGACCAATGCCACTGAGGTGACTTTCCTCCAGTGCTTCAGTTGTGGCTAACTAGTGAGTTAATTCATTGTGTGTTTTGCTGATTAGCGAGTTCATTCTGTGTGTGCTGTTCCTGTGCTATTCGTCGTTTTCGGTCTTTTATTATATTTTGCGCTTATTGTGGTATTAACGATGGATGAGTCTAAAACGGATATAATTGTAAATCAGTTTACTGGCCGTTCGTTTGATGAAAAGATTCAAATAGTTCAAGCCGGGAGACTTCTACCTTCCCTCGTATATTTCTTCTTTACCGGGCGAGTTGGCCGTGCGTGTAGAGGCGCGCGGCTGTGAGCTTGCATCCGGGAGATAGTAGGTTCGAATCCCACTATCGGCAGCCCTGAAGATGGTTTTCCGTGGTTTCCCATTTTCACACCAGGCAAATGCTGGGGCTATACCTTAATTAAGGCCACGGCCGCTTCCTTCCAACTCCTAGGCCTTTCCTATCCCATCGTCGCCATAAGACCTATCTGTGTCGGTGCGACGTAAAACCCGTAGCAAAAAAAATCTTCTTCTTCTCCTTCTTCTTAATCTGCTTACCCTCCAGGGTTGGCTTTTCCCTCGGCTTTTCGGACTCAGCGAGGGGTCCCACCTGTATCGCCTCAAGGGCAGTGTCCTGGAGCTTCAGACTCTGCGTCGGGGACAAAACTGGGGAGGATGACAGGTACCTCGCCCAGGCGGCCTCACCTGCTATGCTGAACAGGGGCCTTGCGGGGGATGGGAATATTGGAAGGGATAGACAAGGAAGAGGGAAGGAAGCGGCCGTGGCCTGAAGTTAGGTACCATCCCGGCATTTGCCTGGAGAAGTGGGAAACCACGGAAAACCACTTTCAGAATGGCTGAGGTGGGAATCGAACCCACCTCTACTCAGTTGACCTCCCGAGGCTGAGTGAACCCCGTTCCAGCCCTCGTACCACTTACTTTTCAAATTTCGTGGCAGAGCCGGGAATTGAACCCGGACCTCCGGGGGGGGGGGTGGCAGCTAATCACACTAACCACTACACCACAGAGGCGGACTCTCGTAAATTTAAAAATAGAAAACAAGAATTGTATACGCACGTTCAATCCAGGAACTTCCAGTAAAACTGTTTGGCTCGAGTTCACTTACATGTAATTAGGGTGAGTAGAATTGAAATTTACTTAATACATTGTGTTAACTGCATGGTTACTAGTTGCATGCCTCAGTGGAGATTCCAGGATACGCCACTGGGCATACCTCTTTAAAACAGAGCTTTCCGTGAGTGCGTCACGTACCGACAAAAATCGTGTTACGCGAAGACGGACACGTGCGGCTGCCAGAGTTGAGAGCGAGAGGAGTGCTGATGCATACTGGAGAGGCAGCAGAAGCAGGCGTCTGAAGCGCGAAGAAAATAAAAAAGAAAGAAATGATTGCAAATGGAAGACTGATTCCTCACTAATCAATAATGTAAAAACAGTAGGTAACTAAAAGATGCCTTCATCATTATAATGTTGATGAGTATGGAAAAAACTGGTTGTGCAGTTGCAAAAGAACCTCAAAATTATACTGTTGTTCATGTTTATTATTTTCAAACGAAAGGGACACTTGGAACAATTCATGATAAATAAGTTACAAGATTGTGAGCGGCTGCAGGGTGACCTCGATAGTGTTGTGAGATGGACGGTGGGCAATGATATGATGATAAACGGGGTTAAAAGCCAGGTTGTGAGTTTCACAAATAGGAAAACTGTAGTGGTTAGTGTAATTAGCTGCCACCCCCGGACGCCCGGGTTCGATTCCCGGCTCTGCCACGAAATTTGAAAAGTGGTACGAGGGATGGAACGGGGTCCACTCAGCCTCGGGAGGTCAACTGAGTAGTAGAGGGGGGGGGGGTTCGATTCCCTCCTCAGCCATCCTCGAAGTGGTTTTCCGTGATTTCCCACTTCTCCTCCAGGCAAATCCCAACGCAAGCCCACGGCCGCTTCCTTCCCTCTTCCTCGTCTATCCCTTCCAATCTTTCCATCTCCTCACAAGGCCCATGTTCAGCATAGCAGGTGAGGCCGCCTGGACGAGGTACTGCTCCTTCCCCAGTTGTATCCCCGTCCAAATGTCCAAATGCCCTTGAGGTGGTAGAGGTGGGATCCCACGCTGAGTCCGAGGGAAAAGCCAGCCCTGGAGGGTAAACGGATTAAGAAAGAAAGAAATAATAATAATAATAATAATAATAATAATAATAATAATAATAATAATAATAATAATAATAATAATAATAATAATAATAATAATAGAGGTACCTAATTATTTTTAAAAAAAGCACACAGTCCTGGCTGGCGCTAATTATGGACCTTTTCACACGGTTTTTAAAATTCGGCAGGAAAATTACCCTGACCCTCCCCACGCAACTACTTCAGTCCATGAACTGGTCGGTAGTCGGAAGACACCAATCCAGCCTGCCGTATATGGCAGGTGAATTCCTCAGCAAGACAGCATTAAGTTTAGCAGGCCACAAACAGATATGACGTCATGACTGGCGGATATAAAAGCAAGGTGAACGACACGGTGTCAGCGAACGACGAGCTTGAATGGAAGTCCAAGTAGTGGATCGGCTAACATCCTGAAGTCCTGTAGTACTCTCCTCAACCTACTTATCCATGAAAAATCTTAAGAGAGCAGTTTCAAGTCTCCGACAATAATTACGTCTTCTTGCTACTTGGGGAATGTTATGAGTAGATCTCCGACGCATTAAGTCGAAATTTTTTAAAAACATCCTAGCTTTTATGAATACAGAGACATGTTGTAAGGGTTTACGTTTAGATTTCACTTTGAACAACACATAATATAAATGCATGCACAGGTAGAGGTACGATGTTTTCGTATTAATTTATTCTCGATTTCGGGAAAAGGAAACATTATTTCACGTTATTTCGCAAAATAGGGCTTGACACATCGCTTGAAATTCGCTTTAATCGTTTTCTAAAATTATTCATCAGCAGTTTAATTCGTGTGATTTGTGAATTATTTATGTGAACATAGATATAGTTATATAAATAACAACTATAGGCCTATTTATAATAATTCATGATTCCTTATGTAATCTTGATTAGGACTAAATATAGCCCTAATCAAAGTTACATAATGAAATGGCGTATACCTTTCAGTGCCAGGAGTGTCGGAGGACAAGTTCGGTTCGCCAGGTGCAGGTCTTTTGAATTGACTCCCGCAGGCGACCTGCGCGTCGTGATGAGGATGAAATGATGAAGACGACACATACATCCACCGCCCGTGCCAGAGAAATTAATCAATGATGATTAAAATTCCCAACCCTACCGAGAATCGAACCCAGGAACGCTGTGACCAGAAGCCAGTACACTAACCATTTAGCCACGGAGCCGGATGGTTACATAATAAACTACCCTTTCACCCTACGTGACCACGGCTTTCACCCTCTATGGCCATACCATTAAGGTTTTTTTATTAGAATATTAAAACGAACAGTTATTTCTGACGAATTCAGACATCGTTATTCTGTCTTCCATTTCCCTTCATAAATCTAATACCTACTGGAATACAATTTCAAACATTATTTTCCATGAATTTCGCTGCAGTTTCTCACTTACACCAAAATAATTACGTTCCGCTTTCAACTGCTTATTTCGTTTTAATTAACTGGAATTGTAAAAAAAAATTAAATCACTGATTTCTTAATCATAATCATATGATTCATTAAGATATCTCAAAATCACCTCAAAATATTATTTCGCGTTTATCATTAATGCGAAAAAATCATGCCTCTAAGCATAGGTGATCAATGACCACAATTATTTTTAAATTGATGATTCAATGTAAAAAAAATAACAAAACTTTGTTTATCCTCGTTTTTAGGTGCCATGTGAATCGCCTTCTGTTTACTAGGGGTGCTGTACGTAAAATGCATCCCATTTACCTAGGACGTCGAATATTCAAGCCCGCCACTGACGAGAGAAGTATTTGTGTTCGAATGCCCTTAACTGCATGAAAATTGGTAGGAAAGTTCAAATATGCTCACTAAAAACGGCTGTAGGACCCTTCTCTGTGTAAAATTATGCATTTGATCAAACGACTAAGTTCAAGTAGTTGCGGTTTGCAATGTTACGCTATAACGTTTGGTAGCCACGTTGAAGATGGTGTAGTGATGTGGCTATTGTCAGATGTGTTCATCATTGTTATGCTGCACTGCGCGTCGAACACGTCAATGAAAAGCCCCATCTGCATTTTAATATTGGTTGAAGAGTTATGGAGACACGTCTCGTCCATGTCGATACTTGAGTGTACACTAGGTTAAGTGTTCGCGTTTTTATGCAGCCTGCAATACTAGGTCTATACTTGACATGATAATATATAATAATATGATAATATATTTCGATGCTGTAATATCATTAGTTTAACAACAACAACAACAACAACAATAATAATAATAATAATAATAATAATAATAATAATAATAATAATCATTACAATATGATTAAAATACTAATAAAATATTAATGAAATATGTAATCGAAATGTCCGTAGCACGGGCACCAGTGTTCAACAGAATGGGTCCCTAAAAGTTTAATAATGCAGTATAATTCTCTCTCCCAAGGCGTGTACACAAAGCTGCGTACTGGTACATCTGCTTCAGGCCTTACCTACCTTCTAAAAACGACTAAATAGTTAGGAACTCCACCTAGGTTCATCAATAACTCAATAATTCCACTGTTTCTAAAATAACTAACTACACTGGGGGACATACGTATTCATACAGCCTGATATCGACACGAAATTACTACGTGTCTCATTTACACAGTTCAGATCACTAAAATATAAACGGAGATGCTACATCACTACACAATGTGAATAAACGGAAAAAGTTTTTAAATAATAACGAATAACGAAGTACGTCATTAGTCTGGATTAACCCAGTGACGTAAGTATTCATACACCTGGTTTCTCCTTCAACTGTACAGCCAGTGGAAACGTCTCCCTCCCTATTCAGTGCCCAGCAGTTGTTAACAAAGACGTCGATGAAGAGTGCATAGCACCGGTACACAGTACAAGCTGGTATTGTTATCCGAATGGGGCGCAAGATCAAGGAAACTACAGTTGCTGAGACAGACACCATGATACGGCTTCATAATGTAAATAAATTATATTATGAAATTGCAAATGTAGCACGTAGAAGCCGTGCTAAAGTCCAAAGTGTCATACAGCGATTTAAAACAAACATAATCCTTGTAAACAGCAAAACATCAGGCCGATCATACAAACTGACGACTCGAGAAAGAAGGATGGTAGAACAGTCATGAATCCGAAAATAAGTGCAACGGAAATACAAGCCCATGTAAAAGAATATTATGGGAAACACGTCACAAGTAGAACCATCAGAAGAATCCTTCATCGCGCGGAGTATAAAGCTAGGCGCCCAGGGAGAAACCTTACATTAGTAAGAAAAATAAAGTAGCCAGTATTTAGGAAAAGATCGTGGATTTTGGGACCGAGTTTTATTTGGTATCGAAAGTACATTTCATATATTTCACAACGATGGGCGAGTGTTGGTCTGGAGAAAGCCTAATACTGAGATGGACATAAAAAATATCCATGCTATTGTGAAACATGGAGGACGTGAAGTAATGGTATGGGGATCCATGGAAGCTTCTTTTTTCATTGATGGAATTATGAATAGATTTGATTACCTGAGTGTACTGAAGGAGAATTTGCAGAAGAGTGTCGACAAACTGGGCATTGGGGACACTTTCTATTTCCAGCAAGATAATGACCGCAAACATTCTGCGGAAATTGCCCGTCTTTGGCTGTTTTATCATACACCACACACCCTGAAAGCCCCAGCTCAGGCCCCAGACCTCAATCCAATCGAGCATCTGTGGAACAAGCTGGGGAAATTAGGAAGGAAGGTTAAAGGAAATACTGCTACAAGAATGGAACACAATTGGTTCCGAAATAACAAGGAAATTGGTATATTCCATGCCAAAACGACTTACACATGTCATCCATAGCCAAGATATGCACACCAAGTATTAAGAAACGATTTGATGACGGTAATAATAATAATAATCGTATGGCCTCAGCTACCGTGTGCAGACATTTCAATTTGACGCCATCTGGCTGTCTGCTCGTCAATTTCGACGTTCCGTTTTACTCTAGGCCCACTAGATTGCAAGCCGAGTAAACCGAAACTCTCTTGGGCGTCTATGGGTGAGATTTAATGAATTTTGTTGGGTAAACACCAAATGTGTCACCAGAGATCTTTAACATGCTGACATCGTACGACATGGAGTGTCGAATGGACTTTTTTCCGCCCTTCAAAAATCCGACTACCTCTGCCGGGTTCGAACCCGCTATCTTGGGATGCGGAGGCCGACACTCTACCACTGATCCACAGAGGCAGCTTTGGTGACGGTGTTACTTATAGAAACAACATACGCTTGCTCTGGTATGAATACTTATGTCCTACGTAAAAATGATATTCCAATGAGTTGTAACTTTTTATTTAGTAAGGAGTCATTTTGTGTTGATTTTCTGTATGTAAATGTTTAAGTCGTCCGCCTCTGTGGTGTAGTGGTTAGTGTGATTAGCTGCCACTCCCAGAGGTCCGGGTTCGATTCCCGGCTCTGCCACGAAATTTGAAAAGTGGTACGAGGGCTGGAACGGGGTCCACTCAGCCTCAGGAGGTCAAGTGAGTAGAGGTGGGTTCGATTCTCACCTCAGCCATCCTAGAAGTGGTTTTCCGTGGTTTCCCACTTCTCCTCCAGGCAAATGCCGGGATGGTACCTAACTTAAGGCCACGGCCGATTCCTTCCCTCTTCCTTACCTGTCCCATCCAATCTTCCCATCCCTCCACAAGGCCCCTGTTGAGCATAGCAGGTGAGGTCGCCTGGGCGAGGTACTGGTCATTCTCCCCAGTTGTATACCACGACCCAAAGTCTGAAGCTTCAGGACACTGTCCTTGAGGCGGCAGAGGTGGGATCCCTCGCTGAGTCCGAGGGAAAAACCGACCCTGGAGGGTAAGCAGATTAAGAAGAAGAAATGTTTAAGTCGAGATTCTGATAAACAGATGTTCATTACTTAAATAGTTCTCTTTTGTAATTAAATCTGATAAAATGTTGTTTCCATATAAACCAATCTGTATGAATACTTGTGTCCCGGACTGTATATTCAGAATAATATCCGCGCACGAGTACCTCACCAACACACCAAAATATACATAAAATGCACTCACAAAATACTGCTGGAAGACTCCATATATACAACAACAACAACAGCAGTGGGAAACCAAAAGCGAGGACTAAACTACCATTTGCAGTCAGTCCGTTGAACATTAATTACAAAGCACATATATGTAGATAAATACCCTTCACTGTCTCTGTGTATCAACACAACTTGCATATTCTCATAATTTGCACGTGTTATATCACACAGATACTGTACCTTTATAATACTGTGTTCACTGATTCTAACATTTGGTTTAAAGATACATTCACTCGAGCAACACACGCTTATTGTTCCAGAACATAACTTATGGAAAGTCTGAGGTACAGTACCCCATAGCTTTCAACAACATATAAGACACCATACCGCCACAAGTGATATAATACCAAGTGCCTAAGCACTCCACAGTTTGTAGGTCAGTACCACACATCACATTTAACAAAATTTCACGTCAACCACGTTCCACAAAAGTTTTAAGGCAAGTCAAGTTACACCAATGTTTTTTTGTTAGTTGCTTTACGTCACACCGACACAGATAAGTTTTATGGCGACGATGGGACAGAAAAGGCCTAAGAATGGGAAGGAAGCAGGCCGTGGCCGTGCCTGGTGTGAAAATGGGAAACCACGGAAAAGCATTTTCAGGGCTGCCGACAGTGGGGTTCGAACCCACTATCTCCCGGAAGCGAGCTCACGGCTGCGCGCTCCTAACCGCACGGCCAACTCGCCCGGTACCAATGTTTTTAAGACAAGCATGTTTCACAAAATTTGCATTTCCTCTTACGTTCCGCCAAAGATTTTAAGACAAGCACGTTTCATAAAAGTTACATCTCCTCTACGTACACCAACGTTTTTAAATCAACTCCTCCGCTTTCTCACATGCCTATATAGACCTCAGCTTCCCCTTACGCTCACATGATACGTCTAGATTGGTCCTGGCCATCCAACCACGAGTGGAAGATCCTCTTGCCATACCAAGACCACGCCCCGAACCTTCTCCTGGACCCAAGACAAAAACAAAGGCCACCTAATCGGACTCAGGGCTGTTCGTATAACTCATAGATACATTCCGAGTTGTAAATAGCCATCCGCTTGTAAAAAAATACTCATAACACATGCGGAGACCTTCCAGCTTAAAATATTAAGAATAAGTATACAAGTGGAATAATAATAATAATAATAATAATAATAATAATAATAATAATAATAATAATAATAATAATAATAATATCTTACTCTTGAATATAGTGTGGTGTGATACATATGTACTATCAAAATACGGTGCTTTTTTCAGTCATTGTCAATGCTGAGACCAAACATCATAGCATAATGTTACTAACAGCAATTACTTGAAGTTATTCGTTTGATCAACTGCGTAATCCTTCATCCGATTTCAGCGACCACATTTGAGCTTTCTTTCCAATTTTTATGCAATTCGAAGTGTTCGAACACAAATAAATAAATAAATACATAATAATACGTCCCTCGTGAGCGTATTTCACATGGTACGGTACTACTTATCTCATAGAAATGAAATGAAATGGCGTATGGCTTTTAGTGCTGGGAGTGTCCGAGGACACGTTCGGCTCGCCAGGTTCAGGCCTTTTGATTTGACTCTCGTAGGCGACCTGCGCGTCATGATTAGGATGACATTATGATAAAGACGATACATACACCCAGGCCCCGTGCCAGCGAAATTAACCAATGATGGTTGAATTTCCCGACCCTGCCGGAATGGAACCCGCGACCCCTGTGACCAAAGGCCAGCACGCTAACCATTTAGTCATGGAGCCGGACTTCCCATCGAAAACTGTACTGTACAGTTATGTGTCGCTTAGAAGCCTGGGCAAACGGGATAAATATGTCTTGCGCGAAGAATTAATTTTACAAAAATACTTGCGCTTCTGCTGATTACTCGACTTGAGTTTGTAAGGTTTATTTTTACATTCCAGCCTGTTCAGTATTTAGTGTTTTAAACACATTTTAAGTTATACGTCGAAATCAATATTTTAACCACGCCAGTAGTTTGTGTGAATGATGCACATAAGACTATATTTCCCACAGCCCTAAATCTGCAAATGAGAAGGAAAATTTGGTTACAGTGGTGTATGTATATACGGGCAATACAGTACATTCATTTCTCTGGTAAAGAGGAGGGAGCAATTTTGGATCTGGGAAGCTAGCTTCCTGTCTCCGACCTCTGTATGTTGCAACTGTAACCGATTCGTTTTAGGGACTTGGGGCATGTGTCTTTATAACGGCATGTATTCCTTGTGTTTCGAGACCGACAACTTACCTATATTTAACTGTGGTGTTGTAGCGACCTCCGGATTCTTAGAACACGGCTTCAAACCCAGCAAAGGTACACTGGTTCTTCAAAGGCAGACGGAAATCCATTCGGTAGGCTACTGCACACCGTATACAGTCAGCATATAAAAATATATCTGGTAACACATTTGGTGTTTACTGGACAAGATTAATGAATACTCAGCAATAAGTCGCCCAAACTAGTTTCGATTTTCCTTAGTTCTGGGAAGGTACAAGTTGGAATGTCGAAAATGACACGAAGGCAGCATAAGTGTAAGTGCCATTATATGTTACGTAGCGACGTCTTTCGTTCAGTGCAGCTCAATTGTTGTTAGCGATGCAAACAGCAGCAAAATTAATTATGGCGGTTTTACACGTGCATAGATTCACTGACGCCAGTCCTACTGGCACGCTACAACAGGTTTACAAGCATGTCTCGCCGATGTCATTTAGAAGGGTGTCCAGTAATCGCTCCCAGTAGATTAGTAGAGTCCAGTCCAGCTGTTCGCAATGGACAATCGTCCCCAGAAAGGGTTTCCTCCACCACCTCTCTACATACATACATACATACATACATACATACATACATACATTCCATTCCATTACATTACATTACACTACATTATGTAAAAAATTTACATACGGTATGTTAACAATGATATTTACAATAAGATACAAATGTTGAAAAATAGAAAAGCGGCTGGAATTGAAAATATTTCTGGGGATGTACTAAAGACAATGGGTTGGGATATAGTACCATATCTGAAGTACTTTTTTGATTATTGTTTGCATGAAGGAGCTATACCAAATGAATGGAGAGTTGCTATAGTAGCCCCTGGGTATAAAGGGAAGGGTGATAGACATAAAGCTGAAAGTTACAGGCCAGTAAGTTTGACGTGCGTTGCATGTAAGCTTTGGGAAGGCATTCTTTCTGATTATATTAGACATGTTTGCGAAATTAATAACTGGTTTGATAGAAGGTAGTTTGTATTTAGGAAAGGTTATTCCACCGAAGCTCAACTTGTAGGATAGCAGCAAGATATAACAGATATCTTGGATTCAGGAGGTCAAATGGACTATATCGCGATTGATCTGTCTAAAGCATTTGATAGGGTGAATCATGGGAGACTACTGGCAAAAATGAGTGCATTTGGACTAGACAAAAGAGTGACTGGATTGCTATATTTCTAGAAAACATATCTCAGAGAATTAGAGTAGGCGAAGGTTTATCTGCCCCTGTAATAATTAAGAGCCGAATTCCTCAAGGCAGTATTATTGGACCTTTATGTTTTCTTATATATATAAATGATATGAGTAAAGGAGTGGAATCAGAAGTAATGCTTTTCGCGGATGATATTATTCTGTATAGAGTAATAATTAAGTTACAAGATTCTGAGCAACTGCAAAATGACCTCGATAATGTTGTGAGATGGACAATAGGCAATGGTGTGATGATAAACGGGGTTAAAAGTCAGGTTGTGAGTTTCACAAATAGGAAAAGTCCTCTCACTTTTAATTACTGCGTTGATGGGGCGAATGTTCCTTTTGGGGATCATTGTAAGTACCTCGGTGTTAAAATAAGGAAAGATCTTCATTGGGGTAATCACATAAATGTGATTGTAAATAAAGGATACAGTTCTCCGCACATGGTTATGAGGGTGTTTATGGGTTGTAGTGCCGGCCCCGTGGTGTAGGGGTAGCGCGCCTGCCTCTTACCCGGAGGCCCCAAGTTCGATTCCCGGCCAGGGCAGGGATTTTTACCTGCATCTGAGGGCTGGTTCGAGGTCCACTCAGCCTACGTGATTACAATTGAGGAGCTATCTGACGGTGAGAAGGCGGCCCCGGGCTAGAAAGCCAAGAATAACGGCCGAGAGGATCCGTCGTGCTGACCACACGACACATCGTAATCTGTAGGCCTTCGGGCTGAGCAGCGGTCGCTTGGTAGGCCATGGTCCTTCGGGGATGTTGCGCCATGGGGTTTGTTTGTTATTTAGGGTTGTAGTAAGGATGTAAAGGAGAGGGCATATAAGTCTCTGGTAAGACCCGAACTAGAGTATGGTTCCAGTGTATAAGAACCTCACCAGGATTACATGATTCAAGAACTGGAAAAAATCCATAGAAAAGCAGCTCGATTTGTTCTGGGTGATTTCCGACAAAAGAGTAGCATTAGTTTGGGCTGGGAAGAATTGGGAGAAAGAAGACGAGCGGCTCGACTAAGTGGTATGTTCCGAGCTGTCAGCGGAGAGATGGCGTGGAATGACATTAGTAGACGAATAAATTTGACTGGCGTCTTTAAAAATAGGAAATATCGCAATATGAAGTTAAAGTTGCAAATCAAGAGGATGAATTGGGGCATTTATTCATTTATAGGATAGTCCAATGTCATTGAAATCATTTGAGAAAAGGCTAGGAAAACAAAAGATAGGGAATCTGCCACCTGGGCGACTGCCCTATATGCAAATCAGTATTGATTGATTTGATTATAGACCATTATGCCTTTCAGCGTTCAGTCTGCAAGTCTCTTTGAATTTACAAAACGTCGCCACAATCCTCTCTTTACAACTAGTGCTGTGGCCTCAATTAGTTCTATACTTCTTATCTTTAAATCGTTAGAAACTGAGTCTAACTATCGTCGTCTTGGTCTCCCTCTACTTCTCTTACCCTCCATAACAAAGTCCATTATTCTCCTAGGCAACCTATCCTCCTCCACTCGGCTCACATGATCCCACCGCCGAAGCCGGTTAATGCTTACAGCTTCATCCATCGAGTTCATCCTGACTTAGCCTTAATCTCCTCATTCCGAGTACCCACCTGCCATTGTTCCCACCTGTTTGTACCAGCAATAATTCTCGCTACTTCCATGTCTGCTACTTCTATCTTATGAATAAGATATCCTGAGACCACTTAGATTTTGCTCCCGTAAAGCATAATTGGTCTGAAAACAGACCGATGTAAAGCTAGTTTTGTCCGGGAGCTGACTTCCTTCTTACAGAATACTGTTGATCGCGACTTCGAGCTCACTGCATTAGCTTTACTGCACCTTCTTTCAACCTCACTTACTATATTACCATCCTGGGAGAACACACATCCAAAATACGGTACTTGAAATTATCTACCAGTTCCAGCTTTGTATCACCAATCTGACATTCGATTCTCTTGGATTTCTTACCTACTCACATCAATTTAGTCTTCGAAAGGCTAATTTTCATACCATACTCATTGCACCTATTTTCAAGTTCCAAGATATTAGACTTTCGGCAAAAACTACCATTATAACCAAGTCGTCCGCATAGGCCAGACTGCTTACTACACTTCCACCTAACTGAATCGTTCCCTGCCACTTTATACATTTCAGCATATGATCCATGTAAACTACGAATAACAAAGGTGAAAGTTTTTTTTTTTTTTTTTTTACACGTTGCTTTATGTTGCACCGACACAGATAGGTATTATGGCGATGATGGGACAGGAAAAGGCTAGGAGTGGGAAGGAAGAGACCGTGGCATTAATTAAGGTGCAGCCCCAGCATTTTCCTGGCGTGAAAATGGGAAAACCACGAAAAACCATCTTCAGGACTGCCGAAAGTGGAGTTCGAACCCACTATCTCCCGAATACTGGATACTGAGGTGAAAGATAACAGCCTTGTCTAACCCCTGCAAGTACCCTGAACCGAGAACTAATTCTACCATCAATTCTCACTGCAACCCAATCGTCAACATAAAATTCGCTGACTGATGTTAATATTCTACCCTTAATCCCATGGTACCCTCTCATGTGCTTTCTCTAGATCTACGAAACAAACAGAACTGCCTATTCTTCTCGTAGCATTTTTCAATTACCTGGCGCATACTAAAAATCTGACCCTGACAGCCCCTCTGTGGTCTGAAACCACACTGGTTTCCATTCCTCTTCCTCTCAATGACTGATCGCAACCTCCCTTCCAAGATGTCAGTGAATAGCTTGCCTGTTATACCAATCAATGGGATATGTCGATAGCTGTTGCAATCCTTCCTGTTCCCTTGCTTATAGATAGGTGCAGTTACTGCTTTTGTGCAATCTGAAGGTACCTTACCAACACTCCACGCTAATCTTATTACTCTATGAAGCCCTGCCTTCCCACTATACTTCACCATTTCAGGTCTAATTTCATGTTGCTTTATGACAATGGTGTTTAATTACCACCTTAACCACTTCCTCAATCGTAGTTTCACCAACATAATTTTCCTCTTCCCCATGAGCTCGGTTGTTCGCGACAGGACCAGGAAGATTTTCTTTCAGGTTGAGAAGATTCTCAACGTATTCCCTCCAGCTGTCCAGTGATTCGCTGCGATCTACTGTGAGTTCACCTGAATTACCCAAAACACTGTTCATTTCCTTTTTCCCTCCCTTCCTAAGATTCCTTATTACTGTCCAGAAAGGTTTCCCTGCTGCCTGACCTAGCCTTTCCAGGTTATAACCAAAATCTTGCCATGACTTCTGTTTGGATTCAACAACTATATGTTTCGCTCTGTTTCTTTCTTCTACGTACGATATGCTGTCTGCATCAGCCCTTGTTTGGAGCCATTTCTGATAAGCCTTCTTTTTAAGTTTACAAGCTGCTCTCACTTCATCATTCCACCAAGATGCTCGCTTTTTCCCATCTTTACACACAGTTATTCCTAGGCATTCCCCTGCTGTTTCTACTACAGCATCAATGTATGCCACCCACTCTTTTTCTATATCCTGAACCTGATTTCTGTCCACTGTTCGGAACTCCTCACTAATCATATCCATGTACTTCTGTCTAATGCCCTCGTCCTCGAGTTTTTCTACCCGTATTCGTTTGCAGACAGATTTCACTTTCTCTAATCCTAGGCCTAGAGATACTTAGTTCACTATAGTTCAGATATTGGTCTGAACCATCGAAAAAACCGGACCATCTGTTCATTCCTAAGAATTTCATGAATTGGAAGTCTATTAAGTTACAGTCTATTATGGATCTGATACCCCTAATATCTCACGTGTAGCGGTGAATAGCCTTATGCTTGAAGAATGTATTCGTAACTGCTAAACCCATACTAGCACAGAAGTCCAGCAATCGCTTCCCATTTCCATTAGCTTCCATCTTCCCCACATTTACCAATCACTCTTTCGTATCCTTCAGTTCTATTTACAACTCTCGCATTGAAATCGCCCATTAGCACTATTCTATCTTTACTGTTCACCCTGACTACGATGTCACTCAACGATTCATAAAACTTGTCAACTTCATCCTCATCTGCACCCTCACATGCTGAATACACTGAGACAATTATCATCCTAATTCCTCCAACTGCCAAATCTACCCTCATTATTCGCTCATTTACGTGCCTAACACAAACTATGTTGCGTGCAATAATATTCCTGATGAACAGCCCTACCCTATACTCTGCCCTTCCCTTTTTAACACCCGTCAAGTACACTTTACAATCTCTTCCTCGTTATCTCCCCTTACCCGAATATCATTTACTCCTAGCAAATCCAGATGCATCCTCTTTGCTGACTTAGCCAGTTCTACTTTCTTCTTTATTATTTAAATCCAGCAATGTTCGGCAGGCCAGCTACGTACGGCGAAAGCATTACACTAACTCTGCGAGTCCATCAGATGTGTTCAGGATAACTAACTGATTCTTAGGCTAGGTGGGTTAGGTTAGATTTAGTTAGCACTTCCCGTGACCGTCGTTAAATCATCCATATCAAGCACAACTAGAATATACTAAATATTTACGATCAGAACACAATGGCAGTCGGTGGGAAAATGAGATGAAGTGAAGCTAAGAGGCAAGTGCAATTTCTGGAGTGAAAGGGATATTTCTGGAATTTTTCGTGGTTACTCCACCGGTCAATGCCATAGGGGAGGGAGCCGGACAGCAAGTCACGCGTATGTGTAAACAGCTAATGTACTGGGAGCGATTGTCACTGGTAGCGAATGACACATATTCCTTTGAAGTTTGTTTAGCCAGTGAAGGTTCATTCGTATCAGAAGATGTCGAGTGAGGATGAACTTGTTCGTGACGCCTGCCAAATAGTTACAAGACGGACTGTTTAGATAACCTGTTGCAGCACCAGATTTCTTGCCTTTTTCCAGTTCCAGAGTGTATGCGTTCCTCTTCGACGTTATTTTTGCCTTAAATTCGGCAATGCCGAATCCATCGACGCCCAGTATAGTTGAGATCTGTCAACAATCGTCTATATGAGCATCTCTGTTCTTATATGAACTGCAGTGTACATTCCACAAACAAGGATACTATTCGTATGGTTCGATGAATTTTATAATTTCATTTGAATTTCGCTTTGCTTTCATTACTGATTATTTTAATTCTTGCCCCATGACAACATTTCACCCGAAGGAAGTTGCAGCGTATTAATCTCTTGGTAATCAATGAAAAACTTCTTGTTTATACGTTGCCAAGGGATGTCCTCGGATCGATGAGTTATTACTGTTGCAGGTAATGTTGGAACGCGAACAAATTTCAAGTCCATGTATGCATTGTTTGAACTTGCTCGCCAGTTAAGGTTTATATGTGTGTGCGTGTTATCAACCACAAGAATTGGCCAACTACTTCATCAGGCATGAACTGCAATGAGCATGCATGGAACAGGTTTAAAACTGCTGTTTTTGATCTTCTACGACCTCCACAGACACTCCCAGACCATATTAGAATTACCCAGATGGTATGTGACCTTCTTCCTCAAGATGACGCCAATGTGCTGATCGCAAGCGTACCACAGTGTGTTAGAGGCCTCAACAATGCCAGAGGACATACACGGTACTAAGGCAGAGTGAAGAAGGGACAACGAACACTTAAGAACACGAAAAACAACACAAAATGTAACCTTTTCATTATTATTGTTTATATGTGTTCGATATCGGAAGAAAATCATCATTTGAGTTACCGTTTCCAGGTTGTTATTCTTGGTCTTCTAGACCAGGCCCGCTATCTCACTATCAGGTAGTTTCTCATTTATTTTCACACAGGCTAAGTGGAGCTCGAACCAGCCGTCAGATCTGGGTACAACTTCCTGACCTGGTCGGGAATCGAACCAGAAACCTCCCAAAAACCAACAAGAAGCAGGCTCACTACCTCTGAACCGCTCTTGAACAGCATATTATTCCGATCAGTTCTTGGGTAGTCTTTCTCCCAAGTACTTGAAGCTCTTTATTACCTTCGAGGTACTACTATATATATATATATATATATATATATATATATATATATATATATATATATTGCGATTATAAGTGGAAGTGCTGCTCTTCAGTACGTGGTATTATCTCTCTTTGAACAGCTAAAGAGGCATCCCTCTTTTGTCAAGGTAAATAAGTCATTCATAACCCTTTACAAGATTTAAGGTTATGTCCTCAAAGAGAAAAGAGAGTAGACGTATTGAGAGTAGCAATGTCAAATTCAGAGAGATTGAACTAGATGTAGAAAACCAAGGCCTGTCACAAGCGGAAGAGATTAGCGGTGCGAAGCGGGCGATGGCCATAGGTGCTATGTCGGATGAGGAGCTGGACGTAACCATGGAACTACAGAGTACGAAGACTACAAACCAGAGAGTAGGATTAGAGGGGATGCGACTAGACATTGAGAAGTTAGTCAAATATAGTGAAGACTTATTAGCATTAGTTAAGATGACTCCTAATACCAAAGCGGAGATAAATGATACAAAGACCGGGCGAGTTGGCTGTGGGCGTAGAGGCGCGCGGCTGTGAGCTTGCATCCGGGAGATAGTAGGTTCGAATCCCACTATCGGCAGCCCTAAAAATGGTTTTCCGTGGTTTCCCATTTTCACACCAGGCAAATGCTGGGGCTGTACCTTAAATAAGGCCACGGCCGCTTCCTTCCAACTCCTAGGCCTTTCTTATCCCATCGGCGTCATAAGACCTACCTGTGTCGGTGCGACGTAAAGCCCCTAGCAAAAAAAATGATACAAAGCATTTGATATGAATGAAGATCCAAAGGTTAGGAGTGATTTGGAACAGGGTACCTTTAGTAAGAAAACAACCCGTGATGTTGGGACACAGGCGCAATTCAGCGACAGAGTCCTAGATATAGAGGAGACTCTCTTGGAAGTTACGTGCTTTGAAGATTTTCCGGAGCTCTCGGTTAAGGAATGGCCTGACTGTGTTTACAGTAACACGCACGTCATCTCTGAAAATATAGGGAAATTGACTGATTGGGATATATCAATGGTTGTAAATCCCAAACATCTTACAGAGAAGAATGGAATTGTGAGAAGCAAGAATATGCATTCAGAAATCTCTGACTTGCTGAACGCTGATCAGGAGGAAGGTAAGACTGAATTCCTGCGCACTGTCACGCAAACCGACACGAGTCGAGGAGAGCGGGAGAAGCTGCGATATGTGTATGTAATACCATATTCATTTAATCAGAATGGAGTAAATGACCTGTAGAGCCTGTATTCATGTCTCACCCACTGGAGGGAGATAATTGAGACTCATGCAAGAAGGAAGGTGCTGATAGCTATCCCGGATAGTCTTGACCGGAATTATACCAGGAAAATCGTGAGATGGATGTTTAGTAAGAGTGACACTGAAATAGGGAGCTTGGAGCCGGATAAAACACAGATAAAACAGGCTGTTTCTCCGGAGTTAACATCGAAAAAAACTTAAATAATAATACTCAGGAAACAGTTATCTGCAAAACTGGCAGCAAAACGTATGCTGAATTGCTTAAAACAGTAAAGGAAGGAGTGAACATCGAAAAATTGGTGTTAAAATAAAACATGTTATTTCTATCTGATACTAAATGTAACGCAGTTGAAAAGGCAATCGTAAAGTTTTATGCTTGCAAAAAGAAACTAAACACTTTTTACTGAAGAAGATCTGAATTCATTACCAAAGGCGTTTTTGATCAATGTAGCTGCTAATGCTCTAAAGATGATCTGGAATAAGGTGCCTCGTGAGTGGACTCAAGATCCAGTTTTGTCACAGCTTCACACGTGTAGTTTATATCATGAACAAGTGAGTCAGCGCCGTACATGTCAACACATTCAACTGTATCACGGGCCTAAAACTAACGAGTTGACTTAGCTTATAAACACTTATCATGGCTGCGAAAAAGAGCAAGCAAGCTGTCGCAGAAAAAGGTGAACAAACGTGCTGGATGAAAGGCGAGGAAGCATGCTGGGCATGGACTCATCAATAAAGTGATTGATCTTCTTCTTTTTGAGATTCATCTTCCTAGTTACTAGTACTGTGGCCCTGGAATTCTGACTTCACGTCCGCTTGGCACGCGGTGACCCTGTTATTAATATGTTAGATGCTGCCTGCAAAGAGCAGGACATTGCTCATAGTCACAATAAAGCTGAACTAAGACGTCTAGCTGATGATAATCTGCTTCGTAAAGCTATGCAGCCTGTGACGTCACCTAATGCTACAGTTGCTGAGAAGATTGCAGCACTTGGCATTGCCGGTGCAATGAAAGGGAAACTGTTGCCGGGTGGAGGTCTTAAAAGACAAGAACGGTAAAGAAAAATCTAAGGACTAAACAGATTTACGTTTGTGAAAGAAGAAATTGTATACATACACTGAAATAAATAAGATTTGTAAAACATAGTACAGATGTTGCTTGATTACTTTTTTAACTTGTCCCCTGTCCAACACTATTCCAAATCCTAACTTAAGTAGTAGTAGTGATGTTTACTAACGAGTTAATGCAATCTTAACTAGTAGTAGTATTGCTAACTAACAAGTTTATGCAATAGTAGACAGGAGAGATAGAGGTTCTAGAACAAAAAAGAAATTTCAACAAACGTTTTAAAATACATATTCTTTATTAATCCATAAATTGAAGATTTTATTAAAACCAAGCCATTTGACATACTGTTTATTACTACGACAACAAATAGTACGTTCTATTAAATAGTGATTAGGATATTTAGTTTTCTGCAGCTCTTCGATGTAGAATCCTCCTTTGATATGCTGTCCTGAAAGATCGTGAAGTAAATAGGTAAATGGATTAGCAAACTTAACGCTGCTGATTTGAAAATTGTATGTGCTCCAGTTAGGGGTGTATCCTTTTGCGAAGACAGACTTATGTTTGCTGATGCGGAAGAAAATCACCGTTTTGAAAGCAACGGCGACGTGGATCAGCTGTTTTGATTATGTGATGACTAAGCGTGGTGTATTCTTGGTAACAAGACGTGGTTTTGTGCCGATAGTCCGATGAGGCGTATCGTTTTAGGTAGACACAGGTCAAGGTAGGAGATCAATCTAGCGATGAGAGTCTTTAGCTGTAAATTCTCGCCGTATCATAATTTTGAGCATACAATTACAGCGCTCCAGGCCATCGGCCCCTCATAATGGTACTTATCGCTAGAAAAGTAGAAACAGGCTATTTGTCATTTTGCGGTACTAATCAAAAGTAGCGTAGACTCGCGGTGTTCCACACATTATGGTACTATTCACAGCTAGTGTAGTGTGCACATGTAACACAGACCTACGTTGTTTCGCACATTGCGGCGCTATTTACAGGCAACGAAAACCTATGGCGTTCCTCACATAAGTGGACTAACCACAGGGTCCCGTACTATCCCGTGGTATTCCTCATATAGTGGGAACTAAGCATAGGCTATGCAGAACCATGGTGTCGCTCATCCCATGGTGTTGCTCATATAGGGGTACGAATCACAGGTACTGTAAGACCCTCATTCTGATTCACACACTGTCGCTACTAATCACAAACCTATTGCGTACCTAACATAGTGGTACTACACACAAGTAAATGCGACCCATGGTGTTCCCTGCGTGATGGTACTAATTACAAGTAGTCTCATGGTTCTAATTTGATCATCCCTTGGTCGCCCCTTTTAGTCGCCTCTTACGACAGGCAGGGGATACCGCGGGTGTATTCTACATGTGGATCCCCCACCCGCAGGGGGTTCATCGAGCTCTCATCCACGAAGAAGTTGCTACGTATGCTGAACAACTATGAATTAACGATTTTCGCGGTGTATATATGCGAGATCAGCTACCAACATGCCCACGGAAACTTAAGAGTGCCGTAATCAACTTAGACGACAGTCATGGACCTGGAACTCATTACGTTGCCTACGTAAACCGTAACTCTAAAGTAAGGTATTTTGATAGTTATGGAGACTCACCCCCTCCATCTGAGCTCATATAATATTTCGGAAGTAGTGCAGACATTGCTTCTAATAAAAACTGAGTGCAAAAATTCAATACACGCATGCGTGGGCGATTATGTCTAATGTTCGTATATCAAACCAAGAGTGCAGACAAAAGGGATAAGTGTGCACGTGATGATGGGCGTTGCAAGAACGTTTTGGAGGAGGAGCTGAAACAACTGTCTACTTTAATCCATCGATTGAACTCAATCATCGGCTACATAGTCTTGGGCTAGTATCATTTGAAAGCTAAAATAAAATCTATAACGTGCGAGATGGCAGAAACAAGTTCTACTACGATGAGTATGTCCTAACCCTGCCGGCAGGAACTTATTCTGTAGACGATATTCATGAATACATTGAAAGTGTGTTGATTGAACAGTTTGGTGATGAGATTTTTAGCAACAATAATTACAAGTTCTCTCTTTCAGTAAGCAGGATTACACATAAATGTGTTATTGAATCTTCTTTCAAGATTGACTTTAAATCACAACCTGATTCGATTGGACCGTTGTTCGGATTTTCATCAAGAGAGCTAGCACCGAACTCACGTCACGATTCTGATCAACCTATAACATTTTTCGATGACCGTCACGTAAGCATTACTTGTAATATTATTGCAGACTTGTATAGTAATCAACAACCTTCGCACGTCCTGCACGACTTTATCATTACAGAAGAAGGTGGTTACAGTATTCGTGAGAAACCGTCAGTTGTGCTTTATCATCCAGTGACAGTAAAACACACCAGTAACATTACCCTTAGACTTATGAATATACATAATCAGCTTATTAATTTAGATCGTCACACGCACGTAGCTTACAAACTTCAGCTTAAATCAATATGAAACAAATCTATTAAACACGGTGTACATCGAGGAGACATGCCACATGTTTGCAAGGAGTTGTCGAGTTAATAGATGTGCATAGGCAGATTCTCCAAGACTTACGAAGTGAGTTCCATTCTTATTAACCTTTCACGTTTGGACTTAATAACGATGATGAAATTCGCATGATTATCAATCATCAAGATGGATACACCCTACCTCATGAAAGCCACCTTTATATCGAAGGACGAATAGATATGTGTCTTGAAAATGTCGTCAGTATAATATATCAGGTGAGTTTTAACCTCTCTTGTTAGGTACCCAGTAAGTAGCGCAAAACAGTTTTAGGTTCTAAACACAAGGGTTTAGTCTCCGGGCAATATCAACAATATTGTAGGCTACTGTAAGTCTCTAAAGTTCAAATTTATAAGCTCTAAGGGTCGAATCAAAAATTGAGTGTTCCAGACACTAAAAAACGAACAGCGCGTTACGCGTCAGTACAGGCACCATCTTGTTCCAAGTTCAACTCCGAGCTCCCTTAAGTCACTCTCGAACGTTACGTCCCCTATAAATAAAGTACATGTATTACGCCTTACATCATCTCCCTAGTCCTATGTGCAGCAGTCATCTTGTTCCTAGTTTATCTCTAAGCCCCCGAAGTCACCTTCCAATATTACTCCCCTATGAATAAAGCATACGTACTGAGCCCTATAGCCGCCATCTTGATCCAAGTTCAGCTCCACGCTACCATAATCGCTTTCCAATGTTACGCCCCTATGAATAAAGCATACGTATTAAGCCTTATAGCGCCATCTTGTTCCAAGTTAAGCTCCAAGTCCTGGGAGGTTAAGTTAGGTTAACGCCTGGTCAGCGTGAGCTTAAGCCAGCACAATTAGCTAGGGTGTAATATTATGCCCGAGCTGGTGTAACGAAGGTCAACCGGTTAGGTTAACGCCTCGTCAGCATGCGGCTAAGCATGCACAATTAGCTAGGGTGTAATGAAGGGCAAGCGGTTAGGTTAACGTCTGGTCAGCGTGAGCTTAAGCCTGTACTGTTATGCTGTTAGCCTTGGCACCGAACTTACGTCTGTAAGGTTGAGCCCTTAGGTGTAGGGTCGACCCTGGGATCTGTGAGGTTAAGCTTGGACACGTGCTTGGAACTAGGGTCACTACGATTAACGCCCTTTAACATCATGTAAAATTAAACCTACCCTGTTGTGCGGTTAGCCTCGGCATAGAACTTAAGTCCGTAAAGTTAACCCCCTTAGGCCTGGGGTCGAACCAGGGGTCTGTGAGGTTAAGTCTAGACAAGTCATGTCTGTTAGGTTAAGCTTACCCTCTTAGCCATAATCACGTTGGCTGTTAGGGTAAGCTTGCACTTTTTGGCATCTAACTCGGGTCAGTAAGGTTAAGGTCCTTAGAATGGGGTCGAACCTAAGGTCTGTAAGGTTATGCCTGGACATGTAGCCAGCGTAAGGTCACGCAAGGTTACGAGCGCGCTCTTAGCCAACCGCTCTAGTGAGGTCATGTGAGGTTAAGCATGTAATCTTAGTCAGCGCAGTCATTGAGGTGGAGGCCTCGTCCAGGGGACCAAAGGTGGAGGTGGTAGCAGAACTGTCCAAAATGCCCTTCTCGTACTGTAGTTATATTTAAACCTGTCACACGATGACAATGGTTTACTATTTATTACGATAATAATATTTAATTATATACGTATTTCCATTATATGTATATTATTTGTATTACTAATTATGTATTAATATAAAAAATTAATATTATTTTAATTAATGTCTTCGACAGCTGAAATTTCCCATAGTCATTGGAAATTTTATATGAACATGTTAATGTACACAGTTCAAAAAAACTTAGGGGAACATGTTTTGTAACGTCTGGTATGTGAACGTTAATTTGATAGATTGGGTTCCAATGGTCGTACAGCATACCTTGAGACCTTAGCTTTGTTCGGAAATCAGAAGAATGCACATGCCCGGTGAGGCACGGGGCGAAGGGGTTATCTTCAGCGGAGCCAGTGACGTGATGGTTACCATAGCAACTCCGCTACTTCCCAGGCGACTTTATATTATATTCTACTGGAAGTTCTTCACTCTTGTCAGTTGTAATCCAGCTGTGTCTGCGTTCGTTGTTTTGTCTACGTTCGTTCGTGTTCCTCTCTCTGTTTGCTATTTATCCGTTGTTATTGTTGTTACTCTTCATTTCTCTTGTTATTTCTGTGTGTAACTATTTTGCTGCTTTACGTCTCACCGACACATATAGGTCTTATGGCGACGATGGAACAGGAAAGAACTAGGAGTGGGAAGGAAGCGGCCGTGGCCTTAATATTAAAGTACAGCCCGAGCATTTGCATCGTGTGAAAATGGGAAGCCACGGAAAACCATCTTCAGTGCTGCCGACAGTGGGGTTCGAACCCACAATTTCCCAAATACTGGATACTGGTCGCACTTAAGCGACTGCAGCTATCGAGCTCGGTTAACTATTTTTAAAGACAGCGTAATGTCTGTCGCACGCAAGAAGGGAAAGACAATTCACAATGAAGCTAGATAAGTGATTAGGAATCTTACAAACCAATGTGATGAAGAAGCTAGACAAGGAAAATTTAAGTATTTGGTAACAGAACACCTTGCGGGCAGCTAATTGCAGCGGTGTATCTGTTCGAATGATCTCAAAGATCCAAAAGGAAGGACTTTCTGCTGGTGAGCCTTCACTGTGAACTCCAGGTAAGAAAAGGCGTAGATCAGAGGAACACAAGTTTCATTGTGATGAATTTGATAGTCATAAGGGATGTCATAAACGATTTCTATGTAAAGTAGAGAATTGTTACCACAGAACCGAAGCTGCCGAAGGCAATTCAAGCGAAAATGAACATTGCGTGGAAGATGCGCACACTGAGAATGTTGTTACAATATATGGGTTTCAAGTGGAAGAGATGCGCTAGTTACAGGAAAATACTGATTGAGCACCCAAACATTGTTTATTGGCGAAGTAAATATTTACGACGCATGAGAATTTGCCGTTCTCAGAACAGGAACATAATTTATACCGATGAATCTAGGGTAGACAATAACCTGACATTTAATAAATGTTGGCAGAGTGACAGTGCTCAAGGCGCCACAACCAACAGAAGCTCTTCAAATAGGCTTATACTTTCCCACGCTGGTTCTAAGAGTGGGTTCATTGATGAAGCAACGTTGATTTTTAGAGCAGGAAAGGCGACAGGAGATTACCATGGCCAAAAGAATGGAGTATTTTCATAAGTGGGTGAGTGAAAAAATTCCTTCCTAATCTTCCCTCTGAAAGCGTTATAGTAATTGACAATGCACCTTATCACAGTAGCCTACTGAAGTAAACAAAGTACATTCCCGGCGTACTGTTAAAAGTGAAATGGTTAAAAGAGAATGAAGAAATTTCAGCTTTTTGAACTGATCCAGAAGTTCAAAGATACTCAAGAAAATACCGGTTCGATGACTTACTGAGATTCCGTGGGCACACGGTTTTAGGCTTGCCTCCATAGGGCCTACACGTGTGAATTCAATGCTATCGAGCTGGCTGGGCCAAAATCAAAAGAACTGTATGAGAACAGGAAGTGACGGCGAACGCTATCGCATCTGTGACACCCGCTGACTGGGAGGGATTCGACCAACACGTCATCAACCTCAAAAGCAAGTTGTGAAGAAAGGATGAGTAAATGGAAGATACAGTAGAGAGTTTTGCCATACGCTTAGGTGATATGGAATCCGTGACAATGATGATGGGGAGAGTGGTGATTCATCTTCTGATTCTGACCTAGCTCGACCATTAGCAGTGAGCGATGGTGAAGTTGATTAACCGAAATCCTGTTACTCACTCTCGTTTTTAATTCTTTCTTAGCTGTTCAAAATCCTAAGATTACTGTTCCCCCATGCAGGCTACATTTTCATTTTTTCCCCTCAGTACTGTATTTTATGCCATTTATTGTCTCAAACTGTTCATTCATTTAACTTCGTCGTTCATATTTTCGCATAGTCTTCAAAGCATTTTACTGAGCACTATATTGATAACCTTTATACTATCCTACTGTAATAATTTGCATTTATTTATTTGAATTTTGATAGAAAGTGCAAACTATATTATTCTCAAAGTTTTTATGTTGTAGGCTTAATGCATTGTAAAGTGATACGAACTATGTTGAAATAACATGGCGTATGGAATTTAGTGCTGGGAGTGTCCGAGGACATGTTCGGCTCGCCAGGTGCAGGTCTTTTGATTAGACTCCCGTAGGCGACCTGCGCGTAGTGATGAGGATGAAACGATAATGAAGACGACATATACACCCAGCCTCCGTACCAGCGAGGTACGAAATTCTCGACCCTGTCGGGAATCGAACCCGGGTCCCCTGTGACCAAAGGCCACCACGCTAACCATTTAGCCATGGAGCTGGACACGAACTATGTTATTGTACTGAGAGAGATATGAAAACCCCGAGGCATACCTTACTACGTGTAATTCAGATTCAATTAATTTGATATGTTAGATGTAGAAGCACCGAGCTCGATAGCTGCAGTCGCTTAAGTGCGGCCAGTATCCAGTATTCAGGAGATAGTAGGTTCGAACCCCACTGTCGGCAGCCCTGAAGATGGTTTTCCGTGGTTTCCCATTTTCACACCAGGCAAATGCTGGGGCTGTACCTTAATTAAGGCCACGGCAGCTTCCTTCCCAATCCTAGCCCTTCCCTGTCCCATCGTCGCCATAAGACCTATCTGTGTCGGTGCGACGTAAAGCAACTAGCAAAAAAAAAAGATGTAGAAGCTTGGAGGTTTTCCGTAGTGGATACTTTTTGCATATAAATGTGCAGCATTAGGAAATTATGTTATAATTACGGACTAGCAAGAAGTATTAAGAAAAGGAACCATGTTTTACCATGTAGGTTTTTCTTTTTTATTTGTAGTATGTTCAAATGTTTGAGAGAAACTTTCTAGTCTTTGGTTTATTTGTGTAAGATTCATTATTATCGTATGCTTGCTTATAAGTAGAGCCCGGATTTCCATGCAAATGCATGTTTTTAAATAAGCTAGCTACACTTCTCAAACTTTGCAAATATTCGTTTTACGGCTTAACAATTCCAAATAACCGTTCTTTTTCCGTGAATGTTTGCATGTTTTGGCATTTTTCGGAGAAAATTCATGCATAATGCATATTTGGAAGATTTTGGATTTAATAGCGCATATTTGGACGTTTAATATTGCATAATATGAATTTTATTCTGATTTTGACGCATATATATTGTTAACCTGCATCATAGTGCATTATCTGAATGTTAGTTTGCAGAATTTGGGGCAATTTTTCACGTTGTAGGCTATAGTATGTCTATTACTGAGAGACGGAGAGAATGTATTCCTGGCATCCTATGTGACAACCATAGTTAGTAGCCTACATACGGGACAGGTCCTACAGTATAATGCAATTACCCAAACACTTTCTTATCTGTTGCTTGAGTAAACAATGACGTAAGTCGGTAGGCCCCACGTCGAAATCTAATTCTTAGGAATAAGGTGTCCCAGTTTTACAGTTGTACATTGCTATAAATTGCACCGTAAATTGTGCATTAATCATTGACGGCTCATTTTTCGTCTGTTAGACGAACAAAAGAAACCTTGTATCGCACTTCTGTGGCCCCGCGTTACTGGGATAGCAGCTTACAAATTCTGGTTTTTCATTGAACCCTCTACCGTTGTTATCCTGGAATGTCCTACCCGGAATTCTCAATCGTCACACGTCTGTGTTATCGCAGCAAGCAATCGTTACCATGTTATTGAGGACATTCAAATGTGTCTGCAATCATCGCATGGAGAAGCAGCTGCCGCAGATAGAGATGAGTTGAACAAACTAATTCGTTCAAATCCTGATTTTGAATTCGTCAAGCTTATAAAAGACGTATTGTGGTGAAAATGCAAAAGACGTACAATTTGACCTCACTTTGTCCAAATGTCTTCATTGAATTATGCATCTATCACTTCTCGTGACGTAAAAAGATAATTTTCTGTGCTTAAGTATGTGCTGAATGATAAACGGATGAGCTTAAATGAAGACAATTTGGAGAAATTAGGGTAGTTTTTGTTCATGTTTCAAAAGGAACTGAATTTTGATAGTGCATATTTTCCAGTTTATTGTGCATGTTTTGCGTATGATAGTGCATGAATGCATGCATATTTTGAGATTTGATAGAAATGGAAATCCGGGCTCTACTTATAAGATATGTATATATAATATATATTATGCATTGTTGTATGTATCGATGAAATAATACCCCTCTGTCGGCAGCCGTGAAGATGGTTTTCCGTGGTTTCTCATTTTTACACCAGGCAAATACTGGGGCTGTACCTTCTCTAACACCACTATATCCGGTCTGTTGTGGATAGTCGTCTTATCCGTGATAATTGTTCGGTCCCAATACATTTTAATCTCATCATTTTCGAGTACAGTTTGAGGGCTACCATTAAGTATAATATATAGATCTATCTAATATACGATAGTGATTTTTTATTAAAATTAATATGTATTCATTACTATGGTAGATAAATATGACGCTAAATAGATAAAAAAACAACTGATTTCTTAACGGATGAGAGTTACGCCGAGGATAATTAGACATGAGTGAAATTTAAAAAAAACTTAAATCAAAATACTGGAACTCGAAATGTCTGTCTACATAATGTTTTACCACACATTTGGTAACCGCATGTATTGGCCAAGGGTTAGCGGCGCGCAGCTGTCAGCTTGCATTCGGGAGATAGTGGGTTCGAACCCCTCTGTCGGCAGCCCTGAAGATAGTTTTGCGTGGTTTCCCATGTTCACACCAGGCAAATACTGGAGCTGTACCTTAATCAAGGCCACGTCCGCTTCCTTCCCACTCCCAGGCCTTTCCTATCCCATCGTCGCCATAAGGCCTACCTGTGTCGGTGCGACGTAAAGAAAATTGTAAAAAAAAAAAAACATTTGGTATGTTTTATCATTACTAAGAGTAATTATTTCACTATACACCCAAACATATCGAAGCAGTGGCGTCCGCCTCAAAATATACTCCCTAATAACACTAATAGCACTATCAACGTGAGATTTGATTAATATATTATATCAAGTTTATAATCTTTGAACCTTTATCTCCATCTCTGTCGCTGGAAGTTTTCGAGGCAATGATCCGGATTTTCATAGCATGCTGAAATAACGATAGCAAAAGATCTAGCCAGTTATATTGCAGACTTTTGCTCTTATTAATGCTGTGATTTGGTATGTGCGAGCAATACCAGTTGCGGCAAAGCAATATACGGATCAACTAAGTGAAGAAGTCAGACAGATTCTTCCATATTCATCTGAGTGCTCACATATCTCACCTACATCAGGCGAGACGCTGAAGACTGCAAAGTGTGAGTATGTTTTCGTGTAGCAGACACGAGCCGATCTGTTTGGGAGGAACAGGAAGTTCATGCTTGCATCCACATTCCTCATTCATGCATTCTTCTCATCTCCACACAGTACTCAAATCGAAGTTATAGTCCATCTGTAGGCGTAGCCATGCATTAAACTGTCAGGTGACTCCTCAAAACAAAGTGAATAGCGATGCGCCCGTGTGTCGTTGAGGTACGCATTTTACTGCGGTCATTTGAGCACGTTGTACGTACACCAGCACATTTCCAACGCTTGTGAAATCGCTACAATGAGACAGGCGAGTTCACAAGGAGGGTTGGACAAGGTCGTGGACGCATCACAATCCCACAGGATGACTGATATCTGACCATTTGTGCATTGCGGCGTCATTCAGCAACTGCCAGAGAACTGTAACAAGACCTCAGGAGAGTCACTGGAGTCACGGTGTCTGACCAGACAGTAGAGAACAGGTTAAGAGAAGTATCCTTACGACCCAGACGTTCCGTTCGAATGCCCCGTTTAACGCAGCAAAACATCGCGCAGCTCGCCTTCTGTTTGCCCGTACCCACGTCAACTGGCAATTTCGCCAATGGAGACCTGTGTTGTTCAGACGAGTCCAGATTTCCCCTGACACAGCGTGATGGACGTAAATGTGTATGGAGACGCCGTGATGAACAGTACATTCCAAATGTTGTCCAGGAAGGCGACCGATTCGGACAGGGTTCTGTGATGCTGTGGGGTGGCATCAATATTGATGGCCGTACAGATCTTGTCGTCGTCCGTGGTAATCTTACCGCTGCGGGGTACAACGAGCAGATACTGTTACAGCATGTGTTGGTTGCTGCATAGGTGTTGGCCCTGAATTCATACTCATGCACGACAATGCCAGGGCCCATGTAGCGCGCATCACCGGAGCTGTCTTGCCAGAACTGGACATTCAAGAGATGGAATGGCCAGCAGTGAGTCCCGACCTTAATCCCATCGAGCTTGTGTGGGATAGGATTGACAGAAGTGTTCGTGGGCGTCCTGTTCCACCACAGACTCTCCAAGACCTCGAACGGGCTCTCTTTGAAGAATGGAGCCTAATACCGCAACGTGACGTCCGTCGACTTGTACGAAGCATGCCACATAGGTGCCAAGCTGTGCTAAATGTTCGTGGTGGACATACACCATACTGAAACTCTCCAATTGTGATAAAAATCCACCCTGGATAACTTATCACTTTATTTTCGCCCCTATTTGGACATTTCCGTTTGTGTTCTGAAAATGAACGCGAATACATCGATATTCTTTTGTATAATTTAACGGTAATGAATAAAGGTTTAGTTGGTAATATATATCTGGGTGTGAGGTAATGTTTTGTGGAGCAAGGCATACGTTCAAAAACATGTTCCCCTAATTTTTGAACTGTGTATCTTATTAATAAAGCTCACACGGCGTCCACGGACATAATTACTGCAATAGATGGTGTTTATGTTGCCACTTGCACCAAAATGACAGTTTCACCTCGTTAATGAGACATTTTATGGAGAAAGAGCCAAGTAAGGCCTATACTGAATTCCACCTCCCATGAATCATACCTCGACCACAGAAAGAGCTAAAACAGAGCATCCACGATCAGAATTATTTAGATGTAGATGTAGATAATGTCACTGCATGCGTAAAAATGGTGAAGATAGTTCATTCACTTCTCTGAAAAAAGGTAATTTTCACTACTGTTCGCATGTGGTGGTCATCATTGTATTTTTCTTCTAACCGATATCTGGTGTCAGTTTCTGCCTTCTAAACTTTTTAGTTTTGTCAGTATCGCCGTAGAAGGCACAGAACTGAAGGATGGACATAGTTCGAACTCATGACAATATTATGGAGCTGTTCACGTCAACATTTCGCAGATGATGCAATAACTTCGCTGAAAAGAACGTACTTTTCTTTTCGAAAGTTCAAAAATCATAGTCGCGGGAGGTTTATCGTATATTTTATTGCTAAGGAGAGATGATGACCTATATCTGGTGCCAGTTTCAGCTGTTGGAACGTTCTCGTTTTCTCAGCATCACTGTGAAAGACGGACGGAATAAGGATGTTCTACTGGGAGTGGAAACAATTAGTAGGAGTAGGAAAGATGTTTCATGCGTTTCACCGTACGGGGCAAAATAATACAGATATTCGTGATTATTACAAATTTCAAAAATTTCTACAATATCTCCGAAATATTATTTCTACCTAAAAAAGAGTACATAACAAAAGGTGTGTAAAATGCGGTTTTCAATATGTGATACATAAAATCGTCCGAATTTCTTACATTTGTAAGTCTATCTACGGCGAACATTCCTGGCAGAAATATCATTCACTTATCAAGTATTCAAGATACTCAGACTTCTTAAGGTTATTTATTATTTGATAGTCTGAGTATCAATGTTGATATTTTACTTGTTCTGAATAATTTATTAAATTGTATTTCTGAAAAAAGGTATATACCCATTACTGTACACATTTTATTTGGGACATCGTGATGGAGTTGAGAAAGACAAGGTACGTCATATGATATGTCAGGTGGGGCCAGAACTTATTTATGTAGCAGCCCTGCTGCTATGGTCTGTAAGTTGTTCTGTAACCCATCAGTGATGGTTAGTACAGCTAGTTTTCATATAAACCTAAGTGGTGGTGGTGGTGATTATTGTTTTAAGAGGAAGTGCAATTAGGCAACCATCCTCTATATAACACTAATCAGAGAGAAAAATTGGAAGGGATCCGACACTTCGAAAAATGAAGGTATCAGCCAAAGAAAGACAAGGGCCACGAAGGGCGTGAAAATGAAAGACTCCCTATGCCTCGGAAACCTAATACCATCGGGGTCGGAAAACAGCAAAAGTAAATGGAAGCAATGCCAGGACTCAGATCAGGGTTCCGCAGTCGCCAACCCACGCTCCCAAGTTGAGAGCCCCTGGAGACCCTTTTAGTCGCCTCTTACGACAGACAGGGGGTACCGTGAGTGTTTTTTCTATAATCCTTCAGTCAATTACTTAACTCGAAATTATGTAATCTGCCGATTATTTTACAAATTAATTCAGCGATTTTATTCTGTCGTTGGACAAATATTATTATTTACAATTGGCTTTACGTCGCGCTGACACAGATAGGTCTTATGGCGACAAAGGGATAGGTAAGGCCTAGGAATGGGAAGGAAGCGTCCGTGGCCTTAATTAAAATACCTGGTGTGAAAATGGGAAACCACGGAAAACCATAATTAGGGCTGCCGACAGTGGGGTTCGAACTCACTATCTCCCGAATGCAAGCTCACAACTGCGCACGCCTAACCGCACGGCCAACTAGCTCGGTGGACAATTATTTGTTGTTGTTGTTTGTTTAGTCCTCAGCCCGAAGGCTGGTTGGATCCTCAACAGCTCCGCCATCAGCTGTCATAGATGGCCTAGGCATCACTGAAGAGGCGTACTAGGGAAATGAGGAGTGAGGTAGTTTCCAGTTGCTTTCCTCACCGAGCCAGAAGTTGCTATTACATATCAGTCTGCCAAGCCCACTGAAATGCATGCACCAACCGACCCTTTGAGCAATATTTTCACACCATTCATAGCAGGGACTGGCTGCAGAAGGAATGGCGTTACTAGCATCACTCATACCTCAGTCACTTTCATTTTGTCAAAGCCAAGGATAAAGCTGAGACAGATCAATGAAAGTAACAAGATTGCTCTAGCCCATACCAGAAGACATAGTGCACTGTAAACACTAGGTCCCGCCAGCAAAGGCATGACAATTATTTATACGATAATATTTCATTATCCCACTCTATATGATTATTGTTACATTTGTATTTTACGTACACAGCGTCTTTCTTTTTACGTTAAGCTTTTCTGATTAGAGGTGGTGAAGCCAACAAGTGTCGCAACTTGGCAGGTTCAATTCTGGCTCAGTCCGGTGGTATTTGAAGGTGCTCGTGTCGGTACTTTTACTGGCACGTTAGTCCTGTGGGACAAAATTCCGGCACCTCTGCATCTCCGAAAGCACGTTATCTGATCGAATCCAAATTGACACCATATACTATGAAATGTTTTATACGTTGTTTATAAACGTCAGAATTTTATATTTCAAAAAAAAAAAAAGCTGTTCTAATTTTTCTAAGGCCTCCGTAGCGTAACGGTTAGTGTTATTAGCTGCCGTCCTCGGGGGCCCGGGTTCGATTCCCGGTACTGCCAGAAATTTAAGAATGGCAGGAGGGCTGGTATGTGGTTGAAATGGTACATGCAGCTCACCTCCAATGGGGGTGTGCCTGAAAAGAGCTGCACCACCTCGGGATGAGGACACGAGTTTACTTTACTTTGTCCGCCTCCGTAGCGTAACGGTTAGTATTATTAGCTGCCGTCCTCGGGGGTCCGGGTTCGATTCCCGGTACTGCCAGAAATTTAAGAATGGCAGGAGGGCTGGTATGTGGTTGAAATGGTACATGCAGCTCACCTCCAATGGGGGTGTGCCTGAAAAGAGCTGCACCACCTCAGGATGAGGACACGAGTTTGTCCGCCTCCGTAGCGTAACGGTTAGTGTTATTAGCTGCCGTCCTCGGGGGCCCGGGTTCGATTCCCGGTACTGTCAGGAATTTAAGACTGGCAGGAGGGCTGGTATGTGGTTGAAATGGTACATGCAGCTCACCTCCAATGGGGGTGTGCCTGAAAAGAGCTGCGCCACCTCGGGATGAGGACACGAGTTTACCTTTGTCCGCCTCTGTAGCGTAACGGTTAGTGTGATTAGCTGCCGTCCTCGGGGGCCCGGGTTCGATTCCCGGTACTGCCAGAAATTTAAGAATGGCAGGAGGGCTGGTGTGTGATTGAAATGGTACATGCAGCTCACCTCCAAGGGGGGGTGTGCCTGAAGAGAGCTGCACCACCTCGAGATGAGGACACGAGTTTACTTTAAGGCAATTTATTTTGGCTCAGAATAGTTGAAAAATTGCGTTGCTTCCTTTTACTCATACACCCAATGGTTATGCCTATGCTGTATCATTGAGGTTTTCGGTTCACGGGGTCCCGGGTTCAATTCCCAGCCGGGTCGGGGATTTTAATCGCGTGTAATTAACTATTCTGGCTCGGGGACTGGTATTTTGTGTTTGTCTCAACACTCTCCTCTTCATACTCAGTGTTCTAATTTTTCTAAGGCAATTTATTTTGGCTCAGAATAGTTGAAAAATTGCGTTGCTTTCGTTTACTCATACACCCAATGGTTATGCCTATGCTGTATCATTGAGGTTTTCGGTTCACGGGGTCCCGGGTTCAATTCCCAGCCGGGTCGGGGATTTTAATCGCGTGTAATTAACTCTTCTGGCTCGGGGACTGGTATTTTGTGTTTGTCTCAACACTCTCCTCTTCATACTCAGACAACCACCACTGAAACACGCAATAGTCATTATACTCATTATATGCCTCCACATAGGGTTGAGTCAGGAAAGGCGTAAAAGAGCGCCAAATCCACAAGTGCGACAAGGTGTGGAAAAAGCGGTAGAAGAAAGTGAAGGCCTATGCTGTATAACTGTGGTATACGTAAATGAGTTCACTTCCTCTGTATCAGTTTGTATTTGTATCGGATAATATGATATGGATCACTGGCTGGTCTGTGAGACGTTGCCGAGGTTCATGTGCCTCATTTCTGCCCACATCGGTAGGAGGGGTAGGAGTACGTTTTATGAAACGGTTGTCTCCGCGCAACTGTTTCGGCGGCAAACGTTGTCTAATAGCAACTGTTTTGCCCAGCACTAATGCTAAGATACGCCTTGTTCGAACCTCCTCATTTATTACCCGATTATTTTCCGGCCTGTATTCTGTAAGTGGTTGCTCACCTTTCGTGGTTCTTCCTCCAGCTAATGAAGTTTTCATGTACAGGAAATTACGCTACTAGTTTTACGTCGCACCGACTCAAAACAACACAATATCTGGCTCAATGGCCAGATGGTTAGTCCCAGCCAGGTCGGAAATTGTAATCTTAACTGGTTAATCATTCCTGTAGCTCGATGAATGGTCTTTTAGCATTAGAATTGTGTTCATCTCAAAATATGGAAGTTAATTTAATCATGTTCTAATTCACGATTAACAGAAAATGGCAATATTAGTTAATATCATATAAAAATAACTCATTAACAAGTACAATAAGACAATACAAATACAGGCTGGCTGACTTGGTTGAATAAGACCGAAAGCCAACATTTAAAAAAAGGGACAGATATATGGCGATGATGGACAAGGACAGGGCTAGACCTAAGACGAAACGCTGCTTAATAGAGCAAACGCCTGAAAAGCCTTACATCTGATCTGCCCTTAACATGGGCAAAATATGTTCCTTGTAACATTTTATAATAAGATTTCATTCTTAATTTACTAGATCTCTTTGTATTGAATAGGTGGATGTTAAAAGTAACACTTGTAACATACTTTGTATTTACGAATATTTCAATATGGACCTAACATGAGAATTATAACGTGTAAGTGGTATGTTCCGAGCTGTCAGTGGAGAGATGGCGTGAAATGACATCAGTAGAATAAGTTTGAGTGGTGTCTTTAAAAGTAGGAAAGATCACACAATATGAAGATAAAGCTGGAATTCAAAAAGACAAATAGGGACAAATACACTTTTATAGGAAGGGGAATTAGGGATTGGAATAGCTTATCAAGGGAGATGTTCGATAAATTTATAATTTCTTTGCAATCCTTTAAGAAAAGTCTAGGAAAATAACAGATAGGGAATCTGCCACCTGGACGACTGCCCTAAATGCAGATCAGTAGTGATTGCTTGAGGACTGGAAAAGAAGCGACCGTGGACTTAATTAAGGTGCAATGTACCTGCTGAGAAAATAACAAACCACGGAAAACCATCTTCAGGGCTGCCAACAGTCGGGTTCCAAGCTACCAAAGCGGTCTAGAGCAGTGTATATTGCGATTATACCGGAAGTAACAAATGATTGCTGCTGGATGTCAAGTAATATTAACTATAATCATCATCATCACCCGCAGCTTATCCCGCTTGTTCAGCGTCCCTGCACGCAGTGAGGCATAAAAGAGTAGTGACTAGGGTTGGGCACTATGTCCCTGTTTCGGGACACTGTGCCGGTGCACAGTTATGTTTCGCTGTTCCGGAACACGGAATGTCAATTGCTCCGAAACATTCTCAAGCGAGACCGAGATATTGACTTGCTATCCCGTCAGAAGCGCCCTTCCCCTTCGCCTACTAGCTGACTGTCGATACCGGCAGTGTGCACTTTGTTCTAGCGCGTGACACTCAGGAGCCGTCATCGGCTAAGTTAGCGTGCTGGCCTTTGGTCACAGGGGTCCCGGGTTCGATTCCCGGCAGGGTCGGGAATTTTAACCATCATTGGTTAATTTCTCTGGCACGGGAGCTGGGTGTATGTATTGTTTTCATCATCATTTCATTCTCATCACTACACGCAGGTCGCCTACGGGAGTCAAATCAAAAGAAATGCATCTGGCGAGCCGAACCCGTCCTGGGACCTCCCGGCACTAAAAGCCATACGCCATTTCATTTTTATCGTGCATGATCGTCGTAGCAGGATATTTAGCCACCACACTCTCCCTCTGCTTGAGCTTTTCAGAACTTCTTATTTTCACTTTCCTCGAGTTCAGAGTGTATTGTGAACAGAATTACAGGCTCACTGATATAATTGAACGCTCATAATGCTATCGCGTGCTCAATTTGTAATCGGTTCTAATGTTAATTGGTACACATTCATTATTTCTAACACCTTAAAGAGAAACTATGTCGCTAATATTATTATGAAACACTTACATCTACTTACAAATATTATCATATTTATATCGTTATGATGGAAGACCATGTCATATTGTAGGTGAAGAAGTGACTTGTAAATATCACTTCTTCACCTGAATGTTTCGTCTTAAAATGACAATTCAAGTTTTCCTATAATTAAAGGATGTAGAACATTCTGACATACTGAGCCCATGAAGTTATTCACAACTATTAGAGAATTAATTAATACACTTCACTAGCTTAAGTAATGATTTCACTGAACATTCTGAAAGAAAGAAACTCAAGTCCACGTTTTAACAAACTTCACCTCATGACCGCAAGCTACAGTTAACTGATTGAAAGCATCTTTTCGCGCGGTATCTTCGAGAATGCTTACACTATAAGGAAGAAAAGAAAGAAAGTCTTGTGTATAATAAAAGGAAGTACGGGTACAACATACTGGGCACACGAAGTTATACTTGGCTATTTTACAATTGAGGACCGTTTTTGCAAAACTTGCTTTCTGCAAAAAATTGGAAATTTACTTTTTTATTGATTCACATTCATATTGAAGTCCTCTATAGGATGGTGAAACCTGTTTTTGTATAACTTGCTTCTTGCTGCAGTAATAGTCGATAAAATTTAGCGAGCTTTTGCAAAACTAGCTTTCTACTACTTAAGAGTTACAGCAAAACTTGCTTTCTACAGGAATGATTTTCATTTTGAAGTCATTGAAACTGTTAATCATTATAACTGCATAGATTTGGTTTAAAATTAATACGACAATGGTCCTCTTTTTGGTGTTAATAAATATCTGATAAAATTAGAATGATACTATTTTCCTTTCTTTTTGTGGTTTCTTTTATATTCATAAAGCGTATATGCCAAAGACAATGTTTAAATTATTTTGAAGACGTCGAATAATTTTGAGTGAAAGGTGGATAAAATGTCCATGTAAATAAATTTCATAGAACAAGAATAACATTCTCTTCTGAATGAACTGATGGTGGTGGTGATTATTGTTTTAAGAGGAAGTACAACTAGGCAACCATCCTCTATATAACACTAATCAGACGGAAAACTGGAAGAGATCCGACACTTCGAAAAATGAAGGTATCGTCCAAAGGAAGACAAAGGCCACGAAGGGCATGAAAATGAGAGACTCCCTAGCCCTCCATACGTAATACCGTCGGGGTCCGAAAAGAACAAGAGTTGACCAAGGGAGGTCGAATAGGATAGATGAAAGTGAGGAGCCTGGAACAATTAAGTGGAAACAATGCCAGGGCTCAGCTAAGGGCCCCGTGGTCGACAACCCTGGCTCCAAAGTTCAGAGCCCCTGGGGCCCCTTTTAGTCACCTCTTACGACAGGCAGGGGATACCGATATTCATCAGAATGTACATATCAGAAATTGCAGGAATGGTGTACTGTAAAACTTACACTGTTATTAAATATGTTTAATTGATGGAAAAACCAAGATAACTCATGCTTTAGTAAAATTACTAACACTTTCTTCACTAATATTTTGTGTAGAATGCAAGTTTTGAAAGAACTGTTGACTTTTGAACCCTCATACAGTGTACAATTCTTAAATTAAATAAAACCCAAAGATCACCGTGTAATAAGCACTAATTATAAAGTTGATCAACAAAAAAGAAAGTTTATAACTAAAAAGCCCTTCTTGGAAAACAGTTTTTTGTCTCACCTGAAAAATTTCACTTTTTCACAAAGCAAGTTTTGCAAAAACGGTCCTCAATTAAGAGGCGGCCGTAGTCAGCTCAAGATCCATCTTTTATTTCAAAATATCGCCACTAGTCTCGTTGATGTCGACAACTAACTCCACTGATAGTTACATCGCGGGTGCATAGATGGCAGTACGAAAGGCCAAGGCCGAACGAGCGATTCCCCTCTCACCCTCCAGCGTCACATAGTCTGTCACCAGGAAGTTGTGATACAGTACTTGCACGGAGCTGATGGTGTTGACATTTGTACGGAATGCGAAACATTCCAGGAAATTATTGAGCATCGGTTAGTGCTGAGCAAAGCAGTCAAAATAAGGTACTGTTTCCGACAAAAATAAATGAAATGGCGTATGGCTTTTAATGTCGGGAGTGTCTGAAGACAAGTTCGGCTCGCCAGATGCAGGTCTTTTGATTCAACTCCCGTAGGCGACGACCTGCGCGTCGTGATGAGGATGAAATTATGATGGAGACGACATATACACCCAGCCCCATGCCAGAGAAATTGACCAATTATGGTTAAAATGCCCGACCCTGCCGGGAATCGAACCCGGGACCCTTGTGCCAACGGCCAGCACGCCGGACACTGTTTCCGATGTTGAAATGAAATAGTGCATCAACCCCGTCCCCGCCTCACGTCTTTCCCTGTACCGGCCAGTAAGTGATACATAATATAATTCTATCCAATGAAAACACAAACTGATATAACAGAAGAATTCATTTACGCATTTTTTTAGTCACACAGTGATACTTTGGACATACGATAAAGATTGTAACGCGACCAAGAACGGAATTTTCCAACAACCCTGAGTTATAAAAAAGCCTTACAAATTTATAACAGTTTTTTTCCCTTGGAAACAAACAGTTCTGAAATATATAAACAATGTAGGCTATAAAACATCCCATTGCATATTGTGTTAAAATTTGAATTCGATAAAATAACTTGTTTTCGGAGACGCAGATGTGGCGGAATGTTGTCCCGCAAGAGTTCTTTAACGTGTCGACCTTCCAATACCACCGCACTGAGCCAGGATCGAACCTACCAAGGGGCAGAAGGCCTGTGTTCCAACCTTCGAGCCGTTGTGAGTCTCTTTGTCTTTACAAAGACGGATTTGAAGTCGTATGTTTTCGTATAAGTTTTAAATAATAAATGTTACAGCATCTCAATATCCATTAGTTCTGTATTTCATGACTTGAGTGGAGTGTAATTAGAGTAACTACTAAGCTCAAAAGAATACCACTTCATTCTCGCTTTCGGTGACGTCAGGCGCTTTGGCCAATAGCAACGCTGCTCACCGGAATGACCTATCTGACCTGTGAGTTATTCTAGTTACGTTGGAAAACCCCATTTCCAAGAAATACAAGGATTGTAAACGACGGTTTTGTATACCTACCCGTTATGAAACTCTGAAACGGTGCTGGTAAAGAACGCCACAGCTGAGGGGCACTGCAACTTCCCTCTGTAGGTGGGGGTAGTAAAACAACACCCACAGTATCACCTGCCTGTCGTAAGAAGCGACTAAAGCGGGCCCCATGGGCTCTGACCTTGGGAGTCTGGGTTGGCGACCACGGAGCCCTTAGCTGAGTCCTAGCTTTATTTCCACTTACTTGTGCCGGGCTCCTCACTTTGATATATCCCTCTTCATCAAGTGTCATCTTTTTTTTTGTTAGTTGCTTTACGTCGCACCGACACAGATAGGTCTTATGGCGACGATGGGACAGGAAAGGGCTAGGAGTGGGAAGGAAGCGGCCGTGGCCTTAACTGAATCGATTATTTCAGAAAGCAGTCAAGTGCCAAAAAATGGAAAAATGAGTTAATGGCAGAATATGTTACTAAGAGGGTATACGCACATTTTGGTGCTGAAACCAGTCAAGAAACGTCGTCCTATAATGGTCAGGCATTACGTTGAATTTCGTATTTAGTTCAGAAACCAGTTAAGTGACACCGCTTGGTTGGTTTCTGCGGTAAACTGCTGGTACCTTTCCGGTTGGCGCTGCTGTTCTGAATCCAGAATAACCAGCTGTTCATCTGTTTTTGTTGTCATTGTTGTGTTTCTGGAATCGCATGTTCCTAGTTTTGTGAACAAATGATTCAAAAAATGTTTCTTTTGTTTAGTGCAGTGTTTTTTATATTCTTAGTGATATGTCTGAAAATTCAGAAGCGGGTTCGAATCCCACTGTCGGCAGCCCTGAAGATGGTTTTCCGTGGTTTCCCATTTTCAGACCAGGCTGTAACTTAATTAAGGCCACGGACGCTTCCTTCCAACTCCTAGGCCTTTCCTATGCCGTCGTCGCCATAAGACCTATCTGTGTCGGTGCGACGTAAAGCCACTAGCAAAAAAAAAAAAAAAAAAAAAAAAAAAAAAAAAAAAAATCAGAAGACGAACCTGTATCTAAAAAGGAAACGAGGAGTGGTAGACAAACAAACTCACACGCGTAATATTATTCGGAATGCAAGGGTAAAAGGAGAAGGTTACATTTCCTACTCAGACAAGGAAGTACCTGGTCTGAGCCCTACATTATTCTTTGTTACTATTTGTTTTAGGTGCCCATCAATATCAAGAAGGTACGTGAATTAAATGCCTTAAAGCCTTACCTGATGGAATATTAACACTTTTATGATAACATTTTACAATGGCCGAATACAGAGACAGAATGTGCTGTGGAGTTTGTTTATGAGGACTGATTACCTCTTGTCATGATGAGCAGGCATTGCTGATGTCATCCTTTTGTATCAGCAATACAGTCTAAACCTATTAAAATATGTTTCTTTTTAAAAAAATATGGGGTTTATGACAAAATCCCTTCAAAACTCAAGAATTATCCCATAAAAATATGTTTGCAACACTCGTTTATTTCAGGGACCAGTTAAGTGGAAGTATTTTCCGGTTTTTATAGCAAAGTTAATAAGCACAAAATATTTTCCTTAGATAGAAAGTATTAAGAGATATAATACTTTCGTGTAAAATATTAAAACCCCTACCATTATATTTTGTCTGATGCTAGACAACTGTTTTCATTTTCCAAAAAATAACAGACTTGGCGCTTGACTGGTTTCTGAAATAATCGATTCAATTAAGGTACAGCCCCAGCATTTGCCTGGTGTGAAATGGGAAACCACGGAAAACCATTTTCAGGGCTGCCGACAATGGGGTGGTGATTATTGTATTCATCTGGACGCGTATACTTGACAGATATCAATCGGTTTGCACTACACTGTACTTGTGTGCTCATCATATGATTATTGTTTTAAGAGAAAGTACAACTAGCCAACCATCCTCTATTAACACTAATCAGAGAGAAAAAATTGAAGGGATCCGACACTTCGAAAAATGAAGATATCGGTCAAAGGAAGACAAGGGCCACGAAGGGCGCGAAAATGAAGGACTCCCTAGCCCTCGCATACCTAATAGCGTCGGGGTCGGAAGAGAACAAGAGTAGACCAAAGGGAGGTCGGATAGGATAGATGAACGTGAGGAGCCTGGCACAAGTAAGTGGAAGCAATGCCAGGACTCAGCTAAGGGCCCCGTGGTCGCCAGCCCACGCTCCAAAGTACAGAGCCACTGGGCCCCCTATTAGTCGCCTCTTACGACAGGCAGGGGATACCGTGGGTGTTGTTCTACTACCCCCACCCACAGGGGGCGACAGTGGGGTTCGAACCTACTACCTCCCGAATACTGGATACTGGCCGCACTTAAGCGACTGCAGCTATCGAGCTCGGTTCATCTCCTTTCAGAAGATCGGCTACCATAATAGAGATTCTTGCTTTGGATGTTGCTCAGTAGTGGAACAGTTCAACCAAGTTTTCAAATTATCAATCCAAGGAATGCGCCTTCTTCCTGGTCTTCTTTTACCTTGTATCTTCCCTTGAATAACCAGCTGCAGTAGACGATATTCTCTTTTCTCATCTATCCTATCCGACCACATTTAGTCAACTCTTGTTCTTTTCCGACCCCGACGGTATTACGTAAGGAGGTTTATGGAGTCTTTCATTTTCACGCCCTTCGTGGCCCTTGTCTTTCCTAGGCCGATACCTTCATTTTTCGAAGTGTCGGATCCCTTCCATTTTTTCTCTCTGATTAGAGTTATATAGCGGATGGTTGCCTAGTTGTACTTCCTCTTAAAACAATAATCGCGACGTAAAGCCCCTAGCAAAAAACCAAACAATAATCACCACCACCGCACTGCAACTGAAAAACGGTTATATTCTTGTAATTGTTTCATTCAACAACGGTTGTGTTCCCGAAACGGTTGCGTTCTATCTGTCCCAGTTGTAGTGGGTATTATAAACAGTGACACATGCACGGAGCCTCAAGGAGGGTTGTAAAGCAGAAACAGGGGAGGTCCGCCTGCAAGCCTCGTATCGAGAGCAAGGGAAGCAGTGCAGCGGTGAGTTTCCGTGCACACTAGTAACAGACGTAGATTTAAACCCATATCCACTGGCGATTCTAGCCCTGGCGGGGCTGGGGGCTCGGTTTTAGTGAATTAATTATTTTAAAATTCCTTGATTAATAAAGAAATTGATAATTTACAGATATAACGTATTTGAAATAAACATGTTAATGGTTGTGCTAATGTTGCCCATTGTATTTTCATAAACATGGTTACTTTTCTTTTGAATTCCGTTACCAAGACTTTCAATTCCAAACAGCCCCCCCCCCCATTTTTTTTTTTTTTTTTTTTTTTTTTGCTAGTTGCTTTACGTCGCACCGACACAGACAGGTCTTATGGCGACGATGGGAGAGGGAAGGGCTAGGAGTGGGAAGGAAGCGGCCGTGGCCTTAATTAAGGTACAGCCCCGGCATTTGCCTGGTGTGAAAATAGGAAACCACAGAAAACCATCTTCAGGGCTGCCGACAGTGGGGTTCGAACCTACTATTTCCCGAATACTGAATACTGGCCGCACTTAAGCGACTGCAGCTATCCAACTCGGTTTTTAAGTATCTAGAACCGCCACTGCACATATTGTAATAGGCTACAACTGAAAGAGGAACAACGTATATTTATAGCAATTTATTCTTATTCAGTATGAGGGTTCTCAACCATTACTGCATCTCTTTCTGTAACGTTACGCCATTTAGCCATTCTTTAGTAAGATATGTTGTAGCTTATTCGAACTGACGATTCACCTCCGACCTACAATTACCAATAAAAATAAGTTAATTGTCTTATTTTGAATAGTAAGCATCATTGCGTCACTAATATAACAAAGACAATTCATTAAAGTCAGGTAACATCTACCTCAGATAAGGCAGCTGTTTTAAGTTCATTCGCAATTTCATGGTGTTCTTCACCAACATATTTGTCATATTCTTCGGCGTGTTTTAAAGAATAATGTCGATGAATGTTAATATTTTTTGCTAGTGGTTTTACGTCGCACCGACACAGATAGGCCTTATGGCGACGATGGGATAGGAAAGGCCTAGGAGTTGGAAGGAAGCGGCCGCGGCCTTAATTAAGGTACAGCCACAGCATTTGCCTGGTGTGAAAATGGGAAACCACGTATAACCATCTTCAGTGCTGCCGACAGTGGGGTTCGAACCCACTATCTCCCGGATGCAAGCTCATAGCCGCACGGCCAACTCGCCCAGTGTTAAAATTGTTAATAAAGTTTAATGTCTTATTACAAATCAAGCATTTTGCCATTCCATTGCACTCGGTAAAAAATATAACGTGCTATTGAAAGGTCATACCACAACTAGCGAGTAACGAAGTATTGTCAGCGTGTCCACTGCCGCTTGTTACGAAGCAAGGGTGAGGAAGCTACTGATAGCAGCTGAAGATCTCGCTCACCACATCCCTGCATGGGTAAGAGCTAATCTGTCATCATCCCTCTTCAAGGACAAGGCTTTGTGACGCTGCGGCATCTGACGGAAACTGGCTGAACTACCAGCACTAGAATTCGGCCGACACTCGGAAGTCAATAAGCAGAGCTTTATTAAAATCACGATTAAATATATAAAGAATCCCTAATTTTTAAGTATGTTAAAGTAGCCGCTTAGAGAAAAAAATAAACTTCCCTACGGTATAGTTTGCTTCTAATTTGAACACCATCTTAACTTACAACAAGTTCAGGAAAACCGCGGTTCAGAGCTCATTTTCATATGGAGATTCGTTATTTTAAATACCATTTTATAACTATACTTGCATTTCTTTTTAAAATGCTTTTACACTAATGAGAAGTGTATCACAGACTACCGTACGCTATAAAAACAAAATAATTTTACCTTGTTCCGTTTCCTTATAGAAACTCTTACAAACATTTGACCCATGTTACAACAACTACTGAGCTGGTGGCCGGCCGTTCCAGCTCTGGCCGCCTCTTAAATAATACACTAGTTTAATTGGTTTCACTTCAAGATTCGCAAGTAATCAAAGGTAAGCGGGACTTGTGACGACACGATGCGCTTGACACCATGAGCCGAGTGACAGTGAATATAGCCGATGACGGCTCCTGGGTGTCAGGCGCTACACGAGACGGAAGTGCAGTGTGCCCGTGCCGCCGCCAGTCCCGCCACGTGCTGCTCGTGTTGGAGTGTTTCGTGTTCTGTCATATCCTCTTAGTTCTGCGAGTTCCGTTGCACCGGCCACTGGCTTGCGGTAGTAAATCGGTACATGCGAATAACTTAATGTGTTCTGTGTTGTGTTCAACTGTTCTGTAAGAGTGTTTTCATTGAAGCCTAGGAATATATACCGTACAAAAGACGGTAAACTTTCCATGATGTCACACCGGAGTCCTGTTTGGGACATTTTTACTAGAATAAAACCCGACAGAGTGAAATGCAATGTATGTTTTTCTATTTTGTGTGCAAAGGGATCTTCAACCGGCACAATGACGAGACATCTCAGACTTAAACATCCCACAACAGACATTTATCAAAGTAGGTTCTTATCGGTGCATCATGACTCAGAAGATGAAAAGGCAACAACTGAAGCTTCAAGTACTGTGCCTGCCACATCAGTTCAAGCAATAACTGGACAAACCTATCTTCCTGTGTCGCTAATGGAAGCTGTTTCATCATCATCTCCCACCAACACTACTACTACTACTACTACTACTACTACTACTACTACTACTACTACTACTACAGGTACGTCCGATCATACACTCGAGTTAAGCAGAGGGAAGGTACAAAGATTGAAACAAAATAGAATACAAGCCTATTCATCCAGGCCTATGTCAACAAGTAAGAAAGAGAAACTTGACGAACAGTTGTTGAAATGGATTGCAAAAGATTTTTTACCTTTCAATATAGTTGAGGCTGAGGAGTTTCAGAAGTTTTTATCGATGTTGAATCCTAATTATAGTATCCCAAGCCGTAAAACACTTTCGAATAGTCTCTTGAATAAACTCTATGACACAACATTGCAAGATGTCAAGGCTAACATGTCAGAAAATGCTTCATATGTAGCCCTTACAACAGATGGGTGGACTTCATTGAAAAATTAAAACTATATAGCAGTTACCGCTCATTTCATACGTAAAAGTGATGGCACACTCTCTTCAAAGCTTCTGTCCTGCTCAAAGTTTGTAGGAAGACACAGCAGAAAACATTGCCGAAGAACTCAAGAAAGTGGTAATAGAATGGGATCTTCAGGACGAAATCGTGGCCTGCACAACAGATAATGCTTCAAATATGGTTAGTGCGGTTCAGAAGTGCAACTGGTGGCACGTTCCGTGTTTAGCGCATAGTTTGAATCTAGTAGCACAATCAAGCCTGGAAGAAATAAGGCCAACGAGAGAGAAGGTAAAACGTATTGTCGAATTCTTTAAAAGGAGCCCACAATCCTTGGAGAAACTTCACAGCAGTCAAAAACAGATGGGTTATCCTGTTCTGACTCTAAAGCAGGACTGTCCAACACGGTGGAACTCGACATACGAGATGATGAATAGAGTGATTCAGACCAAAGAACCACTACAAAGTACTCTTGCAATAATGAACAATAATTCTGTGGAAGTTTTAAACAATGAAGACTGGTACATAATTGAGAAATCTGTTGAAATTCTACGGTGCTTCGATGAAATGACGAGGGAAGTCAGCAGTGAAAAGCACGTTACCCTTTCAAAAATTGGATTGATGAGTAGGAACCTTCGAACTCATTACCAACAGCTGCGAGAGATGGAATATGACAGTCCGGCCATTTCTCGACTCCTTGGCAAGATATGTGAAGAACTGACAAGTAAAATTTGCAATAAGTACCACAATATATAAATATAATGTGGGAAGCAACACTTTTAGATCCACGATTTAAGACGTATGGTTTTATGAAGGATGAAAGCAAACTTAAAGAAATAAAGGAAAAACTTATTAATGATGCCGCTACCGTTATTGGCACTGCACACCAACAGACAGCTGTTAACACATCAGCTGGAACACGAGAGCCCTCATCAAATGAGAATCAGGCATATGGGTCTACAGTATCATTTTCGAGCATACTATGGAAAAACTTTGATGCAGCCGTTGAAGAGCTCGTTCAAGCGCCCACTGTTAATCCAAAAGCAGCAAGTATCATACAGATGGACAAGTATTTAAATATGCCTCTTCTGCATAGGATAGAGAATCCTCTTCAATGGTGGAATGACAACAAAGATACCTTGCCAGCCCTCTACGACTTAATGAAGAAGAGACTTTGCATTATGGCGACATCAGTTCCCTGTGAACGAGTGTTCTCAAAGCAGGGACAGACCATCACAGAAAACCGTACACGTCTGAAAAGTGACAAAGTTTCTAAAATCATGTTCCTGAATGCAAATATGCCGTGAACATTTTGAGCACCATTTAAAGTGTTGTAGCCTATTGGAAGATTAACATTTGTCGGTAGAGTCACTTAATTTTTATTTTCGTGCTCTCCTTGTACAGTATAAGTTACAGTGTTTAATTTTTATTTTCGTGTTCTCCTTGTACAGTATATAGTGTTTAATTTTTATTTTCGTGTTCTCCTTGTACAGTACATACCTAGTATTTAATTTTTATTTTCGTGTTCTCCTAGAACAGTATAATATAGTGTTTAATTTTATTTTCGTGTTCTCCTTGTACAGTATAATATAGTGTTTAATTTTTATTTTCGTGTTCTCCTAGTACAGTATAATATAGTGTTTAATTTTTATTTTCGTGTTCTCCTAGTACAGTATAATATAGTGTTTAATTTTTATTTTCGTGTTCTCCTAGTACAGTATAATATAGTGTTTAATTTTTATTTTCGTGTTCTCCTTGTACAGTACATAGTGTTTAATTTTTATTTTCGTGTTCTCCTAGTACAGTATAATATAGTGTTGAATTTTATTTTCGTGTTCTCCTTGTACAGTATAATATAGTGTTTAATTTGTATTTTCGTGTTCTCCTAGTACAGTATAATATAGTGTTTAATTTTATTTTCGTGTTCTCCTTGTACAGTATAATATAGTGTTTAATTTTTATTTTCGTGTTCTCCTAGTACAGTATAACAGAGTGTTTGATTTTTATTTTCGTGTTCTCCTATTACAGTATAATATAGTGTTTAATTTTTATTTTCGTATTCTCCTTGTATAGTATATACTGTTTAATTTGTATTTTAGTGTCCTGCTTTAATATCGTGTACGTAAATAGAGTACCGGTACTGACGAATATATATATATATTTGCTAGTGGCTTTACGTCGCACCGAACGACACAGACAGGTCTTATGGCGACGATGGGACAGGGAAGGGCTAAGAGTGAGAAGGAAGCGGCCGTGGCCTTAAGGTACAGCCCTAGCATTTGCCTGGTGTGAAAATGGGAAACCACGGAAAACCATTTTCAGGGCTGCCGACAGTGGGGTTCGAACCTACTATCTCCCGAATACTGGATACTGGCCGCACTTAAGCGACTGCAGCTATCGAGCTCGGTAAATATCTCTTTAATTGTGCGAGTATATGTTTAATTAGTGAAAATAACATTGTGACATTTGTAAACACATCTACTGCCAGTGTAATTATGACAGGTGTATTTCAGAATGAATGAAGACATTCTTATCCTAAAAACATTTTAGACATGATATTTCTGGGTGCATATTTCAGATTTTCGACTGGTTTTTCACGTGCCGTGAAGTTTTATCCTGGCCCTAATTACAATACCTGCCGATACATTCAACTGGTGGAAATATCCTTGGATTAGTTACTTTTAAACACCTGCACTGCCATTGTAACTGTGTTATCTGTATTTCGTATTGACCGAAAAAATCTTAATCTAAACGCAGCCTTTAAACGAGATTATTGTGCGCGAATTTCAGTGTTCCAACTGTTCGTTCACGTTTCGTGCAGCTTTATGCTGGCCATGGCCATTATAAACTACACACAGCACGTTCGATACACTGATACAGGCATATTCCCGCTGGCCCGGAGCATGTAATGTTGCCTCTCGAAGTTCTCTCTACTGCGCAGTGCGCAGTTACAGCCCCGCGTCCCAAGTGCCCACTGCACACAGCCAAGGCCAAGTAGTTTATCTAGTGCAGCCTTCGACACAGCACGTTCGTTACAGGCACATTCCAGCTGACGCGGAGCATGTCATGTTGCCTCTCTCTCTCTCTACTATGCAGTCACAGTCCCGCGTCCCATGTGGCGGCACTCTGTACCGAAACGCTCCGCCTCCAAGTTCCTAATGTTACGGAACAACAGAATGTTCCGGTCTGCCCAACCCTAGTAGTGACCAGGGATTCAAGGTCGCATGCCCTTCAATCAATCAGTCACTACTGATCTGCATTTAAGGCAGTCCCCCAGGTGGCAGATACCCTATCTGTTGTTTTCCTAGCCTTTTCTTCAATTATTTCAAAGAAATTGCAAATTTATTGAACATCACCCTTGGTAAGTTATTCCAATCCCTAACTCCCCTTCCTATTAATGAATATTTGCCCCAATTTGTTCTCTTGAATTCCAACTTTATCTTCATATCGTGATCTTTTCTACTTTTAAAAACGCCACTCGAACTTATTCGTCTACTAATGTCATTCCACGCCATCTCTCCGCTGACAGCTCGGAAAATACCACTCAGTCGAGCAGCTCGTCTTCTTTCTCCCAGTTCTTCCCAGCCCAAATTTTGCAACATTTTTGTAACGGTACTCTTTTGTCGGAAATCACCCAGAACAAATCGAGCTGCTTTTCTTTGGATTTTTTCCAGTTCTTGAATCAGGTAATCCTGATGAGGGTCCCATACACTGGAACCATACTCTAGATGGGATCTTACCAGAGACTTATATGCCCTCTCCTTTACATCCTTACTACAGCCCCCAAACACCCTCATAACCATGTCCAGACACCACGGGATTTTCAACTGAAAATCCCAACCCAGCAACACCAGGTATCAAATCGGTCGTGGGGATGACAGGCAAGCAGCTAAGCCGTTACACCAATAACAACAATATTGTATATAATCGTCGCTGGGAAAAGAAAATCTCGTAACTTCTTTAGAGTAAAGTTTACAAAAGAAGCTCAAAACTGAGCGGTCAGCAATGGCCGGGGAACTGTTTAATTGCTTAATGATAGCCCAATTATTCGACCAATGGAGTTTTTTGTTCACTTCTCAGGCAACGCAGAGTGACAAGACAGATGGAGAAACGTGCTTTTTTTTGTGAGTGGAATTACAAGATTGTCATTGCCTAGCAACGGTATATATACGAGCATTATTAATGCATTAATTACTGTATGCACTGCTGCTGAAAAAATGAAGTGAATGAGTAGATTTCGAAACAAAAAAATAATAATGTAATAATTTCGTGTGGCTATTTCTAGCCGAGTGTAGCCCTTGTAAGGCAGACCCTCCGATGAAGGTGTGCGGCATCTGCCATGTGTAGGTAACTGCGTGTTATTGTGATGGAGGATAGTCCTGTGTGTGGTGTGTGAGTTGCAGGGTTGTTCGGGACAGCATAAACACCCATCCCCCGGGCCATTGGAATTAACCAATGAAGGTTAAAATCCCCGCCCGACCGGGAATCGAACCCGGGACCCTCTGAACAGAAGCCAGTACGCTGAACATTCGGCCAACGAGTCGGACAAAGTAAACTCGTGTCCTCATCCCGAGGTGGTGCAGCTCTTTTCAGGCACACCCCCAATGAAGGTGAGCTTCATGTACCATTTCAACCACGTACCAGCCCTCCTGCCAGATTTTAAAAATTTCTGGTAGTACCTACCGGGAATTGAACCCGGGCCCCCGAGGACGGCAGCTAATGTAATAACACTAACCGCTACAGAGGCGGACAAAAGTAAAGTCGTGTCCTCATCCCGAGGTGGTGCAGCTCTTTACAGGGACACCCCCAATGGAGGTGAGCTGCATGTACCATTTCAACCGCGTACCAGCCCTCCTGTCAGTTTTTTTTAAATTTCTGGCAGTACCGGGAATTGAACCCGGGCCCCCGGGGACGGCAGCTAATAACACTAATCGTTACGCTACGGAGGCGGACAATAAAACAAGAGCAATGCAGCATACCACGTTAGTGGGAGGTACAAACTTACACGTATCCACGTATTTTAGAATGAATAGTTCGGAAAGGGGACTCGGTGTAATGGTAGACCAAAATACTAAATCAAAACAAGATTGTATTGACTGTAGCGACTCTTTTCTGAACTGCTCACTGAAACCAGTGGCGGCTCGTTTGGGAGGCGCTAAGGCGCGCGCCCCCCACGGGGTTCCATTAAATTCGAGAATTTTAATCTTAAATGTTAACAAGGGAAATATTTTACTATAAGATTATTATCAAGGGCGCGAGTTGTACTGTGCTGCGGCGCGATGCGCTGCTGGCCCTACGCAGGAGGGCGCTCTCTCACAGCGGACCAAATACTCCCGAGTCTCGCTTGACTGGCCTTGAGGGAGCCAATCAGAGGTACAGTAGAGATGTGCTGTTCTACGGAGATTCCGGCGCGTTTCTGCCGCGGCCCATCGTTGCAGCCAACCTACCCGAAACATTGGTGATATGATTTATATTTAACAGGGGTCAGTTTATGCCATTTCTCTCCTAAAACTAGGAACTATTTTACTGAGGCACTTACCTGAGTTAAATGTGCCGGTATACATTTAAAATAGTCTTGTAATTTTTAGGATTATTAACTAACGAAACGAGTAACGACTGTAACTACTGGCTCATCGCACTTGACTCATGTTGGCCATACTCACTGGAGAGCGCGATGTTTAACTTTGTGTTGGTGAATGACCGTGATGTGACTGTGACAAGGTGAAATTAGGAGAAAGGTTGTGATTTATATGTAGGCGTAGTGCTATGTATGCACTTCGTACAGTATGATTACCGTCGAACATATTAAAGAACTAACGTTTTCTTCTCTTTCTACCGAGAAGAAAGTCGAACTGAAGGAGTGTTTTAGGCCGACACCAGACTTCTTGTTGAAAAAACCGGAGACAAAGAAAAATGAAAATAGGGCTTTCCAAAGACAAATTAGTTCTCCTGACGTATATAACAAGAACTCGCGGATATGTGGAAGTGATATCTCAGAAACCTTTTACTGCTTTCCTTGCCCGCTATTCTCCCGTTCTAGGAAAGGAGATAAATGGATCACCACAGGGGTGATATCAATAGTACCATGGACTTTGAAATGCTTGGTGAAGTCAATGTCGTGTCTTGTGTAAGTGATCACTACAATGAAACTATTCTTAAACATAACTCGATGGTGGACAAGAACAGGCAAATATTATTATTATTATTATTACTATTATTATTATTATTATGTATGTTCAGTCTTCAGCCCTAAGGCTGGTTGGATCCTCAACAGCTCTGCCATCAGCTATCATAGATGGCCTAGGCATCACTGAAGAGGCATACTAGGGAAATGAGGAGTGAGGTAGTTTCCCGTAGCTTTCCTCACTGAGCCAGAAGTTGCTGTTACATATCAGTCTGCGAAGCCCACTGAAATGCACGCACCAACCGACCCTATGAGCAACATTTTCACATCATCCATAGCAGGGACTGGCTGCAGAAGGAATGGAATTACTAGCATCGCTCATACCTCAGTCACATCCATATTGTCAAAGCCAAGGATAAGACAGAGACAGATCAATGAAAGTAACAAAATTGCTCCAGCCCATACCAGAAGACATAGTGCACTGTAAACACTAGGTCCTGCCAGTAAAGGCATATAATAATAATAATAATAATAATAATAATAATAATAATAATAATAATAATAATAATCAAAACAATTGCGTATGCATTGCACCGTATAGTGTTCGAATTGTGTATCTTGATAACATGTTTTGAAGAACTTGAGATATTTGTGGAATTATGAAACTAAGGTGCGCCCCCCACTGCTGATATCCACGAGCCGCCACTGCTGAAAACACAAGCTACGATAAATTCGTGTACCTCTTGAGACGAACCCGCTTACCCCTAGTGGGGTTCCTACAGCACTGTTTCACAAATTGTATGCGGGGTTCCTTTTCTTTCAAACAGTTATGATGAAATGCTTCAAACCGAATCATCAACCAACCTCTCTTTTAGAAAATTATTTTGTTTCAATCGGTTCACCCGGAAGGACGTGGCTTCGATTCACCGTCAGGAAGTCGTACGAGTTAAGAAACGAGATTTCCACTTCCGCGCATGGCCCTGAGGTTGACTCAGCCTACACCAAAATGAGTATCAGGTTAATTCCTGCTGGCAAAGGCGGCCGGGCGTAGAGCTAACCACTCTATCCCACCAAGTGCCGAGGTTACGGATAGTGGAAGCCTTTACTTTCCACCCCTCCAGGGACCTTCATGGCCTGTACGGAGATCACGTTTTTTTTCCAAGTTCGTAAAGGAATATGCATACTAAGACCAACCATCCGTTGAGTGACATTAGTTTTCCTTCGAATGTCCAGTGGTGAATTTAAGGAGCACTATATACAACGAGCAAGGGTTGGTGGTTGGTATGACGGTTAATCTGCTCCTTTGCACTTTTACTTGAAAGTTTATGTCACGGGATTAGTTTTTCCTGCGCGTAGATGGAAATAAATACGCGACTACAAGCTGAAGAGACAGGCCACTAAGGTGCGTCCACACCAAGATGTTTTCGTTAACTTTGTTAATAAACATTGTTAATGAACAATGTTCATGAACATTTCTGTCTGTTAATAAACAAAACAGCGTGTTCATTAACTTTTCGAGCATGTTGATAAACAAAATTTCTTTAACTTTTGTTAATGAAAACTTTCATTAACATTTCGTGTTTTCGTTAACATTTCGGTTCGCACATGCGCAAAGACGCAATTAGAACACGCAAATTTATAGCGCGGAATACAATACATTTTTTATTTTTCGAAATCGACTGTCGAATCGCAAGCAACTCGTATACACCATACAAATACATAAGCGAAGTATAGGAGTATCTCTTACACTCTTTGGTAGGAGTCACCAGTCGCTAGGAATCTTCAAGTTATACTTAGCCTAACATTAATGCAGATGACATTCCGATAAATTTGTATCATTTCTTGCAATTTCAGACCCAATTACTGTCAACAAGAACTGAAAGACTTGTGGGGACATTCTCAGAAAGTTTTGAAAGCCTGCTGCATCATGAATTGAAAGTTCTGACATAGGTCTAAACTTAATTCTAAACGCTTTTCCAATATTCTTCTTTGCCACACTTTGCGTCTGCGTTTTTCTCTAATTGCACTCATTAAAATAATGAAAGCTGCAGCTGTATTTTCTTCTTCCTGACCCTATCCATTGTAACCTCACAAACAGATATTTTGGTGTGGACACAATGTTAAAGAAGTTTGTTAACAAAAGTTTATTTGGTGTGGACACAATGTTTATTAACATCTTGAGAAATGTTTTCGTTGACATTGTTCATTAACTTTGGTGTGGACTAACCATTCTCAGCTGGGTCAGCTTATGAAACCATAGTTTTATTAATATTAGATGACAGTAGTTTTAGTTTGCCTAACCTCTTAACAAGACAGGCTAATAATAAACTGTAAAATATAGTTACCTAAGATTTTGACATTAAAGATCTTTCAGAGATAGCCAGAATGTAGTATCCCTGCTCTACAGACACCACTGTCAGAAAACATCATGTACATGCCTGACAAAGAAATATTCTGCTTCTATTAAAAACTAAAGATGTGAAAACCTGGAAAAATCATAAAACTTCGCCTCCGTTCAGTAATTTTCACCGAATTCATGCTGTGCGCCACAAGGTCATCTTCAACATATGCCGTAGGTCATAGCTTTGTTAAAATAAACAACCTCTTAGAATTACCCTATGTTCATAGTTTAATACAAATCTACTAACGGTGCTTGGATGAAATTTGTAAGATAAGACCAATTATTGACTTAATCAGCGTCCTAACAAATTATCAGTTCCCCAATCCCCCACCCCTTTTTTATCTTTTTTTTTTTTTTTTTTCAGAATACACTATCACGTGATGTATTATAAGAATATGTGGAAGGCCTTAGTTTACAATTTTAAAATAGTAGCTTCCACAAACAATGCAAATGTAATGGCAACTTAAAAATAAATTACCGGTAAGTTACTGGACGACTAGAGTTTCAAGTACAACCATTGTTCGGCAAAGGATTTCTCCCACCCTAAACCGGTTTGTAACTCTTGGGAATAGTTACACAGGGCATAAAAAGTCAAGGCTATTCGCGGACACTGGCGTTTTTGCATATCAGATAAAAAGAGGGAAAGAAAACCAGCTGCAAAAACATGTAAGAACAGTTACAGACTAACAAAACCACCGTTAAAAGAAATTTCCTTATATAAGAGCGTCCTTTCCACATGGCCACAATAAACCCACATGTAAGGGAGGATGGTCCTTCCTAGGTATAAGCGTCATTGAAATTTACAGGGTGAGTCAACCTGTCTACGATGGAAATAAACCTAATGCGGGAAAATATCTGAACTGGAGAAACTATCGCAGCTGCATATAATACTGTATCTTAAACACTCCCTGAAAATACAATCCAACACACGGCAAATCTTTCTTTCTACTCTCTAGCACTGGGCTCATAAAACCAGCAACTCAAGACGTCAACAAATACATATCCACAACGCTGTACAGTCTCAAGTATGCAATATATTACAAATGCAGGCGGGAACCGGTTTCACACGAGGAACAACACTATTCAGAAGATAATTCAATTTACAATAATACTTCTTGTAATGTCAGGAGGTAAAATTTGACCCTACATAATTATTCACTATACGTAAATATTACACAACACACGCCCTTCAGGAATAACATCTGTACAATAGCAACCTTGCCCCAAAATAATTCCACATACACTTAGCTCACTGAAGCTCTCTGGAACCAGTTCAAAAGAAAATACAAGCTCTCGCTATAGAAGAAGAAAGCTGTACTCACATGAGAAACGTTTGTTGAGTTTGTGTAGACGTGCACGCGGCAACACAAATAAAGTCCAATAGGTCACCATAATACGCGCGGCCCGTCTGGCGAGCGCAACACTAGCACTACCACAGCATGCAAGACCGTCTCCTGCTTCGACCGTGCCGTACCGAGTCGCTGGAATACTGACCCAGCATTCCTGCTGCTTTCTTCCTCTACTCATACCGTGCCGAGCCAACAGTATCACGATTGCGGCTGACAGCGAAAATGATCCTGAAACTTTCAAAATGCCCGTTTAGTCTGTAAACAAACATATTAAAAATGAAGTAAGATAGTAGTTTACCGGGCGAGTTAGCCGCTGTGAGCTTGCATCCGGGAGATAGTGGTTCGAGTCCCACTATCGGCAGCCCTGAAGATGGTTTTCCGTAGTTTCATATTTTCACACCAGGCAAATGCTGGGGCTGTACCTTAATTAAGGCCACGGCCGCTTCCTTTCAACGCCTAGCCCTTTCCAATCCCATCGTCGCCATAAGACCTATCTGTGTCGGTGCGACGCAAAGCCACAAGCAAAGAAAAAGTAGCTCGCTACACGGCATCTCTGAAGCTGATTGGAGATGACTAACGCGAATTTGATAAAATCATCAGCCAATGGCTTAGTTCGGGCTTAGTTGATCGTTAAACGTGGAATATGTTTTTTCGGATGATATACTTCGTCAGAAACGGCCCTCTGGTCCGGACCCAAGGCGCCATTTGGGTGCGGGGGGAAGGGGGCACAAAATTCGCCAAAACGTAAGAATTCATTGTTACTGTACTTCAAATGTACAATATTTTAATGTTAATTTATTTACTGTCTGCCTCTGTGGTGTAGTGGTTAGTGTGATTAGCTGCCACCCCCTGAGGCCCGGGTGCGATTCCCGGCTCTGCCACGAGATTTGAAAAGTGGTACGAGGGCTGGAACAGGGTCCACTCAGCCTCGGGAGATCAACTCAGTAGAGGTGGGGTCGATTCCCGCCTCAGCCATCCTGGAAGTGGTTTTCCGTGGTTTCCCACTTCTCCTCCAGGCAAATGCCGGGATGGTACCTAACGTAAGGCCACGGCCGCTTCTTTCCCTCTTCCTTGTCTATCCATTCCAATCTTCCCATCCCCCACCAAGACCCTTGTTCAGCATAGCAGCTGAGGCCGCCTGGGTGAGGTACTGGTCATTCTCCCCAGTTTCATCCCACGACCCAGGACACTGCCCTTGAGGCGGTAAAGATAGGATCCCTCGCTGAGTCCAATGGAAAACCTAACTCTGGAGGCTAAGCAGATCAAGAAAGAAAGAAATTTATTTACTTCTTAACTAAAATTAAAGAAGCCCTTAGATATCCAAGAGGCAAATTCCATGCAGTATTTGTTGATTATGCAAAAGCTTTCGATACGTTAAGCAGACCACTAATAATCGCGAAGCTGGAAGCCATAATGGGGAAAGACAAGCTCACGACTCTGATAAGCAACATACTGACTACAAATTACATACAAAGTGATGACTAGGTCGCGACTTCGAAACTGATGATGCAGACCAATGGAGTACTCCAAGGAGACCCACTAAGGCCCTTGCTGTTTAACATTGCGACGTACGATGTGGTAAAGGTTACTCAACAAGGAATAGAGGATTTAAAAATATACTCAGACGATATGGTCATTGGATTAAGTTCCCTACATGATGTACAAAAAACTGTAGATAATCTAGACAGGTGGGCAAAAGATAACAAGATGAAAGTTAACACAGAGAACACAGTGAAAATGACATTTCGGAAACGTGGCCGAGAGGCCACAAGTGACAGGATATACCTAGGATCTACAGTCCTCAAAACTGTCAATACATTTAAGTATCTAGGACTGACCATGCAAACAACAGCAACAACCTATAGAATTCACATAACGTCTAGAGCAATTGCGGCCACCAAAGCCATATATGATATTAAAACAATTACCAAGCTTTCACTAGAAACTGCTACGAAACTATTCGATGCGAAAATTGCGCCAATTGCCACATATGGACTGGACATTATATGGGATAAACTGGGTCTGGCTGAGCTGAAGATTGAAAGAGTCAAGTAGCGCTTCCTGAAAGCTACTCTGGGAATATCAAAATACACAAAATCAAGGCTTGCATATGAGCTTGCAAAGGAGACCTTCATCGAGGACCTCCGAATGAAGCGAGGGTTTCCATCCACAGACGCTTGGGAAAAATTACTGCAGGGCAAAGTGAAGAAGAGGGAAGATATCTGGCTCGATTTTTACTCATCGGAGGCGATGATGAATAGAACATGGATAAAGACTAATCAAGACATGCGACATTTCGTTAACTCGATGGCGGTCCATGGGTATCACCATAAACTGTGCAACACTGAGTACTTCCATGACCCTGACGAAACCTGTGTTTGCAAGCTGTGCAGTGAGCATTGCAATCGATATCATGTAACATGCAAAAACCGGGGATTATCCATTGCGAACTTCTGTAATAATGAGAGGTGACAGTACATATGACAAACTTTGTTTATACCAGGCACAATTTGTGTGCTGTATCTTTATTTCTTTCTTTCTTACTCTGCTTACCCTCCAGGGTTGGTTTTTCCCTCAGGCTCAGCGAGGGATCCCACCTCTACCGCCTCAAGGGCAGTGTCTGGAGCGTGAGACATTGGGTCGGGGATACAACTGGGGAGAATGACCAGTACCTCGCCCAGGCGGCCTCGCCTGCTATGCTGAACAAGGGCCTTGGTGGGGGATGGGAAGATTGGAGAGGATAGGCAAGGAAGAGGGAAGGAAGCGGCCGTGGCCTTAAGTTAGGCACCATCCCGGCATTTGCCTGGAGGAGAAATGGGAAACCACGGTAAACCACTCCCAGGATGGCTGAGGTGGGAATCGAACCCTCCTCTACTCAGTTGACCTCCCGAGGCTGAGTGGATCCCGTTCCATCCCTCGTACCACTTTTCAAATTTCGTGGCAGAGCAAGGAATCGAACCCGGGCCTCCGGGAGTGGCAGCTAATCACACTAACCACTACACCACAGAGGCGGGCTCTGTATCTTTATTAATGATGATTAATAAAGGGTTTATTATTATTATTATTATTATTATTATTATTATTATTATTATTATTATTATTATTATTATTATTATCATCATCATCTGTTTACCCTCCAGGGTCGGCTTTTCCCTCGGACACAGCGAGGGATCCCACCTCTACCGCCTCAAGGGCAGTGTCCTGGAGCTTCAGACTCTTGGTCGGGGATACAACTGGGGAGAATGACCAGTACCTCGCCCAGGCGGCCTCACCTGCTATGCTGAACAGGGGCCTTGTGGAGGGATGGGGAAGATTGGAAGGGATAGGCAAGGAAGAGGGAAGGAAGCGGCCGTGGCCTTATGTTGGTACCATCCCGGCATTCGCCTGGAGGAGAAGTGGGAAACAACAGAAAACCACTTCCAGGATGGCTGAGGGGGGAATCGAACCCACCTCTACTCAGTTGACCTCCCGAGGCTGAGTGGACCCCGTTCCAGCCCTCATACCACTTTTCAAATTTCGTGGCAGAGCCGGGAATCGAACCCGGGCCTCCGGGGGTGGCAGCTAATCACGCTAATCACTACACCACAGAGGCGGACTATTATTATTATTATTATTATTATTATTATTATTATTATTATAAATAATGAAAATAACACTGTGCCCGTTCGCATCTCGTAGACCATTTACAAAATGGCGGCGTAGGAAGGTATGGCCCATGCGATCTATTAAGGCAATGAACTTCTTATTAATACAGCATATAGGAGACCATGCACGTCACGTTACGGACTGATTTGGAAGACACTGCAGGACAGTAGAGGCTCATTTTGAATTGTTTTGAAAAAAATATAGCAGCGGAATGATTGTTTAAAAATATACTCTAAAAATTTCAACTGCAGAAGTAAGACGCAAATACAAGCGAAGCTTTACATCTGAAGAATATCCTAAACTCCTGAGGAAGATATTAACTGTTTACAATCGGCGATAACATCCGATAAAATAATTCACCTACGTATGTTATAAAGAGACGAGATATCATAGAAATAAATAATTTGTGGTGAGATACGTCTGACTTGGGTCCGGTGAGCAACCACTCTGCGATTGAAGAATAAGGACTCACCATATTGCAGAACCGACAATTTCGTATGAAAAGAAAGTTACCCCTGTGGTTATAAACTTAATATCTATATACGGAGAACTTATTCCAACCGAAGAAAACTTCGTCGTTTAGAATAGCAGTAGAACTAGGGAATATATCATGGCTGATTGCTCCGCAAAAGGAATTTTCTACGCTGTCTGCAGATTTGGAATGATGACTGTTTGCTAAATCTACATGATGGACTGAACTGGGGATATGCACCGGCGAGCCAGAGGACCAGCTGATGATGATTGGACCGGCCAGCCAGAGGACAGGATGATGAGGATGAGCATCGGCGAGCCAGAGGACCGGCCGATGAGGATTGGATCGGCGAGCCATGTGACTAGCTGATGACCAGGAAGACGTTATCCAACCAGAGATCCAGATCCTAACAGAGGGTCTAACCACAACCAAGGAATGGAGCGACAACCAGACCAAACGTAGCATCTGACGAGCTAAGTCCATACATTTTTTTAGTAGAGTAGTTTCTTACAATCTACACCCTCAATCTAACTCCGGCATGTGCTGAATAATTGGTGATATTTATGAATTAAGAACGTGTGTGAAACATAAAGTGAAGTGTGAGATATTTAAGGGTATAAGATAAGATGGCAGTGTAGAATTAGAATTCTATTATATCATAGACAGGCTACCGCACTTGCATACATACAGTAGAAACTAGCATGAGTAAATGAAAGAAGTGTTACTTGTGAAGACCTAATAGCAATGAGTCTATATAGCTAGTGAAATTTCGATTAATCTCGTTTACCTGTACAAAGACTACGTCACGAATTTACCTGCGCGACACAGATGAATATAGTTAAGTTACGTATTCCTTTCTTCATAGAAAGAGGGCATTGAACTCAAACTGCGGTTTTTAAGATAAAAGGTTATTAAAATGCGTTTATTACAAGGCAATTCTAAAATGTTTGGCATATAGTTTTGGGTGTATTCGGCTATATGCGTACGGCAATATGTATGCCGGTGGTATGATAATGTATATTGGAATGGTGTTGAAATGTGGTTATTTCTTGGAGCATATTGAGGAATACTTGAAATACAGATGTTTGTTTATATTCTGCGGTAAGAGAAAGAATTGCTATTCGCCGAGGAAACGTTGTGTTAGATTTACATGTGGTGAGTTTCTGTGCCATATGGAAAGAATATGTCAAAGTGTGAACATCGCGCAGATGATCATTTTAAGGTAAGATTGACATGTATTATGGTAGAATTGTGAATCGTGACAGTTTTTATCTGACATTAGTAAATGGCATGTACCGAGTATAAGAGAGTTCTTTAACATACGGTTTACTAGGCTCATGACTAAGTATACATGTGATATTCTTTGGTGCGGTGACGTTTCAATATAATACGTATTAATTTCATTCTGTACTGTCTATACGAGTTGAGTAGCTCCTACACACGAGAGATATCGAGTTATAGATGATAGCTAAAGCACATTGAGCCGTTGGTCGAGGAGTGTGTGGATCGGAAACTACTTGAACAGTTAGATAGATGTTCATTTCTTTTCACGCAGATATGAGTTAAATTGAAGTGTTTTAAATATAAAGAATAGGATAATGGTTAGTTAGGAGCCATATGTCGTAGGATCTAGGGAGGTATTGTCTTAGCCCGTAAGTTGTTATTTATGCGTATTCAAGATAAGTGACCAAATAATCAGAGTTCAGATTTATGAATGGAAAATTTGGAGAGCAGTTTTACGATTTCACACTCACGCAAGAGTTTGTTTGGGAAATACATACGTAAAGATATGATCAGATTTACATTCGCAATCTGACTTTATCCCATTTAATTTTTATTACGTTTCAATTTAGCAAACCATCCATTTTTATCACAGTGAGATGACTTAAATGTGGTGAGAATAATTTATATAATTAGCGTGACAGTATTCACAACGAGTATTTATATGGAGACCGTGATTGCTCAGTGATCTTTTGAATATAATTAGAGGAAATCAAATACATTTCGGAACATGGCTACCATTATAGAAGTAAATAACTAATATGAATTTGAACATTAAATGAGAAAGAATGTAAATAATTTAAAGCTTAATTATTTTACTTTTATTTGAGCCAGCGCTGACTCTAATCCTTTATGCTTAAATATTATTAAGATAATACTACCCAGAATTCACATTAACTTACATTGAACATGATTTATTCAATAAATTTTCTTATATTTTTCTTTTAGAAACTGCCTGTGTTTTGAATTCCTTTTGGGTAACGGCTAGTTTGTAAGTTAGCTAATAAGTTTTGTAGATATAAGTAATTGATGAGTTTAACAAAAAGAAAGAGATTCTTTTTGAGGTTATCGGCCACAGGTCCTTACTTCAGCGTATAGGTATTCCCATGATGTGCATCTCAACAGACCGAGTCTCTTGCGAAACCACGTAAAAAATACTAACCATATAAAATCACAGATTTTATGAGCGATAGATGGAATACCCTGAGAAGAAATTGAGTTACCGGAAGAACTTGGCACTGACCGCTCGATAGGCGGGTGCAACACTAAACCGGCTCCTTGGCTGAACGGTTAGCATATTGGCCTTCAGTTCAGAAGGCCCCGGGCTCGATTCTCGGCCAAGCCGGGGATTCTAACTGCATCTAGTGAGCCGTATCCTGCCGGCCCGTAATAATAATTGGAATATTATTTGACCCAATATGTAAAATTTATTCATAAAAGTTACAGTCTAACATGTTAAAGCACTGTATCCCAAGATAGTTGATACCGGATGTTGAGCAAGACAGTGAATCGCTGGATATTGCTTCATATTTCCGTATGACCGTGAGAAAGGATAGCGTACCCAAGCGCTGGCAAGGATCGACACGTGTATTAGATGCTGACCAAGCAAGATATTTCAGCCAATGGGAACTTAAGGATTTTGCAAACCTGTAGGCCACATCGCGCCAAATCTTAATTCCAGGATGACCAACGTGCTCAGTTGATAAAGTCAGTTTCTGTAGGTAACCGGTTTTCCACAGTTTCAGAAGTCAGATATATTTGGAAATGTAATATAAAAATTGGTGGAAGAGATTTGCTAGTGTTTGAGCTGGGTTTTGTAAATATATCACAATAAGTATTGTGTCATTATATACGACGAACTCTCTGATTGGTGGTTGGTTCAGACACCCGGGAACCCCAGCATTAATGGCGTCACCGAAGCCTCCTCAGTAACCCAAGCTCTGGAGAGCGTCACTCTGTGTTAAAAACTTGGATAGTGCGGAAGCACCAACTCTGTATCTCTGTGTTAAATGCTTGGATAGTGCGGAAGCACAAACTTTGATTGGTGATCGTGATTAACGTGGTGTTATTCCAGTAATAGTAACTGGCTCTCAATGATACTTTAAATTGTGCAGTTGCAATATTTTACTGTACTTGAGTAAATGGAATAGTATAATTTTGGCAGAGTTTACTTTCAATTGATAAAGACGGTGCTTAGTGACTGCTGAGTAACAAGTGTAGTGGAAACGTGCTATTGTTTCACTACTTCGCGACGGGCGCGTCTTCGCGTGGAACTTCCGTAACGAACCGTGTGCTGCTTTTCAAACTGTATTTTCACCCTTTAAGTGAAGTGTGTAATATATATGTGAATCAGTGTGTTTAGCTGATCTTGTAAAGAGAAAGGGTATTTCGGCTCGCAGCATTAAGCAGCGAAGATATTATCAGCTATAGTCTTCTGTGTTCCAGTGAATTATTTTCCAGCAAGATGATGGATACGCCTGCAGAGGAAGGAAGTGCATTCCCACATATTAATGCTGTGATTAACATGGTGTAGATCCCTAAATCAGTGGGGATGTAAGCTGCTATCGTGGTATCTCGAGAGTCGTCATGTAAATTACAGTAAGGCGCATGCGTTATTTATGGCATGATATGTAAGTTATGTTAAGGTACTAGGGCAGTGTAGATAGAATTTTTAATTTTCATGTAAAGTAAGCCTGACGGCATGTGTTTGTTTAATTTTGTGATTATGATAGATTCGGATACGAGAATAATGCATGTTTATTTTATTTTCATTTTGCTTTATGATTAGATGTTTGGGAAAATGAGGGATTGATAGGATCAGTTGTTGTTTATTTGTGTATGTTATTTAGCGTAGGATATTCCAAGTTTTCCTTAAATATATGCTAGAAGGGCTAGATGGACAGGTTCATTTTTATACAACGTTAGACACGTATTAGTTCATTTTATTTCGGGTTATTCAGAGAGACAGGTATAGCTATTTTGCATTATGCATGGTTTTACAGAAGCTGCCAGAAGGAGCTGCAGAACGTCGTTGTTAAAATAAGATCTTTGAAGTTAAGTTGGATTCTGTTTGCCTGATGGTCTGCCAAGGACATGAACTGCGTCTCATTATCTGGAAAGGCCAGTGGGATTCATGAGAAATAATGAGATAAAAATTGCATGCTGAATTATAATGTATTGGTGCAGGCTGATTGTATGCCTGACAAGATATAGAGTATTGTGCAGATGTGTGTGCCTGCCTAGTGTCTTCTGAGTGTATATTGTGATCAGAATGGACAGTGTTAATTCCAGACTATTGAGTCTGATGTTGTTAAATGGCCCAAGCATGCTAAGAAGGAATGAATATACGTGAGTTTCCGTGTAGCCGATGAAAGGCGTTATTTCATGGCAAGCTGATTCCTGGCCTGTATTTATCTGTAAGTGTGAAGGAGACAGTATTTCCTTGTGGCGGCCTCGGGAGACAAAATCCAATCTTTAGCATAGTGGAGTTCAACATTTCTTTTCAGCTCGTAATCTACCCGGAAGTACATGACGGATGACCGCGCTGTTGAGCGCTCAAACGCAGCAGAAGGAGGCAATGTTGCCCATTGCTTTCTTCGTGATATCAAGGGTTATTTATATGTTTTTCCCTTACAGGATGATGTTTTACATTATTATTTGTGATTGTATACCTTGTCTCGTTGTTTTTAAAGGGAACAGCCCGAGTGCTGAAGTATTGTTGGTTTTTCTAGTTCTGTCTAGATCTTTTGCAGTGAACCGGGATTCACATTAGAATCAGTGTAGCATTTAAGACTTTACTCGATATCCGATGTATGTATATATGTCTAGTTTGATTATTTGAATTGTTGTAAATATAGTGTAGGATTTGCCCCTAGTATTTTGCATAACTTACATAGCGTCCATTGCGTCTTAATTATTTTTCTTTGCGTCGTAACTTTTCTTTATAATGTAACTTTTATTTTTACGGAAATAGTTTGACGATTCTCGGGATTAACTTAACTTTGAAACCGTATCGTTGGGATGCGATAGTGTGAAACTCCATACGGAAATACCACATGTCAGTGTTTGCGTACACTTGTTGCCATACAATATAAACATTGGTCTATAAGAAGAAACTTAGTCTTGATTTATATAAATGTTCTTTGTTGAACTTGTTTTTTTTAATGTCAAATTTGTATGATTATTCAATTAACGTTCTAATTTCGACTTATTTCTAATACTTTGAGTTCATTTTTTTACAAATTATTTTTTTGATTGACTTATTTTCATGTGATATGATCGGGGATATTTATTAATAAATCCATTTTACCCCCTATGATTGTTTCTCATTCGTGTTATACCTCCATTTCCTGTCATTGTTTGCTATTTTAGTGTAGAACTTCGACTTTTATCCTGACCCAATCGACAACCAACCCACACTCTGCCCAACCCTGAGTTAGTCGGATGTCCATACAGGAATGGAGGCATCGTCCTAGAGGGTATTTACCCCTGGGTACGGTACACTAGTTAATTCCCCTACCTGAAGGGCTGAGTGTTTGTGTTCATCTTCATCAATCTCCATGTACAATGAATAATGTTATTAGTTTTTACGTCCCAGTGACTTTTTTACGGTTTTCGGAGACGCCGAGGTGTCGGGATGTTGCCCCGCAGGAGTTCTTTTACGTGCCAGTAAATCTACCGAGAGGAGACCTGCCAAGTTGGGCTCAGAAGGCCAGGGCTCTACCGTCCGAGCTACTCAGCCCGGCTCTCGTGCACATATCGTAGCATAACGGTCAGCATTCTTAGCTGTCGTCCTCGGAGGCCCGGGTTCGATTCCTGTTACTGCCAGAAATTTAAGAATGGCGGGAGGCTGGTATGTGATTGAAATGGTTCATGCAGCTCACCTCCATTGGGGTGAGCCTTAAAAGAGCTGCACTACCTCGGGATGAGGACACAAGTTTGCATTTGCAACACATCAGACTGTATCACCACAGAAACATGCAATAGAAAATAATTATAATCCTCCACATAAAACTGGCGGCAGGAAGCACCTGGTCGTAAATTTTGTAATATTGAAATGTATTTTTAATAATTAGACACTAACAAGTGGTTTTTAAATCATCACGCTGCTTATAATGTACTTTTAAAATTTTTATAACACATCATCCATTTATGTGTCATTTTCCTAGTAATTTTTAGAATGTCTTTCGTCAATTTAACTGTCAACCAGCTGATGATGGTTCAAGAGAACTGAAACATATTCTGATGAAATAAATCAAGTATCAATAATGTAAAGTTGTTTGTAAAGGGCGGAACAATATATTTTTTCTTTTATGAGTACTGTATTTGTAAGTCAATCATCTCATCATCCAAAACATAAAAATCGTACAATACTGTGTCTTATGGCAAATCCGTTGAGGGTCAGATTCCTAAATAAAGGATTATATATACAGGATGAACCGAAATTCCCCCACTCGGGCGTGGCAGCGCGACTCCTCACATGCCAGCAATAAAAAAAAGTCTCTCACAAAAGTTCGTCCTGCGAGTATATTCGTTCGTTCGTAATCTATTTTCCCTCCAGGGTCGGTTTTTCCCTCGGACTCAGCGAGGGATCCCACCTCTACCGCCTCAAGGACAGTGTCCTGGAGCTTCAGACTCTGGGTCTGGGGATACAACTGGGGAGGATGACCAGTACCTCGCCCAGGCGGCCTCACCTGCTATACTGAACAGGGGCCTTGTGGGGTGGGGGTGGAAAGTTGGGATAGACAAGGAAGAGGGAAGGAAGCGGCCGTGGCCTTAAGTTAGGTACCATCCCGGCATTTGCCTGGAGAAGTGGGAAACCACGGAAAACGACCTCCGGGATGGCTGAGGAGGGAATCGAACCCCCCCCCTCTACTCAGTTGACCTCCCGAGGCTGAGTTGGCCCCGTTCTAGCCCTCGTGCCACTTTTCAAATTTCGTGGCAGAGCCGGGAATCGAACCCGGGCCTCTGGGGGTGGCAGCTAATCACACTGACGACTACACCACAGAGGCGGAACCTGCGAGTATATCTGGCAGAAAAAGGATGTTGAAGAGTGGCAATCTGGCAACACTGCAACAACATGTAGGGTAACTACCTCTGTCAGCACAAATTAGTCGTGCTGCGCAGTTGGTGCAGTCATAGAGTTTTGGGTTAGCATGTAGGAGGTCGAGGGGTCGATCCTGGGTCGATGCGTATGTTTTTTTATTTCGTAAATGTAGTCCAGTCCGCCTCTGTGGTGTAGTGGTTAGTGTGATTAGCTGCCATCCACGGAGACCCGGGTTCGATTCCCGGCTCTGCTACGAAATTTGAAAAGTGGTACGAGGGCTGGAACGGGGTCCACTCAGCCTCGTGAGGTCAACTGAGTAGAGGTGGGTTCGATTCCCACCTCAGCCATCCTGGAAGTGGTTTTCCGTGTTTTCCCACTTCTCCTCCAGGCAAATGCCGGGATGGTACCTAAATACGGCCACGGCCTGTAACCTCTCCAAAGGGTAAGGTTACAATTAATAGGTTTAATGAAGAGAAAATGTTTGCTACCGTAATGCATTCACCAAAAGTACTCTACACTAGGCATGTCAACATGTACGAAACTAAATTTGCAAGCACATTAATCACAGAAAATAAACAAACAGTTTAACCAACATGACTATTAAGAAAGGATAACCGGGAAGCAGCTGGGAACCATATCCAGGCGGTGGAAGGTATTGGTAATACTGAAGAAGCGAAGTCAATGTAATCCTAAACTTTACTTAACAATTTAGATTCAATTTCATATATAAAGCAATAGCCAATATACCATTAAAATTTTGACGGCATTATTTCAACAACCATTACAATTTACAGTTTACATGAGGGTAGCATTTAGTTATGAAATTTCTTTTACACCGGAACATCACACATGACGTTCCACTGTCGTGGCGTTACCTTTAAAAACCCAAAACAGTTTGAAATAAATAAGGAAGGTAACGTTATACTAAAGTGAAGAGATACATCTAAGGAGAAAAATATTTACGTATAATCATGGAGCAGAGCATCTTCAGTGGGTAGCCCCCTCAAAAACACTTCTGAGAAAGGGTACCCGACCTAAAGATGAATAATCCACGATGAAGCGGAATGAATGAGATAGTCCCGAGGAAAATATTACTTATAAAGATTACTTCGAAAGGCGTATAACATTTAATTTACAAAACAACAAACGGGAACTATCTCTTGACAAAGTGAGGTGACTTACCGAAACGGCTAAGTCATAATTATAACATTTGGAAGCAGAAGGAAACACGGGTACGCTCCGGCAAGAGAAATTAAATGAAACACTACATCTGAAACTGAATACCTGAAAAGTTAAAAAAAATAATCAGTGCTTACCGGATGGCGGGGGCAAGAAGACCCGTACCTTGGAAGGTGACCGTTCCCTTCACTGGTCAAACAGAAAAGACGCCCTCGCAGAGCAAGGCTCCAGCGACAACGCTTCTCCCCGGAAATTATGAAATCTTACCACGGCCAATGAGCGTACGATGTTTTCATTCACCTACCAATCACATTTCCTTTTATTTTCTCCAATAGGAGTGCAGAAAAAATAGTGCTGAAAAAGAACATTTAGGAAGCCTCTAGAAATTACGAAATTGATGCAACTTTACGAAACCGGAATGCTCCCACGCCGATGTGGCGCGTGTGGTACAGGATGCACCAGAATTACCATGACAATCAAATAATTTTAAAATCATATCAACTTCAAACAAATCAAACAATTCCAAAATTCATATACTGAGGAGAAACCAAAACAAACAATTGAATAAATACTTTACATACACAATTCATCGCCGTCTTCCGAGTCCAAATAATCAAATCCCAATAATCACAACATACTCCCCCCCTTTAATTTGGAGCACAGCTCCAAAAATAAAAATTTTATTCACAATTTTAGCAGTCCAGTTTCTGCATAGTTTAGAAAATAACAAAACACCTTAAAAATAAAACGCTGAAAAACAAAGGAAAAATGTCACTGAAGACAAAGGACATATAACAATGTTCTTTGAAACAGAAATCACATAAAATATACACTAAAGAGATTTTAAAAAAATTTCTTTTTTCTGTTCTTATGTTCATAAAACACCACACTGAAATTATTTTCTTTAAAAAAACTGAAACGTTCCCTGAAAAAAAATTTAACACAAAATAAGAGACATCTTTTGGATTGAGTTCTTGGTTTTTCATTTTATTTACACCATAGCACCACGAGTTCTTGCTGTTGATGTGACTGACGACGCGGCCGCTGTCTTCAGCCTCCACATTACAGTTCAAACTGGGTGACTGCGCACAGCCTAGCACGACTGGCGTCATTGGCATATCTGGTTACAGCGCTGTAAATTGACATGTCCAAGTATAGGTGATATCACGTGCCACTAATGGCCACGTCAGTGTATGTCTGGTAACTATTCAGAATCAAGACATGGGATGATGGTCACCACCATGCAGACGGTTCCCTCTTGCACTAGGGACGTCAAGTTGTCAGGCAGGAACAGTAATTGTCATCTGTACATCAGGTCACTGGAATGCAGTGCAGAACGGAAGGGCCCAAGACATAACGTACCTGTTCACTAGGCACGACAGCAGAAATGGGGATAGTATCCCCCTCCGGCCACTGCAACAGAAATTTATCCGCAGCAGACAGGGAATATAAAGCTAAAGCCACCCTGGTGGACAAGAGCTTGGAGGCACCTAACCGGTGTCTCCTCGACCTTCCTTTGGGAGGTTCCCCCACAGGTTTGGGACTATCTTAGCCCCCCCATTCAGGCAAGCACTATGGACACCTTAAGATGAAATTTCGGAAATAGTTTAAAGAAACTCAAAAACTCTACCGGAGTTTACCCTGATTTCACAATTTGACAACAATCCCTAGTTACGAAGATCTTAATTCTACCCCACAATACATACTAAATTATATCTAATATGATAATAAATGACCTTTCCATTACAACTAAAGAGACTTAACTAAATAATCAACTATAAAACCCGAAAAATTGCGCGCACTAATTAATTAAAAATTTGCTTACAACCAATTCCTTATCACTACCCCAAAACAAAATAGTTTCTAAAGTATTATCTCATAACTAGGGAATTTTTATCTGAGATAAATGCACACGGCTGATCCTCTTTCTTTCAGGATCACTGACTAACAATGACACAGGGTTAAAAATTTCAAAATTGTGCAGGGACCTCGAAATCTGGGGGATAACTTGCTAATTACATGGTCCGCAGCACTACTAATGGGATGAGTCTTTACATAGACCTGGTCACCCACAGACAGATTGTGCGGTCTTCGCCCGTGATTATAGTTACGTTGAACTTTAGCGTAATAAACCTTCAAATTTTTACGCGCACAATGCCAAGCAGCACGGATCGTTTCTGGATTAGCGACATCAGGCAGGAGATCGTTAATGGACCACAGATTAGAAAGTGGAGAATTAGGGGTGAACGCTAGCATTAATGAAGCAGGAGTTTGCTTGTGACTTTCATGAACAGCAGTATTGAAAGCAAATGATAGCCAATTAAGTGAAGAATCCCACCTTGAGTGGTCAGAAGAATGGTATGCAATAAGAGCAGATCTTAGGTTCCGATTAACTCTTTCAGCATAATTAGGCCTGGGATAATAAGGTGTGGTAGTCACATGAGAGATAGATAGGTCAAAACAGAAATTACGGAATTGCACAGATATAAAAGCTCTAGCATTATCACTCACCAAAAATTGACAAGGTCCAAATGAAGCAAAGATCTGTTTTAAGCAAGAAATAGTAGTACTAGCATTAGCCATGCGAGTAGGAAACAGCCATGTAAAACGCGAGAACGCATCAGCACACACAAGTATGAAACGATGGCCGGTCCGTGAACACGGAAATGGTCCAATGTAGTCGATAAATAGTCTCTCCATTGGGCGAGAAGCTTGCTCAGATGACAACAGACCAAGGCGGGTATTAGGAGCGGGTTTACTGATGTTACAGGTTTTGCAAGCTTTGACCATTGTGCGAATTTCACCATCCATAGATTTCCAAATAAAATGCTTACGAATTCTCTCTCTGGTTTTAAATACACCAAGGTGTCCGCCAACAGGGGATTCATGGAAATATTTGAAAAGAGCAGGGACTAAATTAGAAGGTACAACAATTTTGGGGTCTCTGCGCCCACGAGCAGGACAACACAGAACACCATTTTTTAGGACATACGGTTTGACGTGTTCACCAGATTTAATCCTGTCAATAATACCCTTCAATTCAGGATCGTCTTCCTGATGTTTAGAAATATCTTTGGAAAGGACAGGGGAATTGGCCAAAACCACATTTACAAAGGCCGAAATTTGTTCAGGAGAGGGATGAGCGGATTCTAATTGAGGATCAGAACTGCCAGGGTAGAACATCCTACTAAGAGTGTCAGCAATAATATTTTGAGTTCCACGAATGTGACGAGCTTCAAATTGAAAAGCTGAGATGCGTACTGCCCAACGCGCAAGACGACCAGTTCTTCTTGGCTTGGCCAGTACCCAACTCAATGCCTGATTGTCTGTTTCAAGATCAAAAGGTAGATGTTCAAGATACATTATAAATTTCTCCAAGGAGAAAACAACAGCTAAGGCTTCCAACTCATATATAGAATAGTTGCGTTCAGCAGGATTTAGACTACGGGAAGCATAAGAGATAGGACAACGTCCATCTTCAAATTCCTGAAGGAGAGCACCAGATATACCTGTAGATGAGGCATCGGTTTGGAGAATGAAACGTTTAGAAAATCTGGCATCGCCAGCACAGGAGTATTACATAAAGCAGATTTCAGATCATAGAAAGCTTCAAGTTGGGCATCACCCCACTCAAATTTAGCATCTTTTCTCCTCAAGCCATTTAATGGGGCTACTCTTTCAGCGAAATTGGGGATAAATTTACGGAAGAAATTACCATACCGAACCTAGCGACAGCTTTGACATCTTTAGGAGTAGGAAAATTTTGGATAGCTGCAGTACGAGATTGGTCAACCGAAACGCCTTTCTCGGACACGATATGGCCTAGGAAGGACATCTGAGGCTGTGCGAAAGTCACTTTTCTACCCTTAAGGGTTAGTCCTGCTTTACGGAGTATTTCAAGGACTTCATTGATATGAGCAAGGTGTTCTTCAAAAGTTTCGCTAAAAATTACCAAATCATCAAGATAATTATAAACGAATTTGAATGTAATGTCTGACAACACGTTATCCAGCAGCCGAGTCAAAACAGCGGCTCCCGTTGCCAGTCCGAACGGCACGCGCTCAAATTCATAGAGGTTCCAGTCAGTAGCAAAAGCTGTGAGATGCTTGGATTCCTCAGCAAGAGGTATCTGATAGTACGCCTGATTCAGATCAAAAGTGGTAAAAATTTTGGCATTAGCAAACCAAGAGAAACAAGAGCGCAAGTCAGGAAGTGGAACAGATTGAAGCACAACTCGCTTATTCAATATTCGATAGTCTATTACAGGCCGAAAACCACCCTGTGGTTTAGGGACTAGGAATATGGGAGAAGAGTACGCAGATTTAGAAGGACGTATTACACCATCAGCGAGCATTTGGTCGATGATAGCCTTAAGGGCTTTCATCTTAGGAGGCGACAACCGGTACGGAGGAGAACGAACAGGTACATTGTCAGTTACTTCAATTTTATATTCCAAAACATTGGTCACACCTAACTTGTCAGTGAACACATCAGGAAATTTATCACAAAGATTCCTAAGCTGGTTGGCCTGGTCATCAGGCAAATGATTAAAGTCAAAAGCTTTTGGTTCACTTGTGTCCTCAGACACAGCACTGACATGATAAGGAAGGATAGGAGAACGGTTACACAATTTAAAGATCCTCATGGAAAACTTAAACTGGAATTCATTATATTGAAGATCCAAAACCATACCAGTTTTGGCAATAAAATTTGCACCGAGAATGAAAGGACAAGATAAATCTTTCACCACTACCACGGGCATTTTCCATGTGAAATTACGTATTGTAATTTTGAGATTCAGACTTCCAATCAAATTCAAGGAATTAGAATTAGGTTAAAGACACAGGTTTTAAAGCAGGGAACATACAAATAGATTTCACAGAGTTATACAAATTTTCACTCATCAAGGTGAGGCTACTTCCAGAATCAACTAGAGCACAAACTGGTTCATTGTTCTCTTCTAGGCAAATGTAAGGTAATTTACATGGAGGAATAGCAGAAATACCACAAGATTTTGGAAAATTGACACTAGGGTCAGACTGAAGTTTATAATCGACTACAGGGTCGGGTAAATCATCAACTAATTGACAGCGATAACAGACGAAACATGAAGGTACACTATAAGTTTTGGCACCAGGATCGGCGGCTAGTCATCTGGGATTACTATTACCAGAACGCCCAGAACCGGAAGAATTGCGAGGACACTGTCTTGAAAAGTGTCTATTTGACCCACAATATCTGCAAGAACTAGTGGAGGGAGAAACTCTATTCTCATTAAGATTTGAATTGCCTAAGGGCTCAATCTTAGGACAATTCCTTTGGAAATTTTGAAGTTGACCACCCATGACAGGTTTTGAATTGCCTAAGGGCCCAATCTTAGGACAATTCCGCTGGAAGTGATCCGTAGAACCACAACTATAACATGCACGTGAATTACGTGGCTTGGAAGAAGTAGAAACGGTACTAGTGACCTGAAAAGACATGCTCACAGGAGGAGGAGCTAACGCGACTCGTAACTCGTCGGCATACCTAATGCCTTCAGCAGAAACAGTAATAGCTTCCAACTGAGCGAACGTAGCGGGTCGTGATGGCAGAGCAAGATGCGACCGGTAATTTGGTGCAAGACCCTCAATAATGCTAGCAACCATTTGAGACTCAGAATAGTTTAGCATGAAGATCCGAGCATTGAACTTAATGTCCTGGATGTATTCCGACAATGTTTCATTCAAATGCTGTACTCGAAAATAATGCTTCTGAACCAAAGGAGACAAAGCACGGGAAGGAATAAAAAACTCAAGCACATGTGCATGAAATTGGTCAACTGTCCACTTTTCTGAAATGGCTCTTATGACATGCTCAGAAAGAGCTCCAGATACATGTTGATATAAGACTTGGAAGAAATTGTCACGACTTAAGGAATACACTATACTCTGATCTTTAAATTCAACCAAAAAACGTAGAAACACTATGACATCGTCAATTGAATTAGCGGTGAACTTAGATACACCCTTAAATATAGCAGTTAATGGGTGAGGCAAGTTTGAAACAATTTGAGAAGCAGCAGGATTAGTTACCTGAATAGCACTGGATTGGCTACAAGAAGGTATCACAGTAGTAAGGAAATCTTGATTAGAATGCCCTTGGGATAGGGTAGGTGTACTAAAAGTGAGGTTAGGACTATGGTTAGATTGCATAGAAACCGGCACAGATATTCGCATTTGCGACACATTTTCACACATCTGTGACAACCCTGAAGAATTTACTACAGGTGACACTTGGACATGGGGATATCTTTGTACAATAGGAAGAGAAACAACTTGGGTCGCAACCGGAGGATGAGATAAAGACACAGTAGAATTAACAGTTCCCATAGGAACAGTTGACATAGCAACTTGCGTACAAGAAGCACCACTATCATTATTCACGGGCAGAGAAGCACTGGTAAATACAGCAGGAGAAGATTGCACGGGAATATCATTACAAGTGACCACTGCACTAACTTGTGAAGCAGTAGATATAGATACAGTATCACTGTCACACGTTTCAAATTGGACGGGTACATTAACTATTGAACTTGAGCTAGGCAAAGAATTACCTTCCAGCAATCCAACAAATTTATCAAAAATATCACAAAACTGCAATAACAACGATTCGCACTCACATCGCTCATCTTCAGATAAATTATGCGCCAACAAATCGCGAATCCTGTCCACGTAATGCTGCACTTGGCCTTTCGCACGTGTTAACTGTGCATCGGACGGTTTAGAAGAACAAAATGACATAATAATGGCTTTATATTCTACAATTTTATCTCTGACAATCGACAAAGATGCGCACACTTCATCTGTTGATAACCCTGGGACAAAAACAGGTTCATTTAGCGATTGTTTCAACAAGCTCGTGTCATCCTTAACATTTCCTGTCGAATTCAACTTATGAATACGAAGTTCGTAAGCTAATTCCTCCTTCCTCAAATGGAACGGACCTGGGATAGCACGAGACATGTTGATAAAAAAGGAAACACTACGAGATAATACTTGAATTAAATTTTAGGTTATAATCACCGAATTACCGTCAACTTTGCTTCTTCAGCAACCCAAAACTCTGCTAACATACTGTAACCTCTCCAAAGGGTAAGGTTACAATTAATAGGTTTAATGAAGAGAAAATGTTTGCTACCGTAATGCATTCACCAAAAGTACTCTACACTAGGCATGTCAACATGTACGAAACTAAATTTGCAAGCACATTAATCACAGAAAATAAACAAACAGTTTAACCAACATGACTATTAAGAAAGGATAACCGGGAAGCGGCTGGGAATCATATCCAGGCGGTGGAAGGTATTGGTAATACTGAGGAAGCGAAGTCAATGTAATCCTAAACTTTACTTAACAATTTAGATTCAATTTCATATATAAAGCAATAGCCAATATACCATTAAAATTTTGACGGCATTATTTCAACAACCATTACAATTTACAGTTTACATGAGGGTAGCATTTAGTTATGAAATTTCTTTTACACCGGAACATCACACATGACGTTCCACTGTCGTGGCGTTACCTTTAAAAACCCAAAACAGTTTGAAATAAATAAGGAAGGTAACGTTATACTAAAGTGAAGAGATACATCTAAGGAGAAAAATATTTACGTATAATCATGGAGCAGAGCATCTTCAGTGGGTAGCCCCCTCAAAAACACTTCTGAGAAAGGGTACCCGACCTAAAGATGAATAATCCACGATGAAGCGGAATGAATGAGATAGTCCCGAGGAAAATATTACTTATAAAGATTACTTCGAAAGGCGTATAACATTTAATTTACAAAACAACAAACGGGAACTATCTCTTGACAAAGTGAGGTGACTTACCGAAACGGCTAAGTCATAATTATAACATTTGGAAGCAGAAGGAAACTGAATACCTGAAAAGTTAAAAAAATAATCAGTGCTTACCGGATGGCGGGGACAAGAAGACCCGTACCTTGGAAGGTGACCGTTCCCTTCACTGGTGAAACAGAAAAGACGCCCTCGCAGAGCAAGGCTCCAGCGACAACGCTTCTCCCCGGAAATTATGAAATCTTACCACGGCCAATGAGCGTACGATATTTTCCTTCACCTACCAATCACATTTCCTTTTATTTTCTCCAATAGGAGTGCAGAAAAAATAGTGCTGACAAAGAACATTTAGGAAGCCTCTAGAAATTACGAAATTGATGCAACTTTACGAAACCGGAATGCTCCCACGCCGATGTGGCGCGTGTGGTACAGGATGCACCAGAATTACCATGACAATCAAATAATTTTAAAATCATATCAACTTCAAACAAATCAAACAATTCCAAAATTCACATACTGAGGAGAAACCAAAACAAACAATTGAATAAATACTTTACATACACAATTCATCGCCGTCTTCCGAGTCCAAATAATCAAATCCCAATAATCACAAGAGGCCGATTCCTTCCCTCTTCCTTGTCTGTCCCATCCAATCTTCCCACTCCCCTGCAAGGGCCCTGTTCAGCATAGCAGGTGAGACCGCCTGGGCGAGGCACTGGTCATCCTCCCCAGTTGTATCCTCAGACCCAGAATCTGAAGTTCCAGGACACTGCCCTTGAGGCGGTAGAGGTGGGATCCCTCGCTGAGTCCGAGGGAAAAACCGACCCTGGGGGGTAAACAGATTAAGAAAGAAATAAATGTAGTCCATGTGGTATGGTATCTGGCATCTTAATCGTCAACAGCGATTGCAACGGGTCCTCTAGAAACCATTTGCACTTACATACTACGACCCTTGAATTGGAGGAACAATCTTTTTCATTGGTCAGCTTTGAAAGACGCCCTTTCCACGTCGTGGGTGTGAATTTATTCGCTGTTGACGATTAAGATGCCAGATGCCATACCGCCTGGATTATATTTATGAAATAAAAAGCGTACGCCTCAACACGGATCGACCCCTCGATCTCCTGCATGCTAACCCAAAACTCGATCCACTGCACCAACTGTACAGTACAACTAATGTGTGCTGACAGACGTAGTTACCCTACATGTGGTTACAGTGTTGCCAGATTATCACTCTTCAACGTCATTTTTTTGCAGGATATACCCGCAGGACGAACTTTTGTGAGAGAATTTTTTTATTGCTGGCATGTGAGGAGTCACGCTGCGACGCCCGAGCGCGCGAATTTCGGTTCATCCTCTATTGTGTGTAATGGGAGAATGTCAACCTTCTGGTTATAGTTTTGGTATTATGAAGCCTCATTGGAAAATGTAGTATTCTTACTACCGTTTCTTTATTACTTTTTGAAACAAGTAGAAAAGTACCGAAAATAGTGAGAATTGCCAATAAATTATACGTTCATGGGCGCATGAACCATACTGGGGGGAGGGCGAAAAGAAAAAAGATATTATTTCGGGACTTACAATAACTTCATCCATATACATCGAGAGGGAGAGGGCAGAATGACGTAATGGGTCTAACAAAGATTCCATTACTAGTGCGGATCTTTACCACCCTAATCCTTTTATCCTGACCAGAAAAACCTTGAACAATTCTGCCCAACGGCCATACTAAAAGAGGACTTGGATCTCGCAAGAGAACCAAATCGCCTTCGTTAATGTTGGGTTACTCAAATTTCCATTTGCTCCTTACCTAAAGCTGCCCCAGGTATTCCAGGCGCCAGAGCTGCCAGAATCTTTCACGAGCAGCCTCTACTTTTCTCCACAAAATCGGCAGAGATAAATCTAGTCTTCGGAGCAGTGTCGGAGGAGAGGAGACCATAGATTGCCCTATCAAGAAATGTGAAGGGTTAAGGGGAAGAAGATATTGAGGGTCCTGAGATAAAGGGGTGAGTGGCCTAGAATTTATCACAGCTTCAATCAAAATAAGTAGCGAATTAAATTCTTCATAGGAAAGAAAAGATGAATTCAAAGTTCTCTTTAAATGCCGCTTAAGAAGTTTAACACAAGATTCCCATCTGCCTCCATGGTGGGGACCATATGGGGGAATAAAATTCCACTTAAATCCCTTTAAATATGCAAAATTTTGAATTTCCTGCTGAGCTGAAGAAGAAGCAATAGCTCGCCTTAATTCTTCAGAGGCTCCACAAAATGTTTTAGCATTGTCAAAAAAACTTCTGAGGGGAACCCTCTACGAGAAAAGAATCTAGAGAAAGCAGCTAAAAAATAGGAAGTAGTAGCATTGGTAACAAGCTCAAGATGTATAGCCCCAGTGACCATACAAACAAACAGAACAACATAAGCCTTACCTAAAGTCTTAGAGGCAGGCCTTAGACGATTACTTATATAAGAAAATGGACCAGCATAATCAACACCGATGTACTCAAAAGGGCGACAGGGTTGAGATCTAAAAGAGGGCAGGTCACTCATGAGCTGAGATGAAGGTATGGGATAAGCACGAAAACATTTTACACATTTACGTATCACAGAATTAACCTCATGAATCCCGTTAATAATCCAATAATGTTCACGAATAAGGTATAGCAAAGTGCGAGCACCGGCATGCAAATGCTGATAATGAAATTGTCTTATAATCAATTCAGTAACGTGATGCTTAGAAGGTAAGATGACGGGATGCTTCTTATCCTCTGATAGAATAGAAGAAGACAACCGACCACCTACTCGTAAGAGATTATCTTGATCAAGATAAGGAGACAACGACAGAAGTTTACTGACCTTTTTTAAGGGAGTGCCCTTACTAAGTGATCGAAACTCCTCCAAAAATACTTCTTGCTGCACTAAAAACAATATTTTATTAGTAGCTGTTCTCATTTCCAAGGCAGTTAAAAAGTCTCGAGGCCTTAAAGGCTGATCTAATACAAAAAATTCCATCTGAGAACATAAGCCATAACTCTTACGAGCTTGTGAAAAGTGGAAAATTTGTGAAGCAATGGATAAGTTGCAATAGCAACATGCGCAGAAATTAAAGTCGTGCGAACAATTTGCTCAACAGACTCTAAATTAGGATGGCTAGGCCATAGAGAAGTAGGTTGAACAAGCCAAATAGGACCGTGCCAATATAAGGAAAGGTTAGCTAAACGCCTAGGACTACAACCTCTCGAAATCACGTCAGCAGGGTTCTCGCGAGTAGGAACATACCGCCAGGAGTCTACTGAAGTTTGTTCCTGAATTTTAGCAACTCTGTGAGAGACAAAGGATTGCCAGTGATATGAAGGCTTAGCAAGCCAAGGCAGAACGATAGTCGAATCAGTCCAGAAAAAGGTTTGAGAGATGTGAACCTTTAAATTTTGAAGTAGTTTATTGGACAATTCCGCAGCGAGTAGGGCTGCACAAAGTTCTAACCGAGGCAATGAAACGACCTTCAAAGGGGCTACCTTGGATTTCGAAGATACAAGATTGGAAAAAAATGGTTCGTTTCTCGAGACAAGGTAAGCACAACACCCGTATGCCTTCTCAGAACTATCAGAAAACAAATGGAGTTCCAGAATATCAGCAGGGGGATGCTTAATGAGAACTCTAGGTATAAAAATAGTAGAAACCTCAAGAAGGCTGTCTCTATATTTAATCCATTTTTGAAGATAACTAGGGGGGACAACTTCATCCCAAGTAGTTTTCAATGCCCACAACTCCTGCATGAAAAGTTTAGCCAGGACAACAATAGGAGCTAAATATTGCAAAGGGTCATAGATTTTTGCAATTTCAGAAAGGATTTGACGTTTAGTGATAGGCGGCTTTGAAGAGAGTGTCAATTTATAAGTGAATATATCCTGCTTAGGACTCCAATATATCCCAAGAGCCTTAATGGTAGTTTCTTCCTTAAACAATTCTACGCAATCATTAATCAGATCTCTATCCTTAAAGGCGTTTAAAAATAGGTCGTGATTGGAACACCACTTGTGTAAGACGAATCCACCACCTTCAAGCAATTGAATCAAACCCTTAGCAACCTGGGCAGCTTCTGAGATTGAATAGAAAGAGGACAAGAAATCGTCCACATAAAAGGATGTAGTTAGAGCCTGACTTACCTCAGGAGGAAAGAGATGGCCATCTAATTCAGCAAGATGATGAAGAGTTCTGATCGCCAAAAAGGAGGAAGGTTTCAATCCATAAGTTAGAGTTTTTAACCTGAAGAGCTTTAGCGGTTTCTTAGGATCATCACGCCAGAGAATTCTTTGCAGGTCACGTTGAGCGGGATCAATCAGAATTTGCCGATACATTTGTTGAATGTCAGCCATCACGGGAACCGGGAATAATCTAAAATTTAACAAAATAATAGATAAATCAACTTGAATAGAAGTACCAGCCAAAAGAGTATCATTTAAAAAAGTTCCTTGATCATCCAGGGCTGAACCATTAAATACCACTCGTATTTTCTTAGATTTTTCATTCCCACTCTTCCAAACCGGATGATGATTAAGATAGACAGAATCAGTAAGAATAGTGTCTTCAAATTTCCTTACTACTTCCATGTGATTTAAAGCTTCATACTCTTCCATGAATTGAGCATATTGGAATTTAAGACAGGGATCATTCCTAAATTTCGATTCAATAGCTATCATGGCCTTAAGAGCACGAGGCTTAGTATTACTTAAAGGAGGGGGATTGGAGACACGAGGAAGTTGAACCACGAATATACCATCACAATTACGAAAAGCAGTTTGTTTATAAAGTTGTTCACAAATATGCTCCTGCTCAGAGAGTTGAAGTGAATCTAAAGAACATTCTTCCAATTTCCAAAATCTTTCCAGATTATGTTGATCCTGAGCGGAGATGAAATGACATTGAGGTTTAATAGCTATAGGATTCTTAGGGAGGCGCCCGGTGAGAATCCAACCCAGCTTAGTTTTACGGGCAAACACATTAGGCATGATTTGCACCTTCTCAGGCAATAATAATTGCCAAAAAATATCAGCACTTAATAAAAGATCTATAGGTGCACTCTCAAAGAAACTAGGGTCTGCTATTTCAACTTGAGGGAGAATGGCCCAGTCTTTAATATCGAAGGAAAGATGAGGTGTGTTACTACTGATAACTTTCATAGCTGAACAATTCAAATTAAACAATGCATTGCTTTGAATAGAGTCCCTTATACAGATCCTAACAAAGCTAGTAGAACATACTTTGTTGTTATTGATGCCTATGACCTCCACATCGGTGGGAATTTTTTGTAATCCTAACCTTTCTATCAGATTTTCACTAATAAAGTCGTGGGTGACTGCATTATCCAACAGACATCGAACAGAGTTCCTCTGACCTTCGGAATCCTTTATCTGAACAACCGCTGTGGAAAGCAGTACTTGAGAACCTCGCAAAGTGGATGTGCCTTGAGTAAAGGTTTGTGCACTAGCAGATGGAATACTGCCTTGAACAGAGTCTGCCGATGAAGCATTAACTCCAGTTTTGATATGACGGTGTATTAAAGAATGATGTTTAGAGCCACAATGCTTACAAGAATTAGTAGAGTTGCATTTCTTTAGCAAATGATTGCTGGATAGGCAATTAAAGCAACGCTTGTTTGCCTGAAGAAATAACCTCCTGTCAACTATGGACAGCGATTTAAATTTAGGGCACAAATATAATAAATGACCTTCCGAACCACACCTGCATTTGGCATTTTTGGTCTGAACATTCAACACCTGAGGTTTTGAAAATGATTTGAATTTTGAGACCTTTGTAGGCAGCGGAAGTTTATTCGTCAATTTTGAAGGCTGACCATTCATTTGAAAATCAACAGCTGAAAGAATCTGACATCTCTGCTTTAGAAGTTGAATTAGATTTTTATAAGTAACTGTTTGAGAATTGGAAACCTCAGACTCCCAGATTTTTAAAGTATCCTGATCAAATTTAGAAGAAACCAAATATACTAAAAAAGTATCCCAGTGTTCAACCGGTTGGTTTAAAATCGCCAAAGCCTTAACATGGAGTTCAACAGTGTCTAATAATGTTCTAAATGTTTGAACATTATCTACTCTTGTAGCAGGTAAATTAAATAGGGCTTGCATATGCCGATGTATCCTCAGACGGGGATTAGCATAACGTTCCTTCAATAATCCTAGAGCAACCTTATAATTATCATTAGTAAGAGAAAGAGACTCAACGAGTTCCAACGCCGAACCCTGTAACGAAGAACAAAGGTAGTGACATTTTTGAATGTCAGGAAGCGACTCATTCTGGTTGACTAAAGAGTCAAACAATTCAAAAAAGAAATCCCATTCGTCTTCATTACCGCGAAACGGAGGAAGCTGAATTTTAGGCAAAGAGGCCTGAGCGGGACTGTCAGGAGTTTTCAACAATCCTGACCGGGGAGTAGAATTTGAAAGTTCTTCCTGCTTTAAGGAATGAGTAAGACGTCTAATAATTTGAACGGCTTGAGCGTGTCCTTCATAATAGAGGTTCTCAACCTCCTCCCTATCAACTGACTGCTCCGGACATTGAATTTCTAAATTCGTTTGGGCTTCATCATAACGACTGTAAGCCACCTCATAATTTCTCAACCTTTGAACAAGATTGTCAACATAACAAGTTTCGTATTCCCAGCTGGCAAGGAACTTACGAAACAGGCTTAGCTGTCCCTTGTAGGCTGCGCGAGCACGTATCAGCTTGTCCTCGGGCAGCATGCTAGCTTTCGGGTTAACTGGGGCAACTGCAGGCTACATCAGGAACGCAATGAAGTAATTACAAAATCACCTTCTGAAACAATAACAATTCAAAATGAATACAAAATAGTAAGAAACCGAAATCTGCTGATCCTGGTCACGGCACCATATGGTAAAACCAGGAAAGGACAAAGAGTAATTCCCAGTTTTACGGGAATGAAAGATAAAGGATCAGCAGTCAACAACATTTATTATAATCTTTAGAAAAAAACAACAATAAATAATTTGAATAATTTGATCAATGATTAAATTCGAAATTCAAGTAACGTACACCTAGCCTTGAACCGAACTGACCACCGGCTGTGCACATAATAGTGAATATAAATTGAAACTGACAAAATTCAGCATATCTGAAGTTTACATTAATGTGGAAGGCTGGCACAAGCCAAACCAGTATTGAAATTTAACAGAGTAATAAATGAATATTCAAAACATCAAATGACGAAGCTAAATAGAAAAAAAAGTTGCTTTAACAATAGATTGAAAAGGACTGGAAAGTTAACAACGAACTTGAGGCAGACTTGCAGCATTAAATTCTCCACCGGGGAGGTAAAATTAAAAATAATGAAAACATTAAGCTTTCAGATTAATAGTCTAACACTGCAGTGTAAAAGACAAATCCTTTTAGGCAAACCAGTTCAGTAGAAAATGTCATCTTCAAGATCAGACATGCTGACAAACGTAGATTTAAAATGTTCATAAAAGTAAAGCAGAATGCTAACTCCAGACTGGCATTAATGAAATTTAATAAAATAGAACTGCTGAACAGGCCAGCTGGTGCGGAGTAGAAGGTACTCGGCTTGACATACTTTCGTTTATACAAGAGGGCGAGCCCATGTCAACGGCCCCAAGCAGGGCGAAGTGAATACATGTCGTGAGAAATGCCGCTTCTAAACACCCGGCGAGGCTAACAGGCTGGATGCGTAGTCCGTATGGACATTGCTAAGAATTGGCAATTCTAGTGAGCTGCCCGAAGCAAAGTGAGGAGCCGAGTCCTCGCGACGAGTCCTCAAGTCGAGTCCTGGAGCGGAATCCAGGTGCGGAGTCCAGGGCGGAGTCCAGATGAACATGTTGAGTGGCAGTCCTTAAGAAGCACTGCAGAAGATTCCAGATTCAACAAAAAGTAGTGCTGCAAGACTAACAGTAGTAATTACTAAAAAGTACGTGAGAAACCTTATCATAAAATACAAAATAATGAAAGAAGAGAAGTCCAGAAAGAATATTCATGATTTCCACACAATTAATAATATAATAAAGGCAAGGGAAAAACAGAAATAACCAATGAAAAAATAGAAAGACGCGGAAGAATACATTCTCGGTACCAGAAGGGGACAAGTTACCGGTGACGCAAGCAGTCATGTGAAGGTAATGTGACCAATCAACAGGCGACGTAAAAATGACGTAAGTTAGCGAAGCGAGAGGAAGAAAATAAGCAAAAAGTGTTCGTATGACCTGTGACATGATTGCACGCCAAGGGGAACTTGTTATAAATCAACAAAAAATAACTAAACGTAACATAATTAAAGGTAAGCACAACATCAAACTTAAATTCAAACAAGTAGAAAAGTACCGAAAATAGTGAGAATTGCCAATAAATCATACGTTCATGGGCGCATGAACCACATGTAACGACACAGCGATGTACTCGGGACAGAGCATGCGGGAGGTGCGAACGCGCAGACATGTGACAGCAATCGATGGGTGCATTGAAATCACGATTTCCAGCATTTCCTGTCATAGACAGTTCTTCTGTTCATTAACAAGGGCCAATTCCACATCAATCTTATAAATATTTTCCGCACCAGTTTTATTTTGCTCACGCGGTATGACACATCATTACAGAGGGTATATGTATACGCGCGCGCATTAACGGTGTTCCGATGTACTGTAAACAATCAACACTGCCCCACTCCAGTACTGGAATGGACGGGAGGGAGTGAAGGCAGTGGCGGCTGGTGCAGAAAATCAGTTGTGTGCTGTAACCCATCCCCACTCCAAAAAATAAAACTATTTAGAAACGTACCGGTATGTGGTTTTCAAGAGGCTCTCCACTGAGTTTCCCACACTGAACAAACACGCAAACAACCCCAACACATACACACATTCCTCATAAAAAACTATAAAACTATGTAATTAAATACACAATAACACCTGCAATGGCAAAACATTCACGAACTCAAACACTTGGTGTGAGCGCGCAAAAACAGAACTTCCCAATGTTACCAACATCATTGAAATAAAACCAGCGACGTCGTAATGCAAAATTGCATGTTATGTTTCTATAGTGACATTTATAAACTAGAATTTTTTAATTAAAGAACATCACAATATCATGTCCTTATTTTGACAACATAAAAAGTACAAATTTTATAGTTCATTGATTTACAAATGTGGCTATGGAATAGGCAAGTTGGTAGTATTCTATCCTCTTTAGTATTAAAAGACCTGGCGTGAACAGCTCTACAGTATTTTATTTTCCCGTTTGCTTTGAGCAATCCCCTCGTAATAATATCGCTGAGTCAAGAGGGTGCTAGCTGCCACGTTCTCATATCGGTAGTAATGCAAGTGTGACTAGTGCTAGTGCTGCCTCTCTGTGGTCGAACGAAGAATCGCTGTGAAGTGATGTCTTAGCTGTTGTTTCCACAGCCTATCGGAACACATTGTCTTTGTATCGGAGAAGTTCGGCACGCATGCGCAAAAGCCAGAGTACCTGGTTTCTGGCTAAAAGCTTATACATTCTCGCTGAGCTGTGATCGCACAGCACCCGGCGTGGAGCTCACCAGTACATGGTTGTGAGGGGAGTTGAATAATTCCCTAGTCTTTGGCTGACGTTTTTTTCAATGCACTGTATTTGATTGTAAATAATATTTTTAAACTAATTTATTTTTCCAATAGGCAGTGTGCGGCAGCACTGCAGCACATAAGGTACGGCCGCCCCTGAGTGAAGGGGTAGTGTTGAAGACCACTCCAGTACAAAACAGGAGGGACGGGGTAGTGCTGAAAGCACAGTGACCCAACTTCTCGCTTAAGGGTACGGCCATAGTGCACCGCTTCTCGCTTCCTGTTTTATTGCGGCGGGAGAGCGGGAAAGAAAAGATAGTGAAAACTGATCGGGGCGGCCATAGTGCATCCGCCTACCTGCGTTAGGGTACGGCCATAGTGCACCGCTTCCCGCTTCCTGTTTTATTGTGGCGGGCGAGCGGGAAAGAAAAGATAGTGAAAACTGATCGGGGCGGCCATAGTGCACCCGCCTACCTGCGTTAGGGTACGGCCATAGTGCACCGCTTCCCGCTTCCTGTTTTATTGTGGCGGGCGAGCGGGAAAGAAAAGATAGTGAAAACTGATCGGGGCGGCCATAGTGCACCCGCCTACCTGCGTTAACCAGCTCAAACCGATTCTACCCGCTTTAAGAGGAAATAATTATTATTTCTTTTCCCCGCTTGAACCGCTTACCGCCCAACACGCCCGGTCAGTCTGCTGTTTATCTTCCGACTGCGCACGTTGTTCTCACTCTTGCTTTTATAAATGAAAGCGGAAAATGGCATTAATCTCCAAAGTAGGCCTATTTATGAAAAGTGTAATTTGGGACAAAAGGTTGCAAGCCTATGCCAACGTTGTTGACAAAGCATGGAAGGGAATAGCTGATGAAATGGGTGTTGAAGACGGTAAGTGAGAAATAGAGAGTTCTATTATTATTATTATTATTATTATTATTATTATTATTATTATTATTATTATTATTATTATTATTATTATTATTATTATTATTATTATTATTATTATTATTTTACATCGTTATGCCCTACTCAGGAGCACGGTTGAACTTGCTTAGCTGATGTGTTGGCCTTCTTTTCCTCCCAAAATCTCTTCATCCTCTCGCTGAGCTTCTTCCTTCGTTCTTCTGTCCAAGTTATAGTAGCTCTGGTGTTGGGTTTGTCTTCAAACTGGTGATTGTCGATTTTGTTCTGAATTTACATCTGTCCTGTACAATGTCTTCTGAGATGTTGATTTCCTGGAGATCTGTTTCAATTTCATGAAGCCAGCTGTTCTTCGTTTTAGACGAAAGGGCCAGGTTGAAAATTCTTTTAGTTAGCCTGTTAGTGTTCATTCTGATAATGTGGCCATAAAATTTCAATCGTCTTTTCCGAAAAGTGTGAGAATTTTTTTCAGAATGACAATATATCTCCTGGGATGATTTTTTTCTCCATATTCCATCTATACAAACCGGGCCAAAAATGTTTCGTAAAATTTTCCTTTATTGTTTTTCAATGTCTTTAATTAAAGATCCACCACCAATGATTAAGGTTTCTGAGGCATATAACGCTTCAGGTTTGATCACTGTATTATAGTGTCTAAGTTTTGCATTCCGAGATATTGATTTTTTATTTTACATGTTCCAAGTGATCCTGTATGCTTTCTGTAATTTGGAAATTCTTTATTTGCTTCGCGGTTTAAACCAGACGGCTGAGTAATTTCTCCCAAATATTTAAATTGGTTCACTTGAACAATTTTGCCAAACTTAGTTATCATAGGTTGTCCATCTAAGTATCGTGAGGCTCCTTCCATGTACTGAGTTTTCTCATATGAAATTTGAAGTCCCGTTTTGATGGCAATTTCATGCAGTTTTTCAATGGAATGAATTGCTTCATGCCTATTATTGGAAAGGATTGTTATGTCATCAGCAAAGGCCAGACATTGCACGTGAATTCTGTCTTAACGTAGTCTTCCAAGGGTTATTCCTTTAGTTTCCTTTTCCCAGGTCCTGATTACTTTCTCAAGTACCAAGTTAAACAGTAACGGCGATAAACCTTTCCCTTGACGGACCCCGGTGTTAACAGGAAAAGGCTCAGATGTTTCGCCTAGGAATTTAACTTTTGAAGTTGTGCCAGTTAATGTTTGTTTGATTAATTCTCTTGTTTTTTTATCCACTTGAAATTCTTCTAGAGTATTGAAAAGTGTTTGACGGTCTATAGAGTCATATGCTTTTCTGAAATCTACAAAAGTAATGACTGTTTGTCTGGTTTTGCGCATTTGGAGGATAGTTTTGAGATTAAGGATTTGTTCTGTACAAGATCTTCCTTTTCGGAAACCTGCCTGGTATTCACCAATTAGATGGTCTGTTTGTTTCTCAAGTCTAGTCAGCAAGGCTTTGGAAAAAAGTTTGTAAGCAACTGGTATCAAGCTAATTCCTCTGTAATTATTGATGTTCGTTTTATCCCCTTTCGTGTGTAGTGGATGGATTAGCGCACATTTCCAATCTTCCGGAATTTCTTCAGTGATCCAGATGTTCTCAAGAATCGAGTGGATTTTCTGGGCTACGCTGTCACCTCCTATCTTCAGCATTTCGGCAATTATACCATCTTCCCCGGGGCTTTATTATTTTTGAGTCCATGGATTATTTCTTTGACTTCTTCCAGTGTTGGGGGTTCTGAATCTTTATTAGATAAGGGTTTTTCAAAGGTGAGTTGTTCTTTAGGGGATTCACAGTTTTAAAGATCCTGGAAATAAGCTGCTAGAAGTTCGCAGTTCTCTTGATTATTCGTTTCCAATGTCCTATCTGGGCGTTTGAAGCAAAGACCAGGTGCCTGATAATTTGATAATTCTTCTCTGAAAGTTTTGTAGAAGTTTCGTGTATTGTTTTTTTGTAAAACCTTGTTCAATTTCTGCCAATCTGTAGTGTTCGTATTTGCGTTTTTCAGACCTGATAATTTTTTATGTTTGTTTCTGTATTTTGGTGAATTCCTGCCAGGTTTGTTCAGTTTTATAAGAATTCCAATTCTGCCAGGCTTTAGTTCTAAAGTTTATGGCCTTGTCGCAGGTTTCATTCCACCACCTATGTTTGCGTTTCCTGGGTGGTGTGCCAACATTTCGAGAAGCCTTCAAAAGTATGTCTTTGAGTTCTAACCAGTTCGAAGGATTGTGAGTAGGAATACTTTCAATGAAAGTACTAGCGTTCTGTTTAAGAAATTCCGAATCGAAACGCAGGTTTTTTGTTATTCTGGGTTTGGACCTGTTTGGTTGAAATTTGACCTTGATTAAGGATAGATGGTGGTCAGAGACAATGATCCCTTTTTTAACTTTAACATTCATAATTTCTTTTTGATTTTTCTTGGAAATAGCCACATGATCTAGTTGAAATTCACCCAAGTGAAAATTTGGGGATCTCCAGGTTGTTTTCTTGTGTGGAAGCGCCCGGAAATGTGTTGACATTAATTTGAGATCAAAATTTTTGCAAAAATCAATTAATCTTTCTCCATTTTTATTTGTTCTATTGTGCGCTGGGTATAGTCCTGCAATGGTCCTGAATTTCTTTTCCCTACCAATTTGGGCATTGAAATCTCCTAATAGAATGTTTATGTGATGATTTGGAATTGTGGCTGTAGTTTCTTCTAACAGTTCCCAGAAGTCTTCCACCGTTTGTGGATCTTTTCAATTGTAGTTATTGGTGGGTGCATGCCCATTAATTAATGTATAAGCTTTGTTTCCTGATTTAATGGATAGTGTTGAAATTCGTTCAGAAGGCGAAGAAAAGTTAAGTACTGAGTTTACAATGTTTCTTCTTACAGCGAATCCTGTGCCAAATTGTAATGGTCTCATATGAAGGGAGATTGCTGGCTTGCCTTTGTAAATTCTATAATATCCTGAGTCAAAATGATTTTCATCCGTGTATCTGGTTTCCTGAAGTGCTAAAATTTGGATGTTTAAGTTATCTAACATGTCTGTTAATTGTTTTAACTTCCCAGTTTTCCGAAGTGTGTTGATGTTTAGACTACCAAAGAAAGTTTTGCATTTTGGGCGAAGAGATTTGGGAAGCTCCGATACATTCCCGCATGATGTTCTCGGTCCCCCAAAATCCGATTACCGAGAAAAACTAGTATGTCTACTTGGGCCTCGGGTAGTTATATTGTAGGTTTATTCCATCATGCTATCAAGTTAAAAGTATTGGGGACATCGATCTATGTCGGTGTCATGGTTACAACTGAAGTAGTGAGCTTCAGAGGTTGCTGAAGATGTTCGCGAGCTGTGCCTGTTTTTGGTCCGCGAGAGGTATTTTATTTCCCTCAAACCCTCCGGACAAGTCCCGCGAGCCTCCCGATCCGCCACCTGGGACGCACCCGATAGGGGAACAGGCTGAAATCCCCATTATTATTATTATTATTATTATTATTATTATTATTATTATTATTATTATTATTATTATTATTATTATTATTATTATTATTATTATTATTATTACGGAGATACGGGGAGCAGAAAGAGGTTAAAGAAGGTGCCGGTGAATGGGTCTATCTACAATATCAAAATTGATTTAAAACGTGAACTGAAGGTTATATTTCTTTAGAATTTCAAAAAATCAACAAATAACAACATGTCAGGTACAAAAGCAATCTTGAAACAAGACTAGGAAAATCCAAGATAAGTGAATTTTACAGATTCTGGGCTTCAAGCCCCTAGTTTTACAATTCCAGAGATACCGGATCCAGTTTACAAAACTTTAATTAAAAATAAGGAATCCTTTAGTCAAGGGCAGAAATCCCCTAATTCAAGAGCACTTGCTCCCAAAATACAATATCTGGCCTTCCAGAGGCACTCGTTATTCCTACAAAACTTTGAAAAAGAGCTAACAGGCTCTCAGTTTCTTACAACCCGCTCAAGGCAATCTTACATCAAAATATTACACTCTCTGGTCTCATAACGCACAAATTACAAATGGAAATTGCTTAATACAGGGGTATCTAGTACCCAACCTACAGGGTCTTTACGAAAAAGAACAGGTTAAATAAACGGTCCGAACACAAACTGAGTGGAGGCGTACACTGCGCTCCAGATAATGAAATATTAAAACCTATAGGGCTCTCGGCCGATGAAGCAGGGGCTATTCCCAAACTACTGAGGTGGCTCGCATGGAACCATTTATTCCCAGAACATTTTTAATTTACTATTTTGATAATTTTTACAAATTTGACTACTTGGTTAAGAATAAACATAAATAACTCAAAATTACACAGTAATAAAGCTCTATGTGTTCAAAATTACATGTTGCGAAAACGCAACACTGGGCAGATCCAGAACTTCAATGAAGTCCATGTATGGAATATGATATTTACCGTTTAGATGCAATCTACTGTTAGAAAAACTGACATTTTCGGTATAATTGATAAAAAATGTCTCTGTGAAGATTTTCCCCAAACAATGAACATGTATATTCACGAATAAATACAAACAATACCGAAAATTTGCTGGAAGGAAGTGTCATTTTTTACTGTCCCTTCCGGATGTGAAATTTTCTGAAACATTTGTGAAGAGCTACTCTGCATTTCACACATCGATTGTTAGTAGTTGACTTGCAAAAGGCACACCCCGTTCTCTTGCACTGAGTTTCAGGTAAGTGTCCGATGTTATCGAAACGAAGCTCAGTCGACACTCTAGCACCGGTAGGAGTAGCAACTGGACCATGTCTCACTCCGGGCGTTCCATGCGTGTGTAGTAATGTTAATGCCAGTGGCGGCTCGTGATAAAAATTTTAGGGGGGTTCACAACAACATATTTGTTCATGTCTCAAATCAACAAAAAGGTAACATAGGCACATAAATCACTTCACTAAAAGTTCCTTGTACGGTTCCTTTCACACAAATAATATGGTAGAACCCCTGTAATCGAGAATAAATTTTATACTAGACTAATCTGTTAATGTAGAACAAAAGTAAAATTCATATTAACGCTACTACACTGCGAATATTGAAGGATGCGAGTACTATTCTTGCTTTTACATAGCACGAAGTTCACTTGGGTGATACTGTAGTACAAAAGCAAACCCCATGGCCTACCGACAGCTGGTCAGCCCGGTGGCCTGCAGATTATGAGGTGTCGTGTGGTCAGCATGAAGAATACTCTCGGCCGTTATTCTTGGCTTTCTAGACCGGGGCCGCCATCTCACCGTCAGATAGCTCCTCAATTGTAATCACGTAGGCTGAGTGAACCTCGAACCATCCCTCAAATCCAGGTAAAAAAAACCCTTACCTGGCCGGTAATCGAACCCGGGGCATGCGGGTAAGAGACAGGCGCGCTACTCCCACACCACGGGGCCGGCTGTGTTAGTGTAGAACAAAAGTAAAATTAATAATAACTTTACTGCACTGCGAACATTGAAGGATGCGAGTACTATTTTTGGTTTTCAAATAGCACGAAGTTCACCTGGGTATGGTGAAAAGCATAGAAATAATGTGTACCGCATTTACCGGTCGATTTTTTTTAAAAAAAATACTTTTTTGCGAATTGACCCTAATAGTCTCCACATTATCTCGGTTAATCAGAGTTCTACTGTATCACATGTTAATTATTCTCGTCCTGGAAATTATAGACAACACTAACATAGGGAATTCAATACTCGCGTTTTTGTGTGCATGAGAATTTTCATGTTTATTTATTTTTGCACTCAAAAGAGCAGGGTCTGTGCACCCAGCTGAATTCCATACACTTCTTTGTTTGTTGAAAAATAAAAAGGGCAAACAAAAAAAGCGCATTCCTAGACCTACATCCACAGAGCCACTTGCGTGTTTCGTACACTTCTCTCTTAAACTTACGCCTATACTCGCGTTTGTCAGTTTTGTAACTTTTTCGATAATCAAATCTGGTCTTGCCGGTCCTAGCCTTTTAATTTCTAACTTATCGTGAGGTTAATACTTTGCTGGTTAAAATTACCTGATTTGAATTAATTTTCTCTAGCACAAAGAATACCATGCTTACAAATCATACAAGCAGAGAAGCAAAACACAACACTCAAATAAATTTCAGTTGAAAAGATTTTCCAATCACAAGATAAAGCAAACTTCTTCCCGCGATTAGGAACACCTGTTCATAACGAGCTAGAAAGTGCCTATTCAGAATTACTAGCGAAATCTGCCGGTAATGTAATGCAATAGTAGCTGCTGGGAGGCTGTGGCTAACCGCAATAGGGGAGGTGGCGGACCCTTGTGGTCAACTGTAATACTGCCACTGGTTTGAGGGTGACTAGACTGAAAGGTACGTACCTTACCGTGCTCCTCGCTAATGGGAATATCAGTGCGTAAACCATGACGTCATCTGCTTTGCGCATGCGTATAGTCTTCAGCAAAATAGCGCATTATCCTGAGTGCTCGCTGCACTGTCAGCCAAACAAACAACTGTCGGTGTAACAGAGCTTCGATATAAGTCAAATGCTTTCGAACAATTGTCGAAATCAGGTCGAAAGAAAGGGAAGTTTTAAATTATCCATGAATGCGTAAAATGTATTAAAACTGGGTGTTCACGTGCTCATGTGCTCCTGAGAGCCCACCGCCACTGGTTAATGCTATGCAACGTCGAAATTCTAGGAGATCCATAGAACTAACTCCAGTAGATTTCGTTGAAATCCTGTGCAAAATCCAGACATTCTGGATTGACACATAAATACCCCAAAGAAATATGGGCCACCACCATATTTACTCTGTAAGTAGTAACGTTTTGGTCCATTCTGTCAGTTCCACCCATGTTCTCGTTGTATGGTTTTATTAGTAAAGGCTGAGGAATCGAGATTTTCTTCTTTCCACTGAAGGAATATCTGATTGCTGTTCCTACTGGATAAACACCATCACAGTTCGATACCAGAGTTACAACAGAATTGTCATTCCATCTGCACACAAGTAGTTTCTTGCTGTCACATCTCATGTCAAACGTTCCCCGTTCTTCTTTCTTGATAACAGAGATATCTTTTAGAGGACACTTGTCAGTTCTGTTACTTCTAATAGTTCCTGTGATACCAATACCAAGTTTTGTGAATTCTTCAACTACTTTTAGGCTGATGAAGTAATTGTCAGCAAACATATGACGTGGAAGTACATTCCCGACTATGTCCCTTAGAAGACTTTTGGTGAATTTTAGAAGTACACTACCACCTAAACCGAGCTTTTCCTTGTAACAGTTTCCAGGCCCTTTTGCTCCTTGGTATATATCAAAATCAATCGGATATCCCAGGGGTTGATTGAGGCACCAAACTTTATACCCAAAGCGGATGGGTTTGCCTTTTATATGCTGCTTCAAACCGTGGCGCCCGTAATAGGGAATCATGGCTTCATCACAGCTAGATTGATTTTGCCAAATGGTGTACTCTAGAAACGAGTTTCGAAGTGAATCTAGGTATGGCCTGAGTTTTGATATTTTGTCCCTCGTGTCTAGAGACGTATTGTCATTCAAATGGAGATAACGCATAGCCTCCTCAAAACGATTTCGCCTCATAGAATTAATCACAGCCTCGTTTCTTGTGTCGGGCCGTTCATCCCAATACATCCTCCTTCGAGGTACAGGTATATAACCACTCAGAATTAAAATACCAAAACACACTTTAAGTTCCTCAATGGAAAGCTGAAAGTTTTCCTTTCCCTTCTGAATAGCATACTTCACACTTTCCTTTACAATAATGTCAAGAAGTTCGTCTATAAAAAAGAACTGGAACATTTGGAGTGGAGTATATGGCTGATCAATAAACTGGGGTCTATAAATTAGCTGTTCATTTTGTAGAACTTTATTTCTTATGCAATTCTGATGTAGCAAGTCCTCGTTCTGCCATTTCCGACAATTGCTCGTAGTCTCAACTGTCTTTTTTCTTTGCGTTTTCGTGACCAAGGTGAGAGAAGAATTAGCAGAAGCATGCATTGTAGGAATTTCCCTGCCATTGTTTACCTTCCCGCTCACAGCACTAGAATTACTGTACGAAAAATTGAGCATACTCCCCTTGCACTCATCACCTATAACAACGGCCCCATCTGCACCTCCAAGAACAGTTTCGGTCTCTGCAGCTAGCTGTCTTCCAGTAAGATTATCGCATGTCCCACCAAAGTCTTCGTCACCGCTATCTTCATCGGTATCTTCATTTTCTTCCAATAAAGAGAGAATTTCATGGACACTCAAGTTTCTGTAAAATAAATATACACTGTAGTTTTGAATAGGTATCGTATCTGCCCAGTGTTGCGAAAACGCAACGCTCGTGTTCTAAGCCAATATGTGAGCAGAAGAATATAAATACAAATCTCACAAGCTGTATACTTGTTAACTTAAGTTTTGTTATTCACTATTTGTGAACTTCAACGAATTACGCACATTTATAATGTGATAACGTACCGTTTTTGTAACAGCGCGCGCTTATTACCTTCCATTTCCATAGACACAAGTTTACAACAGTCCACTGCCACTTCGATTGTTACACTGGATTCTCAATTCACTGTCTGCGATGTTGATTCGACATTCAAATTGTAGTTGGAACTGATAGATCCTGTTGTTCTTTATTATAATACTAGCTACATGCTGTTAAACGGACGGATGACAAATGTTGCGAAAACGCAACACTGGGCATAAATGGGTTAACACATTACTGGAGAATACAGTTACAAAAACGTAGTCACCTCAAACCAAGATGAAGGGGAGCTCGAGAGGGTAACTCACTCTCTATCCCCGATTTACAGTTTAAGATTTTATGAAGTTTTACATTAGCCAAAGAAAAGTTACATTTTAGAAAAGTACTGTTACATAATTAAAGATTCGGATCTTCTCCTCGAGTAAAGCTGCGGAGGTAGCAAGAAAGTATGAAGTTATGTGGCCATTACCTTATAGATGTTCTACTGACCGAAGAAAGAGGCGGCCCCGCCACACACACACACACACACACACACACACACACACACACACACACACACACACACACAGAGAGAGAGAGAGAGAGAGAGAGAGAGAGAAAGACGATGATCAATTGACAAGGGAAGGTTCGAGATCGTTCAAGACTAATCATGACACATCCCCTTAATTTTTATTAGCAGATTCAAAGTGAACAAGAAATGCGGGATTGGTTGAAAATTAATTTTAAAAAATCGTGCTTGGCTAGATTCAAAACTGGCGGAAAGAAAAGGAAGTATTGCCAACCCAAAAATAAATGAACATAGATCAGCTATGGAAAACCTAGGAATATGAAACTTCCTTAAGTTAAAAGCTCTTGCACCTTGAACCAGAGTGCATGATCATAGTTTTTAGTAGTGTCATCTGTAGAAAAATGTCCAAACTTCTTCATGTACAGCAAAACAAATCGAGGAGAAATTCAGTCAGTTTAGGAAACTTCACAACAAAACAATTACTCAATATTTCAGTGGTGACATCTTCTGATTAAAGTTCAAAGTTCGTGTAGTATCAGTTTCACCTATTGATCAATAGAGGAGATTCTTAAGGCGCTGAATTTGAATGCGCGGCGTTGAGGTGTACCTCCCGGTACAATTATTATTATTATTATTATTATTATTATTATTATTATTATTATTATTATTATTATTATTATTATTATTATTATTATTATTATTATTGATAAGGGGTATTTGTGGACCGCAGAGGTGAAAGCAGGTGCCGGGATGAATGGGTCTAACTACAATGGCAAGAAAAGAATTTAAAACTTTAAATGAAGGTTATATTTTTGAAAAACAAACTTAACAACTTTTCACTTAGTAGGATAACAATGACATTTCAGGTACAAGATTTTAAAAAATCCAAGATTTCAGAACTTTAACACTCTTGGGCTACAAGCCCCTAGTTTTACAATTTTTTGAGTTCCCAGCTCAAATTTTACAGAGGAGCAGGAATTTGTTCAAAGGGCAGAAATCCCCTAAATTCATGGAGCACTTGCTCCCAAAATTGCAATATTAAGCCTCCCAGAGGCACTTTTACAACACATGAAAAAGAGCTAACGGGCTCTCAGTTCACAAGCCTACTCAAGGCAACACCAAAAATATCTTACACCTTTTGGCCTTCCATGGTCCAGCGTACAAATCGAAACAGGGGTATCTCGTACCCAACCTATAGGGCCTTCGTGTAAAAAGAAATAACAGTTAAATAAAAGGCCGAACACAAAATGAAAGGAGGCGAATGCTTGCACTCCTAGATACGAACACTTAAAACCTAAGGGGCACTAGGCTCATGAAACAGTGGCTATTTCTAAACTACGGAGGTGACTCGTATAAGAATAAATTAGAACATTACGGAAAGGAAGAAAACCAGTTACAAAACGTAGTCACCTCAGCCCAATATTTTATTTTACTTTTATTTTATTTTTATTTTATTTTTATTTTCATTTTTTCCGTAAGGAATGGCTAAGGGGCGCGAGTGTACGAACTGTGGGTGTGGCGAGGCAATGAGGGGTATGAGGGACGAGTTGGAGAGTTTGAGGGAGATAATTAGGATTCTCACAAAAGACAGGAAGGAAGATAGGACTCCCTCAAACAATGTACAGGTTACAGTAGGTGTACAAGAGGGAGGGGAAGGAAAGGGGGGAGTTGTAGGAGACAGGTGGTCTAATGTTCTAAGGGGAAGGAGATTGCAGGCTGAGGGCTCTATTCAGGATCAGAATTCAGGACAGGTGTCTGTGCGGAATCGGTACGAGTCACTCCAGGTAGAAGAACAGAGGGAAGATGGGGGACAGGGAACTGTTGCTGAGATGTGTGGAAGTAGGAGGAAGGGAAAAGGTAGGAAAGGGAAATGTTGAGTAGAGCATAGGAAAAGACAGGTGGAACAGTCATGGGAAGGAGAAAAGCGAGGAGGAAGTAGCTTCTGCAGCTATCCGGAAAGATAGGACTGACCAGGAGGGGAGGGGATCAAATGAGGTGGGTAGGATTGAGGCTATGGTCATGGGGGATTCCATCGTTAGACACGCGGGGAAAGTGTGTGGAGGAAAGGGAACCAGGATAGAATGTTATCCAGGAATTAGGTTAAGGCATATGTTGAGGAAAGTAGAAAGGGAGGAGGGGAAGGACAAGGTGGTAGTGTTTCACATTGGTACCAACAACGTAAGGCAAGCTGATATAAGTACCAACATAGTTGGAGATGTGTGGGATCTGGTAAATGCAGCACGGGTGAAGTTTAAGAAAGCGGAGATTGTTATTAGTGGAATACTGTGTAGGAGGGATACTGACTGGAGGGTATTTGGGGATTTAAATGAGACTATGGAGTGGGTATGTGGGAAACTGGGAGTGAAATTTCTAGATCCTAATGGATGGGTAGGAGATAGGGATCTGCGCTCAGATGGCCTTCACTTAAACCGCAGTGGTACGTATAAGTTAGGAAATTTGTTTGGAAGGGAAATAGGAAGGTACATTCAGGGAAACGGGGTGGCCTAGGGAGCGGTGATAAGGGAACAGGGAACTGAAAATCAAGTAGGGATGACATAAAATTGTTAGTGTTGAACTGTAGAAGTATTGTAAAGAAAGGAATAGAATTGAGTAATTTAATATATATATACAGAGTGTTAGGGGTATACGGGCAGATATTAAGCTAGTCAGCAAAGAAAAATACATCTCACAATATATGCTATGTACTTTTTACCTTTTCCTATTAGTTTGCCCATAACTGAGCCAAATATTTCAGGACCTAATGTGTTTTGAACGGCCGTAGCAGGATACGCCGGTGATGTCATTCTGTCCAAGCGTAGTCTAAGTACAGTAGCAGAGTGTAGGGCTTGTTGAACCTGTTTCTTATTGCAGGCCAAAACATGTTGTGCACTTCCCTAAAGGCTTGGCAAGTAGGAGAGGTAGACTCACGTGCCAGGCCACTTGCTGTACTCGAAAACCGGTCTAGGGTAGCCTGTGTGAAAAGTACACAGAATCCTTACAGTGACGTCGAAGATCCGTAGCAGCACATGCATGCAAATCAAGTGTTGTGTAGTTGTGCGTGATTTATAAGACGTCAATGGCATTACTCAGTGATCCAAGCTGACAAAATGAAAGGAAATAGTTAATAAGTAAATGAAAAATGGGCGCAACATTTCTGTGCTGTTATTGCGACAGTCTACGATGAATTTCTGACAACAGACAGTACGGGTTGTCTATGCTTATTCATAAACTTTTTAGGTCAATGAAAGGACGGTTGACACTGAAAGAAAAGGCTATAAGTATTCAGTTAAATTTTTATTAATAAGACAAATTTCAAAAATCGTAATTGCATCCATGCGTGAACATTGCTCAAAGGAAAAAGAGCTACTGTGAAATTGCCGCCGGGCATTTGTAATAGAAGGCTTATTCTTCTTTTTCCTAATCTGTTTACCCTCCAGGGTTGGTTTTTCATGGGACTTAGCAAGGGACCCCACTTCTACCGCCTCAAGGGCAGTGTCCTGGAGCGTGAGACATTGGGTCGGGGATACAACTGGGGAGAATGACCAGTACCTCACCCAGGCGGCCTCACCTGCTATGCTGAACAGGGGTCTTGCGGGGGGATGAGAAGATTGGAAGGGATAGACAAGGAAGAGGGAAGGAAGCGGCCATGGCTTTAAGTTAGGTACCATCCCGGCATTTGCCTTGAGAAATGGAAAACTACGGGAAACCACTTTCAGGATGGCTGAGGTGGGAATCGGACCACCTCTACTCATTTGACCTCCCGAGGCTTAGTGGACCCCGTTCCAGCCCTCGTACCACTTTTCAAATTTCGTGTCAGAGCTGGAAATCGAACCCGATCCTTCGGGGGTGGCAGCTAATCACACTAACCACTACACCACAGAGGCGGACAGAAGGCTTATTACTGGACAGTAAGTGCCGATAGGTAAAATGATGACTGTAATGGACCCGTTTAATTAGAACCTCCGTAATAATAATATTACTACGATTACTACTACTAATAATAATAACTACTACTACTACTACTACTACTACTACTACTAATAATAATAATAATAATAATAATAATAATAATAATAATAATAATAATAACAACTAATTTTCACGGTTTTCGGAGACGCTGAAATACCAGAATTTTTTACCGCAGTATTTTTTAAATGCAAATAAATCTACAGACACGAGACTGGCGTATTTGAGCACCTTCAATTACCGGACTGAGCCAAGACCAAGCCTCCCAAGTTGGGTTCAGAAGGCCAGCACTTTACGCAGTGCGGCACCAATCATCTTGCCGGGCTGAGTGGCTCAGACGGTTGAGGCACTGGCCTTCTGACCCCATCTTGACAGGTTCGATCCTGGCTCAGTCTGGTAGAATTTGAAGGTGCTCAAATACTTCAGCCTTGTGTCAGTAGATTTACTGGCACGTGAAGAACTCCTGTGGTACTAAATTCCGGCAACCCCGCGTCTCCGAAAACCGTGAAAAGTAGTTAGTGGGACGTAAAGTCAATAACATTATTATCATCTTACCTGCACAGTTCATAGGGGTATTGAACCCATGACCTTTGTGCCCTAAGAACATTATGCAAAAATCGACAATCATTTAAAAGTTGGATTCTTGATAGCATGGATTTGACACGTGACGAGGGGGTGATTACCTTCGGTCCCACGCTCTGGGGTACGTGACGTCAGCCACACGTGTCAACGGCGGAAGAATCTCAAGTCATTTTTGTGAACTATTTCAAAGCGCGTGTACATGGCGACCCAAGCCAAGTCAAAAAAATATAGTGCCTATCAAAGGGGGTCAATCATCTCACAAATCGAACCCGTAAAATTTTTAAATGTCCATGAACACTACCGCCAGAAATGTAGCAAGCATGTAGTCATTTTCAAAACTCTTGAAATTACAGTTTAGGTAAGTCAGAAAATTTAGAGAAATTTTCTTGGCGGCAAAGGGAGAGATCCGAAGAGAGGGGGTAACTGCTATAAATATGAAGGGACGCCATGACGAACTCTCCTTCTCCGGCATTTGTGATACAAAGCGGACGAAAAATTGTTGAGCTGCTCTGCGAAATCAAACAACGAAAGTAGACTGAGTTCAACTGCAGATTTCAGCCAGTGTGGCTAGGTCTTGAGTCCATGAGGGGATAGTTTTCTTGAGTGAAATAATTGTACCAGATAGGACGGTCAAAGTACTGAATAAATTCTAATGTGATTAATTAATTCGTGTGCGGAAACAATTATAGTCCATCGTGTGCGCTCAACAAACAAGTGAAGGGTATTTCTTTTTTTAATGCTTTATTCCAGGAAACCTGAAGAAAATAATTGTACCGGGCGGTACACCTCCACTCCGCTAATTTAAAATGTGCGCCTGTGGAAACTCCTCTGCTGGAGGAAGTCTGAACTTTATTTACCCTATTAATTTTCTAGTTTCTCAGAAGATGTCACCACCTGGAAATTTTTGAGTTTGTGAACGGTGTCATTTTCGACGTACTTTTGTTTTGCTTGAAGTAAGAAGTGTGAACTTTCTCTTCTAGAGGACACCACTGAAAAACTACTATAGTGCACCCTAGTGGGAAGAAAAATAACTGTTCTTTGGAGAAAATTTTATTTCAAAAGTTTGTTCGTTGTTAAATTTCTTTCGGTTATTGTTTAAGTTGGCTGTATACCCCTCTCTTTCCCCTTGTTTTGTATTTGACCAATCCCGAATTTCTGTTATTAATTTCTGACCAATCATTGGTATCTTCCCCCAACTTGAATATGTTTCTATACCCTAGCCAATAAAAAGTTTGTGGGAGGGTGTTTTCTTTCCCCTAACACCTAGAACCTTCCGCGAGAGGATATAAACTGCTGATTTTTGGGTCTCCGGGCCACTTCTGTTCCATCTTTCAGTGTATTAAGTACATAGCAGGAGGCGGGAAGCGCCTCTTTCTCCGGCAGCGGTCAACTATAAGGTAATGGCCGATTAATATATTCTTTCTTTGCTAGCTCAGCAGTTTAACTCTCGGGGCGGGGGTGCGAAGCGTTCCACCATGTAACCTTTTCCTAAAATGTAAATGTAACTAATCTTTTCATCTATTCTCTTGGAAAGCTACATTCTGGGATAGAGAGTGCTAACCCTCTCGAGCTCCCACTCATATTGTTTTGAGGTGAACTTATTTTTCTCAACCTATTCTTCGATGTAAAACAAATTGTTCTCTTCTTAAGTCACCTCTTTAGTATGGGATTAGCCCTTGTATTAACGGCCTAGCGCCAAGTAGGTCTTAATCTAGTGTATTAGGAGTGCAAGTTCGCCTCCTCTCAAATTGTTATTTTAGAGGTCATTTAATTAACATTCTTTTCGTTTAATAGACCTCAGTAGATTGGGTATTTTACCCCCTGTGTTTATGTCCGTTGAGGACAGCTTGAAGGTGGAGTTTGGTGTGGCCTGGGAGAGGCTTAAATTTGAGAGCGAGTGGCTCTTTTGAAAATTGTATGTTGTATGCCTCGAGGAGGCTTTTCAGTGTAATTTGGAGCAAGGGCTCCTAGGTATGAATGGGGTTTTCTGCCCCTCTGTTAAAACTTGTGTTTGGGGTAAAACTGAGCTGATTGCCCAAGCATTGTGAACTCGGGGCGCGAAGCCCAAATTCTGTAAATATTGTAACTACCTTATTTTGACTTGCTATTCTGTACCTGCCATGCTTGTTACTTATTTATTTTGAAAAGAAAATATAACCGTATTAAATTTTAAATTTACTTTACAGGCACTATAATTTCGTAGCTTGAGATCCATTCACACCCGCACCTTCTTTCACCTCTACCTACCGCTAAAACACGGTAACAATAATAATAAACTGTGAAGCCATGAATGTAAAAATGGCTAAATAAAGTGCCAGGGTCGTAGGTGAGCCCTATGACGAACACTGGCGTGACGACATGAGGTAGGTGACTTTCCATCTTACTACCTCTTATATCTTGTCTCGTGATCTCTAAAAGTGTATTTGAATGGGGATATACGACGCAGTGGTCACCCCTACTAAGTTTTGTAAATGTGAGGGTACGACTAAAAGAGTCATTTGTTTTATTTTCCACTTGGATAAAATTTTGAAGTCTTGCGAGTGCCGTATAATGTTGTAAAAAGTTATTGAATAGGGTTCCGAAGTGATATCACGTCCAATGTAGATCGTCATCCGTGTGAGTGTACTGCCTATATTTTGTGATGTCAAATTAAGATGTTCATTCGACGTAAAATTCTTCTGTCTGCAATTTGACGTTAATAATAATAATCCATGGTCACTCATTTTCAATCGAGTGGAAGCGCGCTGTCGGGTGAGAACCTAGGGTGATGAGTTTGGTCACGGAGAGACACGTTTTTTTTAATGCCCATTTTTAAACTGTGTCTGACTGACAATAAAAAGATCTAGTAGAATGTTTCAGTCATTTCTCGTAAAAATCAAGTTATTAAATACGATATCATTTATGCGAAGTTATTCATGATTAACGCATTGTGCGATATTAGACGTCGGGATTTCTAGTGAGGATTTTATTCCAGTTCTTTGTCGATGATAATTGTGGAGCTGGGAAACAGAGGTTAGTTTTGTTGTTATGAGATTTGTGAATCAGGTTAGAGTCCTGTCATTGAAGCCGGGACACGGAAGCCCGAGGAATGTTTTATATGAGTTGAGATGAGATGTGCGAATCAGGTTAGAGTCCTGTCATTGAAGCCGGGACATGATAGCCCGAGGAATATTTTATAATGTTGGGAATGGAAAGAAATTCATAGAAATCCATAGCGGTATCAATTGGCGACGCGTATAATTAGTGTGGGCATCTTGAAGCATAATCTGTGCATTTTGTTGGTCAGAATATCGTATTTGTTTAATTATGTCGGCAGAGTTTAAAGGGAGCATTTTGAGAAGCCAGTCAACTGTGAATAAACCAGGTGTTTCGTGTAACTGCCAAGCGAACTCGGGGGATGAGAGACCTCAGCTATGATAACGGGACAGGCGTGGAGGTGAGATTGTACTCTCGGCCAGGGAAACGTTAAAATGCTGGATTTAGTTGAAATTCATAGCCGGTAATGATCTGAGTATTGTGAAATACTGTAATTGGGGACGTAATGAACATTTGAAACCATGAACTTCGAGTATAAGGAACAGAGTAACCAAATTCAGGGTTGTCCAAAATATAGAGCGGTGGTCGTGATAATTGGTTTGTCTGTGAGGGGTGTGCAAAATTCATAATGGTATGACGAAATATGACATCGTAATTATATGGAGAGTTGTTTGGTTTGTACGTAGATTATTAGGATATCCAAGTGTTAATAACGGTTAGGACTAGATTAGATTTTAAAAAGTGTGAGATCACAAGACAAGATATATAACTGGACATGAATTGTGTAAAAATTCTTTTCCAGCCAGATAAACATCGCAATATTGAATTCACATCACAAGCTGCGCAGAAATTTGTGAAGAAACCAGAGTCCGCGGAGATAAAATTTTTTGTTCGTTAACATTTCGTTAAATCATTTAAATTTATTTAATTATTAAATTCAGTGAAACCGCATTTTGAATAACTTTAATCAAGCGAATAACTTGGAGATGTATTCTGGAAATTTTAGTTTGTTTTTCTGGGGGAATATTAAAATATAAAGTAACGATTAAAGGGATATATCCGAAGGAAATGGATTTTACTGCCACAAAGTTTGTGAGCATTGCTATTGTTGTAATTATTGAACTTGATTGAGCAGTGAATGTGCTGGGGATAGTAAAGTGGAAACTTTGGTCATCAACCGATGTAACTTAATTGTGTTTAGCCTTCAGCCTAGAAACTTGGATGGTCAGGGGGTCATTAACCTCAGTGACTTAGATTAGGGCCATATGCCATTGTAGCATCATTTCCTTGCGGTCATCATCCACAATGACTTTAAAGTAACTTAGAAGATTAGATGTCGGTCCATGACATAGACGCAGGTCACATCGATTCAATTAAGGGTCAATGCCGTAGAACCACTGTGTGGCACACACCGATTGGACGGCCTTAATTATTCCCAGAGTTCAGAGTTCGTGTTACGAGGGCTGGACCATAACGAATCACTATGATGGTACATGTGGTCTCACATGGAAGCCGAATTTAAGGATTTCCAGACTTTCCTTTCTTAAATGATTAATAACTTAATTGAGACAATGGTTTCTAGTATGAAAGCCCGTCAGGCAGTTACGTTAAAGTCTCACACCAGTGTTCTGACGTTTATGTAAAATGATTGTGGTGTCCAGTGGACACAATTGACTTCTGTGATACCGTTGACATAGAATGCTTCAAAATTTCCTGAATAAATAGGAATCTTTTAAATAGACCTTTCATTCCAGTAGATAGATTAGAATTACTGAACCCTACCATTACCTCAGCAAGTGACGAAGAACCCGACACGACCCAAGAGACAGATCTCATGAACTTTGCTGATAGGTAAGAAAGGTAGGTATCCCTCAATATGGACCTAAAGGGTTCAGTATCTTACCTGGAGTTCCTCATAAGTACGTTACTAGAGCTTTCAGAGGACGCGCCGTTTCGACTACGCAGAAACACATGGTTTTTACACAATGGTCCACCACCTGATATAAGCCGCTTACTGCGTGATAATTTGGATCAGTCATTTGGTCAGTGGTGGATAGGACGACATGGACCCATCAATTGGCCCGCCAGATCTCCAATGGATATTATGGAAGACTGGATTCGGAGAAGTGATTTTATTTTGTTAGTTGCTTTACGTCGCACCTACACAGAGAAGTCTTATGGCGACAATGGGACAGGAAAGGCCTAGGAATGGGAAGAAAGTGGCCGTGGCCTTAATTAAGGTACAGCAATCGCAATGCCTGGTGTGAACTTGGGAAACAACGGTAAACCATTTTCAGGGCTGCCGACATTGGGGTTCGCAGCCTCCATCTCCCGGATGCGAGCACACAGCTGTGCGCTCCTAACCGCACGGCCAACTCGCCCGGTACGGAGAAGTGAAGCCTGCAGAGTAGCCCAGGGTGGTCACTTGAACAATTGCTACGAGTTTCACATTGATATGTCAGATGTTACACCATTTCTGCAGCGTATTGAGTTGGGAGTTCAGTTCTCAATCGATGTAGTATTCTGAGTCTCGATAGTTCGATATTCTCATAAATCCGAGCAGAAAAATTGAAGTACCGATAACAAAAATTATAAATCTAGAGTTTCAGTGCGCAATTGCTTGTACGTGGCGCAAGCTGAACACAACACACGGACGACGTGCTTGTTAAAACGCTAGATATTGACCTTGAACGCAGCTTGGCAGTTCTTCATTCTACACTGTAAGTGGTTTGGGTTCACTGCGTGTGTGTGTCTGTTGATGTGCATATTTTATGTTTATAGACAAGACCTGTTTGTCACACTTCGTCCTCTAGTGCTAACCACAATACGAAGTTACACCTGACTCATCGCTAAGAGACTAAGAGAGTCACCTCCCTAGTATGGGATTAGCCCCTGTATAACTGGCCGAGTGCCCCCTAGGTTTTAAGAAGTTTCATGTAGGAGTGCAAGCTACGCCTCCAGTCAATTTGGTTTTTTAGGCCATTTAATTAACCCAGAGTTTGTTTTCTTCACGTGAAGGCCCTGTAGGTTGGGTACTAAATACCCCTGTTTCACTGTATGTGTGCCTTAAGGGCAGTTAGGAATGAAGGTTCTTGTAGCCTTTGATAGGCTTGTAAAATTGAGAGCGAGTCTGCTCTTTTCATCTTAACATTGTAATTAGGAGCAAGTGCTCCTCGTACTTAGGGATTTTCTGCCCTTTAGCTATTGTGGTGGTGAGCTGAGAGCTCAGAAATTAATCTTGGGGCTCGAAGCCCAAATCTTGTAACAATTGTAATTTCTTAAATTGTTTTCCTGCTACTTGGTACCTGTTACTCTGTTGTTGTTATCTGTTGATTTTGAAAAGAAAATATAACCTTTGTTAAAGTTTTAAATTAACTTTAATTTCGTAAGTTGAGACCTATTCCCGCCCGCACCTTCTTTCACCTCTAACTACCACGGATAATGTTGTGAGATGGACAGCAGGCAATGGTATGTTGATAAACGGGGTTAAAAGTCAGGTTGTGAGTTTCACAAATAGGAAACGTCCTCTCAGTTTTAATTACTGCGTTGATGGGGTGAAAGTTCCTTTTGGGGATCATTGTAAGTATCTAGGTGTTAATATAAGGAAAGATCTTCATTGGGGTAATCACATAAATGGGATTGTAAATAAAGGGTACCGATCTCTGCACATGGTTATGAGGGTGTTTAGGGGTTGTAGTAAGGATGTAAAGGAGAGGGCATATAAGTCTCTGGTAAGACCCCAACTAGAGTATGGTTCCAGTGTATGGGACCCTCACCAGGATTACCTGATTCAAGAACTGGAAAAAATCCAAAGAAAAGCAGCTCGATTTGTTCTGAGTGATTTTCGACAAAAGAGTAGCGTTACAAAAATGTTGCAGTGTTTGGGTTGGGAAGAATTGAGAGAAAGAAGAAGAGCTGCTCGACTAAGTGGTATGTTCCGGGCTGTCAGCGGGCTGTAATGGCGTGGAATGACATTAGTAGACGAATAAGTTTAAATGGCGTTTATAAATAGGAAAGATCACAATATGAAGATAAAGTTGGAATTCAAGAGGACAAACTGGGGCCAATATTCATTTATAGGAAGGGGAGTTAGGGATTGGAATAACTTACCAAGGGAGATGTTCAATAAATTTCCAATCTCTTTGAAATCATTTCGGAAAAGGCTAGGAAAGCAACAGATAGGGAATCTGCCACCTGGGCGACTGCCCTAAATGCAGATCAGTATTGATTGATTGATAACTCCGTAACAACAACAACAATAATAATAATAATATCGGTAGTGTTATTTGCTTTATGTCCCACTAACTACTCTTACTGTTTCTGGAGGCGCTGAGGTGCTGTAATTTAGTCCCGCAGGAGTTCTTTTTACGCGCCAGTAAATCTACCGCCACGAGGCTGACGTATTTGAGCACCTTCGAATACCATCGGACTGAGCCAAGATCGAGCCTGCTAAGTTGGAACCAAGAAACCAGTACTTTAAACGTCTGAGCAACTCAGACTGGTCACTTTTATTTTAAAAATTTATTAAGCTCTGCAAAGGCAGCTGTAAGCTATAATGCTTTATTTTACCATGATACATGTGCTTTTCGTTTGCAAGCACGAAATAATAATGTAATTTTTTTACGTCCCAAGAACTACCTCGACGGTTTTTGGAGACGCTGAGGTGCCGGAATGTAGTAACGCAGGACTTTTTTAATGCAAGTAAATCTACAGACATGAAACTGGCGTATTTCAGCACCTTCAAATACCACCGAACTGAGCCTCCATCGAACCTGCCAAGTTGGGATCAGAAGACCAGCGATCTATCGTCCGAGCTACTCAGCCCGGCATTAGAGCTTGGAGTAAGTTGGTCGTGCGGTTAGGGGCGTGCTATTGTGAACTTGCATTCGGGAGATAGTGTGTTCGAACTCCACTGTCGGCAGCCCTGAAGATGGTTTTCCGTGGTTTCCCATTTTCACACCAGGCAAATGCTGGGGCTGTACCTTAATTAAGGCCACGACCGGTTCCTTCCAACTCCGAGGCCTTTCCTATCCCATCGTCGTCATAAGATGACGTAAAACAAATAGCAAATTATTATTATTATTCATGAGTTATATTTTTGGGCTTATGCCGTGTAAATAATTATAAACACACTCAACGTTTCAAAAGGAACCTTGCCTTTCTTCATCAGGAGACAAAAGAGAAAAGAAACGACGTATTGATGGTTGCTAGGAGAAAGCAACAAGGAAGCTTCAAACGGTGCCCAAAGATGTAAAGGGGGCGCCATTTTAGCCCAATGCTTGAGACAATGAATAGTAACAGCAAAGCATTACTCTCTAATGGTTCTGATTATAGGTAGCCATGATTCACTGAGGTTGTAACCTGTATCGCGGTTGAAATTTCTTGGGCGATATTGCTTTATACAGGCAAGAACATCCACTTCTTGGAACAAGACATCATGACCAGGTGTTAGGGCATGATCAGCAACAGCTGATTTATCAGGTTGGTTGAGTCTGATACATATGGTATGTTCTTTGATGCGAGTACACACCGTTCTCGAAGTCTGCCCAATATAAACCTTGCCACAAGTACAGGGAACTCTGTAGATACCAGGTTGTTGTAATTTAGACAAACTATCCTTAGTTGGTCGCAGGAGTTGCCTAATCTTAACTGATGTTCCAAAAACAGTTCGTATATGGTACCTACGTAAGATTTTAGTAATACGATCCGTCGTGTTATATATGTAAGGTAGGTAAGCAGTTCCTTTTACATCTTTTTTCTTAACAGACGTCCGATTATGTGCCGAGCTACAGGTTACAACCTCAGTGAATCATGGCTACCTATAATCAGAACCATTAGAGAGTAATGCTTTGCTGTTACTATTCATTGTCTCAAGCATTGGGCTAAAATGGCGCCCCCTTTACATCTTTGGGCACCGTTTGAAGCTTCCTTGTTACTTTCTCCTAGCAACCATCAATACGTCGTTTCTTTTCTCTTTTGTCTCCTGATGAAGAAAGGCAAGGTTCCTTTTGAAACGTTGAGTGTGTTTTATTATTTACACGACATAAGCCCAAAAATACAACTCATGAATATTTACACGGGCCGTGAAAGTCTAAATGATATTATTATTATTATTTTTATTATTATTATTACCGGGTGAGTTGCCCGTGCGGTTGGAGGCGCGCGGCTGTGAGCTTGCATCCGGGAGATAGTGGGATTGAATCCGATTGTCGGCAGCCCAGAAGATGGTTTTCCGTAGTTTCCCATTTTCACACCAGGCAAATGCTGGGGCTGTACCTTAATTATGGCCACGGCCGCTTCCTTCCAACTCCTAGGCCTTTCCTATCCCATCGTCGCCATAAGACCTATCTGTGTCCGTGCCACGTAAAGCGAATTATTATTATTATTATTATTATTATTATTATTATTATTATTATTATTATTATTATTATTATTATTATTATTACATATGACTTCGCTCCACTGATTTATTTCAAAATGTATTCTTATTATTTACTTTAAATGTACCCTTTTTAGCCTCAACACACTGTTAACTCTACGTAAACCAATCACATGAGGAAACGGTTTGACACAGCTGTTGCACATTCAGCGGTGGCGCGTGAATAAGTGAATGCGGCACTGGACGTAGGCTCCCCCACTGCCCCATCGTCATTGCTGACACGTTCTAGCTTGCTGTCCCCCAGGCGTGGGACAGTTGTAGACCTAACATCACTGTATCCAATTGATCAGATAATGGAAACATTTACGTTTTCAGAATTAGCTGATATTCACCTCGTTTACGGTGCAGCAGGAGAATCGGCTCATGCAGCAAGGGAGCTGTACAGACAACGATTCCCAAACTGCCGTATTCCCAGGAGCCGAACGTTCGTCGCTGTGCATCAAAGGCTCGGGGACACAGGCTCGCTTCTTCCACGGATCGAGGGTCGTGGACCGCATCGTGATCCTGCATAGCTTCGGCGGGAAGAAGAAATTGTACGACTTGTCGAAGAGAGACCGTTAATAAGCACCGCCCACTGCAGGGAACCGCGCCGCGCCGCGCGGAACATTCCACGGGCCATTTTCCGAGAGTTCGCCCATACAGCACACCTCACCGCGCCGCGTCACCCAGTTGGGGAAGTGCAGCTCACGCAGAAAGATGAGTTCCAGTTCCGAGGAGGATTTATTATTTGCGCTTGCGCTACTTGCAAATGAGGAAGAAGAAAAACGCGAAAGAAAAGTTTGGGTCCACAACATTTATGAGAAAAGGGAAACGTACGGAGAGTTTCACCATTTATTTCCTGATCTACTAAAGGACCGAAGTAATTTTTTCCACTACTTTCATATGTCCCAAGAAAAATTCTATGAACTATTGAACCTAGTTAAGCCGTGTGTAGAGCGAGAAAATACCACCTTTCGCCGAGCTGTACCATGTGAAGAAAGACTTGCTATATGCCTCAGGTAAGTTATTTGTTTCATTTATATTTTAATTTCATATTTTCTCGTACAAACAGAGTAACACAATATAGCAACAGTAATAGTAGTTACTGACAATTCAATGCAGCGTATCGAAAAGGTTTTTATTTATTTTGTTGTCCGATACACAAAGCCTATTTTATCCGAAGGTACTTTAGGGCTAAAGATGATAATAGATTATACAATTGCATCAGATTATAGTATGAAAGTATCACAGAGCTGCTGAAAATTTCCATCCTAAGGTAATGCACTAAATCATTTAAAGACTATACAGGTTCTGGAGGAAACAAAATATAAAATAATTGACTCAGTGTTTTTTAAAAAGGCGTAGGTGAACAAAAGTTAGTTGGGAAACTAAATAAAACTTCCCCAAAGGCTGATTTTTTAATATACTTTTTATTTTAATGGATTTTGTGACTAACATACTTTTATGGAACATGTTCCACTCTCTGAAATAATTGTAAAAATGTTTGTGCGGAAGATATACGCCAAAGAAAATCGTTCAACTACCCCCCCCCCCCATGGCACTGCGGCCCTTGAAGAGCCTTGGCCTACCAAGCGACCGCTGCTCAGCCCAAAGGCCTGCAGATTACGAGATGTCGTGTGGTCAGCACGACGATTCCTCTCGGCCGCTATTCTTGGCTTTCTAGACCGGGGCCGCCATCTCACCGTCAGATAGCTCCTCAATTCTAATCACGTAGGCTGAGTGGACCTCGAACCAGCCCTCAGGTCCAGGTAAAAATCCCTGACCTGGCCGGGAATCGAACCCGGGGCGTCCGGGTAAGAGGCAGGCACGCTACCCCTACACCACGGGGCCGGCTGTTCAACTACGCACTTCCCAAAAAATAATAGACACAAAAAACGTTCATTAAATTGTTTTAAAATGCCATTTATTTGCTAGAGACAGATATTTACAGAAATACGTGACAAAGACTGACACAAAATATAATATCAGTTTAGGACTTAAATTGGAATGTTTCGCAACACTAAGGAATTAGTGCAAATCTAAAGCACAGACAATTTGTTCAGATGGAATGTATTTGCTACACACTAAAATTACCGTACTACAAATCTGAAGCACAAAGAACCACTTACAACATCACAAAGTAATTGTTACTCAGCAGTTTAGGTTTGAAAACGTAATATATTATTTAATGCAAATCTAAAGCAAAGGAACATAGTTATAAAAAAAACATTACTAAATAGAAATTCAAGTTGTTAAATAGAACGTATTTGCTACACTGAGAAATGAAAGCAAATCCGAATCACAGAGACAGATAACATGAACATATCATTGTTGCTCTAATAACGTCTTATAACAAAAGCAGATGTCTCGATAATTTTGTGGGAGGCGGTATGTAGTTACAGCTCATGGAGAGTAGCGAAATGGTTTACACTTAATTGTCGTTCACTGGGTGGTTGACGTCATTCGGCTGGTGATTTTGATTGAACTGGGGTGCCTGAGTATGGCCTGGTGTTGGTGGGATTGGGATCTATGAACCTGCTTGAGTGTGTGTAAGGATACTGGAAGAAGTCAAACTTGGTGGAAAGCGATACTGGACAGGAATTTCGCGATGGATGAAATTTGGTGCTGGAAATGACTGCATATTGATTGCTACAAATTCTGCCTGATGAATGATGGTGGAAATCTGACTTTTAATTTTTACTTGTAACTGTGGTGGAAATGTTCTTACTGTCTCTTCTACACTTTGAAAGTATTTTCGGAGATGGTCACCCTCTTGCCCTAGAGAAGACTGTCGCGATTTCTTCAACTCAACAAACTCTTTAAAAATAGCAGCCGAAGGTGTTAAAGGCGCAGTTTTCTTTCTCTTGCCACTCCACAATCCTGGTCGTTTGTCATTTTTCTGGGTATCTTCAATTGTATGTGAGGAACCCGAGTCGACATCCTGAGATTCTTCCTGAACCTCAGAAATATCTGTTTGTTCATCGTCATCGGATGGAGTTCCTACATTGCTCACCTGGCTTCTCTGCATTGTGATGAAGGGCCTGCTGAACTCCATTTGTGCCTCGAGGCGCCAAGAGTTGATTTTCTTGGCTGCTTGTCCAGATTTCGGTTGTCTTTTTCTTAAAGCCTTCCGATAACATTCCCGCAGGGACTTCCATTTGGCTCTGCACTCATCAGCTGAAAGTAAATAAAAATGATGTAATATAAATAAATAAATAAATAAATAAATAAATAAATAAATAAATAAATAAATAAATAAATAAATAAATAAATAAATAAATAAATAAATAAATAAATAATTTAACTATGCATAAAAGTTTAAATAATTTCTTAAATGTTTATATCATTATTGAAATATAAAATCAATCAATCAATCAATCAATCAATCAAATCAATTCAAATCAATTATCTAAAGGCTAAGCCTTGTCGCTGTAGCCACATCCCATGGTTTTGAGCAGTTCTCTTCATCGTGACGTAGGAAGCAAAACTGAGTATATCATATTTATTTCGTCCACTAGAAATTAAGAGAAACACGTAACCATCAATGGCTCAAAGCGAAATTGTACTAAATTTTGGGATGTGCAGGATCTCTTCGAATATTTTACCAGTCACAAAATTGTATACTTTCAGTTTAGGGATTTCACAACTAAATTACAGGCTTTTGATCAAACTGACAGGGCATTTAATATTATCAAATTATTTATTGTTAGCTGGAGAAAGAAAGTAATCAGATCAGAGATGAATTAAAATTTGTGATAATTTAACAGTCCGCCTCTGTGGTGTAGTGGTTAGCGTGATTAGCTGCCACCCCCGGAGGCCCGGGTTCGATTCCCGGCTCTGCCACGAAATTTGAAAAGTGGTACGAGGGCTGGAACGGGGTCCACTCAGCCTCGGGAGGTCAACTGAGTAGAGGTGGGTTCGATTCCCACCTCAGCCATCCTGGAAGTGGTTTTCCGTGGTTTCCCACTTCTCCTCCAGGCGAATGCCGGGATGGTACCTAACTTAAGGCCACGGCCGCTTCCTTCCCTCTTCCTTGCCTATCCCTTCCAATCTTCCCATCCCTCCACAAGGCCCCTGTTCAGCATAGCAGGTGAGGCCGCCTGGGCGAGGTACTGGTCATACTCCCCAGTTGTATCCACGACCAAGAGTCTGAAGCTCCAGGACACTGCCCTTGAGGCGGTAGAGGTGGGATCCCTCGCTAAGTCCGAGGGAAAAACCGAACCTGGAGGGTAAACAGATGATGATGATGATGATGATGATGATAATTTAACAAACGTAAAGAATTAGTCAAGAAGCAATAATATTTATTTATTTATTTATTTATTTATTTATTTATTTATTTATTTATTTATTTATTTATTTATTTATTTGCCTTTTCTTTTCAGATTTCTCGCTACCGGGAACTATTTCAGAACACTTGCATTTAGCTACAGACTTGGAGAGACAAGCGTCAGAAGGATTGTGTACGATGTGTGTGACGCTGTGTGGACAAAGTTGGTTCCTATTTTCATGCCTCAACCAAACAAAGAAATCTGGGAGAGAAATGAACTAGAGTTCCGAGAAAGATGGAATTTCCCGAACTGTGTGGGAGCAATGGACGGGAAACATATGGTGTTTGACAAGCCTGCCAACAGTGGGTCATTGTTCTACAATTACAAAAAAAGCTTCTCCATTGTGCTTCTCGATCTAGTCGATGCCAATTATAAGTTTGTGATGGTAGATGTAGGGGCTTTGGATAAAATAGCGAAGGGGGAATATTTTCTAATAGTATTTTCGGAAGAAAACTTCAGCAGAACAAACTGGACTTTCCTCCGGATAAAATTCTACCTGGAACGAATGAGCTCATGCCTCATGTCATTGTTGCAGATGAAGCATTTCCTCTGCAACGGAACTTGATGAGGCCTTATCCCGGTGATGAATCAAAAAGAAACGCGGAGGAGAGAATATACACCGGGCGAGTTGGCCATGCGCGTAGAGGCGCGCGGCTGTGAGCCTGCATCCGGGAGATAGTAGGTTCGAATCCCACTATCGGCAGCCCTGAAAATGGTTTTCCGTGGTTTCCCATTTTCACACCAGGCAAATGCTGGGGCTGTACCTTAATTACGGCCACGGCCGCTTCCTTCCAACTCCTAAGTCTTTCCTATCCCATCGTCGCCATAAGACCTATCTGTGTCGGTGCGACGTAAAGCCCCTAGCAAAAAAAAAAAAAAAGAGAATATACAATTACCGACACAGCAGAGCTAGAAATACCTGTGAGGATTCATTTGGCATTTTATCTAAGAAGTTCAGAAAATGCAAGTTTCGCCAGAACATATGACGAAATTTGTTTTGGCAGCCTGCGTGCTTCATAATTTCTTACGCGAAGATCATCCAAATCTGCTTGCAGAACTTATAGGAGCTACACCTGCGCTTCAAGATTTGAGACGCACTGGAGGGACGTACACAGGATCAGCTCTTCGGATCAGGGACAGATTTAAGGACTATTTCAGCTCCCATGCACGATCGGTGGAATGGCAAGAAAGAATGATAAATGTTGGCCGAAGGAACACTAACGAATAAAAGTTAATTCTTAACGTATTGTTCTCGTTGAGAACTTAACATGATAGCGTACAATTATTAGTAAACGTTTTACATTAACTAAGTAGTATAATTTTAGACTTTTCATCGTAATGAAATTAAGTTATCGTTTTTCATCTCTCTATATATTTGTTTTGATGAACAATTCCCTGACCGGAAACATAATCATGAAATGCATAGGATATGGCAATGAATATGTGAGGTAATAATTATTATAACAAAAAATAAGTTTCTTACGTAATAAGTAATAAGAAAACAAAAATGTGATCAATTGTTAAACATATTTATAATGTTTAAATCTGATGTTTTTTTCAGGTTGCACTACATCTGTTTATCTGTTAACTCCTTTTGTTTACTCTTTCTTTTAGTATAGGATCATTGTTTTCTTGTCACATAGTACAATTTTATAGCGGCTTTTGCTTTTACGCTACTACTTTCCTTCTAACACATTTTGCTTATGGATAGAAGGCAGTGTTAATTATGATGTCCTTAGAATTTAATGGCTGTATTTGATATGTCTTTTTTTTTTTTTTTTTTTTTGTTCACTGTACTGGGTAATGAAAAGTTTTTATATTATTTTATTTTATAATAACTTTAACGTGCTTGTCAATTGGAAATAAATGTACTTACTACTGAGGCCCATTTCCTTGCTGATTTCATCCCACGAATTGTCCTTTCCCAGATTATCGTGGTAGTTGGGATGAGAGGGATCGTACAGATGGGGATATTCCTTCACCAAAACCACCAATCCTTCTTCATTCATTCTGAAAATCTGAATTTAAAAAAAGAAATGAAATCCTTAAATATGTTTTACCTCACTTAATAAACGTGACTGAGGAGTTTGTTGGAGAAGTAACACTTTTACATTTTTAAATTATATTCTAATTAAATTTACAATATAAAAACACATGGAAACATCCGGCTCGATGTTGATTTTGTTGAATTCTAGCTCAATTTGGTTATGCATGATTTTACTTACCACAATGAACGATGAGCACAGGACAGAAGAGGAAACACAACTCAGAAGACAACAGAAACACAGACAAGATAACAGGCACAATACCACTAACCGCGTGAAGGTACGAGCATGCTGGTACTAGTCGAGGACTCCCGAAACAATCTTTCCGTTATTCCATCCTTCTACCCTCGCCCAGATAAGCGCGCCGAAAGGAAAAGTTCCGTTCCAGAAACCTGGAGGCTTCTGGCGCGGAAATTCCACAAGCTTGTTCCGCGCGGCGCGGCGCGGCTCCTTGCAGTGGGCGTTAAGCCATTTCATTTCACAAGAAGCAGACCACGGAAATTTCTTCTCGGCTGCGCTGCGCGGCGCTCACACTTAGCGGAAGCGAGACGCGGCGCGAAGGCCGGAAAATATTCTTTTACTGCGTATTAGATGCAGTGGATTACACAGACTGGAGGGGAAACGCGCCGCGCCGAAGAGGAGGAAATTGCTTGGCGAGAATATTTCTTCCGCTCCTCCCACCGGAATATAACATCGGTAACATTCGTAAAGGACGAGCTGACTGCCGTAGTGGAAGGACGTATGTGCCTCTCGCTGCGCTTTCTCTCTCCTTGCCAGGCTCTCAGTACTTTTCAAGTGCTAACCAGACAGCTGTACTTATTAGTACGACTTCGAAAGAGCTTTGTCTGAGCTGAGCACTTCTCAGTGTTCGTTTATTCTCTTTCAGGAGGACCAGGATGAAGAATTCGGACGTGTGGCACTACTGCTGGGCAGCGGAGGACAACGAGTCGCCTGCACCCGAGACGGAGCCACAGCAGGGGGACCAGGAGATCGAGGTGGAGACGGAGCCGTACAGGGACGGGTGTGACCCCCCTGACGGCTTCCTCTTCTCCGAAGGCTACACCGACCCGGAGTACGAGGCGCTGCTCGTATACTACAGGGCGGGGCGCCCTGTAACTTCTGAACGGGGCTTCGTCCTGGACAGAATGCGGCGCCCTCGCCGAGGAGGCAGAATCATCTCGACAACCATGGCCGTCGAGAGCTTCCTACCAGGAGGCCTCATCATCAGGCATCACGACCAGGAGCGGATGCGCGACGCAGAGCGGGAGCTTTCTTCTCTGCTCCAGGTCATCCGTCTACCAGGGAGGGACGGAGTGCCAGGGATGAACACCGGCGCAGTCAGGGTCGCGACGGAGACCAGGGAGACGCCGAGGAGGCTAAGGAATAGGGTGGTTAACACCGATCTAGTCCTGGCCACCCAGCCGGCGACCAGCGACGCCACCACGGAGGTGGGGCACGACGCCCTCTGGCGCCGCGACTGTGCGACTTCAGTGGAGGAGGACGCCCCCTGGCGTTCTGAGGCTGCTGTCCAGGCGCAGCCTGCCAGCACGTCTATCGAGCTGCAGACCTCGATGTGCGCCCCACAGGACAGGGAATGCAGTCAAGTGTTAGCACCGACCGACGCCGCCGCCGCCGCCAGCCAGGAGAAGGAAGAAGACGGCGACGCAGCGGAGCCACCAGCTACCCCGGGGTCACCAGGCCGGGAGGAGGGTCACCAGGACGAGGCCTCTTCCCCTGCCGAGAAGATACGCCCGGGAAGAAGAAGAAGAAGAAGACGACGACGACGCCGGACCACGAAGCAGAAGGCGAGGGCGGCGACGCCGGCCCAACAGGAGAGGGCCACCCAGCCGCAACCCAAGACTGCTCCCAGGACAGCAGTCAACCGAGGAGCCAATCAGGAAAGGACCTCAGCGGGTAGCGGCAGTCAGGTGAGAGTAAAACGTCCCCCTCAGCAGCTCTTGCAGTGTTTCCGCTGTCTGAGGTGGGGCCACCGTCAAGTTAGCTGTGGACTCCAAGTGAAGTGCAACCGCTGTGGTAGTGATCACCACTACACGGCCTGCGCAACACTTAAGGAGGCGCTGGTGTGCGCCAATTGCGCGGGGGGCCACCCGGCCTCCCACCGCAGTTGCCCAGTCTACAGGGCCATGGTGCGGGCAGAGAGGAGGGAGGCCCGGCTCCATGACCCACCCCCTTCCAGGAGGCCCCCCCGTCGGCGGGCTTGGCCTCATTCTCCGGGATCGGAGACTGGGTACGAGGCACCCCAAGGAGGTGGAGTCGTGCGACAGGCCCTAGTGGTACTCGACGCATGGCTCCGCAGCCGGCAAGGACCGTGCTAGTCACAGCAGTGCCCAGACGGACTGATCCCCAGACGATGGAAAGGCAAGGAATTGGTTTATGTTTTGTAAATGTTACCTGTTCCTAACTAACACAACCTCTGGTCTATCTCCAGCCCACTCCTTGCATGTGCTATCAAAAGATGTCAGGTTTTACATGTAGGCTCTTTCTTCTTCCTGCCTATGTGGTTTTTCCCTGACCCTTCAATACCATACTTCAACACCATATACCTAACACAATCTCGCCTGGTATCGTGTCTGACATGGAAACAGGCAGATACTCCTTGTATCACTTCCCACTCTACCAAGCTATCTCTTTTCTTCTTAGAAATTAATAGCATGTCGGAGGCCATGTAGATTGAGTCGATGGTCACGGTGGCGGAGCGGGCTACGGGGGCCCACCGTAGTAAAAAAAAAAAAAAAAAAAAAGTAGCATTCGTAAAGTAGTCGGGTGTTTTCGTCGAGTCCATGCGGTACACTGGCGATACACACATACACAGCACAGTGCTTGCTTCGTCTGCGGATATTCACATTCCTGAGAGACACTTAAACTGGGCTGTGCTGAAAATGGATTGTGAGAAACGTATTCAATTAGTTGAAAAGTACACGTTTCTATATCGTAAATGTCATAAGTTATATAGCAATACCATTGCAAGAGATAATGCGTGGGATGAGATAAGCAAGGAACTGGGAAATGCAACAGGTAAGGTACTTTTTAAAATTGAAAATTCAATAAAATGTTGATATTTTATCATAACAATGTTCAAGAAAAGGCTGTTTATCCGCAAGGCATCAATTAAAATCACAATCTCCATTTAAGGTAACAGAATACGATATTTAAATATAGTTACTCGCGTATCCAGCATATTGTATCTTTCGTAACTATTTTAGAGAAGGTAATAAATATTATTCATAATTATGTGCATTTCAGAATACAGTGGAAATTAAATAGTTCTGTCGTTAACGTAAAATAAGATCATTGTTATGCTGTCCGACTCGTTGGCTGAACGGTCAGCGTACTGGCCTTCGGTTCAGAGAGTCCCGGGTTCGATTCCCGGCCGGGTCGGGGATTTTAACCTCAATTGGTTAATTCCTACGGCACGGGGGCTGGGTGTATGTGTTGTCTTCATCATCATTTCATCCCCATCACGACACGCAGGTCGCCTACGGGTGTCAAATAGAAAGACCTGCACCTGGCGAGCCGACCCCGTCCTGGGGTATCCCGGCACTAAAAGCCATACGACATTTCATTTAATTTCATTGTTATGCTTTGTTCTTCAGTGATTTAATTTGTGCAGAACAGTAAACTATTATATATTTACTAATATTGCCATAGACTACATACTACTTGATACACGTTTCGTCATAGCCACAATCTGACTTTAGAGAAATAATAGTAATGTTCAGTCAATTAACTGGTTGACGTCCACGATTCACAATGTTCTTTTACCATTCAACTGCTCCTATGGTATTGAAATAGTCTTTAAAATTGTCTCTAATTACCATTGCATCTACCGAAGCATTTCCTCCGATAGTTTCTAGCGGCTGAAAAGCTATACGTCCCGTGGCAGATGTTGGCTCCTCCGGAAGGCTAGTAATATCATCTTTCAAAAAGTTGCGGATAACGCACGTTGCTAACACAGTGTCTGTAGCGTGTGCTTGTGTTAATTGCAACCGTCGCTGGTACACCCTAAATTTCTGAGTTATTATACCAAATGTATTTTCTACGACGTTGCGAGCTCGACTTAAACGATAGTTGAAAACCTTTTTCTCATAGTTATTTGCCGGGCTGAGTGGCTCAGACGGTTAAGGCGATGGCCTTCTAACCCCAACTTGGCAGGTTCGATCCTGGCTCAGTCCGGTGGTATTTGAAGGTGCTCAAATACGACGGCCCCGTGTCGGTAGATTTACTGGCACGTAAAAGAACTCCTGCGGGACTAAATTCCGGAACCTCAGCGTCTCCGAAGACCTTAAAAAGTAGTTAGTGGGACGTAAAAAAAGTAACATTAATTAATTATTATTCATAGTTATTTTCTAACTGGGCTCTTGCGTAGGGCCTTAGTAAGTACTTTCGGAGAGGAAATGCTTCATCCCCGATCACAACATGTGGTACTGCAACTCCAGTCCCTGGCAATGGGTTCCCATGTGGTACATTAAGACTGTTGTTTTCCAATTCTTTTCCCTGATTAGAATTCCGAAAAACGCCACCGTCACTGTTAGAGCCATACGAACCGACATCTACGCAAATGAATTTGTTGCCAGCATCCACTAATGCAAGGAGAACAATCGAAAAGAAGCGTTTATAATTATAGAATGTAGATCCACTCCCAGCAGGTGCTTGAACTGATACATGTTTGCCGTCTATTGCACCAGTGCAGTTTGGAAACTGTCATCTGTCTCGAAAGCCTGCTTCAATCCGTTCCACACTTCCGATGTCGGTTGAGGCATTACTATTGTCTGAAGAACTTCCCACAAAATCCGGTATGTTTCATGAACAATCGTGACTATTGTTGAATGGCCAAGCCGGAAGCTGAATGCAGATGTTTTGAAACTGTCACCAGTAGCAAGAAATCTGAAAACAAACGAGAGTACAATAGTCTAACCGTCCGATTTTGAGACTTTATAAATTACACATAGCAGCATGTTTTGTTGCCCATGGTCTTGTTTTATTATAATTAATTTCAAGTATATCTTTCTTTCAGGAAACGAATGCAAGGAAAAATGGAAAAGTATTAGGGAATGCTATAGAAAAGCGATGGCTTCAAGAGAAAAGAGTGGCAGTAAAGGGGGGAAAGTGAAAAAACCCTGGAAATACGAGGAGGAATTATATTTTCTCAAACCCTTCATATGTCAACAAAGTCAGGTATCAACTATTGAGACACTAGAAACACAAGAGGAAAGTGATGCCACCGAAGTACAAGCCTTTACTAGTGTGTGTGAGGATTCTCCTCTTTCAGCATTGTTATCCCTAATTAACAGGCCTGCTTATGAGAGTCGTAAGAGGAAGAAAGATCAGAGTCTCTCTGTAGCTAAAGTGTTCAAAGAGTACTTGAAAAAGACTAATATTAGTTCGGCAGTGCAATGTCCCATTTTTAGTTTCTTTCAAAACATGGCTGAAACCGTGAAATCCTTCTCCCCCCCCCCCACCGAAATTCAAGTTGAGGTAAAAAAAGTGTTGGATACTGTTACAGACTGCGAAATGCGGGTAATTAGAATGGCAGAGACCACTGTATCATCGGAATTAAATTCAGTCCAGTGGCAATAGCTTTAGTTCTTTTTAAGTTACTACTTCTAGTAATAAATTACATTGTTATTCGTAATTATTTAAAATTATATGTATTAACAGAACCACTTGAGTACTAGTGCATCGCTGATTTTAATATGTAATATCTATTGTCATGTAGTTCTAGTTGTGTTTATTATATGTATGCCACTAGAGTTTTGTAATAAATGGAACATTAAGAACTATTAAAATATTCAACATAATTAACTCACCCGAAACATACAACCAGTCGTAGGGTCGCTGATATAGGTTCACGAAATCTCGCAAAATGCTTATTTAAATGTTCTTCAACAAGCTGAAATAGCTGTTGAAATTTCACAATGCTCATTCGAAAATACACTTTGAATTTCTCTTCATCGCGCAACAGCGATTGAAACAATGTACAAAATTCACCATTTAAATTCCTGGATAAATTTATGTCGTGAACCCAAAATCTTCGATTTTGGCTTTGTTCTTCCCTTTCAGCATCTTCAGCCAACAGAGCAAGAGCTAACAAGCGATCCATTTTAGTTGCGTTCGACTGAGTCACGCTTCACACACCACTATGGCAGATGATAACAGCTGTCCAAATGGCGAGGCGCGCTTCCGGTAGATATGAGGGCATACGAGAGAAATTCTTCTCGGAACTTCTCTTCCAAGGACCAAGGAGGATGTTTCCATTCCCTTTCCCGAACGTTACGCCTTCTCTGTGGCCAGGAGATTTGGCGGGGTTTGGGGATTTATCAGAGTTGGTAGATGAAAATGGAGGAGCTTTGTTTTACGGAGATGTGGGGAAGTGGCCTCCTGGCTAAGAGGTGTAGCTCTGTTCTAATGCTTTTTATTAGTTTTTATTACATACATCGGCAGATTACAATGATTTACAAACATTGGTTTGATTACAAGTTACAGAGATTTTGAGTTATAATTTGTTGTCTATGGTGAGGTACGGTTGTTTGGGAGGAATAGGTGAATGATTTGCTGATAGAAGGAGGTGATATTGGCGAGGGAAGTGAGTAACAGGAGAAGAAGGTTGGAGTTATTATGTGAGTTAGGTAGGAGGGGGGAGGGGGGAGAGACATTGGATGATAACAAGTTACAGAGATTTTGAGTTATAATTTGTTGTCTATGGTGAGGTACGGTTGTTAGGGAGGAATAGGTGAATGATTTACTGATAGAAGGGGGTGATATTGGCGAGGGAAGTGAGTAAGAGGAAAGAAGGTGGGAGTTATTATGTGAGTTAGGGGGGGGGGGGGGGGGAGACGGGTATGGTTCCGTGATGGGTTAGGGCGGGTGGGTGGTTGTGAAGGAGAACGAGATGGTTCCATCCTGTGTTGTTTCCCGAAGAGCTGGATCCCCGACGATCACTCCGCGTCTCTCTACCGCTAGGTGTGAGCGGGCCTTTATCGGCTCACTGGACACTGTCGGAGAACCGAGCTTCCGCTGCAGCGAGACATACAGTGACCCATCGTACACTGAAAGAATCGTATGCTACAATGGACTCTCGAGCTCAGCTCGTTTGAAAAAGATACCCATTTGCATTCACTGTCCTCTTCTTACAGGGAGGTTTAAATAATAGATGGATATATTTGCAATGTTAAAAAGGTAGTCAAAACATAATTCTGAAGTAGCTAGTAAGTAGGTAGGCTATTAGGTTATACTATTTATTAGTTTAATGAATTTTAGTATTATAACTTTAGTTGACATTTGACAATTAAACTCGACTCTAGCCAGCCCTATGGCTATGAGTCATGCTCATGAACACTCAAAATTACCTGTTTTATATTGGGAAGAACGCCTCAGTATTCTCTCAGTTCATATGTCACATCGCTGGACAAGACTTCAATCATATGTGGACATATGCAATAACTTAACCAACAGTATGTTGAATCAGAAAACCAGCGGGCTACTGTACATCTCAGGTAGCCTGTACAAAATATGACGATTTAAAAAAATCTTCAGCTGATAGCAAAATACATATTTTCAAAAATGACTGAGTGAGATGTCGTGCGGTTAGTATCGCGTAGCTATGCGCTTGCATTCGGGGGATGGTGGGTTCGAATCCCACCGTCGGCAGTCGTTAAGATGGTTTTCCGTAGTTTCCCCATTTTCACACCAGGAAATGCTGGGACTGTACCTTAATTCAGGCCATGGCTGCTACCTTCCTAATCCTAACCTTTCCCATCCTGCATCGCCGGAAACCTTCCATGTAGGTATTAGAGTGACTAGCATTTTTTTTAAGGAGTTCATAGTATGAAAACCAGATGGCAGTTGCGAGCACTGAATGCTGTTGCTGCTGTCTTACCAGCACATATTAGACAGATGCAGTAGGAGCGGTGACTAATGTGCCGTGAATCGGATCACTGTATCGATTCAGTAACGTGAACGGAATCAAATGAATCGATTCAGTAAAATGAATCGAATGTCCCATCACTAATGCAAAGTCGAGGAATAAGACGCTATAACGTAGGCCGTAAATAATTGTATTCACGATGAGTGAAATGGTAATTTAGGGGAAGGCCTAAAATTTAACTCTCAAATATTTATGTTATTAGTTATCGTATCTTAACAAAAATCAGTAGGAAAAGTATGGGAATAAGTCGCTACAATCTAGGCCATAAATAATTGTATTCACGCTGAGAAAAATGGTAGTTTAGGGGAAAGCCTAAAATTTAATCCTCAAATATTTGTTATTAGTGGTCCTATCTTAATGAAAATCGGTATACAAAGGAATAAGTCGCTATAATTTAGGCCATAGATAATTTTATTCACACTGAGTAAAATGGTAGTTTAGGGGAAGGTCTACAATTTAATTCTCAAATATTTATGTTATTAGTGGTCGTATCTATAAATACTACATAACTAAAGTTATATAGTATTAAATTTACAGCCAATTATATCTTATACATTGTTATCGTACCGGTTATGATCACAGAGATGTTCATGAATTTGTATTTTGGTTACTAAGTCATGGGTAAACGGAATTTAATGAAAATCGGTATGTGAAGTCGGAGAATAAGGAACTACGGTCTACGCTATAAATAATTTTATAAGACGCCGTAATATCACAGAGTCGAAAGAAAACTACATGTGTAGGCCTGCAGTATAGACAGCTCATAAATCTGATCAACAATAACATTACATTGACCACTGTTTGTTGTGATGTGCTTTGTGTCTTCTGTTGCCACTCATCTGCGATATATAGAATTACTGCTGCGTACCGAGTATTTTTTTAATTTGCTCTATGTCGCACCGACATAGATAGGTTTTATGACAACGATGGGATGGGAAAGGGCTAGGAGTGTGAAAGAAGTGGCCTTGGCCTTGATTAAGATACAGCCCCAGCATTTGCCTGGTGTGAAAATGGGAAACCACGGAATACCTTCACGGCTGCCAACAGTGGGGTTCGAATCCAATATCTCCCGGATGCAAGCTCACAACTGCGCGCCCCTAACCACACGGCCAACTCGCCCCGTCGTACCGAGTGTAACAGCCTGCCTGAATATTGACGGGAAGTAGCTGGGGAGTTAGATCACTTTGCTCTTTAGCATGCCACTCCTTTGGTTCATAAATTTTCTGGTACTACTGGTACCTAACACACTGTTTCATTATAGCATTCGAACTATTCAATCCCTACTCTGAGTCAGGGAAATTAAATGGGGTATGGCTTTTAGTGCCGGGAGTGTTCGGATTGGAAAGAACAGTGTGCATATTTAACGGAATAATGACAGAGGAGTGTTCACGGCTGTCTGCGGCCTGGTCAGTCCAGCTCTGGAACGTTGGTCTGTCAAATCGGCATTGTAGTAGGTACTGTTCGTTAAAAGTGAGAAAATGTGCGGTTTTTCATTTGATCGAGTATTTTATATGATAACATTGCTTTTAATCGGTACTCTCCTACTGACATTTTTGTAATGACCTTTGTTGACTTCAGTTAGGAAAACCACAAGGTCAGTCTTTCTGAGAATCGCTTAGCGAAGCACGGGTACATCACCTAGTACTTATTATAAAATTAAGACTTTTTTTACAGAAATATCTTATCAAAAATAAGAACGTATCGCACCTTGCTAGAAAATATGTAAATAAAATAAACGTATGGTAAAGTAATAAACATAATGCACTGTCCATAGTTACATAATTTCAAGAAAAGAAAAATGGAAATTAAAACTAATTGTGAAATGGGTATTAAATAACTGAAGAGTCGTGTCAAATACTGACTTTGCAACAAGTGCAGGTGACGGGTTCATCCTCACTCTCCCTCCCAGAACATTCCTTCCGTTCCTCTTTATCACTTGCTCTATAGAGCATCCAGCGTTAAGGACTGGTTTACACGGGTAGAGTAGCGTGGCGAGTATAGTAGATAGTAGAGTAGCCACGTTACTCTACTCTACCACTGTCTGGTAGAGTTGACACTTGTATCGTTCATACGGGAGTAGAGTCATACAGTAGAGTAGAGTAGTAGCACCATGTCAAGACGCAAGCACATCGTAACGAAGAGTTTAAAGACATTTGCAAACATTTTAATGCAAGAGGTTAGTGAAGCATTAGAAGAAGCAAATGAGGAAAGAAGGGAATGGGTAAGAGGCTGGCTTAGGAGAGATACACTCGGGGCATCAACATTAATTCTAAGAGAACTAGCGACAGAGTATAAAAAAGAATACAGAAAGTGTATGAGATCGAAGCCTGATAACTTTCAGACACTGTTAGATGCTATAACACCGCAAATTCAAAGAGACAACACAGTGATGAGAAATGCAATAACACCGAGATTTAAGCTTGAGGTGACTCTGAAGTTCTTGGCCAATGATAATAGCCATCAGTACACTGTAAATCACGCTGGCGTCGGCCTGATTTGTAGTAGCTTCTTTGCCATAATTACCCCAATTATCTATTTATTTATATAATTCGTTTGTTCGTTGCTTGCACGGCCCAGGTGTAGAGATTAAGTTTCAAGACCTGACATTGTACTGTAAACAATCATTATTTTGGATATTCCAAACAAAATATGAAAATTATTCTATTTGTTGTGGACATTACTGTTATTGCTTAAAATGAATGACATTGTCAAGTGATACGAGGTAGAAGATCCCTATGTATGTTATTAATATGATTAAAGTACACAGTCCTGCATCATTGTCTAACTTAAACACGCCGAGACACATGATGAACACGCTGTGTAACACTGAAACTTGAGAAACCTTCATCTAAAGGGACAATCCAGCTGACACTTGTTTATATTTGTTGTTGCATCTTCGAAACTATTATAGGTTTAGGTATTTTTTAAATCCTTCTTCCATCGAAAAGAGGGAGGTCTGTTCTCCATTATAGGACAATACACCTGCATTTGTTTGAGCTCCAAATGTTACGTTGTGGCTTTTAATATTCTTCTTTCTTTATTAATCTGCTCACCCTCCAGGGTTGATTTTTCCCTCGGACTCAGCGAGGGACCCACCTCTACCGCCTCAAGGGCAGTGTCCTGGAGCATGAGACATTGGATCGGGGGATACAACTGGTGAGGATGACCAGTACCTCGCCCAGGCGGTGTCACCTGCTATGCTGAACAGGGGCCCTGGTGGGGGATGGGAAGATTGGAAGGGATAGACAAGGAAGAGGCCGTGGCCTTAAGTTAGGTACCATCTCGGCATTTGCCTGGAGGAGAAGCGGGAAACCACGGAAAAACACTTCCAGGATGGCTGAGATGGGAATCGAACCCACCTCTACTGAGCTGACCTCCCGAGGCTGAGTGGACCCCGTTCCAGCCCACGTACTACTTTTCAAATTTCGTGGCAGAGTCGGGAATCGAACCCGGGCCTCCGGGGGTGGCAGTTAATCACACTAATCACACCACAGAGGCGGACGGCTTTCAGTAAACCTTGCAAAATATACTTTACTAAACCACTTTAGAGAGGGAGTGTAGATGTCGGCGGCACCACCTCCAGACTTCTTGGATTTACGAATTTTCGTCAGTTCTTGGCTGTAAGATCATCGTATTTTTTTAAAAAAATCTGTTTCAGTTCCATAAAACCAAAACCCTCTTTAACCATTTTCGTAATCAAGTCCTCTTCCGCCGCCCGTCTCATATTTTAGTTTCTGTAAATAATGCTGTTTATGTTCCATAAACATTCTTTTTTCACTGTCAGTTCTACAAATTTACATGTTTCTTCTTCCATACACTTGATTTTGCCACCAAATAAACGCACAAAAATGCTCAGTTTACTCAGCGGAATACCGTCAGTACACACATGGAATAGGCGAATGACGCGCCAACTGAAAAATCGAGCGTCCTCGGCCTTCTCCGCCAGCTCTCGGAGCTCGGTTCCGGTGGAGGGGGTAGGATAGTGGTCAGACTCCTGCAACCAGACCCACCGCGCAGCACTTCGAACCCACGGGCTCCGGCAGCCCAGCCCGTGCAGTGCCTTTATCTTTCTGACGCGCCAGCGTACTGGCCCACAGCACTGGGCTCATACGGCCCACCGCAGTCCACCGCACTGGGCGGGCTCCGTGGAATAACCTTGAGTAGTTCTCCACAATAATATGTGCGCTGTGCACAACGAAATGTTCACGTCACACTACTATTCGGATCATTCACTCTACGAATTCCGAACGCTACTAACATATTGCAAAGTAGGCTAATCGCATTTTGAAATTAAACGGTAGATATTTCTCCTGCACAATAATAATATTATTATTTTTAATAATAATAATTGAAAACAAACAGAAACTTTATTATAAACTAATATTCGTTTGCAATTGACATCAAGTTAACTGAAAATGAATCTAAATAACACGAAGCATATTCATAGGACTTCATTCGCGTTTACCTCGAAATAAAATATAAACAGAAATGACGTGCAATTTGCCAACAACAAAAACAATTCTGAACATAGCTTTTACTTAGTGTGAGTAGTTTATTGATCATTGTTAATGTGGTGGAATGGAATTACTGTGAATGAAAAGAAGAACATCAGCATTGTCGTGCGTTGATAATGAAGCCCGCTGAACTGCAATTTATCTCTGAAGCTGAACATGATGCTTGCATACATATTATTTTCTTAGTGATCTGGTGAAATTTTGGATAGTTTTGTCCATTTGTTCTCCAATGGGATGCTATATCTATCTTCTTGCATTCAACAATTTTGCCTTAAATATCTTTCCAGCTCATCTGTTGGAATAGGAGCATCATGAACGTCAGTCCACGAAGAAAATTTCATTACTTTGGCAGGTTGTGGCATAGTCATGGAGTCTGATGAAATGGCGCATGGCTTTTAGTGCCGGGAGTGTCGGCTCGCCAGATGCAGGTCTTTTGATTTGACTCTTGTAGGCGACCTGCGCGTCGTGATGAGGATGAAATGATGATCAAGACGATACATGCACCCAGCCCCCGTGCCAGCGAAATTAACCAATTAAGGTTAAATTTCCCGACCCTGCCGGGAATCGAACCCGGGACCCCTGTGACCAAAGGCCAGCGCGCTAACCATTTAGCCATGGAGCCGGACAAGGAAACATTAGAATGCTCGTCATTCAAGCACACCTCGTTCATCGTAAGTTTTTTATCTAATCATAAAAAAGACAAAATCAGTCCGACTCCTTTAATCTACACTAATACAATAAAGAGAGAGCGCGAATTTTGTTAGTTTGTGTATATCTGGAGGGTAATCTCAGAAACTACTGGACCGATTCTAAAAATTCTTTTACTAATGTAAATATAAATTATCCCTGAGGGACATGGGCTGTATTTTATTTTCAAAACAATTCGAGGTGGGGGCGACAGGGAAGGCATAAAAATAATAGGCTAATATAGGCGAAATATCGAATTTGTCGTGCAAGGACAACACTAAGCTCATTTTAAGCCCCTTGACCCAAAGAACAAATCTCGGTAAGCCTTATGGGCACGAAAACTATGTTTTACGGCCCTGAAACCGACCGTTATTGAGATATTGGCACCACACACTACCCCTGCTGTCGGAATCGGATAAGGAAATGAACTGCCGCAACCATGGCAACGCCAGCTCCAGGGTTCTACAGCAGCGCGATTATGTGTGTACGTTTGGGCATAGCTGCCAACCTAAATTTGTATACATAATCCCTGAGCATATCTACAATATATCTCCAAAAATTAACATGTTACAGATGTGAAGTGGTATTTATAATCTCTTTTAAATTTAAAGAGACATGTCTCTCTTTTTTGCTTTTGGAAGATCCACGTAGGAGGGGGTGGAGGAAGGGCTGATAAAGGGGTTGAATTCTTTTTATGCGGATACTTATATCTCAAAACCTGAAGATGTTACAGATGTGGAAATACGTATTTGTAATCTCCTTTAAAAATAAAGAAACGTGTTTTTTTTTTACTTGAGAGAAGACGTTCTCACGTGTACAGTTCTATGTCGCATGGTCATCTCAGCCCCAAAAGGCAATACGACAAACTTTGTTTACAAAGAGTTTCTGGGGTAAATGAAACTCAATTTTTCAGTGAGGTTTTATACTTTCAGGGATTTTCAGATAATGTCTTAGTACAGTACCGAGGAACAATTACTGTTATCAAATTACGAAATCCACGCCAGAAGCCGCGAGTAACTGCTAGTGTGTACATAAAGTTCACCGCAGATCGTATAGCACACAAAATTAACGTCTTTCCCATCACCGTCAACTGCAGGCTTGAATACCAACCAAATACGACTTTTAAGTATAGGATCCGGTTCAGAAGTCTTGTATTGTGCGGTTTTAAGTTCGTTTGTTGGCTTCTTTTTTTACTTCACGATTTTTTGCCACGGTTTCTTTTCTTTTGGAATTACAGTCCACATTCGTTTCCGATAACAGGATAGACGGAGAAGTCAAACTGAAAACCACAGCAGATTTGATCGGCTCCACTCGACCGTATTGCAACGCACTCCAGTGACACGCAGTACACTGTACACATTGAAGCAGTCAGCCCATAGAACTACCACAGCGCTGTCCTTGGCTCACCGCGAACGAATGACAGAGCGCTGGCCCTGATCGGCCCGTGCGATGACGTCACGGGCTTCGTTTGTTCGAGCCTTTCAAAGCCGAAAGCCCACTGCAGTGTACTGCTGAAGCAGCTCATGGGTTGGGCCTTGCTGCAGGACTCTGGGTTGAGTTACTTTACCGCAGCGGAAACCCACTCTACTCTACTGCGTACTAGCTACTCTACTCTACTTGCTACTGTGTAGAGATGAGAAGAATGCAAGTATGAGGAATGTGGCCTACAAGCACGAGCTTCCTGTTTTGCCCAGACAGATCGGCTCTTATCTGCTCTTAACTGCTACACGAAAACATTAACTCACACCTTGCAGTTTGCTGGATTACAACTGACAAGAGCGAAGAGCTGCCAGTAGAAGACAATATGAAGTCGCCTGGATAGTAGCGGAGTTGCTATGGTAACCATTGCTTCACTGGCTGTGCTGGTGAAAATCCCTTCACCCCGTGCCTCACCGAGCATGTGCATTCTTCTGATCTCCCAACAATACTATCCCAGTCGATTACACGCTCATAGAGTTAGTAAATAATACACTAGAGGTAGCATTGGCACTGCAGTCGCGAGCGAAGTTGAACGAGCGCGCTGTTTGGCAAAAGCTGGATTGTTTGGCACTGTCACTAATGGAGCTTCCCGATAAATGGAGGTATGTACTTCTCTGAAGGAAAATGCCAGTCTCCTGTGCATCTTATTGCTGCATAGAGAGGGTCTTAAAGGGCAGTGATATATCATTTCACAGGTATGTTTCTTTGAAATTAATTTCCCTGCGTGTAAAATAATACTTTGCGTGACACTTATTGTCATGGGAATTGGCCTACTTGGGCTGACTTCGCGACTGATTCTCCTGTCGGCGTGAATGAAATTCTTTGGATCTCTCCTTGAAGACTGAAATGAATGTTTTACGAAATATAAGGGATGACATTTTCCTTTCACTGAATGGCCAAGCCTTTGAAAGCGAATATAAAGAAAAATGATGTGCATGATATCGAGCGAGTGGCTGCAGGCTTTAGGTCACGTAGCTGTCAGCTTGCATTGAGGAGATCGTGGGTTTGAAACCCACTGTCGGCAGCCCTGAAGATGGTTTCCAATTTTTTACACCAGGCAAATGCTGGGGCTGTACCGTAATTAAGGCCACAGTCGTTTCCTTCCCACTCCTAGCCCTTTCCTGTCGCATATCAATGTACAAGTTAAATAAATTTCAGGAAAAGCTAAATAAAAACTCCACAATATGTTGAAACCACAACCGAGTGTCATACTTCCACTTGTAATCGCGTTTAGAAAACATCGACAATAATAATAATAATAATAATAATAATAATAATAATAATAATAATAATAATAATAATAATAATAATAATAATGGCTTTACGTCCCACTAACTACTTACACGGTTTTCGGAGACGCTGAGGTGTCGGAATTTTTTCCCACGGGAGTTCTTTCATGTGCCGGTAAATCTATCTACAAGAGGCCGACATATTTGAGCACCTTCAGGTATAACCGGAGTGAGCGAGGCTCAAACCTGCCAACTTGGGCTCAGAAAGCTAGGGTCTATACCGGCGATGACAATATTTTGTCTACTTTACCCCAAAATCTCGTCAACACTTTTAGGCCTAAAAACTCGCTTATCCGCTTCGTACGAGAAGAGGACATTTTCGGTTGTTGGGCAGATTTATAGCAAAGTCCTGGTCATTTACATAAAGGATATCGATATATACGTGCCTTCCATCTAAACGTATGTTCTTAGAAGACTTAATGTGAAGAGTAGATTAATTTTGTGTTACGTAACTGCACCTGAACACCGTCCTCTTTTATAACGCATTTCTCCAGTAATTATGCTTTTAGGGCTTCCCATTTTTACTGGAGAGAAGCGTCGCAAGTATACTGTAGTATCTGAGAATATTTATATGTAAGAATTTTAAACCTTATCTATATCACCACAGTTTTAAAAGTGCCATATTTACATTGATGTGTGCAGCGGAGTGAGCTTTTTGCCAAACAGCTGCGATATCAACATGCTCCGCTCGCTACAATGATTCTCTCGTAGACGGTGGCGCCAATGCTACCTCTAGTGTTTCATTTACTATAGTCCGTTTTGGTTGAAAGCGTCCTGCGCGAGAAATGGTTGCGCATGCAGTGGTGGGAGCTATCGTCCCCCCACTCCTACAGCAGGTCCAGTCGCCAGGCTATAGTCCATCTTCGTAGTAAGCGTCTTTCTGGACGACCGGAGGTGTGGCCTGGCCTCGTGTGCGAGGAACTATGGGAGCGTTCGCGCTGGTGGTGGGGGAAAGAACTTGAACCTTTCCTCCAGCTGACACAGTCGAGTTCAGGCAGCGGACGTAGCCCTGGGAACTGACTGAAATAGTGTGGAAAGCTTAGGTGCGATACGTTCCCGGGTCGGGGTGGTCATTATGCAATGGCTCATCGGTGTACATACATCACACTAACTCAAAGGTGTAGGAATTACTTAATATGATAAACTAGTGAAAATAAAATAGTACCGTGCATTGTACAAATCGAGTCTTATATTTCGATTGTCTGCCTTAAAACCTTGTCAATTAACTACACAGGCCTTTGAGCATAACATTCTAAAATTTCAGTTCTATTCCAGTACGGAAATACTTCGTAACTTTCGTCGTAAATGTTGGTGACTTCAGGAAATCAGAGGGTCATGCCTAAAAGAATTCATATCGGATGATGCTTTCGACACAACGTGAAATAAATCTCAGTGTATAGTAAAAGTGGAGGTCAATATTTTGGCACTCTGTAGCCTTTAATTTATTCTTATACATTCTTACGAATATGAAATCTGTTATATAAAATTGAAAGGTTTGAACCATTTGGTAGAAAATCAATTGAACATAACGACAGTAACTTGCAACTGGTAATACTGCGAATAAAGGAAGTTCGTTTGAAACTGTACTGTACTGTATACCAAGGAAAGGCGCATCGGTACGCGCTATCAGTTCATCAATCGCCTAACGAATAGGAGGAAGTTGTTTCCACTGACAGCCTGGAGATATAATCTACTTAACGTGATTTCTAGTGAAATACGTACAAAAGAGATTAATTAATGCAATTTTGTCGGGAAAATTCAGAGAAGAAGCATTAGTAGAAATACTTCAGCTACTTTCATAATAACATTAACAATGTCTACTTTTCTTGTCCATCAGAAGAAATATAATAATATATAACACTCTTGAATAATCTGCTATTGTTATGACTGAGAGAACAGGTCTCCTACAGCAACAGCAGCAACAAAAACAACAACGAAAACAGCAACAAAATGCTCCGGAACAATAGACAATATAAATCTGTCTCATAAAATCAGAGCAAAAATATTATCGGACTTCTTACGTGTTCTATGATCATGTTTGTTTAATATTCGGAGTTCAGGGATCTTATTTACAAATTATTCAGAATAATCTTCACTCTCGTCTGAATCAGTGTCATCTGAAGTTTCACCGAGGTTGATGTCGGACTGGTCTAATTCTAATTCCTTATGCATGGTGTTGTCACGCTCCCAGTATTCCTGCTCAGTGTCTTTTAAGTGGTCGCAACATTTTTTTCCGTTTGTCTTGCGAATACTGTGCAAGCAATATCGGCAAAGAGCTTCCTTTTTGTCGAGTGTGTCTGCTGTCAAGTCACAAGTGATCTATAAGACACAGAAATATTTCGTACAGAATAAGCATTTTTATTTTTATTGGGAATAGGAGCGCCTCATTTATGAACAGTGAAGGCATTAGAGATGCTATGGCACACATTTTTATGCTAAAAAACTAATTATGCTTTATTACTATTAATTGAGATATATTCTTTTTTTTTTTGCTAGGGGCTTTACGTCGCACCGACACAGATAGGTTTTATGGCGACGATGGGATAGGAAAGGCCTAGGAGTTGGAAGGAAGCGGCCGTGGCCTTAATTAAGGTACAGCCCCAGCATTTGCTTGGTGTGAAAATGGGAAACCACGGAAAACCATCTTCAGGGCTGCCGATAGTGGGATTCGAACCTACTATCTCCCGGATGCAAGCTCACAGCCGCGCGCCTCTACGCGCACGGCAAAATCGCCCGGTGAGATACATTCTTATCACAGACCTCTCCTTTGATATCTCCCCAAACCAACTCAGTGTGATTGAGATCTGGATGATATGTTTCATATGTTCACTCATGGTATAAACACTTTCACGTGCCTAGCCTCGCAGTGGTCTCCCAGATTTAGAAGAGGACCTAGAAGCCATGCTCGTCACTTCAGTAATTTCAACTTAGCCCGCACGTAACAACACGCGCCGCTTGAGAGACGTTTTCACTTCAGCGCTAGCCTGGCGACTGGACCTGCTGTAGGAGTGGGGGGACGATAGCTCCCACCACTGCATGCGCAACCATTTCTCGCGCAGGACGCTTTCAACCAAAACGGACTATAGCGCTGAAGTGAAAACGTCTCTCAAGCGGCGCGTGTTGTTACGTGCGGGCTAAGTTGAAATTACTGAAGTGACGAGCATGGCTTCTAGGTCCTCTTCTAAATCTGGGAGACCACTGCGAGGCTAGGCACGTGAAAGTGTTTATACCATGAGTGAACATATGAAACATATCATCCAGATCTCAATCACACTGAGTTGGTTTGGGGAGATATCAAAGGAGAGGTCTGTGATAAGAATGTATCTCACCGGGCGATTTTGCCGTGCGCGTAGAGGCGCGCGGCTGTGAGCTTGCATCCGGGAGATAGTAGGTTCGAATCCCACTATCGGCAGCCCTGAAGATGGTTTTCCGTGGTTTCCCATTTTCACACCAAGCAAATGCTGGGGCTGTACCTTAATTAAGGCCACGGCCGCTTCCTTCCAACTCCTAGGCCTTTCCTATCCCATCGTCGCCATAAAACCTATCTGTGTCGGTGCGACGTAAAGCCCCTAGCAAAAAAAAAAAAAGAATATATCTCAATTAATAGTAATAAAGCATAATTAGTTTTTTAGCATAAAAATGTGTGCCATAGCATCTCTAATGCCTTCACTGTTCATAAATGAGGCGCTCCTATTCCCAATAAAAATAAAAATGCTTATTCTGTACGAAATATTTCTGTGTCTTATAGATCACTTGTGACTTGACAGCAGACACACTCGACAAAAAGGAAGCTCTTTGCCGATATTGCTTGCACAGTATTCGCAAGACAAACGGAAAAAAATGTTGCGACCACTTAAAAGACACTGAGCAGGAATACTGGGAGCGTTACAACACCATGCATAAGGAATTAGAATTAGACCAGTCCGACATCAACCTCGGTGAAACTTCAGATGACACTGATTCAGACGAGAGTGAAGATTATTCTGAATAATTTGTAAATAAGATCCCTGAACTCCGAATATTAAACAAACATGATCATAGAACACGTAAGAAGTCCGATAATATTTTTGCTCTGATTTTATGAGACAGATTTATATTGTCTATTGTTCCGGAGCATTTTGTTGCTGTTTTCGTTGTTGTTTTTGTTGCTGCTGTTGCTGTAGGAGACCTGTTCTCTCAGTCATAACAATAGCAGATTATTCAAGAGTGTTATATATTATTATATTTCTTCTGATGGACAAGAAAAGTAGACATTGTTAATGTTATTATGAAAGTAGCTGAAGTATTTCTACTAATGCTTCTTCTCTGAATTTTCCCGACAAAATTGCATTAATTAATCTCTTTTGTACGTATTTCACTAGAAATCACGTTAAGTAGATTATATCTCCAGGCTGTCAGTGGAAACAACTTCCTCCTATTCGTTAGGCGATTGATGAACTGATAGCGCGTACCGATGCGCCTTTCCTTGGTATACAGTACAGTACAGTTTCAAACGAACTTCCTTTATTCGCAGTATTACCAGTTGCAAGTTACTGTCGTTATGTTCAATTGATTTTCTACCAAATGGTTCAAACCTTTCAATTTTATATAACAGATTTCATATTCGTAAGAATGTATAAGAATAAATTAAAGGCTACAGAGTGCCAAAATATTGACCTCCACTTTTACTATACACTGAGATTTATTTCACGTTGTGTCGAAAGCATCATCCGATATGAATTCTTTTAGGCATGACCCTCTGATTTCCTGAAGTCACCAACATTTACGACGAAAGTTACGAAGTATTTCCGTACTGGAATAGAACTGAAATTTTAGAATGTTATGCTCAAAGGCCTGTGTAGTTAATTGACAAGGTTTTAAGGCAGACAATCGAAATATAAGACTCGATTTGTACAATGCACGGTACTATTTTATTTTCACTAGTTTATCATATTAAGTAATTCCTACACCTTTGAGTTAGTGTGATGTATGTACACCGATGAGCCATTGCATAATGACCACCCCGACCCGGGAACGTATCGCACCTAAGCTTTCCACACTATTTCAGTCAGTTCCCAGGGCTACGTCCGCTGCCTGAACTCGACTGTGTCAGCTGGAGGAAAGGTTCAAGTTCTTTCCCCCACCACCAGCGCGAACGCTCCCATAGTTCCTCGCACACGAGGCCAGGCCACACCTCCGGTCGTCCAGAAAGACGCTTACTACGAAGATGGACTATAACCACTGATCTCTATACATGGATCGCTGATTGCAGGTCTCCGCTGCAGGAGAAAGTACGCCAAGTTGAACGCGCGGTTCGCCATGTTGGCGTACCCAACCTCGAGCTCTCCTTATGGGGAAGCAATGATAATATAGTCAATTTTAAGTCGCAATTAATGGCGCATTGGAATAATTAAAAATATAGAGACATGTTCACTCAAAGCATAAGGACATTGGGATCACTGACACGTCATTCCGAGGTCAGTAAATCTCCGGGATAGCAATAAACATGAGTGTATAATAACGGCCGGCAAATATTAACTTAGGTGCTGAATACATGCAATTAGCGATCGGTAACACAATGCGAGTGAAAACCAGTTTCTGGAAACATTGCTGTAAATTGTATACATGTATGCCACGAAATTATGCATTCTTAAAATGATGTACCTATAAACGTAGCTCAATATACAGGCCTAGATTCGACATATCGTAATCGGTGCTTGATAATGAATTTCTGTTTCCTGTTTCCAACAAATAACGCGCATATTATCAAATTAAAATATCATTGAAGCAAATGTACACATTTATAAAACCAGCAAATATTCAAAACTAGTCAATATATCACATTACCTGCAGCTTAATGTACTATTACAGACCTCTTTAATTAAATTCAGCTAGCAAAGCGATATTGATGGTTATCATCAGAAATATGTAACACCAGTTAAAAGAGTCCCAAATACCACGAATAGTATAATGGAACAGCCCCAAACACCCACCACACTTTTCCTTCTCCCACCACTCCAGTGTCTGAAACCCATAATTATTACTGATGTAAATAAGGTCTAGTATTCCTCCAGACTTCATTTTCTAAGATTGTTATAAGGTCACGTCAATTATTTCATCGAAACCGTCAGTTTAATTATGAGGAAAAAAAATCTTTACTTGCAGTTAATGTTCAGTAAAATTGAAAACAGTTGGCTGTACATCACTTCTAAGGTGTACAGTTTGTCCATTTCTATCAAAACAGTCTTCCTCTAAGTGATCCGAGCAGAGAACAGCTGTTTTAGAAGGCTCCCAATTCTCCCGCCTGATACTCCTAATCGATGATCTTAGATGTTCGGGTCTCGAGAAAGGAAACCTACAAAAATTAATTGCCGTTTTGCTCCCAGAATATGCGAAATAAGATACAATAAACCTAAAACTCAAAACACTACCCTAGGAAGATTCTTATGTACAGTATAAAACTCCCCGAGCCGGGCTGAGTGGCTCAGACGGTTAAGGCGCTGGCCTTCTAACCCCAACTTGGCAGGTTCGATCCTGGCTCAGTCCGGTGGTATTTGAAGGTGCTCAAATACGACAGTCCCGTGTCGGTAGATTAACTGGCACGTAAAAGAACTCCTGCGGGACTAAATTCCGGCACCTCGGCGTATCCGAAGACCTTAAAAAAGTAGTTAGTGGGACGTAAAGCAAATAACATTATTATTAAAACTCCCCGATGAAATGATTTCTCCTTCTGCTGATCGGTTCTGTTTGTACATCTATAAGCTGAATACTGCGGTATGTTAATACCCCGTAGAATGTTTCTTCATTCATATTTCAGATAAACATATACATATTTAAATTTAATCTTGTAATTCACAAGCATACTACAAGGCAACGAACCTAAATTCGTAAAACACACTACTATTTACTTTGCAATAACACAGCACAGAACACTCGTGAAACTACAATCAAGAGGCCTGGCGTCACTGAACTAAGCATAAACAAAGCAAGCGCGCTCCTCGTGGTCTACTGCACCGTGCGCTCGCTGCCATCTTACTGCGCCAGTCATCTTCTATTCGGCTTACTGCTACCCAAGCTACCAGCCATCCAGGTATAGAGATCAGTGACTATAACTCTATGTACACGATGCTAGTAGCTCTACTCGCCTCGCTACTCTACCCGCCTTATGGGCTTTTACTTCTATTGGTATTACCCACTTTAGTTCTACATGTATATAAAAATTATAATGAATTCCTATCAAATGTATAATTTTTCTTATGAAACAAGCATTGGTTGTGCCATACAATACTAAAGAAGACGTAAAATCATTTTGATATCTTTGAGTTTGTCCTTTTAAATATCGTATATGCGGTTCAGTACACGGAACAGCCGGCCATGCTTGTCGCATTGCGCGCCACATTTCAGCGTGTAGTGCGGAAGTGTGTACAGTAGTCAACACGTGTAATAACTCAGCTTAACCACTGCGAATCATCATTGGTGAGGTCAGTGCGGCATGTTTCCCTTTTTGTGTGTGTCACTCATTACAATGATTGGGAGATATTCGGCAGAGTGAAGTGATCGTCTTCCTGGGGCGCATAGTGTTTTGTTATAAATACAGTATATTGTGTTTCATTTTTCGTGTATTGCATTGCTTTTGGTTGTGTGTATCGTGTATTGTTTTTGTCTGTTGAGTATTGTTTATATAATCAGTCAGCGAGTAATACATTTAAATTATAGCTGAACATGTGAAAAGGATAAGTAGTGAAGTTGTCAGGAGAAAGGAACGGCAAATGGTGCTTAATTCATTTTCATATTTGAAAACAAAGCATCCAGGACGAAGTGTAAACTGGGTAGTAGATAAAGCCGCAAAATTTTTAGGAATTTCGAAGACTTCCGTCTTCAAAATAAGGAAGGTAGCCAGCGAAGGGCCACTCCAAGAGTCCCAGCAAGAAGCGGGAAAGGAAAAAGTTAATTCGCAGTAACTTCAGACTCATTAAATACCATGATTTTGTCAGAAGTGGAATAGGGCGCACTGTTCATGAATTCTATTTTAGAGATGAACCGCCAACTCTGAACACAATCCTCACTTTCGTAAACAGCATCCCCGAACTACCTGATTTTAAGAAATCATACGAATAGGTCATTCAGCATTCTGTATTTTATGTTGCCGAAGAATATTTAAGTTATCGTATTTTGTGATAAACATGAAGCCCTTGCATCTGTTGTCACTTGCGATTAAATTTATCTGAAATGAGCTGAAGGATACATCACCGAGACAGAGATATCTCGCCGTCAGCTTCCTGTGTTAGTAATCACACAGTATTTACCTTAATAATGAAATGTTTCTGGGGGCTAATAGACTCAGCACTGCGCTCCCTTAAAGCAACAACGATCATGAAACTTTCTCAGATATAAGAAACAAGACAATCATTTCGGTTTCTGGACATGCATATTATTATTATTATTATTATTATTATTATTATTATTATTATTATTATTTAGTTGGCATCCCTACATGTTCAAACTCTTACTCTATTTCGAATGATACAGTCAGTGGGCTTATTATCCTTAGAAACGTTATGGCAAAACGAAATTTCATTAATGACTGGAGATAATCTGGCATTTATATTATTATTAGTCTTGCAACAGCTGTACCGAGCGTTGTATAATTTTATGTCATCACTGTATTTCACAAGCAGTGTCCGAACCGCGGTGAGTGAGCGAGTATGGCAACAGTGGAAGGCAGTAGGCCCATAAGGCCTGTAGTCTTTTCTAGTGATGTGCTTGAGCCCGGCTCGAGCTGCTCGAACAGATGACGTCAGAGCTCGAGCCTGTTCGAGCTTTGCTCGAGCTTTTGCGCGCGCCGCAACCTAGCGCCTTGCTGTTACTAACACCCAGCAAACTTGAGAAGGATATGTAAGAGTATTTATGCTGGACAGTACCGGTTCGTCCTCTCTACTGTTACTTCCGTGTATTTTGTACATAATTTAATTTCGACCCATACCTATATATTGGAGACAGTCAAAATATGTGTTTGTGCGATGATTCGTTACACATGCCTCCATCCGTATAAACCAATTCTCTACTAAAATGTGTTGTTTGGGCCGTATAAAGACAGAAAAAGGAAACCATTCACCTGTTGTAATAATTACATATTTAAATGGTTACAAGACTAAAAATGTATATTTTACCAGCAGTTGTTGTTGACACGTTTCTCGCTTGGGTGCATGGCTGAATGGTAAGCGTGTTGGCCTTTGGTTACAGGGGTCCCGGGTTCGATACCCGGTAGGGTCAGGATTTTTAAAACCATAAGATGATGTCTTGTTTTATTTGTTCCAGATGGTCTCGAAAACTACTGAACCGATTGACCTGAATTATTGTAAATGATACAGCTTGAAATCGCGAGTCACGTTTGAGTTTCATATAGCCTATATTTCACGCAATCAAACAGTAACATTGCTGCATCATAATATTTATACATGTATTTGTGTATACGATTGATGAGATGTCAATCCTTTCTTACTCAAAGTCTTCTATACGAGCAACAAGGGTAATACTCTCCCAAGGAGTGGATTCAAACCCCCCAACATTGAGGACAGGAGAACCTCGCCCGAGGCGCTGCCAGCTGTCTTAGCCGCCCAAAGCATCGCATTGTAAGAATAATATTACCGTATTCATAATTTTGCACGGTCTAGAAAGCCAAGATTAACACACGAGAGGATCTGTCGTGCTGACCACACGACACTTCGTAATCTGCAGACCTTCGGGCTGAGCAGCGGTCGCTTGGTAGGCCATGGCCCGTCGGGGCTGTTGCGCCATGGGGTCTGGTTTGGTTTTTTATTCATAGTGTTGCGTCCAACGTGGAGTTGTTACACGGCACACAAGTACTGCCTTGGGAGGAAATACTTCTGTTAATACGCAGGGAATATTACGGGTACATCCTTCGTCATTTACACTGCATATTATCATAATCTAAGCCTTCTAATTTTATGGCCAACCTTTATTCCTCATAAGATATACGTCAATGACTGAATGTAGTAATATGTGAAAGCACGCACCTTCGTTATAAATATTATACACACACACATGTGTGAAAGGTGCTTCACTTCATATGCTGTTTGCTAATCTACACGTTCTATCTGTAGCCCGAGACAGACTCCGCCTTCGATCACGTGACTGCTCGAGCTTGCTTCGAACCTCGGCGCGTATCGGGTCGGCTCGATCCCGCTCTCTACGCGTGTGATGGGCAAACGATACCCGTGTTCAAGCTAGTGATAAGCAAACGATACCTGTGTTCTAGCGGGATCAAGCCGACCCGATACGAGCCGAGGTTCGAGCCTGTTCGAAGCAAGCTCGAGCTGTCACATGACCGAAGGGTGAGTCTGACTCAGGCTACAGCTAGTGATAGGCAAACGATACCTGTGTTCTAGGGGGATCGAGCCGACCCGATACGGGCCGAGGTTCGAGTCTGTTCGAAGTAAGCTCGAGCAGTCATCACGTGACCGAAGGCGCAGTTGACTCGGGCTACAGCTAGTGATGGGCGAACGATACCCGTGTTCGAGCAGGATCGAGCCGACCCGATACGCGCCGAGGTTCGAGCCTGTTCGAAGCAAGCTCGAGCTGTCACATGACCGAAGGCGGATTCTGACTCGGGGTACAGCTAGTGATGGACAAACGATACCTGTGTTCTAGCGGGATCGAGCCGACCCGATACGCGCCGAGGTTCGAGCCTGTTCGAAGCAAGCTCGAGCAGTCACATGACCGAAGGGTGAGTCTGACTCGGGCTACAGCTAGTGATAGGCAAACGATACCCGTGTTGTAGCGGGATCGAGCCGACCCGATACGAGCCGAGGTTCGAGCCTGTTCGAAGCAAGCTCGAGCTGTCACATGACCGAAGGCGGATTCTGACTCAGGGTACAGCTAGTGATGGACAAACGATACCTGTGTAAAAGCGCGATCGAGCCGACCCGATACGCGCCGAGGTTCGAGCCTGTTCGAAGCAAGCTCGAGCTGTCACATGACCGAAGGGTGAGTCTGACTCGGGCTACAGCTAGTGATAGGCAAACGATACCTGTGTTCTAGGGGGATCGAGCCGACCCGATACGGGCCGAGGTTCGAGTCTGTTCGAAGTAAGCTCGAGCAGTCATCACGTGACCGAAGGCGCAGTTGACTCGGGCTACAGCTAGTGATAAGCAAACGATACCTGTGTTCTAGCGGGATCGAGCCGACCCGATACGCGCCGAGGTTCGAGCCTGTTCGAAGCAAGCTCGAGCTCTCACAAGACCGAAGGCAGATTCTGACTCGGGGTACAGCTAGTGATAGGCAAACGATACCCGTGTTGTAGCGGGATCGAGCCGACCCGATACGAGCCGAGGTTCGAGCCTGTTCGAAGCAAGCTCGAGCTGTCACATGACCGAAGGGTGAGTCTGACTCGGGCTACAGCTAGTGATAGGCAAACGATACCCGTGTTGTAGCGGGATCGAGCCGACCCGATACGAGCCGAGGTTCGAGCCTGTTCGAAGCAAGCTCGAGCTGTCACATGACCGAAGGCGGATTCTGACTCGGGGTACAGCTAGTGATGGACAAACGATACCTGTGTTCTCGCGGGATCGTGCCGACCCGATACGAGCCGAGGTTCGAGCCTGTTTGAAGCAAGCTCGAGCTGTCACATGGCCGAAGGCGGATTCTGACTCGGGCTACAGCTAGTGATAGACAAACGATACCCGTGTTGTAGCGGGATCGAGCCGACCCGATACGAGCCGAGGTTCGAGCCTGTTCGAAGCAAGCTCGAGCTGTCACATGACCAAAGGGTGAGTCTGACTCGGGCTACAGCTAGTGATAGGCAAACGATACCCGTGTTGTAGCGGGATCGAGCCGACCCGATACGAGCCGAGGTTCGAGCCTGTTCGAAGCAAGCTCGAGCTGTCACATGACCGAAGGGTGAGTCTGACTCGGGCTACAGCTAGTGATAGGCAAACGATACCTGTGTTCTAGGGGGATCGAGCCGATCCGATACGGGCCAAGGTTCGAGTCTGTTCGAAGTAAGCTCGAGCAGTCATCACGTGACCGAAGGCGCAGTTGACTCGGGCTACAGCTAGTGATGGGCGAACGATACCCGTGTTCGAGCAGGATCGAGCTGACCCGATACGCGGCGAGGGTCAAGCCTGTTCGAAGCAAGTTCGAGCAGTCACGTGACCGAAGGCGGAGTCTAACTCGGGCTACAGCTAGTGATGGGCAAACGATACCCGTGTTCGAGCGGGATCGAGCCGACCCGATACGCGCCGAGGTTCGAGCTCTCAAATACGTAAACCTCTTGTCGGTAGATTTAATGGCACGCAAAGAACTCCTGCGGAACTAACTTCCGGCACCTTGGCGTGTCCGAAAACGGTAAAAGTTGTTAGTGGGACGTAAAGCCAATACAATTATTATTCTTTCTTGGCCCTTATATTTTTCTAGCCCGATTTCCCCAGCGCTTTAAAACGAGGATGTAAGGGGTTTTTATTTCCTGTTTGGGGCCATAACCATAGAAGTAAAGAATCCCATTGTTCGTTATTGGCTTTACGACCCACTAGCTACTTTTTCGGTTTTCGGCATCGTTTTCTTTAATTGCCCATCTTCTTCTTCGTCTTAATCTGCTTACCCTCCAGGGTCTGTTTTTCCCTCGGACTCAGCGAGGGATCCTACCTCCACCGCCTCAAGGGCAGTATCCGGGAGCTTCAGGCTTTGGGTCGGGGATACAACTGGGGAGGATGACCAGTACCTTGCCCACGCGGCCTTTCCTGTTATGCTGAACAGGGGCCCTGCGGGAGGATGGGAAGATTGGAAGGGATAGACAAGGAAGATGGAAGGAAGCAGCCGAGCCCGTAAGTTAGATACCATCACGGCAATAGCCTGGAGGAGAAGTGGGCAACCACGGAAAACCACTTCGAGGATGACTGAGGTGGGAATCCAACCCACCTCTACTCAGTTGACATCCAGAGGCTGCGTGGACCCCGTTCCAGCCCTCGCACCACTTTTCAAATTTCATGGCAGAGCCGGGAATCGAACCCGGACCTCCGGGGGTGGCAGATAATCACACTAACCACTCCAAAACAGAGGCGGACTAATTGCCAATCAATTAATAAATTGATGGTTTCATAACGTAATGCTTACGCACGTAAAATCGGTATAAACTGTATACCTCAACAGTAAACTATGTAGACCCTGTCTAGGCGGACATTCTGAGCCTTTCGCCAGTCAAATGCGAGCGACCGTCCACTGTACTATTCATGAAAAACAAAACGGAACCTATTAAGAATATTTTACCTGCATATGTCGACGTCGTTTACGTGGAGGTGTCTCCCCCTCATTTGGAATGGTGTCATGCGACGAAGGACGAATATTATGAATTTTTAAGTATCTTATCATCGTCGATGTATTTTTACTATCGTTTTAATATTTTATCACATCGAGTGCATTTTACTCGTTTGTCTGGAAGCTCTTCAAAGTAGTCCTACGTCCATGACCTTTTTCTACCGGCCATTGTCTGCTCTGTCTGAAGTAATAACAAATTCGTCTATTATAATAATGTATTTTCTTTCTTTCCTAAACTGCATACCCTCCAGGGTCGGTTTTTCCCTCGAACTCAGCTAGGGATCCCACATCTACCGCCTCAAGGGCAGTGTCCGGGAGCTTCAGACTCTGGGTCGGGGGATACAACTGGGGAGGATGAGCAGTACCTCGCCCAGGCGGTCTCACCTGCGTAGCCTTAAGTTAGGTACCATCCCGGCATTTGCCTGGAGAAGAAGTGGGAAACCACGGAAAACCACTTCCAGGGTGGCCGAGGTGGGAATGGAACCCACCTCTACTCAGTTGACCTCCCGAGACTGAGTGGACCCTGTTCCAGCCCTCGTGCCACTTTTCAAATTTCGTGGCAGAGCCGCGAATCGAACGCGGGCCTCCGGGGGTGGCAGCTAATCACACTAACCACTACACCACAGAGGCGGACAGAATAATGTATTATTGGGAGATAGTGGGTTCGAGCCCCACCGTCGGCAGCCCTGAAGATGGTTTTCCGTGGTTTCCCATTTTCACACCAGGCAAATGCTGGGGCTGTACCTTAATTAATGCTACGGCCGCTTCCTTCCCAGTCCTAGCCCTTTCCTGTCCCATCGTGGCCATAAGACCTATCTGTGTCGGTGCGACGTAAAGCCAATAGCAAATAAAATAATAATGTATTACTAATTATTAATGAGAAAATAATAGCTCGTAGCATACGAAAAACATGTTAACTATCGGTACTTGAAAGTAATGATTAACAACATTAAGCCTGAAAAACACGACAAAGTTATACAGAAACGTATTTCTGAAGAGCGGACAAAATGTAAAATGCAAAGGTACATATTAACGAAATAAATATTACCAATCTGTTGTTCGTACTGCCAGAAAGACTTAAACAAATGCTCTTTCCGTTCACTGAGAACGTTGTGTTCACCACCCCCCACACATAAATATACTGAGTGTACCTAGTAGTAATCTAATAGGACGAATTTTCCGTCCGCGCTCCGCTTAGTCGATGTGTGGTGTCGCCTGACAGTTCGAACAGGTTCGATACGGCATCGAGCCTACGTAGCGTATCGGGCCGACTCGAGCCTGCTCGAACTTCTGTATCATTCGCCCATCACTAGTCTTTTCTTAACGCTGGATGCTCTTTAGCCGCTTGGGAATGGAAGCTATTAGATGTTGGAAAAAGTCTGGTTCATTCCTTAGATTCGCCCAAACTCGATGGCAGTGCATTAACAGAGCCGCTCTTGGTCTCTCCTGACCTGGAACCCTCGTTTTTACCATTCTTGCCCAAACATGTTCTATTATGTTTAAGTCAGCCGACTAAGGAGGCCAGTAAGGCACGTGAACGTCAGGGCGCTGTTTGAAAAAAAGCTTCGGTTACATGCTCAGTGTGAACAGAGCAGTTATCTTACACAAACCTGATAACGGGAACTTCTTCTATGGGGTAATTAGCTCGAACACTAAAAAGAACAGCACCTTCTAAAACGTCCATATATTCACAAGTAATCTTATGTTGAGTGACCTCTATTAACTCTCCTGGACCGGTTTTTTTTTCGCTAGTTGGTTTACGTCGCACCGACACAGATAGGTCTTATGGCGACGATGGGACAGGAAAGGGCTATGAGTGGGAAGAAAGCGGCCGTGGCCTTAATGAAGGTACAGCCCCAGCATTTGCCTGGTGTGAACATGGGAAACCAAAGAAAACCATTTTCAGGGCTGCCGACAGTGGGGTTCGAACCTACTATCTCCCGAATACTGGATACTGACCGCACTTAAGCGACTGCAGCTATCGAGCTCGGTCTCCTGGACCGGCACCACTCATCCACCGCAATACGCCACATGTGAAGCGACATGACTGATTAGTTACCTGGACAGAGGGCTCTTCATAACACTTTTCCAGCTGGACGCCAGCACTTAAGCTGTTTACCTGCATTGGAGCAAAATACCTTTTCATCTAACGAAATTGTAATTTCCATTCCTGTCGTGGAGTAACACTTTCTTGTAGTGGAAAGCCTACGCGAAGTTCTCTGTGGATAGGAAGAAGTAGTCCCTTTTCCGCAGCTAGGCGATTTTAAATACCTGCAGCGTGGAGTCGGCGACTCACGGTAGTCCGGCTTGATGCATGAACAGCTGTGCGAGAGAAGGTTCTCGTCAGAGTCCTGCAGCGAGGCCCAGCCCATGAGCTGCTTCAGCAGTACACTGCAGTGGGCTTTCGGCTTTGAAAGGCTCGAACAAACGAAGCCCGTGACGTCATCGCACGGGCCGATCAGGGCCAGCGCTCTGTCATTCGTTCGCGGTGAGCCAAGGACAGCGCTGTGGTAGTTCTATGGGCTGACTGCTTCAATGTGTACAGTGTACTGCATGTCACTGGAGTGCGTTGCAATACGGTCGAGTGGAGCCGATCAAATCTGCTGTGGTTTTCAGTTTGACTTCTCCGTCTATTCTGTTATCGGAAACGAATGTGGACTGTAATTCCAAAAGAAAAGAAACCGTGGCAAAAAATCGTGAAGTAAAAAAAGAAGCAACAAACGAACTTAAAACCGCACAATACAAGACTTCTGAACCGGATCCTATACTTAAAAGTCGTATTTGATTGGTATTCAAGCCTGCAGTTGACAGTGATGGGAAAGACGTTAATTTTGTGTGCTATACGATCTGCGGTGAACTTTATGTACACACTAGCAGTTACTCGCGGCTTCTGGCGTGGATTTCGTAATTTGATAAAAGTAATCGTTCCCCGGTACTGTACTAAGACATTATCTGAAAATCCCTGAAAGTATAAAACCTCACTGAAAAATTGAGTTTCATTTACCCCAGAAACTCTTTGTAAACAAAGTTTGTCGTATTGCCTTTTGGGGCTGAGATGACCATGCGACATAGAACTGTACACGTGAGAACGTCTTCTCTCAAGTAAAAAAAAAAACACGTTTCTTTATTTTTAAAGGAGATTACAGATACGTATTTCCGCATCTGTAACATCTTCAGGTTTTGAGATATAAGTATCCGCATAAAAAGAATTCAACCCCTTTATCAGCCCTTCCTCCACCCACTCCTACGTAGATTTTCCAAAAACAAAAAAGAGAGACATGTCTCTTTATTTTTAAAACAGATTATAAATACCACTTCACATCTGTAACATGTTAATTTTTGGAGATATATTGTAGATATGCTCAGGGATTATGTATGCAAATTTAGGTTGGCAGCTATGCCCAAACGTACACACATAATCGCGCTGCTGTAGAACCCTGGAGCTGGCGTTGCCATGGTTACGGCAGTTCATTTCCTTATCCGATTCCGAGAGCAGGGGTAGTGTGGTGCCTGGTGCTGGGAAAGGAGCGTAAGGAGCGGAGCAGTTGTTCGCGCAACATGAATCGGTATCTCGGATTACCTCCGTTTCCTTCGCTAAAACCGTTATGGAAGGAAAGGAGCAGTAGGAGCGGAGTAGTTTGTTTTATTATGACCTATTTTAAGTAGAGTGTCAACACGGCCAAACCGTTGGGCTGTTACGTATGGTACTGTTTTTAAGCAACAGCTGTAGTAGTGTTGCTTTGAATGAAGAAACTACCGTATAGGGCCTAATACCGATACATAATTTAATGTAAAAATAATTCATAATTTTTGGTATATTAAAGAGAAGTATGTTATAAAAAGGCAGCGTCATAATAAATACACCCAATTACTTCGGAGTCACAGCCATACACCAAACAATCAAACGCCAGTGTCAACCATTCGTCAACTGGAAAAAGTTGATGTCTTACATTATATTTAAATGTTGCATAAATACAGGGTTTTCAATACATTACACTGTATTCGCAATTCTCACCTGTTAGTGCTTGCGGCGCTTTCACAAGTTCCGACTGGGCCACTATGAGTTGGTCCTTTACCTCGAGGAGACGGCGCATCATGGCAAGCTGACTGTTCCTTCGGGTCGAATAGTAGGCCTACTGAATAAGCCGGAGTGGGTGCTCACCGGACTCTATAACTGTTGATGTTTTAATTTATGGCTTGCAAAAGTACTTTGCCTAGAAGAAACATTAGGACATAAACACTAACAGCGTTGCGAGAAGGCCTGGAGCAAATGTATTTTTATAAGCCATAGTTCGGCAACACCTTGAGTTTAACATTTCAAAACTTACAACCCTAATCTTACTTTTACTTATGTTGTGACATACTTGAAATCCGTGGCAATATTTGAAGAAGTATCCAAAAGCGTACGAAAAGGGAACGTGCTGTTTACCACATCACTTATGGCCAAATTAAGTGTGTGCGCTACACAGGGAACATGGCGGATATTTAACTTTCATACCGCAACTACCATATTTGCAGCGTTATCTGTAGTAATTGCTGGCACTTCCAGACAGCTGCCAAGAATTGATGATGCCTGACAAGCGGCTAGCGATATGCTCCGCGGTATAACTTCCTTCCAGAATTTCCGTTGCTAGACATGCCGACATCAGTGCAATTGACGCCTATAATATAAAATGGGCAGTCACAGTTATGTACGGGTCTTGTCTATTGGATGTCCAAATGTCAGTCGATAAAAGCGACATGTTTTGCTGCTGCCAGTTCGATGTTCAGCTCATTGCGTACTTCAATCAATCAATCAATCAATCAATCAATCAATCAATCAATCAATCAATCAATCAATCAATCAATCAATCAATACTGATCTGCATTTAGGGCAGTCGCCCAGGTGGCAGATTCCCTATCTGTTGCTTTCCTAGCCTTTTCCGAAATGATTTCAAAGAAACTGGAAATTTATTGAACATCTCCCTTGGTAAGTTATTCCAATCCCTAACTCCCCTTCCTATAAATGAATATTTGCCCCAGTTTGTCCTCTTGAATTCCAACTTTATCTTCATGTTGTGATCTTTCCTACTTTTATAGACGCCATTCAAACCTATTCGTCTACTAATGTCATTCCACGCCATCTCTCCGCTGACAGCTCGGAACATACCACTTAGTCGAGCAGCTCTTCTTCTTTCTCTCAATTCTTCCCGACCCAAACATTGCAACATTTTTGTAACGCTACTCTTTTGTCGGAAATCACCCAGAACAAATCGAGCTGCTTTTCTTTGGATTTTTTCCAGTTCTTGAATCAGGTAATCCTGGTGAGGGTCCCATACATTGGAACCATACTCTAGTTGGGGTCTTACCAGAGACTTATATGCACTCTCCTTTACATCCTTACTACAACCCCTAAACACCCTCATAACCATGTGCAGAGATCGGTACCCTTTATTTACAATCCCATTTATGTGATTACCCCAATGAAGATCTTTCCTTATATTAACACCTAGATACTTACAATGATCCCCAAAAGGAACTTTAACCCCATCAACGCAGTAATTAAAACTGAGAGGACTTTTCCTATTTGTGAAACTCACAACCTGACTTTTAGCCCCGTTTATCAACATACCATTGCCTGCTGTCCATCTCACAATATTTTCGAGGTCACGTTGCAGTTGCTCACAATCTTGTAACTTATTTATCACTGTATAGAGAATAACATCATCCGCAAAAAGCCTTACCTCCGATTCCACTCCTTTACTCATATCATTTATATATATAAGAAAACATAAAGGTCCGATAACACTGGCCTGAAGAACTCCCCTCTCAACTATTACAGGGTCAGACAAAGCTTCACCTACTCTAACTCTCTGAGATCTATTTTCTAGAAATATAGCAACCCATTCAGTCACTCTTTTGTCTAGTCCAATTGCACTCATTTTTGCCAGTAGTCTCCCATGATCCACCCTATCAAATGCTTTAGACATGTCAATCGCGATACAGTCCATTTGACCTCCAGAATCCAAGATATCTGCTATATCTTGCTGGAATCCTACAAGTTGAGTTTCTGTGGAATAACCTTTCCTAAAACCGAATTGCCTTCTATCGAACCAGTTATTAATTTCACAAACATGTCTAATATAATCAGAAAGAATGCCTTCCCAAAGCTTACATACAAAGCATGTCAAACTTACAGGCCTGTAATTTTCAGCTTTATGTCTATCACCCTTTCCTTTATACACAGGGGCTACTATATCAACTCTCCATTCATCTGGTATAGCTCCTTCGGCCAAACAATAATCAAATAAGTACTTCAGATATGGTACTATATCCCAACCCATTGTCTTTAGTATATCCCCAGAAATCTGATCAATTCCAGCCGCTTTTCTAGTTTTCAACTTTTGTATCTTATTGTAAATGTCATTGTTATCATACGTAAATTTTATTACTTCTTTGGCCTTAGTCTCTTCCTCTATCTTGACATTATCCTTGTAACCAACAATCTTTACATACTGCTGACTGAATACTTCTGCCTTTTGAAGATCCTCACATACACACTCCACTCCCCTTGTTCATTAATTATTCCTGGAATGTCCTTCTTGGAACCTGTTTCTGCCTTAAAATACCTATACATACCCTTCCATTTTTCACTAAAATTTTTATGACTGCCAATTATGCTTGCCATCATGTTATCCTTAGCTGCCTTCTTTGCTAGATTCAATTTTCTAGTAAGTTCCTTCAATTTCTCCTTACTTCCACAGCCATTTCTAACTCTATTTCTTTCCAGTCTGCACCTCCTTCTTAGTCTCTTTATTTCTCTATTATAATAAGGTGGGTCTTTACCATTCCTTACCACCCTTAAAGGTACAAACCTGTTTTCGCATTCCTCAACAATTTCTTTAAACTCATCCCAGAGTCTGTTTACATTTTTATTTACCGTTTTCCACCGATCATAGTTACTTTTTAGAAACTGCCTCATACCTGCTTTATCAGCCATATGGTACTGCCTAACAGTCCTACTTTTAAGACCTTCCTTTCTATCACATTTATTTTTAACTACCACAAAAACAGCTTCATGATCACTAATACCATCTATTACTTCAGTTTCCCTATAGAGCTCATCTGGTTTTATCAGCACCACATCCAAAATATTTTTCCCTCTGGTTGGTTCCATCACTTTCTTAATCAGCTGTCCTTCCCATATTAACTTATTTGCCATTTGTTGGTCATGCTTCCTGTCGTTCGCATTTCCTTCCCAATTGACATCTGGCAAATTCAGATCTCCCGCTACAATCACATTTCTTTCCATGTCGTTTCCCACATAGCTGACTATCCTATCAAATAATTCCGAATCCGCATCAGTGCTACCCTTTCCCGATCTGTACACTCCAAATATATCAAGTTGCCTATTATCTTTAGAAATGAGCCTTACACCTAGAATTTCATGTGTCTCATCTTTAACTTTTTCGTAGCTTACAAATTCTTCTTTCACCAGAATGAAAACTCCCCCTCCCACCTTTCCTATCCTATCTCTACGATACACACTCCAGTGCCGTGAGAAAATTTCTGCATCCATTATATCATTTCTCAGCCATGATTCAACTCCTATTACAATATCTGGTAAATATATATCTATGAAATTACTTAATTCTATTCCTTTCTTTACAATACTTCTACAGTTCAACACTAACAATTTTATGTCATCCCTACTTGATTTCCAGTTCCCTGTTCCCTTATCACCGCTCCCTAGGCCATCCCGTTTCCCTGAATGTACCTCCCTATTACCCTTCCAAACAAATTTCCTAACTTATACGTACCACTGCGGTTTAAATGAAGGCCATCCGAGCGCAGATCCCTTTCTCCTACCCACCCATTAGGATCTAGAAATTTCACTCCCAGTTTCCCACATACCCACTCCATAGTCTCATTTAAATCCCCAATCACCCTCCAGTCAGTATCCCTCCTACACAGTATTCCACTGATAACAATCTCCGCTTTCTTAAACTTCACCCGTGCTGCATTTACCAAATCCCACACATCTCCAACTATGTTGGTACTTATATCAGCTTGCCTTACGTTGTTGGTACCAACGTGAAACACTACCACCTTCTCCTTCCCCTCCTCCCTCTCTTCTACTTTCCTCAACATCTGCCTCAACCTAATTCCTGGATAACATTCTACCCTGGTTCCCTTTCCTCCACACACTTTCCCCACGTGTCTAACGATGGAATCCCCCATGACCAGAGCCTCAACCCTACCCACCTCATTTGATCCCCTCCCCTCCTGGACAGCCCTATCTTTCCTGTTAGCTGCAGAAGCTACTTCCTCCTCCCTTTTCTCCTTCCCATGACCCTGTTCCACCTGTCTTTTCCTATCCTCTACTCTACATTTCCCTTTCCTACCTTTTCCCTTCCTCCTACTTCCACGCATCTCAGCAACAATTCCCTGTCCCTCATCTTCCCTCTGTTGTTCTACCTGGAGTGACTCGTACCGATTTCGCACAGACACCTGTCCTGAATTCTGATCCTGAATAGAGCCCTTGGCCTGCAATCTCCTTCCCCTTAGAACATTAGACCACCTGTCTTCTACAACTCCTCCCTTTCCTTCCCCTCCCTCTTGTAACCTGTACCTGTACTTCGTCATGTATTTCGCCTAGAATTCCCTAAGAAAAAATAAATATAACCTAGATATCGATCACAGGAAATAGCTGGCAATTAATTGTAATACTGTACAATAAATGGTGCAATATGAGTTCATTTTCCACCTACCTCAGACAGAGTTCGGCGACATGGTAGTCCATACTTCGGATTTAAATCGTTAACAAACTTCCTGAAACCATTATCCCGGACAATGTCGAGCGATTGCATATCTATAGAAACAAACATACCGTAGCCAAACTTCGATTCAAGCGTTTATGCTCTTCACTGCCTGGGGCGTACACCTCGCTACTTCGCTCAGTTGTTTGTTCCAAACACTGCTTATGACGTCCGGCTCCATGGCTAGATGGTTAGCGTGCTGGCCTTTGGCCACAGGGGAGACGGGTTCGATTCCCGGCAGAGGTCGGGAATTTTAACCATGACTGGTTAATTTCGCTGGCACGGGGGCTGGGTGTATGTTTCGTCTTCATCATCATTTCATCCTCATCATGACGACCCCTACGGGCGTCGAATCAAAAGACCTGCACCTGGCGAGCCGAACATGTCCTTGGACACTCCCGGCACTAAAAGCCATACGACATTCCATTTACTGCTTATGACCATGGGCGCCCGCAAGGGGGGGGGGGCGGCGCTGCCCCCCCTGGAATTCTAAAAAGTTGATGTTCAATTGTTTAATATCATACCAGATTATTTCATAAAATGAACTTACTGACAGTCATCTAGCATCTGTTATATTCGCAAATTTCTGTAAACAATTTAATGTTTCTGACGTTATATTGGTATTTATATTCAAGAAAATTGTTAATGTGCCCCCCCCCCCTGGAAAAGATCCTGCGGGCGCCCATGCTTATGACTCCTCTTTAAATTATCAAATAAATTAGATGTGCCGCCTCCCGTTAAAAAAACTACGTGCACATAACTTGCACTTGGCAGATTTCTTCTGATCGCCTTCTGCATCGAAAACATTCCAAACATCTGATGGTTTACGTGGCATTAGCTTCACATTGAAGGTAACGGTGCCAGAAATTTCACAAGTTACACGCAGCAACTGACAGGAAGGAGTGTTTTGTCTGAATGAGCAGATCACGTTCGCTTCGTTTCCTCCGCCACCCTCCGTATACCCCCGCAATTCTCGGCAGTAGTACCGGAGAATACCGGAGGAGCGCTTCACTTGCTACAACCGATTCAATCACTCGGAGAACTGCCTCCTCTCGCAGCACTAGTGGTACCAATATCTCCATAATGGTCGGTTTCAGGGCCGTAAAATATAGTTTTCGGGCCCATAGGGCTTACCGAGATTTGTTCTTTGGGTCAAGGGGCTTAAAATGAGCTTAGTGTTGTCCTTGCACGACAAATTCGATATTTAGCCTATATCAGCCTATTATTTTTATGCCTTCCCTGTCGCCCCCACCTCGAATTGTTTTGAAAATAAAATACAGCCCATGTCCCTCAGGGATAATTATATTTACATTAGTAAAAGGATTTTTAGAATCGGTCCAGTAGTTTCTGAGATTACCCTCCAGATATACACAAACTAACAAAATTCGCGCTCTCTCTTTATTGTATTAGTGTAGATTAAAGGAGTCGGACTGATTTTGTCTTTTTTATGATTAGATAAAAAACTTACGATGAACGAAGTGTGCTTGAATGACGAGCATTCTAACGTTTCCTTGTCCGGCTCCATGGCTAAATGGTTAGCGCGCTGGCCTTTGTTCACAGGGGTCCCGGGTTCGATTCCCGGCAGGGTCGGAAATTTAACCTTAATTGGTTAATTTCGCTGGCACGGGGGCTGGGTGCATGTATCGTCTTGATCATCATTTCATCCTCATCACGACGCGCAGGTCGCCTACAAGAGTCAAATCAAAAGACCTGCATCTGGCGAGCCGACACTCCCGGCACTAAAAGCCATACGCCATTTCATCAGACTCCATGACTATGCCACAACCTGCCAAAGTAATGAAATTTTCTTCGTGGACTGACGTTCATGATGCTCCTATTCCAACAGATGAGCTGGAAAGATATTTAAGGCAAAATTGTTGAATGCAAGAAGATAGATATAGCATCCCATTGGAGAACAAATGGACAAAACTATCCAAAATTTCACCAGATCGCTAAGAAAGTAACATGTATGCAAGCATCATGTTCAGCTGGCTTCATTATCAACGCACGACAATGCTGATGCTCTTCTTTTCATTCACAGTAATTCCATTCCACCTCATTAACTATCAATAAACTACTCACACTGAGTAAAAGCTATGTTCAGAATTGTTTTTGTTGTTGGCAAATTGCACGTCATTTCTGTTTATATTTTATTTCGAGGTAAACGCGAATGAAGTCCTATGAATATGCTTCGTGTTATTTAGATTCATTTTCAGTTAACTTGATGTCAATTGCAAACGAATATTAGTTTATAATAAAGTTTCTGTTTGTTTTCAATTATTATTATTAATAATAATATTATTATAGTGCAGGAGAAATATGTACCGTTTAATTTCAAAATGCGATTAGCCTATCTTGCAATATGTTAGTAGCGTACGGAATTCGTAGAGTGAATGATCCGAATAGTAGTGTGACGTGAACATTTCGTTGTGCACAGCGCACATGTTATTGTGGAGAACTACTCAAGGTTATTCCACGGAGCCCGCCCAGTGCGGTGGACAGCGGTGGGCCGTACGAGCCCAGTGTTGTGGGCCAGTACGCTGGCGCGTCAGAAAGAGAAAGACACTGCACGGGCTGGGCTGCAGGAGGCCGTGGGTTCGAAGTGCTGCGCGGTGGGTCTGGCTGCAGGAGTCTGGTTCTCGTTCCCACTGCGCTGCGTGAGGGAGAGCGCAAGTCGAGCAAGGTCAAGTGACGTCACTCCTGCCTGTCGCTTCCCTCCCCATCGGAAATTTCTCGAAAATTATTTTATGGACTTTTTAACGCCTGGACCAATTAAAATGAGACCAACTCTGAATTTTAGCTAATATTATGGAAGTGAAACGCTGCAAATTTGAGGTCAATCTGTCGAGTGGTTTTCGAAATATAATAAGTTAAAATTCCATTGGAATTGGGGAAGCTCGCTGGCTCTGCCGCCAGCAGAGTCAGAGGGTAGTAGGGAAATAAAATACTACCGTGAAAAAAAACTGGTCCCTTGCCAGGGTTACGGCGAAGACTGGTAAATGACCAGAAGCCAGAAAACATCTTGAGGCAACCTCTAGGGTTAACAACCCTAGTTGTAAAAGGATGGGTACCCGTCCAAAGCAAAGTCAAGTCAAAAAGCATGATGGCACAACATTTCAAGAAACATACCCCAGGGGGTAAATCTTCGGATAAATCCCTCGTCGTGAACGCCACGGTGCACGAATCTCGTTCCGATTCTGGGGGAGTCTCGACATCATGCAAGAGACGAGTCGGAGCATCTCGGTGTACCCCGAAGAGTCAAAAACTCAGGCCAAAATCTAAAACCTTTCTAGCAACCATGTCAAGCTTCTTTTGGGTGACTTCAATGCCCAACTAGGTCGTGAACAGAAGTACAAGAAAGTTACCTCCTTACAAAAGAACCAATCCCAACGACAAAAGACTGGTGTCCATTTGCGAAAATCACAACCTGCAGGTCATGTCGACCCACTTTCGCCATCTACCCAGAAAGCAAATGACTTGGCATTCTCCCGTCCAAGCTCTCGGAGAGTTCCAAATTGATCACGTTGCAATCTCCAGGAGAAACAGCCCTGAGATTATGAATGTCAAGGTAAAGAAAGGCATCAATGTGGCCTCAGATCATTATATGTCACTTATCAAATTCAAACCAATTCCCGCAAACACAAGGAAGATAACCAAACAGATCACACGCTTTGGCAATGATAAACTTCGGCAGAGGGTCGAGGAGTTCCAGGAGAAGGCTAGACCAAATGACTGTGACTTTAACAACGCCAAAAGTCTCCTTGTTGAGGCCGCCAAAGACGTTGCAGAAATCAAGAGAAGCAAAAAGCATGCCTGGTGGAATGGTACCTGCGAATCAGTCCTCCATGAAAGACTCAATGCGTGGAAACAGTACTACTCTACGAAATCAGAAAATGACTGGGAAACCTACAAAACCCAACGTGCCCAAGCAGCTAGGGTGTTCAGAACTGAGAAACGTAAATACGAAAAATCTCTCATTGAAAAGATAGAACAAAACTTTAGGAAGAATGAAAGCAGAGAGTACTACAGAGCCTTCAAACGCAAACTCACTGGCTATAAGCCACCATCTCTATGCTTTGAGCGAAAGGACGGCACACTGGCGACGTCAAATGAAGAAAATTGCAGCATTCTGGCAGATTACTTCAAGAATTTACTTAATTGCTCTAAACCGCAAAGCGCCATTGAGACCAAGGAACCCTTACTCAAGTACCCAGATTCCAGACCACCCGACAGAGATGAAATCAAGCGCCACATTGTCCGTCTCAAAAATAACAAAGCGCCGGGGGAAGACTCAGTAGTAGCAGAACTATGGAAATATGCCCCAGAGGAATCACTTGATATCTTGCAAAAGCAAATAGAAGAAATTTGGAACAAGGAGACCCTACCCGAAGATTGGAAAATAGCTGTGATCCATCCATTACACAAAAAAGGCAGCATGAAGAACATCAAGAACTACAGAAGAATATCTTTGCTACCCGCGACTTACAAAATTCTATCACTTGCCATCCTGGAGCGTTTGGAAGCACAAGTCGAACATCAAATAGGTGAATACCAAGGAGGGTTCAGAAAAGGTCGCTCAACAGTTGAACAGATCCAAAATATCAAAACGATTATCAGATATTGTACACTAAGTTCCAAGCAGTATGTGTCTGTCTTTGTGGACTTTAAGAAAGCGTACGACTCCATTGACCGGGAAGTCCTGCTAAACATCTTAAATGAATTTGGAGTTGATTTGAAACTGCTGGCATTAATTAGAGCCACCCTGACCGATACAAAATCCAAGGTGAAGTTCCACGGATGTCTCTCGCATTCTTTTGACATCAAAACAGGAGTCCGACGAGGTGATGGGCTATCCCCGATACTCTTCAACTGTGTTCTTGAAAAGATCATCAGAACCTGGCGGGTGAGATTACAGGAAACCAACTACAGTTCATTGAGAATAGGAACCAAATCCAAGGGGATCGCAACAGACTGCTTAGCATTTGCCGATGATATTGCCGTTCTCTCAAACGACATAGAAATCGCTAGAGCTAAAGTTGAAATTTTAAAGGAAATTGCCGAACAAACTGGTTTGCAGATATCGTTTGAGAAAACAGAAGTAAAGACTAGCATCAAAGAGGCTCCACCAAAACTCCATACAAAATACGGGGACATCACCCGAGTAGACAAATTCAAATACCTGGGTGAGATCATCATGAAAAATGGACTCGACAAAGAAGCACTTCAGGAGCGAGTACGCAAACTGGAAATAGCCTACCAAACATCCCGCACAATCTACAACAAAAAATGCCTTTCCCAAAACACCAAGATACGTCACTATGAAACAGTTATGAAGCCAGTAGTTCTATATGCAGCCGAAACCCTGTCTCTAAATGCCAACAAAGGACTCCTTGAAGAACTGGAGAAAAGAGAACGCAAAATTGTGAGAGGAATCTTGGGATCAAAGTACAGAAATGGAATCCATCAAAAGAGATCCAACAAGGAAGTCTACAGCAAAATAGAGAAAATTACCGACACAATCAGAAAAAGACGGGCACGATTTTACGGTCATCTGAAAAGAATGGACGGAAGAAAGTTAACTAAAGAAATTTTTCACTTTTTTGATTCAAACCCCAAAACCACAATTCCCTGGTTTAGAAATACCAAAGAAGACCTGCAAATGCTACATATCTCAGCTGAAGACGCCCTTAACAGAGATCTCTTCCGCAAGAAAATATTGACGAACGGGCTAAACCGAGACGAGCAACCGAAGAGAAGACACGGTGCCCCTTGGACAGAGGAGCGTAAGCAGGCCCACTCACAAAGAATGAGGGTAATTTGGGCTCTAAAGAAGGCCAAATTCAGTGTCAAATGCAACAAGACAACGTGGTCTTTGATGGCCCCATCGAATTATATATAATTGTAAATTTGTTAACTGAGTGAACTTATAATTGGAAGTGAGAATTGAAGTGTCAAATATTTTACTTACCAGTATACGACATTGTGAACTTTACCAATTTCACGTAATTCCGAACTGTATCTTTGAACTGTGATAATATTGCGTAGTACTATCTCAGGTGCACTACAGATTAAGACCCTAATTTGAGACTATTTCAATCAATCAATCTAAGACGTATTTCTCCTACGATAGTATAACAGTGAACTGTATGAGACATTGTTTCGCTCGACATTCGTCCAATAACAGGGCTAGAATTGACTATTTTTGTGTGCACTTTCTCGATCTTTCGATCGCCACTGTGAGAAACCCAGTGAACATTAAGGACTTTTTATGACTACATTAAATAGTACAGACTAGTGTGTTGTAAATCCAGCCATTAAATCGCCTTAATCTGCGAACAGTTTTATTTCAGAGACTGTGGTAGAGACTATTGTTAATAACATTTTTCAAGCGCTTATGGACTGTGATCATTACTTTACAGTCGAATCTCAGACATAATTAGTGACAATTATGAACTGTGTTAAATCTTAATTCCATGAAGTGTGTGTATATAAAAACTGTTTTTTCCGTAGCATGGACTGTGAATTCTAATTCAACACCGTAAAATTAATATAAGAATAGAACTGTGCATTACCACTTGTGTTGGTGATATTTGTGAGCTCTATAATGCCAATTGAACTTTCCGTGTTTCGACATTACCTCAAAGAACAACGGAAATCTTGGCAAAGTGCTGCGTGATTCTGCTACATCGAACGTCGCTTCCAACGTGGGTTTTACGTGTTTTTTCAACTATGGTACCCATCGAGGGACGTCGACGAGGGAGATTAACGTGGTATCTTCACTGAACACGTCGCCGGTGCTGAGTTCGAGCCTTGGCTGCACGCCGCGGAATGTTCCAGGCACCAATTCGCCGTACAGCACAACTTCAACACTTGTAAGCAGATCTTCTCGTATTCTGAGTGAGTAATCCTACTGACTGATCTTTTACAAAGCACTCAGTTCATTACAGTGGTCTAACAAGTGCTTCGTGTGAATATCAACTCGTAATTTATAATCATTCAAGAGAGGTTCATATCTTGATTTTTGTCTGTAAATTCCTTTTTCAAAATCATTCATAAATTGAATTAACTTCACATAGATGAACTTTAGGATTTACAAGTGCACTATTTATTTCATTTTTCAACTTAAATGAACTGTAGAGACATACAGCAAGTGATCAAGTATTTTCATTTAATCTACCAACTTTTTCATGACAGTGTGTATATGCTCAAAATATTAGTAAGACTGTAGGTCAGCACCATAAGTGATGAACTTGATACAATTCAAGGTGCAAAGTGATATTTTTGTATTTCAATTCATATTAGATGAACTGTAGGGTGTATATGATCTATAAAAGAGTAATATTTATTTTGGACATCCTCAAGCAAATAGACGTCACAAAAGATAATAGCATCGATCTTTTATTTTACACTTTTTGGAAAATATTAGCTGGGAATTTGAGTTTGAAATTCCAATTGCAGGGTGGTTTTTCTGTGAATATTTTTAATAAATTATATCAAAAAGATTTACCATATATTATTCGCCGTGCGATACTATCCGTCTCCGTACCTGCTCCAATAATAAACCGAACACTACCCGAGATCCTTCTCATGCTCTGGCCCCACAATCATTTCCTGGTACATAAATTATCGGAAATTTAATTCTATATAACATTAGTTATGTATTATTAACCGATAGGACCACTAATAATATAAATATTTGAGAATTAAATTTTAGATCTTCCCCTAAACTACCATTTCACTCAGAGTTAGTAAAATTATTTATAGCCTAGATTGTAGTGGTTCATACCCCGACTTTACATACCGATTTTCATTAAATTCTCTTCAGCCGTTTTCTCGTGATGCGTGTACAGACAGACAGACAGACAGACAGACAGACAGACAGACAGACAGACAGACAGACAGACAGACAGACAGACAGACAGACAGACAGACAGACAGACAGACAGACAGACAGACAGACAGACAGACAGACAGACAGACAGACATTAGGGAAAAGTAAAAAGTGCATTTCCTGGTTACAGTGGGCATGACTGATACAGAAATACCATTCTTTTAACATTCTGAGCAATGTACAGACAAAACTCTTATTTTATATATATAAATTGGTTTCATGTTTTCTTCGGTAACTACAGAACTATACTCTGTAACCGATTATTCGATTACAAAACAGAAAAATATCGAACAAAATTAAATTAAAAAGCTGTGTGTAAAATATCAAACAGCACACCTGATAAACTTATTATTAACTTCGCGCAAAGAGAGTTGGTTCGAAACTGAGTTGCCTGACTGTTACTACAACTTCTTATTGGTAGACTATTGTACACTGCTGCCGAAGTCCGGCTCCATGGATAAATGGTTAGAGGGCTGGCCTTTGGCCACAGGGGTCCCAGGTTCGATTCCTCGTAGGGTCGGGAATTTTAACCATAATTGGTTAATTCCCCTGGCATGGGGACCGGGTATATGTGTCGTCTTCATCATCATCATCACGACGTACAGGTCCCCTACGGGAGTCAAATCAAAAGACCTGCATCTGGCGAGCGGAAGTTCTCGGACACATCCCGGCACTAAAAGACATACGGCATTTAATTTAATTTACTGCTGTCGAATACATGTGTGACAAAGTTAAATAATCTGCAAAATTTGTGCGTACTACTATCTCAGGTGCACTACAGATTAAGAAAGTATCATTCTCTAATATATTTTGGTATCAATTATCATTACTGTTATTATGTTTATATAATTTGGTGCTGGTCTTTTCTGAGGAGCGTGTTGCAAGAGAAGGCAAGGGCAAATACTTTTTACAGCGGTACTGTGTTACACTGAAAATAATGCACGACTACTAGATGAAACCAAGTGGCAATTCCTCTACATACAAATTGTAAGAAAGAAAAACAAACCTACTTCGACGTATTCTACAAAACCGCCCAGACTATTTCCATGCTGAGTGACATTAGACTAGGGTATATTACATTTTGCGAGAAGTCTGCGGTTCCAGGCCCTACCGTTACGCCCCAGGCCCCCATCAACAATGGGAGGTAACGACAGCAGGAAGGCCATCTAACTGGTGTGACTGGCAGCAGAAGAGACAGAGCACTAATCAGAAGAAGTCGCCACTAAAATATTGAGTAATTTTGTTCTTGTACTGTTTCCTAACCTGAATGAATTTCTACTTGTTTTGTTTGACATTCATCAAGAAGTTTGGACATTCTTCCATAGAGGACACCACTAAAAACTATGTTCATGCACCCTGGTGCGAGGTATAAGAAGTTATAATTCAAAGAAGTTCCGTATTCATAGTTTTTTCGATTGATGTTCATTTATTTTTGGGTTGGCAATATTTCCTTTTTATTTCCGCCAATTTTGAATCTAGCCAATCCCAAATTTCTGTAATTAATTTTCAACTTATCACAGTCTTCTTCTTCTTCTATTTTGAGTGTAACTTTTAAATTGACCAATAAAATTGTGAGGGTGTGGCTGGTTTATTCGTGAAAGGTCTTGAACCTTCCCTGAGGGTTTATAAACTACGGCTTTGCACGTCTCTTGGCCATCTGATCGTTATCTTATTGAGTGTGTGTGTCAAAGCTGGAGGCGGGCGGCCTCTCTCATCGGTCAGCAGTACATCTACAAGGTAATGGCCACATAACATCTTTCTTTCTTGCTACCTCTGCAGTTTAACCCGAGGGAAAGGTCCGAATCTTTAACTATGTAACCAACTTTTCTAAAACGTAAATCATCTTTTGGCTAATGTAAAAACTTTGTAAACTCTTTAACTGTAAATCGGGGATAGAGAGTGAATTACCCCCTCGAGCTCCCCTTCATCTTGGTTTGAGGTGACTACGTTTATAACTGTTTTTCATTCTGCAATGTGGTAAATTACTTCCTATACAAGTCACCTCAGTAGTTTGGGATAGCCCCTGTTTCGCCGGCCTAGTGCCCTTTAGGTTTTTAAGTTTTCACTATCTTGGAGCACTATACGCCTCCATTCAATTTGTGTTTCGGGATATTTACTTAACCTGTTCTTTTCCGCAAAGGCCCTGTAGGTTGGGTACTAGATACCCCTGTATAACATTACCTTTCAATTTGTAAGTTGTGCCTTGATGGTGAGTGATGATAATTTTCTGATATTGCCTTGAATAGGCTAGTAGAAACTGAGAGCCTGTTAGCTCTTTTTCAATTTGGTGATTGTAACGAGTGCCTCTGGAAGGCTAGACATTGTATTTTGGAAGCAAGTGCTCCATGAATGAGGAGGATTTCTGCCCTTGAGTAAATTTGTGCTCTTTGTAAATTTGAGCATGTAGCTCACGAAATGTAAAGCTAGGGGCTTAAAGTCCAAGGTGTTAAGGTTCTGAATCTTGGATTCTTTCCCAATCTTGTTTAATGTTGGCTACTTGTACCTATTAAAATTGTTAAATTTTGAGTTCTGAAAATATAACCTTCAGTTTAAGCTTTTAATTAATTTTGACATTGTAGTTAGACCAATTCACCCCAGCACCTTCTTTAACCTTTTTCTGCTCCACGGGTATCCCCGTAACACAATCAATCAATCAATCAATCAATCAATCAATCAATCAATCAATCAATCAATCAATCAATCAATCAATCAATCAATCAATCAATCAATCCTGAACTGCATTTAGGGCAGTCACCCAGGTGGCAGATTCCCTAATTGTCGTTTTCCTAGCTTTTTCTTAAATGATTTCAATGAGATTGGAAATTTATTGAACATCTCCCTTGGTAACCCCCCTGTGGGTAACACCCACGGTATCCTCTGCCTATCGTAAGAGGCGACTAAAAGAGGCCCCAGGGGCTCTGAACTTTGGAGCGTGGGTTGGCGACCACGGGGCCCTTAGCAGAGTCCTGGTATTGCTTCCACTTACTTGTGCCAGGCTCCTCACTATCATCTATCCTATCCGACCTCCCTTGGTCAGCTCTTGTTCTTTTCCGACCCCGACGCTATTAGGTTTGTGAGGGCTAAGGACTCTTTCATTTTCACGCCCTTCGTGGTCCTTGTCTTCTTTTGGCCGACATTTTCATTTTTCGAAGTGTCGGGCCCCTTCCATATTCTTCCTTTGATTAGTGTTATATCGAGGATGGTTGCCTAGTTGTACTTCCTCTTAAAACAATAATCACCACCACCACCACTCCCTTGGTAAGTTATTCCAATCCCTAACTCTCCTTCCTATAAATGAATATTTGCCCGAATTTGTCCTCTTCAATTCCATCTTTACTGTCATATTGTGATCTTTCCTACTTTAAAAACGCCATTCAAATTATTCGTCTACTAATGTCATTCCATGCCATTTCTCTGCTGACAGCTCAGAACATACCACTTAGTCGAGCAGCTCATCTTCTTTCTCTCAGTTCTTCCCAGCCCAAACTTTGCAACATTTTTGTAACGCTACTCTTTTGTCGGAAATCACCCAGAACAACTCAAACTGCTTTCCTTTGGATTTTTTCCAGTTCTTGAATCAGGTAATCCTGGTGAGGGTCCCATACACTCGAACTATACTCTAGTTAGGGTCTTACCCGAGATTTATATGCCCTCTCCTTTACATCCTTACTGCAACCCCTAAACACCCTTATAACCATATGCAGAGATTTGTACCCTTTATTTACAATCCCATTTATGTGATTAGCCCAATGAAGATCTTTCCTTATATTAACACCTAGATACTTACAATGATCCCCAAAAGGAACTTTCACCCCATCAACGCAGTAATTAAAACTGAGAGGATTTCTCCTATTTGTGAAACTCACAACCTGACTTTTAACGCCGTTTATCAACATACCATTGCCATTGCCTGCTGTTCATCTCTCGAGGTCACGTTGCATTTGCTCACAATGTTGTAACTTATTTATTACTTTATACAGAATAACATCATCTGCAAAAAGCCTTACCTCTGATTCCGCTTCTTTACTCATGCCATCTATATATACTGTATAAGAAAACATAAAGGTCCAATAATACTGCCCTGAGGAATTCCCCTCTTAATTATTACAGGGTCGGATAAAGCTTCGCCTACTCTAATTCTCTGAGATCTATTTTCTAGAAATATAGCAACGCATTCAGTCACTCTTTTGTCTAGTCCAGTTGCACTCATTTTTGCCAGTAGTCTCCCAGGATCCACCCTATCAAATACTTTAGACAGGTCAATCGCGATACAGTCCATTTGGCCTCCTGAATCCAAGATATCTGCTATATCTTGCTGGAATCCTACAAGTTGAGCTTCAGTGGAATAACCTTTCCTAAAACCGAACTTGCCTTCTATCGAACCAGTTATTAATTTCGCAAACATGTCTAATATAATCAGAAAGAATGCCTTCCCAAATCTTACATGCAACGTATGTCAAACTTGCTGGCCTGTAATTTTCAGCTTTATGTCTATCACCCTTTTCTTTATACACAGAGGCTACTATAGCAACTCGCCATTCATTTGGTATAGCTCCTTCCACCAAACAATAATCAAATAAGTATTTCAGATATGGTACTATATCCCAACCCACTGTCTTTAGTATATCCCCAGAAATCTTATCAATTCCAGTCGCTTTGCGAGTTTTCAAAATTTGTATCTTATTGTAAATGTCCTTGTTATCATACGTAAATTTTAATACTTCTTTAGTATTAGTCTCCTCCTCTATCTGGACATTATCCTTGTAACCAACAATCTTTACAAACTGCCGACTGAATACTTCTGCCTTTTGAACATCCTCAAATACACACTCCCCTTGTTCATTAATTACACTAGCCTGCAAAATAAAACATTTTTGTGCGGTAAAACGAAACTAGGTGGGTTTTATGAATTTCATAAGGCAGAATTCGAGAAAAAAATTAGTTTTGGCGAATCACGTCTGATTTGGTGGCAATTTTACAAAATATTATTTTGTTTTTACGTAAAATTGTTGATACTTAGTATTGATTAAATTTGATGTATTAATGTAAATTTCAGCTTGCAAAACATAATCATATTTTTCATGCATTGAATACACATAAATGCTGCTTTGTAAGCAAGTAGATCGTATGTATTATATTTTTAATGTATATTGAAATTCGTGAAACTGAAGCATAAAGCGCCTATTTAGTTTCGACTGTACAGTTGCTTTTAAATTAATATAACCGTACCTTGAATAAAAATTACATGGTTAAACATACTGCACCCGTCATGCCGGGCTCAGCTCGGCCGGTGAGCGAGGATCTCCAGGGGGTAGATCGTTCGCTTATCGGCTGTGCGAAAATTTTAAAGTGCAGGGATAGATGATGAACTAGTGGCAAATGAGAGAAAGCTAAATAGGTTTCACACATTTATTACAACTACTGCTCTTCTCAAACTTTACAATAATTTACAAAATCTAGGAATTTTTATATGACTTGTCTTCTTTTATGTCGTTATCAACATGGACACTCCATCGATAAACGAAACAGCAAATGCCTGAATCTGTAAATATAATATTTATATTTTTAGTTGAAAATTAATTGATTAATAATAATTAATTTGAGATTATCTCTCCCATAGTAATTAAATAATCTGAAAATAAAATTTCCTTCTTCAATGGATTTAACTTAAAATCGAGTTTGAAAATTATCATTTTCACTCCTCTCTGAAAATTAAATAAAAATTTTCTCCTATGAAATTATGGTTAAATCGTCTTCCTTGACCTTCAAATTAGTTAATAAATTCTCTTTTATAATTATTCAGTAGTTGTTCTTCACACAATAATCTGGAACTTGACATCATGTCAACCTACATTTACTCATTGATTGAAAATAATTAGTTATATTACTCTTACAACTTTAATTTTGTGAGTTCAATCCACTGACATGGCCTATACTTATTTATATGTATTCGCTAGTTAAAACCCTATTCTTCCTTAAAAACGAATAAAATCCACTAAAGGTTTAAATTCAGTCAAATAATGAACCACTAAAGTTGGCATAAAATAGGCCAAAAATTCCACGAAACAACGAAGAGCATCATCATAAATATGGACTGAAAAATTACAATAAGCAAACTACAGACAAATCACACACACTACATTCACACAGAGATACACGGAAATATTATATACATATTTACACGAATGCTAGCCCTTGATTATTATTTTCATGTTTAGTCAAAGTCAGGGAAAATATTCTCATGATGACAATATCGTGGGGACCTCCTCTCATCCACTTGAGATGTGATAGAGCAATGATTATCACTTTATTGAAGAACTCAGTTATACGACGATGTTCAGGGAAATTTTACGAGCAAAAATCATCCAAAAATCATCGACAAAATTGCTTAAACACAGGTCAGAATCAACATTCCGCGCACGCGGTTCATGAGCTGCGATATTTACTTTTACTTCTCCACCATAATTGTGGCTCTCAATTAATCTGCGCTCACAACGAAGAAATTACGTCAGGTAACATATTTCTTCTTAAATTGACTCAATAATGGATGCACAACTTATCTGCTAAATTCAATAATATCCATCTACCAGTCAAATAATTATAACAGCACAGCAAAAATATATATAAATGTATCGGTCAGATACTGCCATTTCCCAGGCCTAAATTAATATAAATGAGCGCACATCAACCATATTCAATAATAATTATTATTATGCTCATGACTTTAGGTGTTCCTTTTACGCGATGATTAGGTTAATTTATTTTTATTTTTATTATTATTATTATTATCATCCCTGGCCGCGCAAGATCATACATGCGGAAGCTACTGCACAACAATATCACAGATGACTCTATCGCACTCGAAATCCAACCATACATCGTATAATCGAGGAATGAACTCTGATATAATGGAATCCACGAAATTACTGTCCCATCTGATCTCAATTCAAGTATAAAAAATATTCAAATAGTCCTAGTTTAACGTTGAGGTCGTATTACTTTTATTTCTCCTGCCACAATGAACTCGGGACAGTTGAAACACTTCTCGATGACATTCACTCAAACAAGCTAATAGGTTCAAAATACTCACACATTCCCAAACTACCTTCACCAAGAAAGAAGAGGTGGAAAAATTCTAACTAATAGAAATTTTTCTAAGCAAATAAGTAGAGGCTATATCATTACATTTGCATTTACAGATAGGAAGAAAGAATAACAATGTTTAAATATTACTTGGTGGTGACTGTCGATCGCAGGACTCGGGCTGATGACCTAGTGCATTACCACGTTACGCACCATCGATCCTGGTCTCGCCCGTCTGAACCGCTTTACATTTTACTCGTGCATTGAGGACATGCTGGCGCGCTGGAAATCACACCATTCATCTCGTAAGAAGACAGGCATCCTGACTTGCACTCGAACCAATGATCTTCTCTGTGGAGGTTCTTGCGAAAGCTGAAACTGAAAATTAAGTCTGAGACAAGTCCAAAACACACACCGCTGTTTGATGAGATGGAAAGGTAACTTATCTTTTAATATCTGGTGAATTGTAAGTAGAATCCGTGAACGTCTGAACTGCTGTCTGCGACAAGTTGTAGGCTCTAAATAAGACGAAGCTCCCCAGTAAGCAAAATGCGTCTTCTCACGTCCGTAGCTGAAGTCAGAGTAATCCTCCCCACGTCGCGTTCAGAGGTAGAAATTTCAGAGAAAGTTTCCTTAGGAAAATCCATAATTCACCGTCTTAAGACAGGGGTGCGTCTTTTCATTGTACATGATTGGTCACTTCATTAACATCACACCAAATTAATCACTTGATTGGCTGCCATAGTCAGACGTCATATACCTTCACTAATATCGATTGAGCACTTGACACACATTTCGCCTGGTCACGTGGTATTCACGGCTGATTTGAAGGTTACTTGGCTAGCAGTATCTGCTCTCTCCCCTTGCTCGCCCTTGGCTGGGATTTCCGTACACCTGGTGTCTGGTTCTAGCCGACTCGAAGTGCAAAAACTCCCTTCCTGGTTCACGAAATAATGTTCCAATTTACAGTAGAAATAAAATATTCTCCAGTAAATGATTTTTACCACTTTTGAAGGGGACAATACATAGTTTTGTTACTTACATTATGTGCAGGTTAGATTCACACCTCCGTCTTTTCCCGTTTTCCGTGGAATTTCCGGGTTTTTGAAGATCTTGAATGATCTCTAGAAGGGTCGTCTCGTGCAATCGACCAAAAGTAATCGGCCATCATATTTACATCCCGACGTCCCTGATAGCGTTGTTCTGCATCTTTGAGATCCTGGTGAAACCTTTCACCTTGTTCTTCACTGACAGCTCCTAAATTTAGAGGGAAATAATCCAGGTGAGAAGCTAAGAAATGAAGCTTAAGGCTCATATTACAACCGAGTTCCTTAAACTTTACCAACATTTTCCTTACAATTTCTTTGTATTGAGGGTTCTTAATGTTGCCAAGGAATTTAGTCACTACATCTTTGAATGCGTTCCATGCCTCATTCTCAATTTTGGTCATCATGTCTGTGAAAATTTTATCCTTCATCTGCTTACGAATCTGTGGTCCATCAAATACGCCTTCTTTGATTTTTGCATCTAATAATGAGGAAAATTTAGTGGATAAATATTGGAAGCATAGGCTACTTTTATCTAATGCCTTGACATACAGTTTCATCAATCCAAATTTGATGTGCAAGGGTGGGAGTAGAATTTTTTCACGGTCAATAAGACTTACATTCAAGACATTTTTGGATTTTGGTTGTAGTTGTTTCCTTTCTGTCCAATTCACTGTATCCCAATGTTTATCCCGTGCCCTGCTATCCCATTCGCATAGGAAACAGGGAAATTTTGTATAGCCTTTTTGTTGTCCCAGCAACAATCCAATGATCTTCAAATTACCGGTACCGCAAATTTGCCACCCATGCTCATGATATTTAATTTTTTCAAGCACCAACTTTAAGGTCTCGTATGTTTCAGACATTTTTGTGGAGTGTGCAAGTGGGCGGATGCCAGAACATTTGTATTATGAAGCAAAACAGCCTCTAAACTTATTTTGGAAGAGTCAATAAAAACACGCCAGTTACTAGGATCATACTCTTTCTCTCCCAATCGACGTAGAAGATTTGAAACATCCGTACAAAATACAAATTCATCTTCTTGAGTATAATACTTTCGGACTGTTACCTTTGAAAGGAAACTGCTTTATCAGTCCATCATAAACATTGCATAAGGGCTGGGGCTTTTAACACGTCAGATTATTCAAGTGGTCTAAGATGAAAGACAAACTCTCAACTGTCTTATTTTCAATCCTACATACCTCGCGGTCTATTGCGTATCTGGGGGAGTTTGTTATGAATTTACCAGGAAATCCCCAACTACAAAATGAAAATTTAGACAGCAATAAACCTATAATAAAATGCAAACAATAACAAATCAAATTACATAATTGTTTTCTAAAAATAGTTGCGCGAGAACATCTCTAAACATTACATCTTACGAATTCATGCAGATTATAAAACACCGAATTGCGTCAAAACTAGACGTGATAGGGAAAAATAACATCATTTTCGGAATCAGGGCAGCGATTTCCATAAGAATTACATATTTTCTATTTCACCGCAAAATCACGTTGGCTAGTGTTATTCCTGGAATGTCCTTCTTGGAACCTGTTTCTGCCTTAAAATACCTATACATACCCTTCCATTTTTCATTAAAACTTGTATGACTGCCAATTATGTTTGCCATCATGTTATCCTTAGCTGCCTTCTTTGCTAGATTCAATTTTCTAGTAAGTTCCTTCAATTTCTCCTTACTTCCACAGCCATTTCTAACTCTATTTCTTTCAAATCTGCACCTCCTTCTTAGTCTCTTTATTTCTCTGTTATAATAAGGTGGATATTTACCATTCCTTACCACCTTTAAAGGTACAGACCTGTTTTCACATTCCTCAACAATTGCTTTAAACCCATCCCAGAATCTGTTTACATTTTTATTTACTCTTTTCCACCGATCATAGTTACCTTTTAAAAACTGCCTCATGCCTTCTTTATCAGTCATATTATGGTACTGCCTAATAGTCCTACTTTTAAGACCTTACTTTCTATCACATTTATTTTTAACTACAACAAAGACAGCTTCATGATCACTAATACCATCTATTACTTCGGTTTCTCTATAGAGCTCATCTGGTTTTACCAGCACCACATACAGGATATTTTTCCCTCTAGTTGGTTCCATCACTTTCCGAATCAGTTGTCCTTCCCATATTCGCTTATTTGCCATTTGTTTGTCATGCTTCCTGTCGTTGGTGTTTCCTTCCCAATTGACATTTGGTAAATTCAGATCTCCTGCTACAATCACATTCCTTTCCATGTCATTTCCCACATAGCTGATTATCTTATCAAATAATTCTGAATCCATATCAGCACTACCATTCCCCGGTCTGTACACTCCAAATACATCAAGTTGCATATTACAGAAATGAGCCTTACACCTAGAATTTCATGTTTGTCATCTTTAACTTTTTCGTAGATTACAAATTCTTCTTTCACCAGAATGACAACTCCTCAACCATTCCTATCCTATCTCTACGATACACACTCCAGTTCCATGAGAAAATTTCCGCATCTATTATATAATTTCTCAGCCATGTGTCAACTCCTATTACAATATCTGGTAAGTACACTGACTGAGCAAATGTCATGGGATAGCGGAGTACTGATGCGCAGGTGTGTTGTCTGTGCACCACACACCCCCTGTGCCAGCGGCAGTTGTGTAGGAGACCTTGTGAGCAGTGGCTGTGCATGTGACAGGTGTAACATGGAACGTCGTCGTGAGCTGACACCGTTCGAATGGGTGCCCAACGGATGGGAGGTGCAATTTCGGAAGTGGTGCGGGAATTTGGCTTCACACGATCAACCGTGTCTAGGGTGTATCGTGAATGGTTGAATGCCGGTGTCATCGTCCACAACAGAGGAACGACCGGCCGTCCAGCCACCCTCGATAACCGTGACCGGCATATCAGATGTAAGGCTTTTCAGGCGTTTGCTCTATTAACCAGCATTTCGTCTTAGGTCTGACACTAGACTCGTCAGAGTGGGATGTGTCAGACCCTACCCACTGACGCTGGGTGTATGCAGGTGAGCTTATCAGAAGCCTATTTATGAGGCACAGTCTGATAACTGCATACGGGACGGATTGTCAATAGTGACAGACAGGCAGCCGTGCAACAAATCATGGCTCAATTCAACACAGGCCGTGCTAGACACGTCTCCCAGTGGACAATCCGTAGGAATATGGGTTCTATGGGGTATGGGAGCCGGAGCTGCACACGGGTGCAACTGCAAACCCAACGTCATCGGGCACAAGGACGCGCATTTGTCGCCAGTCACCAGGGATGGACACTGGAACAATGGCATAACATGATATGGTCGGACGAAACACGATTTCAACTGCACCATGCCGATGGGAGGCACCGTGTATGGCGCAAACCACATGAAGCGATGGATCTCGCCTGCTTCGAAGGTGTGGTCCAGGGCGCTGGTGTTTCTGTTATGGTCTGGGGTGCATTTTCCTGGTATGGAATGGGCCCCCTAGTTGTTCTGGAAGAGACTTTGAATGGTACGCAGTATGTTGAGATGCTCGGAGACCATCTCCACCCATTTTTGGCCTTCCAGTGCCCAGACGGTGCTGCTGTGTTTCAAGATGGTAACGCGCCGCCACATCGCTCCCACGTTGCCAGGGAATGGTTCCAGGAACATTCAGCGGAGGTCCAACGACTGCCATGGCCACCCAGGAGCCCCGATATGAACCCTATCGAGCATATCTGGGATGTCTTGGAACGCAGGCTCCGTGCCATGGATCCTGCACCCACGAACAGACCAGCACTGGCGGCCGCTCTGCAAACAATTTGGTGTCAGCTGCGTCCAGAGGACTACTAGGGACTTGTCAACTCACTTCCATGGCGTCTCACTGCAGTTCGCAGGGCCAGAGGAGGCCCAAAACGCTATGACATTTGCTAAGTCAGTGTATGTATGTATTAAATTACTTAATTCTATTCCTTTCTTTACAATACTTCTACAGTTCAGCACTAACATTTTTATGTCATCCCTACTTGACTTCCAGATCTCTGTACCCTTATCAACGCTCCATACACCACCCTGTTTCCGTGAACGTACCTCCCTATTACCCTTCCAAACAAATTTCCTAACTTATACGTACCATTGCGGTTTAAGTGAAGGCCATCTGAGCACAGATCCTTATCTCCTACCCACCCATTAGGATCTAGAAATTTCACTCCCAGTTTCCCACATACCCACTTCATAGTCTCATTTATATCCCCCATCACCCTCCAGTCAGAATCCCTGCTACACAGTTTTCCACTGATAATCTCTACTTCCTTAAACTTCACTCGTGCTGCATTTACCAGATTCCACTTTCTCCTTCCCCTCCGCCTTCTCTTCTACTTTCCTCAATATCTGCCTCAACCTCGTTCTTGGATAACTCTCTACCGTGGTTCCCTTTCCTCCACACACTTTCCCCACATGCCTAACGATGGAACCCCCCATGACGAGAGCCTCAAACCCACCTCATGTGATCCCCTCCCCTCCTGGTCAGCCATATCTTTCCTGATAGCTGCAGAAGCTACTTCCTCTTCTCTTTTTGCCTTCCCATGACCCTGTTCCACCTGTCTTTTTCTATGCTCTACTCTACATTTCCCTTTCCTACCTTTTCCCTTTCTCCTACTTCCACACATCTCAGCAACAGTTCCCTGTTCCTCATCTTCCCTTTGTTGTTGTACCTGGAGTGACTCGTACCGATTTTTCAGACATCTCTCCTGAATTCTGATCCTGAATAGAGCCCTTAGCCTGTAATCTCCTTCCTCTCAGAAAATTAGACCACCTGTTTTCTACAGTTCCCCCCTTTCCTTCCCATCCCTCTTTTACACCTACTGTGATCTGTACATTGTTTGAGGGAGGCCTACCTTCCCTCCTGTCTTCTGTAAGAATCCTAATTATCTCCCTCAAATTCTCCAGCTCCTCCCTCAAACTCTCCAGCTCCTCCCTCATATCATATCCCTCAATGCCTCGCCACACCCACAGTTTCTGCAGAGAGGAAACTCGTTTCCATTTTCAGTTTTCATCCGATCTGGATTCCCATGTACTGTTCTACATCACCTAAGTCTTTCATGTTGAAATAATTGAGTAGTTCTCGACCAACCCTTGCCATTTATTCTGAAGATCTGCAATCTACCAGCAAGTCGTCCACGTATAACAAAGTATACGTAATAGAACCATCTTCTTCTCTTCGGGAGTGCAGATAGTGATCAGCCTTTCCTTGTTGAAACCTTAGTTTCAATAAAACTTCTTCAGCCTTTCTATTCCACATACGTGCAGGCTGCAGTCCATAAAGACTTTTATTAATTTTAATACTCTGTTTTCCTGATCCGGTTCTTCAAAACCTTGTGGCTGTTCCATTTATATATCTTCTGTTAATACATTCAAGTATGTCGATTTGACATCCAAATGTCGAACATGGACACTTCTTTGCAGCTACAACGAACAAAATTCTAAAAATCTCAATTTTTAACAGGAGGTGCAAATGCTTCGTCGAAATCTTCTCCTCGAGCTACCAAACGGACCTTATACAGTACTTGTGAATGTTTCCAACACCATCTCGTTTTGATTTGACAACCCATTTGCACTAAGTCGCTATCTTTTCAGACAGAAACTTTGCCAATTCCCATACTTTACATTCCTTTAGAATACGTGCTTCTCTTCAGCAGCAGTCAACCATAACTACCGCTCTCGGGGTGCCATTTTCAGCAGTTTATCCCTTGTGCTTGGCTCTCTCACGTAATATGTTTGCACTTTGTAAGTCAATCTTGATGGTGCTACTCCTTTGTTTCTTCCTTTTGACGCACGTCTTCGGGATTTCCCTTCAATTTGAGTCATACTGTCAAATTCATCTTCCAAGTTGTCCTTTTTTTTCGTAAGAATCTTGTGCGTTGTTACTAGGTGAACACATTTCAACAGAAATGCCCTTAGTCACTGAATTGGTCTTCGAGATGACACAGGTTTCCCCCTCTGGCGTTGTACTGCTAACAAGATTCGCGTGACTGATGTCATATTTGACTATTTTCACAGACCTGCTGGCACAAACCTTGGTTGTCTTATTTGTTTACTTATTTATTTATTTATTTATTTATTGCACACTACAGGACTTGTATTACAATTTCACTGGCAAGTACACCATATAAACTACAATTAACATGGTGGTACTTATATCTAAACTATATTCTACAATTTTATCTAATATTTGTCATAAGTCTGTACAGAGTTCTCCTCCATATTCACGGACACTATACATATGGCTACATTAATGCATGAATGAGTTGATAATGAATGATACCATGATTGAATTGAATTGTCATGCATGCATGAATGAATTAACACTTCTCTCCCAGTCACGGATAACCACCAACTGAGGAGAGAGCATTCGATTCACTGAATAAATGCATGGATGGGTTTATGCATAGCTACTGCCCGGTCGTGTTATCCACCCCTGATGAGAAAAGGAGCCACCTTCCCAGGGATAACACGCCCGGCCCTTTCTCTTGAGGCCCAAACGGAAGACCCTCACCTGATCTAATAGCTGTCAAACACTAATTTCTCACCATTCCCAATTCAGCAGGACACATGTAAGCCGAAATCCAACTCCCCATATGCCCCCTCCCTTTCTTCTTTCTCTGTTGCATTTGTAGACACTTTACCCCATTTGATTGGATGGATTAATTAATTAAATAATGATTCCCTACCTAATATGTGCTTCCTTACACTGGCGGATCACCATACCACATGAAAGGGCAACGCCTACGATATTTTCTACATGAATGAATGGACGAATGAATGAATGAATGAATGAATGAATGAATGAATGAATGAATGAATGAATGAATGAATGATTCCCTCACTGGACTGAGGATAAATGTTTGGGTGGATTTATGAATGGGTACAGGAATAAATGGATTAAATGCACTCATCCAGTAGCTACAGACTACCAGCATCTACGGAGATATGAATCCCTTCAGAGAGGATGAATGGTATTCATGCATGCATGATAAGCAAGGAGACTCATCACTCCCAGTAACGCATAACCAGTAACTGTGGAGAGAGCCCTTATTTCTGAATTAAATGAATGACTGAATGTATGAATAATAAATGAGTGAATGAATGTTATCAACCTACAGCTATGGATCGCCAGCAGCTGAAGAAGAAACATTCTATCTATTGGGCCCTGTCTCATTACATACAATTTAACAGTTAAATACGTTATGGCTTACTAACAATAGCGACCTTACAGTGATACTGCTACTAATATTGCTTATACTACATACAAATATCGACAGATTCATTCTGTAACTAACCGGTTCATAACACAATCATCCATCTGTAATCTGCCCTACCCGTATTGTAGGCTCTTTCAACTCTCTTCTATATAAATTTCTAATTATAATTAATAATTTACTGAGATTACCAGGCTTATACCATTCTTTGCTTATCATCCTAATAATCCTATATCCATTCTCATCCTTACTTATCATATATTGTTCCTTGCAATTCAAAAATTTCCTTCTCACCGCTAGGGTTTCTTTAGATGATTTCAATGTGTGAAATTCTTCTCTGTTTTCACTACAGAGAAGGCACCTTGTTGCATCCTTCCCCTAATCCATCCCTTATTCTTATAAATTCCCATCATCCACCATATCAAACCTAGGATTTCTCTTCTATTTACATTCACAATACTTAAGTTCATATCCTGCCTTATCCTATTGAACTCTGAGAGGGTCGCCTTGCTTCTACATTCGGATACCAACCACTGTCTCTGAATATCTCTGAGTAGTCTAATGATTAGTTTACTCGTCGATCTCTCCAACCTTTCGAGGTCCTTCTCCCAATAATTTCCATATCCCAACCTGTCTGATATACTTTTAACTTTAGTTAGCCAATTCTCTCCCTGGATATTTTCTCTCTGATGTTGATATGCGATCTGCAGAAGCTCGCCACCCTCTCTTCCTTTCAGTCTCAACAAGTATTTCAAAATTCTCTTAAGAATATATATTTGGGTATTTTCTTCACATATTAATCTTACTCCACAGTTTGCTGTACAATTTGGTACCCCATTACAATTTTACAAAACTTACTTATAGCCTGGTTCAGCATCTCACACTCTTTCTGTACACCCCATACCTCAGCTTCATATAACATTCGATTTTTAACTACGCCTTGCACGACATTTCTCTGAATCTTGTAATCTGTATTTGGGAATTTATTTTCAAGAATTCTAATTACTGATAATGCTGCAAGACCCTTCCATTATTTGCTATATATATTCCCAGGTACTCTAATCTATTTGTGACCTCCACATATCCATCTATCGTCCATTGTTCATTCTTCGCTCGCTTACAGCCCTTTTTACAAATCAGAACTTTCGTCTTGGAAATGCTAATTTTTAATGACCACTTTTTAGCAAACTTTGTCACAGCATTAATACTCTTTTGCATGCCTCCGGCCGTTAACGTCATCAGCAGGACATCATCCGCGAAAATTAGGCCTGATATATTAGAACTGGGCTCATCCACTTACCACCTCCATGTCCGTTTAATATATCGTTTATAATTAACAAAAAATAGGAGATAGCTTGCATCCTTGTTTCAAACCCAATTTAGATTCTATTTGACCACATGCTACCCCATCACCTACCCTAATACTGCATTGCACCGCTCGATGGACCGCCTCCATTGCTTGTAACATCTTACTAGTTACCCCTAATAGGCGTAATTTCGCGACCAATGCGCCCCTGCTGACTGTGTCCAAGGCCTTTTCAAAATCTATAGCTGTTATATATAGTTTTCCTGATTTCGGTTTTATATACTTATCTATTATTGTTTTTACAATCATGATGTTATCTACTGTTCTTCTGCCTTTCCTGAAACCATTTTGATATCTCAAGAGGATGGAGAATTCTTCCGCCCATTTCTTCAGTCTATTTGCCAGAATTCCTGTATATAATTTACTTAGGGAGTCCAATAATGTTATACCTCTATAGTTACTTGGATTACTTCTCTCCCCATGCTTCTTATAGATTGGACATATTATACCTGTCTGCCATGACTTAGGAAACTCCGAAGAATCAAATATCATATTGAACAATTTTACTATTATTTCCAGCATTTATTGGCTTTTAACTGCTTCTTTCCAAAATTCATTACTTATACCACTGAAGCCCCCGGCTTTCCTACATTTGGACTTTCTGATCATTTCTAAAACCTCATATTCTGATATTTCTTCATCTAAGTAGGGGATACACATCTCTAAACCCCTCGAGATATCCACACATGTTCTATTGTTTATCCAAGTATCCTGTCCTCCTAGCAATTTGTGAAAATAATCAGTCCAAACTCCATTAGCAATTTTAACATTAGTGTATCCTCTATAACCTCTACTTATTTTGTTAATTCTATTCTATATCTTATCACTTTGATTATTCTTACAGTCTATGTTTATTAATTTAGACTGCTCCTGTTGCCATATCCTCTTTTGTTCTACTAACAAGACTTTATATTCCTTTCTTAGTTCACAATAGCGTGCCCGAACCTCAGCCTCCCCCTCTTTTCTATATGCCCTCAGGGCTCTAATCACCTCCAATTTCTTAGTTTTACACACATCATTATACAATCCTTTCCCCTCATCTTTATTATTATTCTGCTTTCTTTTTACGTGAAAGGGTTTCTCCACTAGTTCTACTGCTAGGTCCACATCACTACTAAATAACACTACCTCTATTGTACTCTTAATTATCTGAAATTCTTCTCCTCTTAAATATGTCTCTATTCTTTTTGGGGTAATCTCGCACCAGTTATATTTATTAATTATCCTATTATTCTCTTTTTTCCTTACAATGTTACGTTCCTCCTGCTCTTTCCCATACACTTCTAGGGTAACAGATACCGGGGAATTATGTGTTTCGGCCCATTCTAAGATTTCCATTTCCTTTACCATCTCTAAAATATATCCTGTACACACGACCAAATCAATTACGCTACCTCCCTGCGTTGTGATATTTGTTAGTTTTCCCATTTCATCTCCCCGCTACCGTCCATTTAGAATAAATAAATTTTCTCCAGCACATAGTTCTAGGAGTTTATCCTTATATACATTACGTTCTTTATCCTGGATATTTCTGCTACCTATCATTGGCTCTATTCCTTCTTTACTATATGCTGGAATTGACTTTGAGCGTTCGAATCTCCCAACATAATGATTCCTGCTTCTTCAAAGTTACTTCTCATTAAGTTGATTTCCTCTATTAAATCCTAAAAAAAAATCATATTCGTATATGGTGACCCCATAGGATGGTTATATATAAAGCCTATGCATATATCTCTTTGTTAAATACAAGTGATGTTCACCAATGATTATGATTCCATGTATTCACATAGTTGGAGTCATTTATGTCCATGTGACGTTTTCATGTCATACTAGAGATGTGTAGTTTGGGAACCGACCTCACGAATGAAGTAGATTTCGATGCAGTTTTTAGATAGCTTACTGCATGTTTGGAGATTGTATTTCTGTTCTTTCAACTTCACACAGTGAAATACACTGCGACTAGGAAACATTGTAGGTCAGCAAAGTGAGCTTGGAGGCTTAGTCATTTGTCACGCGTGAGTTTAATGAAAGTTTAACTTTACTGGATAGTTTAAATTGTCACAAACTAAATGTTGACACTGCAGGCAATCTGGATCTTCATAACATCAGTCATGTAGCAAGTAGTTTGAAGTGTGTGTTTACTGTTTTTGCATTCACCACGAATTATTACGTTTCTTTAGTGAACTTCACTTTGATTGTTTGAACTTTGATGATAGCTAGACTGAACTGTCCGTATACTTTATTTACTTTCGATTTCTCTCAATAGTGTTAAGGACATGCAGACACTTAGCATTACCCTAGACGATAGAATTGGAGCGCCATGTACATAGTTCATATTGTAGGTTAGGTGTTTTCATGGAATGGCTTGGACGATGGTAGTGTCTGTAGTAGTGGACTCAGTCAAGGAAGATATTAGCAGGTGTTAGTCACATTTTGGCTTAATATTTACCAGCTGTAAAGTGCTTCCCAAGCAGAGTTGCACCAATGGTGGCTTAAATGTAAGGGTTATTCCATGTGAAAACCTGGCTAATGAAGACTGATCCCTAACACTTGGCTGCGTGTGTTCAAGTTCAACAATCTTTTATTTTCTGTTTTATATTTCTTTTCTTTTATGGATTTTGTAATTCATGTGTGCAATAGACTATGTGCAATGTGTTGGCACTTGATATTTTGATTTTAGTTGATTTATACACTACGAATGCGGATTCGAGTCGTCAGCTGTTAAGAAATATTTTAACTCTTAAAAAAAAAAAAAAAAAAAAAAAAAAAAAAAAAAAAATTGCTTAGGTAAGATGTTGGTCTACTGTTGTTAATTATAGTCGTAGTTTAATGGGACAAGTGTAAGTAGACAGAACTGTGATTGTAGATGTAGTTAGGTCGATGGATTAAAGAATATCATGTTTATTTTTCTTTAGCAAACTGTTGACTTGTAATTTGAATTAGCTTCATGAAGTTAAATGTTTTATAAACTGAAAGTTGGTTCATTTATAAGACTTTTCAAGTGGTTTTAACTTTTTATTTAACTTCAGTGTTTGGCTTTTCTTCTAAATGCATATTGAATTAATATTTTTCTACACTTCGCAGTTTTGTACCTTCTGAATATGTAACGTAGGATCCTTCCAGATCAAGTGTTGTTGGTTCCTTCCGAACACCTGTTTGGGGTGATGCACATTTCAGCATTGAGGTTTAACCATAATTTAAGGGTGTCATGAACTGACAGCACATGGTGTAAATTTATTTCATATTCTGGTAATTGTTGTTAATTTATAATAAGCACCATGCTTTGAAATAAATATTTACAACCAACCCAGATTAACTGCAAATTAATTTGGTTCGATTAAGGATTAATTTGGGTGATGTTCTGGTATCCAATAGGACATTCAAATCGTGGATAACCTTAATTAAATGTAGATCTGGACAGATTTTCTATGGATTGTGTGGGTTGACTCTCCGTTATCGTTCGGGATCAGTGTTACCAGATTTTCAGTTCTTTTTGAGTTTCTTTCTGGTTTTATTGTCCACATATTTTCATTGTGTTTCAGAACATTGTAATACTCCACTGAAATTGTTTCAAGATACTTTCACCACACACATCATGGAAAGTGACTGATAATTTGTGACAAACATTAAATAATATCAATTCTCTCTTATATTTGTTCATTAAATAATATTTATTGCAATTTAAAGTCAATAATTTTAGTAAGCACATTTTGCCCATTATTTGAAGTAGTTGTGCTCTCCTCAGAAGCCTCCGTGGCTCAGGTGGCAGCGCGTCGGCCTCTCACCGCTGGGTTCTGTGGTTCAAATCCCGGTCACTCCATGTGAGATTTGTGCTGGACAAAGCGGAGGTGGGACAGGTTTTTCTCCAGGTACTCTGACTTTCCCCGTCATCTTTCATTACAGCAACACTCTCCACTATCATTTCATTTCAACTGTCAGTCATTAATCATTAACCCAGAGGAGTGTGACAGGTTTCAGCAACCGGCACAATTCCTATCCTCGCTGCAAGATGGGGGCTTCATTTATTCCATTCCCGACCCGGTCACTGACTGGAAAACAGGTTGTAGGTTTTCTTCTTCTACGCTCCCCTCTGAACCCTGTCGATTGGTCGACGAAGTGACAAGAAATAATCCGGCACGCCCTAAGATTCAATGCATTTCCATGTTGTGTAATTGACACTCTATAGCTTTGTCAGCTGGTTGACATTCAACACCATATAAAAAACAGGATGTACTACCATGCGGTATATTTTGGACTTCAGATGTAGTGACATTGTTCTGTTGCAGAATACGCCAGTGACTTCCCTCCATCTCATCCATGCTGCCTTTATCCTACTTTGCACTTCATCACATATCCCACTATCGATCTGTAGGCGAGATCCTAGATACCTAAAGCTTACGGTCTTTGTTAAGGTCTCTCCATCAACTTGGATGGAGCTGCTGCTTGGGATGGTTTCCAGGTATTCGGTCTTCTTTTTGTTCAGTTTAAGACTGTACTGTGAGAGACGGCTGTTCCAATCTTCAACATTGGCTACAACACTTTGAAGAGATTTCCAATAGAAGGTCCTATCTTACAAATCATGCTAGTGACTTCCTCTGATGTGATGTGTAAGAAAGGACCTGCTGCTGGATTACCTTCTGGATTTGAGAACTCAATGTTGGAAATCTCTTCAAAGTTTTGTTGCCAACATTTAAGGATACCCTCAAGCAGACTAATACAATAACCACAAAATATAAATAACACACACACATGCTGGTTAGCAAAATTACAGTACAGAATATATGGGTGAAATCCCAGATTTTCATATTAGTGAAATTCCTTGGACACACACAGACCCATAAAAAAGGCACCACACATATGCTGCATAGATTTTCAGCCACCATTCCTGCCAATTACATGATAGGTGGACTGAAATCTTTGCAAATCCATTCCTTCAGTCATACAAAACTGACATACTACGACCACGGCAATTTCCTTGCTAACACAACTTGTGAATGAAAATATCATAACTCCCACAAAAGAAGGTTTCTTATTCCTCTCCTCCCCCCAGAAATATAAATAAACTCCATGGCACTACAGTCCTGATGAGCCTTGGCCTACTAAATGACTGTTGCTTAGCCTGAAGGCCTGCAGATTACAAGATGACATGTGGTCAGCATGACAGATCCTCTCTACCATTATTCTTGGCTTTCTAGACTGGCCGGGCTAAGTGGCTCAGATCCCAACTTGGCAGGTTCGATCCTGGCTCAGTCCGGTGGTATTTGAAGGTGCTCAAATACGTCAGCCTTGTGTCGGTAGATTTACTGGCATGTAAAAAACTTGTGCAGGACTAAATTCTGGCACCTCGGCGTCTCTGAAAACCATAAAAGTAGTTAGTGGGATGTAAAGCCAATAACATTATTATTATTATTATTATTATTATTTATTTCTAGACAGGGGCCATTATCTCAATGCCAAATAGCTCCTGAACTGTTCTCAGGTAGCCTAAGTGGACCTCAAATCAGCCCTTACGTCCACATAAAAATATCTGACATGGCTGGGAATGGAAACTGCAGCCTCTTGGTAAAAGTCAGGCTCGCTACTCCGATACCAGGAAGTCAGTGTGACAGCTTTGCTTTCTTGACCACATCTACTGTATCTTGTAACAGAGAACTCCTCAGATGACCGAAGCAGAGTAGACCATGTTCAAGCCCTCAGTCCTTGGACAAGCCAGGGGTAAGATGCAAACATATAACTCTTACATTATGGATTAGACAAGTCAGGATACAAATAAGCAAACTATTTTTTGAGGATGATTTCTTCCACAGAAGAAAAAATGATGACTGATTACAAGGATAAGACAGGAATGATTAAGAAGATGATATACATCCTTCATATATATATATATATTTCAATATAATCTTGTTTAAAGTATATCTAAAAGACTGACTCTGATGGCGATAAATAATGAAATGAAATCACAACATGATGAAGCTGGATTTTATTTTCTTCTAGAACAAAACCAAATTTATCCCTCCATGCCTGAATATTTAATATACACCAACTGGGGATCACTATTCAAGAATATTTTTTTCTTTTGCCATTACTACCTGCTGAAATGATGGGGGAACGGATACGGTAAGATTTTATTGGTTTATTTTAGGGGCTATAATTTTCTTGTCTGTAGAAAAGTGTATAAGTACCAATATTTGGAATAAAGTTTATGATAGGTATGCTATGACTACAGTACAGTAGATGACAGTTGTCAATGTAACAACATAGACATCATGATGTCTTCCCTCTCACTCACTTCACTATTCTTAACTTGGTACACTGATGGATGATGGTCTTACAAAGCTGCTAATGTAATGAATGCATAGTGCTCTAACAACAGCGTGGACCAATATTATTATTAGTTATAACTAGAGCCCGGATTTCCATGCAAATGCATGTTTTTAAATAAGCTAGCTACACTTCTCAAACTTTGCAAATATTCGTTTTACGGCTTAACAATTCCAAATAACCGTTCTTTTTCTGTGCACGTTTGCATGTTTTGGCATTTTTCGGAGAAAATTCATGCATAATGCATATTTGGAAGATTTTGGATTTAATAGCGCATATTTGGAGGTTTAATATTGCATAATATGAATTTTATTCTGACTTTGATGCATATATATTGTTAATTTGCATCATAGTGAATTTTCTGAATGTTAGTTTGCAGAATTTGGGACAATTTTTCACGTTGTAGGCTACGGTATGTCTATTACTGAGAGACGGAGAGAATGTATTCCTGGCATCCTATGTGACAACCATAGTTAGTAGTCTACATACGGTACAGGTCCTACAGTATAATGCAATTAACCAAACACTTTCTTATCTGTTGCTTGAGTAAACAATGACGTAAGTCGGTAGGCCCCACGTCGAAATCTAATTCTTAGGAATAAGGTGTCCCAGTTCTACAGTTGTACATTGCTATAAATTGAACCGTAAATTGTCAATTAATCATTGACGGCTCATTTTTCGTCTGTTAGACGAACAAAAGAAACCTTGTATCGCACTTCTGTGGTGCCGCGTTACTGGGATAGCAGCTTACAAATTCTGGTTTTTCATTGAACCCTCTACTGTTGTTATCTTGGAATGTCCTACCCGGAACTCTGAATCGTCACACGTCTGTGTTATCGCAGCAAGCAATCGTTACCATGTTATTGAGGACATTCAAATGTGTCTGCAATCATTGCATGGAGAAACAGCTGCTGCAGATAGGGATAAGTTGAACAAACTAATTCGTTCAAATCCTGATTTTGAATTCGTCAAGCTTATAAAAGACGTATTGTGGTGAAAATGCAAAAGACGTACAATTTGACCTCACTTTGTCCAAATGTCTTCATTGAATTATGCATCTATCACTTCTCGTGACGTAAAAAGATAATTTTCTGTGCTTAAGTATGTGCTGAATGATAAACGGATGAGCTTAAATCAAGACAATTTGGAGAAATTAGGGTAGTTTTTGTTCATGTTTCAAAAGGAAATGAATTTTGATAGTCCACATTTTCCAGTTTATTGCGCATGTTTTGCCATATGATAGTGCATGAATGCATGCATATTTTGAGATTTGATAGTGCATGGAAATCCGGGCTCTAGTTATAACTTTTCCATGCAGGCAATACATTATGGGACTAGCATAACAGGATATCAGAGGGCGAACAATTTTTGAGAATACTTTCCTTCATACAAGAAATACTGATAGACTGATTGCAAGGATATTTTCCCCATGCCTAATGATCCCCGATGGACTGATTAGATTCTGATTCATCGGAAAGCACTGTTAATGGCAGGGTTATAATAATAATTTTGTGTGGCAATTTCTAGCCTGGTGCAGACTAGTAAGGCAGACCCTCTGACGAGTTTGGGAGGCATCTGCCGTGGATAGAAAACTGCATGTTACTGTAATGGAGATGAGTGCTGTGTGCGGTGTGTGAACTGCAAGGATGTTGGGGACAGTACAAACACCCAATCCACAGGCCAATGGAATTATCCTCTTACCTCCTCTGCGAACCATGTGACCTTGCCACGGTGGGGAGGCTTGCGTGTCCCAATGATGCAGATAGCCGAGCCGCAGGTGCAACCATATCGGATGGGTATCTGTTGAGAGACCAGACTAACGAATGGTTCATCGAAAGGGGGGTAGCAGCCTTTCGGTAGTTGCAAGGGCGGCAGTCTAGATGATTGACTGATACGGCCTTGTAATAATACTCAACATGGCTTAGCTGTGTTGATACTGCTACACGGCTGAAAGCAACGGGAAACTACAGCCGTAACTAACTCCCGAGGACATGCAGCTCTCTCTGTATGAATGATGTACTGATGATGGCTTCCTCCCGGGTCAAATATTCCGGGGGTAAACTAGTCCCCCATTCAGATCTCCAGGTGGGGACTACACGAGAGGGGGCGATCATCAGGAAGATGGATACTGACATTCTGCGAGTCGGAGCGTGGAATGTTAGAAGTTTGAATCATTGTGGTAGGTTAGAGAATCTGAAAAGGGAGATGGATAGGCTAAAGTTAGATGTAGTTGGTATAAGTGAAGTATGTTGGCAGGAAGAACAAGATTTTTGGTCAGGCGACTACCGAATTATCATTACAAAATCAAACAGGGGAAATGCAGGAGTTGGTTTAATAATGAACAAGAAAATAGGGCAGCGGGTAAGCTACTACGACCAGCATAGTGAAAGAATTATTGTCGTCAAGATAGACACCAAACCAATGCCCACCACAATAGTGCAGGTCTATATGCCTACTAGTTCAGCGGATGATGAAGAAATCGAAAGAACATACGAGGAGACAGAAGATTTAATACAATATGTAAAAGGTGACGAGAATCTAATTGTGATGGGAGACTGGAATGCAGTGGTAGGCCAAGGAAGAGAAGGTAGTACAGTAGGAGAATTTGGATTGGGACAAAGGAACGAAAGAGGAAGTCAGCTGGTTGAATTCTGCACTGATCATAATTTAGTCCTTGCCAATACTTGGTTCAAACACCACAAACGACGGCTGTATACGTGGACGAGACCTGGAGACACTGGAAGGTATCAAATAGACTTCATTATGATTAGGCAGAGATTCAGAAACCAGGTGTTGGATTGCAAAACTTTCCCAGGAGCAGACGTGGACTCTGACCACAACTTGTTGGTCATGAAATGCCATCTGAAGTTGAAGAAATTGAAGAAAGGAAAGAATGCAAAAAGATGGGATCTAGACAAGTTGAAAGAAAAGAGTGTGAGGGATTGTTTCAAGGAACATGTTCCACAAGGACTAAATGAAAAGGCTGAAGGAAACACTATAGAGGAAGAGTGGAGAGTCATGAAAAATGAAGTCAGTAGGGCTGCTGAAGAAATGTTAGGAAGAAAGAAAAGATCGACTAAGAATCAGTGGATAACTCAGGAGATACTAGACCTGATTGATGAACGACGAAAATACAAGAATGTAGAAATGAAGAGGGCAGAAAAGAATACAGGCGATTAAAGAATCAAGTGGATAGAAAGTGCAAGGTAGCTAAGGAAGAATGGCTGAAGGAGAAGTGCAATGATGTCGAAGGCAAGGAAAGGTAGATGCTGCATACAGGAAAATCAAGGAAACCTTTGGAGAAAGGAAATCTAGGTGTATGAATATTAAGAGCTCAGATGGAAAGCCACTTCTAGGGAAAGAAGACAAAGCAGAAAGATGGCAGGAGCATATCCAACAGTTGTATCAAGGTAAAGAAGTAGATAATTTGGTTCTGGAACATGAAGAGGCTGTTGATGCTGATGAAATGGGAGACCCAATTTTGAGGTCAGAGTTTGACAGAGCTGTGAGTGACCTCAATAGGAACAAGGCAGCTGGAATTGACGACATTCCCTGTGAATTACTGACTGCCTTAGGAGAAACCAGCATGGCAAGGTTATTTCATTTAGTGTGCAAGATGTATGAGACAGGAGAAGTCCCATCCGATTTTTGGAAGAATGTTGTTATACTTATCCCCAAGAAAGCTGGTGCTGACAGGTGTGAAAACTACCGCACTATTAGTTTAGTATCTCATGCCTGCAAAATATTAACACGTATTATTTACAGAAGAATGGAAAAACAAGTTGAAGCTGAGTTGGGAGAAGATCAATTTGGCTTCAGAAGAAATGTAGGAACACATGAAGCATCTGATCTTAGAGGATCGAATCAAGAAGGACAAGCCCACGTACATGGCATTCGTAGACTTAGAAAAGGCATTCGATAATGTTGATTGGACCAAGCTATTTATGATTCTGAAGATGATAGGGATCAGATACCGAGAGCGAAGAATTATCTACAATCTGTATAAAAATCAGTCTGCAGTGATAAGAATCGAGGGCTCTGAAAAAGAAGCAGCAATCCAGAAAGGAGTGAGGCAAGGCTGCAGTTTGTCCCCTCTCCTTTTCAATGTTTACATAGAACAGGCAGTAAAGGAAATCAAAGAGAAATTTGGAAAGGGAATCACAGTCCAAGGAGAGGAAATCAAAACCTTGAGATTTGCCGATGATATTGTTATTTTATCTGAGACTGCAGAAGATCTCGAGAAGTTGCTGAATGGTATGGAAGAAGTCTTGGGTAAGGAGTGCAAGATGAAAATAAATAAGTCCAAAACAAAAGTAATGGAGTGCAGTCGAACGAAGGCAGGTGATGTAGGAAATATTAGATTAGGAAATGAAGTCTTAAAGGAAGTAGATGAATATTGTTACTTGGGTAGTAAAATAACTAACGATGGCAGAAGTAAGGAGGACATAAAATGCAGACTAGCACAAGCAAGGAAGAGCTTTCATAAGAAAAGAAATTTGCTCACTTCAAACATTGATATCGGAATTAGAAAGATGTTTTTGAAGACTTTCGTGTGGAGCGTGACATTGTATGGAAGTGAAACATGGACGATAATTAGCTCAGAAAGAAAGAGAATAGAAGCTTTTGAAATGTGGTGTTACAGAAGAATGCTGAAGGTGAGATGGATAGATCAAATCACGAATGAAGAGATACTGAATCGAATTGGTGAGAGGAGATCGATTTGGCTAAATTTGACGAGAAGAAGAGATAGAATGATAGGACACATCTTAAGACACCCAGGACTTGTTCAGTTGGTTTTTGAAGGAAGTGTAGGTGGTAAGAACGGTAGGGGTAGACCAAGGTATGAATATGACAAGCAGATTAGAGCAGATGTAGGATGCAATAGTTACGTAGAAATGAAAAGGTTAGCACAGGATAGGGTGACATGGAGGGCTGCATCAAACCAGTCTCTGGACTGATGACTCAAACAACAACAACAACAAGGTTAAAATCCCCAACCAGTCCAGGAATCGAACACAGGTCCTTCTGTACCGAAGGCAACTATGCTGACCACTCAGCCAAAGAGCAAGACAGAGATTGATTATGCTGTGCAGTAGCCTTAATGCTCATTACTGTCAATGTCAAAATTACTCGTAGGGAAGGTTAGATTACTGTTAGTGACAAAATTACTAATAGTGATTGGTTAGATTATTGGAAGTTGTGACACTTGCACAGAGTGACACTTGCACGGAGATGGAATGTGTTGACACTTGCACGGAAAGCCAAAAATTCCCGGAAATTACTAAGCATGGCTATTTCAAACAGTGACACATAGCAATGAACGACGGTAGAAAATTCCTACTTGAAAATGCCAACAGGGGGCTTAAAGTCAGGATATCAGTGTTTGCCAGCGAGAAATGAAAATATGCTTTATCAAGTTGCTCTTCCTTCTTTGTCGACGGGACCTTCAAAAGTTCAAGCAAGCAGTTTGGGCTTTTACTAAACATCCACGCCGATCTTGGAAGTTCTTGGGAAGAAACCAACACGATACCAGCTGTCTACGCGCTGTTACCAAACAAGAAATGGGAAACCTTATGCTCGTTTCTTCGAAGCTGTTAAAAACAACATACTAGGATGGAACCCTGTGACACGTATTATGGACTTCGAAATCGCCATCGTCCAATCAGCTAAAACGCTGTTTCCTCAAGCTGAGATTTTTGGTTGCAACTATCATTTTAATCAATGTATATGGAGGAAACTACAAGATTGTGGCCTTGTTACTGCGTACAGGGAAAATGAAGGAATTAGACTTCATATTCGAATGTGTTCAGCACTAGCGCTCATTTCCCTAGAAATGATTGACAATGGTTGAACTTTTGAAGGTCCCGTCGACAAAGAAGGAAGAGCAACTTGATAAAGCATATTTTCATTTCTCGCTGGCAAACACTGATATCCTGACTTTAAGCCCCCTGTTGGCATCTTCAAACTACCCTGGAATATTACAGGATTTGTAAATCATGCAAATATTGTAAATATAGAAATATTCTGAATCATAATTAATAAAGAGAAAACGTGACAATGAAATATCACTGCATAACCATACAAATCAGCAGAGCTCAGGAGAGCTCGCCTGAAAATCAGAATCTAGAAGTGTTTTACGACTATGTCGTTGGTCAATGGCTGGATAACGAGCACATGCCAAGGAATATGTGGAACAATTGTGGAAGGCGGCATCGGACCAATAACGTTTCTGAAGGCTGGAACCAAAGAATAAACAGTTTAATTTCTAGAGCGCACCCGAATGTATATTCGCTGATCAAGACTCTTCGAGATGACGCAGAGTACTACGGTCACCAATTTGTCAGGATAGTTTTGAATATCGATGAGAAGAGAAGGAAGAAATCAGCAGTGAAGATCGATGAGAGTATTTCAAAGGTCTTAAAAATACTTGAAGTTGATGGCAAACTAAGATCATTCCTAGTTTGTGTTGCTTTCGCTCAGAAACTGCAGTGAAACTACCCTGGAATATTACAGGATTTGTAAATCATGCAAATATTGTAAATATAGAAATATTCTGAATCATAATTAATAAAGAGAAAACGTGACAATGAAATATCACTGCATAACCATACAAATATCTTGAATCAGCACTTAAAAAATAAAAAAAACTTGACGAACTTGCATAACGTGAAAAAAATATATGTTTGAGGAACGCAAAGAGACTACCTCCCCGTGGTGTTCCCCGGAAACGGCGCTAAGTGAGCTAAATGTCTCTTACAATGTATAAAATTAACCATAAAAACAAACCCCATGGTGCAACAGCCTTTGAAGGGCCTTGGTCTACCAAGTGACCGATGCTCAGCGCGAAGGCCTGCAGATTACGAGGTGGTGTGTGGTCAGCACGACGAATCCTCTCGGTAGTTATTCTTGGCTCTCTACACCAGCGCCACTATCTCGCCATCAGATAGCTCCTCAATTCTAATCTAATCACCTCGAACCAGCCCTCAGATTGAGGTAAAAATTCCTGACCTGGCCGGGAATAAAATCCGGGGCTTCCGGGTAAGAGGCTGGCACGCTACTCCTACACCATGGGGCCGGATATATAAAATTAACGGTTACTTATAAATTGCATCTAAATTCACTACCGTGATTACCAGATGGCAAGTTGATGGCAAACTAAGATAATTCCTAGTTTGTGTTGCTTACGCTCAGAAACTGCAATGAAACTACCCTGGAATATTACAGGATTTGTAAATAATGCAAATACTGTAAATATAGAAATATTCTGAATCTGGTGACATGTCATTTTTTAATTGGTTCTAAATAGACATTGCTAACTTGTATGGAAATCCTTATCATAGTTCCCACATTGTAGAAATGCTAATTACCGAGAAAGTGGCCGTGCGGTTAGAGTTGCGCAGCTGTGAGCTTGCATTCGGGAGATAGTGGGTTCGAACCCCACTGTCGGCAGCCCTGAAGATGGTTTTCCGTTGTTTCCCATTTTCACACTAGGCAAATGCTGGGGCTGTACCGTAATGAAGACCACGGCGGCTACCTTCCCCATCTCCCACCCTTCCGTCGCCGAAAACCTTCAATGTCTTAGTGCGACCTTAAACAAATAGCAAAAAAATGCTAACTTATTAGGTCATTTTGTCATTTTTTCCCATTTTGTATTATGTCATTTTATAAAGTTGTAAGGCATTATGCGGTCATTTTATGGAATTTATTGTCCGGCTCCATGGCTAAATGGTTAGCGTGCTGGCCTCTGGTCACAGGGGTCCCGGGTTCGATTCCCGGCAGGGTCGGGAAGTTTAACCATAATGGGTTCTGGGTTCGTTCCGCTGGCACGGGGGCTGGGTGTATGACTCGCAGGTCGCCTACGGGAGTCAAACCAAAAAGACCTGCACCTGGCGAGCCGAAGACTATTTTATACTTTTTGAGTCATTTTCTTACATGTTGAAGCATTTATGCGTGTGGTGTTGGATTTCCAGGAGAAGACAGTATTTATGTGCATTTTCGTCAAAGTACCTATCAAATTAGATTAGGTATCCAAAATTTATGTTAGTATGACCATTCTACTTCTGAATCATCAGGTAGAGTGAAAGCTCCATGCAAGTGTCACCATCCTACTTCTGACTCATCAAGTAGAGTGAAAGGCTCCGTGCAAATGTCACGCCGTGCAAGTGTCACTCCGTGCAAGTGTTCCAACCCCAGATTATTGTTTGTGTCAAAATTACTGATAGTGACAGGCAGATTAATGTTTGTGACAAAATTGTGTAAATAGTGATTGGTTAGATTCTGATCTACTGGCAAACACAATTACTGACAGGGTTAGGTTAGGAATAGCCTATGGCACATGTAGCGAGTATTGCCATTTGTTGGTAGACCTGACAGTGCTCCATGCCCTATAATACCTGGATGGAGGAGAGGAGGCAGCATGATGTCAATGTTGTTAAAGCGTCCATTATCCATTAACTCAGGAGTGGTCGCATGCAGAGTGTAATGTCAGGAGCCGCGTACGATCGTTTCGACCGGAAATCAATAAAACACCAAATGCTTATTTAATATGCCATTTATTGTTACAATAATATAAGATAATACTATATAAACACAGACAAACACTTTTTAACATAATAATTATAATAATGAGATTGTCTTTTGGTGATGAAATTGAAAATAAATATTCAAGTTCTGTTTATGGAAAATACTTTTAAAATTATGTTTAATTTCATTTAACACACATCTGGACAATGCTCCTTCTCCCACTACTCAACAATGAATGATAACAGTGCACTTTCCGCATTATAAATAAGTCTACGCCATGAGTCACGTATGGTTGAATAGAATGGAGACAGCTAACCTGAGGAGTTGCGTGCGAACGAAACGACCGGATAGCCAGCTTGTAAATCACTGAAGGAGTGGCGAGTGATAACAGTGGTGTGACGGAAGTGTGGTTGAGTCCATTGAAAGATACTGAGGAATAGAAAATATAATAAACAGTGTTCGCGGAAGGATTGATAAGAATAAACAGAAATGGTCGAAACGACCGGACATGACCTCTCACGGGTTAATATAAGGTATATCATTCCAACCTCCACTTGCATAACTGAGAACTGAATGAAGTTACAAGAATAATCTAATACCACCACAGGGCAGTATGTAACCAATATTGATTCCCTGGTCATCCGTAAGTACAAAACTGAAAAACTGAAGACTATATGGTGAGAAATAACCATCAAGGATATATTATGATTAAAACAACAATTTAAAGATAAAAATTTCATTGTTCCGTACTGAAAGTATTAACGTTAAAATTAAATAATTGAAAAAGAGGTTCAACCTATTCAATACATAAAAGAAAGGAATGTAGTGATTACATTCTTATTTAATAGTGATTAGAAATGGGACCGGTTTCGACCCTAGTCCAGGTCATCGTCAGCCGTTCAAAACATAAAAAACAAGAAAAGCAATGCATATGAAAAAGAATAAGTGAACTCTGGATCGGTATAAGATGAAATATAAATTGATGATGGGGGTAGAAATTGTGAGTCACTTAAAATAAAACAGTACGTAATATTATGAAAGGTAGTACGGCACACGCAATGATAAGTAAAGTCACTCAATGTTTATGAATAGTGGAGAACGGTCAAATGGGTCAGTTTTTACACTCTGTCAGGTACAAAGTCACAACACTATCGAACAACATATGAAGATCCATAAATATTTTGAAGTCGCAGACGAATAGATTTACAGAAGCAAACTGCCAGCTCTCGGTGATCAGCGCGGCACATCCAAGGTCATGCGCTGTGGTCTCGAACGCCAAAGTAGAATGGAGAATATCCTGAAGGTCCAGTATTTGTCTCGGTTGCGGTTAAGTACGTATATATAGAAATATACAACGCAATACAGTATAATTGAATGAGTAATTGTGCTCCTGCTGAGTTCTTGGAAAACAGTTGACTTGAAAAAACAATTGTAAAAAATTTTTTTTTTTAAATTAGTAAAAAGCGCAATATCGGAAAACAAATGAAAACATATATGCACAGTGCGCTATTTTTTAAATTGAAAAAATTTAGGTCATGACTGAAGTAGTCGAAGTTGGCGCAAGACAAGAGTTAAAATTTGAATGAGGAGAATCGAAATGAAGGTAGTGGTTTTTTTTTTTTTTAATAATAGAAAAGGTAGAATAAATTAATACTGGTAGAGGAAGAGTGATAGTGAAATAAGAGAAGAATAAAGGAAATTGAAGATAAATGGTGTTGAAGAAGGATAAGATAGGGAAATGAAAGAAGGGTAGTTTAGGGTAGGTTAGGAGGGTGGGTTATTGGAGGTAGAAAATGTGGGTGGGAACTTTGTAAGGCATGGAAAATAGAATTGGGGTTTTGGAATTTGGAATTTTTGAGAAGAAGAATTAGGAAGTCGAAAAGGATGTTGGGTTTTTCAGAAATGTCGTTTAAATTGAAATTAGGGTTGAAGTACTGGTCAAGGTGGATAAAGCAATTTTCAGTTATGTTTAAGAGAGGGCCTTTGTTAATGATCTTAAGTATTTTCATGTCATTTTCAATACTGGTGAAACTATGCTTTGAGTCTTGTATGTGCTGTCCTATGGCAGAGAATCTGTTGTATTTAATGGCGTTGACATGTTCAGAGTACCTGATATTGAAGTTGCAGCCAGTTTGTCCGACGTAGGAGGAATTACAGTTGTTGCATTTGAATCTGTATACACCAGATTTAGAAAAAGCATTAGATTTATTTAGAGATTTAGTGTTGTGTAAGATATCAAGATTTCTATTGTTAGTTCTAAAAGACTACCCACTGCCAAAGCCCTCCCTAAAATTCACAAAACTAACATTCCCATCCGTCCTATTATCAATTACAGACCCAGTCCCCTATACAACACTTCTAAATTCATCCAAGCATTTTTACTAAAAAATTATCGATTTTTATCCAACAAATCTATCAAAAACACTTCTGATCTAATCAACAAATTAAAGAATTTTGAATTCCAACCAAATTTCTCTCTCCATTCTTTTGACATTGTAAACATGTACCCTAGTATTCCAATTTCAAAATTATTCCCCATTATAAACAACAACCTAAACAAATTCAGTAACCTAAGTAAACTTGAAATTCAGGACTTCAGGTCTATTTTAAAATTAGTTCTCAACAATAATTATTTTACCTTTGACAACACCATTTATCAACAAGATGGCTTGGCTATGGGCTCACCAGCCTCTGGCATTCTTGCTGAAATTTACCTCGACTTCTTAGAAAACACAAAAATTAATAATAATAATAATTTCTCCAACATCCTCTTTTGGGCCAGATATGTCGACAACACATTAGTAATTTTAAATGAAGAATCAACCAACGCAGCCTCTACTCTTCTTCATCTCAACAACTTAGACTCTAACATTAAATTCACCCTCGAATCAGAACACAACCAAACTCTTAATTTTCTAGACCTAACTATCACTAGACATCCTTCTTCTTTATCTTACAAAATTTTCAGAAAACCAACCCAAACAGCAACCACAATACGACAAGATTCTTCGCACCCTCAAGCTCATAAACGTGCCACTTATAACAGCTTAATTTTTCGTGCCTTCAACACCCCTATGTCCAAAAAAGATTTAAATAACGAATTAAACACCATCCGCAACATCGCTAAATTCAATGGCTTTAACAACTCCTTCATAAACCGCATCATCAACAAATTCAAACACCGTCCAAAAACCACTTTATCTAAAGACACAATAAAACCAACTGCTTTTTCCACCTTCACTTTCACTCACAATGCTTATAAAATAACTAATATTTTTAAAAAACATAACATGAAAATTTCTTTTAGAACTAACAATAGAAATCTTGATATCTTACACAACTCTAAATCTCTAAATAAATCTAATGCTTTTTCTAAATCTGGTGTATACAGATTCAAATGCAACAACTGTAATTCCTCCTACGTCGGACAAACTGGCCCCAACTTCAATATCAGGTACTCTGAACATGTCAACGCCATTAAATACAACAGATTCTCTGCCATAGGACAGCACATACAAGACTCAAAGCATAGTTTCACCAGTATTGAAAATGACATGAAAATACTTAAGATCATTAACAAAGGCCCCCTCTTAAACATAACTGAAAATTGCTTTATCCACCTTGACCAGTACTTCAACCCTAATTTCAATTTAAACGACATTTCTGAAAAACCCAACATCCTTTTCGACTTCCTAATTCTTCTTCTCAAAAATTCCAAATTCCAAAACCCCAATTCTATTTTCCATGCCTTACAAAGTTCCCACCCACATTTTCTACCTCCAATAACCCACCCTCAATTACCCTTCTTTCATTTCCCTATCTTATCCTTCTTCAACACCATTTATCTTTAATTTCCTTTATTCTTCTCTTATTTCACTATCACTCTTCCTATACCGGTATTAATTTATTCTACCTTTTCTATTATTAAAAAAAAAAAAAAAAAAAAACCCACTACCTTCATTTCGGTTCTCCTCATTCAAATTTTAACTCTTGTCTTGCGCCAACTTCGACTACTTCAATCATGACCTAAATTTTTTCAATTTAAAAAATAGCGCACTGTGCATATATGTTTTCATTTGTTTTCCGATATTGCGCTTTTTACTAATTAAAAAAAATTTTTTTTTTACAATTGTTTTTTCAAGTCAACTGTTTTCCAAGAACTCAGCAGGAGCAATATTACTCATTCAATTATACTGTATTGCGTTGTATATTTCTATATATACGTACTTAACCACAACCGAGGCAAATACTGGACCTTCAGGATATTCTCCATTCTACTTTGGCGTTCGAGACCACAGCGCATGACCTTGGATGTGCCGCGCTGATCACTGAGAGCTGGCAGTTTGCTTCTGTAAATCTATTCGTCTGCGACTTCAAAATATTTATGGATCTTCATATGTTGTTCGATAGTGTTGTGACTTTGTACCTGACAGAGTGTAAAAACTGACCCATTTGACCGTTCTCCACTATTCATAAACATTGAGTGACTTTACTTATCATTGCGTGTGCCGTACTACCTTTCATAATATTACGTACTGTTTTATTTTAAGTGACTCACAATTTCTACCCCCATCATCAATTTATATTTCATCTTATACCGATCCAGAGTTCACTTATTCTTTTTCATATGCATTGCTTTTCTTGTTTTTTATGTTTTGAACGGCTGACGATGACCTGGACTAGGGTCGAAACCGGTCCCATTTCTAATCACTATTAAATAAGAATGTAATCACTACATTCCTTTCTTTTATGTATTGAATAGGTTGAACCTCTTTTTCAATTATTTAATTTTTAACGTTAAAACAACAATACAAAACTACACACACATATATAGAAATTATGGTTTCAGATGCCAGAATGTATTGGAAATATGAGTTTCAAGAAGCTGAACTTGAAAACAGATAATAGACTAGTGCGGTGGGTAGGGAGGAGTTAACTGCAAAGATATTTCTACTATCTATACTACACATGTGAAGGACAGAGGTTTTCTTGTATTTAACCAAATACCTTCCTGCTTGTCCCACTTATCTTAATCTCTGTGTAAAGTAGCCAGAATAGGGATTTACCAGGGTGTAAACACAGGATGCCCCGAAAGGTACTTTACAAATTTAACAGCATTTAATTTGACTTTTAATTGACAAGAGGAAAGGTTCATTTATAAGAATCATCAACTCAAAAACTTTTCTTTAGTCCACTTTCTAAATCAAATTCAATAACAGAACATAATTTGAACAAAATAGCATCTGCAGTGGAAAAAGCTCAGAGAATGTGGCATGGTTCACTGAAACCAAATAGGAGACTCAGGTGGAGAGAAAGTTCAGAACATGCTACAGAAAGTTACCACCCTCTCGGCCATCTGTACGCCATTTCAAGCATGTAAGATCGGAAGACATGGTCTAATTCCCTGGTCTCCTAGATGTCTTGACATTACACCTCTGGACTTCTTTTTATAAGGTTACGTCAAAGACAGAGAGTATAGAATACTTGTGGCATATGGTTGGCCGAGAGGGTGGTGGCTTCCTTTAATATTTTCTGAAGTTTCTCCTCACCAAGTGTCCGATTTCGTTCCTATGAGCCAAGCCGCATACAGACTCTTTTCCACTGCGGAAGTGGGCTTTTGAGTTGCTGATTCATATAAATCAAGCTATTTTCCTTGATGTCAATTACAAGGCACGTTGCATGGTAATGTTGTAAAGTACTTTTCGAAACATTCAAAGTGGCTGCTCTCTCTCACTCTCTTAATTTCCTGGTCCATCATGTAGACAGACTCATCAGTGCTCAAATGTCTATTACATGTAGATCTGGCCATCAGAAACACTTCTAAGTTACTGCCGAGGTCTACTTAAAATGTACAAGTAATTAAATAGCCTCTGTGATACTCCATTGTCTTTCCACAGGAAGTAATAATTTGAGTTTCCAATCTACATAAATGGGATAGCACCTAGATTTTCAGGAAGAAGTTTCATGGAAGCACTAAATTAAAGAATAACAAGCTCCCTGAATATCGCAAGTAAACTGAGGACAGGAATTACACATAAATAACAGGAAGGTCCTCTCAAAGTACAATGATAATAACCCAAGGAAGTAGACCTGGAGATTTTAAAAGCAAGGAACTACTCCTTCATGATTCATTGGCTGGTATACCAGTATATTCACATTCAACTCAAGAAGTCGAAGGAATCTTCAAACTGCTGTGGAGGCTGGCCCTGTGGTCCCGGATTCTGTTGTCCACGTGGGCCATTTAGCTGCATTGTGTTGAGGACCTGACGAAACTGAGGCTGCTGCAAACAGAAAAGTAATAACCGTATTCTTATTAAAAATGAACATATACAATCAATTAATAAACAAAAATGGAGGATGGTTGCCCATTTACACTTCACCTAAAAGCAATAATCACCACTACCGCATGAGTTAGCTACATGGTTTGGGTCATGTCACTGTGTGAGCTTGCATTCTGGAGATAGTGGGTTTAAATCACACTACTGGCAGCCCTGAAGATGGTTTTCTGTTGTTTCTATTTTTATTCCAGGAAAATCCTGGGGCTGCACTTTAATTAATGTCATGGTTGCTTCCTTCCCAGTCCTAGCTCTGTCATATTTCGTCGTCGCCATAAGATCCGCCTGTGTTGGTGCGATGTAAAACAACAGAAAAGAAAATCAACACAAGCAGTTCTTGATACAAACTGCAAGAGATGACACTGCGGGAAGTCAGGCTTCATTGGTCATAAACTCTTCTATATTGTAAACCTGAATAAGAGTTAGTGGAGTGATGCAATTCCAGTTGAAAAGTTTCAGAGCACATTTAGAAGCCCACGATTGAAATTCTGAACTCCTTAACACAGAATGCGCTGCTGTCACTTTTTAAAATTCTATTTATTTGTTAACCTTTTCTTGCTGTGTACATATGGTTCACTCAACGGACCTAACCAATCCAGACCAATGGTTTTGAAACGGGAATATGTCTTACCAAGAGGATACTAGAGGCCTGTACGCCCCCACACTCTCCTTGCTTGTCATTGAAATACCCTACTCTGAAATATTCATAGAGTTTAGAGTAATTTATCGTTAAATAGAAACACTCAACGCACGTCATGATGTGTGATACCAAAGTATGGTAATAGAGCAGAGGGGAAGCATGTTAAAAAATAATATTTAAGATAACCCAGGTGACAAAGAATCATGGAATCGTTAAGGCAAGGTTAACCACCATAAAGGGCGGATGTGGATGGTACAAGAACAAGAGCAAACCATAATATGTGAAGGAAATCAAATATGACACGTCTTATCACAATTTTCAACCATCACAACAAAGAAGAAAGCTCAATATCAAATAAGATGAATTATTAGTCAAATTGCGACAATCATTAATTCAGTAAAGTATATTCAAAATAACTATCCATACAAGGGGCCAATAAAGAATTTACAGAATCAATCAACATCATTAGTGTGGGGGAGTCAGAACATTCTGACAAATAGTGAATATTAGAGCAACATCATTCGTAAGCTTCCAATCTGACATCAAATTATTAGTTTCTTGCCAACTGCACACTTCACATTACATTTACAATACCTAGAAAAAATGAGAAAGAGAAGGTTTAAAAAATAAATCATAAAGGGAGAATAAACTTACAATATTTAGAGTTATAAACAAGAGTGGGTATAGTAGTACAATTATGCCCAAAGAGGGCAGACACACTAATATGACAAAATCATAAACAGGGGAAGGTAAAATTTGAATGGTTAAAGAATATTTCCTAAGACTCATAGCAACACTTTTCAGTTTCCAGAATATAGAGTCAGGCCCGTTCCTAACATAAGAAAGTTCAAGGAGTCTTTCATGTTACTCAATAGGTTTTCTCCAATGAATAATCAGCACAAAGAGCATAGTTCAAATTTTCTGACATGAATTGGTAGAGAAAATTAAACCTTATGGGACATGTATCTTTAAATATGACAATAAAAGAGAGTTTCCAACAAGGAAGTAGCAAAATCGCTTAGCATTCATTTTCACTGTATGTACGTTCAGTCCACAGGCCTAAGGCTTGTTGGATCGTTAACAGCTCTGCCATCAGCTGTCATAAATGGCCTAGGCATCATTGAAGAGGCGTATGCAGTCCAATATGAGGTACATTCAGGGAAACAGGGTGGCCTAGGGAGCGGTGTTAAGGGAACAGGGAACTGTAAATCAAGTAGGGATGACATAAAACTGTTAGTGCTCAACTGTAGAAGTATTGTAAAGAAAGGAATAGAATTAAGTAATTTAATAGATATATACTTACCAGATATTGTAATAGGAGTTGAAACATGGCTGAGAAATGATATAATGGAAGCAGAAATTTTCTCATTGAACTGGAGGGTGTATCGTAGAGATAGAATAGGAATGGTAGGAGGGGGAGTATTCATTCTCGTGAAAGAAGAATTTGTAAGCTACGAAAAAGTTAAAGATGACAAACATGAAATTCTAGGGGTAAGGCTCATCTCTAAAGATAATAAACAACTTGATGTCTTTGGAGTGTACAGACCAGGAAAGGGTAGCGCAGATGCTGATTCAGAATTATTTGATCAGATAATCAGCTATCTGGGAAACGATAAGGAAAGGAACGTGATCGTAGCGGGTGATCTCAATTTACCATATGTCAATTGGGAAGGTAGCGAATGACAGGAAGCATGAACAAAAAATGGCAAATAAGTTAATTTGGGAAGGGCACCTGATTCAGAAAGTGATGGAACCAACTAGAGGGAAGAATGCTCTGGATATGGTGCTGGTAAAACCAGATGAGCTCTATAGAGAAACCGAAGTAATAGATGGTATTAGTGATCACGAAGCTGTTTTTGTGGTAATTAAAAATAAATGTGAAATAAAGGAAGAGATTAAAATTAGTACTGTTAGGCAGTACCATATGGCTGATAAAACAGGCACGAGGGAGTTTTTAATAAGTAACTATGATCGGTGGAAAACGGTAAATAAAAATGTAAACAGACTCTGGGATGGGTTTAAAGCAATTGTTGAGGAATGTGAAAATAGGTTTGTGCCTTTAAAGGTGGTAAGGAATGGTAAAGATCCACTATTATAACAGGGAAGTAAAGAGACTAAGAAGGAGGTGCAGGTTGGAAAGAAATAGAGTTAGAAATGGCTGTGGAAGTAAGGAGAAATTGAAGGAACTTGCTAGGAAATTGAATCTAGCAAAGAAGTCAGCTAAGGATAACATGATGGCAAGCATAATTAGTGGCCATACTAATTTTTGTGAAAAATGGAAGAGTATGTATAGGTACTTTAATGCAGAAACAGGTTCCAAGAAGGACATTCCAGGAATCATTAACTCATTGCGGACCGTGGATGGTGTAAGACGTTTAATGTTCCGCGTGAAGCAATGCTGTTTATATTCGTCATCTATGCCTTCTTACACCTTAGTCAGCATTATTGGTTGTAGCAGGAAGTTGGTTGATCTTTTTGAGATAACCCTCACGTTGAGTGTGCTCATGTTTATCTTAGCTGTTTTAGCGGGAATATCTCAGCACTTCCTCGCGCGTCAAGTCGGTACTTGAGATTCCAATGCAGTGCGTGTCGTTCTTACTGAGTGTAGTATAATGGCTTATAAAACAAAGTTTCTTATGGAAGATTAATTATTAGATATTGTTCACAATGATTATTCTGGTGATGAACTTATTCCTGAAATAGACTCAGATAGTGAAAGTGAGAGTGACGAGGAAATTCCGATTCCCGAATCCGATAGGCCTATAGAGGAAAGTGAAGTGCCTGATACATATCATGCTAGATATTGTCCACCTGTTCCACCATTTACAAGGAATTCAGGTATAAACGTTCAAATAGAAAATAAGCAGGATATTTTGAGTTACGTGAGTATTTTCATGAATGACGAATTTTATCAGTATGTGTGTGAGCAGACCAATCCATACGCGAGTCAAGTGATAAGTGCGGTGCCCCGGCCTTTCACAAAGAATTCGATCATGCAATCGTGGAAACCGATTAATCCAAAATCCTGATATAAAAAATATACTGGACCGAAGACCCTGTTTTTCATACTCCGATATTTTCTAAAACGCTTCCTTCATATTCTTTCATTTCTTCACTATGATGACAGTAATCGTTATGCCGAAAATACAGATAGGCTGTATAAAATTAGACGTATTTTGAAACCTGTGACACCTGTTATCACACCCTAAATATTTACTAAGAGGTAAGCACAAAGTATCATTTTCCTAACATTTTAGTTTAGGAGTAATTGTAAATTGTATTAAGTGATGCACATCAAGAGGGCCGGGCATGAAAATGGCCAGTCTAGGCATTCAACTGTCCCGCTCAGAAGCAGGTACTGAACGTGTTAATGAACAAGGGGAGTGTGTTTGCAAGGATTTTCAAAAGGCAGAAGTATTCAGCCAGCAGTATGTGAAGATTGTTGGTTACAAGGATAATGTCCAGATAGAGGAGGTGACTAATACTAAAGAAGTATTAAAATTTACCTATGACAGCAATGACATTTACAGTAAGACACAAAAGTTGAAAACTATAAAAGCGCCTGGAATTGATAAGATTTCTGGGGATATACTAAAGACAGTGGGTTGGGATATAGTACCATATTTGAAGTTCTTATTTTATTATTGTTTGGTCGGAGGAGCTATAGCCTACCAGATGAACGGAGAGTTGCTATAGTAGCCCCTGTGTATAAAGGAAAGGATGATAGACATAAAGCTGAAAATTACAGGCCAGTCAGTTTGACATGCGTTGTATGTAAGCTTTGGGAAAGCATTCTTTCTGATTATATTAGACATGTTTGCAAAATTAATAACTGGTTTGATAGAAGGCAGTTTGGGTTTAGGAAAGGTTATTCCACTGAAGCCCAACTTGTAGGATTCCAGCCAGATATAGCAGATATCCTGGATTCAGGAGGTCAATTAGACTGTATCGCGATTGACCTGTCTAAGGCATTTGATAGGGTAAATCATGGGAGACTACTGGCAAAAATGAGTGCAACTGGACTTGACAAGAGAGTTACTGAATGGGTGGCTCTGTTTCTAGAAAATAGAACTCAGAGAATTAGAGTAGGTGAATCTTTATCTGTCCCTGTAAAAAATAAGAGGGGAATTCCTCAAGGCAGTATTACTGGACCTTTATGTTTTTTGTATATATCAATGATATGTGTAAAGAAGTTGAATCAGAGATAAGGCTTTTCGCAGATGATGTTATTCTGTACAGAGTAATAAATAAGTTACAAGATTGTGAGCAACTACAAAATTACCTCGATATTGTTGTGAGATGGACAGTAGGCATTGGCATGATGATAAACGGGGATAAAAGTCAGGTTGGGAGTTTCACAAATAGGAAAAGTCCTCTCAGTTTTAATTACTGCATTGATGGGGTGAAAGTTCCTTTTAGGGATCATTGTAAATACCTAGGTATTAATATAAGGAAAGATCTTCATTGGGGTAATCACATAAATGGAATTGTAAATACAGGATACAGATCTCCGCACATGGTTATGAGAGTATTTAGGGGTTTCCCAAATGGATCTGGGGTGAAGCTGATGGATCAAATTAATCATGTAGAAAATTTTTGAAGATCATGTAATATTTAAATTTTTATCTTTATCAAATCACCCCAACTAGGTTGAATTTTGAACCATTTGAGTTCTAACCAAGAGGACAGAAGCTTTATTTAATTTTCCTCTGGCTTAATTTTAAATTTCTTGATTCATTCTTGGTTCCTTTCATGTAAAATTATGCTTTTCCCTTTCGTTGTTCGGGCTATTGTTCCCACTGTAACCTTTGGTTATGCTTTGGTATATGGCATTCGTGCGTTGCTGTGACGACGGGTGATTATTGTGATTGTTGATTAAAATAAAAGGGATGATGATGTTTTCGGGTTTTCTCGGAGACTAGCTTCTGGTGTGACGATTCAATTTAATGTATATTTCCCCTTGCTCTTATGAAATTTTGCCCATGCATTTGAGCTACTTAATTTTAATATTCTGTTTTAATTGCTACCTGTGTGAAGCGTCGTTGTGATAATTCTATCTGGACTGCTGGTAATCCATCCTGTTGGATAGAACTTCGTGGTTAAAGTAGTAATATTTTAAAGAATTATTATAAACAAATAATTATTTTAATCACCCTATTTCCTCTAGTATGATGAGCCCTCCAAGATATTAATTTATGTTATGACTAGTTCATTTTCCTTTTGCGTTGCTCGACCACGATTTGTTATGTTAACTTTTCCTTTGGTATGCTAACTTAATTTTTGACTGATCCTTTTTTTAATTTTCCTGCGTAGACGCTTTCCCTGTTACCTTTTCAATTAATTTTATTTATTTCTTTTGATGAAAACACATGTTGTTCTTCTTTTAAATAGTTGGCAATTTGATACCAGGTACCTTCATAACTTTCCACGGGTTTTGATGAGACACTCTTCCGTCAGTTCAGGTAAGTTTCTTTCTGGTTTATTTGGGTGATGTATGAGGGTGTCTGATTACGCTTCCTGTTTTTCCTTATGAACTAGCTCATTTGTGTACCAGCTGGTTTGTTTTCATTTACTTTACTGCCGTTATCGTAGTGGTTGTGTGTTTGTCTACGTAACAGGACAGTAAAGTGGTAGACAGAGCTGTGTGGTTATTTGATTCGTATACCCTCTGCTTGTATCTACCCGTTTGTTGATTGTATCCTCTCTTGATCCTTTGGTCTACTGTCTGGTATCAAGTACTGACTGATTGAAGGAAGGATGGTGTGGTAAAATGGTGTAAAACAAAACCTATTGTAAAAGAAATGTATTCGTCTTGTTTATTTTGAATAACTTTTGTTTCACGTGAATGTCAACGTGGAGTTCCATGCTTGTCCCCTTCGTGCTGTTTCAGTGTGATTTCGGGTTATGTGTCTGCTGTTGGTAGCTCTCTCACCTGCTGATATATTCCGGTGTGAGCTGCCTCCTTGTTTATTGCTTCTCAGGTGCTCTGTTTCTTTCCTCTCTTGTTTCTTCATAAATTGGGGAGTACTACAAGTTTTCTGGTATTCGGGATTGTGGTGTATTATTGTAAATCTTGAAATTGTGGTGGGTATTTATTTTTGGACACGAATCGATTAGCTTTGGGCCATGAGTATACTACAGTTTGCAGTGTGCACTCTGTGTTTCGTGTGAATTATCTGTTTTGATATTTTCATAACTACGAGTGTGTACTGTCTACTAGTTCGGTGTGCATTAATTTTAATTTCTACTTGGTGTGCTTATGTGATAATTATTCTTCGTGTGAAGTGCATTTGAATTTTTGTTTGAGGTGTGATTACGTGTGATAGTTTGTGGCCTGAGAACACTTTGTTGTATTATCGGTCTTGGTCTTATGTTTGGTTCTCAGATTTAACATAATTATTATTATTTCCTGGCATGTGAACTTGCGTGGGGTATGTACCGACATATTATACTCGAACCTGCTGTTTCTAATATTGTTCTGCTGTGTTGAATTTGGTGTGTGAACTGTATCTTTACTTAACCTAACTTTAGGTATGACCATCGTGTGTTATTTATATGTGCTAGTGGTATAGTATTGATATATATTGTGATTTATTCCCTCCGGCCAACGTTATTACCTAATGCCTTTAATTTTGATTGGTCGTGGTTTTATGTGGTTGGCCTGTGATCATTTTACCTGCGACATCCGTGATTATGTGTGGCTGGTACCTACTTTTGGCCTAAGTGGTATAGTTCTCATGCCTGTTCTGCTTCTCCTAAATTTATTGAAACCTAACTGTTGTAAATTATTTAACCAAGTTATTGTTTTGATGTGGACAGTCATGTATTAGTAACCTTTGGCTTGTAACTATTTCTGAACTATTTTAACTAGGGGTACCAGATCCATGATAGACTATATCTTAACAGACTTTGAATACAGGAAACCTGTTAGGAATGTACGAGTATTTCGCGGATTTTTCGATGATACAGACCACTGATCTGTAGTGAACTAAGTATCTCTAGGCCTAGGGTAGAGAAAGTTAAATCTGTCTGCAAACGAATAAGGGTAGAAAATCTCCAGGACGAGGAAATTAGACAGAAGTACATGGATATGATTAGTGAGAAGTTTCGAACAGTAGACATTAAGCAGGTTCAGGATATAGAAAGTGAATGGGTGGCATACAGGGATGCTGTAGTAGAAACAGCAAGGGAATGCCTAGGAACAACTGTGTGTAAAGATAGGAAAAGGCGAACATCTTGGTGGAATGATGAAGTGAGAGCAGACTGTAAACGTAAAAAGAAGGCTTATCAGAAACGGCTCCAAACAAGGGCCGAGGCAGACAGGGATTGGTACGTAGATGAAAGAAACAGAGCGAAACAAATAGTTGTTGAATCCGAAAAGAAGTCGTGGGAAGAGTTTGGTAATAACCTGGAAAGGCTAGGTGAAGCAGCAGGGAAACCTTTCTGGACAGTAATAAAGAATCTTAGGAAAGGAGGGAAAAAGGAAATGAACAGTGTTTTGAGTAATTCAGGTGAAATAATAGATCCCAGGGAATCACTGGACAGGTGGAGGGAATATTTCGAACATCTTCTCAATGTAAAAGGAAATCATCCTAGTGGTGTTGCAAACAACCAAGCTCATGGGGAGGAGGAAAATGATGTTGGTGAAATTATGCTTGAGGAAGTGGAAAGGATGGTATATAAACTCCACTGTCATAAGGCAGCAGGAATAGATGAAATTAGACCTGAAATGGTGAAGTATAGTGGAAAAGCAGGGATGAAATGGCTTCATAGAGTAGTAAAATTAGCGTGGAGTGCTGGTAAGGTACCTTCAGATAAAAGCAGTAATTGCACCTATCTATAAGCAAGGGAACAGGAAGCATTGCAACAACTATCGAGGTATGTCACTGATTAGTATACCAGGCAAAGTATTCACTGGCATCTTGGAAGGGAGGGTGCGATCAGTGGTTGAAAGGAAGTTGGATGAAAACCAGTGTGGTTTCAGACCACAGAGAGGCTGTCAGGATCAGATTTTCAGTATGTGCCAGGTAATTAAAAAATGCTACGAGAGGAATAGGCAGTTGTGTTTATGTTTCGTAGATCTAGAGAAAGCATATGACAGGGTACCGAGGGAAAAGATGTTCACTATACTGGGGGACTATGGAATTAAAGGTAGATTATTGAAATCAATCAAAGGCATTTATGTTGGCAATTGGGCTTCAGTGAGAATTTATGGTAGAATGAATTCTTGGTTCAGGGTACTTACAGGGGTTAGACAAGGCTGTAATCTTTCACCTTTGCTGTTCGTAGTTTACATGGATCATCTGCTGAAAGGTATAAAATGGCAGCGAGGGATTCACTTAGGTGGAAATGTAGTAACCAGTCTGGCCTATGCTGACGACTTGGTCTTAATGGCAGACTGTACCGAAAGCCTGCAGTCTAATATCTTGGAACTAGAAAATAGGTGCAATGAGTATGGTATGAAAAATAGCCTCTCGAAGACTAAATTGATGTCAGTAGGTAAGAAATTCAACAGAATTGAATGTCAGATTGGTGATACAAACCTACAACAGGTAGATAATTTCAAGTATTTAGGTTGTGTGTTCTCCCAGGATGGTAAAATAGTGAGATTGAATCGAGGTGTAGTAAAGCTAATGCAGTGAGCTCGCAGTTGCGATCAACAGTATTCTGTAAGAAGGAAGTCAGCTCCCAGACAAAACTATCTTTACATCAGTCTGTTTTCAGTTCAACTTTGCTTTACAGGAGCAAAAGCTGGGTGGACTCAGGATATCTTATTCATAAGTTAGAAGTAACAGACATGAAGGTGGCAAGAATGATTGCTGGTACTAACAGGTGGGAACAATGGTAGGAGGGTACTCAGAATGAGGAGATAAAAGCTAATTTAGGAATGAACTCAATGGATGAAGCTGTATGCATAAACCAGCTTCGGTGGTGAGGTCATGTGAGGCGAATGGAGGAGGATAGGTTACCTAGGAGAATAATGGACTCTGCTATGGAGGGTAAGATAAGTAGAGGGAGACCAAGACAACGATGGTTAGACTCGGTTTCTAACGATTTAAAGATAAGAGGTATAGAACTAAATGACGCCACAACACTAGTTGCAAATCGAGGATGGTGGCGACGTTTAGTAAACTCACAGAGGCTTGCAGACTGAATGCTGAAAGGCATAACAGTCTATAACGATAATGTATGTATGTGTGTTTTAATTTATTTATCCTTCTGCGGTAACTTGTGGGTTGACCATATTATTAATTGGTGTGATATCTTGACACGGTCTTTGAAATTATACCTTCCGTAGGCGAATTATTCTGGTGATCTAGGACCTGTTATTGGTGATGTACTAGTGTTTCTGCTACGCGATGACTAGCCTGTGCTGATTGTGAGGCTGGCGGTTGCCTATGGCATGAATAGTATTCTATTTTTACCCTGTCTCGCGGTTGGTATAGGTTGGTGAGTTGCTGGACAGTCACTCGAGTCATTTCACCCAGGTCATTTATTTAACGTGGGGTGACTGGGCAGGTATTGATTATGGTCGAATTTGGTGAGCCGGTAACAGTGTGGGTGACTTTGTTGGCCTTGTGTCTGGTCCTATTCTGGTCTTTACTAGTTTCCAGTGGATCCTGTGCCCTTTAATTGATTTAACCTGTAACCTGGTTGTAGTTTAGTCGCCTGGTGTGTGGCCTTCCTCAAGTTTCCAGCTTATGAATTTTCTGTCTTGCTTTTATTAATCTGGCTTCTTGTTTCTGGAAAAATCTTTCTATTGACCTCTCACTGTTACAGCTGGTTCATGTGTGGACATTTTTGGCGACTATTGGTTTCCTGTATAGTTAGTGTTGTACCTTGCCGTGATCATGTTTATGGAATTCTTATGCTGTGAAATTTTCTTAACCTATTTTTATCTTACTGTATTCCATTTTGAGTTATGGATTCCATCGGTCTCCTACCTTATCTACTGGTGTTGTGCTGAATGGACCGTAACCTGAGGATTAGATTTCCTTTTGACTTAATAGGATTTGGTTATAGGTTAGTGTTGGATGATGATATTGGTACCATGTATTTATTGTTGGGGTTATATTTTGGGGTGGGCATGATGGTTTCGCAGCATGACGTTGAGGGTTGTAATGTCCTTTATTCCTGTTGAGAGATGGCGCATGTCTGTTGAAGTTTGTCATGGTTGTATGGTTATTATGGTATTATGTAATTAATTTGTTATGGCATGTCAGGTGGGCAGTATGTGCTGGTTGTACCTTGTGCCTTTGTAGATTTGGGAATAACCTTCCGTATATATCTATTGCTCTGGTGGAATAATTTTAACTCAACTTATGTAACTTTGGGTTTTGTGTGTCCTGGTCTCTTCACTTCTTGTCTCCGTACATTCCCTGTTGATCTGACGTTGCCTTGTTTCAAATTGTAATCACTGTAAAGCTCAATTAATGTTTACCTGTCACTCTATGACGTTTTCCTTTCTTCAGTGGAACTTTATTGTCTTTTGACAACGTGGTTTGGTCATCTTACCTTTCTGTGGGGTTATTAGCTAGGTATGGGACTGGGTAGTAATTTCTAGATGGTACCAAAGTCGCCCAACTGATGGATTATGGGATCCGCTTGTTGTGTTCCTTTATTCTTCATTGTCTGTGAGCATTTTCTAATGTCCTGCCATCTTTTCTGCCATTAATATTTTATTTACCTGCTTTCCTGGGTGTATGGAGAAGGTACCTGTTTAGCTGTATTGCGATAGTGTGAATCTGCGGATGTCACATGTACTTAGATCGGTTTATTTACCGAGGCCTTCAAAAGGCAACCGGTAGATTTTGTTGAGTAAGTTATTGCTCTGAATTTCCTGATGGTCATCTGGTTTGAGGTGGATTCTATCGCCTTTTCTTACTTAATCGGGTGTCCTGTGTGAAGGCATGCTGTTGTTAATTCAATGAAGTTGGAGGTTATGTGACTTTGGATTGGTTTTCTCTCCTGAATTTCTTTTATCCATTTTCTATTCTGTTTTTTCCTATGGTGTTAATGAAGGAGTCATTATGTGTTTATTCTTCTCCATCCCAGTACTATTCTTGGCTTGGTATTGTTGCTAGTTCGGTTGTCGATGACAAACTTACAAGCGCACCACACCATCTAATAGAACTAGAGGTCTCCAACTGTAGCTGCCAACGTTATCCTTGTCTCGAATATCTTTACCTCCAACCCTAGGATATCTTTATTTTACTAGAACTGGAAATAGGTGTGTGTATTATTGTTTAGCTGAAGTAATTGTTTCTTGTCATTATTCTTGTTCAATTAGGTGATGTATTGTGATTTGGATTGTGGAACCAGTAATTGTTGCAACTGATGCCTCTCATAAGATTTTGGGAAATTTTTAAAGATTAATTGCTCACCAAGCTGTAGTTGCGCGACACCATTCTTCTAAAAATTTGGGATTAAGTCTGCTTTATGAATGTTTGCAAGTGTAATATGTCCTGGCCAGGAAATAGTATTTTTTGATCGACGTCGGGTTATGCTATTTTCATCGTGTTGTGGTTGGTCTTGACCTGGTTTGGTATGTACATGTGATGTATGCCTTAACTTTGCATGTGACCAAGTTTAGTGTTCTGTAAGGTACTGTTATTTAACTTGGAGTTTGTGGTTTTTTGGTATTGTGGTTGATGTTAACTGGTCTTTGACTTTCGTTGTGTGATGAATCTGAACCTAATTACTTGGTTGCTAAGTGAATTTGGTATCAAATTGAACCTTAAAAAAAACCTTGGATGTGTGCACTTATTTTAATTAATTCTCCATTCTGTGTTGGTGGTATATTTGTGCATTACTTAAACTTGTGCAGTTTGCTCTTGTAACTGTGTTCTTATGTGGTATGCTCTGACCTGGCTCAGTGGATTGTAGTTTGAAAATTTAAACCTAAACTGATATTTTGATCTTAGTTATCTGTTGAATGTATTCACCAGTTTAGCCTATATTTCTGTTTCTCTTCCTTACTCTTTTGCGGTTTTGATTTTGAGGTTATGCCAATTTAATTTTGTTTATGAAACAAGACACTGCATTTCTTAAAACTAGAAACCCGAAGACTAGTATTTCTAAAGTAATGCCAATTTCAATGTTTAATGTTGAATGTACAGCCGAGAGAAATTGCTAGGTAGAATTAATTGGAGGAAAGAACAACTGTGGATGCATTGTGTATAATCTTTCATGAACTCTAAGGTAGAAATTATCTTCAGCGAGTAATCATCACCGTGCATACTATTGCAAACAAAATCGAAAACTAACTTGGGAATCAACTAAGTTTGAAGATGTGATTTGAATTAGACTATGTACTACGAACTTCTTCGGACCTAGTGTGTTTTGTGAGGCTCCATTGGCTATAAAGTACTGTGATGTGTAATCCATGAATGGATGTTTAGTGGAAGCTGAAAATGTGGTGAAAATTGGCGAACTCTGAGTTTACTATAAGTAATGTTGTTGGACATGATATAAAATGGTACTAGATTTTAACTACCACCTTATATCAAACTGCCTTACATGCTGCATACTTCGAAGATTGGACTTGGTACTTATGATCGCTTTGATTTGGACAGTGATGAAAATTTAGTTTACTTCAGACCACTGTGCCGTGGATATGTATATGGATAAGCTGAGCTTCGGGGAGGGAGACCGACACAGAGGTGTCATATTTATTCGTCTTCCCCTCCCCCAAACGTTTTGTTTGTGGGCCAATCGCCATTGACATTTTTTGTTAGTTGCTTTACGTCGCACCAACACACATAGGTCTTATGGCGACGATGGGACAGGGAAGGGCTAGGAGTGGGAAGGAAGCGGCCATGGCCTTAATTAAGGTACAGCCCCAGCATTTGCCTGGTGTGAAAATGGGGAAACCATGGAAAACCATTTTCAGGGCTGCCGACAGTGGGGTTCGAACCTACTATCTTCTGAATACTGGATACTGGCCGCACTTAAGTGACTGCAGCTATCGAGCTCGGTGTTGAAATTTGTGTCAAACTATCTTCATTCCTTTTCTTTTCCACTTGTTTAATTTAATACACCTGATTTCTTGGGCATTGCACTCAATATCCTCATTTGAACCTACGGCAAGAAATGCTCCTTGTAGGTGCTGACCTCTACACGGAGTGTTCGTACTGCGATGCTCCGCCCCGTAACCAATTAGAGCTCTCTGCGGGGAAAGCTCTTCCTCGTTCATCCTTGCTCAGTGTGAGAGAGGCCATTATAGTGTTGTGAGTAGTAGGAGATGGACCTGTGTTCCGTGTGTCTCATGTGCGAGAGGATTTCGGTGCGCATCATGGACTATGGCTGAAGAAAATTCTGAGAGGGCTCCTTCTTTCGCTCTCGATATGTTTTTAATGTAATTTCAATCTTCATGGGAGCGTCACCAGACTATAATTTCAATCTTCATGGGAGTGTCACCAGACTGTATTTTTTTAAAAATTTTCTTTAAGATTTCGTCATCTATGTGAGTATTAAAATGGCGCTATGGCGTCATCTCAAGTTCTGGATTTCCTTCCGCCCCTTCGTGAAATGGAACTTCTTTTGGTATGGATCTACTTTGAAAATTTACTGGATTATGTGGCGTGTGGGACTCGACATTGCTTTCTGTCTTAACGATCTAGGCTTAAAAAAAACCTGAATCACTAACAGGCAATGTATCATTTCGATTTGTTGATAAATTGTTTCCCAAATGGATCTGGGGTGAAGCTGATGGATCAAATTAATCATGTAGAAAATTTTTGAAGATCATGTAATATTTAAATTCTTATCTTTATCAAATCACCCCAACCAGGTTGAGTTTTGAACCATTCGAGTTCTAACCAAGACGACGGAAGCTTTATTTAATTTTCCTCTGTCTTAATTTTAATTTTCTTAATTCATTCTTGGTTCCTTTCGTGTAAAACTATGCTTTTCCCTTTCATTGTTCAGGCTATTGTTCCCATTGTAACCTTTAGTTATGCTTTGGTATATGGCGTTCGTGCGTTACTATGACGACGGGTGATTATTGTGATTGTTGATTTAAAAAAAGGGGATGATGATGTTTTCGGGTTTTCTCGGAGACTAGCTTCTGGTGTGAAGATTCTATTTTATTGTATGTTTTCCCCTTGCTCTTATGAAATTTTGCCCTCACATTTGAGCTATTTAATTTTAATATTCTGTTTTAATTGCCACCTGTGTGAAGCGTCGTCGTGATAATTCTATCTGGACTATCCTGTTGGATAGAACTCCGTGGTTAAAGTAGTAATATTTTAAAGAATTATTATAAACAAATAATTATTTTAATCACCCTATTTCCTCCAGTATGATGAGCCCTCCAAGATATTAATTTATGTTATGACTAGTTCATTTTCCTTTTGCGTTGCTCGACCACGATTTGTCATGTTAACTTTTCCTTTGGTATGCTAACTTAATTTCTGACTGTTTCTTTTTTTAATTTTCCTGCTTAGACGCTTTCCCTGTTACCTTTTCAATTAATTTTATTTATTTCTTTTGATGAAAACACATGTTGTTGTTCTTTTAAATAGGTGGCAATTTGATACCAGGTACCTTTATAAGTTTCCACGGGTTTTGATGAGAGACACTTCCGTCAGTTCAGAAAAGTTTCTTTATGGTTTATTTGGGTGATGTATGAGGGTGTCTGATTACGCTTCCTGTTTTTCCTTATGAACTAGCTCATTTGTGTACCAGCTAGTTTGTTTTCATTTATTTTACTGCCGTTATCGTAGTGGTTGTGTGTTTGTCTACGTAACGGGACAGCACACTAATAGAACATAAAAATTAATCAAATAAACTTTCTGAATTTCCAGTACTAAGAGTCATTTTATTCAAATGGTAGCCCACTCCCCACAGGGAACAATAAGACAAAAATATGTGTGTACTCTCATACCTCATGCTTCTCCTCTTGAGGAAATAGCCATCCTGGAGCACAATGAAAATACACAGTTTTGGAGACTATCATCAGGAAGTTGCTTCTCTCTCTGTATGGGTCAAAATATGTCTTAAAGATGGGATGGAATAAGGTCGGTTATATACCTGTTGGTGAGAGGAGGGGAAGACGAGAGGTAAAAAACACACACAAGCATAAAGAACAGCAGAGCTTGCTGGAATGTTGGGGAACAGCCTTGAACATTGTAGCCGATGATGTCATCCAATGCTGAACGTATCTGAACAGCAGCAGTAGTGTTATGACCACTGGAAGGTTCAGATGAGCAATGCCGCAGACCAGATGTATGTACAATTTGAAAACTTTGAAGAAAGTTTGGTGGAGAAGCAACGAGTTCATTACAGTGTGCACTAACCAACTTGGTTTTGTCAATCGCCACACCTAACATAAGGAGACCAATGGTCTGTCCACATGGCAAGAAATTAACTCCAACTTTGTCCACTCTCAAACATAGAACGCTTTGCTGTGACATGAAATGCCTCTAACAACCTCATTGTCCATATCGTTGTATAACATAAATGGATAAATTAACAACAATTGTTCCACCTAATCGATACAATATACTTTGCCTTAAGGTAATTCGTAAATTAGCTGTATATGTTTCATTTAATCTTTAAACATCATCAGCTACAAATATATTTAGGTGAGAATCTTAAAAAAGGGTATAAAGACTTAGTCTTCAAAAATGGCCTTAAAACATTCTCTAGTACTTAAAACATAGAATATTATTTGATATTCTTTCGATATATAGAATATTTATACAAACATTCCAACTGATGAGTCAGTTATAAAGAAAAACCTAATGGAAGATAACCAAATCAGTACGCTGAACAGATAATAGTTTTAATGTCGAGTTAATTTTGATGGACATAGTACCAAGCATAAATAAGTGGAACTTGAATTTTAAAATTTTGTATTCTCGTTTCTATTCTTTGACCAGTCATGTAACTCAACCATTTTAAAATCTTGTTCTAGATTTTTCTGGCATAATTTGATATGCCTATGAGCCTCATTCTCTTAACAAATTAAATTAACAGTTATCAAGTTCAAAATTAATGTTTAAATTAAATATTTTCAGAATTAGTAGGAATTTATTAACATGTATCATCCCATTTGTTTTATTCTGGATGTACAAGAACCGAATGTAAAATTTAGTGATCATATTTCATAATCATAGTTCTCAGGATGACGTCATTTTTGCAATAAATCATCTACCATTGGTTTGTATTTGAAGAGTCGTTATTTGCCCATCTCTGCCCATTTCCTTTGATCCACACCATTTTGGAACGTGTCAAATTCCTTACTGAGCACCCCTGTAGGTGTCTCGTGTTTCTCATGTAGCTAGTCGCGGTGTAAACGAGCGCCCCTCCTCACACCCCCACCCATGCCTTACCTCTCCCCTTCATCACATATTCAATGTTTAAGTACTAGAGAATGTTTTAAGACCATATTTAAAGACTATGGGCCGATTGCAGAAACGGTATTTAGACGATGTCTACGGTTAAACAATGCCTAAGCATGGCTGCCGCATTGCAGAGACGTTATTTATCACTTAGACACTGTCTAAAACCGATGTTCAACCGGTCATGTTTAAACACTGCCGAGAGCACTGTTTAACCTCAAATGAGAGGAGTGAATCACATTCAAAGGTTATGTACCATGAAATATGTAATTTGTATTATCATGTTGAGACGATTCCGGGAAGAAAGGTTAATCCGACGGCCTCTCTGTGGGTCGCCCGCTGCCAAATCGCAGCAATTCGTTTGACATGCACGGGGAGATAACAATAGAATAAGGTTTCGCTTTACGAGAGACTTGTTTCTTGAGACTGACAAAGTGACAGTCCGGTAACTGTCAACTTGAATACAATTCTTGGCAACCGATATATTTTATTATATACATGGGGTAATTTCCATGGAATTATAGGTCACTTCGACTACATACATATCAGAATTACGTGTCCTAATTGTCTGAGGGCTGTCACATACATCAGCCGGGAGGGATTCACTTATATTTACTGCCAAGTAAACATACATACTAGTGCAAACTAAAAAGTAGGTTGTATGGGATTTTTATATATATAATCGTATAAGTTTTCAGCAACTATCAGATAGGAAAAGGCAAGTGGTGGTGATTATTGTTTAAAGAGGACTGGGGAAGAAGAGCCGTGGCCATAATAACAGCCCTAGTATTTGCCTGGTGTAAAAATACGGAAACTATGGAAAATCTTCACGGCTGCAGATGATGCGTTTCGAACCTACGATCTCCAGAATGCAAGCAACATCTATATGGCCCGTACAACACACTCGGTTACACATTACTATTGCTTCGTCGAAGCTACCGTATTAAATTGATGAGTAGATTACACTCACTGTAACAACGCTATAATGAAAGCTACACTTCCCTGTACGGTGGCGTGTCGCTTTAGTGTCGATAATATCATGAGATTTAATTTCCATCGAAAGCGATACTCTTATCTGTGGGCAAGTCATCTCAGCCATATTTGAGTAATGTGTAGGAAGACAAACAGCTGACTGGCGTTCGGCGCGCGCACCGACAAATTTCATTGGTTGCGACAAGCAAAGAGTTACCTGAAAGATACTTCTGTCTCCATTTTCAAACCAAAATTGAAACTTTAAGGGATGTCTAGTTAAACATCGACTGAACATTGTTTATGCAATGGAAGATCGTGAATGATTTAGACATTGTTTAGGTAGACGATGTCTAAGGCTTAAAACTAGTCATCGTTTCTGCAATCGGCCCTATGTCTTTATACCCTTTTTTAAGATTTTCACCCGAACATATTTATAGCTGATGATGTTTAAAGATTAAATAAAACATGTACTACTAATTTACGAATTTGCTTAAGGCCAAATATATTGTATCGATTAGGTGGAACAGTTGTTTTTAATTTATCCATTTACAGTATCTAATCTATCTTTCGCAGGAAGGGTACTGAAGATTTTCCTTCAGTTTAACAGCACATATGCTGACAATAAACCAAAACTCAAAATGTATTACATACTACACACACCTAAACGAAGTCTAACGAATATTAAAATACAATGGTGCAAATTTTTTACATATCTTAAGGGAGAGAAGGGTGGAGGTCAGCAGCTGCCTGAAAGAAATTGTGCACTTGTTTCTCACCGAATACTTAATCTGGTAGTATGCCCACACTTACATGCCGGGCTGAGCAGCTCAGATGGTTGAGGCGCTGGCCTTCTGATCCCAACTTGGCAGGTTCGATCCTGGCTCAGTCCAGTGGTATTTGGAGGTGCTCAACTACGTCAGCCTCGTGTCTGTTAATTTATTGGCACGTTAAGGAACTCCTGCAGGATTAAATTCCGGCACCTCAGCATCACTGAAAACCATAAAAGTAGTTAGTGGGATGTAAAGCAAATATTATTATTATTATTATTATTATTATTATTATTATTATTATTATTATTATTATTATTACACTTACATTTCCTTTCCCTCATTATTACCCCTTGACTTGCGCAAAAGGTCAATAAACTTTACAAATTTGTTTTAAAGTAATTGAAATCACTAATATCCACCTCCCAATCTCCAAAGACATTTCCATCCATATCTAAACAATGAATTAATAGCAACGCAGTGATTTATGTATTTATTAACACAGCAACCACAATTACTATCACAGCAATGAATAACTTATTTACAGTAACTGCACTGGTCAGGCGGAGGTGGTGGTGATTATTGTTTTAAGAGGAAGTACAACTAGGCAACCATCCTCTATATAACACTAATCAGAGAGGAAAAAATGGAAGGGGTACGACACTTCGAAAAATGAAGATATCGGCCAAAGGAAGACAAAGGCCACGAAGGGCGTAAAAATGAAAAGACTCCCTAGCCCTCGCAAACCTAATAGCATTGGGGTTGGAAAAGAACAAGAGTTGACCAAGAGAGGTCGGATAGGATAGATGAATATGAGGAGCCTGGCACAAGTAAGTGGAAGCAATGCTAGGACTCAGCTGAGGGCCCCGTGGTCGCCAACCCACGCTCCAAAGTTCAGGGATCGGTAAATATTTACCCCCACAGGATACTACATCCACTGCCTTTTATTTTCAAAAGTGCTATTAAATTTTGACTATGTTTGCTTCTACGTATTTGTGTGAATAACTGTTTTCTCAAATGAACTATACAAAGCAAAAGCAATCATCTCAATACAGGCCACAAAGGCCTTAGGAGGGGTGGAAGGTAAAGGCTTCCACTAACCATAACCTCAGCACTTGATGGGATAGAGTGGTTAGCTCTACGCCTGGCCACCTTTGCCCCCAGGAATTAACCTGGTACTCATTTTTGGTGTAGACTGAGTGAACCTCAGGGCCAAGTGCACCTCCGAAAGTGGAAATCTCATTTCTTAATCTTTTGTGACTTCCTGATGGGGAATCAAACCCACATCTTTCCGGGTGAACCGAGCACGCCTTTACTGCCTCGGCTAGGTAGCCCCTAATTGCAAATATATAATGAATTAATTAAAAATGAAATTTATTATTTGTTTAGTGTAGCCTAAACCATTGAAAGTCTAAAGGCGAACACTTACAGAAAAGGTAGAGAAACACTGATCAAAGTATACAAACTGTAAACAGTATTTTTCCAAGAATCAGCAACGACCACTGCACTCATCGTCTGGTTGTCTCTCCATCTACCGGTTCATTCTGAACTACATGGTGTTCAGCAGCTTTGCGGGTTGCTTATTAAGTGGTCTGGAGTTTGCTTGTATATGTCTTAGACTAATTTACAGGATACTCTCTCTCTCTCTCTCTCTCTCTCTTTCTTTTAACAGAAAAAGGACAGAGAATATTAAATTTCAAAACCAAATTGGTTGATTTTGCTCTGAAACTTTACAGTTAGAAACTAAGCAAAAACATAGTTTTTACTTGACTGTTAATATCCTAATCACACACAGAGGATTTCTAATTTAATGTGGAATCTGAACCACAAGAACGTGACTTTTCATTTTAAAAATCCCACGTGCATTGAATGGAGTTCAAACCATGATCACCTTCACGAGGAGCCAATGATGATGCCACTCAATATCACACTTTTTCTTTAAAATACTAAGCAGAAAATTTACATCTAGATAAATAAAATTAAAGTGCTTTGTCAGCATACTTCACATTGTTTTATACTTTGTTTGTATTCTTGGATTAAGTACACTGAAGTTCAAAGGAGGTCCAGTTCAATTTTTGTATGTATGTTTGAGACTGAGACCATTCATCCACTTGGAACAAACATGGCAGTCGGCAACGTACACTGGCATGGAGAAAGAAAAAGGGTAATTATTATATAAGAAGTGTATCCAATGAAGTAAAATTCTGTGATGTGATTATGATGAGTCAGTAGGACTAGTTGTCTATTATATTCAAGAATATTTGATACGAGACAGACATGTGTTTTGAAGAAAAAAGTCCAGATGAAAACTGTATACAAACTAAGATATCCTGACTGACTGATTCATCAACGCCGAGCCAAAACTACTGGACATAAAGAAATTGAATTTTGAGGAAAAATCTATATTACAATGTAGGTCCTCACTAAGGGAGGATTTTTGGATATTCCGTAGGTGAGGGAGCGAAAAGGGGGGTGAATTTTTAAAATGAGTGTATCTATATCTCAAAAACTTAACAGTTTAAAGATGTGGAAAATTGGTATTTGGAATCTTCTTTAAAAATAAGGAAACATGTAAATTTTTGTTTTTGGAAAATCCTCTTAAGAGGGGTGGAAAAAGGGGTTGAATACCTTTTATGAGGATACTTATATCTCAAAAACTGAAGATATTACGGTCATGAAAATTGGTATTTGGAATCTGCTTTAAAATTAAAGAAATTTTTTGTTTTTGGAAAATCTACTTAAGAGGGGGTAAACAGAAGTGACAAAGGAGGTGAATTTTTGAAATAAGCATATTTACAATATATTTCAAAAACGTAACATGTTACAGATGTGAAAATTGGTATCTGGAATCCCCTGTAAAAGTAAAGGAAGGCGCATAATTTGTTTTCTGAAAATCCACTTAATCCTGGAGAAGGCATGTAAAAATAACCACGCGAGGAGGTGCGCACATTTTTTTTTTACACCAGGTCATATAAAAATAGCACAAATTAAGCAAAAACTACATTTAATGTTACAGAACTAATAAGTAATTTTGCACAAACTTGTAAATAATGTTCAAAGGTATTTTGACAATACAAAAATTGGATTTTAACAATTGACGTTCATTCCACATCATCACTAGATTCTTGACTTTCTGTACTGCATCCAACACATGTCACTCCCGAGTGTTCTTTGCAGATGTGTCGCTGGCATACACAGCATTTATAGTATTGGTTTTTCTGTTGTTTTTTTCTGTTGCAGTAGGCACATCTTCCAGGCACTTCTAGATCTTGTGGAGCTGCAGAGGGCTGCTCTTCTTCAGACAATCCTAACATTTAGCGAATGTTCCTTTTTTAGCCCCGTTGGGAGAGTTTGAATACAGTTCTTGCAAATATCTCATGTATAGCTGTTGGTTTAGTTCTTTCAAATAATTATGCCTTTGAATGTTACAGTTACCTTTCGCATGCTTGTAAGTAATATACGAATCAATTCGAGTAATGTTCAAGATAGTAAAAAACAAAGTCATTGGCCAATGGTTGCTTGTGCGTGAAACTGAGTAACGCTCCTTATAAGTCTTTTGATTTCTCTTTCCCTGTTTCGATCCACGATGCATTGGACTTCACTATATACAAAGGCACTATTTTACACGAAAATAAAACAAAAGTGGCACATTCTTATGCATGAACTGTAAAATAAAGAAAAACTTAACTCATAAACAAGCATTATGTCATGGGGCCCGCCTAGAGTTTTAGACTGGGTCCGTCAAGCAATGCACTTAGGCTGAAACTGAGGAGCATGAGGGGTGAATTGTTTACGCACACTGATAGTAGACGAGTCCAATGTAACGTACTGAGGGGATGGAAACTAGCATCCCGCTACGTTAAGAACTATAAACATTTATCTCTGAACCCGGTCGAAAAGACCATGACTCGCCCTCTCCAGGGTTAAGGGAAAGTATTAAAGGGGGTAAATTTTTAAAACTTTTAAATTTTTAAAATGAGCATATCTACAGTATGTCTCAAAACACTTAACATTTTACAGACATAAAAGTTGGTATTTTTAACCTCTCTTTAAAATAAAGTAACACGTATTTTTTTTTGGAAAAACACTTAATGGGGTGTAAAAATGATGGAAAAAGGGGGTTGAAATATTTTTATTTGGATACTGGTATCTCCAAAACTGAAGATATTACAGATGTGGAAATTGGTACTTGGAATCTCCTTTAAAAATAAACAGTTATCTTTTGTTTTTGGAAAATTCACTTACGGGAAAAGGACTGAAAAAGGCGTTGAATTCCTTTTATGAGGATACTTATTATCTCAAAAACTGAAGATGTTGCAGACATGAATTTTTGTATTTGGAATCATCTTTAAAAATAAAGAAAAACGTAATTTATGTTTTCGGAAAATCCACTTAAGAGGGTAGGTTGGGTGGAAAGAAGTGAGAAAGTGAATTATTTTTTATGAGGATACTTATATATTAAATAATGAACATGTTATAGACAAGAAAATAGGTATTTGGTATCTCCTGTAAAAGTACAGGAACACACATAATTTGTTTTCTGAAAATCCACTTCAGGGGAAGTGTTTAAGGGGGTGAATTTTTAAAATGAGCATATCTACAACATATCTAAAAAATGTAACATATTACAGTCATGAAAATTGGAATTTTCAATCTCTTTTAAAAATAAAGTAACACGTATTTATTGTCCTAGAAAAAACACTTAATTGTTGGAGGTTGTAAAAAGGACTGAAAAAGGGGTTGAATTCTTTTTATATGAGGATACTTATATCTCAAAAACTGAAGATGTAACAAACATGAAAATATTTCTCCCCTAAGGGGTTTAGATTGTGGTTGACTCTCAAAAACACATTACCTTTGGAAACGTTTTTGGGCACGAACTTAACCTCCTTTAAAAATAAAGATACATGTATTCTTCTGTTTTCGGAAAATCCAATTTGGGAGGGGGGGGGGAATAAATGAATTGAAAAATGAGTTGAATTCTTTGTTTGAGGATAAACATACAAAGTGGACTTAAAACAATACACCCCTAAGAGGGTTCTGACTGGGGGGTGAGGAATGATGACAAAAATATGCTGTTATATATAAAAACGTTTGAATTATGAAGTTAAAATTGCAAATGATACTCTAAGTGTTAAGTAACAGAAGGCTTAAAACAAATTTAACCGCTCAGAGAGTTAAATGGGGTTAAGATCCGAAAACAAATATATTAATTTCTTCCTCCGAAACGGTTTAATGTACGAAGACAAAATTCCAAATAGCGGTAATATTTTAAATCCTAGGTGTGAAATAGGAAATATTTTTTAACATTCCAACCCTAAAGTGTTAAATGAGGTTAGCTCCATAAAAAAAAAAATTTTCATCCCTCCAAAACCGTTCGACGTACAAAGTTGTAATTTTACGAGAAGGGTCTTATTTTATGTCCTAGGTGTAAAATATCGTAAACTTTAAAATATTTCTCCCCTAAGGGGTTTAGATTTTGGTTGAGTCTCAGAAACACAATATCCATTCTTTTGAAACCGTTTCAGGCATGAACATTTTTTTATGAAGGGTGGTCTTCTATATCCTAGATGTTAAATATTTTAAAACATTCACCCCACGCACGGTACATGCTGTATTTTTTAAGATCTAGCGTGTTCCAGAAGAAACGTCATACCTTCCAGAAAATTCGACTAGGAAATTTTCAAAACTCCTGTAATAATCGTCATATCAATTTGAGAGATACGTCATTTTGTAAGGAATCATGTAAACTTCTCTAATAATAAATTTCAAGTAAATCCATCGAGGGATTCTCATGTTATTCCACTCCATAGGAATCACGACATCTGACGACGTAGGAGCTCAAATCGTATATAAGACGAGCTCGCTAGGCCCAACTAGTCAGTCATAGCTGGGAGTCCAGTCAGACTCACCACACTACCTCGTTACTCCGTTCGTCGGGACAAAGTATTGTCCAAAATCTATCTTCAAATTCTGCAAGAGAAGTGAATTTAGGTTCTGTCAGTTAATCGGAACTTTAGAATTTGTGCGCGGGTAGAAACTTCGATATGTGACAAGTCTTTACAATTGTGGTACTTAGTTTCTCACCTCTTTACAATTGTGGAACTTATTTTCTCTCCAACAAGTGTTGTAAATTTCCAAGTGACACACTGCTACATTATACAACCTGTGTCTGAAAAGTTTGGTGAATGGTCACCTAGGTTGTACACCGTGCTAGTTCAGAAGATGCGCTCGCGCATACACATTGCGAGACATGACACCAAATGCCCCCTATCGGTCAACTCAACACAATTAAACAGAGTTGAACACTGCAGCACATCGCATGGAGTCAGTGTGAGGACTCGTGTCATTGCAAAATGGAGCAACGCGTTAACATGAAGTTTTGCTTCCAGCTAGGCAAAATGGTAATGGAAACACACGCAATGTTAGTGCAATTTACCACGCTCAAGCAGTGAGTAAAAAGTGCGTTTTTGACTGGTTTAAACGCTTTTGAGATGGGAAGGAAGGTGTTGAGGACGAGCGTGATCGGGTCAACCCCAACCACAAGCACATCTCCAGACAACATCGAATGAGTGCGACAGATGCTTGCTAATGATCGGTGACTGTCCTTACGGAGTGGGTGTAGGCAAGGACAGTGTAAGAACCACTGTTCACGAACATTTGAAAAAGCGGAAAATTTGTGCCCGGTTTGTACTGCACAACCTTACAGACGAGCAGAAGCAAACTCGGATGGGAACGTCGGGAGATTTCACTGATGTTTGTGACCAAAATCCGGGGGTGTTGAAAACCATCATTACAGGAGACAAGTCGTGGTGCAACCAGTATGATCCGGAGACCAAGGGACAGTCAATGGCGTGGTGTTCAGCATCTTCTCCGCCTCCCAAGAAAAGTTGGCGCACAAAGTCCAAGATTAAGACAATGCCGATCGCCTTTTTTGACAGCAATGGTGTCATTCATCATGAATTTGTACCCCAGGGTACACCTGTCAACGCAGAATTCTACGAGGGAGTTTTGAAACGGCTACTGCAACGCATCAGACGGGTTCGGCTTGAACTGTACCGGAGTGGACAGTGGAAGCTCCTCCACGACAATGCCCGTCCTCACACTGCGATCCGCTTGACCCAGTTTCTTGCTGAACGCCAGGTGACTGTTCTTCCACACCCTCTGTATTATCCGGATTTGGCGCCGGCAGATCTTTTTTGTTCCCCCGTCTTAAATTAGCCCTGAAAGGCCACCGGTTCGACACTGTAGCAGGTATCCAACAATGCGTGACAAGGGTTCTCCGGGAGATTCAAAAAGAAGTATCTGCTGCCAGCTTCCAGCAGCTTTACAGTCGATGTCAAAAGTGAGTTGTAGCTAACGGAGATTACTTTGAAGGCCAGTAAAGGAGTTTTGTGTGTAACTTACGTTATCTTTATTTCACGGGACCATTCATCGAACAGACACAGGTTGTATTATTAACTGTGGAATTTTCTAGTTTTGAAACTCAGTTCAGCTTTTCATTTATTACGTAGAAGTGATCATGAAAGTGTTTAAAACTGTTTCACTATCATAAATGCAAGTTATTGCCTATTGCGCAATTTATATTAGTGTGCTCCGATACAAGTGATCGATTCTGAGGTGAAGTGAACGGTACTCAATTCAAACTGAGTTGAATTTATAACTGCATAATAATTTCTAATTTTATTACTTCATCAAAGTGATTAATAATTTATCAGTGCATTGCTGACAGCAGTGTCCGATGGATAAACTCTTGAGCAGTTGTTTATTTATTTTAGTGTCGAGTGCGACAATATTTCTGTGGAAAGCAACCACGAACTGTGCATAATATGTGAACAGTCTTTAGTTTCATTATTTCTAGAAGCTAATGTCCTTGAACTATGATTTCTTTCCTTTTCTTAATTTGATGCTATCTGCATCTTCATCTTTGAATGACATTTAAATTCTATCTACAAGGGACAAGTGAAGACCGACTTCATATTACGTCAATATTAAATCAAACGTTGGTGTCGAATAAATGTGTCGGGGGACTGTGTAAATGTGGACACTCGTGTGAGTAAAGAAATGAGTGATTACCCCGCAAGATCGTCGGAGACCGTCTAGAACTTCAAAGGTACGAGTTCGACCCCATGTTGGACCAACCTGGGTGTCCCAGCTCCATTCCATGGTGACGAAATGGGCCTGCATAACGAGTTCCAGTCCAGTTCAGCATGGTGACCTGGGAGTATGGGTTACTTGGTAGGCGATTTTGAAGACGACGAATATCTACACAAAGATGATATGCAATTCAACATGCATTTATTTTGAATAAACTTCATTCTTTAAAGAGCTCTCAAATTTTCTTGTAGATAGGACCTATCCTCCTAGTATCCTCCTGGAACTGCCCTGAGATATGCCTCATGCGATTTTAAAGTAAATACTAGAGTCGGGCTATATTTTCCTGGTACAGTACGCACTGAGGGCGTATTTTACAGGCTCGGCTGACAGTGGACTCTCCAAAATGTAAAACTTTGAATAACAACTTTCAGTTTAAAACCGTAGCGAAGCACGGGTATCTTACTAGTACTATTATTATATGAATACTAAATACAATACAGTATTAAATATGTTGGAGTATTTAAACTGCAAAATTCCTATATTTTTAAAGAGGAAAATCATTCAATTTCAAATCGGTAAAATTAGAATCTATTGTTGAACATATTTTAATGCAATCTTTGTCAGTTTCAGAGGCATATTATTCAGAGGAAAGATATCTACCAGTATAAAATGAAGACAACCACAGGAACTTGCTACATGAGGTGGTGGTCACAATAAGTGGAGGAAAACTGAAATACAAAAGGATGATCAGCTAAGTCATCATATAACTGTATTCTCGCTCTATTTTAGATTATAAAATCAGGGGTTTCCAATTTGTACGGGCTCGAGGGCCATTTTGGAAACCTTAATCATGTTTGCGGGCTGCACATGAATAGGCCAATTTTTGTAAAATTCTGCAAATAGTACAGAAGCATCATTATCAAATAATATGCATAGTTCAGCTGAAAGGAGGGTTTGATAATTTTAATTTCTTAAAACATTATTTTGAAATTGCATAAAAGAGTGAAATCTGGAGCTGAGCTGAGTGGCTGAGACGGCTGAGGCGCTGGCCTTCTGACCCCAGCTCGGCAGGTTTGATTCTGGTTCAGTCCAGTGGTATTTAAAGGGGCTCAAATACGTCAGCCTTGTGTTGGTAGATTTACTGGCACATAGAAGAACTCCTGCAGGACAAAATTTCGACACCTCGGCGTCTCTGAAAACCATCAAAAGTGGTCAGTGGGACGCAAAAATAACATCATCATTACTTGAAATTTGAATTTTAAATGTTTTAAAATCAAAAATAATCTACTGAGAACAAGTGAATACTTGGAAAGAGGAACTAGTATTAAAGAATAATTAGTTTTGACTTGGTCTGAAAGGTGTATAAAAATTAATACGTTTTTGAACGAGCTATGAAATATTTTTTTGACTTTTCTTCACATTATTTCTTAGAGTGCTCTCGCAGGCCGCAAAAATGGCTTCGCGGGCTGCCTTTTGGAAACCCCTGTTATAAATTATGAAATTCTTTCCTTGTAAGATATCTTTATTAGTAGTTTATTTTCCTTTAGTTATTTTAATTAGTAGATTGATATTTTATTATTTTGATTATTTTAATGGAGATTACTATAATCCCATTTTTAAAGCAGGATACATTTTCATTATTTAAGAAATAATCAATGTCAGATTCATTTGTGATTCGTAATTAATGAGTTGGAAGGGTTGGAATATTAGGAATGATTTATATCATGGATGATCAGTGTACACATTTCAAGGTTAAGTTCGGTTATATGTCATCCTAACACGCATCAATGTCGTAATCACAGAATAAATGTTACTGCTGAGGTCTTCAAAGAAATGTACACGAATTCTAATATGTGTAAAGATCTTCACAATGAATATTTAATAACATTATAATTAAAAAATGTAATAAAATTATTATATGTCATGGAAATAATAACATAGTTTCTTCAGTAATACAAACCGTACAGGTTTAATGAGAAATAGGTACTCGGCAATAGTGGTGTAACGCAATTTTGCAAGATAAATTATTTTGGCATAGTATATTTGCATCGGCGCTTTTAGAAAAATAGGATTCCAAAGCAATGGTGATAATATATCACCAATTCTTCTAACAAGGTTGATGAGACCAAAATTTTACGTGAACAAAACAGCAAGGAGCAGAGTGATAGGAAGCAACACTGGGGGGGGGGATAGGAGAGGTTTCAAATCTAAATCAAATCAAAATCTCTTTATTTGCAAATGAGGTGTCTACCTCGGTGGCAAATGGTACACTAAAATACATTATTGTCAAGCACTAAATATTAAATTAACAAGAGAAGAAAATTTTTCCTATAATACAATATTATACAATTTACGCTAACAATGTTTTCTATTAAACACACAGCTCATCCTTAATAAATTTATATTGTTTACAAAATTCTACTTATAATATCTCCTGTACTACTTACAAATATAGTCAACTGATATACAGTATGTGGAATTACTTCAAATGATACTATACAACTGGTATAAGATTAATATTTACATTGTATTTATTTATTTACTTTTTTTTTTTACCCGTTCTGGATCCTAAGTAGCATAACGACCTGCTGCGTCTTAACCAGAGCTCCTTTTGCCACCACTTTTCAGAGTTCCTGAAGGGCCTTCACAGCTACCGTAGCGGTCCCAGGGCCCTTGAAGTCCCCACTGTACTTCACCCCTACAGGCAGGTACCAGAAATAAGAAAAGGACCATCATTCAACAACTCAGATAATGAAATATATTAGACAATTGACTTTGTATTACATACACAGATTAACATGGGATTGGAAAAACTCCATAGATGAAGACCACTAATGCATTTTCCTACTTTCATTACAGACCACAAAGTTCGAACAATTAAAAAACAAAGAACTGCTACCCAAAATTTTCGTATAACATTCCCTTTTAAGATTATTAGGAAAATCTTCAAGATAATTTAATGAAAGATGTTGAAATAAAATGTATAATGAAAAAGGGTCTTCTAATTGTACCTCACACAATCGATTAGGAATGGAAACATGATCACAGATGAGAATAATCAAGGTAAGATGTATTATCCGTGACAACGTTGTGAATCTTAATGTTACATTTAAAGTCCCTAAAGTATAATATGAATATTTATGTCCAAATGGTAGATCATTGGAACGACTTAATTTGCAAGTAATCAGCTTCATTTTCCATATCAAAATCTAATCACTGAGATTTACAATATTAAAATTCTTCCACCATTTTGATACTTTTTTATTTGCCTTTTAGCAAATTTTTATTTGTCAACAGTACATGTTTCGTTCCTACTTAGGAACATCCTCAGCTGTTATTAAAGCTTAGGTGAATTGCTAAGATTTTAAACACGTTAATTTGTAGGTACATTGATTCTCTTAAAAACTAATAAAATACCAATTAAATTAAATGATATTAAAAACAATGTAGGGGTTAGTGTGTGAATGATATGAGAACAGATGATTACATAGTTGGTCAGCTTAAAAACTATGTCTATTCATTTGAATAGTTGTTTAAAAAAATTTCATTTTGTTACATTAAAAATGTGTGTTTGTTTGCGGTTAAAAAGTTTAAAAAAATGTTTGTCTTCGTGACACTGTTCAAATTGTTGAATGTTTCTTCTTCCGTTCCTTCCAGGTAAGTTGTTATATATTATGAGTTTGTTTAAAGTGCCTTTGATTGAGTCTAATGTGGAACTTTGAAGCTGATTGCTGATCAATTTTTGGGAAGGGAGCTTCGTCTTAATTTCTGAAATGAAATAAAATAAGGAAATGGGAATTTGTTTGAAAACATGTGTCTTTACGTAATAACTAAATGTATAAAAGAGTTCTTTACCTTGCTATTGTTAGACCCCAATTCTACTGTGACCCTGGAGGGACGTTTGATGCTGCTTTACGTCTAGTATAGTAATGGTGTGTGTGTTCCGTTGTCTGCTCCTCCTTTTGGGGAGGCAAGGCTGCGGAGAGGGGAGGGGGCGTGTCGCTTACTGTCACGGCTTCAACTTTAGAAGGGGTGGGGAGAGGGGATGTACAAAATGGCGAAGGCTCGGTCTTATTTATCTTTTTTACTATTTGTATTGTGTCTTTTGCCTAAAATTTCAAGACTTGATAATGTTCCTTCAAATATAGGGTTTCTATTGTCAATTGTTTCATTCAGGTTATTGTCCTGATTGCTTTTTTGTTTTAAATAAATATATAGATTTTCTAATGTATTTAGGAGAGCTCCTTTGTTTATTTTATGCAATATAGTTAAATCCTGCTCTGTGGTTGTGAATTGATGTCCGGTTGAACTCATGTGTTAGCCCATTTTTTTATGTCTTTCGGCATTGACATGCTTTTGGTATCTTACAGTAAAACTGCACCCTGTTTGTCCGACATAACTTTTTCCACATTAATGACACTTCAATTTGTAAACTCCCGATTCAGAATGTTTGTTTTTTCCTAGGGAATTAACACTATTGTAATTAAATAATTTATGCTTTGTGTTATTGCTGGTTGAATATGCGATCTTATATTTTCTAAACAAATTGGTTACTGTGTATAAGTTAGGGTTATTGAACGTGAACTTGGCGTATTTGTCTTTCTTTTTTGTTTCGGGTGTTAGATTAGTTTGTAATTTACCAATTATTTTGTTTATTATTTTTAGTTCAAAACCGTTGTATCGGGCTTGTTTGCGAATAAAGAGCAGTTCTTTTTTCTCTTTCTGTGTGTGTAAGAGGTATATTAAACGCTCTATATATGTAACAGTAATAAGCTGACCTTTTTTGCGATTCCGGGTGCAATGAGTAGTTCTTTATTGTAATGGGAGTAAAAGTGGGTTTTCTGTGTATCTTGAAGACAAACTCTTCCTTTTTCCGTGTTATATTTATATATTTTTTTAAACCGCAAACAGACAGACATTTTTAATGTAACAAAATGAAAAAAATTTTAACAACTATTCAAATGAATAGACATAGTTTTTAAGCTGACCAACTATGTAATCATCTGTTCTCATATCATTAACACACTAACCCTTACATTGTTTTTAATATCATTTAATTTAATTGGTATTTTATTAGTTTTTAAGAGAATCAATGTACCTACAAACTAACGTGTTTAAAATCTTGGCAATTCACCTAAGCTTTAATAACAGCTGAGGATGTTCCTAAGTAGGAACGAAACATGTACTGTTGACAAATAAAAATTTGCTAAAAGGCAAATAAAAAAGTATCAAAATGGTGGAAGAATTTTAATATTGTAAATCTCAACGACTTAATTTCTCGAAATGTAGGAGTAGTTGTGTCATGTTGATTTGTTATGGGAATCAACGTTATATGAGTTAAGCGTCACTTGAATTTAATATTCCAACAACAGAATCTTCATGTTTGCTCAATATTTCTAACCAGAAATAATTCCTTTATTAATTTTATTTAATAATTTTATATTTTATGTTACTTTTTCAACTTTATCATATGAGGAGGAATTATTTTATTGGTAAAGACAGTGTGACATAGAGAATTTAGAATCATGATGCCAAGAGAACATATGGTGATATAATTGATGTATTTTTGTTAATTTTTATTAATGATATTATGGAGAATTTTAAGGGAATATGAATTGAAAACTTGATTAGTGACGATTCAAGATAATTTATATAACTTGATAAATGGAATGCACAAGATAACATATCTTACTATGGTCAAGAAGTTATTTATTATTCAAGTTATTTATTTATTCAAGATAATTTACATAACTTGATAAATTGAATGCAAGATAACATATCTTACTATGGTCAAGAAGTTATTTATTATCGAATTGGAATTTAGATGTTAACTTCACGAATTTTAAGCATTCTATACAAATTCATTTAAGGAATAATCAATGTCAGCTTCATTTGTGATTTGTAATTAATGAGTTGGAAGGGTTGGAATATTAGGAATTATTTATATCATGGATGATCAGCGTACACATTTCAAGGTTAAGTTTGGTTATATGTCATCCTAACACGCATCAATGTTGTAATCACGGAATAAATATATGACATATTCATTTAGTTAGGAAATTATGTAGTCTTGTCTTATATTTAACACTATGAACGTGGTAATGAGGAAATGATTTAAAGATTTATTTACTACTCATCATGAAAGTACCTGAAGTGCCCATAAACATTATTACTGGGATAGCAGACCTCATGCATTTATTTTATTAGAGCAGCCGTAGTAAACTTTTATCATCATGATTAAAGCAGAACCAGGTACTTTCACAGGTACTATTTCTCAAACTGCACCTAAATGGGTATAACGTGTGTACTGTATATCCGTTATGACATCATGGGAAAACGGCTTAACGGAATTTCACAAAATATGGTATTTAAGTTCTGGGATAACCGTGTTGTGCATTACACCACATAATATTTGATTATTATACATGGCATGCCAAGGAGTGTCAAAAATGAAGCGTCAATTTTTTCTGTTAATATTAGCTGTGTTGAAAAACTGTTCATGATAAAAAAAATTATGCCAAAAGTGATCAATCTCTTATGTTTCATATGTTCCATATGTATGATTATACTATTTTTATAAATTTCAAAATATCTTTGGAAATATGAGTTCTTTCTAAAAAGTGTGGATAATAAAAATATAGAACCTATTTCTAATACTTTTTTTGTTGCCGTTCGGGTCTACTATAGACAACGTAGGTCATTTCTGGTTCTCTCAATAAGCCCAGTATTTCTTCATCCTTTCCGAATGGATTTCTTTACATTCTTGCGACCGAGTGTTGCCGGTCCGTTTCCTATTTGTGTTACCTTGGTTGAACGTTTGATCTTGAAATTCCATAATTTTATTGATGGCCATCCTATAATAATGTCTATTTTATACTGCATCCTGTGGTATGTTCTTTTCCTCTATGTCTTCCTTGACTCCTTTAAGCCAATTGCTGCTCTCCATATATTGCAGAATCCTCTTAGCTGTTCCCTCTGGTAGTTTTTTTTTTTAATGTGCCCATAGAAACAAAGTCTTCTCATTTTAAATGTCATAATTTTCTGTCTTTTTGTATAATTCCAGATTTGGTTGCAGTAGAAATTCTTGTCCCACTTTTATAAGCTCTAGTATTTTCCCCAAAATTTTTCTCTCCTTTTCCTAAATGTTTTCTAGCAAGCCTTTCCTGTTCAATGAAATGCACATTCGATCGCATACAAACTTTCTGGCTTTATCACGGTGTTGGTCTGAGTTTTGCCGTGATTGACATTGATTTTTTTGTTATATACATTTTGGCTGTTTCTATCTTCCTTGCCCTTTCCTGTAACACTATTTCTGGTAACCCTGTAGAAGGAGTTTAAACTTAGGTACTCTGTTAATTGTTCCATACTTAGCGATAATGTTCTCCGTCAGGTCTTTTCTTTTCCAGTAATCTCTTGAAGCATTTCAACCTCTTAGCTGTTTCTGTATCATCTGCCAATATTGCCCTATCATCTGCGAATGCTACACAATCAATTTTTATTCCAGACCTCCCTGGTACTATTCCATTTTTCACTCCTAATTCTGTCAACCTCATCCTCCACTCTGTGACCACTTTTCTGAGCACAACAATGAATAGAAGTGGTGAGATCCTGTCCTCTTGTTGGACACCTGTTACAATATCAAACAGTTCTGACAACAAACCCATAAACTTTACTTGTGTAGTAGTGTCAGTGATAGTTTCCTTCATTAAATTCTTAGTTTTCTCATTAACCCCAAAATTCTTCTAATGTGCTTATCAATGCTGATCTGTCTATTGAATCCTATGCCTTTCTAAAATCAATGAATCCAATCACTAAGTTCTTCACAGTGAGTGCCCGCAGTTGTGGTAGAGGGTTTAAATTAAAAATTTTTTCACTGCATGATCTCCCTTTCTGAAAACCTGCCTGGTATATCCCAAGTTCTTTGTCAGTAATCCCCTCAATCCTGTTTTGTAGTACCTTAGATAATATCTTACAGGCAACTGGTGGAACATTGTGTGCCGCACCTCATTACCTCCATATCTTGCTTTTGTATTTTACTGATATCGCATTCTTTACGATATTATAGGTCAGTCTGTTACGGCTGCTTAGTATTCTCTATGCTGGACTTGATGTGTAGGTCGTCTTGTTTAGACAGATGGCAGTTTGGAGAAAAGATGGAGACAATGACCCGCGAGATGACCATCTTGTACAAATGGTACTATAAAAGATTTAAACATTATTTTAAATGGCTCTCTTTTTTTAGAGTCATGAATATGACTATTTCAATTTCGAGGTACTTTTCCTACTTATGCTTTCTTGGCTTGCCATAGTTATGCCAGTTTGTTTACTGAGAGATCCCTTGTTTAATGTATTATTCTTTATAATTTTGCTGCACAGTTATTTCACTGTCCTTCCTTTCTTTTCATGTCTGCTTATGTGTACTCATTCCTGGAATAGAGCAAAAGGTGGCATCGATCTGATTATTTTGTGTGTGTGTGTGTGTGATGAGTTTGCCTGTTGTTTTGATTGGAGACCTTTTAATTCACTGTAGTCCGACTCGCTGGCTGAACGGTCAGCGTACTGGCCTTCAGTTCAGAGGGTCCCGGGTTCGATTCCCGGCCGGGTCGGGGATTTTTAACCTTAATTGGTTAATTCTGGCACGGGGGTTGGGTGTATGTGTTGTCTTCATCATCCTCATCATGATGCGCAGGTCACCTACGGGTGTGAAATAGAAAGACCTGCACCTGGCGAACCGAACCCGTCCTGGGATATCCCGGCACTAAAAGCCATACGACATTTCAATTCACTGCATCTTCGATGTTTTGGCTCAAGCTTATGCTCTGCTTTGTGGTTTAATGCTTATACTGTATGATTCATGTTCACCTAGATGTGCGATATGAATACATGTTATGCGGCATGCAAGTTATTTACGTTATGTGTTTAAACTGGGTGGGCCAGGCCTCTTTGCAGCTACCCAGTTTTCTGATCTGTGTACTCTGGTCAAGCTCATAAGCCGTTGACTGAATCATGTCATGCTGATACGATTTTTGTCGTAACGTGTCTTGCTATTATATTTTTATACCCTCTGCTTCACGTTTGGTCTCTGAGTATGTGTGCGTGTGGAGTGGTTATTGTACCTATGTTACTTTTCAGAGTCTTATGGATATTTGTTTTTTGTCATTATTCTCTTGCTATTGTTTCCGGCTTCCTCTGCCGATTAATATGTTTATTTCGGGATCTTGCTCTCATTTTAATTGCTTTCTGACTCATGTTTTTTTGTTTCTGTAACTATGGCAACTCCTTTCTTACCCTTTTGTACTCCATATTTGTTTACTTTTCTGACAGTGTTGATTCACCATGTCTTTGATTTATGAGGATGAAATCTCTATGGGGATCGTCGGAAGCCATAAATTTATAAAACTGGGGAGCTGTTGGATCTTATTATGTGAAGGCTGTTACTTTCACCTTGAGATAGTGAATGGTCCCCTTTTAAGAAAGAAATACTTTGGATCAGATACAAAGAAAACAGACTGATAAGTCACGTGGTTTTTACTGCAGTTGGAGCATCATTATACATTATGAATGTGAGTATTTGACTCCCTTATCCCCATCAATTTGTTTTTATGCTAATCCTTTGACCGTTTTCCTTTGCTTTTATGTTTTAACCCTCAAATGGTCTATTTATACGACTGTTACGGTCACATGATTTTCATGATTTTTGTATACTTCCAAAAATTTTTTTTCTAAAAAGTAGGTTTTAAAAGAAAAGCATGCAGTGCAATACATTTTATTAAATCCTAATATCATAGGCTATTGAAATAAAAATATTTTTGTTTCGTACCTTTCATTATATCTTTACAGCCATCCTGAGTTTCCAAAATGTTTGCACCCATACCAGACAATAAAATACTCAACTTACCTGAGAAAGTTAAATCAGAATGTTGTTCACAATTTTATGCACTTCAAAAAAATATAAACACTTTAGATGATATATACACAAAGATATATACACAAGCACTAGAATGCCTCCGCAAAGTTACTCAGAGGAGCTACTGGAACTAGACTGCTCTCTCATTTTTCTTCTTCTCCTTTCAGGCCTTCAAAAGTGCTGTAAATTGTGGTAACACTCCCTGTGAACTGCACAGTTACAACCCGGGCACCAATACTCGGTCTTTCCCCTTTTTTTGTTGGTCCACAGATTATGCATAAACGTTCCAGCTTTCCAGGAAGTTCGTCAAGCTTGTGTGCAGGGCCTCCATCTCCAGCAGGACCTGGGATTTGTGGAAGAATAAGGTCAGCTGAAGTTGACAGACTTTCAACAGTACTAATAATGAAATCTCTTCTTGTTGTTGGCTTGTCAGTGTTCAAGCTGCACAGAAGAAAAGCATTGACAGTGCCAAGTCATTCAAATTGAAAAATATTTTCTTCCAGTACTTGTGTTTATTTCTGTTGCAAGTTGTGTGATATACGCCCTTGTCGCTGACATCTATACCTCCCATATCCTGGTTATAATGATTGATAAGTAGAGGCTTCACTGCCTCTAACCCTCTCTTACTTCGTACCAATCCATCTTCTGCATGGCACGCAGTTGTTAGGAGGAAGACCGGTTTTCTCCCTGCTCTTTGCTTGTATTTCACCAGCAAAAGCTCCCCTTGCCTGAAATAAACACTCTCTCTAGGCTGAATTACTGCTGTTTTTATCTGTACTGGAAGATGTTTGGAATAATTATATATAGTGCCAGTCAAGTATGTGTTCTGAGCTAGCAGACTCTTCGCAAGGGGCACTTTGGTATAAAATTAGTCTGTATATAGTGATGGCCTTTGTCCAGCAAGTTGCTCTTCTCTAGTACTTCCATGACAACACGTTCAGAAAAATAATGTATTTGGATCACCAGGTCGTACAGGTAAATAATCCCTGTCACTATATAGTTCCATATACAGTACATAGTTTTACTATCGCACGACTCAAACTTCTTCAACCCCATACTGCTTTTCTTCTTTTTTTTTTTTCTTTCTTGAGAGGTACTGTATGAAGGCACACCTATTTTTCATACTGATAAGTGATTCATCTGTACAAATGTTCTGAGAAGGTACAAAATGTCTTGTAAAAGCTGAATTCAGTAGGTCTAATAAGTGATTAATTTTTAGTCAGAAATCGTAACCACGTGCACCTCGACTGACAGGATTTGCAGAAGACAGATGAAGATAGGAACTGAGAAAAAACTTATTTGCAAGCATCACAGAACTAAAAAATGGAACTTGCCACGACCCCCTTACATCCCAATAATGCCCGACATTCTTTTTTTATAATAATGACCATGTTTATTATCAAACCAATACATTTTCTTACATCTGCCAGCCATCTTTTCGACCTGGCATTGGGTTTCTGGTTCTGATTAGCTGAGATTTTTCTGTCAGCATAGGCATTTGTCTCTCTGGGAAGTACTTGCCAAAAGGCTGTAGTCGAAAATAAATTTAAATAACTCAAAGGCGCACTATTTCTCGGGAGACAGTTTCTGATGCCAGGGTTCCTGAGAGTAAAGTTGGCTTCAATGATTTTGGGGGGCTCTGGTGGGTAGACCCTAACCCATGGATTTTGCGGTAAAATATTCCTAGGCCTAGGCGTATTATCGTAATCACTGACTGAATTCTCATTATTGTCTTATTATTACCTTCTAATTCATCTTCATCAGGAACAAAATCCGCATCGCCGCGTGGACCAGATGAGAAGTCTGTCAGTGATCTGTCACTCATAACACCAGTGTCAGTGTCACTATCACTCATATCACTCACATCACTCATTGTTTCATCCAACATCTTCCGAATGGGACTTGAACCTAAATTACTCGACATTTCAACAAAATAACTGATGAAAACAACGCGTACAACAGAACTACAACATATGTACAGATAAGAAAGGATTTCCTCCTTATCAATACTGTTTATTGTAAGAATTAGCTTACAGCACCGGTTTTGACCCTACCTATTCGGTCATCATCAGCTGAACATAAATTAGACCTTTACATATATCAAGCAATAAACGGCATTACTCTGTCTAAAGGGAGATGCCGTAAGGAAACACCATATCTGAATGTGTCCAAATTGGGCATGCTAAGTGTGAATTGATTATGTGTTATGATTTAGATTTTCAGGTACATGGGTATAAAGCTATCTTCTTTACGACTAGAAATTTGACTGTAAAATCTATCCTAAGCTTAAATCTACGTTGTATGTACAAATACAATAAACACATTAAAATACACAGAACATATTAAAATACATTAAAGTAATAAGTATAAAACACTTCATGATTTGAATGTGCGTGCCTTGCGTATATCTTCATTTAATTCCTGTGTTAGAGTCCATGGTTGTACATAATTTGATGCTGTGATTGTAGGCAATGTTGTAGGTCTTTTTTAGGGTGGTGATGGTTTTATTGAAAATAATATTAGTTTTTTCTGTGATTTCATTCATGTTGCAATTGGGGTTGGCATACTGATCTAAAGATATATAAAACTCTTTTGTTATATTGAGGCTACCTCAAAACAATCAATAAACAGAACATAACACGTGCCATAGAACCGTCTTATTATTTACTTAAAAGATGTCTTCACGTGTATATATGATAAAACACTTTAGTTGTTAACAAGATCCGATTATATAGGTAGAGGTAAGTACATGCAGCTCTCCTGTGTGTGGAGTCTTATTCCTTAAGTTAAAAGCAGATGATATGGTCTTGATCATTTGTGAGTTTTGCTTGATGTTAGACTATGGTGGTGGCTCCTTCCTCATCTATATCTGTGTGCTGATGTTATAGTTGTCTGTGAAAGATAAAATAAAGTGTAAGTAAAGAGTTATAAGCTGAAGGAATGTGCTGATGTGAATGTGTACTTACTGTTGTTGTCGTGGCTGGGTTGCGTTCGATCTGAGAGCTTGCCGTGTACTACTTTGTGTCTGCCTTGGGCTTGTGTCCGCTGCTGTGAGGGGAGTGGGCGGAGGGGTAGAGGGAGTTGCCGATGTGGGGGTAGGGGTAGAGCTGGGCGTGTCGTTTGACGGTTCTATGGCATGTGTTATGTTCTGTTTATTGATTGTTTTGAGGTAGTCTCAATATAACAAGAGAGTTTTATATATCTTTAGATCAGTATGCCAACCCCAATTGCAACATAAATGAAATCACAGAAAAAACTAATATTATTTTCAATAAAACCATCGCCGCCCTAAAAAACTACTACCTTAGTGCTTCGTCGCGCAACGCATGACACGAGCAGACACACTTGTCATGCTACAGTCACTGCGCTATTGAGGTGAGTCTGCCTAAAAATAAGTTCAATTAGATTATGTTACAGTCAATTTCTTTACGCTAATATTGGGCTTTCATCATTGCAGGGATTGGTATTGAACTGAGAGGCTAGGCCGTTTAACATCTTCAGGGCAAATGTTCATAGTTCTAAACAATCAGATATACAACAAAAGATTTACGGTTCTACAATTCAACAAGCTCCAGAAGACAGCACATTTTATTACAATATTTTAACAGAACACAATGAGTTTTTATCCATAAAACCGTCTAGTACTGTATCTTTGAAATGAACATTTTAATAGCATACTACTGAACTCAGATCTATTTGTCCAACACTAACGTTGCAATATAACTTGGACTTTCTATGCTTACGAGTGTATAAAAGATACCTAGTTATTACCAAATATTTGAAGTTAACTCATCACCTTGAGATCAGATTCTTGTACTATTTTAAAATTTTGACTCATAAGTGCTATCTCGCTGTAAACTAGAAATTTTTAAACTTAACATAAAATTAGTATAGGATACCAAGGAGTTAACTGTTATTGATATGTTGTTGCATATTGTTGTATCGCCAAGTTTCTCTTCACTTGTTATGCAGCTGATGATGGCATCATCAATACCAAAACTAGTTCTGTAATTAAAGATATGTTGTAAAAAACATCACAACATTGTATTTGTGTTGAAAAAGGTGGAACCTATAAGATGTTTTAAATCAATTGTTATCTACCCACAGCAAGAATATTCAAGAACAACTTGTACACCTGAAGAAAGTGCTGGAATGACTGAAAATTCATGAACTGACCTGCCAAGTGGAGAAGTGCCACTTCACGCAGTCCCGCATAGAATATCTTTGCCATGTCCTAATATCTGAAGGCTTAGAAAGGCAACTGGAGAAGAATAGAGCTATTGAGGAAACTGCACGCCCGCAGACCAAGCGACAAGTACGTCAGTTCCTTGGCTTGTGTGGATGGTACAGCAGCTTCGTGCCACACTTTGAAGAGAAGGCAATACCACTCACCGATCAACTCGAGAACCGCCCATCCCGATGGACCAGCAAGGAAGAGGCAGCATTCCAAGGCATTAAGACTGAGATATGCAACGCTCCCAGTTTAGCTCATCCCGACCCTCAACGGAAGATGTGCCTGCAGACGGACATCAGCGACTGCAGCTTAGGAGCAGTGTTATTCCAGGAGAGGAGTGATGGCGGAAGGGACTTCATCAAGTATGCCAGCAGAAAGCTATCTCCCACCGAACAACGCTACTTCACTGCCGAGAAGGAAGCCTTAGTCATGGTGTGGGCCATGGGCAAATTCAGAGGCTACTTGGAGGGAAGGGAATTACAGCTCTACACCGATAATGCAGCTCTCAAATGGTTGAACTCTGTGTCTGGCTCAAAATCGAAATTGATGCGATGGGCTCTGTTAATAGCAGAATTTGACTTTGATGTGTCACGTCCCAGGACCGACAAACATAGGAGCAGACAGTTTATCTAAGCACCTGGCGATGGAACCTGAAGTTAGGAGCACCATTGCCGAGAGGGAGTTTCCACAAAATCACCAGAGCGAACCCAATGAATCTGTCCTTACAATCACCAAGAATGAACTTGATCTGGAAGTAATTAAGCAATGGCAAGAACAAGACAAGCCCTGTCGGACTATGACGCAGTGGATTAGGAGACAGAACACAGATAGTCAACTCGCCCCGAGGGAATTCAAGATGTGCTACAAGACTTCCGGGTCGATGGAGGACTCATAATGTACAGATCGCACCTCTCCAACACACTTGCAGCAGTGGTGATCCCTAGACAACACACGGCGGACATCCTCGAGAAGTTCTTCAACAGCAATGAAGCCAGACATCCAGGAAGTGAAGAGACATATCAGTCTATCCGATGAAGATTCTTCTGGGTCAACTTGCAGAAAGACATCCTGGACTATGTGAAGGGGTGCTACATCTGCGCCTGCACCAAGGTGAGCAACAGGAAGGCAGACCCCAGTCAGCAAGGAAGATGGCCACAACACACTTGGGAGGTCTTTGCCCTGAACTTGATGGGTACTTACCCTAGAACACAAAGGGGTAAAACAGGACTCCTAGTAATCACCAGGGCTGATGACCTTCGATGTTAGGCCCCTTTAAACAACAAGCATCATCCATCATCATCATCATCACAAGATGGATTGAGGCTTTTCCGGTACCAGAAGCCACGACGGGACGCATCACCAGTCTTCTACAAGATGAGGTATTCAGCTGCTACGGTTATCCACGGTGCATTCTGTTAGACAACAGGAGTCAGTTCACGTCAAGGAAGTGGCAACAAATGATGACTGAATGGGGTGCGGATCAGTGGTCAACCCCTATCTTCAACCCAAGGGCCAATCCAACGGAATGATGGAACCAGGAGCTAAAATGTATGCTACAGGTCCACCTAATAGACAAGGAACATCGACTGTGGGACCGTCAGATACCGCAGTCACTCTTTGCCCTGCGACGATGCATCATCCGTGTCAGTGTCCATTCCCCAGCGGAGCTGATCATTGGTCGACAGCTATACGGCACCAGGGATTGGGAAATTCGTCCACCACCCACTTCTGGTCAAGATGATGCAGCTGTTTCCATAGAAGAGTGGCAGTATAAGCAGCAGCAGGACAACAAGGAAAAGCAAGCTTTGGCCGAGAAGAGATCCCTTACACAGGCCAAGGCTCAAGATGTCCAAGAGACCAGGCCAACAAGTACTGCGACGTAACCACCCCGTCAGCAATAAGATTGGAGAGTTTCACGCAGGTCTCGCACCTAAGTGGACTGGGCCCATTGAAGTCAATAAGCAGCTGGGCCATGGGGTCTACTCACTAAAGACCAACCCTACTGTCAAGGTCCATGCATCGGAGTTGCAGCAAGTCACCCAACCACTGCGTATACAGAGTAAGCCTGGTACTGCCATGACACAGCTCAATCTGGTCATGAGGAGAAAGCATCGACTACCACCAAGGAAGAGACTGGCAGCGAGGTGACACAGACCCCCAACATGGCACGATCCGGTCAAGAGGAGGAGAACACATCCAGCAATGTCAAGGAAGAGAGAAGATATAATCTACGACCAAGGCAAAGTTGACGAGTGTGACAGACTGTTGAAATTGTTCCAAGTTATAGGGGGGATATTGACGCAAGTTTTTTTTAAATTTCGTGTGGCTATTTCTAGCCGAGTGCAGCCCTTGTAAGGCAGACCCTCCGATGAGGGTGGGCGGCATCTGCCATGTGTAGGTAACTGCGTGTTATTGTGGCGGAGGATAGTGTTAAGTGTGGCGTGTGAATTGCAGAAATGTTGGGGACAGCACAAACACCCAGCCCCCGGGCCATTGGAATTAACCAATTAAGGTTAAAATCCCCGACCCAGCCGGGAATCGAACCCGGGACCCTCTGAACCGAAGGCCACTACGCTGACCATTCAGCCAACGAGTCGGACATTGACGCAAGTGTAATAGACTAATATAACTTCGAAACAATATTCTTTAACCCAATGGATAAATAATGCAAAAATTAAGCTCAAATTATCATTACTATTATTATTATTATTATTATGACTTGTGAGGTGTGGCTATGAAGTTGTTTATATCATATATATTACTAGCTGATGTACCTTGACACCGAGGTGTCAAATTTATTTGTCTTCTCTCTCCTAACGTTTTTGGAGCTGGGTTAATCCCCGTGGAAATTGGTAACAAATTATCTCTATCTGGTGGAATTACCTTCTTTTCGGTTTGGTACTGCTTGAGAATTTATTTACTAAATATATGCATTGATCTGCGCTCTCGCGGCGATTCCTTGAAACTGCGGGAAGAAATGAACCTTGTATGAGGCGCTCTCTACCTGAGCTTTCGTCCTACGATGCTCCGCCCACTAACCAATGAGAGCTCGCTTCCAGAAGAAAAGCTAATCTCCGATTATTGAGGTGGAGTCTGGCGTGAGTTGTGAACTGAGATGGACGCACGGTTCTTGCCTGTCTGGTGGGAGCGCATTCTGCCTCTTGTCATGGATGTGACTTGAAGAAAAAAGTGAAAAGGGGCTCTCCCTTGGCCCTCCTTATGATCTTGCGTCTTTAATCAACGCGGGAGCTGCTCTAGTTGGTATTTTTAATTTAATCGTTGCATCGCTTCATCATCCAGAATGTAAGTTTTTAAAAATGGCGTCTTGACGCCTTCCTAATTCAGTGAAGATTTTCGGCAATTCTACGAAACTAATTCTCTTCAGCTTCAATCAATTTCAGTATCCGTCGCGTAGTAATGATGGACTCTTAATTGAATGGAAGATCTCGGCCTTTAAAAGAAATTTGGATATTGTTATTATCATTTTGAAAGAAATCATTGAAACCTTTATTCGGGTGAAATATGTAAAATAATTTAAGAAGTTTCGGAGTTCGAGTACCTTACGCTCATGTGGTAAAGCTTGTAAAGTATCAATTTAACTACCTTATCAAAGCATGCTAAGCGAGTCTATTTATCCAGTTGAGTTCTAACCAAGTGGACAGTAATTATTTATTTATGGTGTGTTTGAGTTAGATTTTGTTCGTGTTTCTTGTTCCTCGTTCTTCCTTTCGTTCCCTTGATTCTGATAATCCTTGTATCCGTGATCACCCGTTTCCATGCTTGATACATGGCGTTTCTTGGTTACCATGCCAACGGTTTTGGTATTGATGTGATTATGCTTTATTCTGATTGATTTCTCTTCTCTTGGGTGACCTTGTGCTCGGATTTAAGGGATTTTATTTTTTTATTTCGGTTTCCTTCTTTTTCTTCGGGGTACTATGTGTCATGCTAAATTTTCTCCTCCTCTTGATTTATTCCCTTGGTGAGAGCTCGGTGGATCTGGAAGACTTTAAAATGTATCCAATGTGTTTTGATACTAGTGTCAAATTAACTTTGCTGGTATGATGAGGCCTCACTTATTTAATAATTTGGTGTTTTCCTTTGTTTTTGGTGATTGATCATCCTATGTTTTAAAAGTTTTTATTTGATATCTTAATTCAAATTAATTTATACCTTTATAATTTCTCCTGCGTTGAGTATTTTCTTTCTCTAACCTTCTAAAAGATTAATTCACTAAATAAATCATTTGTTTAAATTCCCCTATGAAAGTGCTGTTCTTCTTAAATTAACTAGTTGGTACCAGGTACGATTTTCTTTCTCCTTGTTCCGGGTGGGTTTTCTTGGCCTTATTTATGGTAAGTATCTTGTTCTTGTTTTGTTTTGTGTTGATGATATTGCTCTGGGTTCGCTTCCAGCTTGTTCTCTTTATTCACTTATTGTGTTCCAGTTAATTTTTCCTTTCTTTGTTGTTAATTTACTGCCGTGAACGTAGAGTGTTGTGTATGATCTACCTCACGGGACAACCTGTGCTTCACTACGGGATTTTCAGAAAGACTGACTTTGTGGTTTTCCTCACTGAAGTCAACATAGGTCATTACAAAAATGTCAATAGGAAAGTAGCGATTAAAAACAATGTTATCATACAAAATACTCGATCAAATGAAAAACCGCACATTTTCTCACTTTTAATGAACAGTACTACGGTGCCGATCTAAGTCCAAAGTTTCAGGGCTGGAATGACCAGGCTGCAGACAGCCATAAACACTCCTCTGCCTTTATTCCATTAAATATGCACTCTGCTCATTCCAATCAGTGCCTCCGAGTAGGGATTGAATAGCTTGAATGCTTTGATGAACCAGTGTGTTATGTACTAGTAGTATCAGAAAATTTAAGAACCAGAGGAATGGCATGCTAAAGAAGAAAGTTATCTAACTCCCAGCTACTTCCTGCCAATATTCAGGCAGGCTGTTACACTCCGTATGACCGGGCGAGTTGGCCATGTGGTTAGGGGCGTGGAGCTGAGCGCTTGCATCCAGGAGTGGATACGAACCCCACTGCCTGAAGATGGTATTTTGTGGTTTCCCATTTTCACAACAAGACAAATGTTTGGCTGTACCTTAATTGAGGCCAAGGCCGATTCCTTCACACTCCTAGCCCTTTCCTATCCTATCGTCGCCATAGGACCTATCTGTGTCGGTGCAACGTAAGGTAAATTAAAAAAATACTCGGTACGCAGCAGTAATCCTATCTATCAGAGATGAGTGACAACAGAATACACAAAGCACATCACAACAAACAATGATCAATGTAATGTTATTGTTGATCAACTTTCTGTATTGTAGGCCTTTACATTTAGTTTTCTTTCGACTTTGTGATATTAGGGCATCTTATAAAATTATTTATAGTGTAGACTATAGTTCCTTATTCTCCGACTTTACAGGCCGATTTTCATTAAATTCTGTTTACCCATTTTCTTGTGACTCAGCACTGATATGGACTTCGTGAGAAAAATCCAAATTCATGAATATCTCTGTGATAATAGACGGTATGGTAACAATGCATAAGACATAAATGATCGTAAATTTAATACTATATAACTTTAGTTATGTAGTATTTATATCGATACGACCACTAATAACATGAATATTTGAGAATTAAATTTTAGGCCTTCTCCTAAAATACCATTTCACTCAGTGTGAATAAAACTATTTATGGCCTAGATTATAGCGACTTATTCCCCTAATTTGTATACCGATTTTCATTAAGATAGGACCACTAATAACATCAATATTTCAGAACTAAATAACTAAATTTTAGGCCATCCCCTAAACTACCATTTTCCTTAGCCCGAATACAATTATTTATGGCCTAAATTGTAGCAAGTTATTCCCCGACTTCGCCTACCGACTTTCGTTGAGATACGACCACTAATAACAAATATTTGTGAATTAAATTTTAGGCCTTCCCCTAAACTACAATTTCACTCAACGTGAATACAATTATTTATGGCCTAGATTATAGCGACGCATTTCCCGACTTCGAATACCATTTTACATTAAGATACGACTACCAATAACAAATATTTGATAATTACATTTTAGGCCTTCCCCTAAACTACCATTTCATTCAGCGTGAATACAATTATTTATAGCATGGATTATAGCGACTTATTCCCCGACTTCGCATACCGATTTTCATTGAATTCTCTTTAGCCATTTTCTCATGATGCGTGTACAGACAGACAGACAGACAGACAGACAGACAGACAGACAGACAGACAGAAATTACGGAAAATTAAAAAGCGCATTTCCTTGTTACTATGGACATGACTGATACAGAAACATCATCCTTATTAAATTCTGAGCAATGTACACACAAAACTCTTATTTTATATATATATAGACTAGCTGATGTACCCGTGCTTCGCTACGGGATTCTCACAAAGACTGTCTTTGTGGTTTTCTGAACTACAGTTAACTTAGGCCATTACAAAAATGTCAGTAGGAATGTAGGGATTAAAAGCAATGATATTATATAAAATACTCGCTCAAATGAAAAACCGCACATTTTCTCACTTTTAACGAACAGTACTACGATGTCGATCTAATAGTCCAAAGTTCCAGTCCTGGAATGACCAGGCTGCAGACAGCTGTGAACACTCCTCTGCCATGTTCCGTTAAATATACACACTGCTCATTCCAATCATTGCCTCAGGGTAAGGACTGAATAGCTCGAATGGAATGATGAACCAGTTTGTTACGTACCAGTAAGATCAGAAGAATCAGAGGAATGGCATGCTTAAGAAGAAAGTTATCTAACTTCCCAGCTACTTCTCGCCAATATTCAGGCAGGTTGTTATAGGCCTAATCGGTACGACCGGGCGAGTTGGCCGTGCGGTTAGGGGCGCGCAGCTGTGAGTTTGCATTCGGGAGGTAGTGGGTTCGAAAACCACTGTCGACAGCCTTGAAGATGGTTTTCCGTGGTCTTCCATTTTCACATCCAGCAAATGCAGGGGCTGTACCGTAATTAACCCCAGGGCCGCTTCCTTTGCACTCCTAGCCCTTTCCTATCCCATCGTGGCCATAATACCTATCTGTGTCGGAGCGACTTAAGCAAATTTTAAAAAAATACTCGGTATACAGCAGTAATCCCGTCCATCAACATGACTAGCAACAGAAGACACAAAGCACATCACAACAAACAATGGTCAATGTAATGCTATTGTTGATTAATGTTATGCGCTTTCGATATTTTAGGCCTTCACATTTAGTTTTCTCCCGACTCTGAAATACCAATATTATCATAGTCGGCGCGTTAAAACAATAAAACAAAAATGACCGGAAATTGTGTTCTCTATAGCTTTTGTTATGTAGTACTTTTCGATAGGATCAATGACATAGGTATTTAAAAATTACATTTTAGGCGCCTTCACCTAACTACAATTTCATCCAGGGCGAATACAATTGTTTATAGTTTAGACTGTAGTTTCTTATTCCCCGACTCTATATACCGATTTTCATTAAATTCTGTTTACCTATTTTGTGGCTGGGTGTTGATATGGACTTAGCAACAAAAATACAAATTCATGAATATCTGTGTTATCATAGCCAGTGCAGTAAAAATGTATAAGACATAAATGGTTGGAAATTTAATTTTATATAACTTTGGTTATGTAGTATTTATCGATACGACTGCTAATAATGTAAATATTTGAGAATTAAATATTAGGCCTCCCACTAAACTACCATTTCACTCAGCATTAATTAAATGATTTATAGCCTTATATTGTTGTGGCTCATTCTCTGACTTCGCATACCAATTTTCAATGAGATAGGACCACTAATAATGCAAATATTTAAGAATTAAGTTTTAGGCCTTCCCCTAAGCTACCATTTCACTCAGCGTGTATAAAATTATTTATAGCCTACATTGTAGCAACTTATTCCCCGACTTTGTATACCAGTTTTTATCAAGATAGGATCGCTAATAAAATAAATATTTGAAAATTTAGGCCTTCCCCTAAACTACCATTTCAATCAGCGTGAATAAAATTATTTATAGCCTAGATTGTAGCGACTAATTCCCCGACTTTGCATACTGATTTTCATTAAAGTCTCTTTAGCCGTTTTCTAGTGATGCGTGTACATACATACGTACATACATACATACATACATACATACATACATACATACATACATACATACATACATACAGAAATTACGGAAACGTAAAAAGTGCATTTTCTCGTTACTGTGGATATGACTGATACAGAAATACCATTCTTTTCAAATTCTGAGCAATGTACAGACAAAACTCTTATTTTATATATACAGATTTCAGTAGAATAGATCCCTTTTGCGGCGCTCACAAGTAACCGATCATGACAAACGAGCATTCAAAAGGAAGAGAATAGACATTAGCAGTGACGAACTGCACTCTCATTTCAAAAATATCGATAATTTATTTCAAAAACAGTTTAAAGAAATTGCACGAAGTGTGCGATTTGCAAATACTGTTGCTGTAGGAAAATACGTGCCATCATTGCTGTCCATTTCACATTTTGGCCGCTGGGACGCCTGTGTTATGTCATTATAATATTCTGTAATTATCATTTAAGAAAAGAATAATAGTAAAACCAAAAATTACTACTGGAACATTCATCAGTATAATAATGCGCTTGCATTTGCTTCCGTTCAAGTGGATACCATAAATGTTAAAAAAATCAAATTTACATTTGTGGTAAGTAAGACTGTCTAATATTGTACTGATTTGTGTATTGCTTAGTTCACCAGTAGTTCACCAGGGGGCTACTCCACCACATACTTTATGAACATGCAAGATTTCTCGCACGGGTCTCCTAGTCTATTAGTATTATTATTTACGTGGTTGTGTACAAACTTTATTTGGTATAATCAGGATCGTATTATTTGTGAGGTTATGGGAAGCAACCTAGGGAGAGTCTCTGCGATCACTTTGAGACTCTGGCTAAATGCAGGTGTGATGCGATTATAAGAACTCACCAAGAGAGTTCTCTCAGTCTTTCACACCTCAATTCTTCCATTTCTACCTACACGCAGTGCCCCTGTTAAGCCGAGCAACCCAGTGGAAGGTTGGATATCCAATCCCAGCGGGAAACTGGGTCGGTGAGCAAACAGGAATGGTTGGTCAGTGCAAGGCAACGGGAAACCACCACTGTTATTTTTACAAGACAACCTCGTGGCTTTACTCAATCTCAAATTAGATTCCGGAGTAAGTCCCCCAGTCGGCTCTCCGGAGGCGGACAAGGTTGAGAGGAGCTTTGGCATATGAAGATTAATATCTCAAATATTATTATATTATTATAGGTCCACCTGTTGAATACAATACAATATAAATATTATAATAATATTTGAGATATACGTTAACTTCAATACGGAACCAAAATGAGAATAGTTACTTGTAATATGAAGATTTATCTAAACCATCCTTACGAGTAGTCAGAATAGCAACCTGGAATGTAGGAGGTCTCTTACATACATACATACATACATACATACATACATACATACATACATACATACATACATACATACATACATACATACATACATACATACATACATTATCATTAGACTGTTATGCCTTTCAGCGTTCAGTCTGCAAACCTCTGAGAATTTACTAAACGTCGCCACAATTCTCGATTTGCAACTAGTGTTGTGGCCTCGTTTAGTTCTATACCTCTTATCTTTAAATCGTTAGGAACCGAGTCCAACCATCGTCGTCTTGGTCTCCCTCTACTTCTCTTACCCTCCACAGCAGAGTCCATTATTCTCCTAGGTAACCTATCCTCCTCCATTCGCCTCACATGTCCCCACCACCGAAGCCGGTTTATGCGTACAGCTTCATACATCGAGTTCATTCCTAAATTAGCCTTTATCTCTTCATTCCAAGTACCCTCCTGCCATTGTTCCCACCTGTTTGTACCAGCAATCATTCTTGCTACTTTCATGTCTGTTACTTCTAACTTATGTATAAGATATCCTGAGTCCACCCAGCTTTCGCTCCCGTAAAGCAAAGTTGGTCTGAAAACAGACCGATGTAAAGATAGTTTCGTCTGGGAGCTGACTTCCTTCTAGTAAGTGGTCCCGAGAGTCGGGATACCAGTTGCTATGGAATGGGAGTGGGCATCTCGGACATATTGTGAGTCATGGCCCTCCTTGTGCTCAGGCGGCTAGGACTATACAATTCACCGGTGGTCCATAACCCGTTAGAGGAGAGATCCTCACTTGGACTATGTGCAAGTAGGGTAGCATCCTGCTTCATGAATTTACCGAGCTCAGAACATTTTAAGTAAGCCTCGGACCTATGGGAGTAATGGAGTCCCACTCCCATTTGACAGGCGAGGGACTCCTTGGAAACAACTTGGCGAACGAAATGGAATTCGATGGGGAGCTATCAATATTAATGGGGCTTATGGAAGAAAGAAGGTAGAACTGGCTGAGTCAGCAAAGGGGATGCATCTGGATGTGCTAGGGGTAAGTGATATTCGAGTAAGGGGAGATAACGAGGAAGAGATAAGAGGTTATAAAGTGTATTTGACGGGTGTTAGAAAGGGAAGGGCAGAGTCTGGGCTATAGCTCTTTATCAGGAATACCATTGCACGCAACATAGTTTCTGTTAGGCACTTAAATGAGCGAATGATGTGGGTAGATTTGCAGATAGGAAAAATTCACATCATTGAAAGAGAAATGAAACTTCATGATTTGGACATACTTGGACTTGGTGAGACACATTGGAGAGGCTGTGGCCATTTTATGACTCAAACAAATTAATACAGTATATTTTTCTGGAAGCGAGGATATGAGTCGTAATGGTGTCGCTGTAATAATTCCAAATAATCTTAACAATGCTCTTATCTATATTAATTATCTATATTAACACATTCACGCCCATCATCTGAGCGGCTATTTAAAGGGCTGGCCCAGCTATTCCAGCTGTTAGTAGCAGAGCAAACAACAACGAATTCTTTCCACAATAACTTCTAAACTGAACAAGATATGGAAACAAAATTTTCCACACATCCTAGTGAAGTCCTCTAGTATCTCTGTAGGGTGTGGTAGGTAATGTCACATTTTCCTGGGTGAATGGAAACACTACAGTTTCAAAAAAAAAAAAAAAAAGAGCATGTTTCACTAATAATTTTATTTCTGAAGCACACTCTTTGCACCTTCAGGTGAACTTGACTATATTTGATGGTGGAAACTTTAAGAGAATATGCTCTTTTCCCTTCCCATTTAACCTAAATGATGGATCCTTGGCCGGTGCCCTTTTTGGTGGCAAAATCGCAGGATGTTGACTTAGAGCTGATGACGTAGATGGAGCTGAGATTTCGGAGAGAGGTGACTGTACTTTTATGTCGGGTTCACTCCCCCCCCCCCCCGTTTGAGAATTGCCTGGTGTTCCTTTAGATCTTTTGGTACACTCCTATTTGACTGTATCGTTCCACATACGGCAGTGTTCTGTTCCTGTAACTGTTTCGCGAGTCCAATGCTATTTGTAATAATTGTCCATAGACTGTATACCCCTGGCCAAGATAACTTTCAAGCAGCTGACAAACTTTGCTTTGTAAATTCGCATCACTTGCATCATTTATATTGTCCCTACACACCATGGTTACACTTCAGAACGTGATGATACACACGCTTGTGCAATCACAAATCAACTATGCAACTAGTTGTGCGAGCGCTAGGCTACCTTCAGAAACAAAACAAAGAAAGTGCATTAGGAGGGAAAATCGCCGTCGCCATATGGTTTCTTGTGAGTAGAAGCATTCATAAGGGTATTACTTTCATCTCTCTCGCACATATTTGTGACCAAAATAGATCCCAGCTGTGTAGGAACAGCTCCAGTTCAAGGTTGCGCTTATCCGGGCTAACTCGGATACGGTCCACAGCATGGTCACGCGCTATAGGCAATAACTCAGATACGGGCATGAATGTGTTAAGATGAAAGCTTCTCCTTGTAATATCAACATCATTCAGTTTCACTAGAAGAAGAAATAGAATTTTATGACCATCTGGAATATACCATCAGTAGGATACCTAAAAAGGAAATATTAGTCATCCAAGGGGATTTTAATGCGAAGATAGGTAAGACTATAGATGATACACACGAGACCTACAGTTGGACTGTTCGGTCTGGGGGTGAGAAAAGACTGCGGAGAGCGTTTATCAGAATTCTGTGTGAATAACAACTTGTCTATCTGTAACACCCTCTTCCATTATAATCCAAGGCATCACTAGACATGGAATTCTCCTGGGGATAAGGTTAGGAATCAAATTGATTTCATTTTGGTGAGGCAACGCTGGCATTATCTACCTGTAACACCCTCTTCCATTATAATCCAAGGCGTCGCTATACGTGTATTTCTCCTGGGGATAAGGTTAGGAATCAAATTGATTTCATTTTGGTGAAGCAACGTTGGCAGACTTCAATCCTCGATTGTAACACCTACCCTGGAGCAGACTGTGGTAGTGATCATATACTGCTATCTATGAAAAAGCAGATAAAATTGAAATCATTGAAGAAGGTGAGAGTAAAACAGGTACGCATTAGACAAACATATTCTCCATGAGTTTGGTGAAAGAATAAGAACAAAATTCCAGCAAGTAGAGGAGGAAAGAGCTTCTTCTCAAACATGGGACAAGATGAAGGAAATCATCAATTCATCCCTTCCCACCATCACAAGCTAAATAAAACACGTGACCTTTACAAGAAGATAAATAGCATCACCCGAGAGTTCAAACCACGTACATGGGTGACTGAAGACACACAGGGAAATGTAATTGGTGACAAAAAAAAAAAAAAAAAGCAATATCCAGGTGGAAACTACACTGCAAAACCTTATACTGCAAAGGTAATAGCATGAGCGAAGAGAACAATTGCATGGAATGTGTTATAGAGCCTGCTATCCTAATTAGTGAAATTGAGAACACCATCAAATATTTGAAAAACGACAAAGCCCCAGGCATAGATGGTATTACTGGAGATATGCTGAAAGTAATGGGAGAAGAAGGCCTCCATGCTTTACATTCAATATGTAATAAAGTGTGGAAAACTGGAGAATGGCCTAAAGACTGGACTACATCTGTTCTCATCCCCCTTCACAAAAAAGGGTCAGTTAGGGACTGTTCTAATTACTGCACCATAGCATTAATATCACATGCTAGCGAAGTCCTGCTGTACATAATGAATCAATGATTAAAAACTTTCTTGCAATCTCAGATTTCTGCTGAACAAGCAGGTTTTGTGGCAGGTAAAGGTACATGAGAGTCAATAACAAACGTGAGGCAGATAATTGAAAAATGCCACAAGTTCTGTGTCCCTGCCTATATTTATTTCCTCGATTATAAAAAGGCCTGTATGTCATAGAAAGAAAGAGATCCACCTTATCAATACTAAATTTATTAATGTTTTTAAAACAGGACCGGTTTCGACTCTTAACAAGTCATCCTCAAGATATAAAAAGATATGAAAAGGCCTTCGACTATGTCAAATGGGACAAGTTGTGGGAAGTGTTCAATGAATGTGGAGTCCCAAAACACTTAACATCATTATTGAAAGGTCTATATAACAGTCATAATGCAACTGTAAGGGTGGATGGTGAATGCTCAGAATTTTTCTCTTGCAAGTTGTTTACGTCGCACCGGCACAGAGAGGTCTTATGGCGACGATGGGGCAGGAAAGGGGTAGGAATGGGAAGGAAGTGGCCATGCCCTTAATTAAGGTACAGCCCCAGCATTTGCCTGGTGTGAAAATGGGAAACCATGGAAAACCATCTTCAGGGCTGCTGACAGTGGGGTTCGAACCCACTATCTCCAGAATACTGGATACTGGCTGCACTTAAGCGACTGCAGCTATAGAGCTGGGTCAGAATTTTCCAATGTGACGGAGTCAGGCAAGGTTGCATAATGACACCCCAACTCTACAATATCTACGCAGAGTATGTAATGAGAAGAGCACTGGATGGCTGGGATAGTGGAATTTCAATCGGTGGTAGGAAAATCAACAATTTACGTTTTGCTGATGATACTATACTCATTGCACGAAGTGGACAAGAACTTGATGAATTGCTCTCTAGAATGACAATCATTAGTTCGGATTTTGGTCTAGAAATTAACATGAAAAAGAGCAAACCAATCGTTATCAACCGACAAAATCAAATCCCAATCCAAATAACAGGATGCCTGAAAGATCTGGAGTTGGTGAATGATTGTGTATATCTGGACTCCATAATCAGTAACACGGGAAATTGTGATAAAGAAATAAAATCACGGATTGTCCTAGGTCGTGCCGCAATGGTTAAACTGGCAGAACCGGGCATTATCCAAAACAGTGAAAATATGATTGGTGAAATCACTGGTGTTTCCTGTAGTATTCCTGTACGGTTGTGAGACCTGGACTGTGAAAGCTAGTAGTAATAATAATTTCATGTGGCTATTTCTAGCCGAGTGCAGCCCTTGTAAGGCAGACCCTCCGATGGGGGGTGGGTGGCATCTGCTATGTGTAGGTAACTGCGTGTTATTGTGGTAGAGGACAGTGTTATGTGTGGTGTGAGAGTTGCAGGGATGTTGGGAACAGCACAAACACCCAGCCCCCAGGCCACTGGAATTAACCAATGAAGGTTAAAATCCCTGACCCAGCCGGGATTCGAACCCGGGACCCTCTGAACCGAAGGCCAGTACGCTGAACATTCAGCCTAAGAGTTGGACATGAGGGCAAGTGACAAGAACTGAATAGATGTCTTTGAGATGCGGTGTTGGTGGAGAATGCTCCGTATACCATGGACAGAAAGAACAACAAATGTCTCCTTTATAGAAGAGCTGAGCATCACAAAACGTTTTTCTTCCTGCGTTAGTGAAAGTTAGCTCCAGTTGCTGGGACACATTTTGAGGAGAGAAGGAGACAATTTAGAAAAGACCATTTTGCAAGGCAAAATTGAAGGCACCAGACCAAGAGGCAGAACAAGTAGATGGTTAGACCAAGCAAAGAAGATCACCGGTCTACCTCTTCACAATATCTTAAGAAGAGCTAAAGACCGCTCAGGATGAATTTTTTTTGTTAAGGATGCAGTTAATAATGAAGTGAAGAAATGAGGTCACGACGCTCAGCAATGAGTAAACTGACTGATGATGATGATGATATGCCGTGAAACATCTGCTGAGTATATATATTAGTATGTAAGAACACGTGATTAACAGCATATAATTTATTATTACCTGTATATATGATGTATAATCCAATGCAACATTGTGCAACACACTGTAATAAGTCCTGAACAATGCAATGTGCAACTAGAATTGAGTAGAAACATCCTTAGATTGTAAATAGGCTGTTGGAGACTCTCGAAATTACAAGAAAACATGGTGTGTCATATTCTTCTAGAAGCCTGGGAGTAGAGTTGAGTTGTTTAAATGAGACTTGTTTGGAAGTCATGTCAGCCGAGTGTTTGAAGTCAAGTATGTGAACTGGTTATGTTGGTAGTTGGTTGTGACATGCTACTGTAGCAGTCAAATGTTTGTCAAGATGGCAGTTCATTAATGTGTGTAGAATATGTGTAAATAACTTGTAAATAAAACAATGTACACAACTGACAGCGTTTTATGTGCATCTTTGTGGTAACAATGCAATCTAGTGATTAGAAATTACCCTGCCGGCCAACATTCTGATGGTGACATTTTTTTCGACCAACGGGACTCGAACCGGCTAACCTCGGTGGAATGTTATTTCTCTGTAATTATTAACGTTTATCATATCCCCTTTTTTCCTTTTTTTCCAGTGGTTGTATTAACTCTGGAACCGGCAAGCGATTTACCTTCAAGCAGCAAGCATTTAGGCAAGTTTTGCAAGCAACTTTTAAAAAATTCATAAAAATATTGTTTTTCAATTTTTGTAAATGTACAACAAGTCATTTTATTCAGAAAAGGACAAAGAATACTATAGTATGAAATTAAACTTACCAATTTAGTAACCTGAAGCAGTAATGGCGAAGTATCCAACAAACGCTAACTATTCCAAAATAATTCGAACGTTCTGGGCAACGTGTACGTAAAAAGTAATATTATCTGACGATTTTACTATATACAAAATTTGCACAATTTTATGCTGATTAAAAATATGTAGAAAGGTTTCACTATGCTGGAGTATTGTGAAGTAAAATTGAACTGAAATAACACAAGCACATCGCACCAACACGCGAGTCTACTCAGTCAGTTTCTTTCCTGGGAGGCATACCAGCTGATGTCCCATTTTTCCTGAAGGTCCAGGTGGAATGTTTTGAAGAGTGTCATCATCTACAAGACCTTTGACAATACTACCCATAAATTTCTCATGTTCACGGGGTTTGTCGGTGTTCAAACTACAGAGTATGTAGGCATCAAAAATTACCATTACCAACAGGTTATAGAATATTTCTTTCCAGTCGAAACGTTTTAGTGACATGACTTTAGAAAAATATGGAAATATTTGCGATTTTTAAGTGCACCACTATTTTTCTATGTTGTTATTAGAGTTCAGACCCATATTTATAACTAGAGAAATTAATTTTTTCATTTCTTTGCAGACGAGAATATGAACCCATATTTCCGGAATTAGTTTTATTTCAAATAATTTCCTGTGCGTATTTATTAGTTTCAGTCACTAAAAGATTCCAGATAGCACTGGAGAAAAACAAATAGAAATATGTTACAGGAGGACTGTTTCAAGGAGGGCAATTTCATATACCTGCGTTTCGAACCTTGATCGTCTCTTCTACCTTTATTTCTGGAGGATAAACTCTTGTCCACTTCGGTTCTGTTTGGTCAACTGCATTATCGTCATTATCATTATTATCATCAGTGGCTGGTTCATGGGTCTTCCACATCATCGTCAATATCAGTGTCGAAATCACTTAGCCAAGCTCATAACTCGCCACTACCAGACAAATTATTGTCGAAATCATCGTCAATTCCTTCTAAAATTAATGTCACTATCACCTTCGCCGTCTAGATCAAGCAAACAATTACAAATTTCACTACTTCCCGACAATTCACTCATTTTGCGTCACAAAAGCTAATGCACATCGGACAAACACAGCAAGCACAACAAAATGATCGTGTGCAAAGTGTTCTTGTTTTTCCACGTGTATACAGCACAGTCTGTCACACTAAACTACTTCATAATTACTTATAGAGTTTCCTCTTCAACATGATGCAAGATATGTCATACAGATGTTAAGTATCAATGCGGTATCTCAAAATTAGTCAGCGCTGGCGTAATGCATCTTGATAGCGACTCTGCCGGTTGAGTAATAGGGAAATGATATGCTTCACACAATCACTACTGATCTGCATTTAGGGCAGTTGCCCAGGTGGCAGATTCCCTATCTGTTGTTTTCCTAGCCTTTTCTTAAATGATTGCAAAGAATGAATTGCGATCGCGATGACTGCTGGTTCCAAGATTAATGCTGTCTACCATTCCTTCAGTAAGCTCACTCACTGTCTGCCAAATATCCTCCAACAGTGTTTCTAACTGAGTCACTAAGTGTTCTCCAGCATATTTCAATAAATCCCTTGTTCTTCAATCCTATTATTTCCCTGATTTCTTTATTGGGAAGTTTTGAGTCTACTAATTTGTTTGTAGGTTTCTCAAATGTCAGAGTTTCTGCAGGTCTTTTACAGTCCAGAAGTTGTTGGAAATAATTTGCATGGTGTGGACAATTCTGTTCTCTACCAGAGTCAGCGGTTTTTATCTTGTTAATTTCACCCTAAAAGTTTGGCAGAAATTACGTGTATTGTTTTTCACAAAGTCATCTTCTATTCTATGAAGTTGTTGAGTATTGTAGGATTTCCATTCACCTCTTATGCTTTTGTTGTTAACTTCCTTTGTGCTTTGAATGCCTCCTAGTCGTCTGATTTCTTACTTGAGTTCCACTTCTTCCATGCTTGAGATCATCTTTGTAGTGCTTCCTCGCACACTTCAATCCATCATGATTGTTTCTTCTTTTCACTTCGTAGAATCGCTTGTTCTGTTGCTTCTTGTATTGATGTTGCAATGTCAGTCCAACCGTGGCTTTAGGTCTTGTTTATCCTGTTACTGTAATCGCCCAAGGTCTGTTGGTTGAATTTCAAATCTCCTCTTCTATACTCACAATTTTTTGTTTTACTTTCCGGTGTCAGCTTCATCTTAATTTTCATTAAGTAGCGGTCAGAGTTTAAATTGGCCCCTTTTGCTACATGTACATTCCGAATTTCCCTGGAGTCATCATAGCTGATTGCAATATGGTCAATTTGAAATTCACCTAATTCATGTTATTTGCTCCCTCAGCTTTTTCTGGAACTTGGTCATAATATTCAAAGCAAACTTTCATACACCTCTATCAACCTCTTACCATTCATGTTTGTCCTGGTATGTGCAGTGAATTTTCCTGTGGTTCTGGATGGTTTGTTCCTTCCAATTTGTGCAGTGAAGCCTGCTAATAATATTACAACATTCTTCTCTGGAAAATTTCCTAGGGTTTCTTCCAGGCCTTCCGAAAATTTTTCTACTTTCCCGGGATTTTGCTGGTTGACCTTATTTATTGGTGCATGTACACTGATAAGTGTATATTTTTTTCCTTATTTTTTTTAAGGTTAGAGTTGACATCCTTGATGTGGTGGATTTGAATTCCGTTATCTTGTCTCCCAGTGAATCGTGTACTACAAATGCTGTTTCAAACATCCAGAGACCTTTTCTGCGCTGGTTTACCTTTATAAATTCTGTAATGGTGTGTTTGTATTGAGTCATCATCTCAGTATCTGCTCTCTTATATAGCTAAAATTTTCAGTTGTTTTTCAAATTATTTTAGTTATTTCCAATTTGTTTCCCTATCTTCAACAATGAATTTACATTCAGTGTCTCCATGCATATTCTGTTTCTATATTTGTGATTAGTCTAAGGGATTCCAAGACCTTCCAACTGTTCTTCATTTGTGCAATGATGTTGGGCCCCTGGATCCAAATGCCGAACTTCGGTGACTGTGCCTTCAAGAGCATTTGTTTGAGTTATCATTGCACCTTTCACACCTGACATTCGTTTATAGTTAGTGCTTCCAGAAATTTGCATTTCCATCTGTTGCGAATTGATTCACTAGACCAAGAAGGTTTCCAGCCTGTCCACAACATGGGAAACAGTACACCTCTTGCAGCCACTTCACTGAAGTACAGCCACTGCTAAACAAAAGACAATTCTTCTGCTATGTTCACTGCTGAGATGCAAGACTGTCTTCTGCTTTCTAAACCATTGATCATCTTTTATCCTGTAAACCTAGAAAGGAGCCTTCACAAGGTACTACTTTATACATCATAATTATTTTTAAAATATTAAGGTACAGCCCCAACATTTTCCTCGTGTGAAAATGAGAAACCATGGAAAATCATCTTTAGGGCTGCCAACAGTAGGGTTGAAACCCACCATCCCCCAAATGCAAAATGATAGCTATGTGACCCAAACCACACAGAAACTTTTTTTAAAATTTTTTTATTTTTACAATTTGCTTTGCCCGTAAAATGGGGTGAATAGGAACATGGGGGTGAAAGGGAACACACAGTAGGGAGTTTATTTTATGGAAGGTTTGCATCGTATGTAAAGTAGTTCAGTGGGATTTTTTCACCCAAAATATTTCCTATCCATATTTCCCACCATTTCTATGTGCTCTGAAAGGATAACAATAACTTGTAGCAACAACAGTGCGCAATAAGGAAACCTTGAATTTTTTATAGCTATTAAAGACCATAAAATCATCTTCTGGATTAGAAAATCACGTGGAGGTAAGTGCTTTTAATGTCTAGAATAAGTAACTATGCCATATTTTGATACAATTAAATATAATTTTACCATGACATACAACCACACTTTTCTACGTTAACACTATGCACAATTAGTGAACAAAATCATTGAAAAATGGGGTGAATGGGAACACACAGATGATGTGTAAAATGAGATTAAATGTGAATACAGTCTTCATATAAATACTGTTCGGTAATTCTATCCCTTATTTTATCTGTATTCCAGTTGATGAAGAAAGATGCCAAGGCAATATAAACCAGATCAGAGGGGCAAAATCCACAGGAAAGACCCACCGGAAACGCTTTCTGCTGCATTAGAGGATATTATAAGAGGATTATCATACAGAAAATGTTCAGAGAAGTATGCCATTCCTACAACAGTGTTAAACAGACGTATGAAATATAATAAAAGTGAAGGAGGAATAGAAATGTAGCCAAAAGTTGGACAGACATTGTTTAGATACTGAAAAGCATTTGGTTGATCAGCTGGTGATGTGTTCTCCTCTGGTTACCCATTTGATGCATAACGACCTCCGATGTATTGTTAAGGCTTACCTTGATAGAATGGGAGTCACTGTGAAGAGGTTCAGAAACAATATGCCAGGTCATGACTTTGCCCTCAGTTTTCTTAATCGTCACAGAAATGTTTTATCTCAACGAACGTGTCTAAACAGAACAGAGACCGTATTCTAAGTCGCTTGCTCCGTTCATCAGCAGAAGAAACGGTGGGCGATGTTGAAGGAAACAATGGTATGACTGGTGACTGCATTGTTTCTGTACTCAATGATATGAGTTTCAGTCCTGGGACAGTAAAAATTAGAAAGAGAAAGCTAAACATTCCTCCTGGTCAGAGTGTGAAAGCTGACGACTTGGAAAATGATAGCCAAGAAGGACATCTGTCAGATGATTAGCAACAGCAGGAGGAGATCTCAAAATAAAATGTTTAAAGTTCCTACTGATAAACATGCTAGTAAAAGAAAGTTGCCAATCCCAACCAAAGGACGCCAGAATCAGAACCCTAAATCACACCTAAGGCAGGACTGCAACTGAGAACTACATCCGGTTGAAAAAATAATGAGAGCTGTGTACAAGAAAGCACGAATTGAAGAAGGTGTCTGGGTTATGGTAGATTTTTCTTCTCCATCCACATCATTAATCAAATCACCCAAATTCTTCAGAGCAATTCTATTTCATTGAAACAGTCATCAGTGTTGGACTATGAATGCTTCACAGTAACGTTTCTGAAGTAGGCCTACTGTATGTGCCAACTAAAGTTGAAAGCAGACAAATTTTTAAGTGGTCCGAACATAAAAATGTCTGTGAAATTGATAAGGAAAGCGTTGTTGGTGTGGTACACCACCCTAATTTTTTTAGAAGGGGACTCCTGAAATTCGATGTAAATTTCCACGTATGGTAACATTTTGGAGCATGTTTTAGGTTGACAATTACCTTATTGTATTATTTCTTACTGTTTATACATTTTTCAGGTCTTAGATAACATTTTTTAAGGGTTTTCAGTGTTCCTTTTCACCCAAGTATGAGGAGAATAGGTTTAGATGGGACACTTAAGTATCTGTTCCTATTGACCCCATATTTGGGGTGAATGGGAACACTAATTTTTCAGTCAATATCACGTAACTTTTTGTACCAATCTGTTCATTTCATGTACCATAACCAGCTATCTGACCTTATCAACACTGCTACATGCATAAATTTATTAAATTATCTAAATGAAGAAAACAGCGACAGAAAATACTATAAAACCATTCCCATTCACCCCATTTTACGACATCGCACCGGCACAGATAGGTCTTATGGTGATGATGTGATAGGAAAAGCATATGAGTGGGAAGGAAGCGGTCATGGCCTTAATTAAGATACAGCCCCCCAGCATTTGCCATTATCCAGTGAAATTACCGTGAATTCTCTTTAACTTCTCTTTAAATCGATGTTTACAGGCCTATCGTGTTATTTAATGCAATAAATCACCACCTTCGTGATAGTTTGAACGGATATCCGTACGAAATATCGGAAAAGTAGCGGCGGAAATTACAATGAGTTACAACTCCTTATGATAATCTGCCTTTGTAAGTATAATACCAACGAACCTATATATATTTAAAAATATTGTTTTAAAAGTTAATATTAAAACCTAAAGTAATTCCTAAGCCTAAATTCGAAACAAAGTACACCTAGCTAGCCTACTTAACCTAGAAAACGTAACCAAGTGAACACCGAATGAATTGCTTGTTATAAAATTTAAATAAATAACACTACTCCCAATTTCTACCAACAAGCACTAAACACCAATATACAAATAGCACTAAATGGAATACAAACACACAAAATTTAAATAATTTCAATAGGTTTTTACAATTTTTTCACTACAATAATGCAAGAGCTCTCTCAACAGCCAACCCTTCACAAGCGCATCCAACAATGTCTCTGCTGCATATGTCAGTATGGAGCAATAACACATCTTACACATAATACCTCTACACTTCCTTCTTTCAGATCAAGTTGCTAACACTATGGTAAAATGAATGTCATTGTATCCTTTTATTGATCTCTATATCCAATCTTACACGAGTCCACTTCCAGAGTACTTGAAACCTTCTACAATTTCCAGATCTTCTTCCTCAATATTTACAGTACCTTTACTTTCTCTTCCTCCTCTAGTCAACACCACTGTCTTGCTTTTCTCTATGCTTATTTTCATTCCATACTAACCAATATACTCACTCAACATGTACAACTGACCTTGTACTTCCTTTCCATTTGTTCCCCACACTGTAATCAGTGGCAGCTGGGGGTTTAAAAGTTCAGTGGTGCACAATTTTTACCAATGATATAATATGATTACAGGCTAATTTTCAAATCTAGATAAATCAACAATACTTTTTTATTATTAAAAATAAAACAAACATTTTACATTTCTATTTTCAGGAATATTACTATAACGCATTAACATTTTTTCATTTAACAAAGCTCACGACTATACTGAAAGAAATGGCGGTGTTTATTATCAAATTTAGAGACATTAATTATATATCCAGCCACGGCCGACTTGATGCGTCGCTCTAGCCAGGACAAATAGATCTAGCTAGCTCGTTACGGAGCGCAGCGAGGGATCCAACCGGACGTGATCCAGCAGATGAACTTCCATCCGGTGTCGCTAGATGACACTCCAGTTCTATAACAGAATCTCACATTGAGCAGCAACAGTCTCTAGCAACTTCGCTAGTAGTTGGTTACGTAGGAGCACGGCCGATTTGATGCGTCGCTCTAGGCAGCCCCTTAGCGCAGCGAGGGATCCAGTCGGCCGTGGTAGGAGGAGCTAGGTTGATAAACCTCCATTTAAGCAATGTATAAGAAGTCCGCCTATCTTTTCCTCTCCCCGCGCACCCCTCGAGCAGCCCAAGTTTCATCCTAACTCAGGTTGACTTCCCTCTGCAAACTTTTCGGCTCCTGCAGTGGACATCTAAGAGTACCGGCTTGTAAAGTACCCTGTAGTCAATATTTGCTCTTTCAAGCTCTTGAAAGGTTTGTCTTGTTGAATGAAAATACAGTACAGTAGTTGAGTAATCCAAATGATAAAACTTTACCTAAAATAAACATAAAAATTTAATGGGGGTAGCGCAAACCTGCAACCTTATGGAGAAACTGTTGTGTGTGTCCTCCGCATCGCAAGCTCTGCGCCTACAAGCTCCGCAACCCGCCGCAGCACCGAAGTTTCTAGCAGCTACGAGGTGTCTTAACTGCACCTGGCACGCTCACCGATGACGTCAGCCAGCGATATATAAGGAGCTTCGTTCCGAGCCTCTCCAGGACTACCCCAATGTTCGACGACCAGACCACACCGCAAGTCAGACATGGAGGCATTCCTCTTAAAAACGTGTTTTGAACAGGTGGACAAAGTGCTGGCCGAGAGGTTTCACCTCTGAACATTGCCTCATTATCCTGATCCCCGTAGCCACATCGAGCCCCGAGTATAGCATTCTGCTACTCCCTTTAGTCCTCACCAGTGCTCCGACATCCACCTTAGCATTCTGCTATTTGAATAAATTAATGCAAGTTCCTTGCAAGTATAAACCTAGTACCAGCATTCTGCCTCTCTCTACAAGTTATGCTTGTAATTTCACAGAAGATAGTTTTCGACTATCAGGACAATTTATTAGTGAAACAGACTATCTCCTCAAGACAGAACTAAGTGTATATAGAACTCTCTTATTGTATAATTGTACATATGCAACAGACATTCAATTTAAGATTTAATTTCAACATTAACTGCATGCATTCAAACAAGTTTCAAGAAGAATTCAATTTTATTTCTTATACATATTGTATCAAATCATTGAACTTTATGTTGTGTCACTGTATATCAAGTTCCTTGTATACAACAGAAACCACCCCTGACTTTGTCACCTGAAGTTGCATTTATTCAATCATTTGTTTCACAAACCCTTACTACTTCACGACTTCCTATACTTTTGCTATGGTGATGCTTTTGTATGCCTTGTCTAAATTAAGAAATGTCACCCCCATTTCTCTTCCATGTTCCCCTTGCTTTTCCATCAGCTATCTCATACTGAAGAGCTGGGGTCTAGTGTTGATCCTCCATTTCTAAAGCCATACTGCACATCATCTTACCACCTTTCTCATCATTTTCCTATTAAGTATCCTTTAAAATATTTTTGCTATTTGTGATATGAGCGCAATTTGTCGATAATTAAAACATACCTTCTAGCCACCCTTTCCACATAGTTAATAAAAACTGAATATTTAAGTGCTAAAGTTATAATGAAATGAAAAAAACAACATATTTTTAAACAAAAATGATTAATATTTTTATTATTGATATATGAAGTAAATATAAAATAATATCAAAATAAAATAATGTAACAACATTAATGAGGTTTTACACAGTCTGTTTACAGAGAAAAAATGCATAAATTACAAAGCTCCACAAATATCGGTCACTAGCTTTTGTCTCTACAAAATCAGTTATTCTATTCTTTGTAGTTGGGGCGCAATACTGGATTTTGGAACGAAATTCTGATCATCAAAAAATTTTCCAATATGATCTGGCCTGGACCCAAATAGTTTGGATTAGTCAGACTCTACTCTATTATTATTCTCTTACTCCAGTCATCTGGCACGTATTTTTCTTTTCAAATACCTCTAAATAGCCTATAAAGTCAATGTAGACCGTCAGGTCCTGCTGGTGTTATAATTTCCACACATAATTCATTCATTCCTTTCCCACGTTCATTTGTTTAACTGCACTTCAACCTCTTCAACAGTGATATAATTTACAGCTTCTGTAGCCTTGCACTGTTACTCTATCATATTGTCTAAACCAATTCTCACATTCAGAAATCCATTGAATTAATCTTTTCACACCATAATGTCATTTGCAGACATCACCTTCGGCTCACCATCTCCATACTTTTCCTTCGTCTCCATCACAATTTCATCCATTACCATTATGAACAACAATGGTAACAGCTCTCTTCCCCTTCTTGGTCCTGTTACATTCCAAATTATGTAAGAATTAAAAAAAAAAAAAAAAAAAAAAAAAAAAAAAAAAAAAAAAAACCACTCCCAAACTCTGCTCACTAATTTCAGGTAGTGTTCAAATAATCACAAATAAGTCATTGTATCAGATGAAATGTTCATGATCACAATCTCAAAATCTCCTTCAGTAGCAATATTTCTTAAGATTCTATTTACATCTTTCAAATCAAGAAGCTAAATGTACAGCCCATAAGTAATTCTCAGAATGAAATGCAGGTGAATTCAAATGAACACCAGAACAAAAAAGACTTTATAAGGTAGGAAAGGCTCTCATCCATTTTGGACTTATATTGCACTTCCTGCTGCTGAGAATGCTCCAGATTCTGCTGAAGCTACTGGATCTTCATATGACTTATAATCTGTACAAATATACAAACAATGGATTTGTATCAATGCCAAAAAAAATCTGGTTAACTTTCACCTTTAAATAAGGAAACTGAAGTAAACAAATGAGCGGCCTGTAGCACTATATATTATACACTTTGAAAAATGAAAGTCACCTTAAAACCATGAAATGATCAAAATATATACAACAGAAAATATCAGACTCTCCCTATTTTTGAGAGGAGCAGGTTATTGTATGGATTAATAGCAATGAGCAAATTGAGGGGAATCTAAGACAAGATCTCAATCAAAAGATGTACACTGCACACTACTGTTATCTGAATCTCAACATTCATTTTCTTGATGGAGTTCAAATTTACAATTTGCTTTATCTCACTGTGCATTTCTGAATCAATCAGAAAGTTTTCATCTAATAGGCGCACACTAATGTATAAGACTGGTGATCAGTAGGGCCCGAATTCTTATGTAACATCGAAGTGCGAAATATGCAGAGATGCCAACTTTCAAGAAAGGCAATTCGTAATGCAGCCGTTAGGGCACATTGGGCGGGGGGGAGTGGCGGCCATATAATTCTTTTTTTTTCCGAGATCTTACTAACTTATATATCATTGAAAAATAAATGAGCAACATACAATTCAACCAGATGTAACATATTGAAAGACTGGCATATAAAGAGTGTATGACTTTTACCCGAGAAAGTAACAGGTGATCTGCACTACATATCTGAGCGGAGGTTGAAGGATCATTTCTTTTGTTGAGTACTGTAGTTGCTCCCTTAGCAGCTTGTATTCCTGTTTGCTAAACATACGCTGGTGTCATGCTTTTTCTTTCGATATCATGTGCATCCTTTGCACTAACAGAACACTTAACAGTTCGGTGTTCATATTAGCACGGAATTAAGTCTCGTTCTTCCTCATGCGCATCTGAAAATTTGCGACTACATACACCACAAAACACGCGTGAATGAGATTTTGAGGAACACAGTAAAGAGGGCCATTCTTTTGAGTATTCCTCTCTAATTTTTTAACTATTTTTGGTTTATTACTAGCGTTACTAGTCACGGTAACACCACATGTATTTTCCTGCACACGAAATCGCTTCATTATTTCAAACCTTTCGCATTTCGTATCACATATCCTAGAAGAGCAATATATGTAAATCTGGCAACTAAAATTGCAATAAATACTTCAACAGTCACGCACACAGTATTCACAATGAAACGAAGTTTGTCACCACTTTGCCACTAAAACAAAAACAGAAGAACTCGCATACTTGCATGGAAGTCAGATCATATGACGAACAAAGACAACAACTTCGCAAGATATACCACTTCACAGGTGCCTATTTTTCTGGTACTGGAAGCACACACTGTATTCGGTGCGAGAAACTCGAAATATTCTTAAACGAGGGACAGGAAAGGGGTATAAATGAAATGACGTATGGCTTTTAGTCCCGGGAGTGTCCAAGGACATGTTCGGCTCGCCAGGTTCAGGTCTTTTGATTTGACACCCGTAGGTGACCTGCATGTCGTAATGAGGATGAAATGATGATGAAGACGGCACATACACCCAGCCCTCATGCCAGCGAAATTAACCAATGATGGTTAAAATTCCCGACCCTGCCGGGAATCGAACCCGGGAACCCTGTGACCAATGGCCAGCACGCTAACCATTTAGCCATGGAGCCGGAAGGGGTTATATTCCTTGTGTAACCTTTAACACTTCATATACATAGATTTTAAGAAAATCAACAAAAAATCGTAATTTGTGGCATGCGATTCGTAAAGGCGTAATTATGATGAGTAATTCATAATTATCACGACTGCATCATAATAGTTGGCATCTCTGAATATGTACACAAAAATGTAGTAAATATCAGAGAAATATGTAATAGTATTAATGCACTAAATTGACAAAAATGTTCATATAAATCTTTTATTATGGGTTATGATTATGATATAATAAAATTGTTTTAAATACCTCCGTATTTTATGACAAAGTCATTGTTGATGCTTTAGATAATTCATATACCTATTCTACTGACATCCAAATTTTGACAGTATTAAATCAAGTCCGCCTCTGTGGTGCAGTGGTTAGTGTGATTAGCTGCCTCTCCCGGAGGCCCGGGTTTCATTCCCAACTCTGCCAAGAAATTTGAAAAGTAGTACGAGGGCTGGAAGGGAGTCTACACAGCCTCAGGAGGTCAACTGAGTAGAGGGGGGTTCCATTCCCACCTCAGCCATCCTCAAAGTGGTCTTCCGTGGTTTCCCCACTTCTCCTCCAGGCAAATGCCAGGATGGTACCTAACTTAGGGTCACGGCTTTGTCTATCCCTTCCAATCTTCCCATCCTCCCACACGGCTCCTGCTCAGCACAGCAGGTGAGGCCGCCTGGGCGAGGTACTGGTCCTCCTCCGCAGTTGTATCCCCAGACCCAAAGTCTCACACTCCAGGACACTGCCCCTGAGGCGGTAGAGGTGGGGTCCCTTGCTGAGTCCTTGCTGGAGGGTAAACAGATTAAGAAAGAAAGATTAAATAATCAAATTAAAGATATAATCAAAATAATTCAAATATTTATAAATACGAAGGTCGATCAAATATAAACGGGATTTTTGTTCCTGAACATCAACAGTTGGTAGGACTGGCCCTGCGCTTCTGCTATGCTTAGGCAGGACCATTAGGAGTGGGGAGAGAGTGCTGTTAGATACTTACCGCCATTTCGTCAGTAGCGCTCACGATGTCGGAGCAACAGGTGCACCCCTCCACTGCGCAACGCATAATTATAAAATTTCTTGCTTGTGAAGGAGTTACAAGAGCGTAAATTTTCCAGAGATTGACTGCACAGTTCGGTGATCAAACATTGTCAAGGACACGTGTGTGAGGAATGGCGAAGGAAAGAGTAGGCAGCACCAATGAAAGCCAAGACTCTACTGTCAGCTTGCAAGGTTCCTGCAACCGTTTTTTTCGATTGGCAAGGCATTTTGCTGATTAATTTTTTGCATGAGTGATGCACAATCAATGCTGCTTACTACTGCAAGCTGTTGAACAAGGCGAGGGTTGCATATCGCCGCAAAAGACGAGACCAACCAATTCAACAATGCATGGCCCCATACTGCAGCTCTGTCTCCAAGCTACAGGAAATGCACTGGACTACACTTGATCATCCTCCTTACAGCCTGGACTTATCGCCCTGCACTTTCCATTTGTTTGGACCACTTAAATAAGCTCTAGGAGGGCAACAATTTGAAGATGACGAGAGTTTGGAAGACTTCATGCGCAACTGGCTGGTGACATGACCCTATTCTTTTTACGATGAGGGCATCAAAAAGATGAAACAATGAAACAAAGATGAAACAAAGGAAACAATGTGGAAAAATAAATCGTAATTGCCTTGTGTTTTTCAATAAATGAATTTAAATAAATAAAATCTTGTTTATATTTGATCCCCCCTCGTGATGTTATCCACTGTAAATCGCAGAGTATATTACACAATGTATTGTAGCTAATTTCCTGTTGCCTTTTTACAGTGAAAAATGAAACAAATAAAGGTTTCTAAATTCAGTTAGTCTGTCTTTAAACCTCTTTTAACCCACGAGGGGTTGAGGACAGTCGATTTGACCAGAGAGTATAAAATACCAGTTTTTGTATCAAAACGCATTGTGTCTTTAAGGAAAAACATGTCCATGAAATGAAATACCAGTTTTTCTTGCAAATCACACTGTATTGTGTAAGAAAAGTATATCCATGAAAAAAAAAAAACCAACACTAGCTTTTATAGCAAACCAAGCTGTATTATTAAAAGAAAGCATATCCATGAAACAAAATACCAGTTTTTATATCAAAACTCAATGCATTATTAATGAAAAATACATCCATAAAACAAATTACCAATTTTCTTCCAAAATGCATTGTATTGTTAAGTAAAAATATATCCATGATACAAAATACACAGCAAAACACGTTATGTTATTAAACAAAAGCATATCTATGAAACAAAATACTATTTAAAAAAATACAAAACACATTGTATTATTAAAGAAAAATATATCTGTAAAACTAAATACTGGTTTTTGTAGCAAAACACATTGTATTATTGAAGAGAAATATATCCATGAAACCCACAAAACACTTCTATACTGACAACAATGACCGTGGACGGCAAACGTCAGGAATTGCGCATGGTGTAAAGGACCCTGTAATAAGGTAAAGCCATGAGTCGCGCACGGTGGAAACGACCAGGCTTATGGAAAAAGCTTTCCACTGACTGACTGGGGATGAAAGTGGCGAACAGTGAACATAAGCGCGTGTAGTGGGAAAGTCCATTGATAAGTACAGGAAGGGGTGAAGCTTTATAGCGTGAAATTATTTTGAAAGAATAAAAAATGTATGCGCCTGGTCTAAAAGACCATGGCATGAACCCTCGCAGGTTAAGTAACACAAATAGTAGGGCAACTTTTTAAAAATCGCAATGTACATGGCAATTTCTTTTTCGAGATGCGCAGTGTGTCACCAAGTACTTCTCCGTGCTTTCTATTGTGATTTGGCTCTGCTCCGATAAAATTATCTCCTATGCTGAGAAGAACCGTTCAACATCGCAAGAAGTCACAGGTGCATATTTTAACACGTTGAGTGCCAGACCAATTTTCAAAGGATTGCCGTCTAGTGCCGTGAGCTAATAACATCGAGTTACTCTCTGGTGCCAAAACGTTCACAGGCTTAACCAAGCAAATGATCGCTGAAATGAGGATGTATTTATGATATAATGGTTAACTTATTATGTATATTAGGTAAAATATTGCGACCCCATATGGGGTCGCATTGGTCATTACGAACTGTACACGTAAACGCGCACCCATATGGGGTCGTACTTATACAGTAGTTACTCTCCCGACGCTCGGTCATACTTACCTTTTCGTTTGCAGGGACGCGTTATATGCTGTTGATTATGAGAGATGCGTTACGTTGTTCATCCTGGAGCCCTAAAAATGTACGATCCCCCATTTTAGGCCAGGAAATGTTTGTAAATGACGATCTTCCGATTTTAGGTTAGGAAATTTTCGTATAGAATGTAGTTATATAAAGTAGTGAAAATCATATGAATTTGGTAAATTAAGATGTAACAGAATAATATTATAAGGAGAATTAATAGTTACAGAATACTGAACAAGTACATAATTTTGTTTGTATAACTTTTAATTTGAGTAAGAGAACCTAGCAGCGATGATTGTGCAAAATGGGAAACCAGTGACTACTGTATATTGTTGAAGACGGTCATAATTGTTGCAACAGCTGGCTTGGAAACCCGGAGTACAGTGGTGATGTGTATGCTGAAGACAGTAGATCATCATTGTGGATGAACGTGCGAGATCGCTGGTTGCTCTGTACTGGGTCCAAAATCACTGTACCTGTACACTTCGTCTACATCATCATTGTCCGACTTGCTCGATATATCGTCCAGACTATCTGCACTAAGTCTTTTACTGCTCGATTTACTCGTAACGACTTAAAAAAGAAACGGAAACTCGCCGCACTGCACACTTACATAAACAATCCGTGCGCGAGATAGACAATGACTGTCACCCTACAAAACACTCTTGACGTACCCATATGGGGTCGCGCCAAATCAGGAATTGAGGAATGGAAGATGAACTATGCATGTACTTAAATACACGACCAACAGATGGCAGGAAGGGACTATATACAGCTTCAAAACACATACTTACTGCGCACCCAAATGGGTTCGCACAGTTCTCGATTTAGAACGAACGTACAACCCCATATGGGGACGTGAAGTTCAAAAACTTGACTACTCTCACGTATCCAAATGGGGTCGCTTGGCACTCAACGTGTTAAAAGATAAAACCTGCTGGGTGAATTATCTTCCTGGGGCTCTCCTTGCTCACCAATAATGATCTTGCAAACAGGGAGAAAATTTGAATAATCTATATTTCATTTCAAGACTGCATGGAGTTTGTTAGAAATTCTGACCAATGAAACACACCTAGCCATCTCAAATTCCAAGAAAGAGATAGTGATTTTGTATGCAATTGAGGCACCCAGGACTACTGTATTTCACAGAAAACAGGTTAAATATCTCAATTTCAAAGGAATTTTAAAGCCAAGTGTAGCAAATGATATATTGTTTATGAGATGAAATTCACCAATTATTTTACTAGTCTGAAAATTAAAGAAGCTGACACATTTTTTATATTAATTATCTACATATGTACAAAAACATTACATTCTTCACATTTTATGTAAAAATATTTAATATTACTAAGAATATGTAAAATGAACCACAATTCACCAACATTTTTCCAGTTGTCTACAAGTAAAGGAATGGAATATGTAATGACATGAAAATCCAGACCCCAGTGATCACATGGTGTTCATAATATTTTCACAAAGCAATAAGGCAGCTTTGATATTCTTCTCGTCAGAGCAAAAGCAGTATGTGGGTGTGGGTGTGTGTGTGTGTCTCTAGTAAATCGTCAACAGACATGTTCATAAGCTAATTTGATTCTCCATATGGGTGGTAGAATATAAGGGGCATACCAAAAGTAAGTTTAAAAGGCGTTTCTCATCTGTAAATGTGATGCCATGACGAATATAAGAACAATTGTGAGGAGTCCTCGAGTTCAAGCATGCCCCGTTAGGCAGCGCTAGATAGGACAAGCTCCACAGTACCGTGTTGTTTCCACAAAGACGCACACATGAAATGCTGTCAACTGTGTACACCATTTTATTTACAAACTATATGTTCATATTCTACACACACGCACTAATAAACTACCATCTTGAACAGTCAACTACTATGCTCTGGAAAAAATACAGTTACGAAGAATAAGAAAACGACTTCAGCAATAGCATGTCAAGGTACTACCAATCACAACATGAATTAAAATACTCGATTAACGACTTTCACTCATTAATCTTGTTAAACAACTGTTCTCAACCCTCAAGACTGCCTCTTTATATACGTTGCCTGGCCAGGCTTCTAGAAGAATATGACACACATACTTTCTCGTAATTTCGAGATTTTGCAATTACCTATTTACAATGAAAGGAATTTTCTGTAAATCTCTAGAGCCAAAAAGATACGTTATTCTGGACTATTGCCGTGTGTTGTACAATATGATATGATGTTGATTCCCATAGGGAACCTGAAATATTTGTTCCGAATGAGTAAATTGATAATACCAATATAGTTGCTCCGTTATTGGACATTATAAATTTTCCAGCTAACTCATTCCCAGTTGCCAGCGGTTTGCCCCAGTGTGCTAAGCTGGGCTCATCAGTTGGTAATTAGCACACCTACTAAGACGCATGGCTAGTGCATACCATGGAGGCCACTACGTAGGCTACTTGGAGCCACCGGCAGTGCCAATGCACTATGAGAGACTGTCTCATTTTCAAAAATTGATGCCTGCCTGGCAATGTCCAATAACGGACCAACTATATTGGTATTATAAATTTACTCATTCAGAACAAATATTTCATGTTCCCTATGGAAATCAACATCATTATCATCTGATGCCCAGGCAGGCATCAGTTTTTGGTAAAGAGAAAATGTCTCTCATAGTGCAGTGGCACTGCCGGTGGCTCCAAGTAGCCTATGCAGTGGCCTCCATGATATGCACTAGCCATGCGTCTTGGTAGGTGTGCTATTTACCAACTGATGAGCACAACTTAGCACACTGGGGCGAAATGCTGGTAACCAGGAATGAGTTAGCTGGAAAATTGGTAATGTCCAATAACGGACCAACTATATTGGTGTTGCACAATATTGCATTTGATTTATACATCATCTGTACAGGTAAATAATAAATTATATACTATTAAGTGTTCTTACATTAAATAAACTCATATTAATATATATATACAGCAGATGTTTCATGATATAACCTCACAAATAATACGATCATAAATTATACCGAACAAAGTCCGGACATTACTACATAAATAATACTAATAATAATAATAATAATAATAATAATAATACTCCTCATCGAGCTCGATACTTCCATAATTTACCCATGGGTTAGAGAATACTGTTTCCAATTATTATTATTATTATTATTATTATTATTATTATTATTATTATCATCCAATCTTCCTGTAACAGCTGCAGGTTGCCCAAGGACAAAGAGTACCTTAACAACAATAATGGATATAGATACAGTAGATAATGAGATCATATGATGTTAAGTGTAGGCAAAAGAGTGAGGCACATCCTCCTAGATTTCAATCTAGGCTTCGTTGGAGTGTGTCTGTGTAGTGGATGTAGCTCATTTTCTTCAACTTTTTTCCTTTCGGCATTTGCGGCTACTTCCCGGTGTATATCAGGAGGAGCAATTCCTGTCATACAATACAGTTTGTCAACTGGGGTTGGCTTCAAACATCCAGTAATTAGTCTCACAGTTTCATTAAGGGCCACATCTACTTGCTTTGCATGGGCGGATTTATACCACACTGGGCAGGCATATTCACCCGTGGAGAAGCAAAGTGCGATGGCAGAAGTACGGACCACTTGAGGTTCAGCACTCCAGTTACTACTAACAAGTTTCTGAATGATGCTGTTACGGGGTGACACCTTGTGTTTTGTGTTTAGGCAATGCTGTCAGTAGGTGAGGGACCCGTCTAAGGTAATTCCAAGGTATTTGGGTGTAAAACAGTGCTCCAACTTGGTGCCTTCCCAAATCACTTTCAGTTTTCTTCCTGCCTGTCTGTTTCAAAGATGGAAAGCACTGACCCGAGTCTGTTGTGGGTTTGGCTTCAGGTGGTTCTTGTTGTTGTAGCCAGAAAAGGTTTCTAGAGCTCCTGTAAGCATCTGTTCTGCTTCTTCAAAATCACTTGTCTGTACTGTTAAACCAAGGTCATTGGCATATATGAAACTTTTGGTTGCATGAGGTCTGGGCTGATCACTTGTATAGATGTTAACGAGTATTGGTGACAATACACTCCCTTGGGGTAAGCCATTCCTTTGGGTTCTCCAACGGCTCTGACTTCCTTGGAATTCAATGTAGAATCTTCGGTTGTGCAATAAGGTGGCAATTATTCTAGTGAAACCAAAGTCCAGGGTCAAGCTGTAGATCTTGTGAAGCATTATGCAGTGTTGGACTGTATCATAAGCTGATGAGAGATCAATAAATGCCACTCCAGTGATCTGGCCCTTCTCAAACCCATCCTCTGTGTGTTGTGTTAAGTGAGTTATTTGTGCTGTACAATTTATCTGGGGTCTGAAGCCTGCCTGTTCAGGTGCACTCCCACTTTAGGTTGATATTCAATTGTTTAATACCATACCAGACTATTTCATAAACTGGAGTTACTGACAGTCATCTAACACCGGTTATAACCGGAAATTTTTGTAAACAATTTAATGATGCTGACATTGTATTCGTTTTTATATTCAAGAAAAATATTCTAATAATGTCGTACTCGTACAGTAGGCTACTAATGGAAACATTGCTTCAATTTCCAATATGGTTACGCTTACCCTAGTTTTAGGTATGTTTCCATTACACTAATCGTCATCATCATCATCATCATCATGAGTGGCGACTACCTACTTTTGCCACCCCTTGTACGGTACCTTAGGAATTTGGCCTCGGCAGTGACCATAAGGGAAAGCACGTTCTGGAGATATTTTCATTTTCACCACACCTCTAGCGAATCTCAACCCCTGAACCAAGGTCTTGTTTGCTGACAGGTAAGACATTAGTCCCGTACGGTCGTGCTTACAAAGTGGATTATTTATTGTGCTCTCACCTAATTTTACGTTGTTTCATCTTACCACAATCTTTGTTCGTGCTGCGAAATGCTATAGCCCTTTCAGACCGAGTACGCACAATTGTGCGGGTTCGTATTTTAGTTATCCCTGACCGTATTTGTTGTTTTTTCGGCGCTACACTGGACTGCAGTGATTGTGCAGGACACGTGGCATGTATTTCAATTGATTTTAGTATGCCCTTGACTGCCAGGGCGAAGGAAGAAGAGTTTAAAAAGCACAGTTGATCGGCGAGATGGCAGGAAGCAGTAGTGCCGAAAGTAAGTATTTTTTTACTGCGTTTATATTAATCTAGAAGCTTTACTGAATACCGGAATATATTCAATGAAGTGTGTACATTGGTTAGTGAACGTAAATTTTGAAGCTACACCATCGTACGTGATACGAGGTTTTGAATTTTGATACGCACAATTGTGTGGGTCCTGTTTTTCGGATGTTAGTTTTTATTTTGTAAAATAAACTATTAATATGTGTACTGAGGAGCATTTTAGTCAGTTCTTGACGTACAAACAAAAATTCACACCTCCAGTTTTCTTTCCGGTCTGAAAGGGGTATATTGTTACTTTTAAGGCATGCAATAATATGGTGGCTAATTTCTTGTGAACAAAGTGACGATTGCTATAATAGAACGGCAGCCTGCCATTGTTCTTGTACAATAGGTTCTTAATTTGTAGTGTTAAATCATCTACAATCGAATCATTGTATAATACGAAGGGTGTACTAAATTGTTTTACACTTTATTTTTTCCTACCCAAATGAATACATTATACATCAGCTGTTACGTCCACCTTTTCAACATAATCTCCTTGTAACTGTATGAATTCTTGCCATCGATGTGTCAGTCCCTCCAGACCTTCCTGAAACCATTCTTTCGGAGTGCTGCGTACCCATGCCTTGACAGCTGTGTCCAGTTCTGCAAAATCCGCAAAACGGCGACCACGCAGAAGTTTCTTCATGTTCCCTTGTTCTTTGGCGGTGGACTGCCCCTAAGCTTCCACTGTATCGATTGTTGTTTTGTTTGTGGCTCATAGTAATGGAGCCATGTCTCATTACCAGTCACAAGTCTAGCCATGAAGTCGGCTGGATCTTGATCATGGCGTTGCAAAAGTTCTCTGCACACATCCACACACCTCTGCTTTTCGTCTGCACCTGAATGACTCCTTCCCCAACTGTAATTAGCCGGGCACGATCCGCTGCAGGGTGTTCCGGCTAATTCCCGTGGCTGCCTCCATTTCCGTAAATGTGGTGCATTTGTTTCCTTGGATGGCCTGTTCGACCCAGGCAATGTTAGCTGGTGTTGACACTGTCACATTCCGTCCAGAACTGCTTCCCTTGTCCACCAATGTGCGCCCTGTTTTCCAACCTTCTACCCAGTTGTAAACTGTTTTCTGTGACGGCGCATGTTCTCCACAGACTGCCACCACGTGCCGATGAACTAAGTCACATAGCGCTGTCTCTGACGGTTGCTTTCCATGTTGTCTGCTCCTACGCTGACAGTGTTATGAAATGGCTATGACGAGTGCATTCGTTGGCCCCTGTGTGTGTGCTGCTACCAAACGGTAGAACAAGACAATAGTTACATGACACCACCTTCAAAAGTGAAATGTGAACCATACCCGGACGTACAAAAAATAAAGTATAAAACAATACAGTATGCCCCTCGTAGTTCCTTGATTCTGTGATGTTTCTGTTCTTATCGAAGTGGCTATTATAGTGAGAAGTGATTTAGTAATTTTTATCTACTTAACTTAGCGGTAAAATAAAACGATTTAGCAACTTTTATGCATTAGGAATGGATATAAGACAGCCTTTCAAAAGGCTTAACTTAGTGACTTAAGTGAAGGGGTTGGAAGTTCTGAGGAAATAAGGGCGTCAAGTAACAGTGTTGAACAGAACAAATGTGCAGTGTTCGCGAAATGGAATCTTCACAAGATATAGAACAATGCTGTGATAAAGCAGAACTTCAAGGGGGGGGATTGTTAACGAAGTGTTTCTGAAAGATGAAAGTGACATAAAAGACACTAGCATGTTCTTAATGCAGGAAAATATATGCAACACTCTTAAGTACGAATTATTGTTAAAACCATGGGTTCCACAAGTAACCTATGATTTTCAAGGTGATTTGCAAGCTGGAACCAGCCGCGCTTTCAGTCACCAGTGGTTGAAGGATTATTCTACGTGGCGATGCTATTGTCATGTACTGAAGGGCGCTTTATGCTGAATGTGTGTTCTGTTTAAGCCAAGCTTTAAAAGAGGTCTTCAAGGATCATTCATTTCAAAACCTTTCACAAAATAATGACTTCAATGCCAGCGCCAAAGACCATATAAAATCAAATTGGCATAGAGAATCATCAGAAAAGGCAAAAAACTTGTCGATATCTATGAAGGAAGGCAACTCGCGGTAGCTGATCAAATCAATAGTAGTCTCCACCATCAGATTGAACAAAATAGAAAGAAGATGGAACCAATTTTTCAACTATCATTTTCTGTGGCACCCATAATATCTCACTTAGAGGGAAAATGTCAGACAGCGGAATTTTCCATGATTTATTGGAATTCCGCCTGGAGGGGGGAGATGCTCTACTACAAGAAACTCAAATTCTGCAAAAAAAAAAAAAAAAGCAGCCAAGTACGCTTCTCTTCAAGTTCAAAATGAAATGATAGGATTTTGTGAACAGGAATTATGAGAGATGTTGGTTACGGAAGCAAATTCATGCAATGCCTTCTCTATTACTGCTGGCGAGACAGCTGATATATATCTGGAACCGAGCAACTGTCTATTGGAATTCAATGTGTCAAGAATACATCTAGTGATGATTTGAAAGTATGTGAATAAATCCTTGGGTTTCAGCCTTTGGAAGAAATGAATGCAAAGTCAACTGCAAACTAAATTTCAAATTTTTTAACAAGTTCTGGTCTGGATTTAACCAAACTATGTGGTCAAGGATACAATGGTTGTGCTACTACTATGGCAGGACGTGAAGGTGGAGTTGCAAAATTAATACAAGATAGGTACCAAAAGGCTATTTTCTGTCCTGTGCTAGTCATAAACTTAACCTGGTAATAAACAACCTCAATGAACTCTCTGTTGTGAATAATGCAGCAGGTACCATCAAGGAAATAATTAACTTTTTTCGTGAAAGTCCACTCCAAAGAAAGCAGATCTGCAACTTACCTCTTTTCTGTGAAGTTTGAAGTTAGTTGTTGCTTCTGGACCTTTATAAAAAGCAACAATCAGATGTAATTACCCACTTTCAAAGAATAATGGTAATGCTGAGGAAGCAGCTTTTAATAGTGGATTTGAAATAACGCTCCCTCGCCTCGCTGCCAACCAGTGTCCCAGGACGAACCAGAGTGAAACTAGGACTAAGGACTATTACAGAGTTTCAATCTACGTTCCCTACATGGACTCACTGATACAGTCTCTAGAATCACGTTTTGGAGAACAAAACAAGACCATACCGATGCTGTATTCTCACCATCCTTGTGTTATGAAAACATTAAGAAAGGAAGATTTTTGCATTCTATGAAAGTTGTTCCTAATATCTACAAAATAGACAGGTTAATAGTGGACGCAGAATTGTGGTATGACATGTGGCAAACCAAGGACTAATAATAATAATAATAATAATAATAATAATAATAATAATAATAATAATAATAATAATAATAATAATAATAATAATCGTATGGCCTCAGCTACCGTGTGCAGACATTACAATTTGACGCTATCTGGCTGTCTGCTCGTCAATTTCGACGTTCCGTTTTACTCTAGGCCCACTAGATAGCAGACCAAGCAAACTGAAACTCTCTTGGGCGTCTATGGCTGAGATTTAATTAATTTTGTTGGGTAAACACCAAATGTGTCACCAGAGATCTTTTACATGCCGACATCATATGACATGGAGTGTCTAATGGACTTTTTCCGCCCTTCAAAAATCCGACTACCTCTGCCGGGTTTGAACCCGCTATCTTGGGATCCGGAGGCCGACACTACCACTGATCCACAGAGGCAGGACTGTAAACCAGATATGAATTTCCTGGAAATTTTAAAAGTAAGGATTTTTACCCAAGCGTAGGTGTTGTTTCAGAAATTTGTATTTCCCTGCCTGCGACAACGTGCACAGCGGAGAGGAGTTTCAGCACACTTCGTAAGAGGAAATCTTGGCTTAGATCAACAAAGACAAACGATCGACTTAGTGGGCTTTGCATGATGTTTTTGCACTGTGAAAGAGTGGCAGAGGACAAAGAGAAGTTTATTAAAAACGTTCTCACATGATTTTCTAGAGAAGCTCCTAGAAGAGTGCAACTTCTCTTACCCGATTCTGATGTTTAAGAACATCATATGTAAAAAAAAAAAAAAAAAAAAAAAAAAAAAAAAAAAAAAAAAAAAAAAAAAATCCTATAAACAATTTTTGTCAAGTTTAAGCGTGGTTTACGTCAATTTATATAAATATAATGGATAATATTTGTCAAGTGATAGATATGTTTTGATTGAATGAATGTGTGTGCTGGATATTGTATTATAATTTAAGCCTTCATATTCGTAATGCTGCTAAATCAGTACATTTTTTAATTCATACTTTTTCCTTCTCATTCAAAGTAGACAGAACATTTGCCTACCCAGTGCTTTTTACCACTGCTGTGAAACTAAGTGCTGAAGAAATAAAATGAACATTACAAAGTTTGTCACTTCATATAAGTGTTTCACTATTCTAACAAGAGCACTGCAAGATATTCAAGATTGGCTGTGAAGAAGAGGAAAAAGGTGGTGATTCACTGTAATGGTGAGTACAAAACTAAAAAAGTAAAACCATTTGGAAACTTTAGTTTTAAGTAACTGACAAATTATTCCATTGTGTGTGCTATTGGAATAATTATCCAGGTTGAGTTTAGGGATATGTCTACAGTTTAATTTAACATAGTGACTTGGAGTTATCTTAAAATATATCCACGTGTTTAGAAAATCGGCCAACTGGGTTAACATTACCATATTATTTGTAACCATTTTAGGAACTGAACCTTTGATAATGAATCACAAAAGAGGGAAAACAAACTTTTGTGGCCAAAATCTCTGAACTAAAGGCTAAATATACATCCATTCTGGCCATAAAGTAGCCAACAGTTTCAGAGCAGCGAAGTGCTGCATTTAACAAAGCAAGTAAGTAATGTAATGAAAATGGGGGTAGGGGGTGGGGGTGGTGGTTTGAGTATCATCATCATCTAGGTAGGTAATGAAATGAAATAATGTATCCTCTTTATAGCAGTGAAGTTGATCTGGAAAAATGTTAATGCCCCCCCTCCCCCCAGAAAAGATCCTGCAGGTGCCCATGGCAAACAACCTCACTCTCCTTTCCCTACTATGCCTCTGCAGTATGCCTACGCTGCCTGTGAAATCTGATGGAATTGTTACAGATCCAACCAAACTTCGGGCTGAAAACTCAAAACTAAACCTACCTGATGGAAAAAACAACAGCTGTAGATCTTTTCTGAATAGGTTTCAAATATGGTTAAACAGAATGCAACAGTACTGCAATGTTGCACAGTAAAAAACAAACACACTTAAAAAACTACACAATGGAAACAATCCCAGTTAAAAATGTATTGTTTGGATATCTGGGTCAGAAATTTTCTGCCTAAGGGCATTTTGGGGCAAATAAAGTAAAATGACAATATTTCAGCTTAATGCGAGTAATATTTACACCAGTAAAGCCTCCACAGAGCATGAGACTATGGCAGTATACACAGCCAACACCATAAACCATTCTGTAGACTATTTTATGAGTTTGCTTCCTTGGACCATACAGTAGGTGGGAATGACAGTCTCTCTCTTTCTTTCTGTATTTTTTTTTTTTTTTTAATTTCTGCAACGGAGTGAAGAATGGGTTCATTTCAGACTATAGTGGTAAATCCCAATAATTACCACTATCTGTCTTTCAATAGGTCCAATCATGACTTTGACCTCCATTTACATGGAGGTCCAATGCCATGAACTTCCAGGGATGATTTCAGTGGTGGTTTCCCGTTGCCTTCCACTGACTTCCAAAACATGTCTGATTACCGACCCAGTTTCTCAGTGGGGTAGAATACCTACCCTGCACTGAGTTGCTTAGTTTATTTAATATGTAGGTAGGAATTTGGAGAATTAGGGTGTGAAAAGCAGATGTTCACATCACACCTCACTTTTTTCCCTTTTTGCCAGAGTCTCAAGATGGTCACATACACTCTTCCCAGGTCATGAAAGAGCTCAAAATATGTCATAAAAATTATACATTATGTGCTCTTACCAAGAGATGGCAGTAAGTGTAGAATGTATGGATCAGATCTACTGAAAAAGTATACATACAGTACATTTAAAAATAATTGAATGAGTATATCAATTTCTGTAATTTAGATTATTTTAATATTGATTTTGAATTTCTCTCTCTCTAAATAAAATTATCATCTTGCCTGTACACTCTGATTTTTTCCCCTCATACTGCGTTTTTATCTGGTATTATATAATACAGAAAAGTCAAAAGTAGGTTCGGTTCAATTTTCATCTGCGTATCTGTCTGTCTTTGTGTCAACATCACAAGAAAGCAACTTTAACAGAATTTCTCAAAACGTGGTAGTTCAGGGATAGCCCAAGTGTGTGCTAGGCTATATATTATTAGATTATTATACAGTAGAGTAGCAATGTTAAGGGGACCAAGATCATTCCATTAATATCAGCAGTCTCAAAAAACAATAAATATTAAGAGTGGGGTAAATTCGTAATGCAGCCGTTAGGGCACGGAGGGAGGGGGGTAGAATTTTTTTCCCCCGAGATCCTATTAACTTACATATCATTGAAAAATCAATGAACAACCTTCAATTCAACCAGATGTAACATATTCAAAGACTGGCACATAAAGAGTGTATGATTCTTACCTGCTAAAGTAACAGGTGATCTGCAATACATATCTGAGTGGAGGTTGAAGGATCATGTCTTTTGTTGAGTACTGTAGTTGCTCCCTTGGCAGCTTGTATTCCTGTTTGGTAAACGTACACCGGTGACATGCTTTTTCTTTTGATATCATGTGCATCCTCTGCACTAACAGAGCACTTAACAGTTCGGAGTTCATATTAGCACGGAATTCAGTCTTGTTCTTCCTCATCATGCGCATCAGAAAAATCGCGACTACACACACTACAAAACATGTGTGAATGAGATTTTGAGGAAGGCAGTAAACAGGGCCATTCTTTCGAGTATTCCTCCCTAAATTTTCGAAATATTTTTGGTTTATTACTAGCGTCACTAGTAACGGTAACGTCATCACACGTATTTTCCTGCACAAGAAATCGCTTCATTATTTCAAAACTTTCGCATCACTAAATTTTACACTATCGAGATTCTTTCACCGTTTTGATACTTTATTTTGCCTTTTGGCAAATTTTTTATTTATATGTCAACAGTACATGTTTCGTTCCTTATTTAGGAACATCCTCAGCTGTTATAGTGGCTTAGGTGAATGGTTAAGATTTTAAACACATAGATTTACAAATACATTGATTCACTTAAAAACTAAATACGAATTAAGATAGATGATATTAAAGACAATGTGGGGTTAGTGTGTTACTGGTATGAGAGCAGATGATTACATGGTTGATTGACTTAAAACTATGTCTATTCATTAGAATAATTGTTCAAAAATTTTTTCACTTTGTTACATAAAAAGTCTGTATGCAATTAAAAATTTTAAAAAAATGTTTAACTTCATAACATTGTTCGAATTGTTGAAAGTTTTTCTTCCTTTCCTTCCAGGTAAGTTGTTGTATGTTGTGTGCTTGCTTATAGTGCTTTTGATTGAGTCTAATGTGGAAACTTTGGAGCTGATTGCTGACGCAAAGCAGCATCAAACGTCCCTCCAGGGTCACAGAATCAGAATTCAGCTATAGCAAGAAATTTGAAACGAGGCTCCCTTCACATTAATAGATCCTGGAATTTTCTTGCTTCCCGCTGCTTCTGAGAGCTGAATTTTAGAGCTGTTACCTGGGGTTCTGATTACCTGCTATATTCTGCTTTGGGAATGGATTTTTTTGTTTACCAGGGTTTTACCACCAATATTCTGGACCTGTCCTGCAAGTCTTTGAAAAAAGTTGTTTAGTATCCAGACTAGAGAATACTGTAACTGGTGATAAGTGAGACAGTGTGTTCATATGAAAATGAATAAACATGGGAAGGCACAGTGAAAGTAGCAAGCATTATTATTATTAGTATATTTACCAAGAATGTAGGAAGTAACAGAAAGATGCCTTTGCCTGTTTTATAGATTAGGAAAATAGTAAGAGACATGCACTTATGGCCGAGTTTTAATTAATTTTGTCTGGTAAACACTAAATGTGTCACCAGAGATCTTTTACATTCCAACATTGTACATTGTACGACATGGAGTGTCGAATGAACTTTTCTCTGCCCTTCAAAATTCCAACTACCTCTGCCAGGTTTGAACCCCCTATCTTTGGATCAGAAGGCCGACGACACACTAACACTGAACCATAGACAGCTTATACATTCTTAGTGAGGAGTTTTGTTAAACCACAAAAAGAGCCCTCACAAGTTTCATATCCATTTTGAATTTGAAGTGTGTAGCATCCGTGTTTTCCTCACATAGCTTTTATTGTTTTTCTTTTACCCTTATTCAAGAAGCATGAAAAATTCTTGAAAAATGATTTCATTAAATAAATAAATAAATAAATAAATAAATAAATAAATAAATAAATAAATAAATAAATCAACCAACTAAAAAATCCAAGTAATATAGTAAATTATCAAAATTACTAAATATTCAGTTCAGAAAATAAGTACACATTTTTTTCCTCAAAGTGAAATATGCTACTTCAGTTAATATAGCATTTCTGTAAAAGGTACGTGAAGTGCATGGTCTATTAATAGAACAACAATGTAATATTACTGTGTAGTTTTATGGCTTTAAATACTCAAAGGGGACCCACTAAGCCCTCTGTTGTTCATTCTGGCAGCGAAGGACATTATGGAAATAGCACAAAATGAAGATGTAGCAACCTACGCAGTTGATATCGTGATCGGCTCAAAAAAAACAAAACTGCAGAACACTATTGATGATGTGAGAAAATGGTGCACTGAACACAAGTTCGTAATTAACACTGAGAAGACAGAAATGACGGTGTTCAGATCAGGAGGGCAAATACCAAAATCGACAAGAATCACCTTATAATACCAATATAAATGGTTCGTTATTGGACATTATAAATTTTTCAGCTAACTCATTCCTAGTTGCCAGCGTTTCGCCTCCATGTGGCAGGCTGGGCTCATCAGTTGGTACCTAGCACACCTACCAAGACGCACGGCACATGGAGGCAAAACGCTGGCAACTAGGAATGAGTTAGCTGGAAAATTTATAATGTCCAATAACGGACCATTTATATTGGTATTATAAATTTACTCATTCGGAACAAATTTTTCAGATTCCCTATGGGAATCAACATCTATATCATCTGATGGCCAAGCAGGCATCATTTTTGGTAATGATGCCAAGTATCTCGTGGTGCATTGGCACTGCCGGTGGCTACAATTAGCCTACGCAGTGGCCTCCATGGCATGCACTCGCCGTGCGTCTTGGTAGGTGTGCTAGGTACCAACTGATGAGCCCAGCCTGGCACATGGAGGCGAAACGCTGGCAACTAGGAATGAGTTAGCTGGAAAATTTATAATGTCCAATAACGGGCCATTTATATTGGTATTATAAATTTACTCATTCGGAACAAATATTTCAGATTCCCTATGGGAATCAACATCTAAGAATCACCTTGGAAGGAAAAATAATATCTATCACTAAAGAATACAAATATCTAGGGATAACACTTCAACAGTCTGCAAAATGCTTCACTAAGCACACAATAGAGAAAGTGACAAGCCATTAGAGCGATAAACGAAATAATCTTCATCAAATCACTAAATCTGGGTACAGCAATGGCGCTCTTCAAATCGAAAATCGTCCCAATACTTACATATGGTACTGAAATTATATGGACACACCCGAATGAAAAGAACTTAGCAAATCTGGAAAGAGTTAAAGCAACATACATCAAAAGAGCAATCGGAGTGGCAAAAACAAGATCCAGATTAGTCTACCTTCTCGTGCGGGAAACTTTCCTCGTAGACGATCTAAGCACAATATACCTCCCACCCAACACAACAGCATCGGAGAACCTACTAAGAACACTAACTAGGAAAAGAGAAGAAGTACCCACGGAATTCTATGGAACTGGGGCCATAATCGATCGTACATGGACAGCCACCCAACATACCACGAACCGTCAAACTCATGCACGTGTACATGATGTGGACAGTTAAGTGAACGATATCACTTAAAATTGTGCAACAAGAGGACTAGATCAATCAGAGACTATGCGACCAATGGTACAAGTGTTAAATTGTTATAACACCTTTCACTAATGTATGGCTATTTAGCTGCAATAAATCTTTTATTTAAATATCTTTTTAAATCTTCAATAATAACTGACTGCTTTTGCTTTAACATCTCATTCAGAGATCACCCCAGAAATCTGTTATAACAACATCTGACTTATTAGCTCAGAATATTATATTACTGACAATGAAGTAGGTGTGGACCAGAAAAGTTCACATCAGACTTGGAAAAAAATGTTTGGAACTTCAAGAAACTCTTATGATGTTATGAAGCTGAACTGTTGAGTTCAGGTGTGCTGTCACAGCAAAGTAATGGGATGTCTCATACAGTCTGAGCAAACAAGAAGACTAAAGCTGCATTTGTAGTATCTTTAACATCTGGCATAGTTACTGTGTAATTATCGAGTATTTGAATCCCTTAAGCCCTGTGCAGACGGAGATATTCTTGCACCAGAACTGGTGCAATCTCGTGTTACCATTTATTGTACAATGTACTGGTATGCCTTCTGTTGGTAGCACATGAACACACGATACCTTAAATGGTACAAATGCTGTCAGGAAAATGGAGGATAGTGAAATAGAGTTGGAGGTAGCTGCCGTACAAGCTGTTATTTCTGTGGTAATTTTGTGACACTGTCAAGAAAGAAAATTACAATGGTTGAATAGAAGATGGTGGACAAAACCGTGGATATTACGGCGAGATGAAGGTGAACATGAATTACATAGTCTCTTGAATGATGAACTGAGGACAGGGGACACTGATTCCTACAAGAGCTTTTTGAGGATGAAAGAACAGACTTTCAACAGACTGTTACAATTAGTTGGGCACAAACTCACGAAGCAAAATACAGTAATGCAAGAAAGTATTTCTGCTTCATGGAGGTAAGTACCTGAAAATTCCGAGTGATTGAAATGTGTTTTCATGTAATATAACCTCGCCATTGAATGTATTATCTTTGTAGGTTGGTACTTCCTCTCTGATTTTTAGCAACAGGAGAGAGCTAACGGAATTTAATGTTCTCATTTTGAATTCCTGTAAGTACAATCTCTACAATTATTCCCAAGACATATGCAGAAATTTACCACAGCTTGAAGGAAACGTACATGAAGATATGCCTGTATTTTTAAATTAAAAATTAAGTATGATTTAAATTACATTTTATGTTTTCGTGGTAATATTATGTTTCTTTTCTCTAGTTCCTATCAACAGAAAATGAATGGAGGCAAATATCACGACGATTTGCAGAATTATGGAACTTACCAAATTGTCTTGGTGCTTTAGACGGAAAGCATGTAAAATTCCCACCATCGAGAAGTATGGGCTCTTATTTCTATAATTACAAAGGGGAAATTGCATTGTTTTACTTGCACTTGTAGATGCACAGTACAGATTTATATTTGTGGATGTTGGTTGTAATGGTAGGATAAGTGATGGAGGTGTATTAAAGAACAGTCCACTTCACTGCATTGTTACCCACAACACAAACAATTTTCCTCCTCCAGAAATATTACCTGGAACTGAAACTACAACACCTTACACAATAGTTGCAGACGATGCCTTCCCATTGATGAACACATCATGAAACCATACAAGGGCATCTTACTCACCAGCAGAAAGTATTCAATTATCATTTAAGCAGAGCAAGAAGAACGTCCGAAAATGCATTTGGGATATTGTCTAACCATTTCGGGATTTTAATTTAAAAAAATGGAACTTCCAGGTGAAACTGTCTGCATGTGCACTGCATAATTTTTATTGAAAACATGTGGTAGCAAGTATATGGGACAATTGGAAAAGGAAGATACAGATAAGTGTGTCATTACTCCAGGAGAATGGAACAATGGTCTTATAAGGATTGATAGATCTAAAGTAGGTGTACACAGATCAGGAGGTAAAGCTCGTAAAATAAGGGATACACTCCAAAGATATTTCAATACTCCTGGATTTGTCCCATGGCAATGGGAATTTATTAAAAGATATAAATACTGATAGGCCTTCTGTACATAGTGTAAAAATGTAAACTTTGATTACACAACTGAGAAAATGTTGGTTTGATGTGTGATTTTTACAAAATTTGGTCTAAATTGTAAAAGTGATATACTATAAAACGAAAATATTACTTGTAAGAATGTGTTATTTTTAGAAAACAGTTATTTCTGACAATTTTCTCTTCTCGTTCTCTCTCTCTCCTGTAGGTCCTCTTCCTGTAAGGAGAGCAGTACATCTGAAATCTGCTTTTTTGCTTTCAAAACCAATTTCCTGTTTTTTATACTTTTCAGTGTTATGGAAACTAGTTCCCCTAGGACATCCAAGTCACCTTTTACTTCTTTACTTTTTCTTACATTCTCAAGAATGTTTTGTATTTTGTTAAGAATTTCTGTTTCTTGTGTGGTCATGTCTCTGTCGCTCTTTCTTTTTTTAGTAGATCCTCCACTGGTGGATGGAGTGCTGCTACTTGATGGTAAAATACTGGCAATGGTTACAGGCTTCAGATGTTCATTTGCATCTTTAGGAACCAGGCATTCTTCAATCACAGAGGAGTCTTCAAAATCAGGGGAAAATGTCTGAGACTGAGACTCGTCCTAAAATGAAAAGGAAAAGAAATGTGGAACATGCTTTTCATGCTTTATTCTCTATTATTATTATTATTATTATTATTATTATTATTATTATTATTATTATTATTATTATCATCATCATCATCATTATTTACAGCACGTATTTTGATTTGAAACAATAACAAGGCTATATCTAAGACTGCACGTGATCACTGTAGCCTCTATGCACTAGTGCGTTTATGGTCACAGCTTCAGCAACTGCGAGGCTGACAAAATTTCCCTATCAAAATATGTCTCCCGATTTGAACAAGTGCATCTTTTAACCTCATGAAAATAATAAACTAATTAACAATATCAAGCAGTTTTGACAATTGTATGTATGTTGGGGATATGTGATCATATTACACCATAACTATATATTTAAACTGACTCCTTATCCCCCACACACAATTACACAATTTAGTAGTCGTGAAAGTCTACGTTTTTAAGATGGAACAATTTCCTTACCGTCACTATGTCATCATTGCTATTTTGCTTTACGTCGCACCAACACAGATAGGTCTTATGGCGACGATGGGACGGGAAAGGCCTAGGAATGGGAAGGAAGCGGCCGTGGCCTTAATTAATTTGCCTGGTGTGAAAATGGGAAACCATGGAAAACCATCTTCAGGGCTGCCAACAGTGGGATCCAAATCCACTATCTCCCGGATGGGAGCTCACAGCTGCACGCTTCTAACCACATGGCCAACTCGCCTGGTACTATGTCATCAGAAGCTGGTACCAAACTCACTTCTGCATTACAAGTTCCTCGCCTAGAAAGAACATGTTCTGTTAGAAAACGCAGCTTTTCAAAATACCAGATTGTGGGCTTATAAATTTGCACTGAATCTGTTCCACAAACTTTTCATTTTCATCATTATGTTGCTAGCAGTTAAAGGTCTAACCTCACTCAATGCACATGCAATTCTTTCCAGAGCTTCTTTTCAGGTACGCTTATTATGGTAGTGTGGAGACTTGGTGTTATATAAACAAGTCTCTTCTTTGTAGGCACCGATTAAACATTCTACTGCCAGCCTGTTCCACTCCACTTTATCACACATAAACACTGACAGAACTATTTCAAGTAACCTGTACCAAACTGCAATGGCTAAAAAGATGGCACAAATTTGGCGCCATTTGTTGGCATGTAGTCTACATGCAAGTCATTGCTTGCCACCAGATGGTAAACAATGTTGATGTTCAGACGAGAACATTGTGTTATTGCGCCACTTCTTGCGCAAGAAATGTTTCCGTATGTATAGGGCTTTAAGGAGGCACTACTGTGCCATATCTTGGCCATCTCTATATGTTTTGAGACGTGAATGCTATTGGTCTCTTGAGGTTTCCAACATGCTTTATTGCGGGCTGATTAAGGTAATTTAACCTTTTTTTTTTTTCCCGATCTCTTTCTCCCTGTTATTTGGGGTTGGCCTCGTGGACCATATTTGTTTTATATCACCATGTGGCATTGTGGTTAGCCACTATTTCTTTACTCTCCGTAGCTCGTCTTTGTTCTTTCTGTTGTTGCCCATGTAACGTTATTTATATAAGCTATGTTTTTCTTTGTGTCACAACTCTGTACACTGTACTATCACTGAGTGTCTGTATTGCGTGAATGAGCTCTGTTGCACTTTGGATGTGTGTTATGTGAACTTTGTTCTACGGTTCATGTTGTGGAGATCTCTATCTTATTACTCATGTAACAATTTGCTCTCCGATATCCCCACTATGTGGTTGGGTATTGGAAAAAACAAGTACATGGGAAGTTTGTGCTGCTTTGGCATTTGAGTTATATTTGAGAGACGTATTGATAATGTGATTTGTGCCTCCGATCTTGTATGGGTTTGACATCGCATATCCGTGTGAGACATTTATGAACCGTACTTCTACATTTTGCATTTTTTTTCTGACCACTGTTATCTGTTATAGGTTCCCTGTTCCTTGGACCCTTTTAATCTATTGTATAAGTGTTTGAATGTGAGATATGTAGGACGCGTATCATATTGCCTAGTTGTGTCATTTGTTCTTATATTTGCATTTTCTTGGCCACTTGCACTTTTGTGTGTGTATGTGTTCCCTTAGCAATGCCAGGCACAATGCTTGCGCGTGACCCTCCTCTTTTTATTTTTCAAATCTTCGGTCCAGCCATATTTTATCTCTCTATCTTTTGTTGAAGTTCGCTGGAAACCATATTTGTGAGTTGCCTTTCATTTTTATGACCGTGTTTTGCGATCTGTAAATACTCGTCCTGTTAATATGGATATCAAATGATATACAGTCAAAACTGGTTAAGACGTCCCTCTCTAGCATGTTTCCCCGTTTATTACGCCATTATTCCGAAGTCCCAGGATGTGTCCTATTAAATACATGCTAAAGAAAGCTGGATAGCACATTTACGACAACTGGCCTGGGTAAGGATTTGGTAGAGAACTTAATTTCATGGTGCCGCAGCGCGGTTACTTGTCGGCCTACAGCTGCAGGGAACGTCAGTCCCAAGCCAGCCTCATTATCTTTGCGCCTGACGTGTTTGTGCTTAATTTTACATTCGTGAGGCCTCTTTCAGATGGCGTGGGTTGGACCCGCTTCCGCGCTTAGCCACCGGTCCACCTAGGCCTAAACTAAGAAATGATTGTTCAAACAGAATCTTTCAGATGATGCGTGGGCGGAGAGTAACAGTGCGCGAGAGAAATGTGGCGAGTTCCGGTCCCACGCCCACAGTTACTTGTTATTGGATATTAGTTTTTATGCATATCATCATACACAGCGGATCGGCTGTGCTGCTCGCGACATCAGTACTGCGACCTGTATCAGAAACCGATAGTGTACCTGTAAGGAAGCAGAAATGGATTTAGACGATAAAAAAAGTAGGCCCGCTTTCACCCATTTGACATATTTCTCATTTTCAATTTAAAAGTTATTTGTGTGTTTTTTCTTTTCCTGTGTGATTTACAGTGGTTGTTATGGAACCTGAATTAGACACGAGAATTAAATAACTTTAATGTCAGAAATACCAGTGGTTTCGTGTTTTGGAAAGCGTGATAGCATATAGACACGTTATTGAGAGAGTATCCTCAAAATTGTAACCATCTCCTTCTCTAACAAAATGTAAAGGACATAGCATGTGTGAATTATTTTTATATTTTCTTAAATGTAGAAGGTAAACGAAGACTATGATAATCCATATTTATTACCCACACTGAAAAGAGTGTTGAAAAGGATCCGCTGGAAAGCGCGGGGAGTTTTGCACTACTCGACCCGTTGTGTGTGTGAGTCAGCGGAAGCAGGTGAACCCGCACAAACACACGGGCACGTTTTACTCCCGCATCGCCTGAAAGAGGCCTGAGTGACTTGTGTATGTAAATTAGGCCTACTGTACTTATGTGTGTAACAATGTACGTAAATTAGGCCTATTGTACTTACGTATACAGCTGACATGTTGGTACTTAATTTTACGTTCGTAAATGAATTGTGTAACAACGTACATAAATTAGGCCTACTGTATTTAATCATAGTGGTTTGCAGGACATTCAGTTGTGGAGAAGAAGAAAGCTAGACAGTTTATAGATGATGAAAAATTAAAGTTTATTGAGAAAGTGGATGCTAAACCACATATGAAACGTGTGCAAATTGCCCAGATGTTGAAGCAAGTGTGATACCAGGTATAACTTGGAAACAATATTCTCTCACCCATGAGCAACTAACACAAATATCGAGCTTGAACGATGATTATTATTATTATTATTATTATTATTATTATTACTACTTGTATGTATAGCTATGAAGTGCTACATCCATTTAGTATTAGTATGATTATATATATATTTGCGTTAGGCCCTCTAAGGAGCACGTAGAACCATTAGTTAGCATTCTTCTTCTTGTTTCTCTTATCCTCCCAAAACTTCTTCATCCTCGCTGCGAGTCTGTCGTCTTTCTTGAGTCCATGCCTCCTGGAGTTTCAAGTTTCTTGTACATTGTCTGGCTGCAAAGCTGTGCAAGTTAATTTTGTGTTTAAATGTAGCCCGTGTAGTTGTCAGTGGGTCAACGCCGACTTCTGCGAGATCTTTTTGGGTGTCAGCAAGCCACCATACTTTATTTTGTCGGGTTCCACTGATAATGAGGAAGATTTTCTTAGTTAGTCGCGAGTCGTCCATTCGTGCTAGATGTCCGTAGAATTGCATACGTCTTTTCCGGGCGATTGAAGTGAATCTTTTGGTCAGCGAGTAAAGTTCTTCCGAGCTTTTCCGCATCCATATTCCATCTTAGAACTTTGGTCCAAATATTTTCCTAAGTATTCGCCGTTCCATTTTCTCGATGTCATTAATATTGATGGTCAGTGTTGATGTCTCAATCGCGTAGAGTGCTTCAGGAAGAACTACTGTATGGTAGTGACTTAGCTTGGCTTGGATGGAAAGGGATTTCTTATTGTAGATATTCCAGGTGACTGTGTAGGCTTAACGTAATTTTTCGGCATGGGTTTTGTTGGCTATCCTGTCGTTACCAGTGCTTCCGATAATTTCACCTAAGTACTTGAAATGTTTAACTCATGTGATATTGCCATATTTGGTCCCAACTGATTCCACACTGGTGTTCTTGGAGTCCATGTATTGTGTTTTCTCATATGATATTTGGAGGCCGGTCTTAATAGCAATCTCATGCAGATTCTCAAGAGCGGTTCTGGCTTCCTCGGGAGTGCGGGTGATTATTGCTAAGTCGTCAGCAAAGGCAAGACACTTAATATTGATTCGCTTATCTCTCGTTCCCATACTTATCCCGTGTACTACTTTCTCCCATGTTCTAACGATCTTATCTAGTACAAGATTGAACAGCAGTGGAGATAATCCATCACCCTGCCTCACGCCTGTTCTTATCTCAAATGATTTGGAGATTTCGCCCATGAATTTCACTTTAGAAGTTGTGTTAGTTAAAGTCTGTTGGATTAACTTCGTTGTTTTGTTGTCAACACCATATTCATGAAGTACATCTAATAGGGTGGCACGGTCAATCGAGTCGTAAGCTTTTTTAAAGTCAACAAAAGTGACCACTGTTCGAATTGACTGGCGATGTTGGAGAATCATCTTGAGTCTGAAGCCCGCCTGGTATTCTCCAATCTTCCATTTTATCTGTCGTTCTAATCTGGTATGATTATTATTATTATCATCATTATTTTACGATTATTATTAGTATTATTACTTGTATGTATGGCTGTGAAGTGTTACATCATGTTAGTATTTGTATTATTATTATTATTATTATTATTATTATTATTAGTACGATATGATTTGCTAGATATGTGCTAGTCACATAATATTAATACATATTTGAGTCACTGGGTATTCTAAATGTAAATACTGTAACACTTTTTATTTAAATGATGAACCTTCATTATTGTCAGCATAATTGCATCTATGACATCGGAGTTTAAATGTTTAGCTTGACTATCATGTATACAATATCGTGCATGAGCGGTGTCTCGATTCCGCACGACATCATGAACCCGTACAACTTTCCACAGCAACCGAGTGGTAAGTCCCAGTTTTATATGGTTATGAAGGAGCAGTAGAACACTGGAAGTTCAAAATACTCATGTCTTGGTCGTGATCAGTTGATAACACTAAAATAGTTCAATTTTGCAGTTCATGTTCACCTGTCTGATATTATTTTCAATGCCCTGAGGGGAGTAAATTAAAATTTTATCATATTTATTTCTTACATAGTATTCCCCACCCGGTTACTTATTCCTCGTAAATTCATTTCCGAGTAAATCTCCAATTTACATATCGGATCACTGTGTAAGCAATGCTAGGAATTTGACAGAGTTTTTATAATGGATTGAAATTCTCTCCACAGCCAGGATTTGTATCCGGGTTTTCAGCCACTGGGGTTGACAACTTTGCTGATCTATCAGGGAAACCATGTGAAATGAGAGTGATTTTAATGTATGTACAGAGAAATTTATGCTCAGTCTTTTTGAAAGACAAGGCCCGACAAGGCCCCTTATCAGTTGGCTCATATAGAAGACGCAGAAGGCTGCATGGAACTGAAGAGGTATACAAACAAGAAATTACAGTAGATACATACATGTAAGAAAAACAAGTGAGATTAAATACACTCACAGATGCATATATATATATATATACAGGGCAAACATCTGAAATGTTCATTGCAATAACTAGACTACTGTTAAAGATATGGAAAATTTGCTTTCAGTTCTAGTTCTTTCCAAGGGACCTAGGACCAGGCTTGAACTACTTTTCCAGGATGTCAGTGTCTGCTGAGTTACCAGAACTAACTTCATTTTTAAACAGAGCCACATTGGTTTCTACCACTAATAAAGAGACATGGACAATGTAAATTCAAGGATGTGATTATTTTCAAAATCCAAGAAGTATTTCTTGAGGAAATGGAATGTTTTCAACATGCTTGTTTGCCAGCTTTGAGCTGCCCTTTTCAAATAAATATTGTTCTTATGTGGCATTGTGTATGTTTTTTCTTAAACTGTTACCTTTGATAATGTTAAAGGTTTAAATTATGCAGTATTTTCATAGTGTATATAAGGACAGAGTAAAGCAAATATCTAATAATCAGAAATTGTGGGAACTGTATATCAGGAGCTTGTGAAGTATGCATAGCACGTGCCGTAGCCACCTATTTAGTGATTCATTTTAATAGGATGATCCACAACTGGCGAATGAAGCACATGTGAAGACTTTCCATTTTCTGGATAAGCACTTGTCACATTTTAAAAATAATCACACCTCTGAATTTGAAATGCCCATACTTTAATTCTGTTCAAAAAACAAAGTTGGTACCCTTATCTCAGCAGATATTGACACCATGGAGAAATATTGTAAGTTTTATTGTGAACACTTGGTAACATTAATAAAAGTGAAAACAGATGTTTTATATCTTTTACTGTTTACAAGTTATATAAGGTGAACATTTTAACTGTCTCACCTTGAATATAAATATACACCTGTAACTGATTTTAGTAAGAATTTGTTTTACACAAATACAAGGGATTAAAATACTCTCCCTGGTAGGGGTAGAGGTATACATTGTAGACTTCCACTGTAATTCCTTCTGCTACATGAGTCAGGTGAGGGAAAATGTTTAGCAGAATATTACATTTTAAATAGCCAAAGTTATGAAGCTTAGTACATAATTAACTTTCTCTTGTTTAATAAGATTTCTTGATTTAAATTTATGGTTATTTTTTTGCCATTGTGTCATTACAACTGAACAAAATCTTGTTGAAAGTTCCAGAAATGAAGTAAAGGAAAAATGAGACCTAGCAGGTAAAAAGAATTTATAAAGAACAAGGACAGTTTTCCATTTTGTTTCAAAAAGAAGATTGTAAAGAAAGGAGCTACTTATATTTGACTACTGAAATAAAAGTGCTCTTTATGTAAATTAAGTACTGGAGATGGAAATCACATGTAAGTTCAAAACCAAAAGAAATTAATGAATTTGTTATGTGATCACTGTACAGTCTGTTTTCTGCATGTTATTGAAACTAATAAGGAAAACATGAAACAATCCATCAATACCAAAAAAAAAGTAGAATGTGTGGTTAAATGCATTTTTTAAAAGGGGATTAAAGACAAAAATATTCACACTGAATGTTGTACTTGTAAGAAAGCATCCAGGCAAAAATGACCACAAAGAATGTTTTTGAATATGGACACTGGAATAAAATCAAATAAGTGTAGTGTTGCAAGCCATAAATATTAAATGTGAGGCAGAACAAAAATAACCGTACTGTACCTTAAGCTGTCCGCTCATCATTCCTTGACCCCGGAGAGGACCACTACTACCCCCTGGCTGCTGCTGCTTCTGCTAGTTAGCTCCAGGTCCACCTAGATGTCGTTCATTGCTCTGAAAGGTATACCATAGATTTTAATCATTGTTTACATACTGAATTTAACCCATGAGAGATGGCACAGGGTACTTTATGATCCATCACAGATTAATTTTGTTGTAGTTTCCATATTTTATGACATACAGGCTGTAACCATTGCCTACCTTCACCCACATTCCTTCTCTCTTATCTAGGAGCAGTAACCTCCTAATAGAAGGAATAAAGTCGAAGAAAGAGGAACAGTGTTATTGTCAGGCCATGTTGCAAAATAGCTGCTCCTGTCTTGAGAGTTCTGCTCCAAAAGAAAGTAACTATCTGACTAGAGTTTTTATTGATCATTACAAATAATTTGAGTTAAGAAAAACAAGGAGCCATCTCTTCTACAAATTGTTGAGAAAGAAATAAAGTTTGGGTGGTGAAAATAGTGAGAATAAGGAAAAGAACTATTAATAGCAAAAACTGATAGCGATACAGAACAGAGTGCAGAAGAGGAGGAAAATGTATACCTTAGTATACCTCTTTGAAAACAAATGTGTATTCTTACTGGAAAATATGGTATTACAAAGTGGATAATTACAGTGAGCCCACAAGACTGTGACTCATTTGTAGAGTGTGAAACCTACAGTAAGAAGTGTGTTATCTGCCATTTTCCTGTTTCCCAGAATCACAATTCGATTCAACGATTTCAACATCCTTCCCTTCTGTACTCATTAGCATAATGTAACTAGTTATTTTACTCATTTTAAGCAATAATTATGCTGATTTAACTTAGATTTATTCAAAACAACTCAAGTGAACACCTGCCAACACTTGCCTGTTCCAGAGCAAGTATAGAACTGATAAAATGATTGGTTGGAAGCCATCAAAAGTGAATGCAACTTTTTGTTTCCAGTTGCATACCATCCAATAAAACCTTAAACAGGAAACTAGGGTACCGACATATGAATAATCAAAGCTAGAAATTCAATTCTTGAACACAGTACCATCTACCAGAATATCTTCAATACATTCTGTTGTCAACAAATCACAGTTTTTTATTAACTTACAAAATAAGGAGCCAGTAAAGCATACAAGCATTTATTCAAGATGGCAGCGTGTGCAGTGCAATACTCTGAAAGTGCTATAATCGCTTTAGATAACTCTCCTGGATACCTGGAAAACAATTCTATTGGAAAACCTATTGGTGAGTGAAAAATGTACTCTTACCTGTTTGACGTGGTGCAGTGCTGAAAGTCTGGGGATGGCAGCCATAGGTCCGCCACGGCGAAGGGACGGGAGGGGTGTTGTCAGACTGCCTGTAGCTAATCGGCCACTGCTGTGCTTGGCACTTGCCGTAAGTGGGGACATCGAAGTAAACCCGGGTCCACAACAGTGCACAATTTGCAGAAATAGTGGTAGGAGGAACCAATTATTTGTCCACTGTAATAATTGTTCGCTAAAAGGCCATAGAACCTGCGCAAAACTCTGTGTCTAAATTCAGAAAAATAAAGAACGGTTCCCGTATATGGTTATGCTGGCAGTGTGAAATGCCTCCATTATCAGACTCGTTCTTTACAGTTACCAGTGATACGCCCAGTGACTTAGTAAATAATTCTGAATATACATATGTAAATAAAAATCTATCAATTTTTGCCTTCAATGCTCACAGTATTATGTGACCCGGATGGTTACAAAATATCCACGCATCGCTTGAAAGTCTTGACCCGACTACTGTATGTGTCAATGAGACGTGGTTGTCCAGCAAAATTAATGACTCAGAAGTGTTCCCTGACTCGCTGATATTGTTCCGTAAGTAGCCTACGCAGTGGCCTCCACGGTATGCACTAGCCATGCATCTTGGTAGGTGTGCTAGGTACCAACTGATGAGCCCAACTTAGCACACAGGGACGAAACACTGGCAACCAGGAATGAGTTAGCTGGAAAATTTATAATGTTCAATAACGGACCATCTATATTGGTATTATAAATTTAATCATTCGAGACAAATATTTCAGATTCCCTATGGGAATCAACATCTATATCAGGACAGATCGCACCGCTCTGCAGGGGGAGTTCTAATTGCAGCCAAGCCAGAATGTCATCCAAACTCGAGTTCATCACCTGGAGACAGCAGCCGAAGCACTGTGGGTGGAAGTGACACGCAAACACAAATTCCTTATTGGATCAATTTATCGCGCCCCTAAGTCGTCACCAGAGATGAACAATGAACTAATTCTCTCTCCCTTTCTCGCGTACAACATGTACACCAAAATGACGATGACATTTATACTGATATATATGATACATATGTTGATTCCCGTAGGCAATATCATCTGATGGCCAAGCAGGTATCAATTTTTGGTGATGAGACGAGTCTATCATGGTGTACTGGCACTGCCGGTGGCTACAATTAACCTATGTAGTAGCCTCCACGGTATGCACTAGCCATGCGTCTTGGTAGGTGTGCTAGGTACCAACTGAGGAGCCCAGCCTAGCACACGGGGGCGAAACGCTGGCAACCAGGAATGAGTTAGCTGGAAAATTTATAATGTTCAATAATGGACCATTTATATTGGTATTGTTGCCATTTATATTGTCGGTGATTTCAACCTAGAAATTACGAGGTCCAGAAATGCTGCACCTGTTCTAAATAAACCCCTCGCCTATAGATTCCTTTCCGCCTTCTACGATTTATTCCTTCATCAGTTAATGTTCGAAGCCATGCGTATTACGCAAACAACACACTCAACCCTTGATCTTTTCCTAAGTAACATACCACAGTCCATCCAATCCCTTAAAACTATTCCTGGATTCTGTGACCATCAGGCAATTCTCGCAACACTGACCCATATAAAACCATCCTCCAAACTCCATACCAGAACAGCTTATAATTTTTCTCGAACAAACTGGAACGATCTATCCACTTTACTATCCAACCGCCTCCCCGTTCTCACCTCAGATTTCACCGGCAGTACTGACATAAACAAGATAATGTAAGACTGGAAGAAAATTTTCTTCCAATGCGTAGAAGAAATCACACCAATAGTAAATATAACCAGCAGACAGAAATCCCCATGGATTACCAAGAAGATAGTGCGAGAGATTCGAAGAAGGGACCATTTGTACCAGAAATGGAAAAGAAACCCAACCGATTGTGAGCAGGAGAAATACAGGCTGGCTAGGAACAAGGCTAAACAATCTATCAGAGATTCCTACGATTCTTACATCCACAATCTCAACACCAACTCCAAGGAACTCTGGGCTTTTCTCAGAAGTAAAGGTTGAAAGAGAGCTCCATCTGTATTTAAACATAACGGTACGGCAGTCTCCACACCACAAGAAATTGCAGACCCCTTCAACAGGAAATTTAAAAGTAACATCAAGGACAACATCTACCCCTCTCTTCCCTCTAACCAACCTGTATTATTTCTCAACAAATGAAGTCAAGAAGAGCCTTCTGAAAACAAGACCTCATGCCGCGACTGGGCCGGACCGAGTGCCAGCAAGAATTCTCAAGAATTGTGCAGTCACCTTGGCGCCCTCTCTTTGCGCTCTCTTCAACTATTCCATTAATACCGGGTCTGTGCCTATGGAGTGGAAAGAAGCCAACGTAGCGCCGGTTTTCAAAGATGGAGATAAGGAAAACGTAGATGATTACCGCCCAGTTTCTATAACATCAGGGATTTGTAAATGTATGGAACGTCTAGTTGCTAAATGTATGTTGGATTTTCTGAAGGAGAGAAACCTGTTGAACTCAAACCAGCACGGCTTCATTCCGGGAAAATCCTGCACAATACTTTTAACAAAAGTCATTGATTACTGACTGACAGTTCTCTTTGGAGTAGACTGATGTCTCACAAATAGACTGTGTGACTCTGGACTGGAGCAAAGCTTTTGACCAGGTGTCACATCAAAGACTTCTGTTAAAACTTAGCAACTACGGCATTCAGGGTAAACTGCTGTCATGGCTGAGGTCATTTTTGGTGGGTCGAACGCAAAGTGTTGTGTATGGAGGAGCCAAATCAGACCAAACCACAATTATTTCTGGAGTAATTCAGGGCAGTGTGATAGGGCCACTCTTGTACACAATTTATGCTCTCGACATACCGGATGTGTAAATTCAACCATGGCGTAGTATGCCGATGACACAGTCATTTACAGAGCCATGTAAAACAGTGATGATATTGTACAATTCCAATCGGATCTCCATAGTATAGCTCTGTGGTGTGAGGTAAATAAAATGTATATAAATATTACGAAGTGTAAATATATAAGATAAGCAGAGGTAGACAACCTCTCCAGAACCAACCTACTCTATGTGGAATCCAACTGCCGACTTCTAACTCCAACAAACTGCTCGGTATTCACTTTACGGACTATCTGAAATGGAATATACATGTGGAGGAAGTGAGGTGTAAGGCATACAGAGCGCTAGGTTTTGTCCGTAGATGTCTCTCGGGAGGAAAAAGTAAAGCCCCACGAATGGCTTATATTTCCCTAGTGCGGCCCATACTACTATAGGCCTTCCTTCCTGGCATCCAACGACAATGGAAAATATAAGAAAACTAGAGGGTATCCAGTGACGAGTAGAACGTTTAATTAACAAACACATCCCCTTAAACACAGCCAGGTCATTGCCACCAGTGAACTTGTTATTTACACAAATAGACGTAGCCATCCATAGGAAATCCCTGACAGACAACACACACCTCTCCCCTTCCCACTGCATGCAGCTTAATTACCACTCTATTAAAAGAGGCCAAGGAGTTACTCTTGTCCCTCCCTTCACTAGAGCAACCTCATATTTTAATGGGTTTTATGCAAGATCTGCTCGTACCTGGAACCTGCTACCATCTGAGTAAAGCTGCCCCCTTCCTCACTTCCTCCGTGAAGTAAAGAAAATGCATATGTAAATAGAAACCCATATGTGATGCATATAACTTGTATAAATTAGAATTGCAAGAAAGATGGGTGCATGTAACAGTTGAATGTGGGTGAATGTGTATGCATGCGCGTGTGGGAGTGTTTGTGAATGAGTGTGTATACTGGGGTATGAGTGAGAATATAAATGGCTGGGTCTTCTTACTCTAATATTTTAATTATTCTCAATAATAATAATAATAATAATAATAATAATAATAATCATAATAATAATAATAATAATAATAATCATACAAAGAAAAAGAAAGAAACCCAATGTCTTATCATCATCATCATCTTGTCTCATTAGTTAAGTAATTGTTCCCTGTGGAAAATAATTCTCTTGATTAACTCTTCTCGACATTGTATTTAAAATTCATTGAAGGAAACGGGTAAATCTGACTGTCACTGAAACCAGAGAAATTGGTTGAATTTATCACCCAAGATGGGATAAAGCGAACATGCTTTCCTTTTAAGGTATAGGGACTATTTTAATGTGTACCATGAACTAATGACTGTAAAAAGTTTCAACTTTGCAGTGATGTGCTAATTTAGCTTTCAGTAAAAACAAATTTAATTACATTCAATCAATCAATCAATCAATACTGATCTGCATTTAGGGCAGTTGCCCAGGTGGCACATTCCCTATCTGTTGTTCTCCTAGCCTTTTCTTACACGATTTCAATGATATTGGAAATTTATTGAACATCTCCTGTGGTAAGTTATTCCAATCCCTAACTCCCCTTCCTATACATGAATATTTGCCCCAATTTGTCCTGTTGAATTTCAACATTACTTTCATATTGTGATCTTTCCTACTTTTAAAGACGCCACTCAAACTTATTTCGTCTACTAATGTCATTTCATGCCATTTCTCTGCTGACAGCTCAGAACATACCACTTAATACCAATATAAATGGTCCGTTATTGGACATTATAAATTTTCCAGCTAACTCACTCCTAGTTGCCAGCTTTGGGAATCAACATCTATATGACATACCACTTAGTCGAGCAGCTCGTCTTCTTTCTCCCAGTTCTTCCCAGCCCAAACTTTGCAACATTTTTGTAATGCTACTCTTTTGTCGGAAATCACCCAGAATAAAATCGAGCTGCTTTCCTTCGGATTTTTTCCAGTTCTTGAATCAAGTAATATTGGTGAGGGTCCCATACACTGGAACCTACTCTAGTTAGAGTCTTACCAGAGACTTATATGCCCTCTCCTTTACATCCTTACTACAACCCCTAAACATCCTCATAACCATGTGCAGAGATCTCTATTTACAATCCCATTTATGTGATTACCCCAATGAATATCTTTTCTTATATTAACACCCACATACTTACAATGATCCCCAAAAGGAACTTTCACCCCATCAACGCAGTAATTAAAACTGAGAGGACTCATTCTTATTTGTTAAACTCACAACCTGACTTTTAACACCGTTTATCGTCATACCACTGCCTACTGTCCATCTCACAACATTATCAAGGTCATTTTGATGTTGCTCACAATCTTGTAACATTTATTACTTTATACAGAAAAAAATCATTCACAAAAAGCCTTACCTATGATTCCACTTCTTTACTCATATCATTTATATATATATATAAGAAAACATCAAGGTCCAATAATACTGCCTTGAGAAACTCCCCTCTTAATTATTACAGGGTCATATAAAGCTTAGCCTACTCTAATTCTCCGAGATCTATTTTCTACAAACCCATTCAGTCACTCTTTTGTCTAGTCCAATTGCACTCATCTTTGCCAGTAGTCTCCCATGATCCACCCTAGCAAACGCTTTAGACAGGTCAATTGCGACACAGTCCAACTGACCTCCTGAATCCAAGATATTCTACTATATCTTGCTGGAATCCTACAAGTTGAACTTCAGTGGAATAACCTTTCCTAAAACCGAACTGCCTTCTATCGAACCAGTTATTAATTTTGCAAACTTGTCTAACATAATCAGAAAGAATACTTTCCCAAAGCTTACATGCAACACATGTCAAATTTACTGGCCTGTAATTTTCAGCTTTATGTCTATCATCCTTTCCTTCATACACAGGGTTTACTATAGCAACTCTCCATTCATTTGGTATAGCTCCTTCAACCAAACAATAATCAAATAAGTACTTCAGATATGGCACTATATCCCAACCCACTGTCCTTAGTATATCCCCAGAAATCTTATCAATTCAAGCTGCTTTTCTAGTTTTCAACTTTTGTATCTTATTGTAAATATCATTATCATATGTGAATTTTAATACTCTTTAGCATTAGTCACCTCCTCTATCTGGACATTATCCTTGTAACCAACAATCTTTATATACTGCTGACTGAATACTTCTGCCTTCTGAAGATCCTCACATACACACTCTCCTTGTTCATTAATTATTCCTGGAATGTCCTTTTTGGAATCTGTTTCTGCCTTGAAGTACCTATACATACCCTTCCATTTTTCACTAAAATTTGTATGACTGCCAATTATGCTTGCCATCATGTTATCCTTAGCTGCCTTCTTTGCTACATTCAATTTCCTAGTAGGTTCCTTCAATTTCTCCTTACTACCACAGCCATTTTTAACTCTATTTCTTTCCAATCTGCACCTCCTTCTTAGTCTCTCTATTTCTCTATTATAATAAGGTGGGTCTTTACCATTCCTTACCACCTTTAAAGGTACAAACATGTTTTCACATTCCTCAACAATTTCTTTAAACCCATCCCAGAGTCTGTTTACATTCTTATTCACCGTTTTCCACCGATCAGTTACTTTTTAAAAACTGCCTCATGTCTGCTTTATCAGCCATATGGTACTGCCTAATAGTCCTACTTTTAAAACCTTCCTTTCTATCTCATTTATTTTTAACAACGACAAAAACAGCTTCGTGATCACTAATACCATCTATTACTTCGGTTTCTCTATAGAGCTCATCTGGTTTTATCTGCACCACATCCAGGATATTTTGCCCTCTCGTTGGTTCCATCACTTTATGAACCAGCTGTCCTTCCCATATTAACTTATTTGCCATTTGTTGGTCATGCTTCCCGTCGTTCGCATTTCCTTCCCAATTGACATTTGGTAAATTCAGACCTCCCGCTACAATCACATTCCTTTCCATGTCAATTACCACATAGCTGATAATCTTAAAAAATAATTCTGAATCCGTGTCAGTGCTACCCTTTCCCAGTCTGTACACTCCAAAGACAACAAGTAACCAATTATCTTTAGAAATGAGCCTTACACCCAGAATTTCATGTTTGTCATCTTAACTTTTTCGTACCTTACAAATTCTTCTTTCACCAGAAGAATACTCCCCCCCTCCCACCACTCCTACCTCTACGATGCACACTCCAGTTCTGTGAGAAAATTTCTGCATCCATTATATCATTTCTCAGCCATGATTCAACTCCTATTACAATATCTGATAAGTATATATCTATTAAATTACTTAATTCTATTCCTTTCTTTACAATACTTCTACAGTTCAACACTAACATTTTTATGTCATCCCTACTTGACTTCCAGATCTCTGTACCCTTATCACCGCTCCCTAGAAACCCCGTTTCCCTGAATGTACCTCCCTATTGCCCCTCCAAACAAATTTCCTAACTTATACGTACCACTGCGGTTTAAGTGAAAGCCATCTGAGCACAGATCCCTATCTCCTACCCACCCATTAGGATCTAGAAATTTCACTATATCACATTCTACATTTGAAGGCTGGTTCATTTTGGTCTCAACGCTAATTACTCTGGCATAGTGATTTGAAAGTTTCAAATTCAGTATCGTCATGAATACTTAACTCTAGAGAGTTGGTGTTGGCTTGAGTAACGTTAGAGGTGGCATGGTGTCTTTTTTTGACCTTGATGATTTAATCCACCTTAATTTAATCCACCTTAACAACACTATCATTTGTTTCTTGCAGCTGTTGTGTAAAAAAACAACATTCTTTTAACTAATGTACAAGTATGTTTATCAAAAACAAATGCCATAAATGACTAAAGGCTTTTGGCTATAAGACCAAAAGATACAAATGCTCATCAATAATTCATGGATAAACAAAGAAACTTCTGGATTTCACTGAAAACCTCCACTTTCAAAGCAGTTCTTTCACAAAATACACATGCACATATAGCAGTCAAAGTCACAAAAGCCCAAGTTCTCTTGGCTAAATGAAAATATACCAGCTTGTCAGCTACTGTGTACATTGCGTTAACTGTGCTTCAAACCAAACCCCATGGTGCTACAGCCCTGATGGGTATTGGCCTGCCACGCAGCCACAGCACAGGACCAATGCCAGTAGAATACAAGGTGAGGTGGTTCAACGCAAAAGAAAAAAAAAATCTTGGCTGTCATTCTTGGTTATCTCACCATCAGACAGTTCCTCAACTGTTCCCACAAAGGTTGAGTGGATGTCAAACCAGATTTCAGATCCAGATCCAGACTATTGATGAAAGTGTGAGGCATGAGCTGATACACCACTTTGTAGGAGTGTCCCAACATACTGTAAGGACCTATATATGGATTAACTGGGTTTGACTATTCTGATGCAAAATAATATAAACTCTGACTTTCAGTTCCTGTCACAAACACAAACTTATTATTGAAGGTAATAGGTCACTACTTACTGGCCTGTTTTGCTGGGAATGAATCTCTTTCATAATCAAATCTAAGAGTTGCATTCATGAGGCAGTAAAAGTGGTCGCTACTTTAAATAATCATAATACTGTAAGACCTTATTTCTTATGACTAATGCAGTCTCCATGACCTTTCGAAAGGGATTACATTTTTTAACCAAAATTAACACTTCAAATAACTAATTATTACTTACTTGTCCTTGCTGTCTTATGAGAGCCTGAGTAGTCTTCTGATGCTGTATAACTTTCCGCAAACGGTCTACAAATGCTGCTTGATCATTGGGAATGAAGCCCAAATAGGCACGCTTTTCAGATGTGTACAGCAAGATAAGCACCTTTATATTACAGGAAGCTGGTGATGGCATACCGGTGAAGTGAACACAGCCAGCCTTAAAAATAAAAATAAATTTATCATTCTCACATCTGAACAATACTGAAACCATTATGAAACCAACAAACTAAATGTATTTACTCACAAAACCAGAACTCATAACTTTTGTCAGTGATTCCAAAGCTTCACATTGTTGTGGATGGAACAACACAGATTTAGAATTCTTCAAATAAACACCTCCTATGTTACCAATCAGCTGTTTCGGCATCAACTGCATGATAAGTTTTTGTGGCCATGAGTCAGCTTTCCTGAAATAAAATACATTACTTTTATCCAAAGATCATAACACAATACACATGTATTAACAAAGATTGGAGGGTACACCTATTCAATACCCTCCAATTTTTGTTAATAGCGATAACTGTCGTCAATACGGACCATAATGAAATTAATTTCACAAAATACACATGCACATATAGCAGTCAAAGTCACAAAAGCCCAAGTTCTCGTGGCTAAATGACAATATATACCAGCTTGTCAGCTACGGTGTACAGTGCGTTAACTGTGCTTCAAACCAAACCCCATGGTGCTACAGACCTGATGGGTATTGGCCAAGGCGAGGCGGGTCAACGAAAAAAAAATTAAAAAAAATAAAATAAAATTCTTGGCTGTCATTCTTGGTTATCTCACCATCAGACAGTTCCTCAACTGTTCCCACAAAGGTCGAGTGGATGTCAAACCAGATTTCAGATCCAGATAAAAATCCCTGACATAGACAGGAATCGAAGCCAGGGCAACCAAGTAAGAGGCAGGCATGCTACCCCTACACCGTGGGGCTGGTGTGTAACTAGGTACAATTCGGTCTACCACCCCCTACCCTGCTCACATAACACATTACGACATATACGCGCAGATACTTACCTCACTTACCTCCCTTCATAAATTGCCGTGGATGGATTGGAACGAACTAAAACAGTTCGGAGCTGGCCCCATGCATACACAAAAGGGGAGAGAAAGGACAGAAAGGTAAGAACCCATAACCCCCATGAATAAAAGAATGGATCAAAAGAAAATGGGGTTTATTATAAACACACACAGTATTAAAATGAGAGCAAAAATGGGAAGCTGCATTAAAAGTTACTTACATAACTGCACAAAAATAGAACATCAAGTAGTATCCCATTCAATGACATAGTAAGTTTTGTTACACGGCGACAGTACACATGATTGCACAATTCACTTCCGTATAGCCACATAAAAATGCAAATTCCTTTTCAGAAAAATAATGTGACGTAGAACACGTTATCGAACGAATCAGAAAATGGAAACACGAAAGGGATAATTCAGTCGTACCAATGCAAACCACGCATATATCAACAATTAGCATCCGTGCTCCAAATGAGCGTCCACTCGATGTTAGCGCATCACAACAATGCCAAAGCACAGCCTCCCAAAGGAGCAGAAGCAAAAGAACAAGATGTTGCCAGTTACAAAAACAAAAACTAATCGCCGACAATGGAGCAGATAACGGACTAGAAATATAAAATAGCACACCACACATAGTGCAAACCGGCCAACTAAAACGAAAAATAAAAGAAAAGGAAGAAAAAATTAAAATTTCGAGCTACGGAGAGTACTATAAACCGTACAGAGGCAGACAGCACAGGCATGCACACACACGTATGAACAAGTTGAGACCCAATACAAAATTGACCCAGACCAGGCCAGTGTATCGAGGCACGCGATGTATACTATCGCACAGGATCATCATCATCATCATCATCATCGGTTTGCCCTTCCAGCGAGCCGGGTAGGGTGTTTGAAAACGAGCGTCTTCCAAAGTTGCCTATTCAAAAACATTTCGTTGTCCAAGACAGATTCCCAATTCCATCCTCTTCTCTCCACGTCTTCCCTCAGTTGGTCCATCCATCATCTTCTTGGTCTTCCACCTGTTATTCTCTTTTCCAAATAAGCACATGGTAACCTTGTGCTATTCATTCGTTTAACATGCCCAAACCATTTAAGTCTAGATGACCTAAGTCTTTCCTCCATCGATTCATTTAGACCTAGGTTAGATCGGATCTCATCATTTTTCACATGATCAAGTCGGGTCTTTTGGAGGGCAGTTCTAAGAAATTTCATTTCACAAGCTTGAATCCTACTATAATCCTTTGATGTTAGTGTGCAGGTTTCCAGAGAATATGTAAGGATAGGAATGAAATATGACTTGTACAGGGTCATTTTTGTTCTTTGTGGGACTTTCTGATCCCATAGTAGGTGTCTAACGATGCTGTAAAAGTTAGAGCCTTTGGTTACTCTGTTTGTTATTTCTATCTCAGCTCTGTTATTACTAGCAATTACGCTTCCTAAATAACTGAATTAATGTACTACTTCAACTTGGTGGTCCTGTATTTTTATGTTGCATTCTGTATAATGTCTGCTGATTTTTAATGCTACTGTTTTTGATGGGTTCAATTTCATTCCATAATCATCAAACTTCTTACACCATGCATTCAGATTATTTTGCACTCCCTCCTCTGTTTCATCCCATATTGCCACATCGTCTGCAAACACCAGAGCCTGGAGATCTTTATTACCTTTTCCTTTTAGTTCTTTTAAAATGGTATCCATAACTGCTATGAATAGAAGTGGTGACAAGGCACTTCCCTGTTGTACTCCTTTGGTTGTATTGAACCATTCAGAGTGACCATCTCCAATTCTGACACAGCTTTTACAATTACTATATACAGTAGCATTTGGATCTTCCTAATAAGGTACTCCGGTACACCAAGTTTTCTTGGACTTTTCCAAATAGTTGATCTAGGAACATTATCATACGCCTTTTCAAGGTCCATAAACACAATAATTAGGTCTTTTCCTCTTTCCCAGTGTTTCTCTGCCAACATCCTCAAAGCAAATATCAGATCTGTTGTGCTTCTTCCAGTCCTAAAACCATGTTGTTCCTCTTCTAAGATAGGCTCAAGTATATCCCTTACTCTGGCTTCAATGATCTTCTCCATAATTTTAAGGCCGTGTGATAGGAGGGTAATGCCTCTGTAATTTTCACTTTTCCTTCTACTCCCTTTCTTAAAGATAGGAACTATCACCCCTTTTGTCCAATCTTCAGGTATTTCATTATCCTTCCATATTGTTCTGAGAACTCTATACAGCCACTGTATTCCTGGTGGACCAGCAGCTTTAATCATGTCAGCTGTAATTTCATCAGCTCCTGCTGACTTACCACTTCTCATCCTGTGGAGAGCTTGCTCTACTTCTGTCCATGTAATAGGGATATCTTCCTCTATTGTTTTCTGTCCTACATCCTCAACAGAGATCTCTTTAGGGCCATTTAGGAGCTTGTCAAAATACTGCCCCATTGTATCCGTGATATCTTTCATATTGCGAACTATATTCCCATCTGCTGTCTCCAGAGCTGTAATTGCTTCTTTATCTGATCTTTTACTTTTAACTATTCCATATATCATTTTCATATTCCCTTTACTGTCTTCTTCCAGTTTAGTTGTAAATTCTTTCCAACTTTTCTCTTTTTCTTCCCGTACAATTCTCTTGACTTCCAGCTTTCTGTATCTATATTCCTTTGCTATCTCTTCCAATTTATTGTTGTCTATTTGGTCACTGTTGATTCTTCTGTCAGACTTAGCCACATCAAGAAGTTTTTTTGGCCTTATTCCTTTTCATTATGGCTTCTTTCACTTTATCATTCCACCAAGATGTTCTTTTCTCTCTCACTCTTCGCACAGGATAGCGACGGATATCATGGACTCACGAGCATGGTTCGAACACCACAGATACAATGCTGGACCGCCGCAAACAGAGGCAAGGCTGATCCAAATATAATCCTGGCAATCACAACATTCGTCGACCTGCTACCCGGGATATCCAAATTGCCACATGTGGACAAAAATGGATTAAACCCCGTAGCGTCAAATCACACAATATACCAATGCTCAGCCATGATTCCAAATGATGAGAAAACAGAAGTGCATGGTCTCAAAACCCACAAACACACAGATAGGTAAATACCATTCCCCGTTCTCGCGCGTGTGCACACACACAAAGAAAGAAAAATTTAAAACGCACACAAAATTAATTTTTTTTTGCTAGTTGCTTTACAGCGCACCGACACAGACAGATCTTATGGCGATGGTTAGGGTTAGGGGTGGGAAGGAAGCGGCCATGGTCTTAATTAAGGTACAGCCCCAGCATTTGCCTGGTGTGAAAATGGGAAACCACGGAAAACCATTAACTAAGAGCCTAAAAAGACAGGTGATAAAAGACTACCGCAATACAATCACATAGAACCGTTCTTGTAACTATGGCACGTAAAATGAAATAAAATGAATGAATATCTGGGAGCAGCAAACAGGAATCTCGAAATATTTACGTCAATCGAAATAATGACTCTCAGCAGAGAGCCGAGCCTTGAAACATGTAAATCCATGATAACAGCAATTTGCAGATCAAGAAGCACATTTTAAATCCCAGTTTGTTCATCATTTTCGATCCCTCCATTGTTGGTATCGTGAGCAGACCACCGTAACATTCCGAGAGTGAGAGACAGACTGTGTATCAACACAGATGGCTAGAGCGCATCTTCAATGAGGAACTATAAATTTCACGTCACATTCGAGTAATGTTATCGCTAATGGCGACAACGACACTCAAGGAGAAGTAGGAATAAAGGAAGTGCATCACCAAGGCAGGCTTGGTTCGGCACATCGGGCATCATAATTTTCATTCATTCTTGACTTAAACATCGTAGTTTATTGTTAGTGTTAAATATTTTATTTATAGCTGTAGTTAGTTTTAGTTTGTCTGGCAAATAATTTCATTCTATCAAAGAAACAGTACTACTCTACGAAATCAGAAAATGATTGGGAAACCTACAAAACCCAACGTGTCCAAGCAGCTAGGGTGTTCAGAACTGAGAAACGTAAATACGAAAAATCTCTCATTGAAAAGATAGAACAAAACTTTAGGAAGAATGAAAGCGGAGAGTACTACAGAGCCTTCAAACGCAAACTCATTGGCTATAAACCACCATCTCTATGCTTTGAGCAAAAGGACGGCACACTGGCGACGTCAAATGAAGAAAATTGTAGCATTCTGGCAGATTACTTCAAGAATTGACTTAATTGCTCCAAACCGCAAAGCACCATTGAGACCAAGGAACCCTTACTCAGGTACCCAGATTCCAGACCATCCGACAGAGATGAAATCAAGCGCCACATTGCCCGTCTCAAAAATAACAAAGCACCGGGGGAAGACTCAGTAGTAGCAGAACTATGGAAATATGCCCCAGAGGAATCGCTTGATATCTTGCAAAAGCAAATAGAAGAAATTTGGGACAAGGAGACCCTACCCGAAGATTGGAAAATAGCTTTGATCCATCCATTACACAAAAAAGGCAGCATGAAGAACATCAACAACTACAGAGGAATATCTTTGCTACCCGTGACTTACAAAATCCTATCACTTGCCATCCTGGAGCGTTTGGAAGCACAAGTCTAACATCAAATAGGTGAATAACAAGGAGGGTTCAGAAAAGGTCGCTCAACAGCTGAACAGATCCAAAATCTCAAAACGATCATCAGATATTGTACACTAAGGTCCAAGCAGTATGTGTCTGTCTTTGTGGACTTTAAGAAAGCGTACGACTCCATTGACCGGGAAGTCCTGCTAAACATCTTAAATGAATTTGGAGTTGATTTGAAACTGCTGGCATTAATTAGAGCCACCCTGACCGATACAAAATCCAAGGTGAAGTTCCACGGATGTCTCTGACATCAAAACAGGAGTCCGACAAGGTGATGGGCTATCCCCGATACTCGTCAACTGTGTTCTTGAAAAGATCATCAGAACCTGGCGGGTGAGGTTACAGGAAACCAACTATAGTCCATTGAGAATAGGAACCAAATCCAAGGGGATCGCAACAGACTGCTTAACATTTGCCGATGATATTGCTGTTCTCTCAAACGACATAGAAACCGCTAGAGCTCAAGTTGAAATTTTAAAGGAAATTGCCGAACAAACTGGTTTGCAGATATCGTTTGAGAAAACAGAAGTAATGACTAACATCAAAGAGGCTCCACCAAAACTCCATACAAAATACGGGGACATCACCCGAGTAGACAAATTCAAATACCTGGGTGAGATCATCATGAAAAATGGACTCGACAAAGAAGCACTTCAGGAGCGAGTACGCAAACTGGAAATAGCCTACCAAACATCCCGCACAATCTACAACAAAAAATGTCTTTCCCAAAACACCAAGATATGTCACTATGAAACAGTTCTGAAGCCAGTAGTTCTATATGCAGCCGAAACCCTGTCTCTAAATGCCAACAAAGGACTCCTTGAAGAACTGGAGAAAAGAGAACGCAAAATTGTGAGAGGAATCTTGGGATCAAAGTACAGAAATGGAATCCATCAAAAGAGATCCAACAAGGAAGTCTACAGCAAAATAGAGAAAATTACCGACACAATCAGAAAAAGACGGGCACGATTGTACGGTCATCTGAAAAGAATGGACGGAAGAAAGTTAACTAAAGAAATCTTTCACTTTTTTGATTCAAACCCCAAAACCACAATTCCCTGGTTTAGAAATACCAAAGAAGACCTGCAAATGCTACATATCTCAGCTGAAGAGATCTCTTCCGCAAGAAAATATTGACGAACGGGCTAAACCGAGACGAGCAACCGAAGAGAAGACACGGTGCCCCTTGGACAGAGGAGCGTAAGCAGGCCCACTCACAAAGAATGAGGGAAATTTGGGCTCTAAAGAAGGCCAAGTTCAGTGTCAAATGCAACAAGACTTAACGTGGTCCTTGATGGCCCCAGCGAATTTTATATATAATAATAATAATAATAATAATAATAATAATAATAATAATAATAATAATAATAATAATAATAATAATAATAATAATAGTGAAAGCTGTAGCCATCTCTGCTTGAGGAAGACTCACAATGTGTGTGCACTCTTCACATAGTAGTAACCAGCATTCCAACTTCAATATCACTTGGCTACTAATTTGTCACTCACATCACCTCTGATTTTGAAAATTGGGGCTTGATGTTGAAATGTCCTACAGTGAAATCTTATCAGCGAGGATAACCATGTGGTCAACTGATTCATGCACCCTGCAGATTAGAACTTTATTGAAAATGTATGTTTTATATTGTACATGGTTAGATCAAAAAGTAACACTTGTTTTTGTAAAAAATGTAATAAGTAGGAAAAAAGAAATTGTACCCTCTGAAGCTACATCTTTTCGCTATTCTTCAAGATCTGTCTCTCGACACTTTTATCCCATATTCACATAAGTTTCAATATACCGTGGTCATAGAACTCCATTCCTCAGTTTTATGCCCATCTACACCTGACCAGTGAAATCTCATCACCTGAATGGAAGCATCGGCCACCCAGGAATTTCTTCATTGGTCTGAGCAGGTCTGGACTGTAAAGTGGATGCTGGAGCACCTCCTAGCCAAATTGCACAAGATGTGCTCAAACAGAAGTTGCAACATGGGGAGTGAGCATTTTTACGGAGCAGTCTGACATTTGCAGCATTGCGGCATTTGTCACACAGGGCACAACGCTTTTTGCATTTTCAGTGGTCCCATTTGGATGAAGCTGATCACTCAGAATTTCTTCGTTCGTGGGGAATTGGAATATTTCCACACCATAGAGGACCTGCTTTGAAGCCTCCATGGCTCAGGCGGTAGCACGTCGGCCTCTCAACGCTGGGTTCCATGGTTCAAATCCCGGTCACTCAATGTGAAATTTGTGCTGGACAAAGCGGAGGGGGGACAGGTTTTTCTACGGGTACTCCGGTTTTCCCTGTCGTTTTTCATTCCAGCAACACTCTCCAATATCATTTCATCTGTTAGTCCTTAATCATTGCCCCAGAGGATGTGACAGGCTTCGGCAGCCGGCACAATTCCTATCTTTGCCGCAAGATGGGGGCTTCATTCATTCCATCCCTGACCCGGTCACTGACTGGAAAACAGGTTGTAGGTTTTCATTCAGAGGGCCTGCTGTGTTTTGTTGTGGGCATATAGTGGTTTGCGCAGGACTCATCACCAGTCACTATGCCCTTCTTCAGGGTAATGAATTAAGTAGTCCAAGCACGCCATCATTCTCTGGCCTTTTTCATCGTCTTTTAGAAACTTTGGTGCCCTTCATGTGCATACTTTACAAATCTCAATGTGTCATGCACAGTATGATACACCGTACTGTACAAAATACTAAGCCACACTGTCAAGGTTTGCAGATGAATCTGGCAGTCTTTCAGAGTTATCAATTAGCAGTGTTGTAGCTGTTACAGGCTGCACGTACTGTGGTACATCAGCAAGGTACACATGGGCATATTGGAAGAATTTGCACCACCAGGATATATTATTACATTACATTTAATAATCCCCATTCCCCATGCATGCCTGAAGTTCCCTGTGAATTTTGCTCACACTTTATCCTTTTGCCCAAAAAAAAAAAAACAACATACTGGACCCCTTTGTTCTTCATTGAGCAAATTGGCTACACGGAAGCTGTTAGCTTGCATCCAGTAGATGATGGCTAGTAATGCCATTCCTTATGAAGCCAGTCCCTGCTATGAATGGTGTGAAAATGTTACTCACAGGGTCGGATGATGCATGCATTTCAGTGGGCTTGGCAGAATGATACGTAATAGCAACTTCTGGCTCGGGGAGGAAAGCAACGGGACATTTCCCTAGTACAACTCTTCAACTCTTCACTGATGCCTACGCCATCTATGAGAGCTGATGGCGGAGCTGTTGAGGATCCAACCAGCCTTAGGGTGAGCACCGAACATACACATAGTGATTTAAAGATTAGTAGTAGGGCTTGGATGTTTAGGAAAGGTTATATTCCTTCTTTGTCTCTATTTTCTTTCCTGATTGGATTTTGGTGCAAATCAGGTGATTATCGTCACAATTAAGTAACTTTTGTCATATAAATGCATATTTTGGCAATTTTATGTTATAAGGTCATATTTTGAATTATTTTCGTAGAAACATCATATTTCGGCGGTGTTTAACTTCCAGCACAACAATCACATGGAATAGTTGGCGTCGGTGTAAAACGGAAACTTCAAAACGTGCTTAATTGAAGCGACAGTTTTTGCTGTGTGTGCAAGATAAACAATGTTCTTAGAGGAGAAGATTCCAGTACATTTCAAGACGAGTGTATACTCGACAGCAGTGATTTAATATTATTTAAGTATGCACCAATAACGTCTTGTGATGTAGAAAGGAGCTTCTCTTTTTACAAGAATGTGTTATGTGATAATCTGAGATCTTTCGCGCCTGATGCTTTGAAGATGAATCTTGCCATACACATCAATACCACCTGCGGAGAAGAATGAAAAGTTATCCGAGTTTGCACTATTTGCCCTGTCGCCCTACCACAATGTATCAAAAGACATCTACTTAATTCGTTTCGTGGTGCTCAATGTAAACTTTAACATTTTTGAGTAATTTTAATGTAATCTGGGCTATAAACATTCCAAAATATTTAAAAAAAATTAGATTGATTTCTAGTTTTCTCGTATTTCAAACCACCAATGAAGGGTGCAAACATGTTTTGACTTTCAAAATGTTGTGTGATCTGATAATCTTAGCGAACTTATTACGCAAGTGCAATAACAGGTATAACTTGAAAACAATATTCTCTCACCCATGGGTAACTAATACAGATATCGAGCTTGAATAATAATAATAATAATAATAATAATAATAATAATAATAATAATAATAATAATAATAATAATAATAATAATAAATGTTGTTGTTATTGCTTGTTTGCATAGCTATGAAGTGTTTACATCCATTTAGTATTAGTATTATTTACATAGTTAAGTTATATGTACATACGACTTTCCAAGAGAAAGTAAACGTGGAGTGACTCAAGTAGTCCAATGTGTCCAGTGTCCAGTCTGAACTTTATCTACGGTATTAATTTTCAAGTTACCCAGAAGATGTCACTACTTGGAAATTTTGGAGTTTTTGAACTGGGTCATTTTTGATGTACTTTTGTTTTACCTGTAGTAAGAAGTGTGAACTTTCTCTTCTAGAGGACACTACTGAAAAACTACAATGGTGCACCCTAGTGCGAAGTGAAAGAACTGTTTTTTGGAGACATTTTTATTTCAAAAGTTTGTTTCTTGTTAAATTTCTTCCTGTTATTGTTTAAGTTGGCTGTATACCCCTCTCTTTCCCCTCGTTTTGTATTTAGCCAATCCCGAATTTCTTTAATTTATTTCTGACCAATCTGATGGATCTTTCCCCAACTTGAATATGCTGCTTATCCCTAACCAATAAATGATTGTGGGCGGGTGTTTTCTTTCCTGAAACGCCTCGAACTTTCCGCGAGAGTATATAAACTGCTGATTTTAGGGTCTCTGCGCCACTTCAGTACCATCTTTCAGTGTGTAAAATACATAAGTACATAGCAGGGGGCGGGAAGCGCCTCTTCCTTCGGGCAGCAGTTCAACAACAAGGTAATGGCCGATTAATAACTTCTTTTCTTGCTAGCTCAGCAGTTTAACTCTCGGGGCGGGTCCGAAGCGTTTCCGCCATGTAACTTTCCCTAAAATGTAAAGACGCCTTGTATTTATTCTATCTTTTAAGCTACATATTGGGATAGAGAGTGCTTAACCCTCTCGAGCTTCCTCCCATATTGTATTGAGGTGAACTTATTTTCACAACCGTTTCTTCCCTAACGTAATGTAAATTGTTTCTTTCTAAAAGTCACCTCTTTAGTATGGGATTAGCCCTTGTATTAACGGCCTAGTGCCAAGTAGGTTTTGAACAAGTGTATTAGGAGCGCAAGTTCGCCTCCTCTCAAATTGTTATTTTAGAGGTCATGTAATTAATCCTTTTCTCACTTAATAGACCTCAGTAGGTTGGGTATTTTACCCCTGTGTCTATGTCCTGAGAGGACAACTTGAAGGTGGAGTTTGGTGTGGCCTTTGAGAGGCTTAAAGTTTGAGAGCGAGTGGCTCTTTCTTGAAGATTGAGTGTTGTATGCCTCGAGGAGGCTTTTCTGTGTAATTTGGAGCAAGTGCTCCTGAGCATGAATGGGGTTTTCTGCCCCTCTGTTAAAACTTATTTTGGAGTAAGGTTGGGCTGATTGCCCAAGATTTGTGAAGTCGGGGCGCGAAGCCCAAATCCGGTCAATATTGTAACTATACTTTGTTGCCTTGCTACTCTGTACCTGCCATGCTTGTTATTTCTTAATTTTGAAAAGAAAATATAACCTTGTTAAATTTTACATTAACTTTAATTTCGTAGTTTGAGACCCGTTCACGCCCGCACCTTCTTTCACCTCTAACTACCACAAAAACACGGTAATAATAATAATAATAATAATAATAATACTTTGAAACAGAAAGCTACATTTCTCTTTCTGTTTCCAACCTAGCTTGTTTAGTGTCTTTTTCAGTAGGACTTTGCATAAATGTCTGCGGTGGTGGTGGTGATTATTGTTTCATGAAGAAGTGCAAGTAGGCAACCATCCTTTATATAACACTAATCAGAGAGCAAAAATGGCTGTAAACGTGGGGGAAATGGGGTCTAATACACGAGTAAATACGGTATGTCACTCTTTAGTACATTCGTAACTCCCACGATAGGAATTTAAAATAGCTTTCAGGGGCACCTTTCGCGAACGGCGCACCAGCTACGGCTGGCCTGGTAAGGATTCGGGTAGAGAACTTACTGTCATGGCCCCAGACTACCCGGACCACATAGCGCGCTAGTGTATCAACGTACAGCTACAGGGGATACTATTCTAGTTACCTTGGCTACAGGCAGCGTCAGTCCCAAGCCAGTCTTTGGTGTGGTTGTTTGGATAGCGCAACAGTACCTCGTCTGAGTGTTGGTGCTTAATTTTCGTTTGTAAGTGAATTGTGTAACGTACGTAAATTAGGCCTACTGTACTTATGTATATAGCCAACATGTTGGTGCTTACCTTTACATTTGTAAGTGAATTAGGACTATTGTACATATGCATAGGACTAGTGGTTTGCAGAACATTCAGTTATGTAGAAGAAAGCTAGACAATTTACTGATAATGAAAAATTAAAATTAATCAAGAAAGTGGATGCTAATGCACACATGAAACGTGCAAATTGTCCAGATGTTGAACATTCCTATGACGACCTTAAACAAAATTGTAAGCAACCGAAAAAAAATTTAGGGCGCTTGTCTGGCAGGAGGTAATTGTATACAAACTTGAACTTAATGTCTGACAAAACATTATCTAGTTACCGAGTAAGGAGAGCAGCGCCTGTACTTAATGCGAACGGGACACGTTCAAATTCATAAAGGTTCCAATAAGTGGCAAAAGCAGTGAAGTGCTTGGATTCCTCAGCAAGAGGAATCTGATAATACTGTATACCTGGTTCAAATCACAAGTGGTAAAAATTTGGGCATTGGCAAACCAAGAAAAGCATCAGGAAGAGGCACAGATTGAAGGACAACTCTCTTGTTCAATATCCAATAGTCAACGATAGGACAATAAACACTCTGCGGTTTAGGGACAAGAAACATGGGAGAAGAATCAACAGATTTAGAAGGCCGTATTACACCGTCAGCAAGCATCTGATCAATAATAGCCTTAAGGGCTTTCATTTTGGGAGGAGACAGCCAATACGGAGGAGAGCGAACAGGTACGTTGTCAGAGACTTCAATTTTGTACTCCAAAATATTAGTTACACCTAACTTGCCAGTAAATACATCTGGAAATTTATCGCAGAGATTCATAAGTTGGTTGGTCTGATCATCAGGCAAATGATCAAAACCAAAAGCTTTAGGGTCACTCGTGTCTGCAGGAACAGCATTGGCATGACAAAGCAAAATAAGGGAGCGATTACACAGCTTAAAGATTCTAATGGAAAATTTAAAATGGAAATCATTGAATTTCAGGTCCAAAATCATACCAGTTTTGGCAATAAAATTTGCACCCAAAATGAAAGGACAAGATAAATCATTCACAACTAACACTGGCATTTTCCACGTGAAATCACGGATTCTTATCTTGACATCTAGAGACCCTATTATATTCAAAGCGTTAGAATTAGCAGTATGGCAGGTTAAAGATACATGGCCAATTGCAGAAACGGTATTTAAACAATGTCTACAGTTAAACAATGCCCAAGTATGGCTGCCGCATTGCAGAGATGTTATTTATTACTTAGACACTGTCTAAAACCAATGTTGAACCGGTCATGTTTAAACACTGCCGAGAGCACTGTTTAACCTCAAATGAGAGGAGTGAATCAAAATCAGAGGTTATGTACCATGAAACATACAATTTGTATTATCATGCTGAGACAATTCCGGGAAGAAAGATTAGTCCGATGGCCTCTCTGTGGGTCGCCCGCTGCTAAATCGCAGCAATTCGTTTGACATATACGGGGCGTTAGATCTTAAAATAAGGTTTCGCTTTTCGAGAGACTTGTTTCTTGAGACTGACAAAGGGACAGTCCAGTAATTGTCAACTTGAATACAATTCTTGGCAACCAATATATTTTATTATATACATGGGGTAATTTCCATGGAATTATGGGTCACTTCGACTACATACATATCAGAATTACATGTCCCGATCGTCAGAGGGCTGTCACATACATCAACAGGGAGGATTCACTTACATTTACTGCCAAGTAAACACACATATTAATGAAAACTAAAAAGTATTTGTATGGGTTTTTTATATAATTATATAATCGTATAAGTTTTTGGCAACTATCACATACGAAAAGGCAAGTGATGGTGGTGGTGGTGGTGGCGATTATTGTTTAAAGAGGACTGGGGAAGAAAAGCTGTGTCCATAATAACAGCCCTAGTATTTGCCTGGTGTAAAAGTAGGGAAACTACGGAAAACAATCCTCAGGGCTGCCGATAATGCGTTTCGAACCTACGATCTTCAGAATGCAAGCTACATCTATATGGCCCGTACAACACATTCTGTAACACATTACCATTGCTTCATCCTCTCTTCGTCAAAGCTACCGTATTTATGAGTAGATTACACTCAATGTAACAACGCTAAAATCAAAGCTACACTGCCCCGTACGGTGGAGCGTCGCTTAGTGTCGATAATATTATGAGATTTAATTTCCACCGAAAGCAATACTCTTATCTGTAGGCAAGTCATTCTCATGCTTTGCCATATTTGAGTAATGTGTAGGAAGACAAACAGCTGACTGGCGTTCGGCACGCGCACCGACGAATTTCATTGGTTGCGACATGCAAAGAGTTGCATGAAAGATACTTCTATCTTCATTTTCGAACCAATATTGAAACTTTAAGCGATGTCTAGGTAAACATTGACTGAACGTTGTTTATGCAATGGAAGACCGTGCTCATTTTAGACGTCGTTTAGGTAGATGTTGTTTAAGGCTCAAAACTAGTCATCGTTTCTGCAATCGGCCCACAGGTTTCAAAGGAGGGAACTTGCAAACAGTTTTCATCGAGTTATACCAGTTCTCACTAATGAAAGTGATGCTACTTTCTGAATCTACCAATGCACAGACAGATTCATTATTTACCTCTAAGCATATGTACGGTAATTTACAAGAAGGGATAGCAGAAATGCTGCAAGATTGTAGGAAATTGGCCCTAGGTTCAGACTGGGACCTATTATCAGCCACAGAATTTGGTGAATCATCCTTTAACCTACAGTTATAACAGACCAAACATGAAGCTACACTTTGAGGTTTACCACAAGAATTGACAATTAGTCATCTAGCATTACTATTACCAGCATGCCAAGATCCCGAAGAATTACGTGGGCACTGTGTTAGAGAAGTGCCTATTTGACCCACAGTATCGACAAGAATTATTGGTGGAAGAGACTCTACTCACATCGGGTTTTGAATTGCCTAAGGGCTCAATCTTTAGACAATTCCTCTGGAAATGTTCAGTGGAACCGCCCACATCAAGTTTTGAATTGCTTAAAGGTCCAGTCTTAGAACAATTCCACTGGAAATATTCAGGAGAGCCACAACTAAAACATGCACAAGAATTACGTGTCTTGGAAGAAAGAGAAGGAGCGGTTTTAGTAGCCTGTGGAAAAGACATGTTCATAGGAGGGGGAGCTAACGCCACGCGCAGCTGGTCGGCATATCTAATACCTTTGGCAGAAACAGTGATAGCTTCCAATTGAGCAAAAGTTGCTGGTCGTGGTGAAAGAGCAAGATACGACCAATAATTAGGGGCAAGACCCTCAACAACGCTGGCAACCATTTCGGACTCAGAAAAGCTGAGCATAAAAATTCTAGCATAGAAATATCCTGAATACACTCAGACAGCGATTCATTCAAATGCTGCACTCTGAAATAATGTTTCTGCACTAACGAAGACAAGGCATGAGAAGGAATAAAGAATTCAAGTACATGTGCATGAAACTGATCCACTGTCCATCTTTCAGAAATGGCTCTAATGATATGCTCAGAAAGAGTTCCAGATACATGTGGATGTAAGACTTGGAATTGTACACAATAGCCTGATCCTTGAATTGGATTAAAAATTGAAGGAAAGAAATAACCTCACCAATAGAGTTAGCAATAAACTTTGACACTCCCTTAAATACAGTCAATGGGTGAGGTAAATTGGAAAATATCTGGGAGAAGGCAGGTGTAGGAGGTACCTGAGAAGGACTAGAGTGGTCCTGAGAAGGCATTACAGCAGCACAGTAACCTTGATTCAAACACCCTTGAGAAAAGGATGGAGTACTGAAAGTGAGGTTAGGACTAGCGTTAAGACTGCAATGAAACAGGTGCAGATATTCTCACCTGCAAAACATTCTCACAAATTTGAGGAACCACTGGAGCAGTGACCACTTGTTTAGGGGTTACACAACATAAAGGAACACTTGATACAGGTGGCACTTGGACAGGGGAATATTTTTGTATCATCGCATGAGAAACATATTGTGTAGCAACAGTAGGCCGACACTGAGACACAGTAGAGTTACCAGGTGCCATAGGAAAATTCAAAGACATACCAACATGTGTAGAAGACCCATTACATGAATTACTTACAGGCCCCAAAGCACTTGAAAAGAGAGCAGAAAAAGATCCCAGTGAAACATTACCCACATTAGATCCCAGAACAACATTATCACTAGTGACCACAGTACAAGTTTGAGAAGCTGAAGATACAGAAGTAGGAGTAACACTTTCACACGATTCAGAAAGGGTAGACACTTGAACCTCAGAACTAGAATTAGGCAACTCATTCCCTTCAAGCAAGCCCATGATTTTATCAAATATCCGAGAAAACTGTGTTAATAAGAATTGACACTCCTGTTGCTCATCTACTGGCAGACTGAGAGACAACAAATCCCAAATTCGATCCAGATAATTGTAGTTGGGCTTTCACATGTGTTAATTGACCATGTGACGGCTCAGAAGAACAAAAGGTAATGAGAATTTCATTAAATTCTAGTAATTTATCTCTAACCACCCCTAAAGATGTGCACAATTCATCTGTAGTTAGCACAGGAACAGTTATTGAAAAATTAAGAGATCATTTCAATAAGCTCGTGTCATCCCTCACATTTCCTGCAGAATTTAATTTACAAATTTGGAATTCGTAAATTAATTCCTCCTTTCTCAAATGAAAAGGATTAGGAACAACACGAGACATGGTGACAGCAAGGAACTGCACAAATTTTAGGTTAGTTAAGGGTTAACCCCGTTGCCATTTCCTTCTTATACAACCACGCTCTACTTACAACCACCCCAAAACAGGCAACATTAATTAAAATAACACATTTAAATCAACACCGGTAATAATAAGGATAAAGGGAAATATATCAAATGACGAGACAACAGTTATAACCATCGCAAGTTTCGGAAACACACTTTGCTAAATATAAAACAAACAGAATTACCATAGGACAACTAATGAAGGATGTGGGAAAGCGGGCTGGGATCCCCAAGAAGATGGAATATTACTTGATGATGTAGGGAAAGAAACGTGAACACGGTTACCCTTCAGTCCACGTTTACTGACAAATTAAAAGAAGGCTTAACATGAAAACAGAACAACAGCGAATTGAAACAACGGTAATATGGGCAATAAAAGCATAACAAAGAACAATGTAAATGAACCACGAGGTTCGTATCCATGACTTTTCAGAAAACACTAATTTAACATTACAGGAATCTCTGCTGATGAACATCAATTACTAAAAACATTTCTACCTTTCTTTTCTTTAAAGGTGTATTTAACCTGAAAACACAAAACTCTTCACACAAGTGCATGATAAAACGTAACCAGCAGTATCCTAATTACACAGACGGAAATCTCTTAAGGTTACATTAAAGATAAGGAAATCAACTTTACAATTGATTTACACGAAAATTTAAAAAACGAGAATTTAAAACTTAATGCAGAGGCCTTTGGAGTTGCTGCCTTTCCTAAAACGTTTCAGTGAAAGACGCATAGCTCCAACTCGCGTGCATTAAATCGGAACGGATTTAAGGGAGGCAATCCCGGGGTTATAATTAGTTTTACATGTAAACAACCAAATATGTTAATTAAAAGAAAAGGGAATTACCTCCAAAATCAAAAGGATATACCTAGCTGTAGAGCTAATGCATTACAAGAAAGATGGCGAATCCCAAGGTCTAAGGTAAACTCTGGGTCCAAAAGAAATATACATATTAAAGTTCGAGAGGAGAAAACATGGTCACCCTGAGGTGGCTGGAGCCCGCTGACGGTACGACATCCGAAGTGCGTCCGGCTGCTAGGCAGTTCAAAAACCAAAGACGCGGACAAGAGCCCTGCTCCCATCAAGGAGCCAAAGGCCAGAAATTGAGAAACATGCAAAAGCCAATCAGGGAAGCTCACTACAATTCAAACATAATTTTTACCAATAGGAGAGATCATTATTCTGACCTATCAGAAGGCTGTTTGAGAAACATCCTTCTGATGAGCCAGCAAAAGTTAGGTACTGCATACGGTTTCACCATATTACAAAATACACAATTTGTTCAACATCAAACAAACTTAAATAAAAATAAAATTTTACATTCTTTCTAGACTGAAACTTCTTCATAATAATGTCTCTCTTGATATCTCTGAATTAAATAAAAAATATATATTACAATAAATTTTAAAACACAAATAAAATTTCTCCGTCCTCTATTGATGTTTCCGAATTAAATAAAAATGCATACTACAATAAATTTTAGAACACACATTTCTCCGTCCTTTCTTGATGTTTACGAAATAAATAAAAATGTATACTACAATAAATTTTAGAACACAAATAAATTTCTCCGTTCTTTCTTCATGACTGTTCTACGACAGGTCACAATTATAATTGTAAACACTTGTTTCTTTGTCTTTATCATAATTATTTTTACGTTCAAACCTTACTTTAAATTCAATACCGTAATTTTTTCCGCTTTTTTTTAGCACATCTCATCTTTATGACTTATTTTGGTCCCCACAAAAATGTCCTAACCAGTTTTGACTGTTGCAAAATAACGTTATTTATTGAAACAGACTTTCAACGTATTAGGTCGTGTTACGTACATGTAGTAAGTACGTGTTGAAGAGATGTTAAGTACAGAACAAAAATGGCCAGCCGGACACCAGTGGGATCCAAACCCACAACCTGTACTTAACATCTCTTCAACACGTACTACATGTACGTAACACGACCTAATACGTTGAAAGTCTGTTTCGATTACAATGCAGTCGTGAAAATTCAATATTCAACGTTATTTATTCATTCATTCATGTATTTATACTTGAAATATTGTACTGAAAGTTTAATGCTACTGGAGCTTTCCACACTTACAGCAGATTTCATTGGCATACATGATGCATCCCAAATTGTTATAAATGTTTCAAGTATAACATCATTAAAGCCAAGATTCACTGAAAAAGTTCAGAATAAAAAAAATGCCCTGCTCTTTGATTAATATTAATCTTGATTTCAAAAAAACTAGCAAATTTACCCAAGCTTCGCTATGGTATTCTACATTGTATACAGATATCAAAGTACAAAGGAATTCGTTTATAATGGGGGGCACCCTTGCAAGGGAGCACCTTTGTCTACTGACAAACAGAATCATGTAAAGGAGTTTAAAAAGAAATTGCACGCTCCCTTGCCTGTCACTAGTCAAATCGAGAAGTGTCTAGGAGCTAATTTTGAATTTGATTTAAAAAAGATTATTGCTTTATCAACTTTAAGACAATTGGGTTTTTATTCATTACAATGGTACACAGGAGTTGGAGGAGGACTCCATTCTTACTGCCAGTTAAAGTCGATGTGGGGAGTATTGATTACAATAGCAGATGCCCTCCTGCTGACAGTCACTATTGATTTGTAAATGATTAATTACAACGGCACCCCCCCCCCTTCTAGATCGCTACAAATCGACTTAAATGAATAAATATAAATCGACATACGAAAGTATTTGCATGTTCACCTTCACTTACTAACTGCTGCTAAACGGTGCATCATATCTAAAAACAGATTGTATGATAAGATCCCTCTGGCCTCATTTAGCGATCTAAATGGCTGGTCCTATGATATTTCCTTGTATCTCATCTATATAAGAGTGTTGAGTAGGGTGAAATTTGTGCAAGGTTTTCATACAGTGAATTACTTTTCAAATACTTATGTGACAGCTTCAAATATAGAATTTGGCTCACGTGTGACTACTGGGTGGGTCAATATTCGTGTAGAATTTGATGATCCTATCTTTCCTATAAGTGATTCAAACCATCAATTATAGGTGTACAAAGTGCAAAATTGAGGTAAATCCAGAAATAGAGCCAAATTTAATTTATAAGGGATACAGTTACGACAAAAAGTCATAGGATCAAAGTTGTAGATCACTCCAAATTGAACTGAGATTGTGCCACACGTTTTGTGATACGACTTATCATTTAGCCACCAAATACCTCAAAAGGAAGGACTACACTGTTAATAAAATTGCTTCTGTATTTCGATATTTTTCAGGGGTAAAAAATAAAAATTTTAAACATCTCGTAAATTTTCCGTCGGTTACAGGCTAAAAGCTATCATTTTGCCAAATTCCATTTTTCTAGCTCGTCTGGCAGATTGGGCCGGCATCTTGATATGGGGGAGAGGGTTAAAAATTAGGACATTCAGGAAACTTTTAAGCCCATGAAACCTATAGGTTATCGTTTTGGATGAATATGTCCAACTGCATTCTCATGCAAATTTGAAAATCCCAATGTGTCCCCCTCAGAGAATTTTGAGAATTTTTGATTTTTCTAGGGATCCTGAAGTCATCAGCTTGTCTGGTACCAAGTTTTAAGTTTCTAAGATGCCTGGAAGTGTCTTATTAATTCACGTCTATTTTAATTTTTATGCCTTAATTTATATATATATATATATACACAACAGTACATATAGATCGCTCCAAACTGACTTCCCTTTATTAATATAGATTATATTTCACCCCCCTTCCCTAGTGGTTCTAGGGGCGTCTTACTCTCACAGTATATTTTCCAGGTAGTAAGTCATACTGGAACATACATACGCCCACTGTCTCGATCATTTTGGACAATTTATTTTCTCATACTTTCTCACCCCCTATGCCAAAGGGGGCTGAACTTGGACTTTAAAAAATCTGGAATGTTACTATTCATCTCAGTGACCTGGAAAACTATGTATTCAACACTATTTTTGATTATTTTTATATCTCAATCCCCCCTCCCTAAAGAGGGATAAAATTTGAGTTTTAAAAATCGTGTGTGTTACTATTCATCTCAGCGACCCTGAAAACAATAGATTTGACACTATTTTTTGATTATTTTTATATCTCAATCCCCGCTCGCCACCACCCAAAAGGGAGCTGAACTTTGAAATTTTAAAAATTGGGAGTGTCACTATTCATTTCAGCGAACCCGAAAACTGTGGATTCGACACTATTTTTTATTATTTTTATACCTAGCCCCCGGACCCTCCACCCCTAAGGGCGCTATGAATGGCTTACCCCCACAGTGCTCGTCTCCAGATAGTAAGTTATAAGTGTACCAAGTTTGGTTGAAATTGCTCCAGTGGTTTAGGTGACACACACACACACGCACGCACGCACGCACGCACGCACGCACGCACGCACGCACGCACGCACGCACGCACGCACGCACGCACGCACACACACACACACACACACACAAAGAAGATAATATGCAGATAAGCATAAGCACGTTTAAAAGTGCAGACCTCCTCTTCGATATTTACTACTCCTGAACGGCACGATATCAACGAACGGTTTGCACCATCATCCTGCTACATGTTTGTTTCTAAAACATTTTCTCGTATCTGCCATATGTAAGGATTAGACTAAGTTCGAAAATTGGAATAGGGTGAAATTTGGGTACATTTTTAGCGCTTTACATTACTTTTGTCATGAAATTTGGTTCCCATATGGCCTTCGATAGTGTCAATATGTGCACCAAACTTTATGACTGTTTTTCCTTTAAGTGTGTCAAACAATGAATTATACTTGTAAAAATCACCAAATTTACGAACAATCCAGAAATACAGCCAAATCTAACGTATAAGAGAGAGAGATACGACAAAAAGTCATAGGACCAAATTGAACTGAGACTGTGCCATCCGTTTTGTGATATGACTTACCCTTTAGCCTACGAATACCTCAAAAGAATGTCTGTACAGTAATTAAAAATGCCTCCATATATCGATATTTTTTGGGGGTAAAAAGTGAAAAATTTAAACACCTTGGAATTTTTCCGTCGGTTACAGGCTAAAATCTATACTTTTGCCAAATTCAATTTTCTAGCTCATCTGGCAGATTGTGCCATCATCTTGATTTGGGGGAAACGGGATATAAATCAGAAAACTCCTGAAAATTTTTCAATCCCATGAAACTTATACGTTGTCGCTTTGGATAAATTATACGACTGCGTTCTTATCCTGAGCCCAAAATTTTAAGCCCCCAGCATACCTGCTTCAGGGAATTTTGAGAATTTTCTATTTTTCAAGGGATTGTGGGGTCATCAGCTTCTCCGGTTCCAAGTTTCAAATTTCTGAGATTTCTGGAAGTGCCTCACATTAATTCACGTCTATTTTCATTTTTATACCTTTATATATGGATCGCTCCAGACAAGTGCTTTTATATATATATATATATATATATATACTGATCCGGAATACTGATCTTTTGCTGCAATACTATATGCTTTTTTTCTATTTGCTTTATGTCGCACCGACACAGATAGGTCTTATGGCGATACTATATGCTAAACCGAAGATGAATAATCTAAAATCACAAACCAAAGTTTCATTTTAAGGCCTATCTCAACTTTGTTTTGGAAGTCGCATGGGGATTCAGACCGCGACCGCTATTTAAAATCCATCATTTTAGAAAACATTAATTTTAGCAAATATGAATATAGTGATATATAACTTTTCAATGGTCTCTAGGTCAAGTATGAAAGAGCCATTGAAAGTTATAATAAGAATAGATCAACAGAAACTGTGCAGAAGTACACATCTGGCAAGAATACATCCAATTTATACGTCCAACTAGATCCGTAAACCGAGATAACTCGCTCATTTAAGAGGAAAGTTAATGGAAATAAAATGAGAAGTTCACAAGCTCAGAACCCCGTGGTATTTGGATGATTGAGATAAGAAAACATGAATTGGGATACAAATAGAGACCAGCAAATAAAAGATCACATCAACAGCTGAGAGGAAGTTAAATTTCATATGTAACATTCAAGGTCTAGGAACGTCATGCGGCGGAGGCCATGGAACAGCTTTGAAAGGTGCAAGTTTAATTATCAAGGAGGCGTATGCGGAGTAATGGATTGTATGCATTAAAAAGATGAATGAATGGCAGAGTGTGTTCCTTTGCGTATTTCTTGAATGAAGAGAGCGACTGTGTTAGACAAAATGTTCCTCAAATGTCAAAAACAGATGGAAGGGAGATTACAGTATGGTAATTTTAGTAGAAATCATGAAATGCAAACTGGCGTATTATTGTAATATTATAAAAATAAGATTTTGTTCCTATGACAATGAATGAAAAAAACAACAAAGAAGAAGGTTGACTAAACAACAGCTCTGGTACATGTTGAGAAAGAATTGATCAGATTATAAGGAATTGAAAGATATTGTTTTTGTTTTTTTTGCTAGTTGCTTTACGTTGCACCGGCACAGATAGGTGTTATAGCGACGCCGGGACAGGGAAGGGCTAGGAGTGGGAAGGAAGTGCCCGTGGCCTTAATTAAGGTAAAGCCCTAGCATTTGCCTGGGAAGATATTGTAAGGTTTTTAAGAACTCGATAACATATTGTACAACGCTAATACACGAAATAAGGTGAGTGTCGCAAGCAAAATTGAAATATTTAGAAATCTTATTGCACTGTATTAATATCATTTGTACAAGTTTCAGATAGGAAGGACGGACCTGTTTTATTATCATGATGAATCCAAACAAGGCAGAGATGTGGGCCTGAGTCAAGACTAGTGTCTTAATGGGTCCGATTTCAGATGAAATTACCTGAAATGATATGGAAATGAATGTCCATGGCTACAGCAACCAAGAAGATGGGATGAACACCAGAGTCGTCACTGATAAGTACCCAAGCATTGTTTTTCTTTATTCTATCTGTAGAGAGCTTATAGAATATTAGATTTCTTTCAAAACCATGTTAATCAGGTAACTAAGAGTATACAGCTTGAATAACCTAACGTGATCACCATTGCGTATTTGTCAGAGAGAGATAACCCAATCATTGGTAAGAGTGGCAATTCGGTTTGCCGTGAATGTTCAGGTGATTAAGGCATACAAGTATGGTAATGTTTTATGGAATTTCCTGACAATTACAAACTATTATTCTAGTCATTATTCCGTATTGAAAAATAGCTAATCACAAAGTTTATACAACGAGTAATTTTAATACCACCTATTCAATACAATTTATTCCACTATAGTGTGGTTAAATACACATGGAAATTACCAGAAATTTGAAGGGTACATGTTTCGCCCACTATTTATTGGGCATCATCAGCCTCAATCAATCTTAAAACACACATGGTCCAAGGAGTCATAACTTACGTAAAACGTATTGATGAATATTTACAAGTGTTAATACTGTGGATGCAAAATGTTTACAGTACAAAAAATTGAATAAAACAGAACTTACACTAAAATCACTTTGAAAAATTGAAATGTTCGTCTAAAAGTAATTGTCACACATTGTTTTTAAAAAGTAATCCATGTCTGACACTGAAATGGATCGTTTTGATGAAAAGCTTGAACAATATATTACATTAGGAAAACAGAATAACAAAAATAAGGCGTCAACAGGATAAGAACAAGACGGTTAAAAGATACAGTATATGCTCATGTTTGAGGTCAATATTTAAAATAAGGATGGAAATATGTAGTTGAATTGGAGGCGGTATAGTTTAAGACGTCTGGGAAAGTTGGATAAAAATCATGGTATGTCATGAAGTGCTAAAATACTTCAAAGAGTTTGCCGTAAAAAGAAGGTAGGCCGGAAGACAATTTCATTTAACCAGAAAATGCCTCCTGTGGACGTGGATGTCCGTAGTAAACAATGTTGTCAATTTATTCTCCTAATGTATCTGCAGCGTTAGTCTGTTTTTGTACTGTAAACATTTTGCATCCACAGTATTAACACTTGTAAATATTCATCAATACGTTTTACGTAAGTTATTATGACTCCTTAGACCATGTGTGTTTTAAGATTAATTGAGGCTGACGATGCCCAATATATAGTGGGCGAAACATGTACCCTTCAAATTTCTGGTAATTTCCATGTGTATTTAACCACACTATAGTGGAATAAATTGTATTGAATAGGTGGTATTAAAATTACTCCTTGTATAAACTTTGTGATTTCCTGACAATGTCGAATGTTTGTAAGAGTCTACTCGCAATAAGGTAATGTTGAGTGCTGCGTATGTAACTTTAGTAAGTGATTATATGTAATTGATATGTCAGTGTCTAGATCTTCTATAGAATGAGTTGTGTCATGTAATAATTTAGTGAAGTGCGATTATGCTGTCAGTTATGAGATGATTTTATACGCGAATAGTTGAGGTTCTTCGGATACATGCGCTTGTGTATTTAGATTGATAATGTAGGCATGGTGCACATTTTGAGGTAAGGTATGATAAATGACAGGGTTGTCGAGTATATTATGGTGAGGTAATGTGATAATGCAGTTTGTTGAGATTGATACTACGGCAATGTAGTAAGTCTTCGAGAATGTCAATGAACCTAGATTGGTAACGATATAAATGAGACGTTCATCATGCAATGTTTTAAGTATTTTCGGATAGGCAAGCGATATGATGTGTTGATAGTATTTCGAAAGAGTATCCCTGAGATTTTAAATGTCGAGCATGTGAAAATCATCGAAATATGAATTTATGGTATGGCAGGAAGGTAAGATAATTGAATTAATGGATGAATTATTGAGAGCAACTTCGATAAAAATGACACAAATGAACAGTGACATGTGTTGTTTAAGAAGTTAATGTCACCTGTTACAGTACATTAACATTCAGAGTAGTTGCTCGCAGTAGTTGATTTTTAGGCAGTAGTGTTGCTTACAGGAAATCTTTGGAGGAGAGCAGACACAGTGAGGACATTCCAGTATTACCATTTACATTGAGTATGTCAGTAGTTAGACATTGTTTATTTTAGGTACGGCGAAGCTGAAGGTTTTTTACATGTTATAAATCTCATTTTTGGTCCGTATTGAAAATTTACAGTTCAACAACAATAAAGGTGTTTTAATTGATTCCACCTATTCAATACATTTACACTTATAGTGGTTACATAAATAGACTCTCAGTTAAGTGGGACATGTTTCGCCCTCAATATGTGAATATGTTCCCGAATATTCCGACAGATAAAACTGTTAATATCATTCATGATAATATTTGTCAACACAGTAATCTTAGTAAAATGGAAGTGGAAGAATTCACAAGATTGTTAAATTTCATATTAGACAATAATTACTTCTCATTTAACAATAATATTTATAAACAGAATGGATTAGCAATGGGTGACCCAATATCGGGCATCCTTGCCGACATATTTATGGATTCAATCGAACACAATGAAATAATAGCAAAAATTAAAGGAATTGATTTATGGTTGAGATACGTAGATGATACGTTTGTAATCATAAACAAAGATGTCACTAATAGTCAAGAAATCTTAAATAAGTTAAATGAAATCGAACCTAATTTGAAATTCACGAAAGAGGACGAAGTCGATAACTCATTGAATTTTCTAGATGTAACAGTTACGCGTAAGGTTAACACTTTTGATTGATTTCCAAATATTTAGAAAACCGATACAATCATCTACAACTATAAACAATTTTTCTTTACACCCGAATTCACATAAACAAGCATCTTTTCACAGTCTGATTTATAGAGCACTTAGAATCCCTCTACCTCCCAAGAATTTGAAGAAAGAATTAAATTATATTAGGTACCTTGCTAAACAAAATGGTTTCAAAATAGAAATGATCAACAAATTAATCAATAAAATTAACAACAAGTTATCCACGAATCTAAAACCAGAAAAAAACAAAAAAACTGAGTATGCTACATTCACTTTTAAGAATCCAGCTATACACCAGATTACTAACGTATTCAAGAAACATAATTTTAATGTAGCTTTTAGAACTACTAATACTAACCAGTCCATATCGTTTAATCATAAAAAAGTTAATTATGATAAAAATCATTATTTGGGATCAGGAGTATACAGACTCAAATGTACTCAGTGTAATTTTTCATATGTTGCACAGACTGGGGGAAGTTTTATGACAAGATACATGGAACATGTTAACGCGGAAAAACATAGGAAATACTCAGCGATGAGTTTGCATATGAGAGAGACTGGTCACAGATTTGAATCCATAGAGAAAGACCTAGCGATAATTAGAAACATAGAAAAAGGGAGAATGTTGAACGAATTAGAAAGTTTATATATCTATTTAGATCAGACTACAATAAGCAACAGAATCTTAATGAAACCACGGGCAGTAAAAGTATGTTACATGAATTAATGCCGAAATTATTAAAGTCAGTTAGTTCGAATAAATTTAGGATACCTAATATATTTAATTCTTCATACTCTAATACTCCTGCCATACCTACAGATATTAGGCCTACTTCCAGCAATACGGTGAACTCCCCCCCCCTTTGTCAGCCTCATCACAATTGACTCCACCCATCCTCTCCTCCCTTCCACACTCCCCTATTCCTTCCCCTCCGAGTTCACTGCCGCCTCTGCAGCACAGTTACAACACCAGACTCAGAGCCAACGGAAGGGCAGCAACCAACACAACAGTAGATAACAAATTACAAACTTTCAACTAACATGGAAGTCCTCATCTGTTTCAATTTATGTAATCCGAATTCTCTCCTTATGTTCAACTTCTTAATTCATCTTTCCCTTCTCTTACAGAAAACATTATTTCAGTATCTACTGACATATCCTGGCAGAGTTTCAGCCAATAGTATTACCTACCGATGCTAAGGGCCACTTACAATTTTTCAACTGATGCTTCTGTCTCACTTTATGCTGACGAATTTCATCAGCGGCCTTGGACAGATTGTATTTATGACAATCATCTTATGCTTGTGTTCACACCCTCATGTTGTTGGCGTTATATTATTACCACTTTGGTTTTCCACTAATATTTTAAATGAACTGTTTTAATTGGAATGTTAATGGAAGAAGTTTTAGTCTCCGACAAGATTATAGTTTAATCATTGACAGTGTTTCCATTAGCATCTTTATATATTGTATCATTTTTCACATTTTTATGTCCCGAATTTTTATAACTGGCTAAACTTTTAGCTTCCACTTTTAATATTAGTTGTACTCTTGATGATTGTTTTTAGGCTGAATATGCCATTAATTGAGGGCAAAATATGTCCCATTTAACTGAGAGTCTATTTATGTAACCACTATAAGTGTAAATAAAAGTATTGAATAGGTGGAATCAATTAAAACACCTTTATTGTTGTTGAAGCTGAAGGTTCCAGATATGCTGTTATCACCAGGATTGATTTATTTATTGAATATGTTCAGTCACTTTAGCTGATTAACAGATGAGTACAATATCATGCAATGTTAGGAAGACTAGATCTTTGGGAGATTCAAGTCGTGTGTTAGGAAGATAGTTAGACGATTAAAACAGATAGAATATGGGAGGACAAACCTTGGACGGACATGTGACATATGAATGAACAAAGTGAATGTTTACGAAATTAATTATTTTATGATTGGCGGATTAGAAAGAACTGTTAAATAATTCATTATTTTGCAGTCAAGATTTAAGAAATGTTATGATGAATTTATTTACAGAATTTTAAGAAACTAACATCAAATAAATGTTCATAAATGTTAATGGAAACCAACAAAGGTTAATCAATGTGATATTTTTTATTCTTCATCATGTCTACTTGAGTGATTATTATTAATATTATTGTTGTTATTATCTCTTTTCATGAATAGATAATTAAAGTGGGCTATCCTTCCAAAATTATATTGTGATCTTCTCATTTCATAAATTATGATTTTATAGCCTTATGTAGATAGGTAGGACGTAGAACTGACTCTGTGCACATGAGCCTGACGTTGAATGAAAGGGATACAACCGGTACTCGCCGAATGACCATGCCCGTGAGTGAATCTCTTGCAAACCGCTTGACACCAGCCGAGGTTTAATTGAAACAAAATATATTACGTCGAACCACCCACATCCATGAACGGTTATAATACTGTATTAATGAACTAATGATGTAGTCAAAATGTCTGCATTCACAATTAATGGACAGCGGCAGATTTACTAAAAGATTTCTTAAGGTAATCAACTCAAGGAAGGTCAAACTAAACTGGCTAGAAGAAATTAAGGCGAATCTCCAAGAAATGAATATCACGGACATCACAGAAGTTCGTGGAACCTTTAGTACAATAGTAGCCAAGCTCAAATTCGTGGAAAAATCTAAAAAGAAAACTGGTACGAAGTGGTCCACAGAACGCAGGATGCAACACAGTGCATTCATGAAGAGATTTTGGGAGGATAAGAATGCAAAAACCATGAGGCCAAAGAATAAATTCAAACATGCTCTTTCAATGCGCATAACAAAGTAAGAAAGAAACAAAGAAAGAAAGAAAAAAAATTAACAAATTATCTTCTAAATTTCAACTACTTACAGATCAGAGTCTCCATCCCTCGGACCTAGCGAGACTTGACAAGGCACATGACGTGTTAATTTCTGTGGATCATTGGGATTCTCAGCTTTCTCATTCCATTCAAGAACTCCCTGCCAAATTGTATGAAGTTCACCAACAGTCCCAATTTGTTGTCTACCAGGAGGGCCCTATAGTGGAAGAACAAGAATCTATGGTTAGAAGCCAAGTTTTTCAGTGTCGACTTCACAACAGGGAGAATATGAAAACTATTTGGTTTGATCAAACAACACATTATATAAACAAAAAAGATACAAGAAATGGAATGGAAATATTATTAAATAAAGCTGACATGTTTTGTCCAATAAGATCCTTTGAATAATGATATAAAATAACTAGCTGATGTACCCGTGCTTCGCTGCAGAATTCTACATTGTGTACAGAATTCTAGGTTACATAGTGTACACGTTGTGAGCAAGATTGTATTATCATATTTTCTCGCATAATTAGTGCCCTTGCATAATTTACGCATCCCAATATTTCTGGGTCCAAGGTGGAGAAAAAGAAATGTTCACGTATTTGAAGCACCCACTTCTTCGAACATTCATCATGCAGCTCCGGATGCGTTTTGAAATAAAGATATCAGCTACTCAAGTAGCAGCCTTCCTATTGCAAAACTGGGCATTCCAAATACCAGTCAAGGTGCTGTTATCAGCCGGTAGGAAATACCACTGCACTAGTTCAATGAAAGAATCAGCCCAGAAGTGCCTGGTGATGCTCTATTCCACTCTGGTACAAACATATTTTATGAGTGTTTCGGGTACAGGACATGCGTTTTCTGTGATCTCAAAATTGTTTGTTAGTTCACAATGACCAAGTGTTCGGGTAATACTGCATCATATAAACTCACGGTAATCAGTTACACTGAAACATACGGGAACAGGGCAGCAGGCCGCCAAGTATTCAGTGTCCTAATGTGACATGCGCTACAGCGGTAACAGAAGTGCACTTGAAGCGACCAAGAAGTCTCGCAAAGCATTTCGTGGAACAAAAAGCGGCAAGATGAGGAGGATCTGCTTAAATATATGATTTCATTATGCAACATTTGATATGCCATTTCTCATGAAATGCTGTATTTTACAGGACGAGAAATAGCCGGTGCACATAGAATCACTGCCTCCGATTTGAAGGTTAGCCGCAACTGGATGAATAATTTTATGAAGAGAAATAGACTTTCTCTTCAACGAAGTATAACATTATGCCTAGAAGGACCGAATGATTTCAACCAAAAAGCAATTGATTTTCATCGCTTTGAGATTGAGAAGCGTAAAGTGAAAGAATATTTGATCTCCCAAATAGGAACCGCACGTCAGACGCCAATCAGTTTCCATATGCCACAAAGTAGAACAATCAATAAGTAAGGGACATAAAGTGTTATCGTACGCGCTACCAGAAGCGAAAAACAACGATGTACTGCAGTGCTTGCTGTAAAAGCTGATGGCAGAAAGCTTACATCTTACGTTGTTTTAAAACAAAAAACAATGCCTAAAGTCATATTTCCACGAGGGATCCACGTTCGTATCCAAGAAAAAGGGTGGATGGACACGTCACGCTTACAAGATTGGATATGAACGGTTTAGGGAAATCTAGCAGGGTCCCTCCTTCGATGCCTGGCAGTTCTTCTGTTGGACAGTCTTATTTTGTTTTGCCGGTATGTCATTATTATGACATTACACGAAGTGTACTTTTATTAGTTCATGTTTAATTCACTTCAGGTCGTATTGTCAGCTCGTAACAGGAAGAAAATTTTTCCAGTGTTGGTACTTCAAACCCGCATGTCCAACTTATTTGATGTAGGCCTACCCTACTTGACTTTTCAGAAAAAATCTCATGCCGGAATTTTACGCCAAATGACAATAACCGCAAACGAGTTCAACCGATTGTGTTTATATTATATTTGATATACCTTTTAAATGTAAATGAACTGTAAATAATTTTTAATTGTCTGAATTTCTTGAATAATTTACGCATCCAAAGTTTTCGAGTGTATTTTCGTAAAAAAAGTGCATAAATTATGCAAGAAAATATGGTAAATTGCACAGCTCTTAAAGTTACCCTAGAAACGCAATGGGGAAGTCACCATACGTCTCTCCTCATATGAAGACAGGGTTAGGGAATTTTCATTGTGATGGTAGGCCCACTTGCCTACCATCAGTCACTAACAGGTTGGAGAGTTTCATTATAATGGCAGACACTCACTCTCCACCTGCCTTTTTACATCTTCAGAAAGCCTGTCTTAGTGGTTTTCCCAACTGAAATGAACACAGGTCATTACAATGACGTCAGTAGGAATGGCACGATTAAAAGCAATGCTTTCATATGAAATACTCGATCAAATGAAAAACACAAATTTTCTCACTTTTAAAGAACAGTACTACGCTGCCGATCTAACAGTCCAAAGTTCCAGAGCTTGAATGGCCAAGCCACAGAGAGCCGTGATCCGTGAACACTCTTGGTTTTTCTTGGGGGAGGGGGAGGCGTCGAACAGTGGAGAGTCCCAGGGCAAAAACTATGCCCCGTTTACTAATCTGTTTCCTAGGAGTACCCGATGAGTTGGAAAACCTGAATTCACTACAATGGCGGCGGAAAAATCTATCTGACTTGGAGGCAAATTTTTCCTCCAAGCCAGAGGAGAAAACCCCTCTTCACTGCTAATATGGAATAAAATGAATGTAGAATTTAATAAAAGTGAAGAAGAAAAAGCTTTTCTTAAGAAACGGCTCTTTTCAGGGTTGAATTTTGAGTTGTTTAGTGAATTGTGGTGCTATAATTTGGAATTGGCCTAAATTGTAATCTACACCAGGCCATACTACCTACTAAGTGAGTCTCTGTCTTAAGTGTGCACAATGCTCAATCAAAACAGTGCCTCAGAGTAGGGATGGAATAGCTGGAATACTATGAAGAACCAGTGTGTTACGTACCAGCAATATCAGAAAATGTATGAACCAGAGGAATGGCATGTTAAAGAAGAAAGTTATCTAACTCCCCAGCTATTTCCTGCCAATGTACAGACAGGCCGTAATACTCGATACGAAGCAGTAATCCCATCTATCGGAGATGAGTGGCAGCATAAGAGACAAAGAATATCACAACAAACAATGGTCAGTGTAATGTTATTTTTGATCAATGTTATGTGCTTTCGATATTGTAGGCCTTCACATTTAGTTTTCTTCCGACTCTGAAATACCACTCTCATCATAGTCGATACGGTAAAACTGAATAAAACATAAATAATTGGAAATTGTATTCTCTATAACTTTGGTTATGTAGTACTTTTCGATAGGACCAGTACATACGTTTTTTAAAATTAAAATTTAGGCACCTTCCCCTAAACTAATATTTCATCCTGGGTGAATCAAATTACCTGTAGCTTAGACTGTGTTTTCTTATTCCCCCGACTCTATATACAAATTTTTATTAAATTCTTTCAACCCATTTTCTCGTGGCTCGCCGTCGATATGGACTTAGCAACAAAAATACAAATTCATGAATATCTGCATTATCCTAGGCGGTACGGTAAAAATGTATGAGACATAAATGATCAGAAATTTAATTCTATATAACTTTAGTTATATAGAATTAATCAATAGGACCACTATAATATAAATATTTGAGAATTAAATTTTAGGCCTTCCTCTAAACTACCATCTTACTCAACATGAATAAAATGATTTATAGCCTAGATTGTAGTAGCTCATCCCCCGACTTAACATACCGATTTTCATTCAATTCTCTTCAGCCATTTTCTCGTGATGCATGTACATACACACATACAGACAGACAAAAGTAAAAAGTGCATTTCCTTGTTATTGTGGACATGACCGATAAAGAAATAACATTCTTTTCAAATTCTGAGCAAAAGACAAAACACTTATTTTATATATATAGATGATCAAATTGGAAATATGTACAACAGAACATTGTTATAGCAACACCAGTTTCAGACACACCTCATCTATAGCATCCATTATTTTTTGGTAACGACATATTCCCCATAAAGAAAATAACGTTCGGCGTCACTTAAATTGAAAAACATGTACTGTATGTGTCCTACCTCATATATAACATAATTTTAAACTTCAGTTTAGATTAGGATTACCACCTTGATGAAATATAACATAATTTTAAACTTCAGTTTAGATTAGGATTACCAACTTGATGAAATTTTATCAAGTGAAGAAATAAACACAACTGAAGAATTTGAAGACAGTGACAATTTGGGCAAGTTACAATGGAGGAACAGACGTATGTGATGATATGGTACGTGAAATGAAAAACAAGAACCACAGTGACCATGAAAAGAAGGAAGAAGAGAAGTCTGTCCCAACAGTGAGTGATGCTTTAGAAGCCACCAAAGCTGTAAACAGCAAGAGGAAGTTGCTGTGAAATTGTGACACAAGAACACAAGGATTTGGAAAACAGGCAATAGAATATGTGCAAGCAATGTGCAAAAATTGTTGCAGCAGTGTCCAGACATTTGTGGGGAAGACAGAGTGGTTTTGGAATGAAACTGGACTAGGACAAGGAAGAGTGCTGTCACCATTGTTATTTGTGTGGTCATGCGTGAAATTGAGAAGGAGACAAAGGTAAAATACGGGGACAGGGAGCTGAGCTAATGCCGTTTGCAGACGATATTGTGGTGTGGGAAGCAAATAGAGAGGAAGCACAATGGAACTTGATAACTTGAGTGAGATTATTGAAAATTATGGAATGAAAATGGAAAAGAGTAAGACTGTGAAAGATGTTGACTAGAGAAGAAAGGGAAGGGCAAGGAATTATAAAAATAAAGGGATAAAACCTTAAAACTGTACAAAGCTTCAAGAACTCAGGAAGCAAACTGATATAGGATGCAGGCTTTGACAAGGAGAGCAGTAAAAAGATTCAACAGGGAAATGCATTCTACCAGAGTGTGAGAAACCTTGTGTGGAGGAAGAGAGCACCAATGAAGTTTAAAGAAGCGATGCCTAATATTGGCATACTGTATGTAAAGGAAACTTGGACACTGACAAAAAAACAAGAGAATCAAATCCAGGCCAGTGAAATTAAATTTTTAAGATGATAGGAAAGACAAGAAAGGACAGAATAAGAAATGAGGACATTGGGAAGGAAACAGAAGTAGGAAAAATTTTATGACAGAAGGGAGAGGGATAAACTAAGATGGTTTGGACATGTTATGAGGATGGAGATGGATGCTGAAGCAGATAATGGAGACCCAGACAGAAGGAGGGAGGGTAAGAGAAGAAGCCTGAATCGGAACACAGTTAAGGTCAAACAATGGTGGTAAGATGGGAAGGTGCCATAAACATGCCAACCCGACGGGAGCTGGACGAGGTAAATAGATGATGATGAACACAATTTAGAAAATGTGTACTGGTCAACTAGAAGAAGACAGGCAAAATTTTCTCGTTATTATTCCTAAAAAAAGAAGCTTGGCGAGTACTTTACATACTGTATGAGGCAAAACTCTTTTATAAAATTTAGTACTGCATTTTATGGCTCTTTTTATACCAATACAATTTATCAGCTGTCTCAAGCATCGTAATAATAAAGTTCTACTGAGTATATAAATATTATTATATATATTGTAACAGTAAATGTGGTACTTCGGTAGACATGAGACGTAGGGCGTGTACCATTTGTTGAAGTGCGTACAGAGGGAGAGGGTTTGTTTAGAAATAAATCTTAAAATTTTTCCTCTGAGTTTATTACTAAATTCAAAGTCATGTCACCTCTGTACAGCAGATACAGTAGAAAATGTTCCTCGTCCTAGGGCTGGCGATGTCCCTTAATTCCGGCAGCTCCTCCTCTTCCCATACCAGTGAACCACCATTCCTCCCCCGAAGGAAGTTCTAGAAGATCCATTCGACGTCTTGAAGATCCATACGGTGCTGATGAAGGTAGTCCTCGTGAATGATGAACGTGAATGAACATCGTTAAGCCTTGGGGCGAGTTAATGCAAAGACTGCTTCTGCACAGATGAGAGGAAAGTTTATCAATGGTTTTAAGAAGGTTCAAACACGAAAAAAAAATCTATCTTTGAGAGTTTATCACACGGTGAAATGTCACTAAATTTTGTCCCGTGTTAAATGAAAAGAAGGCCACTAGACTCGAATGAGCATGTAAGTTTAATACTCATAAAAATAAAAGTCCACTCGAAACTTATCGTCGAATTTTAACAGAGTCACTTGAAATTTGTGGCACTTGGCATAATGTAAAGTAATACCGCACGACTTATTTCTTAGTCTGAAGCACTGTTCAACGTAATTTAATTGGATTAGAAAATAAAGATGTTTCACTCGTGAATTCAAACTCATTCACGTATTGATAACAACATGAAATTACAAGACGAAATTAATCATGTATTGACAGTCCTCGGTTCGACTGTTCGTAAAATCGAAACGCACAACTGAATGTTCATAGAATTGAAATGTGCTGTTTAATAGAATTGAAATGCACAGTTCACACATGCACAGTTTACAGTTCATGACCTACAAATATTTACACAGTTCATGAAATGGTAAATTAGTGACGTAGTCATGCTTGCAATCGAGTAAATCTGGATTAAAACACAGTCTAATAAACTTGAAGTATTTAGTACTCTGTAAGGAGCAAACTGTTCTAAGTCCTGTCCATAACATGAAACTTCAAATTACGAGTACTCGAAAACATTCGCAAGTCTTAGACACTCGTGTACAACAAACAGTCACTTGATAATGTTCAGACGAAGCACAATTTATATCACGTCCCGTCGGAGTAAAAGTTTATCACTCACAGTATAAAGAAATCCGTACAAGTCCATATTCGACGCGATTGGGTTAAAGTCCACGGACTTGAAGATTGATAGCCGCTTCACGCTAGATCACGGTCCTCGCGAACCGACTGTAAGAACTCCATTGCCTAGCGTGCACATACACACTCTGCTCTGCTGAGCGAAGCAGTACTGTATTTATATCTGATCCGGGCCTTTACATCTCGTTCCATAACTTCATCGCCTCATGTCAGATTTACACGAAACTCTGCAAGAACGTAGATAAGGGATCGGGTTACACGATGATATTGTTAAATTTGTTTAATTATTATTGTGGGGAAAGTTATTACCCATAGAAGTTCGAAGAACATTCCACATCAGTCTAGGCTCTGTTGTGGTGAGGCATGCTATGACGTCACCCGCTCTCTACGTCACATGCACACAGCTGTTGCTCGCCGTCCAGTCAGTCTTTCGTAGCCGGCCCGGAGCGTAACGCGTAAGTTTTTTTTAAGATTTCTATTACGGGGACTTAGTTTTGTACCACCGTTACCGGTACAATATATATATACACACACCTACACACACATACAATGAACAACTGAACTTCAAGAGCACTAATAATATATCAACGGATCAGCTCAATGAATAGCTGTGTATCCCCTGATTACTAGGATATTCAAAAGCAGAACTTTAGGGCCAGCAGCCAATAGTGTGGCTAACTTAGCACTGCAAAGGGATTAAGTGTAGGGTACTTCAAGGAGAAACCTAAAGGTGTGAAGCAACGGCAACCCATGGCAGTGTTATCCAACATCCATCCTCTCCATGTTTGAAAGAAGAAGCAGAATAAGAAGAAAAGTTGTGCAAAAAGAGCTGCAAGAATCGTTACTTGCCAAAACACTAGGTTGGCAACCCTCGAATCCAGACAGATGAAAATAGAAAACCTATCATAGAAGCTAGGCAAGACGCTGATTAAATCTCACTTCAACGTAGATCAGACTTGGCGTGAAGAATAGGCTGCTTCAAACCCTGACTACCAAGACATAATTTCTGATCCTGTCCAACTGCATGGCTAAATGATAACCAAATACAATGTCCCGAATGGCAAAGATGCTGAGTAAATACAGAGAATTTTCTACAGATAAGAATATCCGAACCCACATTCCAAACATTTACGTCAAAGTAGCCTCCTGTGGGATTCATTATGCGTTAAAGCAAGAAATGTAGTCAGAAAATTAATTTAATAGTGAAAAGAGGGGTGAATTTTTTAAATTGTGTGATCATCGAGATTGGTTTGATTAGCTTTTGTTTGCGATGTAAATTTCAACAGCCTCTTTAATGTTCAAAGATTTATTTCTGTTTTCAATGTGTAGGATTTTTAAATCTGTGCTGATGTCTGTGAAATGGCATGAGTTGTCATACATGTGTTCTTCAAAGGCTGAATGCCAATTGTATGTAATTGCATTTTTGTGTTCTTTGTATCTGGTGTGGAAATTACATTTTGCTTGGCCTATATATGTGGCAATACAGTTACTACATACAATGAACAACAGGAAGAGCATTAATAATATATCAGCTGATACATTTACTACCAATGCACACATACACATTATAAGATGAAGAAGAAACACTTCCAATACCCCCCACTCCAAAGAACAGAGTTAATGCCCACGACAGTCATCTCAACTTCCCCTCACCAACGCACAGAACAATGATATTGCCTACAGCACATTATTTTAATTTTTTTTTTGCATTAGTGTTCAACGAATCCCACAGGAAGCTCCTCTGACTTAAAACGTACAGAATGTTGGTTAGGATATACTGTAGGGGAGAGTGGGGCAGTTTCATACAGTTTTAAATTTCCCACCTTTAAGGGTAGTGAGTGCCATCTTTTTTATTAACTCCTTTTGACTTCATCTACTTCCTGTGCAAGTTGTAGCTTCATAGCATCTGTTGACGAGAAGCTGTGCTGAAAAGTTTAATTTTGGTGATTTAAAAAAAATCTTCATAATGTGAAATAGTTAGGTAAGTCTTTTGATTCACTGTGTTTGATTCTGGAATAAGTTTCACATCATACTACACTCTTCACTGCAACTTATGTATAAGTTACAGTAGTCTGCAGAACTTATGAAAAGCCAGATGGCAAGATTAGTAAAATAAATGCCTATGGGGCACTTTCATACAATGTTTTGGGGCACTTTCATCCACCCCCTTACATCTATTTTTAAAGCAAAAAGGATATAATTGGGGCTCCTAGGCCTAGTGGCTGGGTTGCAGGAACATCTTTTCTTGAAATCATCTAGCATCTCCAAAAGATATGGAAGTCTTCTAAGGATGATCCCGTACTTGTCTTGTTCGACAAATTCGGTCCATTTAAGACCAGATGCAGCCAAGCATTTAATACATGGATCAATGAAAATCCAGGAAGGACCTTATCAATTTATTACATACCATAACTGACAAATATACCATTCAGACAGTCATTTTTCAAGATCAACATTGTGTCTTCATTCAGGAAGACCGGAGTTTGGTCTCCACATCGTTTTGTCTTTACTGACAAAGACTTTGCTGCATCTTTGACAACAGATCGCCCATGCCCTCCAAAGGATTGCACAAAAATGTCTACATCTTCAGATCCTGCCCATCATGAGGAAGTCATGTCCAAGAACCATCCAGTAACATACCCACTTCAGCTTCTCCCACTTCCACGCCAACACCCAATTCCAAGGCAACCCTCAAAAACCTACAATTACACCAGAATATATCCACCCTTACCCCAAAGCAAATCCTATAACACTTAAAGACACTGGACGAGCTAAAGGAAAGTCAAGAATTCTTACTACCACCACTCCTGAAAAAGAAAGATTGGAGGAAATGATGAAGCTTAAGAATAAAACAAAAAAAGCCAAACAAGATGACATCCTCGAATCTCCCTAGACGAAAATTATTTAAATCTGGCAAGGAATCTGTAGGCTTGAATTCTTCAAGCAGTGAAGAAAGTGTTGCTGTAACAAGTGGTGAAAGTGAACTTGAGTTTAGTGACCAAGATGTTGACTTACCGCTGCTTGATAAAAGCAGTGATATTGAGCTTAATGACTTCATTCTGGTTGAGTTTGCAACAAAAAGAACAAAGAAATACTTTGTTTGTCAAGTTGATGAGAAAATGAATCATTCAGAGTTTCTCAAAGTTTTCACGTACAAATTATAAAAAGAACTCTGTTTTCCATGAAAAGCAAGATGTCAGTGAAATTTCTCGGGCTGATGTTTACACTAAATTTCCACAGCCTACCATGGTTGGAGGAACAGCTCGAGCAATTTCCTTAACTTTTTCTGTAGATATGACTGAATTCAGTTTAGGATAGGCTAGTGGTGTTTTTGTATGTATAAAAGCATGTTTTGTCAATATTGTAGAACATGTATGAAAGTGCCCCTTCAATGTATGATACTGCCTCATGTTGGGGTACTTTCATACAAATTACATGTTTATAAATATTTTTAACTTGTTTTATAGGAATTAACTGAATGAGTAATTACATAAGTCCAACTTGTTTCTAATATAACAATGTTTGTGTAACACTTGTTTTTAGCCATTTAGATTGCAAAATACAGCCACTAAATCTTCTTAAGTGTTAATAGGTAGAATGTGTATGAAACTGCCCCACTCTCCCCTACTTGTTGAAATATCTTCATTTCTGCTCAGTTACACTGGTTTAGGACATCAACTTATACCATTGAAACACCAGCTTACACACACACATCCATTGTTGACTACAACTAAGCATCACACACATCAAGCAGTTCAAACATTCAAAGAACAAAAGCAAACAAAGATAAACCAATCCATTCGATTATCTAAGCTACCGACAAATAACCACAATTTTGTTTTCCTTAGGATATATACAAGATATTTACATGACATTTTAATGTTATGAGAAAACCACAACATTCCAACACTCCCCCCTTTTCTCAAAAAAACACTACACTTCAATCAATTATCCTCCCATTGCAAACCTATAAGCTTATACAAACTCTTAAGCTTGTTGCCAGATAAATTCTTTGTGAACAAGTCTGCAGCATTTCTCTCTGTTGCTACATATACAAACTCAATGAACCCCTTTTCTACTAGCTCTCTACATACATGGTACATGATGTCGATATGTTTTGACCTTTCACTCACAATATCGTTTTTTCTCAATTTAATTGCTGATGCATTGTCAGCAAAAACTTTACAAGGTATATCCATAAAGCTTTTCAGCATCCATGGTAGATCTAGCAATACAAATCTGTTTCTTACTATACCATGATACTGCTCTCCCTGCCACTGTGGTTACATACCCACTCACTGATCTTCTAGTCTTAGTATCTCTTCCCCAATCTGCATCACAGAACACTTGTACTGACTCCTCACAATTTTTGAAACACAACTTTAAATCTCTAGTACCACTTAGATACCTCATGATATGCTTCACTTCTTTCCACTCTTCAGTCACTCATGGAAAAATCAGTAAGTAATTTGTCAATGTACAAACTTTGATTCAACATAACCCCTTCTTTTGTCTGTTCTATTTTTATCGACAGTAAGTTTGTTGCTTTCCCTAGATCTTTAATCTCTAACTCATCTGCCAACCTTATTTTAACCAACTTAACAACCTCTTGTCACCTATTACAAGTATGTTGTCGACATACAAGCCAATAATACAACACACCTTTACATACACACATGGTTCTTTGACACATTTCTTAAAATCTAGTCTTCTAATTATAGCATCAACACAAGCATTCCAGTCTTTACTCGAATTAGGTAGTCCATAGATGCTTTTCTTCAATTTACAAAGTTTTGGACATCTTTTTCTACGAACAATTCTGGTTGTTCCATGTATACAGTACAACTGATTTCACTATTTAAGTAAGCACTATTTACATCTAGATGTTCTACAGTCCAACCTTTACGTATTGCAATACCTATTAACAGTCTCATTGTTTTCCTCTTTGTAACAGGACTAAATGTTTCATCAAAACTAACGTTCATCTCTCTCTTAAAACCTTGAGCAACCAACCTGGCCTTATATTTCTGAATGTTGCCCTCACTGTCCTTTCAATGAAAACACCCACTTAGAACTAATTATCTTGACATTTTCTGGTTTTTTTACAATTTCCCAAACATCCTTCTTTCTCATCTCATTGATCTCCACTTTCATGAATTCTATCCAGTTATCGGACTCTTGGCTTGACATAGCCTCCTGAACTGTTCTAGGTTCCACTACACTCACATGTTTAACTTCCATCACTGCCTTACGTCCAAATACTTTCAATCTACCTATTTCTTCCTCAACTAACTTCTCTGCTCTTGCCTGATACTTGTTAAACACCTCTAACACTTCATTCTTATTTTTCACACATACAGCCACATTAAATCTGGAGTATTCATCAATCATTGTTACAACATATTGAGATTTCCCAAGTGATGGACTAATTTTTCCAACTGCATCAGTGTGCACACATCAAGTGGTCTTTCTGCCTTACGCTCACAAGACTTAGGTACTCCCTTGTTACTTAGTTTCCCCTGAATGCATACAGAACAAGTATTAATATCAGTACTCCTTTTCAATTGTAACAATTTAAACAAAGCTTCAGAATGTGCATGTCCGTATCTCTCATGCCACAACCTAACCTCCCCAACACTTTTGAATGCTACATTGTTATTACATTCTTGATCTATTATTTGATCACAATCACTCACAGCTACAATATTGTTTCTCCCCTCTATTTTGTACTACATACACATCATTCCTCCTGTTTGCAACAAACAATATTTCATCTCCATTCTTATCTACAACCACTGCTTTCTCACCTGCAAATCCTACTTTGAAACCTTTGCTGGTTAACTTACCAACCAATATTAAATTTGCACCTAAGTTTGGTACATACAACACATCCGAAAATGTAATTGTCCAGCCTGTTGACATTTTTACTTTGAACTTACCTATACCTCTAATATCCAGCTTACTGGTATCTCCTATTTCTACATTCCCAGTTACATTTGTTAACATGTCTATAAACATCTCCTTTGTTGGACACATATGATGAGACGCACCTGAATCGAACAGCCAATCTCTAATTTTCTCAGTCCCTACAGAAACTACCATGCTCATTGCCTTATCTACTACATGTATAATTTCTGAGCTTACCACTTTTCCACTTGCATTCACTGATTTACTCTCCTGTGATGATTCGTCACTGTTCATTGTTGGACATACTTTTGAATAATGTCCTGACTTACCACAATTGAAGCACTTTTGGGTACTGCGACAATATTTAGATACATGTCCCTGTTTACCACAATTGTAGCAACTATTTTCCTTGTCCCACATCTTCTTTCTTGATATCTCACTTCTGTTGAACAAGCATGGCTTAAGCTTCGTCCTCCTCACGTTTTCCAGTGTCGTAAAGCCTTTCCTCCATTTTGCTGAAGTTTCCTTCTGCTTTCCTCCGTGAGTAATCTCGCCTTCACCTTCGAGATGGTCAGTTTCGCCAAATCAGCTTCCAAGGAAGGTATACAAGCTGCATATTCCTCTGTAAGATTTCCAATGATCATTCCTGCAACTTGTTATTATTATTATTATTATTATTATTATTATTATTTATTTTCCACTAATTGTAGTTACAATTTAGGGATGGTGAATGGAGAAAGGGCATAGCCCCACATACACAAAAGTGCCTCCATCACCACTTAAAATTATAATATACAAGTATAAAATTACATTCTACATGGTGTTCTTATATACAGTTATCGTATTTACATAGGCATATTTTTGCTGGCGGGACCTAGTGTTTACAGTGCACTATGTCTTCTGGTATGGGCTAGAGCAATAATGTTACTTTCATTGATCTGTCTCTGTCTTATCCTTGGCTTTGACAAAATGAAAGTGACTGAGGTATGAGCGATGCTAGTAATGCCATTCCTTATGCAGCCAGTCCCTGCTATGAACAGTGTGAAAATATTGTTCATAGGGTCGGTTGGTGCATGCATTTCAGTGGGCTTGGCAGACTGATATGTAATAGCAACTTCTGGCTCGGTGAGGAAAGCAACGGGAAACTACCTCACTCCTCATTTCCCTAGTACGCCTCTTCAGTGATGCCTAGGCCATCTATGACAGCTGATGGCGGAGCTGTTGAGGATCCAACCAGCTTTCGGGCTGAGGACTAAACATACATACATACATTTACATAATACTCACAAGATCTGATCAACATTCAAGTATTTCGACACACACACACAGAGAGAGAGAGAGAGAGAGAGAGAGAGAGAGAGAGAGATTTTAGCTAGGCCGGCTCATTCATTCCCATTTACCGTCTCAATCACCCGGGACCCCATAACTTTCATCTATCCTCCCACTCATACTGAACATTCACACAGTAGATAAATTATGTTTTGTACAGAGGGTTTCGTTATATATACATCTTTTTTACGTCTTTACAAAAATTTTCTGCAGGTAGTTCTTTTATCTGCGGTGGGAGTTCATTCCACAATCGAGCAGAACGACTAAAGAAGCCACTTTGATATGATGCTGTTCTTGCAAATGGAGGGAAAAGGGACACACCTCGACCTCTTTGAGCGGAACGATAGTTCAGCTGTAAGCGGTTGAAAGGGTTTATATGAATGTTACCTGCGAGGGATTTTCTCAGGAAAGCAATGTCTATTTGTTTACAGAGGGATGTTATGGAGGGCAGTGACCTGGCTGTATTTAAATGACCGTGTTGAGTAATTAGTCGTTCTGCTCGGCGTTGAACTCTCTCTAGTTTCGTCATGTTCTCCACTGTAGTAGGGTGCCAGGAAGGAAGCCCGTACAACAATATTGGCCGTACTAATGACAAATAGGCTGTCTGAACGGCTTTCTTCCTGGCTCCCAGTAGAGATCTGCGGATGAATCCCAGGACTCTGTATGCTTTGCACCTTATTTCCTCAATATGCTTATTCCATTTTAAATTGCTGCAGATGTGAATGCCAAGCAATTTTATTGAGGTACAAGGCATCAGGTTTTTACCACACAGTGAAATTTCGTGTTGTAACTGTGATCTTGCTCTAGTAAAGCGGATATATTTACATTTCTGTACATTTATACACATTCTATTTATTTTGCACCACAGAACCACGTTATCGAGATCTGATTGTAACTTATTTACGTCGTTCTCATTGCGAATGATTCTGTAAATGATGGTGTCATCAGCGTACTGTGCCATAGAAGACGATACACAACCTGGCAGATCCAGCGTAAATATTGTGTACAGCAGCGGCCCTATCACACTACCTTGAATCACACCCGAGGTGACTGAGGTTTGTTTTGACCTGGCCCCACTGAACACAACGCTCTGCGTCCGACCTACCAGGAATGATCGAAACCATGCCTGCAGGTTGCCTTGAATGCCATACTTGTTAAGTTTTAACAACAGTCGTTGATGAGGTACCTGATCAAAGGCCTTACTCCAGTCGAGAGTTACGCAGTCCACTTGGGATATATTGATCTGTGAACTCGTATCCCGCTTTGCTCGTTCTCCTCCACAGTTTATTTATTTTTGCAAAGTATTCTTGAACACTCATGTCCTTGGGCTTCACAAAATGAGTTAACTCTTTCAGGTATAGCACCATTCACTAGCCCTCCATAATTGTACAACTCGTTCAGTTTTTCCCATGCCTTTTTCGCTGATTCAATATCTGCAATGTCACTTTCAAAATCTTCTCTCACATATTTGAAAATAACCGCCAACACGATTACATTGTTTCTCTCTCGTCATATCGTTTCTGTCTGAGGCAGTTGACAACCTAGCGTATCCTCATACCCTATTACTGTTTCCCATACATCTTTTAACAACAGTTCTTGTTTCACCTTTAATGCCCATGAAAAATAGTTCTTCACTGTAAGCTTGGCTACATTCCTATTCAGTGCTTCTTCACCGGTCCACGAGGTCGCCATTTCCCGTCAATAACGTCACAACTTGCTTCGTCTGTTAATTCTCGTTACTCAATTTCCACTTATATTGCCCGAAATTTACTGCAGCGTTTTGGCGCTCTGGAGCTCTGGGCCCATAACCTGTTGATATATCTTCATTTCTGCTCGTTCACACCGGTTTAGGACATCAACTTATACCATTGAAACACCAGCTTCCTCACATGCATCCATTTATTACGAGCTGTTCACTACAACTAAGCATCACACACATCACGCAGTTCAAACGTTCAAAGAACAAAAGCAAACAAAGCAAACACTCCACTCCATTATCTGAGCTACCGACACATAACCTCGATGTTAGATATATACAAGATATTTACATGACATTTTATTTTTATGAGAAAAACACAACATTCCAACAGTACTTATCTGTGGTTATTTCTCTGAATTTATGCAGCACCTTCACCAATCAAGATATTTTATTCAGTTATTATTTATAATTATAAATGAGGTCTTATAAGTTAAGTTTAATTCAACTCCATACTTTATTTCATCAAAATCATTCTTCTTTACCTACCGTTTTTCCCCACACGTGTGGGGCAGTGGGTCCGAACTGCGTCGCACATGTGGATTTGGCCCTGTTTTACGGCCGGATGTCCCTCCTGCTGCCAACCCTATGTGGAGGGATGTAACCACTATTGCGTGTTTCTGTGGTGGTTGGTAGTGTAGTGTGTTGTGTGAATATGAAGAGGAGAGTGGTGGGACGGACACAAGGCCCAGTCCCCAAGCCACAAGAATTAATCAGAAGCGACTAAAATCCCCGACCCAGCCGGGAATTTAACTGGGGACCCTCTGAACCGAAGGCCAGTATGCTGACCATCAGCCAAAGAGTCAGACATTTCATCAAAATCATTATCATACCATTACTACCTAATACAAAAAAATACATTATAAGATGAAGAAGCAACAATCCCCTTACCACTTTCAATGTACTTAATCAATGCGCACACATTCCCATTGCCCCGCCTACTTCCCTTTCCCTCTCTGTAAAACGAAGTTATTGCCTAAAAAATTTATCCTCACCAACTACTTAGCTACTAAGACAAAGTCCAGAGCTAAAGAACTGGCATCAGTCCAAATACAGTTGCTGAACGGACGACAGTAGCTAAGATAAGTACAAAAAAAATTCCTTACTTCACTAAAGTGACATGTTCAATTCATAATCACCGATTAGTTTACACAATGTAAACTATTGTACATATATGCGCACGATTTAAAGTGATGTGATAGAATCCGAGGATGTTCTTGTAGAATGAAACATGTCATTCTTTGTTTAATAGTGTATTTTGTACAGGTATGTTATAGTGTTTTGGACTAGTGTTCAACAGACTGAAAAACTTTTAAGTTACATCGACAATAGGCTGTGCGATTATATGAATGAAAAGAGGCAAGGTTATAGTACACAGTTTTAAAACAAATTGACATTTTATGTAGCATACATTTCTCGTATTAAAAAAATACAAAATTAAAAAAATAAAACTTCCCCTCCTAAAAGTATGGTGTGCAGATTATTCACATATACAAGGTGTAATGAAATCCCTGGGCAAAACTCAGAAAATAATTTCTCACATTAAGAAAAAAGTTTTTAACAGTAAGGGTCCACAAATGTACAACTGCTGAGTTATCCATTTCTATTATAGATACTGCACCCCAACATGTCTTAATAGATGGAATGAAATTTGAGATACTTCTCACATTTGTTGCATGTTTAACCTGATAAACGGATGTAGACCTGAATACGGCTTTAAGACCCAAAAATGAATCCCATAGTGCCAAATGTAAGTAGCCATATCTGATAGGTTTGTTTAAAGTTTCATGTATGATGGTACATCAGCAGATTTTGATCTTAAATGCACATAATCATAAGCTCTAGATAGGTAGAGCTGGACCAGTTGCATGGCTCCCCTTGCTCTCCTGATTTAATCCCTATGACTTTCTTCTGAAGGAGTTTCTGAAGTACTTGGTGTATCTGACTACTGTACATGATACAATATTTCTTCATGTATTAACTGCAGAATCCTGTCAAAATGTACAACACTACACCATGTATTTCTCGGCGTATTCAGAACTCAATATGAAGACGAGCATTCAGGCATGAGGTAGACATTTTGAATAATTCATATGACACGTCAACAACATATTCAACTGGATATTTAAGACGTATTCTGTGCAAGATCCTTCATGACACGTTAATAAATGTAATTCCGATAATAACACACAAGTGATTTACATACATTTGTAATAAATATCGAGCCATAGGTGACATCCGTACACCCGTGGGGGTTTTCTTGCCTGTTCCCCTATCAGGCACGTCCCAGGTGGCAGACAGGGGACCCTCCGGACTTGTCTGGAGGGTCTGAGGGAAATAAAATACCCTCTCGCGGACCAAAAACAGGTATTGCCAGAAAACGTCTTGAGGCAGTGTGATTGTTACTAGCCTAAGCCAAGGCTTGGAAGTGGAAACCTCGCCCACACATGCTAGAGAGGCATCCATGAAACCTCCATATGGCTGATACGGTGGTTTAGGTGAAGTGGGTGCTGGTGACCAAGATGAAAGCTCACTGCAGTGTGCTGGAACCAACACATCACTTTGCCCTATGTAGACTGAACAAGCCGCGGTTTGGGAACGGGGCGAACCCAAGGCTGTGAACTCAGTCATGGTAATGCCAAGTGGGAACCATGTGAGTAGGTCTACTGAAGGTGGAACAAACCTGGTTGGGTCCGGGCCATGGGCTGACTGCTGGATGGACGGCTGAGGGGCGTAGCGCCTGCTACGGAGAGCCTGAGTTGTGAGAGGACAATGTCTAGCGGAATGCCTCATCACAGATGGTGAGAACGCCGCTCAGGACCCTAGAAGGAGCAAAACCCCTACATCATATGGAACCACGAACTTTCCAAATGAACCACTTAAATACCAAGGGAAGCTATGGAAGCTCCAGAAGAGTAGGTCCAGCGGCATGCCCAAGAGGAGAATATGGAGACAGAAGCCCTAGCAGGGCAGGCTGAATCCAAATTTGAAGAAGAAACAAAAGAAGCAACAGGAAAGCAGACTTCTGGACAAAAGGAAACGTGAGATTTCACTGAGAAAGACCTGAAGATATCGGCATCGAAATTAAATAGGATGCATATAGATAGACCACCACTACAAGGAAAAGAAGAAGGCGAGGAAAGAAGCCAAGATAGCGGATGGGACTTGGGTGGAGAAGAAGCCAAGGAACAGGGATCGGCGAGACGCTATGCCGATGACTACGCCCAAGGGGCCAAGATCGGAGGAAAACACGCCATCAAGTTTGGCTTCAAAACCACCCTCCAAGAAAAAGAAGGAAAAATGTCACATCTTTTTCAGAAAGACTATCCACAGTTAAGGTCGCAATAATACCTAAGACCTTTCCAGATGGAACACTCAAGGATGAAAACGTGACTGAATTGTCATCTGCTCTGATAGCACAAATGAAGCCGCTGTCAGACGGATGTCTGCCTGGCTTCCTTGAGTCACCAGGGCTGGAAAGTGGAGCTGTGGTACTGATCAGTGCAAATCCAGAAACAAAAAGTTGGCTGGAACAGAGAGTATCAAACTGTAACCCATGGAAAGGGGAGACCCTAGAGGTGGCGGATAAAAAAAAGGTGCTGAACACGACCAACGTCATCACCAAATTCCCACCTCCTTTTGACAAGATGAAACTGGAGGATGTTCTTGTCAGAATCAATCGGCACGATACCAAACTTCTGACGCAAGAGTGGAGAGTGCAGAATGCCATTTCAATCGACAAGACGGAAAGGACAGTCGTTTTAGCCCTTGGTGAAAGAGACTTTGAAGAGCTCAGAAAAAGAAGCCCTAAGGCTAAGCTCGGATTTTGGCAGATCAAGTTTCAGGTCATCAGGGGAAAAACGAAATCCATTGTTGATAAAGATGGTGCTGAAGATTATTCAGGCCAATCTTCAGCATAAAAAAGCAGCGGTGGCCAATTTCGCTAGGAAGTTCAAGCCTGGGGCTATTGACGTGGCCCTTATTCAAGAGCCTTGGGTAGTCAAGGGCAGAGTAGCAGGACTGACGGAATCTGGAGGTAAACTGATGAAACTACAACATCGGATATACCCAGAACATGTCTTCTTGTGAACAGGAAACTAAAATGTCTTAGGTTGCAGAAACACTGTGACGCAAGTGCGATAACAGGTATAACTTGAAAACAATATTCTCTCACCCATGGGTAACTAATGCAGATATCGAGCTTGAATTATTATTATTTTACAATAATAATTTTACAATTATTATTATTGTATGAAGGCCATCCGGAAAGTGGTACCCGTTTGCGCAATAAAGACACAGGGGTAAATATTAACAAATATACACATTTTTATTGGAAAGAGCATACTTTACACTACTTCTCCACATAATCTCCAAGCAAATTTAGGCGTTTGTCATAACGTGGGACGAGTTTTTGTATTCCAACGTCATAGTCCTCTGCCGTCAGCGTATTGAGATACGTAGTCACAGCTCGTTTAAGTTCTCCATCGCTGTCAAATCTTTTTCCCGCCAGAAAGTCTTTAAGCTTCGTAAAGAGATGAAAATCCGAAGGGGCCAAGCCCGGGCTATATGGGGGATGGTCGAAGGTTTCCCACTTGAATTGCTGCAAAAGTTGTGTTATCGCAGCTGCGTGAGGTCAGGCATTGTCATGAAGGAGAACGACGCCTGTAGACAATAAACCTAGTCGTAGATTTTGTATTGCCCACCGTAATTTATTTAATGTTTCACAATACGCATTAGCATTAATTGTGTCTACACGGGCCATAAAATCAATGAGCAGTACACCTCGGCGATCCCAGAAAAAGGTTGCCATGAGTTTCCTGGTGGACAGAACTGTCTTGAATTTTTTCGGTTTGGTTGGTGAATGAGCATGATGCCACTCCATTGACTGTCGTTTACTCTCAGGTGATGCATAACAAATCCATGTTTCGTCCCCAGTAATGATGCGAGTCAAGAAAGAGTCTCCATCGGAATAACGTCCCAGAAATGTCAGTGCTGCAGCCATATGCTTAGTTTTGTGCTTCTCTGTAAGCATGCGAGGGACCCACCTTGCACAGATTATTGAATAATGCAGATGGTCTTTGACAATTTCATGAACAATTGTTCAAGACACATTAGGAAAATATTCACAGAGTTCATCAACAGTGACGCGCCGATCGCTCCTCGCGCATTCGTCTACTGCGCTCAGCAGTTGGTCTGTAATGACAGATGGTCTCACTGAATGCTCCTCGTCGTGTGTATTCCCCCTCCTCAGGTTGATGTTGCGACACCAGCGCCGAACAGACGACTCGTCCATCACATTGTCTCCATACACCTCCGTTAATTGGCGATGAATATCACCAGGTCGAACGTTTCGTGCATTAAGAAATTTAATCACGGCCCTCACTTCAAAATTGGCAGGGTTCTCAATTTGTTTAAACATTTTAAACGATCACAGACACAACACAGGCAATACTAGCATCACGCAACCTTGCACAGAGCAGGCAGACAAGCTACTGACGCAGTCTGACCTTGCCCAGCGACTACCTAAGTTGTCAGCGCTACACGCGGCGCTAATGGGTACTACTTTCCAGATGGCCCTCGTATGTATAGCTGTGAAGTGTTACATCCATTTGGTATTACATTAGGTGTACATGCGATATGATTGCGTTGTTTATGAGGTTATGTCATGAAAAAGGCACTGTATATAAACATTTATATCAGTTCAGTTAACGTAAATAACTGTAAATCAATATTATAATTTATTCTTACCTGTATATATAAATTGTAATCCATAATTGTGAAACACACTGTAACTTCCAGAATGGTATAGATGACAAGAACGATTAAGAATATTCCATCCATTATAATTTGTGTATTATGCACAGTCGAGTTTTCGAGAAGATATATTCTTGTAATGTAACTTTCTAGAAGCTTGACCAGGCACCTATAAAAGAGACCAACCATCTCAATGGTAAAGTTAGTTACTGCTGAGTTATGATTTGGAAATTATGGGTTGAAGAGTCATGGTGTAGCAAGGTTATGCTTGTGACCACGTGGACGACATGCTTTTAAGCAGTCAACTGTTTTATTTGTGTTTCAAGGTTATCATCTCAATGTGCAGCGATTGGCAGTTGTCTTTAAATGGCGGTTTGTGATGTGAATGTTTTGGTTTTGACGACAATGATTAAGGTTGTGTGTGTTAATTTGTAGATAAATGTAAATAAAATATTTGTACCACCAACTGACAGCATCTCGTGTGAGTCTTTGTGGATACGTTAACTGTTCATGGGACTTAACCGTGGCCAAGATTAAACTTGGAAATCGGGAGGGACCAAGAGAAATAACCATAGGCTCTGCATATCTCCCATATGACTCAACTAATCTGCCCCCAGCAGAAGAAGTTGAGAACCTAATTTGCAATGCAAAGAGGAAAGATTAACACCTAGTCCTTGGAGCAGATGCAAATTCACACCACACAGCATGGGGCAGCACAAACTGCAATGCAAGAGTTGAGTCTTTACTACAGTTTATTATTGGAACCGAGTTGATGATACAAGGAAACAAGCCTACAATTATAAATAAAAATCATAGGGAGGTAATAGACATTACACTAAGCACTCGTATATTGCAAACCAGCACATCAATTTGCAATAGATGCAAGACTATGTGGGATTGAGATGTACAGAGACCCAAAAAGAACTAACTAAATAGATACAGAGAAGTTCTAGAGAAGGCTGTAAAAAAAATTCCAACTAACGTGAGAGGACAGAAAGAATTGGATGAGGCAGTAGAACTATTAGAAGAGGCCATTATAGACTCATTCCATGACAACTGTGCTCTCAAAGAAAAGAAAAATACAAAAAAAGTCGGGTGGTGGAACAACAAACTAGCCAAAATGAAAAAAAGAGTTTAGGATGTTGTATAGAATATCATCTAGAAATGGTATGTGGGATGTATTTCATAGGAAACTCATCGAGTATAACCTAGAGATATGGAAAACAAAAAGAAAATCTTGGAGACTGTTCTGTGAGAAAGTGGAATCACACACTGAAACAGCAAGGCTCCAGAAGGTTCTGAAAGCAACCCATATAAATTAAGTGGGGGCACTGGAGAAATCAGATGGGTCATTTACTCAGGCAGGGAGGGACACGCTGGAAATACTAATGGTGTGTCACTTTCCTGAGGCTGAGGAGATGACAAGAAGAAACGGTTGGAACAGAGACCGAAGATCGAAGAGTAGACTAGAACTGTGCCAACAGAATAATAAAACATAACCATGTAAAATGGGCAATTAACACGTTTCATCCTATAAAGGCTCCGGGGCCAGATGAGATACATCCAATACTCCTACAGGAAGGATGGGAGATACTCGTCAATGCCCTGACGGACCTTTTCAGAGCTAGTCTACCTTTAGGGTATGTGCCGAAATCATGGTCTGAAGCTAAACCAGTAGTTCTTACCTAAGCCTGGAAGGGCAAATTATGCCCAAGCCAAAGCACATAAACCATTATGTTTAACCTCCTTCACGCTGAAAGCAATGGAGAAAATTCTGGATAAATATATCAGAAGAACGGTGCAACTGAACTCAACGTTACATGAAAATCAGTTTGTATATAGACCAGGAAAGCATAGAATATAAAGAAATTGCACCGGCAGCATTTCTAGATATAGAAGGAGCCTTCAGCAATACAACCTATGACTATGATCAAAGTATTGGAAAAGAGCAAGGTGAGTAAAACCGTCGTCAAATGGATTAAATCCATGTTAGACAGAAGGAAGATAACAGCAACCCTGTTTGAAGAAACGCTGATGGTTAGGGCCACCCAAGGCTGTGCTCAGGGAGGAGTTCTTTCGCCTCTGCTGTGGAACCTCGTGGTGAACAAAATCATAGCTATGATCAACGAACAGGGTTTTTATACACAAGGATACGCAGATGACCTAGTGATTGTGGTACGAGGTAAGGTGATGAGTGTTATGCAGGACCTCATGCAAAGATCACTTAACCTTGAGGAGAACTGTTGTTGGGAAGAACAACTATCAGTCAACCCGAACAAGATAACTCTGGTCCCTTTTACAAGAAGGAGAAAATTAGAAGGAGAGATCACTGAAGCTATCTGGACAAGATATATATGGAAGAACAGGCATTGCACCTAGGTGTAGTGTTAGATAAAAATCTAACCTGGAATCCACATATAGAAAGGAACATAACCCGGGCCAAGAACCTGCTGAATGCATGTAAGAGAGCCGTAGGGAAGACATGGGGCCTAAGACCATCAATAGTAATGTGGATATACACAATGATCATTAGACCGTTGATGGCCTACGCTGCAATGATCTGGTGGCAGAAAGTAAGTCAAGGAAAAGTCAGAAGTAGATTGGATAGCCTACAGAGAATGGCATGCATAGCCATAACTGGGGCTATGAGAACTACGCTGATGGAAGCCTTGAATACTTTACTAGACCTCCCATCACTATGTAATTTCATAAAAAAACAGGCTAGAATGAGTTCATATCAACTGGCAAAAGCAGAGTGCTGGAATGTACAAAGACCCAATGTAGGACACTGTAAAATTAACAGAGCAATAACAGAGGAAGTTCTACACATGCCTTCTGATCATATGATACCAAAGTACAACTTTGAAAAACTGTTTGAGACCCAGATAATAGAAAAAGAAGACTGGGATATCAACAAATGGAATACTGAAAAAGAAGATATAGTGTGGTGGACTGATGGCTCAACAAAGAATGTGGATGGTACAGGAGGAGGGATCAACGGGGGAAGATCTGAGAGATCAATCCAGATGAGCCTGAAATGACAGCTATCACAAAATGTCTTGAAGAAAATCTGAAAATGAACTATAAAAATAAGAACATTTTCATTTTTACGGACAGCCAAGCAGCCATTAAGGCACTAGAGGCAGTCCTGATAATATCCAGAATTGTCTGGCATTGCCACTCACATCTCCTGAATCTCAAAAAGTAAAACATTGTCAAAATAATATGGGTACCAGGGCATGCAGGTATAGAAGGAAATGAGAAGGCAGATAAACTGGCCAGGAAAGGGGCAGAAACACATTTTGTAAGCCCAGAACCTATATGCAGGATTTCCTATGGACAAGCCCGACACTACATAGGAAAATGGGTGCAAAAGAAACAAATCGGAAACTGGAAAAATATTCCAGGAAGCAGGCTTGCAAAGAAATTGATAAAAGGACCAAACAAAAAGCATACTAAAGAACTGTTGAAACTCATCAGAGAAAATATAAGATGGGTAGTAGGACTGTTGACAGGACACTGCCATCTGAAAAAACACCTACATAGAATTGGAGTAATAAGAGACAAAATATATGTAGGAAATCCAATGAAGCAGAGGAATCAGCTGAACACATACTTTTCGAATGTGAGGCGCTGGGCAGAATCAGACTCTCCACTCTAGGACTACCAGGTGAAGAGAGAGAAAAAATCCAAGAAGACCCAATGAGAACAACCTGCAGCTTTGTGAAGGGAGCAGGTATATCTAGGTGGGAATGAAGGAAAAACATGGTAGCAAAAGATTTTAGAGGTCGACGCTAATTAGGAACTAATATTTAGAGGCCCCATGAAGAAAAGTAGAAGAAAAGGAATCCACTTGGGAAGTTTTGCCCAGAGGTTTTGTTACACCCTGTAACAGTCTAAATGATGCAGATATCTAAATTTAGAATTCAAAAAAAGGAAATGACCTGTGATGGTGGATCAGTTGCACCTGAAAATGTTTCCTGTTGCCGATTTCCAGACAGACTGTTGAGATCCAGTTTGAACAGGTTGCCCCTGGCCCAGGACCTGTTGGGTTCTGCTGGGTTTGAGGAGGCCCTGGTTGAACAGGACCCAGAGCCACTGACCCTGGCACTACCATGTTTTGAGAATTCATGACATGACCACCAGGACCTGCTCACTGGTAGATGCATTGGCTGGGAATTCATATATGGTTGAGTATTTATAATGACATTATCTGAAAGCAATCATTTTAAGAACAAGGTAGTACAGAATAATATGTCTACAGATATTAATCACTTCACTGTATTACTAAGATAAATACTCTACAAGACACTAAAGTTGTCATTTTATGACAAATATTATAAAATATACTAACCACAGCTCTGTAACCGTCCAGGCTTCTCCAGCCCTACTAATTTAATATAATATCATTTTACGCGATATCATTTGATATCAAGTTTATCGGCCATCGGCAATTATTTGTAATAACATATTTATTCAACGTCAATCATTTGTAATCAAGGCCTTTTGGAATCATATTGTATATATAATAACATCGTTTTAGTATTTAAATTATTATATTATATAGGATAAGAATTCATTATGTTGTAAATACGGTCAATATGTTGAGACATAGTTGTTTTCATTTCATCTCATGTTTGTGTATACGGAGGGTTATTCTTGAAGCTTGGGATTTTGCATTAGTCATGGGTTTATTTTATGACCAAGGCTAGTAAACAGCGACCCGTGCGCGAGGCTTGCAAGAGGGTCAGCTATATCTTCGCCACGCCTTCTGGACTTGTCGAGGAAGGAGGGAAGGGGAGTTGATGCTTCGATCTATTGAATCAGATACTTCGTTGTATATGAGTTTTGAGATTGAACTGTTACCAAGAGTGGGGGTGAGCCCGGATATATACAGATTCTCAACACGAGAACGGCACCTAACTAAGTACAACTTCTGCTGTGAAGCTAACATCCTAACGAGATACTCCATCACTAGTACTTCTACTGTGAACATCTATTCTGAATGACGTGATTTGAATATTGATACAGTATGTAGTCGCTCCGTGACATAGTTATTTTTGTACAATGTGTTATCGCTTCGATACAGTACTCTGCTGCGGTAATGTTATCGGATCTACGAGAAACGAAACAAGCTTATGGCTTGTGTGATATTCAGTAAATATTGTGGACGAAGAACTATCTTTAGTTCAAGTCTACGGAATTTTGGTACAAGTCTGTACCGTATAAACAGTGTAGCTCAGTTGGATTGAGATTTCTACTAATATGGAAAAATTCATATCTCAATTTTCTCCTCATACGATCAACGCTGATCAGTTTTTACAAGTATAGGGCCAATGTCTAATTTAAAGACTAGGCAAGTAGGGAGTGTTAGTCCAATAGCCCGTACCATATCAGAGAGGGAAGGAAGGATGTCCATGCAGCAAAGTCTACATCGAGAAGAAGAGAACGAGTAACCACGGAAACCAGATGACTTCAACGGAAGCTGCAATTGGTGAGCTTCAATTAGATAAAGCAAGCAATAGTAAATTCAGTAAATTATAAATTCCTCCACGCTTTAAGGAAACTTTTCCGATTCATCTCATTTTTTTTTGGTATAATAAATTCATTTGTATTTTATACTGCGTTAATTTTCTTTCTTAAGCGATACTTAATGGTTAATTATTTAAAATCCTACCCCTGTGATTTCAGTATAAGTCTCTATGCTAGTAAATATAAATTTTGGTTTACAGTTTTCTTTAAAACTGTAACCATGGCGCCCAAACATTACATAGAGAAATGGGGAATCATGGAATGTTAATTGTTTCTATTTGCGTGGCAATTTGCGGGCAAGCCACAAATAGTTTATTTAATATTCATGTGTCCCAAGATAATAACTTTCATCTCCCCAAGTGTTTTGATGAGGTGGAACAGTTACATTTTGTCGCACCAACGTGGAGCTCGAAAACCATTAAGTATTCGTGGAAAGAAAGCAGTAAAGTACAATCTGTGTTTGTGGGGGTTAAGTGAGTGTCCATATAATTTGTATGTGTGATTTTGGGGATATCATGGCTGCACAAGGTGAAAAGGATATGAAATTACGTAGCGGAAACTTAGTAAAGGGAGGCGAGACACTGAATTCTAGGAATGTTGTAGATGAAAGTATTGAAGTAGATAAAACGGTAGAGAGTGGTGGGAGCATGGAAAATAGTACAGAATCTGATGTAGCTAGGATGGAGGGCGAGAAACGTAATACGAATAGGGATAAGAATATGGAACAACTGTTTGTGATGATGCGAGGGATATTTGAACAAACGAATGAAATAAAGAAAGAAGTAGAGAAAACACAGACAGAGATTAAAGAAAATAGAAAGGAGATAGAACAGACGAAAACGGAAATTAGCAGAGAAGTGAATGCTAGGATGGATGCTTTAGATCATAGATTAGATGAAGCACTAGAGCAGCAGAAACTTTTTGAGAATCAGTTAGCAGAACAGGAGATGAGACGCAGCCAGCATGAGAAAGTGGTAGAAAGTAAGTTAACTGAACACAGAAGCGAAGTAGACCAGCAGATCACAGCAATTAATTGTAAAATTCAGGAACAAGTAGGAGAAGTTAGTAAAGTTAGAGAAGAAGTACAACAACAATACGATGATCTGTGTGGTAAGGTAGAGATTAATGCCAAAATATGTAATGAAAAGTTTAAGAAAGCAGAGGAATATGCTATTGAAATTAAAGCCACCAAGGAAAGACAGGAACACATTGCAAATGATGTAGAAACTAGAGACAAAAGAATTAATGAACGTATTGAGAAGTCGGAGGCACTAATACGTAAAGAAATCAGAGAAAAGCAAGGTAATATAGGAAGTCAGTGCCATGGTACAAATTTCATATATGAAACTGATTTACCTAAATTCAATGGGAGGCAGACAAACCCTTTAGATTTTTTAAACACTGTTAAGAAACGGTTTGAAAAGTGAATCGAAGAAGGAATCATTGAATGGGAAGAAGCGTTAGAAATAATTGGTAAAGCTTTTATTGGGGAAACGAAATCATGGTTTGCGGTGTATAAAAGCAGCATGACCAGTATGGTGGAATTCCAGAAATATTTCACGGAAAAATTTTGGAGTGAAGCTATACAAAGCAGAGAAAGAGAACGCATTGTCTTTGGGAAATTTAGGCCACACGAGGGAGTTTCTATGACCGAATATTTTTTAGCCCACGTTATGATTTGTAAAAACGTAGATGGGATGTCAGCGGAGAGAGATATTGTTAAGTTATTACTCAGGCATTTTCCCAACAAAATCCGCGAAGCTAGCTGTATGCAACAGATAGAGTCTATTCAGGGAATGGAAATATTGCTAGCAAGTTTCGATGTGTTAGGAAATAGTAATAGTATACGAGATCACACAAACTATCAAACACCACCCAGAAGACAAGAACACAATCACCGTGGTCAGTTTCAACCGAGACAACCTGTAGGTAATCAGTCACTCCAGCAAAATAGGAATGTTCAGAGGGAACGCAATGTAGAGGAAGGTACAAGCCGAAATCAGGATACAAGGAGACACAGTAATTTAAACTGATAGTAGACGGTAATGAGAGATCAGATTATCAGTCTTCAGTACATGTTGCGAGAAATTGTGTAATGACGCACATGGATTATGATCTCGATGTTAGAGATGAGTTATTAAGGAAGGTGGAAGTGAATCAAGTCGAAGTTGATAGTAGAAGTGAGAACCCCGTTGTTACGATCGTTATATGGAGGGCGCAGTATCAGGCTTTATTGGATTCAGGCAGTCAAAGATCATGGGTAAGTTTGAAGTGGTATGAGGACAGAAAGAAGGAGAATATTGAGATTGAAGAAATGTCTGTGAAATCCACATATATCGTCACTGCTGTAGGTAAAAGATCCAAGCAAATATGTAAACAAGTTGCCATACCTATTTGTATTAACGGGAAGTCGAAAATTCAGATCTGTCTTGTTATTTCGAATCTTATATTTGATGTTATCTTGGGATCTGACTGGCTAAGTTTATACTCAGCTCGGCTAGATTACAATGATGCGATAGTATATTTAAGGTGGGATAATGAGGATGTTAAAGTCACGTGGGATGCCAAAGTTCAGACGAAAGTGGAGGTTTGTAACATGTGGCGTGTTAATGAGGTTTCAAAAGATGAAGAAGAGAGAGCGGATTCTAAGTTGTGTGAAGTGTGGTTAGAGGAGAACCACGATGATGCATTGAGAGAAGCGGTAGATAGTAGCAATTTGGAAGAAGGTCAGAGGGACCGATTGTTGTACGTGTTGAGAGAACACAAGGAAGTATTTTCATCGAAACCTGGCAAAACACATGTGTATGAACACTCATTTTCAGTGCTGGATAAAAGTATATTCGCTGGACCGAGATATCCGATACCACATAAATATGCTAAAGTGGTAGACAATCAAATTGAAGCTATGTTAGAGGATGGTATTATTGAAGTTTCGAGTAGTCAGTGTGTCAATCTTTTATTGAGTAAAGCGACAGGTCTTAGTTGCAGTAAGATGAAATGAAATGTTGTATGGCTTTTAGTGCCGGGATATCCCAGGACGGGTTCGGCTCGCCAGGTGCAGGTCTTTCTATTTGACTCCCGTAGGCGACCTGCGCGTCGTGATGAGGACAACATATACACCCAGCCCCCGTGCCACTGGAATTAACCAATTAAGGTTAAAATCCCCGACCCGGCCGGGAATCGAACCCGGGACCCTCTGAACCGAAGGTCAGTACGCTGACCGTTCAGCCAACGAGTCGGACTGCAGTAAGATTATTAGTGACAAGTATATTCAGGAATTAGGTACGCCTAGGAGGTTAATATCTGATAGCGGATCTCAATTTACATCGAAGAAGTGGAAGGCTGTGATGACAGAGTTAGGTATCACACGTTTTTTCCTCAATTAGGAATCCGAAAGGGAATATGTGTGAGCGCACGATGAAGGAATTAGGTAGGATGTTTAGATCTTTAGTTCATGACAAGCACACTGCGTGGGTTGGTTCTTTAGCGTTGATTGAGAAATGGATTAATATGGTTCAGCATGATAGTACGAAATTCACCCCATTAGAGGTTCATTTTGGCAGCAATCCAAGGAACGAGTTGACAAAAGTACTAGGAATTACACAGGAACCTCAGCGGGACTCTCAGACATATGTCAGATTAGCGAGAGAGAATTTGATTGAAGCGGCTGAGAAGCGTAGCAGACAGCAGAAACGTCAGGTGTTAGACGAATTTCAGGTAGGAGATTCTGTTCTGCTACGTGTTCCCATGCTCTCGTCCAGTGAAGAGAAGGTGACGAAGAAATTCTTTTTGTTGTATCAGGGTCCATTCCAGATTCATTGTCGGGTTGGTCCTTGTGCATACAGATTGAAAGATGGTAATCGTGTCATGTTGGGCACTTATAATATTCGTTCTCTGAGACGATATATTTCTGCGAATTAAGTGTAATGTCTCCCCGATGTTGTTTTGACAACATTAAATGTACTTGAGTTGGAAAACGTGAATTCATGTATAGGTTGGGAACCTAGACCTGACATCATTGTAGAAGCCATGAGTAACTTGGGATTTTTTTTGAAACTGCAGAAGGAAATTAATGCAATAATTTTCTAAGTATATATTTTCTTTTGCAATGAAAACAAGAAATTGCTTGCAGCCATCTATGAGAGGTAATCGACATGTGATTACGTGTGTGTGTGGTGTATATATTATGATAACCTGGAACTGCCAAACACTTTGATGGTGAAGTGCAAAGATAGAGTTATTTACATGTTGTTTTGTTGTAAATATTATGAGTGTTGCTGACAAACTTTCGGAAGAAAATTGGCAGGATTTATTACTAATGTTATCTGGTATCATTGAAACAGACACTCTACAGTGAGATACAAGATTTAATTATGTATGTTTTTATTAAGTGTGTGTCAGATGTAATGATGTATATATCAACCGTTTTGGTGTAGTGTGTAGCGAATGTAACCGTCCAGACTTCTCCAGCCCTACTAATTTAATATAATATTTTACGCGATATCATTTGATATCAAGTTTATCGGCCATCGGCAATTATTTGTAATAACATATTTATTCAACGTCAATCATTTGTAATCAAGGCCTTTTGGAATCATATTGTATATATAATAACATCGTTTTAGTATTTAAATTATTATATTATGTAGGATAAGAATTCATTATGTTGTAAATACGGTCAATATGTTGAGACATAGTTGTTTTCATTTCATCTCATGTTTGTGTATACGGAGGGTTATTCTTGAAGCTTGGGATTTTGCGTTAGTCATGGGTTTATTTTATGACCAAGGCTAGTAAACAGCGACCCGTGCGCGAGGCTTGCAAGAGGGTCAGCTATATCTTCGCCACGCCTTCTGGACTTGTCGAGGAAGGAGGGAAGGGGAGTTGATGCTTCGATCTATTGAATCAGATACTTCGTTGTATATGAGTTTTGAGATTGAACTGTTACCAAGAGTGGGGGTGAGCCCGGATATATACTGATTCCCAACACGAGAACGGCACCTAACTAAGTACAACTTCTGCTGTGAAGCTAACATCCTAACGAGATACTCCATCACTAGTACTTCTACTGTGAACATCTATTTTGAACGACGTGATTTGAATATTGATACAGTATGTGGTCGCTCCGCGACATAGTTCTTTTTGTACAACGTGTTATCGCTTCGATACAGTACTCAGCTGCGGTAATGTTATCGGATCTACGAGAAACGAAACAAGCTTATGGCTTGTGTGATATTCAGTAAATATTATGGACGAACTATCTTTAGCTCAAGTCTACGGAATTTTGGTACAAGTCTGTACCGTATAAACAGTGTAGCTCAGTTGGATTGAGATTTCTACTAATATGGAAAAATTCATATCTCTGAATTTTCTCCTCATACAATCAATGCTGATCAGTTTTTACAAGTATAGGGCCAATGTCTAATTTAAAGACTAGGCAAGTAGGGAGTGTTAGTCCAAACAGCCCGTACCATATCAGAGAAGGAAGGAAGGATGTCCACGCAGCAAAGTCTACATCGAGAAGAAGAGAACGAGTAACCACGGAAACCAGATGACTTCAACGGAAGCTGCAATTGGTGAGCGTCAATTAGATAAAGCAAGCAATAGTAAATTCAGTAAATTATAAATTCCTCCACGCTTTAAGGAAACTTTTCCGATTCATCTAATTTTTTTTTGTATAATAAATTAATTTGTATTTTATATTGCGTTAATTTTCTTTCTTAAGCGATACTTAATGGTTAATTATTTAAAATCCTACCCCTGTGATTTCAGTATAAGTCTCCATGCTAGTAAATATAAATTTTGGTTTACAGTTTTCTTTAAAACTGTAACCATGGCGCCCAAACATTACATAGAGAAATGGGGAACCATGGAATGTTAATTGTTTCTATTTGTGTGGCAATTTGCGGGCAAGCCACAAATAGTTTATTTAATATTCATGTGTCCCAAGATAATAACTTTCATCTCCCCAAGTGTTTTGATGAGGTGGAACAGTTACAGCTCTAACACGACACTTAAACAGAAACAAATACATTTGCACACACAAGCGCAACAAACAGGAAACTAACCTTAATATTAGGCCCAGTTGTGCTTAAGTAATAAAAATCACAAACGCATGCTAAGAAGCAGCGGATCTGTAGCTACAAGAAATGATTGTAACTAATATCAAATCTGACTGAAATAAAAGCTCTTTGTTTAGAGGAAAATAATTATTTAATTAAACTAAATACAAATTACCATAATAAAGTTACTAAAGGATGATATTAAGTAAATGAAATTACAATAATGAGGTTACTAAAGGATGTTAAGTAAAGGATTACAACCAGGTTTTTTTTTTAAATGTGCTTTTTTCGCACCAACACAGATAGGCTTTATGGCAATGATGGGATAGGAAAGGCCTAGGAGTGGGAAGGAAGCGGCCATGGCCTTAATTAAGGTACAGCCATTCTGCCTGGTGTGAAAATGGGAAACCACGGAAAACCACCTTCAGGGCTGCCGGCAGTGGGGTTCGAACCCACTATCTCCCGGATGCAAGCTCACAGCAGTGTGGCCCTAACTGCATAGCCAACTCACCCGGTAAAATAACCAAAAGGTAAGAACGATCTTCAGTAAATTAAGTACTAGCTATGAACCTTTTAAGAACTCAAGCTTAATAAATTTCTTTAAAATAAAATAAATAGCTTTACAACTCGATGGAAAAGAAAATTCATCCAATGGGAAATAACTGGATTGCAATTTAATTAACCTAAGAAAGTATGTTTCACATGAACTGAGATGATCTGAAGATACAGATTTTGTTAAAGGTTCCCTTTCCTCTTGAACTCAAACAAATGAAGTAAATGATTAATTAATCAATTAACTCACTCATAGTTAACTTAAGAACAGATTGTGGCAAATGAAATCTCAAATAATTAAAAGTTACTTCACAAGAAAAGTAGAAAAATACTGATCACTACCATCAGCCATCATTAAATTCAAATACAATCTCATCATTATTCCCAAAAAAACAAAAACATTCATGATAACGATCGGCAATAGAAATCAAGGCCACACGCCCTTTTTTAAAAGGAAAAGCAGAGGCCATCCAAGACAAGAACACAGCAACAGGAACATCACCACATGGCCGAATATTAAAAGAAAAGGGGTATTCAATTAATAATAATCTTCAACTTACTACCTAAGTTCAAAACCACTGAGTGATTAATTTTCCTCCTGAATAGTTACATTAATGAAAGAATAAGGAGGAGGTATCGTAATCTATAATCTTCATTTCTGTATTGACGAATTACACAATTAGAAATAGGAAAGGATTTCCACCTATCAATACTTGTTTATTGCACTTATTATGCTACAGGACCGTTTTCGACCCTTTACATAAGGTCATCTTCAGCTGAACCATACATACATATCTATGTGATGAAGCTATGATTAAGATTGTATTGTCAAAGGAATGCCATGCGATAATAAACATTAGGTCACATCCAAATGTGGCATGTCGTAACGTGAACTGGAGTATATGTCACTATGTGCAACAATGCATTGTATATCTAAAATAGTATGTTTAAGGTCTTAAAATTAGTTGATAAAACACATCTCTACTTAAAACTAACTTATATATATGTACAAGATGAGTACAATATATGGGAGCACTTCATGCACATGAACGTTCATGTCTTGCTTGTTCAATTCATCGGCTGACTCCTGTGTTCAAGTCTTGTTTAGCTGCTGTTCCTGGAGTTTAAATGATATGGTTTGCTTGTAAAATTGTATAAGTAAAAGATTTTGTCTTCATATATATATACATAGAATAAAACACTTTCCAGTTTTAAAAAGGTGCGAGATGTATGGATAAAATTAGGTTAAAATATGTTCAGCTTTGCTGTGTGTATTGCCTTATGTTAAAATCAAATCATTTTGTCCTGTGACGTCCATAAAATTTGAGTGACATTAAGTTCAAAGTAGTGGCTCCTTTCCCATTTGTAGCTGTGCAGTGATGTTATATTTATTGTTGTTGGTGTGGCTGAGACCTCAGGACATGATTTGATTTTAACACAAGGCAACACACACAGCAAAGCTGAACATATTTTAGCCTAATTTTATCCATACGTCTGGCACCTTTTTAAAACTGGAAAGTGTTTTATTCTATGTATATATATGAAGACAAAATCTTTTACTTATACAATTTTACAAGCAAACCATATCATTTAAACTCCAGGAACAGCAGCTAAACAAGACTTGAACACAGGAGTCAGCCGATGAATTGAACAAGCAAGACATGAACGTTCATGTGCATGAAGTGCTCCCATATATTGTATTCATCTTGTACATATATATAAGTTAGTTTTAAGTAGAGATGTGTTTTATCAACTAATTTTAAGACCTTAAACATACTATTTTAGATATACAATGCATTGTTGCACATAGTGACATATACGCCAGTTCACGTTACGACATGCCACATTTGGATGTGACCTAATGTTTATTATCGCATGGCATTCCTTTGACAATACAATCTTAATCATAACTTCATCACATAGATATGTATGTATGGTTCAGCTGAAGATGACCTTATGTAAAGGGTCGAAACCGGTCCTGTAGCATAATAAGTGCAATAAATAAGTATTGATAGGTGGAAATACTTTATTATTTATAATTAAGGAGGAGGTCATCGTCTAGAAACAATCAACAGAATTGATTACCATTGTAGGTGATCATTTACATGTGTTTGGCCTTAATATAGACAAGTTGACGACCCAAGCTATCTTAATACGGCATAATATTTAGTATTTAAGATTTTGTTGACGTAACAGAAATAAGGTAATTACCTAATAATACCAAAATAGGATTTTTGCCTAACCAAGTTTTTAAATTTAAATGAAGTGTTACCCAAATGGTAAACACCCAGATGCAGATTAATACAGTAAACAAAGTTGTTATGCAACACATATACAATTGAATTAGCAGGTGAAATCATGACTGAATAGATATAATATGCGTAACAGAAATACAAGGTTTAAATGAATTCTTAAGGCCTGGTTTCACAGTTTGAGTTTAAGCCGAAGCTTTAGTAAGCCACGCATGCCACTTAAGCAAGGCTTATGCTTTGGCTTAAACACTACGAGTTTCACAGTAGGGGGACCATGTGCAGCTTTACTAAGCTGAACATCTCCGAAGTTGGTAATGCTTGCGCATACGCAATGATTCAATTCTCATCTTTGTTTACATCCGTAGCGTATGATTGATTGACTTGTAGGTTATACATCGTTTACCAGCCAAGATAGAGAAAAATGAACGGAAAATGTGATTCCAATTAGCGTACTGCAAACTTCAGTTCGCAAGAAGTTTGCATTTTATTGGAGATTGTAAAAAATTATAAGCATATAATAGAATGTAAACAATCAGATAAATTATTGTGGAATAGAAAAGCTCAAACGTGGAACAAAACTGCGGATACATTTAATGCCCGGAGTGGTGCAGTGCATAGAGATGCTAATGTGCTAAAGAAGAAGTACGAAAATATGAAAAAAATCACCAAAAATAAGTATGCGGACGAAAAATGTGCTCTTCGAGGTACAAGTGGTGGTCCAAGTAAGCCATCGCTAATAACACCAGTCGACGAAGAACTGAAAGAGTTAATTGGTGTTCAAATTGATGGGTTCGTTTCAGTTTATGACTGTGACGACATTAATGTAGTGCAAAGTAAGTAGGCATATATTCCATTTTCTTTCATTTTGTAAAATGTTATATAGGCTAGGTTATTGCATGTTAAATGGAAGTAGGCATTCGATTAAGTGGCTCGATACTATTGAAATATTGTCCATATTTCTCTGTTTTTAATTTCAGATTCGAGTGATATTGCTATTGCTGGTTGCAGCTACATTGAGAAAGATAACTGTGTGTCAGGTCAGTAACTGATTTTTTGTTTTTACAATTTGCTTTACATCGCACCGACGCAGATAGATCTTATGGTGATGAATTTATTTTGTAGAGTGAAGATCAGTGTTCTATTTTCTGTGTAAAAGAGGCTTCATTCATTTCATTTAATCCTTGATATTATCCTTCGGTAGATTTTTATTCTAGTTTCCCATACATTTATATAATTGTATCTCATTTCTCTATCTTGTAGGCTAATGATTCCTTCACAAAAATTACCGTATCTGTATTTCATCTTACATGGTGTGTGATTCCCTAACTGGATCATTGCTGATTTGTTTGTTGTAATGTACAATTATTATATACTCCAACCTAAGATTCATTCATTCACCACTGATCTGCAGTCAGGACTGTCGCCCAAGTGGGAGATTCCCTGTCAGTTCTTTACCTATTTTTTTCTGAAATGATTTCAAAAAAGTCCGCCTCTGTAGTGTAGTGGTCCTGGAGCGTGATTATCTGCCACCTCAGCCATCCTCAAAGTGGTTTTTCTGTGGCTTCTCAGTTCACCTCCAGGCAAATGTCGCGATGGCCATGACCGCCGCTTCCTACCCTCTTCCAAGCCTATCCCTTCTAATCTTCCCATCCCTCTGCCAGGCCTCCGTTCAGCATAGCAGATGAGGCTGCCTGGGCAAGGCACTAGTCCTCCTCCCCAGTTGTATCCCCTGACCCAAAGTATCACGCTCCAGGACACTGCCCTTGAAGGGGTAGAGGTGGGATTCCTTGCCGAGTCCGAGGGAAAAACCAACCCTGGCGGGTAAACGGATTAAGAAAGAAAGAAGGATTTCAAAAAAGTTGGTGATTTCACTTACTCCACCCTAGCTTACCTCACTTGAATCTTCTTTTCCATAGACTGGCAGTTTTTTGTATATAGTTTCTGGTTCATATTTGCGATTCATTGAGTTATGGTGGTAGGCCTAAATAAATATGTGTCTGAATATTTAAAAAACTAAATGTTTTTCACTGTGCTGCTCTAATTCATGTATTAATATTTCAGGTTCCAGTGATAATGCTATTGCAGAATGTAGTAACACTGGGAAAGACAGCAGCTTATCAGGTCAGTAATTGTTCTGTAAAGTGAATCATATGCATAGAGGGATTGCTTTATTTGTCATGAACATATCAAAGGTATAGGTAATGAGAGTTATAATACTGTACAAGAATGCATTATTCAAATTTTAAAATGATTTTAATTGCTTGAAATTTGTAGGACCAGTTTTCAGTATTACATCTGTAAAGGGTTTTTTTTTTTTTTTTTTTTTTAAACTGTGCCATCAATGTTGAGGCAATCCATATCAGTGTGCTGTTCAGTGACCCAGATGATACCTTTTAATTGTTAAAAAAAAAAAAAAAACTTTCATAGTGGCACATATAGCAATCTATGAAATTTTAAAAAGTTTGTTGGATACATTTTCATAATTATTTATTATTTTAGGAACTCCCAGCAATGACTGGAGTAAATATGTGCCAGCTATGTTGAGGCAACCGATGTCCAAAGAACTGAGATTTGTAGTGGATGATGATGATGATGGGAATGATGATGGGAATGATTTATTTCCTCAACCTACTGTTTGTGGCGAGTCTGTACATACTGTTAGCATGCTTATTTCTCTGCTAGGTAAATATCAGTGTTTAGGTTTATGTCATGACCAATTGAATAAAAAATAACATGTATGAATGTTAAATAATATACGTACTATTTCATAGTTGCAGCATATTAGGTCTCATAATTATTATTCATACATGTGCTATATTGTTAAGTTCCATGCACTTTAAGAATGGGTTACTTATTTCTACCATTAGGTTTGTTTGGTTTTCATGTAATAATTCACACACCTCATGACAAACTAAATTTATATTCCTACCTATTTCTTCAAAAATGGTGTGCATATGGGAATGTATAATAAGCTGATAAACACATAATGATTGCTGGCTTAGAATGCATATTTAGGTATGTGGGAATGAATGTTTGTAAAACAATATAGTAAATTCTGAAGGATGATGAAAAACATTTATTTTCTAGGTACAACAACATCACTGGATGTCAAGAAGGCAAATCAGAAGAATCCAACTAAGAAAAACACAGGTATTTTTATTTAAACTGTTAATGATTAAATGCAGAACACAGAAAAAAGTGTTCCAGTTAGTGCTTCCACACAATGTGCCAGCCAAGATTTTCTCATGTTTTGTAGTAATGTACATTACCTACTGGTAAAATTAACAGTATTTTTTTAATGTGTGGTATTATACTTGCAGGTAAAGTCAAAGACTCTACTGGGCAATTAATGACCAGTGAAAAGTGGGATTGACTGGCAGAAGCAAAGTTGAAACTTGTCCACTTACAAACCACGCTTCTTCAAAAAGAACATGAATTAAAAATCAAGAAATCAAGCAAATGAATGAACAGCACGATTTGATACTGGAGAGTCATGCAATGAAAATGAAACTACATGAAGATGAACACAATTTAGTGAAGGAAAGTTAAAATTAGAGATAGAAATATTTAAAAAAAGCCTGTGATATTTTTATTTATTTATGAAGTATATGTGTACATTACATTCTTGACAATTAAAACATGTTTTTAACTTTGAATTTGTCTTAAATTTTTGAAATGGTCATAAATAATTGCATTTCTTACAGAGTTATTGAAATTCTGAGTTTTCCTAGCATTAGGTACATTTTGGTGAAGCTCAAAGCAGACACTGCATTTTCAATATGTGGCTCCAACACTGGTAAATTCATGTCATTATTAAGGCAGCATATATTGTGTAGTACAGCTACCACTATACTCTGAACTTTGTTATGGTGAAGTCGTATGCCTGTGGAGAGTATTGGGAATCTTCTTTTCCATACACCATAACTCCTTTCTACACAGTTTCTGGTTCGAATTTGTAATTCGTTAAACAATTGTTCTTCAGGTGAATCGGGTGCAGCTAGTGGCGTTATGAAACATGGCCTGTTTGGGTAGCCGCTGTCTCCAATGATTAGACTACCATCATCGATAACACCACTCTCAAATCGAGCTCTTATAACAATTGTTAAATATAGTAGAATCGTGTGTTGAACCAGGCCATCGAGCAACAATGTCAGTGATCTTTACGTCAGGATCACACAGAGTCTGAACATTCATGGAAAAAAATCCTTTCCTGTTTTGGAAAATCTCTGCATTCTCTCCTCCTAAAATGAGGCAATGACAAGTGGTAGTTAATATGTCAGAGTACAAGAATGTAAGTTACATGCAGTAGTAATAAAAATTCAGAAAGGTTACATGCACAAATTTGCCATGAACAGATAGAAAGCTAAGCTACCTGCTTTTCTATCTAACCTAAACTTCTTCATAGAATCATTCACCCTTTAAGGTGACCTGGATGTGATTCTGTATGTTTATTGGCTTATTTCTGAAGACCCATATCCATGAAATTAATGGCATTTGTCTTAATTTATCAGCCATAATTCTTCTTATGGAAGTCAATAACACTATTACCTGAAATAAAGACTTACAATTGTATCCAAATAGTTATTGTACCTTACTGAAATAGGTTCTCAAAAAATAATTTTTTCCTTCAAGAAGTCGGAGAGGTCGAGTACCATGTAACTAATATTTTGGGGAAATTAACTTCTATAAGCCTCTATTGTAGCCATTAGGGTTTTAAAGATGAGTGCTGAGTTTTCTTGCACAAGATCTTACAGTTCCAGAGGAAACTGAACCTAAAAATTGAAAAACATCATTTTTGGTGAAGCTCAAAGCAAACACTTCATGATGTTCAACTCACTCTTAACTGTTTCAAAATTTTCCGGCTCCATATTCACTTTCATCCTATTTTGGTTAAATTGGTGTTAATAGCCTTGAGAACCTCATAGGAGGGGAAGTGTTTGTGGCTATAATGCTTTCCAGTGACCACAGCTTTTTTGGTACAAGACAAAAACTAGGTATTTAACTTGTAATGATAAATGACAGATGAGAGGGATTGTCATGGGTTCAACCATATTTTAAAAAAATAACTTTTGTTGTGCTACCCCATACACATTATATATCTATGAATTCAGGAAAACTCAGTCTGTACAGAGAAGTGAAAAGCCAAAATACTATTTTTTGATGACTTTTTCACATCCAGGTTCCCTTAAGACAGTCTTCCATACATGAGTGCAACCTTCAAAATGAAAACCCAGCCTTGGAATTTAAAATTTAACTGTTTAAACTGAATGTACACATCGGTGTAGCCTTCCTGGAGCTGTCAAGGTGATCACAACAGGAAAAGGTCAGTTACATACAATAGGCCTACAAATACAGAATGGATTCATGCACGAGTACTCATCCTAGCGTAGAAAGGTAAGGTTATTCATGCACTGTATTACACACATTTACCACAGGCTTCAGTTCATGCGTGCAGCATTTCAACTGAAATGTTAAACTTCAATGTTAGGTTCTAAGCGGGGAAGTTGAAAGTGTACATTAGTGAGGTATCCATCCTGCAGCTGTTTAGCTGAACACAACATAAGCCCATCATAACAGGAAAAGGTCAGTTACATATCATAGGCCTACAAATACAGAATGGATACATGCATAAGTACTCATCCTAGGGTAAGGTTATTCATGCACTGTATTACACACATTTACCACAGGCTTCAGTTCACGAGTGCAGCATTTCAACTGAAATGTTAAACTCCAATGTTAGGTTCTAAGCGGGGAAGTTGAATGTGTACATCAGTGTATCCATTCTGCAACTGTTCACCTTAGCACAACAAAACCTCAAAGCTAGGAGTGACACAAAATGTATTTGTACAGAGAAAAGAGAATAATAATAATAATAATAATAATAATAATAATAATAATAATAACTGATCATAATGCATACCTGGTGATACAATTCTGACATGAGTGCAGTCTAGAGCTCCGATAACACGATGAAAACTGGCTATTTTATAAAACTGTTCCCTCAGTTTAATCCTTTCTTCCTGAGTGGCAGGGAACTTGATAAATCTATCCCTCAGCAGAGCAATGTGGTGTGAAACAACTTGGACAGCTCTGCATGCTGTCGATTTCGAGACGCCACAGAAATCGCCGACCGTAATTAACATACTGCCACTTGCATATAACCTCAATGCTAAGAGGAGGATTGTTTCGGGTGAGAGGGCCTTGTTCCTGAAATATAAAGTAAATTGATGGTTATGCGATAACATGAATGCGATAAAAGAATGAATTGCAAATGTAATAACATACATATACGGTATATATTAATTAATAGGTCTATTATATTTGTATCTATTATATACCGTAGGTACTTACCAGTCGGTTTTATGTTTAATAGGATCACCAATCATTTCTAGTACCATCATTGCTGACTCTTTACTTAACCGAAATCTGTCGTAGAATTCTCTGTCATTCCACACATGAAAATGATTTGGACGCGTTCTAAATATTCTTGGGTCATGGTTTTCTTCTATGCTGCATATGAGCTCAAATAATTTGCATTTCCTTGTCATCAAAGTCGTCTTCTTCAGAAAACATCGTGGTAGACTGAATCCTTAGCTTAAACCTCAGTTGCATACAGCTTAAGCCAGTCACAGATAAGCTCGGCTTACCACTTGCACTCCCCACTGTGAAACGTGTCCAGAGTTTAAGCTCCCGCTTAAGCCCGATCCGAGGCTTAAGCGTATACTGTGAAACCGGGCCTAAATGAAGCCCAATTTTGACTTATACAGGGTTCCCATCCAGAAAGTCAAACTAATTTCCCTGACAAAAATTTAGCATTTGTGCAATTTTTAACAGCCTCCTCCACCCCAACACACACCTGTACAATATTTATCACTCAAATAGGAAATACAACATTTTGAACAGTAGAGAACATATAAATAATGACCTGGCAGAAAATACGAAGGTGGGCTGTGCGTTCGTTGTCGACAATCAGAAAAAAATTGTGTGTAATTTTGTTGTGGTGGTGCATTCTTTTTACATTATTACCAACATTGTGTGTTCATTAGTTATTTTAATAGTAATACTGTCATTATTCATGTATAAATAAAATGGCCATCAAAAGGGGCTTAATTGAGACCCATTCAACCAGGCTCTGCTACCACTCGTTACGGGGTTACCCGTGGAGCAAAAAGATGTTAAAGAAGGTGCTGGGGTCAAGAATTTATTTAAAACTTTAACAAAGGTTATATTTCTTTTAGGACTTCAAACTTAACAATTTTTCATAACAATGAAACATCAGGTACAATGACAAACTTGAAACAAGACAAGGAAAATCCAAAATTTAGTGATTGTTACAAATCCTGGGCTTCAAGCCCCTCACTTTACAATTTCTGAGCTCCCAGCTCAAATTTACAAAAGAGCACAAATTTATTCAAGGACAGAAATCCCCTAATTCATGGAGCACTTGCTATCCAAAATACAATTTCTAGCCTTCTAGAGGCACTTGTTAGTATTACAAAAACTTTGAAAAAGAGCTAACAGGCTCTCAGTTTTCCAAGCCCACTCAAGGCAATCACTGACCTCTCAAGGCACAACTTACAATTCGAAAAATGATTTTATTCAGGGGTATTTAAAACCCAACCTTCATGGAAAAGAACAAGTTAAATAACTGGCCCAAACACAAAAGGAATGGAGGCATACACTGCACTCCAAGACAATGAAAACCTAAAAACCTAAAGGGCTCTAGGCCGATGAAACAGGGGCTATTCCCAAACTACTGAGGTGACTCGTTTAGAAATTACTTTAACGCATTACAGAAGGAAAAACAGTTACAAAACATAGTCAGCTCAAACCAAGATGAAGGGGAGCTTGAGAGGGCAAAAAGAAACCTATCATGGTTTCAAGTAGGTATATTTTATCTTTAATTCTGGCTTCACATTCTTGTGACTGCATTCTTGTAACCTTTTCTGTTTTTGTCCTCCAACTTTTGTATTTCATCTCTTATTCTTCATTTCTCAGCTTTTCTCCTGTCCTCTTCTTTGAACTTCAGGCATGTCTTCTCCAAGTAATCCTGGTATTTCTTATGAGCACAGCTCGAAAATAACATTTCCTGGCGATAGAATGATATACTTCTGTGCATTATCGACCTTATTATAGAGGTGAACAATTGCGCGGTCAATACCATTCCTATAGTTTATTTCAAATGTGTTTAAATTTTTATTTATATACCAGCAGTATCTACTGTAATCTAACTAAGGTTCACCAAAGGAAAAGATGGCTCTTGAAAACAAACCCAGGAAAGATTAAAAATGATCGCAGTTAAGATGATCCCCCCCACTAAAAAAAACTTTTTTAAGTTTCGAGATATAGATGCTCTCATTTTAAAAATTCACCGCCTTTGCGTTGGAATATCCTAAAACCCTCCCTTAGCGAGCACCTATATTGTAATATAAATGTGTCCTCAAAATTTCATATCTTGATGTCCAGTAGTTTTGGCTCGGCAATGATGAATCAGTCAGTCAGGACATGTTCTTTTATATATATAGATTGGTATGTATCTGACACCTCCATAGTACAAAATGGAATCATACACTTGTCTTTGTGCAATAATTGACTCCTCATGCATGTTTTCTACCAACACTGATTTATTTATAGAAAAGCCACTCTCCACTGAAGCATTTCCATGAGACAGTATAACACAAAGCTTTATTACTTGCCAAAGTTCACTATACTGTTTGTTTTCTGCTAAAATGTCAGCAAAGAAAATGTCCAAACCCATACTATCATCAGATACTGAGATATACAGTATTCTTTGAATTTAATTTCCAAAGCTTCCTTTGATTCACAACACAGAGGAATGTATTATGCCCTATCGGCCACATTTTCAGTTATTCTGTTACCTTCATGCAACAGAAGCAGGTCTGACCAAGACTTGGTTGCTGAAATATCATATGTGGGTTCAAATTCTTAAAACCTTTCACTAATCTATACTTTAAAGGACTCTTATCCAACAGGATTGTCACAACTGCAACTAATATTTCCTATCATTCGTGTTTAAAACTAAGAATTTCTCTCTCTGACAATTTTAGTTCTTTAAGTACCTTTTTCATACCAAATCCAACATCAACTTTACCTACCTCAATTAAGTTTGTTGGGTCCTGTAGATCAAGTAAAAACATACTCCTAATATCAATGGCATTTGCCATTTTACTACGCTCGACAAAGCGATTTATCAAACTTCATAATAGTTCATTCAGATGGGAGTACAAAAATGGAGCAAATGGTTTGTTACTATGAAATTGCCTGAGAAAAAGCTCACATTCCAAAGAAATGGTTTTGAAAAATGCTAGTTTGCACTGTATTAAAGGGTCTTGGATTTGTTCTTTAATATTTTTACAGGGATTACTTTCTGGCAACTTAGCATTTGCAACATATGCCTTGATATGGTGAAATACTTCTAAGGCTCGTTCCCAACAATGACATTTTCAAGCCATTGTACTGTACAATACTTCAGTGCGAACACTGTACTACCAGTCACTGCAGTGAACTGGGCCTGGCGAGCTGGCGAGTGAATAAATAATACATGCTACGCAGGAATGAGATATGCTCAGACTTCAAATTCCTATTCATCCTCTCAAAATATGATGGGTTGGGGTAAAAGGGCATTGTGGTAACATGCGAGATGCACAAATCAAATTTTTTTAAACACGTGGCTAGTAAATGCACTGGCATTGTCAGATACCAAGAACTTGGGAGTTCCAAACGAAGCCAAAATTGAGTTCAAGCAGTTAATAGTAGTTTGGGAATTAGTAGACCTGGTAGGGAAAATGCAACAGAATTGGGTAAAGGCATCAATGCACATCAACACACGAGTACTCCCACGGGAGGAACGAGGAAGTGCTCCAATGAGATCAACAAATAATCGCTCCATAGGGCAAGATGCTTGGGAAGAGGATAGCAGACTCTCACGGGTTTTTAGATTAGGTTTACTGATTGCACATGCTTTATAAGATTTGATATCTTGATCCATCTTCTTCCAACTGAAGAACTGCCTGATTTTCTGTCAAGTTTTAAAGGTACCTAAATGACCACCAAGTGGACCGTCATGGTAATATTGAAAGATAATAGGAACCATAATCTTCGGGGCAACAATCTTCAATTCTCTGTCATTACAAGCTTGAAAGCAGAGTACACCTTTGACGAAAGAATATGGTTTTACAGATTTACCAGAATCAATTCTTCCTAAAATAATTTTCAAATAAGGATCTTCGTATTGATGTTGGCCAGTGTCTTGGTACAACAAAGGAAGGTTTGAAAAGATTGTGCTTACTTTTACTGAATTATTTTGGAGAACCTTATCTTCCTCAGGATTTTCAGGAGGATCTTTCTCAGCGTCAAATATACGGCTAAGTCCTTCTGCAATGACATTATCAGTTCCATGAATGTGGTGGGCAATAAAACTGAAGGCCAAAAATCTTAATACCCATCTAGTCAAACTCCTGGTATGCTTAGGTCTCCTTAGAACCCACGAGAGGGCTTCATTATCAGTTTCTAGATTAAAATTTACATGTTCAATATAGGGTCAGTCAGGGTAATTATGAGACAGACAAAAAAAAGGGAAAAAATGAGACACTCAATTTTTTCTGCTCTGATTAATTATCTCAACACTTTGCATGAATGATATTATATGCTGGTCTTTTATCCATTATGGTAAAATAATTGGAAAGTGTCCGAACTATATATCTAGCAGTACACAAGTTTTTCCTGAGTGGTGTTTTTTCTAACCAAAAAACTTTCATGCATTGCACTTTGTATTTTGTTACTCTGGCTCAACCCAAATATCCAGGAAAGTGTTTCTGGTTTTATTTGGTAGTGTAAGGAATAATCTTCTTTTTCAGCTTGAAAACACAATTTTAAGTTTTTGATTTAAGAAGAAAATTCATTTTTAAAAAAGGGGGGAAAATATGAGACATCATTAGGGTAAAAGTGAGGCACTTTTAGGAGAAATATGAGACAGTTGGTACACTTGTTTCTGTACCTAAATACTTATGTTTGTCATTCCTACAGACTCCTTTCCTGATATACTTCCTGAAAATTCTTTTGAGAATATCCTACTTTCAAAAATCAAACACACTGACAAAACCATAATGAAGCGAAGAAGAGTGGACCCAACACCAACACACATCTGACGAGTATTCCCAGCTTGTGAGGGAAAAGCAGAAACCACTTCATAAGAAGGATAGAAAGGGTACAGGTATTCAAAAGGCAACAGTTCCAGTAGTAAAACCTCCATCAAGAGCAGAAGTTCATTCACTGAGCTCGATAGCTGCAGCGCTTAAGTGCGGCCAGTATCCAGTATTTGGGAGATAGTAGGTTCGAACCCCACTGTCGGCAACCCTGAAAATGGTTTTCCGTGGTTTCCCATTTTCACACAAGGCAAATGCTGGGGCTGTACCTTAATTAAGGCCATGGCTACTTCCTTCCCACCCCTAGCCCTTTCCTGTCCCATCATCGCCATAAGACAAATCTGAGCGAAGATGAAGATTGGCAAGGTAGCGGTGACAGTCTTGATGAAGTTGATTTGCTTGACACAGATGCTGTGGAAATGACCATGGCAGATGAAGTAAATCCAGGTGACTTTGTACTTGTACTTTTTGAAAGTTCTGGAAAGCGGCATTCTTTTCAATATAAATATGTTGCCACTGTTCAGAAAGTTCTGGAAGGTGGAGACATGCAAATCATGTGTCTCAATTGTGTGGACAATAACAAAACTGTGTTAAGGCTTAATGAAAATGATGTATCTGTTGTGGAAAAGTCAAAATTACTAGGGAAATTTCCTGTTCCAATAATACCAGGGAAAGGTAGAGGCATTACATTTGCATTCCCAGGAACAGTTGATGTTTTTGAAAATAAAAAACTAGAACTCCTACAATTTCTTTTAAGCCAGTTTAAACCAAGTGATGTCTCATTTTTTCACCATTCTGATTACAATGGGCACTATGTATTTATTTAGTATAATTAAAATGTAACAAATTCAGGCATAAAGCTCAGGTACCATTTAATTAAATGGGATAATGTCAACAGTCTATACTAAGTAATTTTTGTCAGGAATGAGTATAAAAATGCATCTCAAGCCTAAATTTCGTGGTATCAGAACATGGCCATTTTGTTCCTATAATAAAACTGAGGAAAGTGTTGCAAACTATTACACCCAGATTTTTTCCTGTCTTCCCTTGACCCTAAACTGTCTTACAATAATTACCCTATTAACTCTCCAACATGATTTTACAGTCTGCTACAATACTGTCTCACTTTTCCCCTGGGTTGTCTCATAATTTCCCCTTTTGCAGGTTAAAAATGAGACGCACATTTATATTTATTTTTCAAAAGTTAATGAATATATAGTAATCTGTTGTTTCCAGTGTTTTTTGTAACACCAGTCACAACTTATTATGATTTTTTTTTTATAACTGTCACTGTTGTAGTTTGTAATTTATGAACAAAGTTGTAAAAAATGTCTCATATTTACCCTGACTGACCGAACAGTAAATCTCTTGTTGATATCAGGAATGGCCAGGACTGGAGTGCGGCTTTTAAAGACTCAAAAGCTTCCTGTTGGGGATGATCCCAGATGAACCTAACGTCCTTGCGACGTAAATAATTTAATGAGGTTGCAATTTCTGCATAATTTGGAACAAACTTCCTAGAGAAGTTCATCATACCAATGAACCTGGCTATACCTTTTACGCTTTTTTTTGGGGGGGGGGGGGTGTTTAAAATCATGAATACCGAGCTCGATAGCTGCAGTCGCTTAAGTGCGGCCAGTATCCAGTATTCGGGAGATAGTAGGTTCGAACCCCACTGTCGGCAGCCCTTAAGGCCACGGCCGCTTCCTTCTCACTCCTAGCCCTTTCCTGTCCCATTGTCGCCATAAAACTTATCTGTGTCGGTACGGCGTTAAGCAACTTGCAAAAAAAAATCATGAATAGACTGGGTACGGGCATGTTCTATGGCTATACCCTCTGCTGAAACTATGTGCCCCAGAAAGGATATTTGAGGTTTGCCAAAATTTGCCTTTGAAGGTTTTACAGTTAAACCCGCTCTCTTCAATCTGTCGGTAACCTCTTTGATATGTTTAAGGTGATCCTCAAAATTAGTTGAATATACAAGGTCATCCAAATAATTGATCACAAATTTAAATTTTATGTCAGAAAAGACCGAATCTAGCAGGCGAGTGAGCACTACAGCTCCAGTCGATAAAGCAAAAAGAATCCCTGTGTACTCACACAGGTTCCAATCTGTCGCGAATGCTGTCAGTGGAATAGATTCTTCATCAAGAGGCACCTTAGAACCATGAGAAACATATGTAAATCCGGCAAGAGAACTGACTGGAGAACAATCTTTCGGTTCAACCCCCTATAATCCACAAACGGGTGATAACCACCAGATGGTTAAGGTACTAAGAAAATTGGGGCAGAATAAGCTGAAGTGGATGGCCTAATGACACCATCCTTGGGCATTTGATCAATAATTTTCTTTAACTCAGTCATTCTGGATAGAGCCAGTCTGTACAGAGGAGATCATACTGGAATATTATCAGTACGTAGGTGGTTTGAAAAGTTCTCGGAATGTACTAGAATTAAGTATCTTACCTCGGTGGAACTGCTTTTATTTTTCAACATAGTCTCCCTGTAGACTAATGCATTTGGTCCAGCGATGTTCCAATGCCTTGATCCCATCTCGAAAATGAGATTCCTCCAGGCCTGCAAAATACCTTTCCAATTCGGCTGTCAGTTCTTCCCTTGTAGAAAATCTCCGTCCACCGAGGAAAATTTCAGCTCGGGGAATAGATGAAAGTCTGATGGTGCCAAATCAGGTGAATAAGGTGGATGTGGCAACAATTCGTACCGCAGTTCATGAAGTTTTGCCATGGCAATAACACTTGTGTGCAGTGGAGTGTTGTCCTGATGAAAGATGACCTTTTTCCTTGCCAAACCAGGCCTTGTTTCGCGTATCTTTTCCTGTAGTTGGTCTAGGTGGTTTGCATAGTATTGCCCCGTAATTGTTTGGCCAGTAGGAAGATAATTTATCAGCAGAATGCCTTTTGCATCCCAGAAAACTGACGCCATGACCTTTCCGGCCAAACGCACTGCCTTTGCTTTCTTTGGTGGTGGTGAATCAACATGTTTCCACTGCTTTGACTGCTGTTTTGTCTCTGGAGTATAGTAGTGGACCCAAGTTTCATCTGTAGTCACAAACCGGCACAAAAAATCTTGTTGGTTGCACTGAAAACGGGCCAGACTTTGTTCGGACATTCCAGTCTGGTGCGTTTATTGTCCAATGTCAAGAGCCGCGGCACCCATCTTACGGATAACTTTTTCATACCCAATTCTTCGGTTAAAATATAATATACCTGTTCAGAAGACATCCCTACAGCTTCAGCAATCTCCCGCACTTTCAGTCGACGATCCTCCATGACCATTTTATGCACTTTTGCAATAAATTCTGGGGTCGTAACACTTTTTGGCCGTCCACTACGTGGATCATCATCCAAGCTCTCCCGACCAAATTTAAACTCGCTGGTCCACTTGGCAACAGTTGAAAATGAAGGAGCAGAGTCCCCCAGTGTGTTCTGAAAGTCGGCATGAATTTCCTTTGCTTTCATACCTTTCTTTACAAAGTATTTAATCACTGCTCGAATCTCAGTTTTTTCCATTGTCACAAATCACAATGCGGGAACAACAAAGAGTCGTCACTACCACACTCCTGCAGCTAGAGCACTGACGCGCCACGTGTTCACTCACAAAGGATGTGTGATTATTGCGCGGGGACCTTGTTGCTCTAGGACTGACATCTAGCGGTGATTCCGAGAACTTCTCAAACCGCCCTCGTAACATCAATATGATACTTGAGAACATTTGTTAATCCTAAGCGATTAGTAAAAACTTCGGGATACTGGGCACAAAGCTCGTGAATTTGGGATGCCTGAGCATCAGATAGGTGATCAAGGTCTAACTTAGTATCTTTGCAAATCATTACTATCATGACACAAGCAACATTACTATGAAACACCATAAAATCATTCAAATGAAATTCCCGATCAAGGCATAATTTAAAAGAAAATTTCCTATCTTGTAAGGATAGAACTATCCCAAATTTAGCTATAAAGTCAGCACCCAATATGACTTGACATGACAACTTAGAAGTCACAAGATATTTTATTTTCCAAGTAAATTCATCAATTCTAACTTTGACCAAAATGGATCCTAAAATTTCCAATTTACTCCCATTCGCAGTTACACAATTTTAGACGGTTCAATATTATGCAAATCACAACATTTCATTCTTTGATACCAACTTCCATTTACTAGTGACACAATACTTCCCGAATCAATCAGACCTAACAGTGGTTCATTATTAACTTTGATTTGTGCCAGAGAAGCTTTAGGCTTAACCTTACTAAAAATCATTAAATCATGAGGAAGACAAAAATCACTGACTATATTATTCCCAAAACAGTTTTCATTGAAATTTAGAGAAAATTTGTACTAGTCACCTTGAATTGTTTCCAGGTAAAGTAGGACAATTTATTTTGGTATGTTGTCTAAATCCATATGCATAACAGACACCAGGGTTCTGGTTAGGGGAATTTCTAGGTTTGGCAGAAGGACAATTATTTCTCAGGTGATCTCTGGATCCACATGCATAACATTTCCTAACATAATTCTCAGCAGAACAATAGGATGGATAATGGTTGGAATTACCAGGAGCTTGGGAAGGTGGATAGTTTACATGACGTGATTCATCACCATGTTTTACATCCTCTGCAAAGGTAAACGCCTGCTCTAGTTCAGAAGAGTCAGTGGAACTTTTGGTTAAGGATATATATGATTGGTATTGAGGAGCTATTCCTTTAAGTATTCTAGCTACCATTTCTTCCTCAGGTACTATAATCTTAAATACCTTGCATTAAAATTTGAGGTCTAATACAAAGGCAAGCAGACTCTCATGAAGAATTTTCTTTGAACGATACCTTCTTTTTTCGAAGTATTGGATCCCTTCCAGCTTTTCTCTCTGATTAGTTATACAGAGGATGGTTGCCTAGTTGTACTTCTTAACACTAGAACGGCCAGAGCAGTCATTTTGACCGTTAGCCAATTTCAAGGTATTTCCACACTCGTACATTTTTACGTATGAGGTTGTGCTTTTGTGACTTTCAATCTTTTATGGTTATGTATATTCACACCTAAAATTACATCCGTAGATGATAAGGAAACACTGATATTGTCAGTTATACCTGGGACGGCCAAAAGCAGTCATTTTGACCACTTCACTTCCTCGATACGGAGAGCTCTATTCTGCTCACTGCTTGTTTCCTCTGACATACTTACAAGTGGCACTATATGGGCGTATGTTGTAACTAAATAGTATGCCTCTAGCAGTGGTCGCGAGTGGACGAGTTAGTGCCTGTCCCTTGCATAGTATAGAGTGTAATAATGGCTCAGCAGCAAAAACTTGCTCCTGTTCGATTATTAGCAGAACTTGAAAAGCTTGGAGAAGACGAATCAGGTGACAAAGATAAGTTATCTGATAAAGATGCAATGAGTGACGATGAGGATTTTATACCTCAACAGTGTGGTAATATGTAGGATAATGACAGCGATTTAGCTAGTTAAAATATGCACAGTGGACTTCGCACCTACAATATATGCAGTTACTCTTTCAACCAGCCGTGATCAATCTTGCAGCAGAGGACGATCTCTTAGCAGCAGGCAACCTATTCGAAGAGGAAGGGCATGAGGTGGGAGAGGTCATGAACTGGTAAAGTCTCCTTCATTTGCACCAGGGGATCAGTTATGTAGTAATGATCCCCCTGTGGGTGGGGGCGGTAGAATAACACCCACGGTATCCCCTGCCTATCGTAAGAGGCGACTAAAAGGGGCCCCAGGGGCTCTGAACTTTAGAGCGTGGGTTGGCGACCACGGGGCCCTGAGCCCTTAGCTCGGGAGTTCCCACGGCATGCGAGCAGAAGTCTGAACTCTTAAATTATTCTCCCTGTATTAGGCCCAATATGGAAGTAATAAGCAAGTTAGACTCACTTTTATTATGTGAATCTCCTTTTTGGAACTGGCTTTATGTCGCACCAACACAGATAGGTCTTATGGTGACGATGGGATAGGAAAAGCCTAAGGGTGGGAAGGAAGCGGCCGTGGCCTTAATTAAGGTACAGCTCCAGCATTTGCCTGGTGTGAAAATGGGAAACCACGGAAAACCATCTTCAGGGCTGTCTGACAGTGGGGCTTGAACCCACTAGCTCCCGGATGCAACCTCACAGCTGTGAGCCCCTAACCGCACAGCCAACTTCGTGGATATTTCGAGATGTCAAGGATAATATACGTTTCTGGGCATGCAGTAAGAACAATATCCAGAAGGATAAGCTGTGACACTGTTTAGGTCTCCTGCAGAGTAATGAAACAAATTACCCCTATTTTGAAGAACTTCAGAGAGGTGGATTAGTGGTGCCATCACAATGTCTGCGTAACAGTGACAGGAATATTTACCTTGTTGGTATCTGAAGACTACAAGGAAGACTACCTGGATTGTAGAAATCACAAAGAATTTCTCTCTTCTGTCTAGAGCTGCTTTAGGAAGAGATGTAAATCAACAGTTCTGGCTTGAACACAGTCATTGTGGACATGACAATAATAGTCTGATAGATTTACAGTCTACATTTCCTCATGTCGAGTTAAATAATTATAGAAAGCAGATTAAGAACAAGAGTTATGTCAGCAGTGAGGATAAAAACATTAAGCGGAGGAAGCTATCAACGCTGAGCTTGTGAGTAATGTTCTTAAAGTATTTTGTTTTTATTCATGTAAAAATGTGTATTTCTAACTTCAGTGAATGCATTTACTGATATATGTGTTTCTTAGTATCATTTTATGAAGAATGTGCATTTATCATAAACATTGTGTTGATCTAAATGTAGTGAATGTGGGTGAAGTCATTCAAAGTTGGGCATGCCCCCTTTTCTCTCGCCCTCCGTTTGACAGATGGGTACAGTGTTGCCAAGTGTATCTTCCGGCTTTAATTGTAGATGGCTTTGGTGTGTGTAGTGTAGGAAGAATGTTAAAAAGTTACTGAAGTGATAAAATGGTGCATACTTACAAGAAGAAAAGTGAACTTTATTCTCCAGAAACATTATCTAAAGCTATTAGTGAAGTAATAAATGATAAGAAGCGCGTAAGAGCTGTGGTAGAAAAGTATAACATATCAAAATCAGTGTTGGGTAGGAAGATACTGGATCCCACTACCAAAAACAGAGGTAGAAAAATAGCACACTGACCTGAACATGAACAGAAACTAGCTAGTCATCCGAATATTTTAGCAAAATGGGGGTTTGCATTATCAAAGGAAGATGTAAAAAATACTGTAGGCCTACATGAATTTATTGAACAGCATGAATTGCAAACACCTTTTAAAAGTAACAGACCTGGAGATGACTGGTTTCAGAATGTTTGTAGAAGGAATGGGTTATGTTTAAAAAGAGATTAGAAGCATTGGGAAAATCATGAAGACAAAACACTTCTGATCCTTTTTCGGTGTATGGTTTCTGTTATTTACTGGAGAAAAAATTTAAAGAAATGAACTTACATAATAAACCAAAAAATGTTTGGAATTTGGATGAATCTGGGTTTTCAAGTGACCCTAGGAATATTAAAGGAGTAACTTCCAAAGGACAGAAAGTTCACAGAGATATCCCTGCAACTATGTATGCAGTGTCACAAAAAGGATACATCACTACAGAAATTTTTCAAGACTACTTTACACAGTTCTGCAAAACAGTGAAGGAAAGGCCCCTTCTATTAATCTTTGATGGACATGTGACTCATTTGGACCTAGAAACTATCATGAAAGCTATGGGTGAAAACATATGCATTATTAAACTCCCTTCTCACATGACAGATCTTCTGCAGCCATTGGATAAATGAGGATTTTGCCCCTTGAAACAGAACTGGTGTAACCGAGTGGCAGAGAATGAATCAAAGAAAAATGCAGGAGGCTGAATTTGTTGACATCCAGCCATTTTTACCAACTGCCTGGCTAACCTAACCTAGATATGTGCTAGTTACATAATAATACATATATGGTGCATCGGGTGCTCCAAATTAAGGCGTAAATACTGTAAAACAGTTTATTTGAACATTAAGTCTTCATTATTGTCAGCATAACTGCATCAGAGTTTAAACGTTTAGCTTGACTGTCACGTGGTGACGTGCACGAGCGGTGCCTGGATTAGCGTGGAATCGCATGCAAGCACTCGATTCAGTGGAACATCACAAACTCATTGGCATTTCCCCCTGTGTGTGGAGGCAGTAGAATAACACCCACGATATCCCCTGCCTGCCATAAAAGGCGACTGAAAGGGGCCCCAGGGGCTCTTAACTTGGGAGCGTGGGTTGTCGAAAACGGGGCCCTTAACTGACGTCCTGGTCTTGCTTCCACTTACTTGTGCCAGGCTCCTCACTTTCATCTATCTTATCCATCTTCCCTTGGTCAACTCTTGTTCTTTTCAGATCCCAATGGTACTAGGTCACGAGGCCTAGAGTCTTTCACTTTCACGCACAGCGTAGCCCTTGTCTTTCTTTGGCCGATATCTTTGTTTTTCGAATTGTCGAATCCCTTCCATTTTTTTTCACTCTGACGATGATTGCCACCACCACCACCGCACTCTACAGCAACCGAGTGGTAAGCCCCAGAGTTAGATGATTATGAATGAGCAGTAGAACACTACTTCAAAATACTCTTATAGATATGAAATTGTTAGTCAAGATAACAAAAATTGTTCAATTTTGCAGTAAATATTTACCTGTACGATATTATTGTTAATGCTGTGAAGGGAATATGTTGAAATTTTATCATATTCATTTTTTATGTAGTATTTCCTGCCCGGCTACTCATTCCTGCTACCCGGCAGACGAAAATGTCAGGGGAGAGCACTGACATCCTTTGCGAAATTTGGCATACTGCTCTCACACCAGAGACAAACGTTTTGAGAGTACTGGGATTTTCCCACTAAATCGGAACAAATATCCCATTGACAGACTAGATCTGATCAGGCTTGAAAGGTACAACAACAGAGAACTCCAGCCATTGGGCAATCTAACTGAATCTTCACAAGCAGATGATCTTGATGCATCATCTGATTCACAACAGAATCAACAATGTTTCGAACATTTGCTGCTTCAAAGTGAAGTGTGTAGACAAACAAAAATACGGTATTCAGGCCAGGTGAAGATGTCACTTTAATTAGTCATGTGAATATTATAAAGAAACTGCCACAACCTAAATTTGTGTGTATTGGAGATCGTATCCGTTATGAATTTACAGAGTCCATAGATGTAATGGAGAAAAAATAGGGCCCAGGTCATTGGATTACTTTGACATATTGTAGACTATAATGATAACCTATTCTTTTTGCTAAACATATATTTTATTAGGTGCCCTGTGGCATTTAGCATTGATAATGTGTAGTGAGTGATGTTTTTGCTTATTTGAGAAGTATTTGACATCAATGTTTGCCTAAATTTTCACTGGCCAATATGTATGGACAGTGGTAATTTTCTATCCTAATATTTTGTATTTTGGTGGTAAATAAATGTGATTATTCTTGCTTTAAGTATCAGGTAATTTTAAGTAGTTAACCCTTTTGTGGCCAAATTATTTAAGAAATTAATTTTTGGGAACTAAACATTTTTGTAGTGATGGAATGTCCCATTTTTAAAAAAAATTTCTAACACTGCAACTGTGAAAAACAATATGTGGGAACTATATATCCCAGAGTTATCGTATTAGAGAAGTTGCTAAACATCATCGGACCTAGTTGTTATCTACTTCCAATCATCAAGAATCTCCTTACAGATAACTGGGTAGAGATTAGTGATGGCATCACCAAGTCATATCCAGTACTTCAAACCACTGGTGTCCTTCAAGGCGACCCCCTAAGCCCATTGCTTTTCATTGCCGCCACAGCTGACATCGTACAAAGAATAGATTTAGAAAATGTCAATAATCTCATGTATGCAGATGACATGGTTCTGATGTCAACTTCTCAGATTTGCAGACTACTTTTAATAAAGTTATGAAATGGGCAGAAGAGAACCAGCTGAGGTTAAATGAAAATAAGACTGTCTCTCTGACCTTCAGAAAAGGAGGAAAACGGGGAACATTCTTAATCAATGACCAGCAACTAAAGTCAGTCACAAATTTTAAGTACCTAGGAGTCACTTTTCAAACACCGGGGAACGTGTTCTCGTTACATGTAAAAGACCGACTAAATGCTGCCATAAAATCCATTAACGACATCAGATCTTTGAGCGATCTCTCACTTTCATGTGCCATCGAGTTATTTCATCTTAAGGTTAGTCCTGTAGCCACCTATGGATTAGAAAATATGTGGATATATCTTGGAAAGAGGCAACTACATAGTATAGAGAAGGTGAAAGCATTCTATTTAAAGAAAGTACTTTGCCTATCAAAGTACACTCCATCACGCCTCGTATACCAACTGTCGAGGGAATTATTCTTTGTGGAAGAGCTGCGTATGAAACTACTGCTCCCGGCCACCCCAGCGTATAAGGAACTCCTACAAGAGCTTCAACAAAAGAGAGACAGCATATGGTGGGACTTTTACCAGTGTGATGCGATGATCAAACGCAACTGGACTCAGGGAGGCTATGAATTGAGACACGTTGTAACCAGGCTCTCAGTCCATGGGTTTGACCAATGCCTGTGTATTAAAGCGAGCTTTCATGAGCCAAGTCCGGAATGCAGGTGCAAAAGATGCGGCGAACTTTGTGAACGCTATCACGTACTTAAGTATAAACTGAGAATAGAATCCTTAACAAAATTCTGTACAGACGACTGCTCATAAGAATTTTTTTTTTTCCATGCACATTTGTGCGCAGTAAAACATTTATTATTATTATTATTATTATTATTATTATTATTATATATCCCAATGGCTGTCAGTATGCCTAAGTGACACAAATGTGAGAATATACTTACCAATAACCAAACGCAGGCACACACAAATCAGGACATAGAATATGAATATGTGCATGTACCACAAAGAAGTATAACTGATTTACACTAAATACAGCTGCAACCATCATTTTGGGTAGAATAAGGGGTGTACAAAGTGAAAGACAAACGAATAATACATCCACAACTATATATATGGAAAGGTAATCTGAACAAACGCATAACTCAAATATGATATGTTATAACCTGTCTGTAATATTCATAACACTAGTAATAACTCAGTAACATAATCAACTAAAATAAAGTAAAATAAAATAATTCTGGAGATGAATGATCATGGCAAGATGAAGAAGTTATGTTCCCGAGTTTCACAATTACATAAATCCTATTTATTTACCCATACTGAGACAACAGGTATGCTCAATCTATGTCTGCAGCACTACAGAATAATTTATGATAACGTAAACAGCTTAGAAATACTTACATCCATCTTTCTGGTGCAGAAAAATCACTTCACTTCCCAAAAATGCGCACTCCTGAATGTTCCTGACAGCCGTTGACAGCCACCTGCTTACACACCTTGTGTCTGGGCGTTGCCTACCGAGCACTGCCCAAAGGCACTGCCTGCTAGAGCTGGCTAGAGCTGGGAACGGAGCAGTTGCAATCGGTAGTGCGAGTGCAGCGCTCCCTCCGGTATTCTCCGGTAGTAAACTGTTGCTTGGAAACCAATCGGTGTTTTCGGAGGGCGAGCGGAGGGAGGACGGAGGAACAGCACTGAATGTGTGCTCGCTTGCAGTTCCAGTAGTGGAGCGCAATGGATGTGCTAGCGACATAGTAAATACTGCTTTATAAGTATGAAGAAGGCGAATGTACGAAACATGCACATTCTCATTTATCTTAGTGTTTCATACTATATATATTATAACCTATAAAAGTCCATGCAAATAGAATACATGTTTGTCATTATATTACCTTTGAAGTGCATATATGATAGAGATGACGAGTATTCCTCAGCCCCGCGGTGTAGGGGGCAACGCATCCGCCTGTCACCCGGCGGCCCGAGGTTCGATTCCCAGCCGGTTCAGTTTTTAAAATTGTAATGATTAATATACCTGGCCTGGGGACTGGGTGTTTGTGTAGCCCTTTATCTTCCGTTCTTCACACACAACATTCCACACTACCGCCATTCCACTTACACGCAGGTTCATATAATATGATGCCAGATCCACACGGGCCGACGCCCCGAACAAGTAGCATTTTAAAGAAAATGACCGGTGTTGAAAACCAAAGCGACAAGCGGGACTTGAACCAGCGCTTACGGAGCCTGAACGCTAATCACTCGACCACCGCCGTTTCGTGTTCGTGACCCCAACGCACCGGTACATATTCGACGCGAAACTTTCTCTTGCGATTTTCTCGAGAACGCCTTAGTAGTACGCCTTACTACTTGCACATTATGTTGTCCTAATGAGCTTCTAAATGTGTACAAAGTTTGAAGGCAGTCCGTGATCCGAACGTCGTGGCCTCCCCTTGTAAGTGTGTTGTACCTGTATTCAGTCTATGCTTATTAAATTTGCGTCTATACTTCCTCTGCTTGTTGTGTTTTGTAGATAATGCAAAGTATATTAGAAAATAATTGTGGTATTGGTTTGATATTGAATTCCATTTTAGATGGTATTCATGTTTTAGAATATTTAAAGGAATTTAATAAATTTTTACAGAAATTTGTACCACAAATGCCACGAAGACCGTCTGATGCTTGTCATTCCTTTGAAATTACTCGTACTGATGATAAACATCAGCAAAATGCAAATTCTGCGGCCGCATTTACGCGACAGATGGTAGTGCATCAAATTTGTGGGATCATATCAAGAGGCATCACAAGGATGAAATGAGCAGGTCGGCTTTAGCAGCAGAAAACAACATTGCTGTATTAAGCGAAACAGTTATGTTGTGAGAAATGGGCATTGAATAGACGGGTGAAATACCTTTACGTTGTCATACCAATAACGTGTTTAAACATGCCGCTAGTTTACATTCACTCAGGGCCTGTACTACGACAGCCAGATAAAAGTGCGGTATAAATTTATTTGGCAGTTTGGATATTTACCTGGAAGTTCGGTTGAAACCGCGTACTACGACTTTCGTTTATGTGCAATCTTGGAAAATATTCTCGAGTATAGCTATGCCGAAGTTGGAGAGGCTGTTAACGCTCTTATCTGTGACTTAGCTCTTATCGGGGACGCTGCTGTAAAGAATCAAGATGGCTACTCATGAAGATGAATCTACATCTGCATGATCATCATCATCATCATCATCATCATCTGTTTACCCTCCAGGTTCGGTTTTTCCCTCGGACTTAGCGAGGGATCCCACCTCTAACGCCTCAAGGGCAGTGTCCTGGAGCTTCAGACTCTTGGTCGGGGAATACAACTGGGGAGTATGACCAGTACCTCGCCCAGGCGGCCTCACCTGCTATGCTGAACAGGGGCCTTGTGGAGGGATGGGAAGATTGGAAGGGATAGGCAAGGAAGAGGGAAGGAAGCGGCCGTGGCCTTAAGTTAGGTACCATCCCGGCATTCGCCTAGAGGAGAAGTGAGAAACCACGGAAAAACACTTCCAGGATGGCTGAGGTGGGAATCGACCCACCTCTACTCAGTTGACCTCCCGAGGCTGAGTGGACCGCGTTCCAGCCCTCGTACCACTTTTCAAATTTCGTGACAGAGCCGGGAATCGAACCCGGGTCTCCGCGGGTGGCAGCTAATCACGCTAACCACAGAGGCGGACCATCTGCATGATGCTGTGCGAAATTAAGTTGTTACAATGTAATTTATGTATATATTTATAAAGTATGTCATGCTTCCTGTCCAGCTATCACAGAATGCTTAAAATTTTCCAAAGCTAGTAAGTTGTTGCTACTGAGTATATCAGTAGTACACAAACAGTACATCGCAAGTTTCATGGGTAGCCGTGGTCGTTAGGGCATCAAAGTTTGCTGTTAAGCAGTTTTTCGTGCGTTCGAGTACCAATAGTCTAACTTTTTTACCTTGTAAATGGTAGTCAGTAGGATACTAGAGGTGATAGTACACATTTCCTAATCATTAAAATGCGTGTCACAAGCGTGGGTTCTATTCCAAATCTATCCGCGACGCACATATGGAGTAAAGGTACCGGTATACGACGTTGTTCATGGTGATTCGTCCGTCGAATTAGGATGTTAAGGAGGTTATATTTCTTTTACTTCATAACAACTTGCTACAAAAGTATTTACGCTAAAGTGAGATAAATGCTTGCCAGTTACTATTCTCACATTGTATTGAAAAGAAGGAAACTAACTACTTATTCAATGAGCAAACAATAAATTGAATTAATAATAAAATTAATGATCCCACGCTGCATCAATGGCATTAATTACGAATATAAACTTTACTTTCGTCGTAACGCGCAACCTCGTAAATAGTACTAGACAGAAAAGATACATAACCTGAATCTTAACTTTTGCGTCCAGGTTACATTTTCAGTCTTTTTATTTTCTATAACAGTTTCAGTTTCGTTATACAGTTAATTAATTTTAGCATTTCTTCGTATGTGTATATCATCATCATCATCATCATCATCTGTTTACCCTCCAGGTTCGGCTTTTCCCTCGGACTCAGCGAGGGATCCCACCTCTACCGCCTCAAGGGCAGTGTCCTGGAGCTTCAGACTCTTTGTCGGGGGATACAACTGGGGAGTATGACCAGTACCTCGCCCAGGCGGCCTCACCTGCTATGCTGAACAGGGGCCTTGTGGAGGGATGGGAAGATTGGAAGGGATAGGCAAGGATGAGGGAAGGAAGCGGCCGTGGCCTTAAGTTAGGTACCATCCCGGCATTCGCCTGGAGGTGAAGTGGGAAACCACGGAAAACCACTTCGAGGATGGCTGAGGTGGGAATCGAACCCACCTCTACTCAGTTGACCTCCCGAGGCTGAGTGGGCCCCGTTCCAGCCCTCGTACCACTTTTCAAATTTCGTGGCAGAGCCGGCAGCTAATCACGCTAACCACTACACCACAGAGGCGGCGTATGTGTATATTTCAGTCCTAATTCTGTTTTTGACCTGAACTTCCACATTATAGCTTAATAAGAGTCTGATATTGGATTCTAGTAATACAGTTTAAAAAGGAATAGAGCTCAACAAACGAAAACACCAGGGAGCACGTATACCACCGCGCTAAATTTCACTATATTTTCAGTAACCTTATTACCAACCCAATAAAAATGTTACTACATCTTCCGCATTACAATCCCGCCGTTAAAATCCGTTGGTAGTACGCAAGAAAATATTTAACTTCTAGTTTGCAAAACTGCAGCCTACGTATCTGGCTGTTTATCTGACAGTCGTAGTACAGGCCCTCAGTAGTTTACTCGGTACAACCGGGTGATGACGTCACAACAACTGCTGCGCTCCGTACCGCTCCGACCCAACCCCTAGCCAGCGCTCTACCGTCTGAACTACTCAGCGCGGTACAGCATAGGCCTATAAACAATTCCAATCAGTTCTTTCTCTTCAGTAATAAATGAGCTACGAGTATAATTTATGTAAGAGCATCGTATAAACCACCTGTTTACATGTAATGGAATATAATTAATACTTAAACATTTTAACTATTATAATATTGTAAATGCATTTGCAAGGGCATAATATATGGCAATATTCACGCTACATTATTCTATCCACCTGCACCTATTGAAAACTGAATTTCTTCTTCTTCTTCTTCTTCTTCATTTATCTGTTTACCCCCCCAGAGTCGGTATTTTTCCCTCGGACTCAGCGAGGGATTACACCTCTACCGCCTCAAGGGCAGTGTCCTGGAGCTTCAGACTCTGGGTCGAGGGATACAACTGGGGAGGATGACCAGTAACTCGCCAAGCGGCCTCACCTGCTATGCTGAACAGGGGCCTTGCGGGGGGATGGGAAGATTGGAAGCGATAGACAAAGAAGAGGGAAGGAAGCGGCCGTGGCCTTCAGTTAGGTATCATCCCGGCATTTGCCTGGAGGAAAACTAGGAAACCACGGAAAACCACGTTTAGGATGGCTGAGGTGGGAATCGAACCCACCACTACTCAGTTGACCTCCCGAGGCTGAGTGGACCCCGTTCCAGCACTCGTACCACCCGGGCCTCTGGGGGTGACAGCTAATCACACTAACCACTACACCACAGAGGCGGGCGCAAACTGAATTTCAACAGATAAAAATCTGTTATTCATAGCGTAACAAATAATGAGGCAATCTTGAAACGACTGTAGCATTTGAATGACAAACGTAGAAAAACACATTCATCTGTGGACTTAGTACTGAAACCTAAATTGTAATTCAACCCAAGATCACCGTTACTACATTGCCCACATTAAAGCATCTGAATTTTCCGCCAGTGAATTCAATCGTAGGACCACCGGACGTCTCCAGAGGAAAAGCGAAAACAATTGCTTCGCTCCCCTCCTACGGTATCGTGATATTGGAAGAACAGTCAAGTAAACATACTAGTCTCGTTTCTTTTCTATTTATTATTGTTATCAAAAAATCTAAAAATCTAAGATATAACACTTACGACACAATGATATTAAATAAAGATATAAAACATAGCACAGTCCAAAGAATGATCTCAAGTAGTGTCTATTAATTCCCAACATTCTCCCCACCCTGGTCAACCTCTAGGGGGATGACCAGCTGAATTGGTCGGGCTATTTTATGTCCCTGTGGGGTTCGAAGAATCACAGTCCTTATCTTCTCGTTCCTTCCTTCTAGTAACCTCTCTATTCTTGCCCTTTTCCACAATTGGCGTGGTCGTCCATCTTCTTGAATCAACGCCAGATCTCCGGGTCTAAACTCAATGGATCTCCCAGACACACATCGAGCTTCATGAAAGCTCTTGAGTTCTAAGAGGTACTTCTTGGTCCATCTTCTCCAAAAGTCATCTGAAAGTTTTTGTCTCAGCCTGAATTCTCTTGTCAAGGCAAGTCTGGTAGTCGGTTCTGGTCCCGTTGGCACGGTCGTGAGTCCTTCACCAACAAGAAAGTGTGTCGGCGTCAGGGGTTCAGCGTCATCTCCATGCAAGATCGGTCTTGAATTTATCGCAGCTTCAATATTGACTAGAGTGGTGTTAAGCTGTTCTTCTGTAAGTCTTGATAGTCCCAGCACCTTTCTTAGACATCGCTTAACTGTGCCTACCATTCTCTCCCACCATCCTCCCCACCAAGCTTCCCGTGGGGCGATGAACTTCCAAGTTATACCGTATTTGGCGAGGAATCGATGGGTCTCCGAAGATGACAATGCCTTCCAAAGTTCCGACAGTTCTGAATTGGTGGCCTGAAATGTCCTTGCGTTGTCTGTATATATAGAATGTGGCAGTCCACGCCTACCAGCAAACGTTTGAAGGGCCATAAGGAATGTGTCAGTGGTCATACTGGAGCATAACTCTAAATGCACCGCACGTGTAACAGCACAAGTGAATAGCGCTATGTAAGCCTTTTCCATCGTCATGCCTATTTTGATATAGAGGGGACCGGCGAAGTCTATCCCGGTAATTGCAAAGGGTTTCGACGGTCTCACCCTATCCGCAGGTAGAGGAGCTTCGATTTGCTGCCCTCTAGGGTTCTTCATGATTCTGCATGGGAGGCAGGCGTGCAAGACCCTCTTAACAGTTTGACGAGCTCTAGGGATCCAGAACTCTTTTCGGAGCTCCGACAGTATTACCCGAACCCCAAAATGATGTAGTCTGATATGTGTTTGCCGAATGAGTAGATACGTGAATCGATGAGAGCTGTCTAGAAGTATTGGGTGCCGTCGCTCCTTAGCGTGGTCCGCACAGTGCAATCGACCCCCGAGGCGGAGGAGTCCGCCTTCAATGTAGGGGTTGAGGGTCGTATTTTGGATTCTTTAGGAATTGGTCGACCGTCTTGGAGTGCTTGAAGTTCTAGTGCAAAACATTCTCGTTGAACAGCTCCTATCCAGTATCTACGTGCCTTTGCGAGCTCCACCGCTGTTAGTTCTCCTGTAAGCTTCTCTCGATTGCGGGTGTTGTGTGTAAAGCGAAGAATCCAACCAGTAATACGCATCAGTTTCCAACTGAACTTCGAACTGTCTATAACGCTGGAATATGTGGTCGTTGTCATTACATGTTTTATGTTTCTCTTCTTCTCCTCGGGAAGTTGCTCGCTTGGGGTTTGAGCACCAGATGACCAACATTCCTCACGATGTGCAAGCCATGTGGGTCCATTCCACCACTTGCGCTCATTCCGTATCTGGTCGCCACGTAGTCCTCGTGTAAGGTGATCAGCCGGGTTCTCATGTCCAGGGCAATGCCTCCACTGACTTGGAGTTGAGTACGATTGAATCTCCGTTACTCTGTTGCAGACGAAGGTTTTCCATCTGTTTGGGCCACTGTGTATCCAACCCAAGGTGACAGTAGAATCCGTCCATAGTATTGCCTGAGTGATATCGTGGCCTGTAGCTGCACAGAAATAGGACAGTAATCGTGCTCCCACTAGCGCTGCTAGTAGTTCGAGCCTTGGCAAGGTACCTTCTTGATCGGGGTGAGCCTGTTCTTGCTGCAGGCCAGATGGACGAGTACGGTGCTTCCCTCGTTCGTGCGAATGTACAAAACCGCTCCGTATGCCCGTTCTGAAGCATCACAAAATACGTGGATCTGAACCTTGCTCGTCGTTGAAGTAGCTAGCCACCGCGGAATTTGTATGCGTGAAAGAGAGGATAAGGAGGATGCCCAAGTGTTCCATGATGCTCCGATATCAAGGGGTAGCAACTCGTCCCAGTCAATTCCCCTGTTCCACGTATCCTGGAATAACAGCTTACTGAGGAGGGATACTGGGGATAACAGTCCGAGTGGATCATAGAATCTAGCCGTAATCTGTAATAACTTCCTCTTGGTGATTGGTCCTTCAGGTAAAGCCTTGGTGATCTCCTCTGGGTTAGTGTAAAGGTTATCCGTTTCTGTATTCCAGTAAACGCCTAGTACCTGCGTCTCTACGTTGACCTCTTGACCTTCTGCTCTCCAGATGGCCTTTAGCGAGTCTGAATTAGTGGTCCATTTCGCTAGGTGGAAGTTCATCAATTTCATCAGTGCAGTAAGTTCGTAATACAGGGCAATCACACCATTGTCATTCTCTGCGCCGGATACGAAGTCGTCCATAAAGGTATTGTCATCTATGAGGGGTGCTGCAATAGGAAATGTCGTCTTGTATCTGTCGGCAAGTTCCCTCAGTGTTGCTGAAGGCAAGAACGGACTGCAAGTCAGGCCGAATGAGAGCCTAGTGAAGCGATAGGTCACTACCTCGTCCGTCGTGTGGTAACTTCCGTTACTGTCCTGGGTGACCTTGTACCACAAGAATCTGGTCAAGTCCCTGCCATTCTCGTGCAAGATCAGCTGAAGAAATGCCTGTGTAATATCAGTATTGATGGCCATGGGATGTAGCCTGAATCGTAGTAGAATAGCCAGTGTCTCCGGTAACAGATTTGGACCTGCCTCTAAAGCATCGTTGAGAGACGGTGAGTTGGTCTCGTGAGAAGATGCGTCGAAAACTATTCTCCATTTTGTTTTTCCCAGTTTCTCCTTCTTTACAGCTTGGTGGGGGAGATAAAACGTGGTGTTCTTTGGATCTCCAGTAGGTGTGACTTCTATTTGTCCTTTCATGATATGATCCAGCATTTGGTTGTAGTACACCTCCTTTAGAGTGGTATTGTTTTGAAGTATTTTGATCAAGTTATCAAATCGAAGTTCCACGTTTATCTTGTTACTTGAAGGAAGAACATCCTGCTTTCTTGGTAGGCAGACCACTCTCCGGCGACCTTCAACGCGATAGGTTGCCTTAAATTCTTGAAGAATGGCAGAGTCTTTCTCAGTTAGGTCCCGATTTTGATTTGCAACTATTCCCATTGCCTCTAGATCCCAGAATTTTCTTAGTTCATCATCCGAAGGTGAGCTAGCTTGTCGAATGAAGTTCACAACAGTAGAATTCACACAAGTCCCTGATCGGCTTCCATTTAAGATCCATCCAAAAATTGTTGGAATCAGAACGATCGATTCAGATATTCGAATCGGTGAACCGTCCTTCACTATTTTCCAATATTGGTCACTGCCAATTAAGATCTCAACGGGCAGGTTTTCTTTCTAATCAGACCTAGGGTCTGCTAACTGCAATTTGCGTACGTGCGCCCAAGTTTTGATGTCTTGTGGAGCTGCTGGTTGAGGTGAGAGTGAGTGTGCACTTTCGTAAGCTTTCATGGAAACCTTAAAGTTTGTGTAAACTCCTTTCATACTGAACCTGACAACTCTGCGCTGACATGATGGGTTAGTCTGGGACTCAAATGTGCAAACAGTCAGTTCACTTTTGTCGGTGGTTAGTAACTGTAGGTCGTCTATCAGTGATCTTGATATAAATGTTGCCTGACTTCCACTGTCTAGTATACATCGAGTAAGTCGGCTTATCCCTGTAGGTCCAGTGATTCTTACTTGAGCTGTCTGCAAGAATGTGAAACCTGGTGTGGTGATATCTATTTTTCCTACAGAAGCTGTGTTGGCCTGATCTTCTGAGGTCTTGTGACTCCTTCCGTTGTCGCAAAGGGATTTATGGTGCGACTTCTTGCAGTTAGCACACTGTGCCTTTCCTTTCTTTCGACAATTGAACGCCGTATGCCCTCGATTGAGGCACAGGAACCACCGGTTAGCTCTCTACAGCCTCTCTTTTCGCTCCGTAACGTTTGTGATTTTCTTACAGTCCTAAGCCCAGTGACCTCTTGATTCACAAAAAACGCAAAATGGTTTCGGCCCTTTAACCTCTTTTCCTGCTAAGCCTTTAGGATCGGCACGGACGTGAAGAGCTTCCACCGTAGGGGGGTAGCTTGATGATATGGAGGTTTCACCACGAATCTTTTGTGTAGTAAGCGCTCCGTCAACTTCCTCACCGAGAAACTCCATTAGTTTGAGGATGTTACCCTCCGAAAGGTCTTTTCGCTTTGCGTGAATGATCCAGCGACGGCATATATCGTCTGAAAATGCTCGGAGGATCTTCGGTGCAAGTACTCGGCCATAGGCGTTCACATCTTCCCCGAGAGCGCGCAGAGCTTGAATGCGGCGATTGCAGTCAATAAACGTAGAATTAAGTGCGTTCGGTGTGGCAAACTGGATGGGCTTAATACATTCTATGTAGTCCAAGTGGGCCTGTATGATTCTATTCTTGTCGCCGTAGCGAGCTTCAAGAATTTTCTTAGTCTCTTCATAAGTCTCGGCCGTCACTGCGATGCCGTCAATCAAGTGCTTCGGTCCCCCCTCTAAATAACCCCTCAGAAATATATGTTTATTAATAGTAGAGAGTGACGTGTCCTTATCGATTGACTGTTCGAAGTGTTCCCAGAAACGTGCTCATGTTTCTATATTACCTGAGAAGGGTTCTAGTCTTATTGGGGGGGAGTCTTAACGTGGTTGAGGGAACAGCTGAGGCAAGTGTTGGTACCGTCTGTGTGTTCGTGAGTCTAAGATTCGACATCGCGCTTTCAAGTTTTTTCTCCATCCCATGTGAAATGCGAATGATAGCGCGCTTGGCGTTCTCTATATATTCCTCACATGTACTTATGTCATCAGCGTACGCGGTGTCATCCAGGAGGTCGTGAACCTCATCGTCCAGGGCTCTTAATTTATCCAAAGTCTCTTGTAACCTATCCTTACAGTACTCGTAATCCTCGGGAGAGGTAGACTCAGTAAACTCTTGTGCTTTCTCCACGAGACGTGTGATGTTTGCCCTTTCCCTAGCACGTCTTCTTTTCAATTGGTGTAGTCGTGTGTTCGCGTTACCGCCTTCCATACTGGACCTCTAGACGTGAATTTGCTATAGTAAAATAGTGTATTTGATAGGGACTTCGTAATAGCGTGGGAAATATTTCGTTACTTGATCTATTATTAATCGTACTCCGATGTATTGCGACGTAGTTCAAGGAAAGCCAGCAGATGGCAGCACTGGTCACTTAGTCGTGCGTGACGTCTTCTCCAAGTGAAGTAAATAAACAATATGGCTACCCTTCCAGCTTAACCAATAAACTATCTATGCGTTTGCACTACAAATACTACTTATACCCCTTTTTTACTATGCTTTATGCGGTATTTGGAAGTTCCTTAAGTACGAGTAGTTCAGATATTAACAGGAACAAAATTACATCTGAGAAATGTTACCGTACGTTGATGGCTTGGCGTGATAGGTTTTATTTCCACGGCAGCAATTTTCCCGTAGTCTCCTTACGGAACGTGTAGTAAACCAATGATTACCTATTTAGTCTCTAGTATATTGCCTTCGCGCTGGAGTGTAGTTCTTCCCGTGTTTCCGGCACCAAAATTATATCGTGATATTGGAAGAACAGTCAAGTAAACATACTAGTCTTCTTCTTCTTCTTCTTCTTCTTCTTGAAAGGTGTGGTTGGACTCATGTGTTATCGTCCAGTCACGAAAACATTAATTACTTAACACTGACACATGTATCACTCGTATTGTACTTTAAAAAGTAATTGATAGAAAAAAAAAGAAAAAAAAGAACATTCCATAGGAGTCACACAAGAAACGATGATAACATATAGACAGAGGGTAAAGAGATTTATATCCTACCAAAATTATGATAAACATTTTGCACTGGAAGAGAGAGCATAAAGAGACTGTCAGAGGATTACAATATAATATGTGCTTCATCAAGAAACTGATTTATGCTGTTCACAAGAGTAGGAGTTAGAGAGGATAATAAACACGAAATACTTGTGGGGAAGGGGATGCCCATGTTAAGCAAAGAGGATAGGAAGCGCTGGCGGGGAACATCGAAAACAGGACATTGTAACAGAAGATGATTACTGTCAGTATCAGACACGCCACAAGCACAGGAAGTTGGGGGAGGAAGATGAAAACGATTTTTATATTGGGGAGTAAGGGCATGATTAAAACGTAGACGTATAATAGATGTGATATGGCGTCGAGAGTACGTACCATAATAAAACCACGGTTTAAGAGGAATAACAGGTTGTAATTGATGATAAAAACATCCCTTTTCTCGTGACGTTTCATTCCAATCGGACTGCCAATGTTGATATGCTATATCCCGCACTTCATGAATGAGATCAGAAGGGGGGATCGCAAGAAAAAGAGAGGGGGATTGTTGTGATGCTCGTTTAGCTGCCTGATCAGCAGTCTCATTCCCCATGATACCAGAGTGACTGGGAACCCAAACTAGAGTTATATAAACACCAGAACGAGTAAGGACATATAAGAGATACTTAACGCTATATAAGTACCAATTAGGGGAAGAGAGAGGCGAGCATAAGGCATACAGAACATTTTGTGCATCCGTGAAAATCGTAACCTTATCATAAGCATGTGACCTGATGGTAATGAGGGCTTGTCGAATAGCAAACAATTCGGCGGTAAAAACAGAAAAGGCAGAAGGGAGGGAAAACTCAGAGAGAGTATATGGTTGGGGGATATAAAAGGCTGCTCCAACGCCGTGTGCTGATTTTGATCCGTCAGTAAAAATGCTTACTTCCCTTATGTAGAGGGAAAGTCGAATACGTTTAGTTGCAAGAGGGGAAAAAGGAGTAGAATGTGTTAGACAAGAAAATGATTCAGAAGAAGATATAATTACTTGAGGACAAAAGGACTGACTGTCAAAAGGGATAGAGTATAAAGGCAATGTGGGTAAACGGAGGAGCTCATCTTCTCTTGGTATAAGAGAACGAAATGCGGTATATAAAGCAGGGACACGGTTTCCACGGGGAGATTTGGAAGAATAATAAGAATGTAAAAGTCGTAGCTTGGGGATAAGCTGAGACCGGGTGACAGTAAAATGTTTGAGGACATACTTAGCGGCTATAGTCTGTCGCCGAATCTTTAAAGGCTGTTCACCGGCTTCTATTAATAAGGCATTGGTTGGTGTAGTTTTAAGTGCTCCTAAACAGACACGTAGTGCGCGGTATTGTATTGTATTTAAACGTGCAAGGGTAGTAGCAGAAGCGGTGTCGATAAAAAGAGCACAATAATCTAGTAAGGATCGAATAGTTGCTCTGTAAAGGAGAATAGCTGTAACGGGGTCAGCGCCCCAACTTCGACGGGTGATCGTACGTAAAATAGAAATAAAACGATCAGTTTTACGTTGAAGAGAGACCACATAAGGAGTCCATGATAATTTGTGGTCCAATATGACTCCAAGGTAGGGATGCTGATTAACAAAGGGGATAGTAAGACGATCAAGAAGGAGAGGAGAACGGTTAGGTGCTCGAGTATGGTTAAATAGGATTGCAGCACATTTGGAAGGCGAGAGTGAGAAACCATGTTCATGTAACCAGATAGCAACCTCATGAAGGACACATTTAATTTTTCTCCTACACACATCAACACTATCATGTGATACGTATAAAACATAGTCGTCTGCGTGAGCTAAAACTCGTGCGTTCTTTGTAATTATACGTTCTAAATCTCGCATATAAAGCGCAAAGAGGATACCGCTTAGTATATCACCCTGTGGGACTCCATGCGAAACGTGTCTTCCTGGAAACGGGGGGAAGGGGGATTTGAGAATGAGAGTGCGAGAAGTATATAGACGTTCTAATAGAGAAATAAAAGCAGAGGGAAAGCCAAGCGAATCAAAGCACGACCATAATAGATGTAAAGGAACGGAATCATAAGCTCCTTGAATATCAAGAAAAACAGTAATAGTGCTATGTTTACGATGTCTAGCTAGTAGGAGATCAGTCAACAAAATATTGAGTGGATCTTGTGTGCTACGTCCTTTAAAAAAGGCATACTGATATTTAGGAAGGATCTGATGTTTCTCCATAACCCAGAGAAGACGCCGTAGTAGAATTTTTTGAAAGAGTTTCCTAACACAGGAACTTAAAACAATGCCACGATAACTTAAAGGAGAAGAGGGATCTTTTCCAGGTTTAAGAATTGGGACTAAATGAAAGTTGTTCCACTGTGCCGGTACCTGTAAGGTGAGAAGGATATTATTAAAAAGAGAAAGTAAGACAAGAAGACCGGTATGGGGTAAAAGTCGGAGCATAGTGTAAGTGATACTATCAGGACCAGGAGATGAACTACGAACTACTTGTAAAACGGACTGTAATTCGGACAGTTGGATGGGTTGAAGTAAAACAGAAAATTGGGGGGATATGGGACGGAAAGAAGAAAAGGGAGGCGGAATTGTGAAGTCAGGTGTTATAGTATATAGAAAAGAAAGAAGGACATTAGGCAGAATAATCGAATGCGCAGGGTGTACAGAAGTAACACGAGTAAGTGCGCGAATGGCGTTCCAAAGGGATGTTGCAGATACGCGATGATTAAGAGAGGAGATGAAGGCCTTCCAAGACTCGCGTCTCTTTGCATTAAATATGCGTTTGATACATGCATTATGACGTTTCAATGTTAAATAATTAGCTAGTGTCATATTCTTACGATACAATTTAAATAAAGCTGTTCGCCGCAGTATTAACTTGTGACATTCGTCGTCCCACCAATGTATTTTCTGATAAGGACGGGGGCAGAGGGAGGGGATCAATTTGAATGGATGGAAAGTCTCAACATATGAGGAGAGAATGCGTAGAAGGGTAGGATAGTCTAAGGTATTGGGTGTGTATTGAAGGAAATGGGTGTGAAGGAAACTACAATACGATTGTTTATCAAAATTTCGGAAAGACCGAATATTACTGAGCTGAGAGGGGCGGGCTGAGGAAAAGGGTGGTTTACAAACACCAAAAGAAATAATAATAGGGAAATGATCACTCAGATGAGTATCACTGAGTATATGCCACACGGTATTAGGAGTCATGTGGTCATGGCAGAGCGAAAGATCAACAGAACTAGGGGGTGAACCAGGAGGGGTGAGTCGAGTTGGGGACCCGTCATTTAAAAGGGTAAAGTGATGGGATTGAGTTGCCGTAAGAAAATTTGTCCCTTTAGATGTATCTTTAGAACTACCCCAGGCAGTATGGGAACAATTAAAATCACCAAAGAGAAAAACATTGTCTATGGAATCAAATTGGGTAAGGAAGTGGGACCAGTGAGAGGTAGAGATATAAACATCAGGAGGACAATACACATTGATGAAATATATATTTCGCACGATAATACCTAAAGCAAGAGTATTTGGAATGCAATGCGTCAGAGGAAAGGGGACATATGGAATAGACTTATGAATAAAAATGGCAAGGCCTTCACTTCCATTAGTATCAAGGTGTTCGACTCGAAAATCAGGAAGATGAAAAAGGGTGTTTGCATAAAACCACGTTTCTTGTATTATAATGATGTTAGCACATGTTTCCTGAATTAACAGTTGAAGTTCATGTTTTTTATGAAAAAGACTTCTAGCGTTCCACTGCAAAACGCGTATCATATAGGGTAAGGATATGAGCGATGCGATCTCGTAGTTGATAAATTACCGGTGAAATGGGAGACTCTCCTCCCACATTCTGAAGAAGCAAGAATAAGATTTGTTGGATTTCTTGATGTACTTGGTTTCTTTGTATTAACAGTTGAGAGTCGTGGGATCGGGGCGGGTAACTAGGACCCGAAGTAGAGGGAGGTGATGCTGTGGGAAGAGAAGATGGTGTTGTAGCAGGCGGAGGAGAAGAAAATGGAACCCGGCCCGTAGAACCAGGGTCAGGGCGTACCAAGGCAAGATAACCAGTTCTATCATAACCCGGAGTCAAAGGCGGAGGGGCAGATTTCTGGATTACTTGTGTAAATTTACGTTTTCTAGAAAAATCTTGAACAGAGGAAGAAGAGACTTGTTCTGGTACCAGGGGGGGAAAATCCTGGGGGTGTTGAGACGGATGATAATGAGGGAGGGAAGTCTTGTTCTTAGCATCTTGAAATGAGATATGTTCCGTGCTCATGACCTTCTTTATCTCTTGTTGGTATTTGTGTTCCGGACAAGTTATTGCTCCCGTTGGATGTGGGCCTTTGCAATACACACATTTTGCAATTTGAGATGTACAATGATCGGTGGCGTGCTCCATTGAGCACTTTCCGCAGCGTGCTACCTGTGCACGACATTGGGCCTGTGTATGACCATATCGGAGACATTTTCTGCAAAGAACAGGGGAAAAAATGAAAGGCTCAACATGCAAGTAGACTTGGAAAAGAGACACTTGTGTAGGCAACTTTTGGGCTCGAAAAGTAATTTTAATTGACCCAGTGGGGACATAACCAACACCATCATTGGAAACAATGCGACGATTGAGACGTTGTACTGCTTTAACCGGTACGGTTGAAGTAAGATAAAGTCGAATGTCGTCTTCAGAAAGGTTCTTATCCACATCTCGAATAATCCCCACACGAAAAATATTAGATGACGGGATGTATGCCTTAAGATGTAGAGATGTGAGCAGAGGGTGGCACAGAAAATCGTTGGCTTGGCCCGCATTATTAAAAATTATTTGTAGGCGATTACGACCTTTACGGGAGATAGACTGGACGGGAATATTACGTTCATAAAAATGTCTCCCCAGGGCCATAGGATGGAGTTGCCCTAAATTTTTGTTTTCCAGAGATTCAACGTACACAATATAAGGTCCAAGGTGTGAATGGGAATACTGTTCACGTTCCATAGGTGGCAGTACATTGACACCATTAGAATTAGAATTTTGTGATAATTGTGAGTCTGTCAAAATTGATTGAGTTGCCAGGTTTCCAGAAGATTCGTCTTGCATCCGAACTTCTTCCTCCTGCGCAACAACTAACTTATCTCCTAACAAAAGGCTTTCACCTCCACTGGAGGCAGCCATAATAACACACGGCACTAGCACTTAAACAAGAAAAAAGGATCCTCACAACCAAATACTGAAAACACGTAGCACACGACTAAGCGTATCGTAATGTGTAAGTATTAGGTAGCGACTGGAGGCACAAAGTTCTTCAAAATATACCAGTAAATAAACTTCAAACTATTTGCTGAAGTTCAAACAACACCTCTCACGGTTGCCAAGGAAAACAGTGCAAAACATACTAGTCTCGTTTCTTTTCTATTTATTATTGTTATCAAAAAATCTAAAAATCTAAGATATAACACTTACGACACAATGATATTAAATAAAGATATAAAACATAGCACAGTCCAAAGAATGATCTCAAGTAGTGTCTATTAATTCCCAACATACGGTTCTCAGCTCTAGCCAGTCTGTCTTCGTCTTAGCTATGTCATGTTCCACAGTTTCATCTGAGATTGCATCGGTTCGTCATTGGACGTAGAGCTGGGAAACGGAGCAGTTGCTCCTATGATCGCAATCGGTAGTGCGAGTGCAGCGCTCCTTCCAGTATTCTCTGGTAGTATACAGTTGCTTGGAAACCAATCTCGAATCCCACTATCGGCAGCCCTGAAGATGGTTTTCCGTGGTTTCCCATTTCCACACCAGGCAAATGCTGGGGCTGTACCTTAATTAAGGCCACGGCCGCTTCCTTCCAACTCCTAGGCCTTTCCTATCCCATCGTCGCCATTAGACCTATCTGTGTCGGTGCGACGTAAAGCCCCTAGCAAAAAAAGAAGATGGTTTTCCGTGGTTTCCCACTTCTTCTCCAGGAAAATGCCGGGATAGTACCTAACTGAAGGCCACGGCCGCTTCCTTCCCACTCCCAGGCCTTCTCTATCCCTTCGTCGCCATAAGACTTATCTGTGTCGATGCGACGTAAAGCAGAACAAAATAAGTATTCCCGACCCAAAGTCTCACGCTTCAGGACACTGTCCTTGAGGCGGTATAGGTGGGATCCCTCTCTGTGTCCGAGGGAACACCCAACCCTGGAGGGTAAATTGATGGAATGATGATGATGATTATTATTATTATTATTATTATTATTATACTCCCATAACCACTTCTGTGGTTTTCTGCGACGTTAAGGTGCCGGCATTTTGTCCCACAGGAGTTCTTTCATGTGCCGGTACACCTGACCACCTTCAGGTACCGCCGAACAAAGTCGGAATTGAAACCGCAAGCTTGAGCTCAGAAGGCCAGCGCTCTACTGTCTGAACTACTCAGCCCGGTACAGCATATAACCAGTTCCAATCAGTTCGTACTCTTCAGTAAAAATTGAAATGGCGTATGGCTTTTAGTGCCGGGAGTGTCTGAGGACAAGTTCGGCTCACCAGATGCAGGTCCTTTGATTTGATGTCTGTAGGCGACCTGCGTGTTGTGATGAGGATGAAATGATGATGAAGAAGACACATACACCCAGCTCCAGTGCCAGCTAAATTAACCAATTAAGGTCAAAATTCCCGAACCTGCCGGGGATCGAACCCGGTACCCCTGTGACCAAAGGCCAGCACGCTAACCATTTAGCCATGGAGTCGGACGTACTGTTCCGTAATAAATGAGCTACGAGTATAATTAATGTAAGAGCATCGTATTTAATACATGTTTAGATGCAATGAATATAATTATTACTTAAACTATTTTACTACGGGTATTAATAATATTGTAAACGCATTTGCAACGGTATAATATATGCCAATATTCAATCTACAGTATTCTATCCACCTGCACCTATTGCAAACTGAATGTCAGCATATCAAAATCTGTTATTCATACCGTAACAAATAATGCGGCGATCTTGATACGACATCATTTGAATGACAAACGTAGGGGAACACATGCATCTGTGGAATTAGTACTGAACTCTAAATTGTAATTCCTCCTAAGATCACCGTTACAACATTGCCCACATCAAAGCATTTGAATTTTCCGCCAGTGAATTCAGTCGGAGGACTACCGGAGGTCTCGGAGGACGAGCGAAAACAACTGCTCCGCTCCTACCGTTCCCAGCTCTACTGCCTGCTCTTGTCTTGTCTTGTCTTGCGGATATTTATTTGGGAACCAAGATATTCTTTCCCAGTCACGAGTCCAATGAAATATTTCACTTATATCACAACAGCACACGTTTACATCATTAATGACCGGTTTTAGCACGATTACACTTAGATAGATGAACTGAAAGAAGCACTATGATATCGTGTATAAATGTAAGTTCATAAAAGTATTAAACTATCTGCACTGGTCGAATACACAGATAACCTATTAATCTTGGGCAATAGAAACGTGTTGCACTGTACAAGATTGGAGAGTAATAAAACTCTTGGTGCGAGATCCACTCACCCGGAACATATAGAAATGCCACTTCACCAACATGTCGGAAAAAACAACTGAAAATCTAGATCGTAATTACGATTTGATGTGAGTGTTATCAAGGTATTCGTTTAAGATAGCAATGATCTTAGGCGAAGGTTGATACAACAAAGCTGAAAGTCGTGTAGGGAAAGGTACGTGGACGTTAATTAATTTCTGCATTAAAATGGCCTGTTGGCGTGCATATTGGGGGCAATGAAAAAATAAATGGTCACTATCGCCCTGAGGCTCTCCACAGGAACAAGTTGCGTCGTTCGTAATATGAAATCGAAATAAATATACCGGGGTTAAGGCATGATTAAAACGTAGTCTGATGATGTTAGTAATGTGACGTCGTGTATACTGCACCACTCCCGCGTCCAGGTGGGGATACACGAGTTCCAGACTAGCTCTCAATAACAATTCCATCTACCAAATATTGCTGGGTTGTGAGTTCCGCGTGGGAAAGTACGCCGATGGCCTACGGTAAATCCCAACCTACGTAGAAGAACGTCTTCAACACGCTATCAGTCGGATACCGTACTTGTATAATGCCGAAATTTATCGTAAAATTCAGATTATCATGGCTTGTCAAGAATTCCGTGCATGTCATCATCATAATCGCAATCAGAATTAGTTATTCTAAGCTTATATCTAGCACTTATTCTAAGTAGACATTAAAAGAATTTTAATATTTTCACTACTCAGCTTTATTAATAAATTGATCTAAGTATGACTTGAAATTAAGGTAGAATATCTTGAAAAATTATTTATACAATGTGGCTGGTTTCATACGCAATCAGCATCTCTAAACGCCATAATTATATTGCATTGAAGAAAACAGGTTTGGAAAAACCTCTAACAAATAACTGAAATCAGGCCTCATTCATCTATATCCTAATCCTGGCCTGTCGAAGAATTGTATCGTAATTAAGTAGTATCCAAGAAGATTAAACGAAAAGAAAAAAATAAATTATATAATCAAGTAAAATTATTCAACATAATTGTAATAATCGGATGCATCCAAATGGTTTAAGTAAAACAAGCTATACTACCTACTATATACAATGTTCAAATTGGGTTTCAATTGAAAATGTGAAAACGCAAAGAAGGTGGCCAATAATTAATTAATTAAGATCTGGAATCTTTCCATATTGAGCTGGATTGCTTCTCAAAATGACCAAAATCCAATCATTTGAACCTAAATTCACATGTAACTAAAGAAATGCATATCACTTGGCTGAACACTTCACATCAATGTCCACGCACAGTAGGAAAATCGTGTGAGAAAATAATGTCTGTTCATTAGAGATTTTCACTAGTTGAGGTTTCAAATTTTCGTAATGTTTCATATTTCATATTAACTGACCTCCATATAAGCAAATCTAAGTCCACTTTAAGTCGTAAGTAATCTCAAATTAATTCCATCGTAAGGCTTATGTGGCTAAATCATTCAATTATTATTTTAATTCATGGTTGAAATTCAATTAAAGTGCGTATATGACTTAATATAGCATTACCAAGTGTATTTAATTAACCTTCCAACGAATAATACCATAGGTGGAAAAATTGACACATAGGAAGATTCTATCTTCATCTAAAATCCACATATGAAAGACTAAATTACCAGTGATGTGTTAAACTGCTCCCATAAAATCATAAGTTAAGTTGCCGTATGTGAGAATACATGAAAACAATCGTAGGTATGTCAGTGAAGGCCTAAATATTGACGTAGGTGGCCTCTCGGCTCTTCTGATGATCCTACTTACCCAATTAATTCTATACTGATGGCATTGAGATCGTATCCTAATCTGTATTATATATATATTAGGGAATAAAATAGCAATTGAAAACAGTATGTTTCAATACATATACCTTAGCATGTGCAACCTACCCATACTACCATCTCTCGAAGAATACTATGACCAACTTCCTAAATAACAATAACTATCACCATCATAATATACTATCAACTCATATGCTTATTACATTCACCATTTAACACTTCAATTATCGTGTAGCATTCATAATCAAAGCACTCGTTTCATCAAATACGCAACATGTGTGCCATAACCTACACATATAAAACCATTATCATTACTATCATAGTATCAAAGAACAGCACATCGTAACCTTAAACTGTGCCACTATATTTTATTGTAAACATTCCCTTAATACGATCTTTACGCTTGTTATTTTGTTAAAGCCATCACGCATGTATATTAGGTTCCACTTAATACTCTAACACTTCACTGACAACGATTTAAGAAAAATATCAATCACTTCTCCAATACCATATTGACAAACTTACGAACGGCATTCACTGGTATTTTACACCTATGTCTGGGATTTATGGTAACTTCAGATGAATACCTATTTCCTTGTAAGTACACTCGTATATTAACTACGCCCACACAATGTCATAATGCACATCATATATTAACCAAAAGAATAAAGGTTTCTACTTACGACACGACTCAAATGGGGACTTAACTTTGCTTATTGGGTAGTGATTTCCATCTCGCTGTTAATCGTCAGGAATGGTAGACCTCGCTCCATGGTTCGGCTTAGGTAATCGGGTCCATCTCGTCCTTACAGCTGATTACCGCCCTCCTGGGTCATCAATCTCGTGAAGCGCCACCATAGCCGGAGTAGTCTCTGCCTCAGCTTCTTAGAACATCATAGTGGTCTTCATTGCGTCAAGGACAGAATAACACAAAGCATTAGTTGATTTATACATGCTGTAATCTGCTTCGTAGTGCTAATGCGAAAAGTATTATGTATTTTGGTCCGTCTAATTTGCTTATAACAGCTCTAAATATCGTCTTATTTCAACTGCCTTGCTCGCCGAAACGGTGTGAATTTTACGTGCTTTTAGAATTGCACTTTATTTTCCGTTTAATTCAGCTCTCTTGACGTTGTGCAGTATCGGGCAAACACAATGTTCCGAGCCCAACCGTGACGTAGTACAGAACCAACTTGACGTTTCCTAACAGCTGGTCTATAATCTCACGTATATGTGTCAACCAACAGCTGATGTTAAGCGGGTTATCGCAGATTTGATCTTTTCTCCAATAATTGATTAAAGAATCCTATAAATAACTGGTTTCTTTACTCGACTCCGTCCTTTCTTCGATGCAGTGCTGGATTGAGATTTTGTTCTAATTGGAAGATTTTTTCAATAATCGGTTTAAATAATCCGCTCTCGTCATTCTTTCGCACCGCCTTCTAAAAGTGGTTCTTTTCGTGATTGCCGGTTGAATTTATTGTCTCTTCGGCTCGTACCGCTGCTAATTGCTTTTATTTTAATCCTTTAATGGCTGGAATGCCATTTTTGTTCCTAATACTGCAACTATAGAACGGTGAAATGGCACATTTACTCTTCCCACGTTGATTTAAATATATGGCTTGCTATATATTAATCTCATATATTTCTAATATCATAATGGGACTTTTCACTGTTCTTAGTCAGAATTTTGAGCGCGTTACTGTAAGTTTTTACAGATCAATTGGTTCGTTCTTGTCATAGGCCATTCCAGTTCTCATTCCTTGTTTAACTGCGATATTTGATAGACTCTAATCCCTTTGTTCCTTGAAGTATAACTTAATATTTGCCGCGTTGTGTATTCCTTTACTTTTACCATTCAGGTCGTGAACTTCGTATGCGTTGTTCCCAAATGATCGATGTATGACAAATGGTCCATCGAATAAATGTACGAACTTTGCAAATACTTTAGTGGATACATTCGAGATTGCTGGCTTCTTTACTAATATTAGGTCGCCTTTCTTCAACTCGGGATGGAATTTCTTGTGTTGTATCCTCCTCAGTCTCCTCTGGGATTGTTTATACATCCTCTCTCGAACTAGTTGGTTCAGCTTATCTTGGTCTAGGCTTGGTTCGGTAGGTAGCTGAATTATTTTGTCCCATGGTCTCTCAGGTCTAATATTGTAGTGAATAGCTTTTGGAATTTGGCCGCTGGATTCGTGGACAGTGTTATTAATGCTTTCTTCAATTTTCTCAAGTACATCTATCCACTTCCAATGTTGCTTTGAACAGTATATCCGGCAAAATTTAGCTATTTCTTTCATATATCTTTCGACTGGGTTGGATGATGGATGTCTTATTGAACATAGAACATGTTTAATTCCCATCTCTTCCATAGCCTCTTTAAATTGAAGTGATGTAAACTGGGTTCCTCTGTCGGACAACAATCTCTCGGGTTTTCCCATGTTAGGCAATATGTGTTTAACTAGACGTCGTATTACTTGTTTTGAATTAGCACGCTGTATTGGTTGAAGTGATACGTACTTTGAGAAAACGTCCATAACTACCACAATGAATTTATTTCCTTTTTTAGCCGTAGGAAGCTTACCAAATATATCGATAGCATATAGCTCTCTGGCTTTGTGTGGTAATATGGCCCTTGGTTCATGCCTATCAGACAATTACCTTGTTTAACTTTCTGGCAAATATCACAAGTTCTTACTACATTCCTTATAGTCCTTCTATTTCCTTTCCAAGTGAACTTCTCTAGGATGACTTGAGTCACTTTCTCCATACCGCCATGTCCTGTGATTCTATGTACGTGCCAGATCACTTCTCTATATAATACTGAAGGTAATACGATGCGTACTCTCTCTTGATCTTTGCCTGTCTTAGCCATGAGCATACCCCGCTCGATGCTGTATACTCTTGTTATTTTCGACCTTGCTTCAGAACCACAATCTCTATTTTCTAACTTGTCTATGATATTCTTCAACTTCTCATCCTGACGTTGCAACTGTACAATATTCCGTAGTTTTTCTAGAATATTCTCATCTACTGGAACTAGCTCTATTTTATGGACTTCCTCCATGTTGTCCACGGGGTTTCGACTTAGAGCATCGGCTAGGATATTTTCCTTTCCACTACAGTATTCGATCTTTATCTGGAATTGTTGAGTGAACAACATCCATCTTGTTATCCTTTCGTTCGTCATTGCTGCTTTAAGTCCGAAAGTCAATGCTTTGTGGTCCGATCTGACGGTTATCGGATATCCATAGATGGTCTTTTTCCACTGCTGTAAAGCATAGACTATCGCTAGTAGCTCTTGTTCTGTAGTAGTGTAATGAATTTCATGACTCCTCAACTTTCGACTGGTGAAGGCTAAATATATTCTTTTAGGAGGTGTTCCCTCTTCCTCTTGGTACAAACACGCGCCTATACCGACATTCGAGGCATCTGACTGGATAATAAATTCCTTTTCGTAATTAGGATAGCCTAACTTTATACTTCTGGTCAGCAAAGTTTTCAATTCTTGGAATGCCCTTTCCGCTTTTTCATCCCACTTCCATCTGTTATTTGTCTTCAACAGATCCTGTAGAGGTGCTGCAGTTTGAGTGTAGCCTTTACAGTGGTTAGAAAATAATTGGGCCATTCAGAGGAATTGTCGTACATGTTTAATGCGTTTTGGTCGAGGAAAGTCGCATATCGCCTGGATTTTTACTGGGTTTGGTCGTACCCCTGTGCCATCTATCATGTGACCGACGAATAATACTTCTTCCTGACAAAACTTGGACTTGGCTATGTTGATTTTGAATCCAGCTGTCCTTAGATTCTGAAATAACTTCTCCAGCTTATCACAATGATCATCGAATGTCTTGGTTGCCAAAATGAGGTCGTCTACATAACAAGTTAGAAATTCCTTCACTTCTGGAGTTAAATTCCTATCCAGGGCTCTCACCAAAACGGCACAACTGTTCTTCAAACCGAAAGGCAACCGACAGTAGACATAAGTCTGACTGTCAAACATGAATCCCGTTAGCAGTCGAGACTTTTCTTCAAGGACAATATGATGATAGGAAGACGTGAAGTCCATCGTCGAAAAATACCTCATGTCTCGGAATTTTTGTACAATATCCTTAATCTTCGGTACAGTATTGTATTCAGCAATTAGCCGGGTATTTAAACATCGTGCGTCTAGGCAAATTCTCAGTTTCCCGTTGCCTTTCACTACTATTACTAACGGGTTCAGATATGGACTGGATGTTTTCATGATGATTCCATCATCCTCCATGCCTTTTATAATTTCTTTTACTTCTGAGAAATATTTCTCCGGTACCCCATATAATTTCCCTTTAAAAGGTGTCCAATCATTTACCAACAACTTGTACCTAAAATTGGGAATCTGTCCTGGCTTGTTCCTGAATAGATCTGAATATTCCTGCAAGATTCCGTGAAGTTTGGATTTTTCAACAGGTGAAATCTTGGCATTCGCAACTGCCTCTGAGATGTTCGGGATATTTTCTTCCTCCACTGTAATCATGACCTTCTCAATACTTTCTAGTATATTCTCACATGACATTGACATCTCATTCCCTTCTATCTGCAATTTCGGATTCCTTTCTGACTGTGGGTCCTCTCCTTCTTCCTCGACCTTCACACTATTAACTACACCAACGTCCTCATTGATCTTAATTCTTTCCTGTTTTTCTTCAGTATTCTCATCGCAAATAGGAAATCTTATCTCTTGTTTCTCCATGTCAATGGTCATTCCTGTGACTGTCATAAAATCTATTCCTAGTATGATGTTATATTTGATTCGGTTCATGACTACGAATGGGTGTTCAAAACTTCTGTTTCCTATATTAATCTCCAGATATGTTTGTACATTACACTCCACTGTCTTGTCAGGTACTATACCCCGTATCTTAATTTTTGACACTGGTATTGTTAGTAGTTTCATTCTTTTATTCATGTCTTGGAAAAGCTCTTTGGATAACACACTAATACTGGCTCCAGAATCCACGAGGCAATGTACTTTAAGTTCTCCTACCCTTGCTACTATAATAGGTAAATTATATCTTTTCTTCATATGATGCTGTGTTAAGTCCTTCACTAATTCTTCAGAATCAATCTCCCACGAATCTACTTGCGTTATAAAATAACTGTTAATTTTGAAATTTCCTGCGTTTTCTACATTCTCAATTTCGCCTTCTAATCTGAAATCGGCGTTTTTTTGCTTGTTGGCCTTTCGCTCTCTCTCCTACACTCGAATTCCTTTGTGTTGGGATTGAGCGCCTGTTCTTCCTGTCTTCGTTTCTTAAATCTTTGTAGTTCAAGACTCTCGGCTCCTTCCACGTCAGTATTTACGTCTTGATCTCTTATAGCCTTCATTTAGTTTTACCATATCGAGCCTCATTCATTTCCTGAATGTACCTTCGGTTGTAACTTTCCTTTTCTTGGCTATCCCTAACATTCCTTCTTTCGTATCGGGGTCTCTCTCTGAAATTGTTTCTTCCTCTGCCTTCTCGATACTGGTTCCTCAGTCGCATATTGGGCTTGTATCTCCAGTTTCCCATATATGTTCCTTGACCATAGGCTCCTCTCCTGCAATGACATTTTTCTTCCTCCTTTCTTCCATTTTCTGGGTTACCCCATTGTCTTTTTCTGTTTGTGTTCCTACGTTCTTCCAGGGTATTTCTGCTCTTGTCATCTTGCGTAAGTATGTTAACAGTTTCTTCACCGTAACCGTTCCTAACTATCCTGTGAGGATGTGGTACCGTAGTCATGTCAATCTGCCTTAGCGTTGTTTCCATCTGTACTGCGGTTAACGGGTTAGCAGTAGCTAATAATCGTTGAACGTCTAATGGAAATTGACGTTGTATGGTCTTAATTGCTTCAAGTTCGCTGGGTGGTGAATCCAGGTCCTGAAAACGGTAAAACTGGTGGGCAAAGAAATCGCTGTATCCTGTTTGACCATTTGAAGCATATTTACGGGAATAGAGTTCTAAACGTAGGTTGTGCTGAACGTATGGATTCCAAAAGCGCTGCAAGAATGCTGTTTTAAAATCGTTGTAGTCATGAAAGGTGTATTTGAATGCTTGGAACCACAAACTAGGATTTGCGTCCAAGTGTTTTTCTACTACTTTCAGTTTTTTCTCCTCTGGGATACCATGCTCTCTAAAATAGTCATCCATTTCCCGAAGAAAACGTTTTGGTGAAATACTCGTGTTGTTATTAAAATGTTTAGGCCTATCGTCGAATGTCTTTATTACATTTATTATAGTGGGACTCCCACTGCTTCCATTCTCTGTATTTCTTTTCACAATACTGTGATTCGAACGCGTAACCGGTATAGATGTAGCTTCTCTCTCATTCATCTGAAATTCCACCTTCTTACGACACTCGTCGTTGGATATCGTAACGGTCCTTCCCTGTTCTTCATCTCGGATCTCTCGTATTTGAGCTTGTATCTGCCGAAGTCCTTCCTCAGATTTACTCATCCTCTGATTTAGTTCTTCTTTGTTGTGCTCGATCTCGTCTCTTATTTCCGTCATTTTATTCCCGATCTGATCTGCAGCTTGTTCGTATTTCTTTTCCAAATCAGCATTCGTTGTCTGTATTTCGCCGCTTAACTTCCCAATCTTCTCCTCGCATTGTTTCCATTTCTCTTGGGAATCTATATGCAATCTCTCCATATTGTCTGTCAGGTTCTTTATCTCATTCTCCTTTAGAGATTGTAGATAGTTATTGTTCCCTATCATCTCTTTCTTGATGTCATTTATTTCTTCTTGTATTTTCTGGTTTTCTCTTCCATATTTCCACTAATTTCTGCTTTCCATTCATCCATGTGGTTCTTGATCTTGCCCATTTCTGATCCTATTTTCAAAATCTCTTCTTTCATCTCCTTCATAATTATTTTGTGTCTTTCTTCTTGCTCTCGACGACCTTTCTTCATCTCCTCCTTCATTTCCTGCTTCATCTCCTCCATCATTTGCTTCTGTTTCTCTTCCTGTTTACTAGTGATTTCTTCCATCATTTTCTTCTGTTTCTCTTCCTGTTTACTAGTGATTTCTTCCATCATTTTCTTTGTTGCCTGTTGCCACTCTTCTTTCTTTTCTTCATTCGTGCTTTCCATTCTCTTCTCCAATTCTCTGATCATCTCCTGTCGATCTTCTCTCCTTTCCGTCCTCATTTCTTCCACGAGTCTTTGATATTTCTCTTCCCATTCTTGCTTCTCCTTTTTTCTCTCTTCTTCCTGCCTCTTCTCCTTTTCTTCCTGTTCTTCCTTCTGTTTCCTCTCTTTCTCTTCCTGCCTCTTCTCCTTTTCTTCCTGTTCTTCCTTCTGTTTCCTCTCTTTCTCTTCCTGTTCTTCCTTCTGTTTTCTCATTTCTTCTTGCCTTTCTTTCTTAGTTTCTTCCCTCTGTTTTTTATTCATTTCTTCCATCATTTCCTTCAAGGCTTGCAACATTTCCCGTTGTTCCTCTCTCTGTTCTTTCCGATATTTCTCCTGCTCATTCTGGTATTTTTCTTGTTTCTCCTCCTGTACCTTCTGGTACTCTTCAAATTCTGCTTTTAATTGGCTCAATGTTGACATCTTTACTTTTACGTATTATTTCCGAATTCTGTATTATTTCAGATAATACTCTAATTCTACCCTAACTTCTCTATAGTTCAATATTCTCAAATATTCTTATTCTTACTCACTCAACTGTACTTGTACTATGCTTAAATATAGGCTTAACTACTCTGACTAGGCTTTGCCTACGAGGTTGACCCAATTACTCCATGAAATATGAAACATTTACCCTAATGACTAAGATTCCAAACCTTAATTCTGGCATGAATAATTAAAAAGGTTCAAATAACTTAATTTCTTACCATCTACTTCCTATATCTAAGTTATTTCATAATAAATTGTGACTCACATATTAACAACATTCCTTAAATTCACTTCCAATTATTTATATTCACAATTACAAAGTCTTCATATTCTGCCTCAGCTTCCTCTAGACAGAAATTCGATTATTTCCAGCCGTCCTCAGATATTTTCTTCATCTCATCCATCCGCTTCTCTTCTCTCTTATCTCTGATTATTATTATTATTGGGCATCTACTCGACTTCACAGTCCATTGTCCTCCTGTGTTTTCTTCGATCCCAATATAAAAATTTATCTGGTCAAACGACAACTTCTTTTACCAGATATAACAAAGTTTTGCACGATACTTCCATTTTCACTCAATCATCTCGTCCATACGTTCAAAATCCTCTATCAATCAATTCCTAAAATACCTTTCCTTCTTATCAAGGTTCTCTCAGTAAAATTTTTTTCTCTCAGACTGCCACATGTTTGCGTAATTCTACAAGACTCGACAAATCCATTTCTTGACCTTAATGCCTTTCTCTTCATTATGAATATGACGTAGCATCAAATGTACATGGTCTGATGACCAACGTCTCTTTTCCACGGTGTTTCTCTCTCAAATTTCCACGGGAATGCGACAAAATTACATGCCTTCGGAAATCATTCCAGTATCTTTCTCAAAATTGCCACACAATTGGGCACCAAAAAATTACATGTTTTTGGCAACTCTACTCCCACGGTGTTTTTTTCTCTCTTTGCCACACAGTTGGGCACGAGACCAACGGTTCTTGACCTCTGTGTCTTTCTCCTAAATTGCAACACGTTGCGGCGCCAAAAACTACATGCACCACTCCCGCGTCCAGGTGGGGATACACGAGTTCCAGACTAGCTCTCAATAACAATTCCATCTACCAAATATTGCTGGGTTGTGAGTTCCGCGTGAGAATGTACGCCGATGGCCTACGGTAAATCCCAACCTACGTAGAAGAACGTCTTCAACACGCTATCAGTCGGATACCGTACTTGTATAATGCCGAAATTTATCGTAAAATTCAGATTATCATGGCTTGTCAAGAATTCCGTGCATGTCATCATCATAATCGCAATCAGAATTAGTTATTCTGAGCTTATATCTAGCACTTATTCTAAGTAGACATTAAAAGAATTTTAATATTTTCACTACTCAACTTTATTAATAAATTGATCTAAGTATGACTTGAAATAAAGGTAGAATATCTTGAAAAATTATTTATACAATGTGGCTGGTTTCATACGCAATCAGCATCTCTAAACGCCATAATTATATTGCATTGAAGAAAACAGGTTTGGAAAAACCTCTAACAAATAACTGAAATCAGGCCTCATTCATCTATATCCTAATCCTGGCCTGTCGAAGAATTGTATCGTAATTAAGTAGTATCCAAGAAGATTAAATGAAAAGAAAAAAATAAATTATATAATCAAGTAAAATTATTCAACATAATTGTAATAATCGGATGCATCCAAATGGTTTAAGTAAAACAAGCTATACTCCCTACTATATACAATGTTCAAATTGGGTTTCAATTGAAAATGTGAAAACGCAAAGAAGGTGGCCAATAATTAATCAATTAATTAATTAATTAATTAATTAATTAATTAAGATCTGGAATCTTTCCATATTAAGCTGGATTGCTTATCAAAATGACCAAAATCCAATCATTTGAACCTAAATTCACATGTAACTAAAGAAATGCATATCACTTGGCTGAACACTTCACATCAATGTCCACGCACAGTAGGAAAATCGTGTGAGAAAATAATGTCTGTTCATTAGAGATTTTCACTAGTTGAGGTTTCAAATTTTCGTAATGTTTCATATTTCATATTAACTGACCTCCATATAAGCAAATCTAAGTCCACTTTAAGTCGTAAGTAATCTCAAATTAATTCCATCGTAAGGCTTATGTGGCTAAATCATTCAATTATTATTTTAATTCATGGTTGAAATTCAATTAAAGTGCGTATATGACTTAATATAGCATTACCAAGTGTATTTAATTAACCTTCCAACGAATAATACCATAGGTGGAAAAATTGACACATAGGAAGACTCTATCTTCATCTAAAATCCACATATGAAAGACTAAATTACCAGTGATGTGTTAAACTGCTCCCATAAAATCATAAGTTAAGTTGCCGTATGTGAGAATACATGAAAACAATCGTAGGTATGTCAGTGAAGGCCTAAATATTGACGTAGGTGGCCTCTCGGCTCTTCTGATGATCCTACTTACCCAATTAATTCTATACTGATGGCATTGAGATCGTATCCTAATCTGTATTATATATATATTAGGGAATAAAATAGCAATTGAAAACAGTATGTTTCAATACATATACCTTAGCATGTGCAACCTACCCATACTACCATCTCTCGAAGAATACTATGACCAACTTCCTAAATAACAATAACTATCACCATCATAATATACTATCAACTCATATGCTTATTACATTCACCATTTAACACTTCAATTATCGCGTAGCATTCATAATCAAAGCACTCGTTTCATCAAATACGCAACATGTGTGCCATAACCTACACATATAAAACCATTATCATTACTATCATAGTATCAAAGAACAGCACATCGTAACCTTAAACTGTGCCACTATATTTTATTGTAAACATTCCCTAAATACGATCTTTACGCTTGTTATTTTGTTAAAGCCATCACGCATGTATATTAGGTTCCACTTAATACTCCAACACTTCACTGACAACGATTTAAGAAAAATATCAATCACTTCTCCAATACCATATTGACAAACTTACGAACGGCATTCACTGGTATTTTACACCTATGTCTGGGATTTATGGTAACTTCAGATGAATACCTATTTCCTTGTAAGTACACTCGTATATTAACTACGCCCACACAATGTCATAATGCACATCATATATTAACCAAAAGAATAAAGGTTTCTACTTACGACACGACTCAAATGGGGACTTAACTTTGCTTATTGGGTAGTGATTTCCATCTCGCTGTTAATCGTCAGGAATGGTAGACCTCGCTCCATGGTTCGGCTTAGGTAATCGGGTCCATCTCGTCCTTACAGCTGATTACCGCCCTCCTGGGTCATCAATCTCGTGAAGCGCCACCATAGCCGGAGTAGTCTCTGCCTCAGCTTCTTAGAACATCATAGTGGTCTTCATTGCGTCAAGGACAGAATAACACAAAGCATTAGTTGATTTATACATGCTGTAATCTGCTTCGTAGTGCTAATGCGAAAAGTATTATGTATTTTGGTCCGTCTAATTTGCTTATAACAGCTCTAAATATCGTCTTATTTCAACTGCCTTGCTCGCCGAAACGGTGTGAATTTTACGTGCTTTTAGAATTGCACTTTATTTTCCGTTTAATTCAGCTCTCTTGACGTTGTGCAGTATCGGGCAAACACAATGTTCCGAGCCCAACCGTGACGTAGTACAGAACCAACTTGACGTTTCCTAACAGCTGGTCTATAATCTCACGTATATGTGTCAACCAACAGCTGATGTTAAGCGGGTTATCGCAGATTTGATCTTTTCTCCAATAATTGATTAAAGAATCCTATAAATAACTGGTTTCTTTACTCGACTCCGTCCTTTCTTCGATGCAGTGCTGGATTGAGATTTTGTTCTAATGGAAGATTTTTTTTCAATAATCGGTTTAAATAATCCGCTCTCGTCATTCTTTCGCACCGCCTTCTAAAAGTGGTTCTTTTCGTGATTGCCGGTTGAATTTATTGTCTCTTCGGCTCGAACCGCTGCTAATAGGGATGTACTGAAACACTACCGATAGATGTCTCACGTGTAGTACCCGGTATGCGCTTGTCGATCGTCATTTGTTTATATGTGTTTCTAATGGAAGTTGCCTAGTTAAATGCTGAAATGAAAGATTTAAAATATCGTTACGACAACAAAGATGACAAGAAAATTGTGATGCCTGACTATTGCTGTGTCCCAATGTCCCAAAATCAAGGTCAACCGTATTCATACCATCAATTTCCTAAGCAAGATACTTTCCGTAAAAAGTGGTTGCATGCGATTCGTAGGCAGGACCTACTAATTAAAAATATGACTCCTAATATCAAAGTCTGCACGAAACATTTTAGAGTTGAAGATTATGTCATTACTGGAACTGTTAAGTAAGCTAATTAGTACTAATTTAAAAAATGTTATAATAAGGTAGTACATTCTGAAAAGTTAATATCACGTATTTCAATAATTTTAGGCGAAAGACGAAGACTTAAGGAGCAAGAAGATATGGAAGTAGAAAAACAGCCATAACACCGTTTGCGGTACGGTACCCTGAATCACACAGTGACCTATAATTTGACACTGGAGCACCATCATTTTCAGACTTCCTGAACATTACTTCCAAATTTGAAATTTTTATACCGGTATTGGTCTTATGGTCCGAAACAATATCCTGAAACTCGTGCGCTACACGGAAATGAAGTTCAGTCGTACTGGATGTAGCCCCAGGCACTGCTGTCACACCAATGTCGTGCCTTATGTACGCCTATACCCGGCAAAGAAAAGAAAAAATACCGTATTAGGAATGTTTTCAAAACGCTATTTGTACTTTAAGAATTCAATCTTTACAAAAACGCTAAAAGGAGTTGCTGCATTTATTCCTTACTGGTACCTTTCAATCAACTCTTGCATTTTTCCGGATATTTTTTCGCCCCTTTTCTTCAATTTTGCTTCCAAATCCGCAATCGTCATTGCACCTATACCATTTCCCGTCTTGTTGAAAACATTACCAGAATATGGTAACTCCATTTTAATGCATTTAAAGCAAAAGTTTCGTTTCGATGATCGCAAATGTAGGAATACTCCATATAAGTCTCATATAAAACAATCGAGCAGCGGAAAGCGCATACCGGGTAATACCATTACGCTGCATAGCGGACAAGTTTTGCGTGATACATCCCTATTGCTTTTATTTTAATTCTTTAACGGCTGGAACGCCATTTTTGTTCCTAATACTGCAACTATAGAACGGTGAAATGGCACAATACGTACCATTTGCAAACCACGGAAGTGTGGGAATACTCGGTTGAATTTGATAGTAATAGTGGCCTTTCGTACTAGCTGATAAACGCCATTTTGTGCACCATGTGGGTTTAGCTTCATTTTTGATACATGGAAAGAAGTCAGAAATCGGGATTTTGATTTGTAATAAGTTCGCGGTATCTGCACTAGCTTCTTTTGCTGCTATATCGGCCATATCGTTGCCTACGTGCCGGTTGTGCCCTTTAATCCATATTAACGTTATAACAAAGCCGGATGTTTCGAGTTGAAAAATAAGGTGTTTAACTTCGTAGACATATGTATTTTGACTATGGGTGAAGGATTGGAGAGCTTGTAATACACTTTGAGAATCGCTGAATATATTTTTTTTGGATTGCAACTGTTGGACATATAAGAGAGCTTGATATATGGCATATAATTCTGCTGTAAAGATAGTTAAATTATTAGGCAACGGATATTTAAAGCTAGTTTGTGTTTGTGGATCATAAAATGCTGCTCCGACTCCAGTAGTCGATTTTGACCCATCGGTAAAAAGGTGAGTACTACTGCCTGCTCGATTTGCATACGATGGCTGCTTATACTGCCTGCTCATTCCATATTCAAACGTGTAACACGACTTACAAACAAACTGCCGCTAGATCGAGCACCAGACGTACCCAGTTATCGCGTGAATACAGCTAGATAAGCATACGAGCAAAATTTAAAATCTGAAAGTAACAGGAAAATTAAAGAATCGTACGCATAAAGTGGTGCTCTAGGGAGTGATAGCTTCAGGACTTTTCGAGAAAGAGATTTCGACGAACAAGACAACCAGGAAACTTTGTCTGTTTGGTACTTCCCTACATTGCTAGGTAGAGGTTTCACGAATTTGGCCTCCACAGTTTCTGACACAAGTTCCTGGTGCTTACTGTTACTAAAAGCCTTTAAAATCTTACAGTGGCACAAAGAGGGTAGAACATCGTTTTTTATAGTCTGGAGCAGACTTGCAGATTTCTTGCAGTACGGTAGAGCCGCCTCAGCAAATTTCTGTAGTCCCATAATTAGGCCAATAAATCGTTGCTGGGGTACAGTATTGGCGATAAGGGGGGCGAGGGGGGCAGTCGCCCCCCCCCACTTTGTGGAGAAATATTATACTTTTATTCCATTTTAACCACCTAAAACAAGGAATGATAGGAAAGCAATGGTATGTAAGCCCTGTTGTCTGTTACATAATTATTTTTAAATTTCTTTAAATATTAAAAATCTTTCTTTCTTTCTTTCTTTCTTAATCCGTTTAAACTCCAGGGTTGGTTTTTACCCTCGGACTCAGCGAGGGATCCCACCTCTACCACCTCAAGGGCAGTGTCCTGGAGCGTGAGACTTTGGGTTGGGGGTATACAAATGGGCGGCCTCACCTGCTGTGCTGAACAGGGACCTTGTGAGCGAATGAAAAGATTTGAACGGATAGAAGGGGAAGAGGGAAGAAAGCGGCCGTGACCTTAAATTAAGTACCTTCCAGACATTTGCCTGGGGGAGAAGTGGGAAACCACGGAAAACCACTTCGAGGATGGCTGAAGTCGGAATCGAACCCAATAAAAAAATTAGTAGGAATACGCAGAACCTAGACATCTTCGTATCGTTTCCTTCCTTCTGTCATGATATTTCTCATATAACATAATTTTCCTACTTGTTCTTTCCTGTTTCTGCTCTTGTATTTAAATATAGTTTCCTTTGTTTATGTCGTTTATGTAAATACGTGTTATTTAGAATTTTACAGCTTTTATTGTGTATATTCGTGTGCTTTGTAAATATATATCTTTCATTTTAGATTAATGTCTATTGTCAGTAATTCGGCGTTATGCTGTTGCTGATTCTGGATAAATAAATAAATAAAACAAATAAATTTAAAAATGCCATTCGAAGCAGCTAACGAATTTTTCAGCGCCACAGCAAGTAGTGGAGACTCGCACAGCAGCGTGTAGAAGCGTGATCTCAATCTGATGGCACAGAACCTTAGATGCGCACATTTGTAATATTGTTCCTACTGTGAAAGTTTTATTGTATAGAATTGAATCAAAATGTCACAAAACTATTATGATCACAGTTAAGATGCTAAACTATCAGCCTTTACTTCTCTGTCAAAATCCGCTCAAAGAGCACCAAAACTTATCATTTTGTAGCTATTTTCTTTCAATTTTGATGTCTATCCCGCAGTATATTCCCCAGACCACCGGGACATTTTGTTGTCTATAACTCCCCCCCCCCACACTTCTAATTCCCAATCGCCGCTACTGGCTGGGGATAGCGCAGACCTCCTCTATCCGACGGTCTGATTAAGTTCGTCAACGGGGATGCATTAACTGAGGTGGAAACGTTACTCAAGCACGTACTGCATTGTTTTTTCTTCGATTACACACACTAAATAACCACACACTAATGCATGGGAAGTAGTTTACAAAGTGACAAACACCGACTCAGGGGGCTCACGAACATCTTCCAGTAAATCATGTACATACTTAGCGGGCATCACTGGTCAAGTCCGGGAGACGATACTGAGGCAGAAAATTTTGAATTTTGCTTATGGATAACGTTAGCACCATTGGTGGACATTAAAATACCGGATTTCAGAATTCTCTTTATAGAATTCTGAATAGCCCGGGAGTCAGTCATGTCATTGCCAATTCTTCTAGAACTAAACATGGCTTCAACTGGATCTCCTGAAAAAGCCCGTGTCATGGAATGAAATACCACGGCATTCTGGTTTCCCTTTCATTGATTTGCAGAAAGGCACGCAGCAGTACACAATTTTCACTGTAAACAAATACAGTAGTACCCTATTTTCAGCTATTTCATTCTGACAGTTCAGGAGCCGGTTCGTGCTGTCACCTGCTGTGGGTATTTGTAAACGGAGTGTTTTATTTACTGCCATGTTAAAATGTTGCATTGAGCAGGCAGTATATCCAAAAACGGATGGATGATCACAGCTGATCGGAATTGTTTGGCAGTTCGGAGCTGAGTGTGTTGGCGAGTGGACGTGTGACTATCGGTGCTAGCATATTACTCAGTGCGGTGTGCGAGTAGGTTCGGAGTGGGTAACGTGTTTCGTCTTGATTAGCTTCCTTGGGAGCGGTACGAGAGTTTGTATTATATGTATTAAATTCTAACTCACTCCCCACCTCATGGCGGAGTCGAGTGGGGGACAGAGTATGGAGGAGGAGTCTGTTGAAATTGATGTTCGTGAGTACTCTATGGAAAATACACTTGTGTTAAATGACCCAACCCCATCTGATAGTAACCGTGTTCCCTCTACTAAGGTTGATGTGTATTCTATTAAACCTGAAACGCAGACCTACGATGATACACATACAGGCCCCTATCTAGTATTTGTGGAGGCCATTGATGAAAGTAAGAAATTGGGCAGCATACATCCCATGGCTTTGTGGAAAGTATTTTATGACCGTAAATTTGAGGGTGTTACTCAAATTGCTAGGCGAGGTCGCCATAGGATTCAAATTGAGTTTCAGACAAGAACGAAAGCTAATAACTTTCTCACCAACCCTATCTTACAGGAAAAACATCTTAAAGCGTTTATTCCTTCCGCGTCACTATATAAGATAGGCGTTATTCGAGGGGTGGATAAAGATTTGTCAGTAGAGGAAATTTGTAAGGTTGCTGAATCGACCGCCCCTATCGTTGGAGTTCAGAGAATGAAACGACGCTCCGTTCAGGATGGACGGGTCAGTTATATTCCAACTGGCACCATTAAACTCACGTTTCGCAGCCAGACTTTAACTGCCTTCGTTTCCATTTATCGGGTTCGTACCCAGGTCGACCCATTTGTCTTTCAACCGACGATCTGTCGGCGATGTCAACGATATGGCCATACCAGAAAAAACTGTAGGGCTCAAATCCCTCGATGCGCCAATAGCGCACAGGATCATGAAACTACAGTCTGTAAGAATACTACCAGACTTTGTCTCAATTGTTCCGGGGAACATTCCGTAGGATCTCTACAATGCCCAGAACATAAACGACAACAGGATATGAAAAAAGCAGGCTTTGGAAGTTTCTCCTTTATCCTCAGAGTCCTTTTTTACCCCAGTGTCCAATAGATTCAACCCCCTTTTGACCCTACAACAATTTCCTCCACTCCAGAAATCTGCGCCGGTTCTACAGAATCAGCAGCCCAGAAAACGTAAATTTACGGCGGTTGTCTCATCCCCCACCCCGAGTCCGGATAGGTCGCCAGGTTATGATGTCCAGGGATATCGTGAACTCCTCAAAATACCTCCCTCGGCTACAACTGCCATATCTCCCAAAGTCTCTGTATCCGGGACGAACACTTCGGTTCCTTCCAAGCAGGCTGTGTCGCCTGTGACCGCAAAGTCAGAAACATCCCGGACTTCGAACCCGGTTTCGAAATTAATTCCAGTTATTTCCGACAAACTAGGGGCGTATGCTAAGGCAGCTGAGCACGATGCCACATGGTAAAAAAAGGCTCCTTACCCTGCAGGAGGAAGTTGTGGCTCTTTTACACAACATAGAATCTTGTGTTGCTTCACAGAATAGGTCTCCCAGGAATGCCAGTAGTAATGTAACCAAATAACACGAACTCCCTCCGATAATTGTTTTATATCTACCTCATATCCTATTCATTCACAATTTCTCGGTACCCAATAAATAGACGTGTTAGATACTCGATATCTAGCCGTAATTACCTTATTCATTTCTTTTCTATCACCCACCCAGTCCAGTAGTTTAGATACCTTTATCCTACCCTCGGTGTTGAACCGGTCTGTTTGTGATTGGTAGAAAGTCGCCAAGTATCGGTCGCTTTGGCGTGAAGATTAGTCCCCTTGTGTCCTTGTGTTTTTCCTGTGTAGTCGTTTTGTCGTTTCATTCCTTAATTTCCCACCTTTTTTACACTTTTGACTTTATATGTCCGGCTCCTCCATACTTTGTTTTTTTTTAATAGGTTACGTGGCTGGGTATACCGCTCTCAAGCGAAGCCCAATAAATTATCAGGACAAGACAAGACAAGAGAAGCAGGCAGTATAAGCAGCCATCGGATGCAGATCGCGCAGGCAGTGCCTACGAGATAACTTCTTCGTGTGTCTTAATTTTTCCTTGGCAACCGTGAGAGGTGTTGTTTGAACTTCAGCAAATAGTTTGAAGTTTATTTACTGGTATATTTTGAAGAACTTTGTGCCTCCAGTCGCTACCTAATACTTACACATTACGACACGCTTAGTCGTGTGCTCCGTGTTTTCAGTATTTGGTTGTGAGGATTCTTTTTCCTTGTTTTAGTGCTAGTGCCGTGTGTTATTATGGCTGCCTCCAGTGGAGGTGATAGCCTTTTGTTAGGAGATAAGTTAGTTGTCGCGCAGGAGAAAGAAGTTCGGATGCAAGACGAATCTTCTGGAAACCTGGCAACTCAATCAATTTTGACAGACTCACAATTATCACAAAATTCTAATTCTAATGGTGTCAATGTACTGCCGCCTATGGAACGTGAACAGTATTCCCATTCACATCTTGGACCTTATATTGTATACGTTGAATCTCTGGAAAACAAAAAATTAGGGCAACTCCATCCTATGGCCGTTGGGAGACATTTTTATGAACGTAATATTCCCGTCCAGTCTATATCTCCCGTAAAGGACGTAATCGCCTACAAATAATTTTTAATAATGCGGGCCAAGCCAACGATTTTCTGTGCCACCCTCTGCTCACATCTCTACATCTTAAGGCATACATCCCGTCATCTAATATTTTTCGTGTGGGGATTATTCGAGATGTGGATAAGAACCTTTCTGAAGACGACATTCGACTTTATCTTACTTCAACCGTACCAGTTAAAGCAGTTACAACGTCTCAATCGTCGCATTGTTTCCAATGATGGTGTTGGTTATGTATCCACTGGGTCAATTAAAATTACTTTTCGAGCCCAAAAGTTGCCTACACAAGTGTCTCTTTTCCAAGTCTACTTGCATGTTGAGCCTTTCATTTTTTCCCCTGTTCTTTGCAGAAAATGCCTCCGATATGGTCATACACAGGCCCAATGTCGTACACAGGTAGCACGCTGCGGGAAGTGCTCAATGGAGCACGCTACTGATCATTGTACATCTCAGATTGCAAAATGTGTGTATTGCAAAGGCCCACATACAACGGGAGCAATAACTTGTCCGGAACACAAATACCAACAAGAGATAAAGAAGGTCATGAGCACGGAACATATCTCATTTCAAGATGCTAAGAACAAGACTTCTCTTCCACATTATCATTCGTCTCATCACCCCCAGGATTTTCCCCCCTAGTACCAGAACAGGTCTCTTCTTCCCCTGTTCAAGATTTTTCTAGAAAACGTAAATTTACACAAGTAATCCAAAAATCTGCCCCTCCGCCTTTGACTCCGGGTTATGATAGAACTGGTTATCTTGCCTTGGTACGCCCTGACCCTGGTTCTACGGGCCGGGTTCCATTTTCTTCTCCTCCGCCTGCTACAACACCATCTTCTCTTCCCACAGCATCACCTCCCTCTCCTTCGGGTCCTAGTTACCCGCCCCGATCCCACGACTCTCAACTGTTAATACAAAGAAACCAAGTACATCAAGAAATCCAACAAATCTTATTCTTGCTTCTTCAGAATGTGGGAGGAGAGTCTCCCATTTCACCGGTAATTTATCAACTACGAGATCGCATCGCTCATATCCTTACCCTATATGATACGCGTTTTGCAGTGGAACGCTAGAAGTCTTTTTCATAAAAAACATGAACTTCAACTATTAATTCAGGAAACATGTGCTAACATCATTATAATACAAGAAACGTGGTTTTATGCAAACACCCTTTTTCATCTTCCTGATTTTCGTGTCGAACGCCTTGATACTAATGGAAGTGAAGGCCTTGCCATTTTTATTCATAAGTCTATTCCATATGTCCCCTTTCCTCTGACGCATTGCATTCCAAATACTCTTGCTTTAGGTATTATCGTGCGAAATATATATTTCATCAATGTGTATTGTCCTCCTGATGTTTATATCTCTACCTCTCACTGGTCCCACTTCCTTACCCAATTTGATTCCATAGATAATGTTTTTCTCTTTGGTGATTTTAATTGTTCCCATACTGCCTGGGGTAGTTCTAAAGATACATCTAAAGGGACAAATTCTCTTACGGCAACTCAATCCCATCACTTTACCCTTTTAAATGACGGGTCCCCAACTCGACTCACCCCTCCTGGTTCACCCCCTAGTTCTGTTGATCTTTCGCTCTGCCATGACCACATGACTCCTAATACCGTGTGGCATATACTCAGTGACACTCATCTGAGTGATCATTTCCCTATTATTATTTCTTTTGGTGTTTGTAAACCACCCTTTTCCTCATCCCCATCCTCTCAGCTCAGTAATATTCGGTCTTTCCGAAATTTTGATAAACAATCGTATTGTAGTTTCCTTCACACCCATTTCCTTCAATACACACCCAATACCTTAGACTATCCTACCCTTCTACGCATTCTCTCCTCATATGTTGAGACTTTCCATCCATTCAAATTTATCCCTTCCCTCTGTCCCCGTCCTTATCAGAAAATACATTGGTGGGACGACGAATGTCACAAGTTAATACTGCGGCGAACAGCTTTATTTAAATTGTATCGTAAGAATATGACACTAGCTAATTATTTAACATTGAAACGTCATAATGCATGTATCAAACGCATATTTAATGCAAAGAGACGCGAGTCTTGGAAGGCCTTCATCTCCTCTCTTAATCATCGCGTATCTGCAACATCCCTTTGGAACGCCGATCGCGCGCTCACCCGTGTTACTTCTGTACACCCTACGCATTCGATTATTCTGCCTAATGTCCTTCTTTCTTTTCTATATACTATAACACCTGACTTCACAATTCCGCCTCCCTTTTCTTCCTTCCGTCCCATATCCCCCCAATTTTCTGTTTTACTTCAACCCATCCAACTGTCCGAATTACAGTCCGTTTTACAAGTAGTTCGTAGTTCATCTCCTGGTCCTGATAGTATCACTTACACTATGCTCCGACTTTTACCCCATACCGGTCTTCTTGTCTTACTTTCTCTTTTTAATAATATCCTTCTCACCTTACAAGTACCGGCACAGTGGAATAACTTTCATTTAGTCCCAATTCTTAAACCTGGGAAAGATCCCTCTTCTCCTTTAAGTTATCGTGGCATTGTTATAAGTTCCGGTGTTAGGAAACTCTTTCAAAAAATTCTACTACGGCGTCTTCTCTGGGTTATGGAGAAACATCAGATCCTTCCTAAATATCAGTATGCCTTTTTTAAAGGACGTAGCACACAAGATCCACTCAATTTTTTGTTGACTGATCTCCTACTAGCTAGACATCGTAAACATAGCACTATTACTGTTTTTCTTGATATTCAAGGAGCTTATGATTCCGTTCCTTTACACCTATTATGGTCTTGCCTTGATTCGCTTGGCTTTCCCTCTGCTTTTATTTCTCTATTAGAACGCCTATATACTTCTCGTACTCTCATTCTCAAATCCCCCTACTCCCCGTTTCCAGGAAGACACGTTTTGCATGGAGTCCCACAGGGTGATATACTAAGCGGTATCCTCTTTGCGCTTTATATGCGAGATTTAGAACGTATAATTACAAAGAACGCACGAGTTTTAGCTTACGCAGAGGACTATGTTTTATACGTATCACATGATAGTGTTGATGTGTGTAGGAGAAAAATGGAATGTGTCCTTCATGAGGTTGTTCTCTGGTTACATGAATATGGTTTCTCACTCTCGCCTTCCAAATGTGCTGCAATCCTATTTACCCATACTCGCGCACCTAACCGTTCTCCTCTCCTTCTTGATCGTCTTACCATCCCCTTTGTTAATCAACATCCCTACCTTGGAGTCATATTGGACCACAAATTATCATGGACTCCTTATGTGGTCTCTCTTCAACGTAAAACTGATCGTTTTATTTCTATATTACGTACGATCACCCGTCGAAGTTGGGGCGCTGACCCCGTTACAGCTATTCTCCTTTACAGAGCAACTATTCGATCCTTACTAGATTATTGTGCTCTTTTTATCGACACCGCTTCTGCTACTACCCTTGCACGTTTAAATACAATACAATACCGCGCACTACGTGTCTGTTTAGGAGCACTTAAAACTACACCAACCAATGCCTTATTAATAGAAGCCGGTGAACAGCCTTTAAAGATACGGCGACAGACTATAGCCGCTAAGTATGTCCTCAAACATTTTACTGTTACCCGGTCTCAGCTTATCCCCAAGCTACGACTTTTACATTCTTATTATTCTTCCAAATCTCCCCGTGGAAACCTTGTACCTGCTTTATATACCGCATTTCGTTCTCTTATACCAAGAGAAGTTGAGCTCCTCCGTTTACCCACATTGCCTTTATACTCTATCCCTTATGACAGTCAGTCCTTTTGTCCTCAAGTAATTATATCTTCTTCTGATAATTATATTTTCTTCTGAATCATTTTCTTGTCTAACACATTCTACTCCTCTTTCCCCTCTTGCAACTAAACGTATTCGACTTTCCCTCTACATAAGGGAAGTAAGTATTTTTACTGACGGATCAAAATCAGCACACGGCGTTGGAGCAGCCTTTTATATCCCCCAACCGTATACTCTCTCTGAGTTTTCCCTCCCTTCTGCCTTTTCTGTTTTTACCGCCGAACTGTTTGCTATTAGACAAGCCCTCATTACCATCAGGTCACATGCTTATGATAAGGTTACGATTTTCACGGATGCACAAAATGTTCTGCATGCCTTATGCTCGCCTCTATCTTCCCCTAATTGGTACTTATATAGCGTTAAGTATCTCTTATATATCCTTACTCGTTCTGGTGTTTATATAACTCTAGTTTGGGTTCCCAGTCACTCTGGTATCATGGGGAATGAGACTGCTGATCAGGCAGCTAAACGAGCATCACAACAATCCCCCTCTCTTTTTCTTGCGATCCCCCCTTCTGATCTCATTCATGAAGTGCGGGATATAGCATATCAACATTGGCAGTCCGATTGGAATGAAACGTCACGAGAAAAGGGATGTTTTTATCATCAATTACAACCTGTTATTCCTCTTAAACCGTGGTTTTATTATGGTACGTACTCTCGGCGCCATATCACATCTATTATACATCTACGTTTTAATCATGCCCTTACTCCCCAATATAAAAATCGTTTTCATCTTCCTCCCCCAACTTCCTGTGCTTGTGGCTTGTCTGATACTGACAGTAATCATCTTCTGTTACAATGTCCTGCTTTTGATGTTCCCCGCCAGCGCTTCCTATCCTCTTTGCTTAACATGGGCATCCCCTTCCCCACAAGTATTTCGTGTTTATTATCCTCTCTAACTCCTACTCTTGTGAACAGCATAAATCAGTTTCTTGATGATGCACATATTATATTATAATCCTCTGACAGTCTCTTTATGCTCTCTCTTCCATTGCAAAATGTTTATCATAATTTTGGTAGGATATAAATCTCTTTACCCTCTGTCTATATGTTATCATCGTTTCTTGTGTGACTCCTATGGCATGTTTTTTTTCTATCAATTACTTTTTAAAGTACTATACGAGTGTTACATGTGTCAGTGTTAAGTAATTAATGTTTTCGTGACTGGACGATAACACATGAGTCCAACCACACCTTTCAAGAAGAAGAAGAAGAGATAACTTCTTCTTCTTCTCCTTAGGATTTTCTCGGGCGCTGCTAAAAAGCCATTACCCAATCACAACACTTATTATCACAAATCTTCAAGAGAAACAGACTGAGTTTTACTTGAGGCGGTCCGTTCCAAAACTCGTCTTATCCATTTAAAAAAAATGAGTTATAGATAGCATTGTCTTCTTGATGATGTTTGTGATAGTTCTATCACAAAATTAAGCACCAAAACTCGCCTTTTCCCATAAAAATCTGTCACCAAACTTAGGCTATTGTTCCATAACTCGCCTTATCCACGGCACTTGTCGTTCCAAAACTCGCCATATACAATCAACCAATAGGAATGGATAATTTCAGCACGTGACTCACGCTACAATTTACCCGCGTTTTATGCCAGTCTCTCCACTCTTTCAGTTGTTCTTGAACTGTGTTAGTCTTTCATGCAGTTTTGTGCTGTGAATAGAGTGTATTGACAGAACATATTGCTCTTGTTATGGAAGGTATATAAAACTTGCCAATACAGAACAGTTTCACATTCAGGGCTGCCAAGACACATTCTTGAATGTATTGCATGTCAGCAAAGTCAAGTAAATAAAAATCAGCTGACCTTGTATTCCATTCGTTTGTACTTCTGAGTAGGTAGTTAAAGTATCCGTAATCTATATTTCTCTCCCTCGATCTTACAGTATTTATGAGCGGTTACCTAATAATAAATAAAGTTCATATATCCCAGAATTTGCAGTTCAAGTCCCTGGAGTAGTAGTAGTAGTTTTGATAGAAATATTTGAGAAATTACTGTAGACAACCTCGTATTTTTCAGTAGGCCTAATTAAGGACAATTTCATTCTCCGTCCCGTGGAGTAGGGAAAATAATAGTAATCCACCAGCTGTAATAATCACATAACCACATTTCAGTAGAATTGTAGTGAAGATAAGGTATAATATATTAGATAGTATCTTGCCAGTTATATTCGTGTTTTTCTTCGTGTTCGGCAATCCTTTCGATACTTGAGCATTTAACCAAACGCGGTGTATTGTAGTGTAGATACATTGTAGTATAGATACAGTACATTTAGATAGTGCCGTATCTTGCCTGCTATATTCGTGTGTTATTTTTCATGTGTATCCATTAGACCGTAATACTAATAATAATTTGTCTAAGCATTTAGCTTCGTTGGTAATCCTTGAGTACAGTAGTTCTTGCAAATTTTATTTCTGTTGTGCTTAGTTTAGTGACATACGGTACGGTACCGGTATCGTAATTAGGATATGTCTGAAAGTAGTTTATAATTACTGTAGTGTACTGTACAGTAGTATACGAGTAATATCCTATTAGAATTTAGTGTGATTATTTTATTATTGTAAAACAATTGTGTAGTACTGGTGTAGTAGAGGTATCCGTAGTAACTCTTACTAAAATACTGTTGTTGAAATTAGAATAGGCTTAATTGCAGTTTGGAATTGTGTAGTTCTTGTGTAGGTTATTACATTCGATATTCAGTAATTAACAGCAGTTTTTATCCTGTCAGGGGTTGTAGGATAAAAAAATATAGCACGACTAAGTAGTATTGTACGGTAGTCGTATATTAATTACCTTATTGTTGTGTACTATCCCAGACAATATATCCCTTCGTTCATTTATTTTTGCAAATAAGTTATTTTATTTTTAATTTCATTTTTCCCCCCGTAAAGAATGGCTAAGGAGCGCGAGTGTACTTACTGTGGATGTGGCGAGGCATTGAGGGGTATGAGGGAGGAGTTGGAAAGTTTGAGGGAGATAATTAGGATTCTTACAGAAGACAGGAAGGAGGATAGGACTCCCTCAAACAATGTAAAGGTTACAGTAGATGTACAAGAGGGAGGGGAAGGAATGGGAGGAGTTGTAGAAGACAGGTGGTCTAATGTTCTAAGGGGAAGGAGATTGCAGGCTAAGGGCTCTATTCAGGATCAGAATTCAGGACAGGTGTCTGTGCGAAATCGGTACGAGTCACTCCAGGTAGAACAACAGAGGGAAGATGAGGGACAGGGAACTGTTGCTGAGATGTGTGGAAGTAGGAGGAAGGAAAAAGGTAGGAAAGGAAAATGTAGAGTAGAGGATAGGAAAAGACAAGTGGAACAGGGTCATGGGAAGGAGAAAAGGGAGGAGGAAGTAGCTTCTGCAGCTATCAGGAAAGATAGGGCTGACCAGGAGGGGAGGGGATCAAATGAGATGGGTAGGGTTGAGGCTCTGTTCATGGGGGATTCCATCGTTATACACGTGGGGAAAGTGTGTGGAGGAAAGGGTACCAGGGTAGAGTGTTATCCAGAAATTAGGTTGAGGCAGATGTTGAGGAAAGTAGAAGAGAGGGAGGAGGGGAAGGAAAAGGTGGTAGTGTTTCACGTTGGTACCAACAATGTAAGGCAAGCTGATATAAGTACCAACATAGTTGGAGATGTGTGGGATCTGGTAAATGCAGCACGGATGAAGTTTAAGAAAACGGAGATTGTCATTAGTGGAATACTGTGTAGAAGGGATACTGACTGGAGGGTGATTGGGGATTTAAATGAGACTATAGAGTGGGTATGTGGGAAACTGGGAGTGAAATTTCCAGATCCTAATGGGTGGGTAGGAGATAGGGATCTGCGCTCAGATGGCCTTCATTTAAACCGCAGTGGTACGTATAAGTTAGGAAATTTGTTTGGAAGGGTAATAGGGAGGTACATTCAGGGAAACGGGATGGCCTAGGGAGCGGTGATAAGGGAACAGGGAACTGGAAATCAAGTAGGGATGACATAAAATTGTTAGTGTTGAACTGTAGAAGTATTGTAAGGAAAGGAATAGAATTAAGTAATTTAATAGATATATATATTTACCAGATATTGTAATAGGAGTTGAATCATGGCTGAGAAATGATATAATGGATGCAGAAACTTTCTCACGGCACTGGAGTGTGTAATGTAGAGATAGGATAGGAAGGGTGGGAAGGGGAGTGTTCATTCTGGTGAAAGAAGAATTTCTAAGCTACGAAAAAGTTAAAGATGAGACACATGAAATTCTAGGTGTAAGGCTCATTTCTAACGATAATAGGCAACTTGATATATTTGGAGTGTACAGATAGGGAAAGGGTAGCACTGACGCGGATTCGGAATTATTTGATAGGATAGTCAGCTATGTGGGAAACGACATGGAAAGAAATGTGATTGTAGCGGGAGATCTGAATTTGCCAGATGTCAATTGGGAAGGAAATGCGAACGACAGGAAGCATGACCAACAAATGGCAAATAAGTTAATATGGGAAGGACAGCTGATTCAGAAAGTGATGGAACCAACCAGAGGGAAAAATATCCTGGATGTGGTGCTGATAAAACCAGATGAGCTCTATAGGGAAACTGAAGTAATAGATGGTATTAGTGATCACGAAGCTGTTTTTGTGGTAGTTAAAAATAAATGTGATAGAAGGGAAGGTCTTAAAAGTAGGACTGTTAGGCAGTACCATATGGCTGATAAAGCAGGCATGAGGCAGTTTCTAAAAAGTAACTATGATCAGTGGAAAACGGTAAATAAAAATGTAAACAGACTCTGGGATGGGTTTAAAGAAATTGTTGAGGAAATGCGAAGTTGGTTTGTACCTTTAAGTGTGGTAAGGAATCGTAAAGACCCACCTTATTATAATAGAGAAATAAAGAGACTAAGAAGGAGGTGCAGACTGGAAAGAAATAGAGTTAGATATGGCTGTGGAAGTAAGGAGAAATTGAAGGAACTTACTAGAAAATTGAATCTAGCAAAGAAGGCAGCTAAGGATAACATGATGACAAGCATAATTGGCAGTCATACGAATTTTAGTGAAAAATGGAAGGGTATGTATAGGTATTTTAAGGTAGAAACAGGTTCCAAGAAGGACATTCCAGGAATAATTAATGAACAAGGGGAGTGTGTATGTGATGATCTTCAAAAGGCAGAAGTATTCAGTCAGCAGTATGTAAAGATTGTTGGTTACAAGGATGATGTCGAGATAGAGGAGGAGACTAAGGCCAAAGAAGTAATAAAATTTACGTATGATAACAATGACATTTACAATAAGATACAAAAGTTGAAAACTAGAAAAGCGGCTGGAATTGATCAGATTTCTGGGGATATACTAAAGACAATGGGTTGGGATATAGTACCATATCTGAAGTACGTATTTGATTATTGTTTGGTCGAAGGAGCTAGACCAGATGAATGGAGAGTTGCTATAGTAGCCCCGGTGTATAAAGGAAAGGGTGATAGACATAAAGCTGAAAATTACAGGCCAGTAAGTTTGACATGCATTGTATGTAAGCTTTGGGAACGCATTCTTTCTGATTATATTAGACATGTTTGTGAAATTAATAACTGGTTCGATAGAAGGCAATTCGGTTTTAGGAAGGGTTATTCCACTGACGCTCAACTTGTAGGATTCCAGCAAGATATAGCAGATATCATGGATTCTGGAACTCAAATGGACTGTATCGCGATTGACCTGTCTAAAGCATTTGATAGGGTGGATCATGGGAGACTACTGGCAAAAATGAGTGCAATTGGACTAGACAAAAGAGTGACTGAATGGGTTGCTATATTTCTAGAAAATAGATCTCAGAGAATTAGATTAGGCAAAGCTTTATCTGACCCTGTAATAATTAAGAGGGGAATTCCTCAAGGCAGTATTATTGGACCTTTATATTTTCTTATATATATAAATAATATGAGTAAAGGAGTGGAATCGGAGGTAAGGCTTTTTGCGGATGATGTTATTCTCTATAGAGTGATAAATAAGTTACAAGATTGTGAGTAACTGCAACGTGACCTCGAAAATGTTGTGAGATGGACAGCAGGCAATGGTATGTTGATAAACGGGGTTAAAAGTCAGGTTGTGAGTTTCACAAATAGGAAAAGTCTCTCAGTTTTAATTACTGCGTTGATGGGGTGAAAGTTCCTTTTGGGGATCATTGTAAGTATCTAGGTGTTAATATAAGGAAAGATCTTCATTCACAAAAATGAGATTGAAAATAAAGGGTAAAGATCTCTGCACATGGTTATGAGGGTGTTTAGGGGTTGTAGTAAGGATGTAAAGGAGAGGGCATATGAGTCTCTGGTAAGACCCCAACTAGAGTATGGTTCCAGTGTATGGGACCCTCACCAGGATTACCCGATTCAAGAGCTGGAAAAAATCCAAAGAAAAGCTGCTCGATTTGTTCTGGGTGATTTCCGACAAAAGAGTAGCGTTACAAATATGTTGCAGTGTTTGGGTTGGGAAGAATTGAGAGAAAGAAGGAGAGCTGCTCGACTATGTGGTATGTTCCGAGCTGTCAGCGGAGAGATGGCGTGGAATGACATTAGTAGACGAATAAGTTTGAATGGCGTTTATAAAAGTAGGAAAGATCACAATATGAAGATAAAGTTGGAATTCAAGAGGACAAACTGGGGCAAATATTCATTTATAGGAAGGGGAGTTAGGGATTGGAATAACTTACCAAGGGAGATGTTCAATAAATTTCCAATTTCTTTGAAATCATTTAGGAAAAGGCTACGAAAGCAACAGATAGGGAATCTGCCACCTGGGCGGCTGCCCTAAATGCAGATCAGTATTGATTGATTGATTGATTGATTGATTGATTGAGATCGGGTTCAGAGGATTGCCAGAAATCACTTCACGACAGGGAAACTTCCAACAGAAAAGAGGGGAGGAGCTAGGATCAAACCAGAGTACACTGAAAAGAGGCACTCCGTGCAACGTTTCATTTAAGGTTTGCAGTGTTGTGAAAGTCACTATTGCCGCGGAAAGTCACTGGTCAGACAGTATCTACCCGGAAATTTAAGCATCGCTAAGAAATCACCTGAAGAACTCAGGGTGAAGCGGTGGTTCTTCCGTGAAATTTTTACGCGTTGCTACAACATAGGATTCGGAACACCAGTTACTGACGCTTGCTCAATGTGCATAGAGGTCAAGGAGAAAATTAAACTTGAAAGTTCGAACGTATCACTGAAGAATGATTTAATCTTGGAACTTAGATTACACAAACTAAGGGCTGCAGCTTTTTTCAAAAAGCTCCAAGAAGAAAGGGACAGCACGGCAATATTTCCATTTGACTGCCAAAAGAATCTTGTGAATCGAAAAGTTCCAGATCAAATTGACTATTACAGTCGCCAATTGTACACCTATAATTTTACCATTGTGAGGGGTACCTCACATGCCAAGTTTACAAAGGAGAATGTTTTTACATACACATGGATGGAGCATGAATTCAATAAGGGGTCTAATAAAACGTCATCTGCAGTTTACCATCGATTATCACAAACTGATTTGTCAAACTTCACTACTATACGAATTCGTGCGGATGGCTGCCGAGGACAGAACCGCAATTCTATAATGATTGCAATGTGCTCATATTTCTTGACACACACAGCTCCGCCTAATATAGAAAGTGTTGAATTGGTCTTTCCTATGACAGGTCACTCATTTCTGCCCTCTGACAGGGTATTCGCTCAAGTCGAGAGAGAGAGAGAGAGAGAGATACGGAAATGCCCTATAATATGTAATCCAGCAGAATATGAAGACATCTTTAGCAAACATGCTGAAGTCTACATGTTTGGCAGAGACTGCTCGGTGAACAATTGAAAAATGGTTTCTGAAAATATGATGAAAATGCCTGCATCTTGGCTTTGAATTTTCTTCACTGAAACGATTTGTGATTAGCAGAGACTCACTGGGAAATGTCACCCTTATGGGGAGAACCTCATTACAACTCAGACATCGGTTTAAGAAAATCCGTAATGAAAAAGGGAAAACGCCTGCGAGATATGCTAATGCCACCTGAATTATTGCCAGGAGTAAACTTGAATCCCGCCAAAGTAAAGGACGTAAAACGTTTGCTTGAAAAGCATTTTGGAATGGATTGGGATAGGAATGAGTTGCTTTCTTCTTATAAGAATCTGTTCACCTAAATTTCTGTAGACGAAAACAATCTTGCTGAAGAAACAGAAGTTCTTTGTAATGGAACTCAAGAGGAGGGAACAGATTTGAGAGTTTTATTAACAACAAAGTTATGTTTTATTGTTCAAGTTACTTCTATTGTGAGTGCAGTGTAGCCTATAAAGGGAAGAATTCTCTCCAAATACTATGGATAGGATGTAAATACAATAAATCACACTGCTGTGTTTAATTTTTTTTTGCGAATATCATTATACTGACAGCAAAAAGTTGCATGAGTGTACTGGTGAGTTTTATTACAACATTATATTCTCAATCTTTTCATTTTTCTTGTTTTAAAGTAAGTTGTGTGAGGTAATATATTTTGAATTTTTTTGGGTGCTCCAAAACTCGTCTTATCCAAAATACAAATGTAATTTATTGACGTTCTACTGATTATATTTATAATTATTCCGTAAGACGACCCTGTGACATTGGACTTGAACGCGTCGTAATACATTTAAACAAGTGAGACTTATATTACGAAAATTACAGGTTTTTCGCTTTTCCTGAAAAATCACTTATGATGGATAAACGAGTTTTGGAACGGACCGCCTCACTTATGAGGGATAGAGTTGTTCAACACTTGTAGAAACAGTCAGGTTACAGGTCGAGAACGTTACGTCAGCAGATGTCATAGCAAAGTGATTGGGTTACAGTTATGTAGAGGAGGATGCGAGTTAAGAAGCTCATATGACTCACTAGTCAAAATAATTTAGAGTTTAATATGACAATTATCCAAAATTTCTTGAATAGCAAGAACAAGTGAAGGTGTAGGCTGTTGAACGAGACGAGCGACCGTTGAGGGTACTTGTATTTTTTGTGAGCGTAAAGTTTGGAAAAAACGTTTTCTATGTAGGGCGAAATGGGGACATTGAAAGAATATGTGAGTAGTGTCAGCCATACTAATTTTACATGAACACATGGTTGAATCCGTACGAGATAACAAATACAGTAGAGACAATACGCGACACTTAGGCATTTCGCACGGCCGACTGGATCCCTGGCTGCGCTCCTTATACCGGCCTTGACAATCGCTTGTGAAGCCCAGCATAAAGCTGTAATTGGAAAGTTTCACCGTAATGCCGCTGGAACGCTGGCCTACTACCCAATGACAGGAAGCTGTATACCGCAAATTGCCGCATTTCCAGTTTTATTTATATGGTTTTGCTGTCGTAAATATTGGCAATGTGTTCGCAATGAGGTGCTTCTTGGCTTGATATTGAGATCTGATAGTTATGCGCTAGTGAGTTAATTTTTTTTATTGTGTAGTGTGGTGATTATATGACGTTACTCGCAGCCCCTGCTCTTCTACCTACGAGCAATGTAAGTTCTGTGATGTAGTCCTTTATACCCGCTCTATATCTTCTATGGTGGCTTCAGATTTTGTGATTGGTGGAAGTGAATCAAGACTATTAGTCTATGATTGTCTGCGCTGTGCTACGAACCAGTTCGGTTGTGCAGTGTGAAATTTGTTTACTTGGTGGTCGCGTGGAGTTCGTTCGTGCTTTGTATCTTGTGAAATTTCCGTGTGATGGCTACCACCAGTGATGGGAGGCCCCTTTTGGACGTATCGCAGTTACCGGTGGAACAGGAAGTTGAAGTGGAAATGGACGATATTTCTCTAAATAATCAATCTAACAATCAAAGTTCTCAAGATACAATACCTAACAAACAAACCACGCAGAATACTCAAAAATCAACATCTCCGGTTAGTACGGAAGAATACACCCGAGAACATTCTGGACCTTACGTTGTTCTAGTGGAATCCGTAGCGGACAAAATTATTGGAGAATTTCACCCTATAACCTTAGGTCGTCTTTTTATGATAGAAATTTACCAGTAAAATCCATCATACGTAAAGGGAGAAATCGTCTCCAAGTTGAATTCGTTCATGCTGTCCAAGCAAATAAATTTTTGGGTCATCCGTTATTAGAATCTATTCGTGCCCGGGCATATATACCCACCACAAGCATATTCTGTGTTGGTATTATAAGAGAGCTTGATAAAAATTTGACTGAGGAGTCTATCCTCCAGCATTTAAAATCTGACTATGGCCCGGTTTCTTCAACGAATGTTAAGTGTTGACACTGCTGTTAAGGAGACTTAACACACAATTTAACAAAATGATCGTCTCATCAAGAATTGTTAACTCTAACAATTGTTAAATCTTGTGTTAAATTAACCTAGCAGCACCCCTGTGTTAAACCTCTTAACAGTTGCTAAAATTTCAAAATGGAAACATGTAGAAGACGTAAGTTTGAAGCTTTACTGCTGTATGAGGACTATTTATAAACTGAAGAAGGCAAAGGACGACCCATACTAAGAAATAACGACCTTTTAGAGTTGTCAGAAAAAAGATTTCTAATTACCGAAGCCATAATGAACAAGGTACTAGACGATAAAGGTTAGAGTTTCCAACAGATTTAAACTTACCAATCTCTCCAGTGCAGCAGTTGCTTATAGATTTTCCAAGGATGGGTCAGACCCTGCGTCCAATCGATTTCAACTAGCTTAATGTACCTGTAACTCGTGTAGAAGGGTTTGGGTCAATACCGTACAGTTTCGTTTTCGAAATAAATGAGGACAAATGTCATGAGGCAGGATCCGCTTCGGACCACGTGTAAGGGATAGAACACTAAAATGCGAAAACATTTAACTTGAACTTGTTAGGTCCGCAACCTAATAATTTTCGAAAAAATTACGAATTCCCGATTGTAAAGCACCGCGTATATACTTGAAAAGTTGCGCACTAGTCAAGGGTAGCAGTGGCCGAGTGGTCATCGTAGTTGTCTACAAACCACGATGATGAGAGTTCGGGTCCCGTTTTAGATCACTTTTTTTATATACAAATTTAATTAATTATTTCAGGGAATGTCCGCCTCTGTGGTGTAGTGGTTAGCGTGATTAGCTGCCACCCCCGGAGGCCCGGGTTCGATTCCCGGCTCTGCCACGAAATTTGAAAAGTGGTACGAGGGCTGGAACGGGGTCCACTCAGCCTCGGGAGGTCAACTGAGTAGAGGTGGGTTCGATTCCCACCTCAGCCATCCTGGAAGTGGTTTTCCGTGGTTTCCCACTTCTCCTCCAGGCGAATGCCGGGATGGTACCTAACTTAAGGCCACGGCCGCTTCCTTCCCTCTTCCTTGCCTATCCCTTCCAATCTTCCCATCCCTCCACAAGGCCCCTGTTCAGCATAGCAGGTGAGGCCGCCTGGGCGAGGTACTGGTCATACTCCCCAGTTGTATCCCCCGACCAAGAGTCTGAAGCTCCAGGACACTGCCCTTGAGGCGGTAGAGGTGGGATCCCTCGCTAAGTCCGAGGGAAAAACCGAACCTGGCGGGTAAACAGATGATGATGATGATGATTTCAGGGAATGAGAAGGTAAAAATACGAATAAAAGTAATGATCAAATTGCAGTGGAACTTTATTTCCAACCTCAAATTAATATAGTCCGCCTCTGTGGTGTAGTGGTTAGCGTGATTAGCTGCCACCCCCGGAGGTCCGGGTTCGATTCCTGGCTCTGCCACGAAATTTGAAAAGTGGTATGAGGGCTGGAACGGGATCCACTCAGCCTCGGGAGGTCAACTGAGTAGAGGAGGGTTCGATTCCCACCTCAGCCATCCTCGAAGTGGTTTTCCGTGGGTTCCCACTTCTCCTCCAGGCAAATGCCGGGATGGTACCTAACTTAAGGCCACGGCCGCTTCCTTCCCTGTCCCATCCAATCTTCTTTCCATCCCTCCACAAGGCCCCTGTTCAGCATAGCAGGTGAGGCCGCCTGGGGGTACTGATCATTCTCCCCAATTGTATCCCCCGACCCAAAGTCTGAAGCTCCAGGACACTGCCCTTGAGGCGGTAGAGGTGGGTCCCTCGTTGAGTCCAAGGGAAAAACCGACCCTGGAGGATAAACAGATTGAGAAGAAATTAATATATACAGAGGAAGAGATCCAGCAGTAACAGTGAGAACGTTTAGACCTATATTAATTTCAGGTAGAAAGCAAAGTGTACCGGTACTGCAATTTGTGTAATATTTTTGTTCCAAATTTTAAATAACTTTCCCTGAAACGAGACTCGAACTCACGTCTACGACGCTAGCAGACAAGTACGATGACCACTATGCCACAACTCCTAAGTATTTACGCCTTGCATTGGAATCGGGGATTTATCAATTTTTCAGAAGTTATAAGGTTTCGGACCTGACATGTTTGTAATGACATCTGACCTCGAGACTTCCCGTGTAGGACTAATTGTAGGGGCAAAGATCTTCATAGGTCGACGTCCGGAACAAATAGTATTTTTTAAAAACGAAAAAAGGCCTAATTGTAGGCGACTATGTTCACGAGGGCAAGAAAAGAGTGTGTAGAATTCTACAAAGAATTCTTGCTGCCATTGCAGCATTAACAAGGCATTACATTATTTTCCCCGCAATAAAAGAATGCCCGAAAATCATACAAAACATATCAATTATCACATTTTCCCGGTGATGTAGGAACCTTAGATTGCACTCCTACAAGAATAGGCTATATCGAATGTTGTGATATAACAGTCCGTTATTTCATTTTTTAAGCACACTCGCATAATTTTAAATTAAACTATAACAACATTTGTCTCGCATTCATCGTAATAACGCTTTTGTTGCCTCTTACTTGACATGTTTACTTCTTAGCGGTCTCCGCTAACCATAACCTATAATAATGTCAACCATGTGTCTGTGTGACAAAATACTATTTCAACACGCCACTAGGACCGCTATATGTAAAGAAACAAAAGACGCTCACTGCCAAACGCGTTCAGAAATCTTACGGAAATGTGTTAATTTGTCTTTAACAATTGTTTCGTAACAAATGTTGGAAATATGTTCGTGAAACAGGGTACTTTTAAACGAAGTGTTAAATTAATAACAATTGTTAGTTAACATTTGTTAAGCAAAATTTAACATAGAGTTGAAGAAACCGGGCCTAAATGGTTAAATCTGTCCAGAGGTTAAAACGTAAAGCTGTTGTTAATGAAGCTATCGAATACCTTCCCACTGGCTCAGTAAAAGTAGTTTTCCGCTCCCAACATTTGCCACGATATGTATCACTATGCAGTGTCTTTTTTCGTGAGGTGGAACTGTTCATTTTCAATCCCATTATTTGTAAAAAATGTCAGCGCTATGGCCATACTGTCCGACAGTGTCGTTCACAGACGTTCCGATGCGGAAAATGCACTTTGTCGCATGCCACGGATAAGTGTACAGAACAGTTTACCAAATGTGCACATTGTAATGGAGATCATCCAACAGGGCATGATACATGCCCGGAGCACAAACATCAAAAACTTGTAAAGAAAATAATGAGCACTGAGCATGTATCCTTTCTTGAAGCGAAGTCCAAGGTTTCCCCACCTAGCTACTGCCCAGCTCAACACCCGCAACAATTCCCCCCCCCCCTTGCTCCTAAACATTACACTCCTCCTATTGAAAATCCGAGAAAAGGAAGGTTTACTCAGATTATTACGCAATCACCCAGACCTCAACCCGCACCGGGGTATGATCGAGCTGCACACATGGATATCCTTCGGGATACACCTAATTTACTTAATGGGTGTTACTGCTCCCCCCACCCCTCTTACAATCCAAACCCTCAACTTCTTCAGCACAAGTCATTTCCCCCCTTTCAGCTGCTGAACATTCACAACATCCCGTTTATCGCCAAAAGGCCGACCTTCAACAAGATATACATAACATTCTTATCCTTCTACTCCAAACGGTAGGTGGTCACCCTTCTATACAGCATGCTATTAACCAATTACGTGACGGACTAAGCGATATTTTTACTTTATGATCAATATAGTCAAATGGAACGCTAGGAGTGTACTTAATAAGAAGAGTGGCATTCAGTTAATTATTAACGAAACTCGTGCACATATTATTGCGCTACAGGAAACATGGTTTTCCGAACAAACAAATTTTATGATTCCGGGATATAATCAAGTACAGCATGATGGCCCAGGGTGTGGAGGGGCTGCCTTTTTTATTCATTCAACTCTCTCATACCAATCATTACCCATACATTATTACATCCCTCGTACTTTTATTGTAGCCATTTCTTATCCGCAACTCCACCTTATTAACCTTTATTGTCCTCCTGATATTTATATTTCGGGTTCGACTTGGTCTCGCTTTTTCCAACAATTTAATCATCTCTCAAATATTCTCATTTTCGGAAACTTCAATCTGCATCATACAGCATGGGGTGGTACTAGTGATACCCCACGCGGCTCATATCTCCTCTCAGCCTCACAACAGCATGACCTAACCATTCTCAATGATGGCTCACCCACGAGACTCACTTTACCCGGATCCACACCCAGTGCGGTTGATTTAACATTCTATCGCTCAGCATTGACCCCTATAATTACGTGGTCAACACTCTCTGATACATATTCCAGTGACCATTATCCTATATGGATTACATATGGGGTTGGTAGACCTGTACAACCCCAGCACAATTCTTTATCAGCCAACAATGTCCGTTCCATGCGATCATTCGATGACCAGACATATACATCTTATCTTCAATATCAGCTACGACACAGCTCAGAACACACCAACACATACTTTTCCCTAGTTACACTTCTCAATCAGTATCTTGATATCTACCATCCTCACAAACCATTTGTCACTTCTACCCTCCGCCCGTTCCAATATATCCATTGGTGGGATAATGAATGTCACCAACTAATATTGACCCGCAAGGCTTTATTTCGCCCGTATCGCCGATCTTTAACACGATATAATTATTTACGTTTGAAGCATCATATTGCCAAAACGAAACTTATCCTTAATCAGAAACGACGTGCTGCGTGGAAGTCGTTTATCTCCTCTCTCAATTCACATATGTCTGCTCTACATTTATGGAACGCTATTCGCATGCTGTCGCGTGCCTCTCAACACCAAGTACAACGAATCATCCCACGTGATATAATTAATAAGTTCCTGCATTCTCTGACCCCTGATTATGTTGTACCGTTTTTTGATCTGCCCCCATATAATGCTCACCCACATTACTCCAACCTTCTACAACGCATTCAATTAAGCGAATTATCAACTGTCCTTCATTCCGCATCTAAATCGACCCCAGGTCCGAACTATATTACATATAATATGCTCCAGTTCTTACCTTTGAGAGCACAACATGTACTTCTTAATCGAAACAAACTTTCAACGTATTAGGTCGTGTTACGTGGGGGATCCACTGGTGTCCGGCTGGCCATTTTTGTTCTGTACTTAACATCTCTTCAACACGTACTACTTGTACGTAACACGACCTAATACGTTGAAAATCTGTTTCGATTACAATGCGGTCGTGAACCTTCAATATTCAATGTACTTCTTACATTTTACAACGATATTCTACTTAGTACACAAATTCCTCCTACTTGGAGGAATTTTTTCTGATACCTATCCTCAAACCACAAAAATCTTCAACGGATCCGAATAATTCTCGTGGTATTGTCCTCGGATCCTGTATTCGCAAGACATTCTTAAAAATATTATTACAAAGGCTGTTATGGACTATAGAGTATTATCAGTTAATTCCTAAGTATCAATATGCCTTTCTTAAGAGAAAAAGCACCCAAGATCCTATCAATATATTTACTATAGACCTGCTCCTAGCCAAGCATCGTAAACAAAGTACTCTTTCCGTATTTTTGGATATCAAAAGTGCATATGACTCTGTTTTACTCCACCGTCTTTGGGAAAAACTCGCTGCGAAAGGCATACCTCCCGCCTTTGTCGTCATCCTACAACACTTATACACATATCGTTCATTACTTATTAAATCTTCGTATCATCACGTACCTAGCTACTTTGCTTGTAATGGTTTGCCTCAGGGTGATATATTAAGTGGAATTTTATTTGCTCTATATATCAGTGATTTGGAACATCTCATTGCACAGTATGCCCGAGTCCTTATTTACGCAGATGATATAGTACTTTACGCATCGCATGATAACATTGATATTGCACGACAACTGATGAGCCAGGTAATGAGTAAAGTACATACATGGTTTCAGGATAATGGCCTTCAACTTTCCATTGAAAAATGTGCGGCAATGATTTTTACTCACAAACGTTCTTATGATGGATATAGTATCCCTCTTATTACTCATCACAAATACCTCGGCATAATCTATGATCAAAAACTCACATGGCAGCGACATATTTCATCGATACGTCACAAAGATGACGGATATATTAAAATTCTTAAAAGTGTAGTTCAACCCCAATACTGCTCTTTCTTTATACAAAGCAACTATTCGCTCCTTTCTTGATTATTCCGCTCATATAATAGACATCGCTTCAGTTACCTCGTTTCTTCCGCTCAATACCCTTCAATTTCAAGCCTTACGTCTTTGTATTGAAGCACTTAAAACCACCCCAACTAACGCATTATTAGTTGAAACAAGTGAAGTCCCACTTGTGATAAGACGTTTACTACTCGAACAAAAAAATTTCTGCTTAAAAGGCTTGCATTTTCATCCTCTCCTTTAATTCCAAAGCTACAGCTATTACAGGAATACTATCAACAATGTCCGCCCCGATCGGGACGCGTTCCAGCTATATACACTGCTTATATCACTTTACACAGATCCTGCACTTCGATTCTCAGGACTCCTTCTCTACCCATGTACTCCACTCCATTTGCAAGCTTACATTACACACCCACAATTATTTTCTCTCATAACTCTTTATTTTCAGGATCGTCATCTATCTCTGATTGTCCCTTTGCATGTCGAAGAAAAATGCGCATAACTCCTTCTGTTATAGGTGTCGACTTTTACACCGACGGGGCAAAACACCCTTAAGGAGTCGGTGCTGCTTTCGTTATTAGAGACTCCAGCACAGTCGAACCCGTTCATCTTCCGACTTCTTTCTCTATCTTTTCTGCAGAGCTATTTGCCATCCAACAGGCTTTAATTTACATACAACAACATTCTTTTCAAAAAGCTACCATTACCGGGCGAGTTGGCCGTGCGCGTAGAGGCGCGCAGCTGTGAGCTTGCATCCGGGAGATAGTAGGTTCGAATCCCACTATCGGCAGCCCTGAAGATGGTTTTCCGTGGTTTCCCATTTTCACACCAGGCAAATGCTGGGGCTGTACCTTAATTAAGGCCACGGCCGCTTCCTTCCAACTCCTAGGCCTTTCCTATCCCATCGTCGCCATAAGACCTGCCTGTGTCAGTGCGACGTAAAGCCGCTACCAAAAAAAAGCTACCATTTATACGGATGCTAAAAGTGTTTTACAGGCATTAACATCAGTTACCCCGTCCTTGTCTGTCTGTTATGTCATCAGCCCAGAGGCTGGTTGGATCCTCAAATAGCACCACCAAAGGTTATGCGGTTAGAAGGAAACCGCAAAAACCAATGGCAGCACCAAAATGAGGCGTACTAGGCAAGACGAGGAGAGAGGTAGTTTGCCATTGCTTTCCTCATTGGGTCAAAGTGCTATTACAACACGACTGACCCTATGAGCAACACCTTTCATAACACGCAGATGCACTAGTCGTGCTCTGGATGTCTTTACTTAGCACTACTCATACCCCAGCAGCTTCCATATCGTCACAGCCATGGATGAGACTGGGACTTCGGTGAAAGCTACACGTTACTCTGTCCTGTGCCAAGAGATGGATACAAAAGTACTGTATCCATCAAGAAATGGCAGCAGGCAAACCCCCTCCTTAAACTTATATATATATACTGTCAATTCCCTACTTTATCATCTTGAAAAAAGTGCCATATATATATCACACTTGTATGGATACCGGGACATTCCAACATTCTTGGTAAGAATTAAAAGAAAGACTGCGATCGCTAGAATTTGGGACTGACCATTCTTCGAGTGATATACCGGTACCAGTAACAAACTCGAGCACGTGGTGTCAAGTAGTTGATGAATGGCCGGCTAAGGAGAAATCTACAACCGAATTTCCGGAAATAAACATCAGAAATAGGTTTTCTGTCCTAAATAATTTAATTCTGGAAGAAAGTGATCGCGCGCGTGATACCAAATCATCGCGATCCGTTGCCGTGCCGACGTTAAAATTTAGGCCTAGATTTCAGATTCAAGACCCAGTTAGGCCTAAATCAGCAAAGGTAGCTGTGTTTGGTGATAGCCAAGGAAGGGGAATTGCGGGAGTGGTAAACGACGAGAATATAGCAGCAACCGGTGAAATATATCCAGGAGCTTCTATCAGCAGTGTCCTGGAAAACATAGAAGAAGCAACAAGGAACTTCGGGAGCGACGATGCAGTGCTTATCATCGGTGGGACGAACGACGTAGCTCACGACGACGCCAAGAATGTAAGATCACAACTTAAACATACACTAGGGAAGCTGACCCACACTAACGTCTTTGTAGTGAACGTGCCCCACAGGCATGATTTGATTAGAGACTCGTGTGTGAACATTGAAGTGGACAAGGTCAATACAGATATTGTTAAAATTTGTAAACATTTTCGGAATACTCAGGTTATTGAATGCAGCAGTTTTGAGAGATACTGTTATACAAAACATGGCCTCCATTTAAACAATTCAGGTAAACGAAAGATAGCAAATATTGTCCTAGATTTTATTAATCTTAAGATATGTACTGTAAAACAGGCAACTCCCTTGTGTTATAATACTGACCAGGAAAACTAGTAGAAAGAGCCAGCTGTACTTCAAGCTGGCTCAGTCAACTAGAAAATGAAACTCAGGAAAGTAAAAAATTTCAACTTACCCGATTGCAACAGTCAAGTTTTAGGGAGGAAGGGGGTCTGAGATTGCTACTGGTAAACTGTCAAAGTGTAGTAAATAAACAATTTAAATTCGGTACATTGATGGAATCTTATGAGACTGATGTGGTGATAGGAGTCGAATCGTGGTTGAGAGAAGGGGTGAGTAATAGAGAAGTATTTCCAGAAGGGTACACAGTCTATCGTAGAGACCGAGGAGATAAAAAGGGAGGCGGGGTGTTTATTCTGGTGAAGGAAACTTATTGTTCACATGAATGGTTTACCGATGAAAGGGATGAAATATTAGGGATAAAATTAGTTTGTGATAATATGAAGGAGGTGGGAATTATAGGAACATACAGGCCTGGAAGAGAGGAAAGAGACATGGAAATATTTGAGAAAATAATAGATTATACTCATAAAAACAATAATGATATGGCAATAATTGGGAGAGATCTAAATTTGCCTGAAGTTGAATGGAATGGAGCTGCAAGTGAAGCCCATGAACAGAAACTGGCAAATAAGTTAATTTGGGAGGGAGGATTTACACAAGTAGTACAAGAACCGACTCGTCTCAATAACTTACTAGATGTATTCTTGGTTAAACCATGGGAAATTGTTAATAAAACTGAGGTAATTGAAGGAATAGGAGATCATAAAGCTGTAATAATGGATGTAGGACTCGTACCAGAAAGGCTCAATAAGAGGGTCACACAAGACAAGAAATTATACAGAAAAACTAAAGTTGATGAATTTGGGACTTACCTTAAATCACAATTCAGTTGTTGGATAAGTGAAGGGAGTAATATGGACACACTTTGTGCTAAATTTAAAGGAATCATTTGGGAAGGAGAGAATAGATTTGTGCCTGTTAAGAAGGGTAAAATGACCTCAGACCCTGATTATTATACAAGGGAAATAAGAAAATTAAAAAGAAAATGTAGAATAGTAAATAGGAAAATCAAAGAGGGTAGGGAGAGTAGAGAAACTAGAAAACAGCTAATGAGGGAACTAAATAGAGTGAAAAAGGAAGCAAAAGAGAATTATATGAATGGCATACTTCAAGAGGGTAATGATCACAAAGGGAAATTGAAAAAACAGTATTCATATATCAAGAATCAAAAAGGAAAAGGAATCCAAATTCCTACAATGGTGGGAGAAAGGTGTGAACACTATTTAACAGATACTGAAAAAGCAAACCTATTTAGTAGGGAATTCAGAGATTCACTACACGATTGTCAGGAGTTGGAAACCGTAACAGAAGATAGAGAGGGAGAGACACAGAGGGAAACAAGAAGCTTCTCATTCACAAATGAAGATATTTTCAGAGAAATCCAACTGCTTCAGCAAGGAAAAGCAGCAGGAAGTGATTAAATTACTGGGGAGGTATTAAAGACAATGGGGTGGTACATAGTGCCTTATTTAAAATTTCTCTTTGACTATGTCATAAATAATAGTGTAATACCAAAAGAATGGAAGGAATCTATAATAATACCAATTTATAAAGGAAAGGGTGATAAAAGGAAACCAGAGAACTACAGACCAATCAGCCTGACCAGTATAGTTTGTAAAATACTGGAGAGTTTAATATCAAAGTACATCAGAGGGATATGTGATAATAAAAATTGGTTCATGAGGAGCCAGTATGGATTTAGAAAGAAATTTTCTTGTGAGGCACAACTGGTGGGATTTCAGCAGGACATATCAGATCAATTGGATTCAGGAGGTCAGTTAGATTGCATAGCCATAGATCTTTCCAAAGCCTTTGATAGAGTGGAACATGGAATATCATTAAAGAAATTGGAGGGAATAGGATTGGACGTAAGGGTTACACGTTGGATAAAAGCATTTCTAAATTCAGGGGTTCAGAAAGTCAAAGTAGGAAATAATGTATCGCAGGAAGAGAAAGTTTGGAAGGGAATTGCACAGGGTAGTATAATCGGTCCGTTACTTTTCTTAATATACTTAAATGATTTAAGGAACAATATAACATCAAAAATAAGATTGTATGCAGATGACAAACAGGAGCTTTAAAATTGAATTTGACTATACTTTGGATGAGGTAGTTATTCCAAAAGATGGCAAGTGCAAATACTTAGGTGTGAGATTTGAAAGTAATTTGCACTGGAAGAGTCATGTTGATGACATCGTTGGGAAAGCATACAGATCGTTACACGCCATAATGAGGCTACTTAAAGGATGCAATAAAGAATTAAAAAAAAAAGTTACTTAAGTATGGTTCGTCCATTATTGGAATATGCAAACAGTGTTTGGGACCCTCACCAAGAATACCTAATAAAAGAAATAGATAGTGTGCAGAGGAAAGCAGCAAGATTTGTAACAGGGGATTTCAGAAGAAAGAGTAGTGTATCAGAAATGTTAAAGGAACTTGGGTGGGAAACTTTAAGTAAGAGAAGGGAGAAAACTAGACTTATAGGATTATATAGAGCCTATACAGGAGAAGAAGCATGGGGAGATATCCGTGAGAGGCTTCAGTTGGAAACTAATTATATCGGCAGGAGAGACCACAAATATAAAATTAGAAGGAATTTTAGCAGAAGCGATTGAGATAAATTTTCATTCATTGGAAAGGGTGTGAAGGAGTGGAACAGTTTACCAGGGGTAATGTTTGATCCTTTTCCAAAATCTGTACAGATATTCAAGAAGAGAATAAACAGCAACAGAAAAAATAAATGAAGTGTTAGAGGGCATTCGACCAGTGCAGGTTATTGTAAAAAAATGTGTGTGATTAAATTAATTCCATCCCCTGGTCTAAGGAGCTGGACAGCCAAAGTAGGGGACTGCCTGTAGGGGTGAAATACAGTGGGGACTTCGAAGGCCCTGGGAGCGCTACGGTAGCTGTGAAGGGCCTTCAGGAACTCTGAAAATTGGTGGCAAAAGGGGCTCTGGTTAAGACGCAGCAGGTCGTTATGCTACTTAGGTTCCAGAATGGGTTAAAAAAGGAAATAAATGCAGTGTAAAGTTTAATTTTATACCAGTTGTATAGTATTATTTGGAGTAATTCCACATACTGTATATCAGATGACTATAGTTTTAAGTAGTACAGGAGATGATATAAGTAGAATTTTGTAAGCAATATAAATGTATTAATGATGAGCTGTGTGTTTAATAGAAAAAAATTGTTAGCGTAAATTGTATTGTATTAGGCTATAGGAAAATATTCTTCAAGTGTTAATTTAATATTTAGTGCTTGACAATAATGTATTTTAGTGTACCACTTGCCACCGAGGTAGACACCTCATTTGCAAATAAAGAGATTTTGATTTTGATGATCTAGCTGAGAGTGCTGCTAAAGAAGCTAGTCGTCTTCCAACTCCCCCTCTCACAGTAGCTATACCCCCTCTTGACTTCTATCCCAGTCTTAAAGATACTGCCTACAGATCCTGGCAAGATGAATGGAATCAATCTGCGCGTTATAAAGGTACCTATTATTACCAGCTCCAATCACATATTACCACATAACCTTGGTTTACCAGGGGCGCATATACACGTCGACATATCACTAACATAATTCGCTTACGTTTCAATCATTCCCTTACTCCGCAATACAAGTTTCGTTTCCACTTAGTTAACCAGCCTAACTGTGTGTGTGGTGAATCTATTTTTTCAATGTCCTGCCTATTCTGCCCCCCGGCGCAAGCTACTCACTAGCCTGACACGAATGAAAATTCCTTTTCCTACAAGTCTTTCTTATCTGTTAATTGATCTATCAACTGACGTCATTACAGTTCCTAATCAATATATTGACGATGCTCAGTTGATCCTATAATCATTCCACGTTCATGATAATTTTACTGATCTATTTCATTGGGGTATACATTTATTCACTCTTTTCTTATGATCTTAGTTTACTTTTGTTTCCCGTTATACTTTACTTCAGTTGCTACTGTTTTTCTCGCTATTACCCATAGCTACTGTCTCTTGTCACTCCTATTCCTCGTGCTTCAAGCATTAACGTACGTAATTCCGGTGCATTCGTCTTTTGGCAACTAGATCAAAACATTGCATATTATCATTTTTAGGTTAGTGCTCTTATTTATACACTAAATTCTCTGGCATATATCTCATTTCCCCCTCACTCCTTCAATTAATCCTCCTATTAGATTTAACCTTTTCTTTTTTCCCTCCTAGTTTTTTCCTAAGTGTTTGTCTATCCCAATTGTAGAACCGGTGTTGTTTTGAGTAGTACACAAGTCACCAAGAAGGGTCACTTCGGCGTGAAGTTTAGTACCTTTGTGTCCCTGTGCTTTTTTCCATGTCTCACTCACTTGTTTACTTATTCTTTTACTACTCTAGTTTCATGGTGTGATCCCCTCTTCACCTACTTCAAGATCTTTACGTTCCATGCGGGATTTTGCGTGACATTTCCACAGCACGATCATATTTATAGGTGCTCAATATATTTTGTGCTCTTCACAATTCCTTTCTCCATCATTGGTCGTTCTGTCCTGGCTTCCATTTTTTGAACTGAGTGCAAGTTTTGGTTGTATGTGAACTGTGAATAATTAGACTGCCTTCAGATACGTTATTTTTCAACCCCTCTATAATATTGTGCAAAATGCACTTCTCCTATGATTTTTAGACTCTATCTTGCGTGTGATTTACTTTATTATTCGCATAGTGGCTGGACGACAGTTAAAAAGTCCATAGTTATCCAGAAGAACAAGAAGAAGAAGAATCAAGACGACTTGAGCGGAGTCCGACCACGGGGAGGAGCCAAAAATCGCAGTAGTGGACGGGTAGTGGCAGCAAAATTCATATTTTGTGATGCTTGGTAATTGGCTTATGGCTCATAATTTCGAAGTATCCTTAGATAAATGCCGTGCGGTGATTTTCTCCGGGGCTCGGCGCACGGATCATCCACCAATCCGATTCCAAGGCTTCACGATACCGATAGTACAGTCTACTAAATACCTAGGTATTTACCGTGAAAAAACACTGTTTTTCGCATTACGACAGCGGCCTTGGGGAGCTGATCCCGCTACGATGCTTCTCTTATATCGTAATATTATTCGTTCCTCATTAGAGTATGGCTCGGGGTTTCTCGACATGGCGGCTAAGCAAAAACTTACCAAATTAGATTCGATTCAGGTCCAGTTTATTAAACTGTGTTTGGGAGCATTACCAGCATCACCAAACAATGCAACTCTGGTTGAGGCGGCGGAATTTCCATTGACATTGCGGAGAAAAATTATCACCACCAAGTTTCTGCTACGGAAGTTCTCTCTAAACTCACACCCTCCACTACCTAAATTAGATTTACTAGTTCGCTACTTTCAAGAGAAAGGCACTCCTCTACACCGTTACCCAGCGTTAGCATGGGCCTATTGTCAATTTAGTTCTCTTCGTACTTCTATTTTGCGTAGCCCGTCCCCAGTGCATTACATTATCCCTTTCCAGGCTATCACGTCCCTGATATGATATTGCCTACATCTGGTAGTGACCCAACTGTAGCCCCGCCCGGACACAAAGTGCTAGGACATATATACATCGGAGTCTTTCTCCAGGCGTTCACTCATTAGCTCCAATCTTCTATACTGATGGATCCAAAATTTGCCACCCCCTGGGGTGGGGGCGGCTTTCTGCTCCACGGATTTAAATATTTCTAAACAATTTGTCATTCCCCAGGAATCTTCTATATTTATGGTGGAAGCGTTCGCTATCCGTCAAGCTCTACTGTACGTTAAATATTCCCAGCTAACTGCAGCAATTATTGCTTCTGACTCATTGAGTGTGCTACGCGCCTTACACAATCCCCGGTCCCGATCACATTGGTACGTTCAAAATATTCGTAAACTATGTTTCGATCTTCACCTACGAGACAAACGGATTACCTTAATCTGGATTCCGGGTCATTCAAACATAGCGGGTAATGAACTAGCGGACCGCTTAGCTCAAGCAGCTGCGCGCGGTCAGGGAATGACGTATCATTTGATGTTGCCGTTCATGGAATTTTGGAGTAGTTGTCTCTCACACATACGCCTGCTTTGGTAGACTGAATGGAGTGATCCCGCTTGTCTTACAGGTCGCCACTTGTATTCGATACTTCCGAATGTCCTGCGCTCTCCGTGGTTTCTGAAACACCCCTATACTAGACGTCAGTTTACCACTATTATTCGTGTGCGACTTAATCATATGTGTACACCGGATTACTTATTCCGCATGAAATTGGTAGAGTCTAACCTCTGCACATGTCGTACGTTGGTGGCTACTATGAATCATATTTTATTTCAGTGTCCGTTATTAGAAGTTAGTAGGCGTAAATATTTACAACCTTGTTTTCGGAAACAATTCGCGTTACCCACGAAATTGACGTGTTGGATCTTAGATCCCACTCCATATTCGGTAGCTGCCCTATCCAATTTCCTTTTTGACAACAAAATATTCCTATATTTCTGTCCTTTCCCCTACTCCTTAAGTGTGGACCCGGTTCTGTACGTAATTTGCAGAAGTCGCCAAGTATTGGTCGCTCTGGCGTGAAGCCTAGTACCTTGTGTCCCCGTGTTTTTTTCCTGTGTGTAGGGTTTGTAGATTCTTTCTATACCTATACTTACCTTTAGCATTAAATTTTCAGCATCCTCCATCTTTTGGCGTTGTTTTAGGATACGTGCCTGGGTATACCGCTCCCAAGCGAAGCCCATTAAACAACCAAGACAAAACAAGACAAATTTTGTGAAGCAAAGTGCATTAAATCATAAAGAAGAAACTTTGTCCACTTTAACGCTTCTTCATTTGGATCAAGTGCTCTATGAACGAAGGACTAATTTTTATTTTATTTGTGGTAAAATTCTGTGAATGTGTGTTTGTAAGTAAGTATTTCTTTACACCTCGTGTTCTGACCATCCCTGTTTTCATTTTTGTATTTTTGGGTAGAGTTCGTACTAACGAATGCTTTTATTTTGCGACAGTAGCGTTTCTCTGCACTCCACATGTTCTGAGCGGGGCTATTTTAAATCCGCCTCTTGTTTACTGCCATTATTTAATTTAACGTATAGTGGTGCTTTCTTCTGTTGCAGGTTTTGACTTTCGAATATTGCTGTTTTCCGTGTTTAATTCGTAGTTAGTGGGAGCAGACTTCATATTTTTTGCCAAGGAACGCTTCGTGTGTTTAAAGTGCTCTACTATAAGCCCTATTTTTTATTTTTGGTAAAATTAAGTGAATGTATAGTTTTGAGTTTAGTCTTACACCACGTGTACTGATCATCCCTGTTTTTAGATGGTGGAAGTAGCGTTTCGCACCTTTCCACGTGTTCTGAGCGTGGCTGCTTTAACCTTTATTTTGCGGTAAAATCCAGAGATTGTAATGCCTCGTATTAGGTGCCAGTTTTGTAATTTAACGTATAGTGATGCTTTCTTCTGTTGCGGGTACTCAATATGTTCTGACTTTTGAACATAGTTTTTTTCCTCTTTTGTAGGAAAATGCAGTGAAAGTATTTTTATTTCGTGTTTTGTACGCTGTGTGTGTTTATTGTGTTCTGTATTTTGACACTGGGTTGGTAAGTACTTGTCTTGTCTTGAGGATATTTATTTGGGATTCAATATATTATTTCCCAGTCACAAGTCCAACGTAATATTTCACTTGTATCACATCAACACACATTTACATCATTAATTACCGTTTTAGGCACAAATACACTTAGATAGGTAAACTGAAAAAGGTACTATTGTGTCTTTTATGTGTAGATCCATGAAAGTATTACACTATATGCACTGTTCAAATACACAGAAATCTTATGGTTCTTTAGCAGCATAAACGTAATACACTGTACAAGACTGGGACGAAGTAAAACTCTTGGGGCGAGATAAACTCACCAGGAACGTATAGAAATGCCACTTGGCAAACATGTCGGAAAAAACAACTGAAAATCTAGAGCGTAATTACAATTTGATATGATTGTTATCAAGGTACTCGTTTAAAATAGCAATGATAATATGTGAAGGTTGAGACAGCAAGACTGAAAGTCGTGTAGGTAAAGGTACGTGTACTTTAAATAATTTCTGTATTAAAATTGCCTGGTAGTGTGCATATTGGGGGCATTGGAAAAATAAATGGTCGCTGTCGCTATAAGGTTCTCCACAGGAATTCGTAATGTGAAATCGAGATAAGTATACAGGGGTTAATGAATGATTAAAGCGTAATCTAATTATATTAGTGATGTGACGTCGTGTGTATGTACCGTTGGCAAACCACGGGAGTGTGGGAATATTCGGTTGAATTTGGTAATAATATTGGCCTTTCGTACCAGCTGATATACGCCATTGTGTGTACCATGCGTGTTGAGCTTCGTGTTTAATACATGGAAGGAAATCAGAGACCGGAATTTTGATTTGTAATAAGTTCGTGGTATCTGCACTAGCCTCTTTGGCTGCTATGTCGGCCATATCGTTGCCTACGTGTTGACTATGTCCTTTAATCCATAATAACGTTATACCATAGCCAGATGTTTCGAGTTGAAAAAGGAGATGTTTAACTTCGTAGACATATGTATTTTGACTGTGGGAGAAAGATTGTAGAGCTTGTAGCACACTTTGAGAATAGCTAAATATATTTATTTTTCTGGAATGTTGGTAAGTACTATCTGCGCACTTTTTAGCGATAGATTTGTGTACGGGTTTGAGGAGCAAGGAGGGATCACTTCCGGTTCCGTTAGTACTGCCAACTGAATGGAAATGCAATCTGAATTAAATCGATAATATGATCGACTGATATGAATATTCTAAACCTTTGTTATCTTAAGCCATCAACTGTGTCACGCACACCATTATATAACATTATATAGCATTTCTCGATGAGAATCTTATTCCTAAAGTGAATTCTATAGCTTAGCTTTGCTGTGTAAATAACAACAGTACTAGTACGTAAAGTGTACGCCAGATGTCGCACAGCGATGCATAAGCGATTCATAGTTTGTATTGCAAAAGTTGCCAGTACGAATCTCGAAGATTGCCGAGGTCGACCGATTCAGCACTAGCGTGTAAATCTATCGCTAAAAAGTGCGCAGATCGTGTTGACTTTCTCACTCAGTTCGGTTGTCTTGCTTAGTGTGTCCGGTTGGAGAGTTACATACGGGCGAGTGTGGTGTAGTGTGAGTGCCATACTGCCGTGTGAGTGAAATGGCAGAGTTCAGTGGGGGTGATGAATCACCCGATCCATTAAAGTTACCGGTTGCACGTGAAGTAGTTATTCGTATGGATGAAGATGATTCATTACTTCTTTCTGCGTTGCAGAATAGTGATTCTTCTCAAAATACGGAAGCGTCGACTATCCCACCCCATTCGGATTCTACTTCGTCTGTTATCATCGAAAAATATTCTATTACTCATTATGCACCCTATATTGTGTTTGTGGAGTCTATTAATTCGCAAAACCTCAGTCATTTGCACCCAATGGCCTTGGGGCGCAAATTTCATGACACTAATCTTCCTTTTAAGTCTATCATGCGTAAGGGACGGAACCGCCTTCTACTTGATTTTTTCTCTGCAGTACAGGCAAATGAGTTCTTAACTAATCCTCTGCTTAATACTTTAAAAATTAAGGCATTCATACCCAGTTCTAACATTATGCGTGTGGGAATTATTCGTGATGTCGACAAATCAATCACGGAAGAGGAGATTCTCAAAAACTTAAAATCTTCAGTACCAGTCAAATCTGTTAAACGTCTCAATTGACGTGTCATACAACAAGATAAAACGGACTATTTACCTACAGGTTCTGTCAAAGTAACATTTCGAGGACAGGCATTACCTCCACATGTGTCACTCTATAGTGTGTATATGGAGGTGGATCCGTTTATTTTTCTTCCTATACTTTGCCGTAAATGTCATAGATATGGTCATCGAGATAAAAATTGCAGGGCAAATACTAATAGATGTGGTCGATGCTCTCTGAATCATGCTACTGCAGACTGTCAAGAAAATTTTCTCAAATGTGTTCATTGTAGTGGGCCCCATTTGACTGGTTCTGATTCATGCCCCGAGCAACAGCATCAAATCCAGATTAAAAAACTTATGAGCACTGAAAACATCTCTTTTCATGACGCCATGTCAAAACTTCACCCTCCCAGTTACTTTCCAGATCGGAACCCGCAACAATTTCCCCCTTTAACACAACCTGTAACTCCTATGACTCCTACGCTTCCAAGAAAGCGAAAATTTACCCAAATTATTACTCATAACCCTCGCCCGGTACCTGCACCCGGATATGATCACGCTGGTTACTTAAATCTTATTCGTACACCCCCGGTACCAGATTCCCAACCCCTTTCAGAGGTCTCTACTACCCACGTCACGGTCTCATCGGTCCCTGCCACTTCCAGTAACCAATCAGTGCCAGGCAATGTATCCCAGCCCCCGTCAGTAAATAATATTCAACGGCAACGTCTACATTTACAACGGAACATTAGTAGTAAACTTTCCAAATTACTCCAGTTATTGGGTGATAATCAACAGGTATCTCATGTTCTTCACATGTTACAAGATAGTGTACAATCTATGCTCTCGTTCTATGATGACAGGGGCAACTTATATCTTAAAGAGGATTCTTCAGAATCTGGAAGCATCTCCAGTTCCCAACCTCGTCAGTGTACTCCAGAAGAGATTGCTACGAAAAAACAAGAAGCCAAACTGAGACTGGCAAAGAAGAAAGTGGCTGCTTCCGTGGCAGCTGATAAACCTGCCGTAAATCAGAGGACTAAATAACCTGTTAACCCTTTGTCCATTAAAAGTATGCAATGAACTGAAGGTTTGCTGTATATTTGCTGGATGTTGTGTGTCTTATTCAGTGCTACGCATGTTTATTTATTTCTATCTTTTTTGATAATTTCATAAGAACATTGTCTGGGCGACAACTTTTAAATAAGGAGCTCCAACACATTTCAAGAAGAAGAATAAGAACCTGGCTTACTACCCTCTACATGAAGTTTAGGCCTTGTTTCAGTAATTGTTCCCGCTATATTTCTTGAAGTGTATAATGTGTTTACTGTCGTGTGTGTCATTTAGTGTTCCGCAAGTTTATTTATTTATATAGTTCTTGCTAACTACATAAGAATATTGACTGGGGAAAAATTATTACATTAGGAGCCCAAAAAACAGTTTAAGAAGAAGAAGAAGAAGTGCGCAGATAGTAGCGTTTCTTACATCACTCCATTGTGTCTGCACGGCTATTTTTATTTTTGTATTGAGGTAAAATTCCGTGAACGAAATGCCACCTCCCGTCAGCTGCCGAATTTGTGACAAAACTTTTCCCAGGATGTACAATTTGAAACGACACATTTCTATAATTCATCCTGGAATGGAATATAATCCACAAGAAACTAGGCCTGTAATTAACCTGCCAGTTAATCCGCTTAGCTGTCAATTTTGTGACAAATCTTTCCCCAGAGCATTAAATTTAAAAAGACACATTTCTAATATTCATCCCGGAGGCGAATATATACCAGTAGAAACTGCATCATGCCTGTTTAAGTGTGCAATTTGCCAGCAAGATTGTTTTGACCTTGACATTTACAAGGAGCATGTGTGTGTGAGGCCCATGATATTACAATCAAGACAGAAAGTCACGAATTTCTATCGGAATCAGAATTTTATAAGTGGAAGCAGACGGTTGAGCATAAGGACAATGCATCATTTGTGATAGACAGGGCAAGACTCTATGTGATAATTATTTTGTTGTAACATTTTATTGCCATAGATCGGGGAAGTATAGGACACATGTTTTGCTAGAAAGTAGACAAAGAGAATCAAAAATACAAGGAACTTCAAACACAGGTGGTTATTGTCTTGCTAAAATTAATGCAGTGTTTAAAAATGGGCACGTAGCTGTAGAATTTTGCAGTACTCATATTGGACACCAAAATGAACTGGCAAAACTTTATTTAGGCCCAGCTGAACGCAGTGATTTAGCAACAAAAATTGCAATGAAAGTGTCTCACGGTGATATTTTAGATCAAGTAAGATCGTCCGTAAGTAAAGATAATCTCAAACGAGAGCACTTAATCACAAAACAAAACCTTTACAATATCGAAAGGGCCTTCTCCCTAAATAGTGATGCTGTTAGACATCCTAATGATGCAGTAAGTGTGGATGCATGGGTAGAAACAGAGAAACAGCTGGGATCTAATAGCGTTCTGTTTTACAAGCCTCAGAACGTAGTCAATCAATCAATACTGATCTGCATTTAGGGCAGTCGCCCAGGTGGCAGATTCCCTATCTGTTGCTTTCCTAGCCTTTTCCTAAATGATTTCAAAGAAATTGGAAATTTATTGAACATCTCCCTTGGTAAGTTATTCCAATCCCTAACTCCCCTTCCTATAAATGAATATTTGCCCCAGTTTGTCCTCTTGAATTCCAACTTTATCTTCATATTGTGATCTTTCCTACTTTTATAAACGCCATTCAAACTTATTCGTCTACTAATGTCATTCCACGCCATCTCCCCGCTGACAGCTCGGAACATACCACATAGTCGAGCAGCTCTCCTTCTTTCTCTCAATTCTTCCCAACCCAAACACTGCAACATTTTTGTAACGCTACTCTTTTGTCGGAAATCACCCAGAACAAATCGAGCTGCTTTTCTTTGGATTTTTTCCAGTTCTTGAATCAGGTAATCCTGGTGAGGGTCCCATACACTGGAACCATACTCTAGTTGGGATCTTACCAGAGACTTATATGCACTCTCCTTTACATCCTTACTACAACCCCTAAACACCCTCATAACCATGCAGAGATCTGTACCCTTTATTTACAATCTCATTTATGTGATTACCCCAATGAAGATCTTTCCTTTTATTAACACCTAGATACTTACAATGATCCCCAAAAGGAACTTTCACCCCCATCAACGCAGTAATTAAAACTGAGAGGACTTTTCCTATTTGTGAAACTCACAACCTGACTTTTAACCCCGTTTATCAACATACCATTCCCTGCTGTCCATCTCACAACATTTTCGAGGTCAAGTTGCAGTTGCTCACAATCTTGTAACTTATTTATCACTCTATAGAGAATAACATCATCCGCAAAAAGCCTTACCTCCGATTCCACTCCTTTACCCATATCATTTATATATATAAGAAAACATAAAGGTCCAATAATACTGCCTTGAGGAATTCCCCTCTTAATTATTACAGGGTCAGATAAAGCTTTGCCTACTCTAATTCTCTGAGATCTATTTTCTAGAAATATAGCAATCCATTCAGTCACTCTTTTGTCTAGTCCAATTGCACTCATTTTTGCCAGTAGTCTCCCGTGGTCCACCCTATCAAATGCTTTAGACAGGTCAATCGCGATACAGTCCATTTGACCTCCAGAATCCAAGATATCTGCTATATCTTTCTGGAATCCTACAAGTTGAGCTTCAGTGGAATAACCCTTCCTAAAACCGAATTGCCTTCTATCGAACCAGTTTTTAATTTCATAAACATGTCTAATATAATCAGAAAGAATGCCTTCCCAAAGCTTACATACAATGCATGTCAAATTTACTGGCCTGTAATTTTCAGCTTTATGTCTATCACCCTTTCCTTTATACACCGGGGCTACAATAGCAACTCTCCATTCATCTGGTATAGCTCCTCCGACCAAACAATAATCAAATAAGTACTTCAGATATGGTACGATATCCCAACCCATTGTCTTTAGTATATCCCCAGAAATCTGATCAATTCCAGCCGCTTTTCTAGTTTTCAACTTTTGTATCTTATTGAAAATGTCATTTTTATCATATGTAAATTTTATTACTTCTTCGGCCTTAGTCTCCTCCTCTATCTCGACATTTACTTGTAACCAACAATCTTTACATACTGCTGACTGAATACTTCTGACTTTTGAAGATCCTCACATACACACTCCCCTTGTTCATTAATTATTCCTGGAAGGTCCTCTTGGAACCTGTTTCTGCCTTAAAATACCTATACATACCCTTCCATTTTTCACTAAAATTCGTATGACTGCCAATTATGCTTGCCATCATGTTATCCTTAGCTGCCTTCTTTGCTAGATTCAATTTTCTAGTAAGTTCCTTCAATTTCTCCTTACTTCCACAGCCATTTCTAACTCTATTTCTTTCCAGTCTGCACCTCCTTCTTAGTCTCTTTATTTCTCTATTATAATAAGGTGGGTCTTTACAATTCCTTACCACCCTTAATGGTACAAACCTGTTTTCGCATTTCTCAACAATTTCTTTAAACCCATCCCAGAGTCTGTTTACATTTTTATTTACCGTTTTCCACCGATCATAGCTACTTTTTAGAAACTGCCTCATGCCTGCTTTATCAGCCATATGGTACTGCCTAACAGTCCTACTTTTAAGACCTTCCTTTCTATCACATTTATTTTTAACTACCACAAAAACAGCTTCATGATCAAAAATACCATCTATTACTTCAGTTTCCCTATAGAGCTCATCTGGTTTTATCAGCACCACATCCAGGATATTTTTCCCTCTGGTTGGTTCCATCACTTTCTGAATCAGCTGTCCTTCCCATATTAACTTATTTGCCATTTGTTGGTCATGCTGCCTGTCGTTCACATTTCCTTCCCAATTGACATCTGGCAAATTCAGATCTCGCGCTACAATCACATTTCTTTCCATGTCGTTTCCCACATAGCTGACTATCCTATCAAATAATTCCGAATCCGCGTCAGTGCTACCCTTTTCCGATCTGTACACTCCAAATATATCAAGTTGCCTATTATCGTTAGAAATGAGCCTTACACCTAGAATTTCATGTGTCTCATCTTTAACTTTTTCGTAGCTTAGAAATTCTTCTTTCACCAGAATGAACACTCCCCCTCCCACCCTTCCTATCCTATCTCTACGATACACACTCCAGTGCCGTGAGAAAATTGCTGCATCCATTATATTATTTCTCAGCCATAATTCAACTCCTATTACAATATCTGGTAAATATATATATCTATTAAATTACTTAATTCTATTCCTTTCCTTACAATACTTCTACAGTTCAACACTAACAATTTTATGTCATCCCTACTTGATTTCCAGATCCCTGTTCCCTTATCACCGCTCCCTAGGCCATCCCGTTTCCCTGAATGTACCTCCCTATTACCCTTCCAAACAAATTTCCTAACTTATACGTACCACTGCGGTTTAAATGAAGGCCATCTGAGCGCAGATCCCTATCTCCTACCCACCCATTAGGATCTAGAAATTTCACTCCCAGTTTCCCACATACCACCTCCATAGTCTCATTTAAATCCCCAATCACCCTCCAGTCAGTATCCTTTCTACACAGTATTCCACTAATAACAATCTCCGCTTTCTTAAACTTCACCCGTGCTGCATTTACCAGATCCCACACATCTCCAACTATGTTGGTACTTATATCAGCTTGCCTTACATTGTTGGTACCAACGTGAAACACTACCACCTTCTCCTTCCCCTCCTCCCTCTCTTCTACTTTCCTCAACATCTGCCTCAACCTAATTCCTGGATAACACTCTACCCTGGTACCCTTTCCTCCACACACTTTCCCCACGTGTCTAACGATGGAATCCCCCATGACCAGAGCCTCAACTCTACCCACCTCATTTGATCCCGTCCCCTCCTGGTCAGACCTATCTTTCCTGATAGCTGCAGAAGCTACTTCCTCCTCCCTTTTCTCCTTCCCATGACCCTGTTCCACCTGTCTTTTCCTATCCTCTACTCTACATTTTCCTTTCCTACCTTTTCCCTTCCTCCTATCTGAATACCCATTTTTGTCAAGAAATGATTTCTTTCTTGCCATATTCACGGAGGCACAGCAGGAGATGCTGCAGAAATTTGGCTCGGATTGTATCTGCGTGGACAGCACTCATGGTTTGAATGCATATGGGTTCGAGATGGTTACGGTACTTGTTTTAGATGATCATAGGCAAGGGCTGCCGTGTGCCTTTTTTATAGGTAGCAAAATAGATTCTGCAACGCTCAGAGTATTTTTAGTTGCATAAAAGAGAGAACTGGAGTGATCAGTTGTAACGTGTTCATGTCGGACATGGCAGAATCGTTATATAATGCATGGCAAGAAGTTATGGGTGAATCCAATATGCGTTTGTTTTACACATGGCATGTCATTCGGGCGTGGAAAGGAAGTCTGACAAAAATTAAGGACACAGAAAAGCAAAAACTAACTTTCGAGAGATTGAGATCTCTTCTGCACGAGACAGATGAAGCCACATTTAACATTGGGATAGATGAAATTACACGTCAGTTATTGGAGGATGAGGAGACAAAGGATTTTGGCTTGTATTTCCAGCAGCGGTATGCAAGATGCTGTAAGGCGTGGGCATATTGTCACAGATTGAATTCCGGTATTAACACTAACATGCATTTAGAGGCAATGCATAGAACTCTGAAACACGTGTTATTGAAAGGACAACCAGTAAAACGACTAGTCAAAGCAATTCATGCTATAATTCAATTGGTTATAACTAAATTGTTTGACCGTCTGGTTGTTATAGAGAAAGGAAAAGTGACTGCAAAGTTAAGGGATCTTAGGGAGCGTCATAAGAAATCGTTACAATTGAGGTCCGATTTGGTATCGGAAAATGGAGACGGTGGTTGGGCTATTGCCTCGTCAAATGTTCCACAGTTATATTATACTGCGAGGCTTGTGCAACCAGACTGCAGTTGTTCCATTACATGTACTCACTGCAAGGCTTGCATACACAAATTTAGTTGCACTTGCATTGATGCAAGCATTAAGTGGAACATGTGCAAGCATATACACTTGTTATGTCGTATATCAGCACCTTCCGAATGTACCATTCAGTCTTGAGGAAATGCTAATATGGGCGAAGAACATATTGTTGCTGCCGAAAGAAATGCAATTTTAAATGAAGTTGGCAGTGGTGAATTAATAAGTAGGCCTGCAGTAGTCGATATTGCCAGATTAAGAGCAGACTTGACTCGGAAATTTAATAATGTTCTCCTTAAAGTTAATAATGTAGAGCAATACAACATCTGCAGTCAAAGTCTGAAACGGTTAGTTCCTCTTCCGAATGCTTCTGAACAGCATATTGCAACTTTACCACAGACAAAGAGCAATGTTAGTAAGAAAATTGAACTTCAGAGACGCTTTAAATGCACAAGGCAGAAATTTAAAGGTAAAAAAACTTCCAGGGCACCGACTATAGAGTGTTGGCTGGTGACCGGTGGCGAGTGGACGTGTGGCTATCGGCTCTAGCGTTCTTCTCAGTGTCTTACGCGAGTAGGATCAGTTTGGAGTGTGTCTTCTCTTGTGTTGTATCGGTTCTGCTTTGAGAGCGGTGAGAGGTTGTGAGTATCCTATTTGTTACATTCCCACCTCACTCCGGACCTCATGGCGGAGTCAAGTAGGGGTCTCGGTATGGAGGAGGAAGCCATTGAAGTGGATAACGGAGAATACTCGATAGAAAACACATTAGTGCTTCCTGCACCCAACAAACCTACTAGTAACAGTGCTCCATCTAACAATGTTGATTTATTTTCCAGTAAACCTGAAACACAGATATATGGTGATAAACATACGGGCCCCTTTGTGGTATTCGTGGAGGCACTGGATGCCAGTAAGAAATTGGGAAGCATACATCCCATGGCGTTAGGAAAACTTTTTTATGATAGAAAATTTGAGGTTGTTATACAAATAGCTAGGCGTGGTCGACAGCGGATACAGATTGAATTCCAGACTAGGCAAGAAGCTAATCAATTCCTCACCATTCCGGTCCTCAAAGAAAAACAGCTAAAAGCATTTATCCCTTCGGCCGCTTTGTATAAGAAAGGCGTGATTCGTGGTGTTGATAAGGATTTGTCAGTGGAAGAAATATGCAAGGTGGTTGAATCGACCGCCCCCATTGTGGAGACTCAGCGCATGAAACGCCGCTCTACTCAGGATGGGAAGGTTGTTTATATTCCCACAGGCACCATTAAACTAACGTTTCAAAGTCATACCCTACCCGCTTTCATTTCAATATATCGCGTGCGTACTCAGGTGGAACCATTTGTTTTTCAACCAATGATCTGCCGGCGCTGTCAAAGATACGGACACACCAGAAAAAATTGTGGGGCAAAAAACCAGCGCTGCGCCAATTGCGCCTATGAGCATGAATCCACCGAATGTCAGACCTCGACAAGACTTTGTCTCAACTGTTCAGGGGACCATTCAGTAGGATCGCTACAATGTCCGGAACACAAAAGACAACAGGAAATGAAAAAACCGCAAGCTTTGGAAGGAGTGACTTTTTCCTCAGATTCCTTTTTTTTTACGTCGGACAACAATAGATTCCGCCCACTTTTGTCCCTACAACACTTGCCACCCCTCCCGAGTGCTCCTCAGGTTATGCACCCTCCAATGCCTCGAAAACGTAAATTTCCGGCGGTAGTTTCCTCGCCCCCCCCCCCACACGGCACGATTGGTCGCCTGGCTACGATCTCCAAGGATATCGTTCAATCCTTCAACTTCCTCTCTCGGGCACAACATCCCCTTCCCCTATACCCTCAGTATCGGGAAAGAAAGTACCGGATCCTATCAGGCAGGTTGAGTCGGCTGGGACCTCTAAACAGGGGCTCTCCCGGGATTCGAATAAGTTAGCGGAAGCCATATCCATTATGTCTGACAAACTATCAGCGTATACAAGGGCAACCCCTAATCCTGACAACTGGCCCAAAATGTGCCGCACACTGCTGGAGGAATTACTGGCTCTCTTCAAACACTTAACTTCATCTGTTTCCCTCAATGAGAATTCTTCAATGGAACGCACATAGTATCATACCTAAACGACACGAACTACTTTTACTAATAGATTCTTATTTCCCGCACATCGTTTTCTTGAGTGAAACATGGTTGGCATCTAACAAACGTTTTGCTATACCCCATTATACATGTCTGCGTCATGACAATTTTGGTTATGGCGGAGGTTGTATTTTAGCTTCAAACACCTTACAATTTTCACCGGTAGTCTTACCATATAGCATACCCGGTACACAGGTTGTTGCGATAGTCGTGGAAAACATATATTTTATTTCTATATATTGTCCCCCAGGATCCAAGGTACATACGATAACTGGTCTACCTTTCTTTCGCAGCTCCCCCAACCCTTTATCATAGGGGGCGACTTCAGTGGGCACCACCAAAGTTGGGGATGCGAAGTTTCGTGCCCCAAATGCAATAAAATAGCTAAAATAGCGTCTTTACTCCATTTACGTATTTTGAATGACGGCACCCCTACTAGGGTGTCCGCCCCAATAACAAATAAGATTGCGGTTGATTTATCTCTCTGTACAAGTACTTTGGCATACCGCATGGATTGGGAGATCATACAGAACACGCACTCCAGTGACCATTTCCCTATCTTAATTGGATTGGCTGACAGCATGCCTGCTTCACTTCGTCCGGTCAAATTGAGTAGACGAATGCGCCATTTCAATACTTCCCACTTTCAACAGTTTCTAACCCACAAATTTTCGGATTTAAACGACCAGCAGATGTCTTATACCTTTTTTACAGATACTATTACTGAATATTTAAATCTCTTCCACCCGCTACAACCACATTTCCGGCCCAAGTCCATTGCTTGTGTACGATGGTGGGATGCGGATTGTGCAGATTTAATCTCGCGTCGGAAAACGGCACTGCGTTCCTTTCGACGTTTGGGCACACTACAATCGTTTTTATATTATAAAATACTTGTTGCGCAATCCACCAAGGTATTCAATGAGAAACGCCGCCTAGCTTGGAAAACTTTCATTGCCTCGCTCAATCGACAATCGCCGTCTAAAAAAATGTGGCGAGCAATTGCAGGACTATCAAACCGTTTCTTTACTACTCCATCTAAGACCCACTACAATATGGAGGCCTTGGAACAATTTTTCCATCAACTCACGCCGGATTTTGTGATCCCACAATTTAAATTCACTGTTCCCGGTGGTTTCAACCAATTTGCATCGCTCATGAACCCCATTGATAACCAAGAATTAAATTTGGTAATCCAATCATCACATAACTCGACACCAGGCCAGGATGAGATCTCATACTCCCTATTACAGCAACTTCCCCTGTCTGCTCGTCAGCATTTATTAACGATTTTCAATCATTGCCTCGAATTGGCTCGAACCCCTGACACCTGGAACGTATTTTACCTCGTACCTTTGTTGAAACCGGGTAGGAACCCTGTGCTACCTGACAGTTACAGGGAAATTTATCTGGGGCAATGCCTGAGAAAATTTTTCCAAAAAATCCTTCTGGAACGCCTTAAATGGTCTCCCGATTTTTACAATTTGTGGCCAAAATTTCAATTCACCTTCCTTCCAGAACGTTCTGCATCGAATGCTATTAACCTTTTGGTCACCGATATCTTTTTGGCACGATGTTGGAAGGAACCGCAGCTGGCCATTTTTTTCATATCCGTGGAGCTTATGATCATGTGGATCTTCACCTACTTGGCCAAAAATTACTCAACTATAAATTTCCTCCCCACTTCATTAACTTGCTATTGAACTTGCTGCTGCATCGATCACTTCAATTGAAACAATTTCCACAAATACCCGCACGTACTACTTCTACCGGGCTCCCTCAGGGGGATATTCTAAGTCCTATTTTATTTGCAATATATTCCATGTCCCTAGAAAAAATTATTACGCGCAGGGCCCGGATGATCCAATTTGCCGACGATCTGGTAATCTATTTCAGCCTTCCATCACTTGAGGACATTTATTCGGCATTAAATATTACCCTTCAAGAATTTGGTCAGTGGCATCTGGCGCATAATTTTAAAGTATCCTTAGATAAATGCCGTGCGGTGATTTTCTCCCGGGCTCGGCGTACGGATCGCCCATCAATCCGATTCCAAGGCGTCACGATTCCGATAGTCCCGTCTACAAAATATCTAGGTATTTACCTTGACCGAAAACTACTTTGGCACGCCCAGGTTAACTACCTGGTGGGCAAGTTACTGCCCATAAAAACACTATTTTTTGCATTACGACAGCGGCCTTGGGGAGCTGATCCCGCTACGTTACTTCTCTTATATCGTAATATTATTCGTTCCTCATTGGAGTATGGCTCGGGGTTTCTCGACATGGCGGCTAAGCAAAAACTTACCAAATTAGATTCGATTCAGGTCCAGTTTATTAAACTGTGTTTAGGAGTATTACCAGCATCAATAAACAATGCAACTCTAGTTGAGGCGGCGGAATTTCCATTGACATTGAGGAGAAAAATTATCACCACCAAGTTTCTGCTACGAAAGTTTTCTTGAAACTCTCACCCTTTGCTACCTAAAGTAGATTTACTAGTTCGATACTTTCAAGAGAAAGGTACTCCGCTACACCGTTACCCAGCGTTAGCATGGGCCTATCATCTATTTAGTTCTCTTCGTACGTCTATCTTGCGTAGCCCGTCCCCAGTGCATTACATTATCCCTTTCCAGGCTAACTATCACGTTCCTGATATGATATTGCCTACGTCTGGTAGTGACCCTATTGTTGGCCCGGCCTGGACACACAGTGCTAGAAAATATCTCCATCGGAGTCAGTCTACAGATGTTCATTCATTCGCTCTAATATGCTATACTGATGGTTCCAAAATTTCCCACCCTCCTGGGGTGGGGGCGGCTTTCTTCTCCCCGGATTTAAACATTTCTAAACAATTTGGCATTCCTCAGGATTCTTCTATATTTATGGCGGAAGCTTCCGCTATCCGTCAAGCTCTACTATACTTTAAATATTCCCCGCTAACTGCAGCAATTATTGCTTCTGACTTGAGTGTACTACGCGTCATACATAATCCCAGGTCTCGCTCACATTGGTACGTTCAAGATATTCGTAAAGTATGTTTCGATCTTCATCTACGAGACAAACGAGTTACCTTAATCTGGATTCCGGGTCATTGAAACATAGCGGGTAACGAATTGGCGGACCGCTTAGCTCAGGCAGCCGCGCACGGTCAGGGAGTGGTGTATCATTTGATGTTGCCGTTAATGGAATTTTGGAGTAGTTGTCTTTCACGCATGCGCCTGCTTTGGCAGACTGAATGGAGTGATCCCGCGTGTCGTATAGGTCGCCACTTGTATTCTATACTTCCGACTGTCCCGCGCTCTCCGTGGTTTCTGAAACACCCCTATACTAGACGTCAGATTACCACTATTATTCGTATGCGACTTAACCATATGTGTACGCCGGATTACTTATTTCGCATGAAATTGGTAGAGTCTAATCTATGCACTTGTCGTACGTCGGTGGCTACGATTAATCATATTTTATTTCAGTGTCCGTTATTAGAAGTCAGCAGGCGTAAATGGTTACAACCTTGTTTTCGAAAATAATTCGCGCTACCCACGAAATTGACGTGTTGGATCTTAGATCCCACTCCATCTTCGGTAGCTGCTTTATCCAATTTCCTTTTTGACAACAAAATATTCCTGTAGTTTATGTCCCTTCCCCTACTCCTTATGTGTTGACCCGGTTTTGTATGTGATTTGTAGAAGTCGCCAAGTATTGGTCGCTTTGGCGTGAAGCCTAGTGCCTTGGGTCCCTGTGTTTTGTTTTCCTGTGTGTAGGTTTTGTAGGCTTTTTTCTCTATTCAAACGTACCTTTAGCATTCAAGTTTCCGCATCCTCTATCTTTTAGCTTATTTTCAAGGTACGTGGCTAGGTATACCGCTCCCAAGCGAAGCCCATTAAATAACCTAGACAAGACAAGACAAGACACCGCCTATGCCAGAAGCAATAACTCTGCAGCGAGTACAATAGTCTCTCAAGGAAATGACTAGGACAATGGCCTAGATGTTAGGCCGCTTTAAACAACAAGCAGCAAGCATCCTCATTAATAAAGGAGAGAGACGATTTCTTCATTCTTCTTGTAAAATTTAGCTTTTAATGAATCCCACTGGAGGTAATCTCTGACTTAAAGGTCTGGAATGTGGGTTAGGTTATACTTATCCGTACCAAATTCTTTGAATTTGGGCACCGGCACCCGGTATTAATGCCGGGCAGGACCGTTATGTAGGGTATGGTTTAGGTATCCAAGCAGCTAACGGAGCTGTATATATCAATGAACATCTGACATCACGGAATAAATATCTCCACAAGATGGCCAGGGATCTACGGCAATATGGATATAAATATATTTGGACAAGGGACTGCAAAATCTACGTATGAAGGACTGAAAACCATCGATCAGTGCGAATTAGGAGCATTGATGATATTAGAAAGTTGCAGAGCGAAGACACAAGTGTAACGGCACAGCCAAGATATCATACCAACACTCGTTAATGGCAGTACCTAAGTGTTACACAAGATATTTCATTTTTCCATTAGGCTGTTTTGAAATTCAATACGATTCCATAAATAATTTTGTTTTACAGAACATCAGTTCATATACAGTTGCTTCTCACCTGGACGGAAACAGCTCTACTGGTCCGTTAAAATCTTACAGTGCGGTTAGGTGCTTGTACCTAAACAGCAGGAGTATCCGAAACAAACTTGAGGAAATAGAAATTCTGTTGCACATTATAGGTCAGGTAGATATATTTGTTGTGACAGAAACCTGGGTAAAAGGTGAGGAGGCGAAATACTATAATATACCTAATTATAGAAGCATCTTTTCACACAGAGACGGCAAAGCTGGAGGTGGTTTAGGTATTTACATTTCGCACTATTAGAAAGACAATGTGAAAATGAATTGTGAACTTGATCATAGCTTGATATGGGTTCAAATTTATAGCGATAAATTTAGTAGTAGTAAATATAAAAATATTGACTTAATTGCAGGATATAACCCAAATAGGAATAATGCCACACCATTTCTAGCATCCCTCGAAAATTTTCTAAGTAAAACAACTAACAATTTATGCCTATTTTTGGGTGACACGAATATTGATATCTTAACTAGTGACCAACTAAAAAGAAAATACATGAACCTGCTTTCCTGCTATGATTTCAAGCAATGCAATAATGTATATCCAACAGGAATATGTGATACCACAAGCACTTTAATAGATCATGTGTCTATAAATAATTCTGGAATATATTATTATTTATCAAATGTTGGTAGCTATATAAGTGACCATAATATATTAATATTTGATATTCTTTTGCCAAATTCTAAATTTCCATCACAATCACTTGAACTGAAAAGGCTGAAAGCAACTAATGTAGACCGAAAAGATGATAGACCTGAAAGTAGTAATATCACTGAACGTAACACAAAAGTCCTAAACAACACTACTAATAGGATTGCCATAATATATCATTCTTTATTGACCAACTACCGCTTAATACACAAAGACAGAAAGCACAAAGTCATCGAACACAAAGAACTGGTAGCTTACCATGGATATCTTCTAAACTGCTCAGCCTTATTAAGCGACGTGACATTTTACATGCGAAACTTAAAAATCCAACCCTAAAGAATAACATCAATCTCAATCAGGAATATCGCAGGTGTAGAAACAATGTAACAAATCTAAAAAGGAGCTTAAAAACAAATATTACTCTGAAAAATTTAGAATTCATAACAAGAACCCAAAGGAAACATGGAAAATAATCAATGAAATCATACATAACAGAAAAACAACAAAAGGCGATAATTGTACATCTCTAGAAATAGATAACAAGATAATTACAGACAGTCAGGAAATATGTGAATCATTAAATTTATATATTTCAAATATTGCTAAAACCCTGGCTTCAGCAATCCCTCCCCAGAGCACTGAAACACTTGGGGGTCATAGTTACTTGAACTCATTTTACCTATATCCAACTGATGAAACAAAAGTAAGATCTATAATATCAAATCTAAAAAAACAAGAGTAGTTGTGGGCAGGATGGTATAACTGCCAACTTTCTAAAAAAAATCCAGGATTCTTTAAGTGGGATGCTAACAGAGACCATTAACGAATCCTTGGTATCTGGTACATTACCTAGTGAGCTAAAAGTAGCTAAAGTAGTTCCTGTCTTCAAGGGTGGGGATGGGAGGAATCCTAGTAACTATAGGCCTATCTGCATTCTCTCCATAATCTCCAAAATATTACAAACTATTGTTAAAAAGAGACTTCTCACTTTTTTAAACAAAAATAATTTCTTTAACAATGCACAATATGGCTTTCGTGAGAATTCTAACACTGAAATAGCAACTGTAGATCTCATAAATCTGCTGCAAGAGTCAATAGATTCTAATAATTTTGCTGGTGGTTTGTTTATAGATCTAAAGAAGGCCCTTGATACAGTGGACCATGAAAGATTGTTGGCAAAATTAGAGAGAGCAGGAGTTCGTGGTGTTGCTTTGAAGTGGTTTGATAATTATCTGTCTGATAGAAAACAGTATGTAGTGCTGAATAACTGTAGGAGCTCAGCGTTCCACAGGGGTTGGTATTAGGGCCGATACTCTTTCTAGTCTACATCAACGACATTGCAACTTGCCGTTTGAAAGGACGTATTACTCTATATGACGACGACACAAACTTGTTCTATACTGGTTGCAATATAGACTCCATTGTTAAAGATATGCAGGAAGACCTCAATACCGTAAAATGGGATGAATGGGAACGGTTTTATAGTATTTTCTGTCGCTGTTTTCTTGGTTTAGATAATTTAATACATTTCTGCATGTGGCGGTGTTGATAATGTCAGATAGTTTCTTATGGTACATGAAACGAACTGATTGGTACAAAGAGTTACGTGATATTGACTGAAAAACTACTGTTCCCATTCACCCCAAATATGGGGTCAGTAGGAATAGATACTTAAGTGTCCCGTCTAAACCTATTCTCCTCATACTGGGGTTAAAAGGAACACTGAAAACCTTTAAAAAGTGTTATCTAATATCTGAAAAATGTATAAACAGTAAGAAATAATACAATAAGGTAATTATCAACCTAAAACATGCTCCAAGAGGTTACCATACGTGGAAATTTACATCGAATTTCAGGAGTCCACTTCTAATTCTTACTGTCCCAGGACTGAACCTTTTATCATTGAGTACAGAAGCAATGCAGTCATCAGTGATACCATTGTTTCCTTCAACATCGTCCACAGTTTCTTCTGCTGATGAACGGGGCACGCGATTTAGAATACGGTCTCTGTTCTGTTTTTCACATTCGTTGAGATAAAACATTTCGGTGACGATTAAGGAAACTGAGGGCTAAGTCATGACCTGGCATATTGTTTCTGAACCTCCTCACAGTGACTCCCATTCTATCAAGGTAAGCCCAAGGGTTTGACAACGGCATAGGTCCTACCTTTCCGAGGGCCCGGCTCAGACTGAATACTTTCGCCCTCCACTCGCGTGGGCGCGCTGTTGTTCATCACGTCACTCACCCTAAGCCCACGTGACGAATACGGCAGCTCCTATTGGTAGAAACATCTCCCGATTGCTATTGGTCGATCTGAGTTTGACAACTTGGACCACGTGGGACGACCACGTTTTTGACGTTTGTGACATTTTGCTTCACTTTGATTTGTATGCTATCTGTTATCTTCGTTTGCGTGTTTGAAGAAAAAGAACAAGATATTTGAGGTAAGCATCCTTACTGTTCTTGTTTTACTAATCTCCTGAGGCCAGAACATGAAAACATACCACACAAAGGCAAATAAATTTCGGATAATTTGAAACATAAGTGCGGCCAGTATCCAGTATTCGGGAGATAGTAGGTTCGAACCCCACTTTGCAGACTGAATGGAAAGAAAGAAAGAAAGAAAGAAAGAAAGAAGAGGAAATGAAAGAAAAAATAAGAGAAAAAAGAAAAAAATATATTTAATATAATATTTAACAGTGGAGGGGGGACGAGAACCTGGGGACCCTCCGCGCGCTAAACGATTTAAATCGCCCGCCCGGTAATTTTAGTTCAGCCCTGTATAAGCTAGCGGCGCTAGTGTGCAATTCCTGGCGATCTTCGTGCAGCCGTTGCGTACAGAAGTGAAAAATTACGTTGAGAGTCATCTCTTACTCATTCTCTTTGGGTAAGCCCGTTGCCTACGCTATAATAGAAGGCCTGGACAAGCCGACACAATTCTGGGCGAACGAAGTAGTTCAGGCAATGGCCGCTTGGATCGCGTTTATGTTCTGTTGTTCTCATGTTCTGTCTATATCCTTATATTGAAGATTCATACAATAACGCGAAATAATACATTTTTTTATCATTGTGTCTGGTGTGGATGAGATTTAAATATATAAAACAACTTAGAACACACTACACTTCATAGAGTTCTTTCATTTTGCACTTGTTTATCACAAAGGAGTAAAGAAATGGAAATAGGCCTAATTAGAAGTACTGACCCGATTTTTCGCTATTTCTATCATTTCAACACTTTTCTGCTCAGAGGCTTGCTCTTGAATTTGTTTAATAAATTATAAATCATAGTTATATGGTTCATGTTTGTGGGTTACTGTTGTCACGTCCTCGTTCGTGAACCATGGGCAACGGCTGAGTGGCCTAGTAAGTGGTCCTGAGAGTCGGGATACCAGTTGCTATGGAATGGGAGTGGGCATCTCGGACATATTCTGAGTCGTGGTCATCCTTGTGCTCAGGCGGCTAGGACTATACAATTCACCGGTGGTCCATAACCCGTTAGAGGAGAGATCCTCACTTGGACTATGTGCAAGTAGGGCAGCATCCTGCTTCATGAATTTACCGAGCTCAGAACACTTTAAGCAAGCCTCGGACCTATGGGAGTAATGGAGTCCCACTCCCATTTGACAGGCGAGGGACTCCTTGGAACCAACTTGGCGAACGAAATGGAATTCGATGGGGAGCTATCAATATTAATGGGGCTTATGGAAGAAAGAAGGTAGAACTGGCTGAGTCAGCAATGAGGATGCATCTGGATGTGCTAGAAGTAAGTGATATTCGGGTAAGGGGAGATAATGAGGAAGAGATAGGAGATTATAAAGTGTACTTGACGGGTGTTAGAAAGGGAAGGGCAGAGTCTGGGGTGGGGCTCTTTATCAGGAATACCATTGCACGCAACATAGTTATTGTTAGGCACGTAAATGAGCGAATGATGTGGGTAGATTTGTCAGTGGGAGGAATTAGGACAAGAATTGTGTCCGTGTATTCACCATGTGAGGGTGCAGATGAGGATGAAGTTGACAAGTTTTATGAAGCATTGAGTGACATCGTGGTCAGGGTCAACAGCAAGGATAGAATAGTGCTAATGGGCGATTTCAATGCGAGAGTTGGGAATAGAACTGAAGGATACGAAAGGGTGATTGGTAAATGTGGGCAAGATATGGAAGTTAATGGGAATGGGAAGTGTTTGCTGGACTTCTGTGCTAGTATGGGTTTAGCTGTTACGAATACATTCTTCAAGCATAAGGCTATTCACCGCTACACATGCGAGGCTAGCGGTACCAGATCCATAATAGACTATATCTTAACCGACTTCGAATTCAGGAAATCTGTTAGGAATGTACGTGTTTTTCGCGGATTTTTCGATGATACAGACCACTATCTGATCTGTAGTGAACTAAGTATCTCTAGGCCTAGGGTAGAGAAAGTGAAATCTGTCTGCAAACGAGTAAGGGTAGAAAATCTCCAGGACGAGGAAATTAGACAGAAGTACATGGATATGATTAGTGAGAAGTTTCGAACAGTAGACAGTAAGCAGATTCAGGATATAGAAAGAGAATGGGTGGCATACAGGGATGCTGTAGTAGAAACAGCAAAGGAATGCCTAGGAACAACTGTGTGTAAAGATGGGAAAAGGCGAACATCTTGGTGGAATGATGAAGTAAGAGCAGCCTGTAAACGTAAAAAGAAGGCTTATCAGAAATGGCTCCAAACAAGGGCCGAGGCAGACAGGGATTTGTACGTAGATGAAAGAAACAGGGCGAAACAAATAGTTGTTGAATCCGAAAAGAAGTCATGGGAAGATTTTGGTAATAACCTGGAAAGTCTAGGTCAAGCAGCAGGAAAACCTTTCTGGACAGTAATAAAGAAAGGAAGGGAGGGAAAAAGAAAATGAACAGTGTTTTGAGTAATTCAGGTGAACTCATAATAGATCCCAGGGAATCACTGGAGAGGTGGAGGGAATATTTTGAACATCTTCTCAATGTAAAAGGAAATCATCATGGTGGTGTTGCAAGCAGCCAAGCTCATGGGGAGGAGGAAAATGATGTTGGTGAAATAATGTTTGAGGAAGTAGAAAGGATAGTAAATAAACTCCATTGTCATAAGGCAGCAGGAATAGATGAAATTAGACCTGAAATGGTGAAGTATAGTGGGAAGGCAGGGATGAAATGGCTTCATGGAGTAGTAAAATTAGCGTGGAGTGCTGGTAAGGTACCTTCAGATAAAAGCAGTAATTGCACCTATCTATAAGCAAGGGAACAGGAAGCATTGCAACAACTATCGAGGTATGTCACTGATTAGTATACCAGGCAAAGTATCCACTGGCATCTTGGAAGGGAGGGTGCGATCAGTGGTTGAAAGGAAGTTGGATGAAAATCAGTGTGGTTTCAGACCACAGAGAGGCTGTCAGGATCAGATTTTCAGTATGTGCCAGGTAATTAAAAAATGCTACGAGAGGAATAGGCAGTTGTGTTTATGTTTCGTAGATCTAGAGAAAGCATATGACAGGGTACCGAGGGAAAAGATGTTCACCATACTGGGGGACTATGGAATTAAAGGTAGATTATTAAAATCAATCAAAGGCATTTATGTTGGCAATTGGGCTTCAGTGAGAATTGATGGTGGAATGAGTTCTTGGTTCAGGGTACTTACAGGGGTTAGACAAGGCTGCAATCTTTCACCTTTGCTGTTCGTAGTTTACATGGATCATCTGCCGAAAAGTATAAAATGGCAGGGAGGGATTCAGTTAGGTGGAAATGTAGTAAGCAGTTTGGCCTATGCTGACGACTTGGTCTTAATGGCAGACTGTGCCGAAAGCCTGCTGTCTAATATCTTGGAACTTGAAAATAGGTGCAATGAGTATGGTATGAAAATTAGCCTCTCGAAGACTAAATTGATGTCAGTAGGCAAGAAATTCAACAAAATTGAATGTCAGATTGGTGATACAAAGCTGGAACAGGTCGATAATTTCAAGTATTTAGGTTGTGTGTTCTCCCAGGATGGTAATATAGTAAGTGAGATTGAATCAAGGTGTAGTAAAGCTAATGCAGTGAGCTCGCAGTTGCGATCAGCAGTATTCTGTAAGAAGGAAGTCAGCTCCCACACGAAACTATCTTTACATCGGTCTGTTTTCAGACCAACTTTGCTTTACGGGTGCGAAAGGTGGGTGGACTCAGGATATATTATTCATAAGTTAGAAGTAGCAGACATGAAAGTAGCAAGAATGATTGCTGGTACAAACAGGTGGGAACAATGGCAGGATGGTACTCGGAATGAGGAAATAAAGGCTAATTTAGGAATGAACTCGATGGATGTAGCTGTACGCATAAACCGGCTTCGGTGGTGGGGTCATGTGAGGCGAATGGAGGAGGATAGGTTACCTAGGAGAATAATGGACTCTGTTATGGAGGGTAAGAGAAGTAGAGGGAGACCAAGACGACGATGGTTAGACTCGGTTTCTAACGATTTAAAGATAAGAGGTATAGAACTAAATGAGGCCACAACACTAGTTGCAAATCGAGGATTGTGGCGACGTTTTGTAAATTCTCAGAGGCTTGCAGACTGAACGTTGAAAAGCGTAACAGTCTATAATGATAATGTATGTATGTATGTATGTATGTATGTATGTATCATAGTCATTAGTCACTTTCTTTGCATTATTATCGAAAACAGGCCTGAAAAATGTTGTAAGTATAACGTATGTGATGTGTGCTTGATCACAGTCTGTGACGTACCCACTTGGCCCACAGATGTATGACAAAATTATAACGTGGCGGGTCACTTTAATATTAAAATAAATAAATGATATGTCATTGTTTCTCCATAAACAGTATCCCAAGGGCGCCAGTCTTCAAGCTTACGGCTTGAAAACAAAAGTAGATAATTAATAATAATAATAATAATAATAATAATAATAATAATAATAATAATAATAATAATAATACGTAATGAGACTCAAAAACTCCCAGGGGTGAGGTGAACGGAACACAAACCATTAAGTACACTAACTTGGAATTTAAGGATCATTAATAATCATTTCATGAAATACAAATTAAAACAGCTATTTATTAAGATGAAAAACGTGACGTAACGGCATTTTAACAAGATCTGAACTTACGGAAGCAAAAGAAAAATTGAATGAAATTAATTTGAAAAATGAACTGTTGCGCGAAGACTTGCAGTAACTTATGCCATAAGCTCACCATATGTAGACTCTATTGTCTTGAAGCTGATGATGTGTGGATCTCGTACCGGCTGCCTTCTCTGTTGTTGGATTCCAGTCCTACTTCTACATTTCCTGTTCTTAACACTTCCTACTGTACTCCTTACATAAAGTCGTAATGAGTCCTAATTTTAAATGCAAAACCACCATGGGTTATGTTCATGGAGAGAATACACTTGTATTCTTCCGTATTACGGAACAGTAGCGTAGCTAAATTCATAATAAAGGCTCTCTTCCCCTATACTAGTGAAAACCGGTCTCCCGTTGACTACCTCTCGTCATTGAGATAACAAGTTCCAATGAGAGTAACTTTTGAGTAGTATATACTCAGATGTGAAGTGAACTAAGTTAAAATCTTCTCCGATGTGCAGACGTAGAATCGTAGTAAGAGTGTCTTCCAAGAGTGAGAATCAGAATCAGAATGTCCGAATACAAGTGACAATCTGCTCACGAGTAAGAATAAGAGTATGAATGTCCTCTCCAGCTCTTGTCGGTGGTATATATCGGTTCAAAAGTCTCCTTCCATCAGCCATATCACATGGTCCAGTAAGATTCGAGGTCTCATCCCTTCTCCTATGTATTGCTGTGAATCCATCACGTTGCTTCATTACGTTCATTCACATAGGCTGAACTTTCCCGCTGAAATAAAGCGTCCCGAAGTGGAGTTTGAAAAGTGGGTGTTAATAATGTATCAATTGTCTCTTCATGAGGTAGAGAGGGTACGGTCTCTCGTAACCTAGATGACGTACTTTTCCTGGAATTGGGCTGAAATTAGCCTGCTGACTCTGGTCACCTCACAACGGCTATTGGAAAATTTACTGCAAGTTGTATATATGCATGATGTTGAAATACTTTACCCAATAATTTGTTCGTTCAGAATGCGTTATAGCCGCGATACAAAGAAATGAAATGATGATGGAAATGGATGATAAAAACCCTATATATATATACATATTAATTTAAACATGACTTATCAGTGATTAAATATACACATCTTATCAATTAATTACATAGTTCAATAATTAAAAACATGCAGTGATGTCCCAAACATCACAAGTCGTGGCACTGAAACGTCTCTTTAAACTTTGGAGTGGTAAGGATTTTCAGCTTTCGGACAAGTTTACATTTTCCGAGATATCCTAACGCCCGCGTTGTAAATATTAATACATTTTAAGAAGAAGAATTTGCATCGGCACTTTGTCGGGGAGGCAGAATTCCCCTCACAATACGTACACCGTAATCTGATTCGAAAAAGTGCAAGCTACATATTCTGGAGTTATCATTAGGAGCCGGAAGAGATTCATTTCTGCTGCCCTGTCCAGAAATAACAAGCCTGCATTTCTCCCGTAAACTCGGATCTTTAGGAAAAAGATGAAAATTAATATTTGTGTATATTTCTTCGCTGTGTCAGATGTGTAGGCACGCAACAATGAACCATCTTAATAATGTTAATAAAAATAATGTTATTGGTTTTACGTTCCACCAACTACTTTTTCGGTTTTCGGAGACGCCGAGGTGCCGGAATTTTGTCCCGCAGGAGTTCTTTTACGTGCCAGTAAATCTACCGACATGAGGCTGACGTATTTGAGCACCTTCAAATACCACCGGACTGAGCCATGATCGAACCTGCCACGTTGGGGTCGGAAGACCAGCGCCTCAACCGTCTGAGCCACTCAGCCCGGCAATAAACCATCTTAACCTACAGAATGGAAAGAGAAACTTGACGGCAATTGGCCCCAGGGGTTCTGAAATTTTGAGCGTGGGTTGGCAACCACGGGGCCCTTAGCTGAGTCCTGCCATTTCTTCCACTTACTTTGCCAGGCTCCTCATTTTCATCTATCCTATCCGACCTTCCTTGGTCAACTCTAGTTCTTTGTTGACCCCGACGCTATTAGGTTTCCGAGTGCTAGGGAGTCTTCTATTTTCACGCCCTTCCTGGCCCCTGTCTTCCTTTGGCCGATACTTTCATTTTTCGAAGTGTCGGACCCCTTCCAGTTTTTCTCTCTGATTAGTATTATATAGAGGATGGTTGCCTAGTTGTACTTCCTCTTAAAACAATAATTACCACCACCACCTTGACGGTAATTTGGAAACACATAACTAAACAAATGTTAAATGCATCTCAACAGCCATCCATATATTGCAAACCGTGAGACCAAATAAATTAAAAAACGGCAAAACTCTTCATATTTCATGTTAGATAAGGCCTTACATTATAAAATAAAGTTTAATATATTATTTCTTCTCATAAAACATGTTGCTGTAACACACGTCATCGTAGAATTCACGCCAAACAACAGATCATAAACGCGAACCTAGCGGTTTAAAAGAGAAAAACTATTACCCCGCTTTTAATGCAAGAAATTGGCTTTCTGTCCAGGCCTTCTAGTATCCAGTAGGCTTTGGTAAGCCTTAACAATACATCGGAGGTCTTTTTTTTTTTTTTTTTTTAAAGCAAGTAGGTGGGATTTGCCCCTCTACTCATCTGTTTCCGTGGGATACCGATGAGACGGAAAAATCACTGTTACTTGCACTGGGGGGGGGGGGGGGAACTGATCTGTTTTAGGGGAGTTTAAGCCCCTAAATCAGTAATGAAAACCCCCAACATCGCTATACATTGTTATAAAATAAGCGCAAGGTGGGAGGGGATACCAATGCCTTCTCAACAAAAGGGCGTTTTCAGGGCAGTTTTCTAGTAATTAGTGTTGGTTAGAAAATTTGGAATAGGCCGAAATTTATTGTGGATTATAAAGGAGCCAAGGGCCTCTGAATTTGAACCGGGTGTTCGGCTTCTTGGTCTTTATAACCCGTTTCAACAAAGAGATTCCTGGATCATTTGACTGGGTGGAGAGAATTCTAGACTTGGCCATCCTAGTAATTTTGTTAATTTGGAAACGGATTGTGGAAATACGCAAGTCTTGCCTGATCTTTTTATTCGAAATGTACCAGGGAGGCTTGATCATTCTTCTAAGGGTTTTATTCTGGAAGGTTTGCAGCCTGCGTACATGAGTTTTTGCAATGTAGCCCCAGGCCTCACAGCCGTACAGGAGGATGGGTCTCACACATGCTAAATAAATATTTCTCTTTATGGTGGGAGAGATATATTTATTTTGAAGCAGTGGCTTGAGACAGGCCACCCTCGCTGAAGCTCGCTCTAGGGCCTGGTTCACATTGTTGCGCCATGTTAATTTACGATCAAGACATAGTCCAAGATATTTGACAACACGGGCCCAGGGTAGGACCGTATTGCCAATTCTAAGATGGTCAAGTCTAGGTATTCTCCAAGTAAAAGGAATGGCCTGAGTTTTGTCTGCATTAATTTTGACTTTATTAATTTTGCACCAGTCCCTAAAACGATTTATCCAGGACTGCAGTAGCCGAATGGCATCGCATCTCCGTCGTTTCGTAGTGTAGACGGCTATGTCATCAGCATACTGCTGTATCTCTACTCCCGGAATTATCGGTAGATCGTTCACATATAGGTCGTACAGTGTGGGGGATAGCGTTCCACCCTGTGGTACTCCGGCTTTTAGAGACCGAGGGGTGGATTTCTCACCGTCACATGCGACATAGAATTTTCTATTATAGAGGTAGGAGTGGATAATTTTGACTAGGTAAGGGGGAACGTGATATTTATCCAGAAGTTTAGATATTAAGTTGTCATGCCACACTGTATCAAAGGCTTTTTCAATGTCAAAAAATACCGCGGGTACTGTACGGCGTAAATTGAACGACCTAGTAGCATACTGAGTAAGGCGGAGCGCCGCAAGAGGGGCACTCCGCCTCGACCGGAATCCGAATTGCTCCGGTCTCATTATGCCCTGCAGACGAAGATGTCCATTGCGTCTTTTGAGAATAAGTCTCTCAAAGATTTTAGATAAGTGCGATAACAAGCTTATAGGGCGATAATTTTGTGGGAACAATCTGTCCTTTCCAGGCTCAGGAAGAACAACTATTTTAGCTGTTTTCCAGAGCTTAGGAAAGTATCCCGTAGTAAGGCAGGCCGAAAAAATGGACGCTAAAAACAATACTGCTTTATAAGGCAGGAATTTAATTTCTTTGTTGGAAAGCTTGTCATCGCCAGGAGACTTATTCTCATTTAGGTCCTTGATGATTTTGCGGACCTCTGCAGGAGTTACTTTCTCTATGTCATTGTCAGGAGTCCATTGTCTTATGAAAGTTGAGACCTTTCTTTGTGCGGCACGGGTCCGTAGTTCGTCAGCGTCATCGTTAATATTGTCATGTGCCACACATTGATTCTCAATAGAATCTGCAAAGGCCTCAGCTTTTTCATAAGGGGAGAATACCAGGCCCCTAGTGCCGTGAATAGCTCGGCTAGGTTCCCGGGTTCGAGTCAGACAGCGGGTGGTTCTCCAGAAATTGCGGTCTGATTCGTGTTCTGTAAGGGAGCGACAAAATTCTTCCCATTTTTCAATCTTACGTTCCAGCAGTCTTTTGCGGACTTCCCGGGCCAGTTCGTAGTATTCAGCCCGGTCAGCAGGGTCGCGGTACAATTGCCATCTTTTTCTATATCTGTTTTTAATATAGATTAGGTCTTTAATAATATCTGGTGTACTATTATCATCAGGGCCAGTCATATTCCCGCCCTGTCGGGCGGGAGTATGAATGCCATTGTTGTGTACGCCATTGTTGCGTGTTTGGGCCGAAATGGAATTTTGTGTAGCTTTCGAAGCATATTTACGAGCATTCCCCATATTATTATATAGATGTTGAATAGCCCGGTCAATATCCTCCCTGCTACGTGGTTCAAAAGGTTGTAGATTTTTATTAACGTGCCACCTGAACTTATTATAATCAATTGGAATGTGGTTAACAATGGGAGATGGCGCATGTAGGTGGGACCAAGCAAGATTGAAAAGAATGGGATTATGGTCTCTGAATTTAGCACATTAGGTACTGTAAATGTAATATACAGAGAGAAGTATTTCGAAATAGCAATATCAATAACATCAGGGCGACCGCGGGCCGGATAAATAGTGGGCTCCGTCGGTCCATGAACTTTTATATTACTGTCCCTTACATGACGTTGTAGTATTCTCCCCTTAGGATTAGTCACCCATGAATTCCAGTCCGGGTGCTTGGAATTGATGTCACCACAGATGATAGATGGAACGTGCTCATTGTTATTAAGTATATTGTCAATTTCCAGGGTATGAAGGGGGGCGTTAGGAGATAGATAGGCGGCTATTAAACGATAATGAAAGTTACCATGTTGTAATTCAATTCCTAGGGATTCAATTACACCCTGAGGGAGGGGGTCGATGAGGTGGTGAGTAAGGCTAGATTTAATCAGCACCGCCACGCCCCCAGCCTCAGTGTGGAGTCGGTCTTTACGATACATTGTAAAAATTTTAATTTTGAAAGTATGAGGAGATTTGAGCCACGTTTCACCTAGCAACATGATGTCAATATTGTAATCAGAAATAAACGACTCAAGTTCGTATTTCTGATTAACAACACTCTGACAGTTCCAAGCACAGACTGTCAAGTCCATTGTCAGAACAATTCAAGAGTCTAAAGTTCTGAGAAGTACTGCAATGCAGCACCTATCAGAACAGTGATCTTATCGAATGTGTTCTGGCACTGTTTCAGTTTCGTAGTGGTATCACGCAATATAGGCATTAATTTTGAGAAATTAACTTGCCTGCAGAGATCTAATATTTCCTTAAGGCCTGATAAGTCAGACCCCAAGGAGGACGAAGAGGGGGTGGGTTCTGTGGTGGGGGGGGGGGTACCGCCAGTTACTGCGTTAGCAAAGGTAATGTTCGGATCTATTTCCTTTGCTAAAAGAGCACGTTTTTTCTGAGCTCTCTCGTACTCTCTAAGCATTTTTGCCTCCATGATATTCTTAAATAAGGCGCAACCTCTCCAGGAGGCTGGATGTTCGCCAGAGCAGTTGGCACATTTAGCCTTGGCTTCTGGTTTCAGAGGGCATGCAGCTGCGTTGTGATTTTCACCACATTTGACGCATCTTAGACGCATATGACAATAATTGGCGGTATGACCCCACCGCTGGCACTTAAAGCATTGAGAGGGACCTTCTCTCCCCTGGTATGCCTCAATGGTAACCCTCGTACCACACAGATATCTCAGGGAGTAAATAGTCTCAGAAAATTTCGTTTTGGGGAGGGTTACGCTCATGACGCTCAGAGGAATTTGCTTATTAGAGCTGGGGTCTTTCCTTGTGAACTGATAGATATCACGGGGCTCGTAGCTGAGCGCCATGAGCTCCTCTCGCACCCAGTCAACACCAACTGTTGGAACAATATTCCGGATGATTACTTTGAGTAATCTATTGCTAGGTAACTGATGCGTGAAATATTGACTGTTAGCATCCTTGAAATATTGCTTCATCAGGTGGTAGTCATCTTCATTTTCTACATGATACTTGATGGGATCTCTTTGATTAACTACTTTAATTTCCCCAGTGCATTTACTACGTAGGTAATTAAAGTGTTGCTGAAAGTTAGATTTATCAAAAACAACTATCGGGGGAACAGTGATTTTTTTCTGAGGGACTACCTCCATATTCTCACTTACAACATCACCAGGGTTCGAGCCCTCTTGGGTCCCAGTCTGAGAGGCGTCAGGCTGGGACTGCGAGGAAGTGCTCTGTTCAGTTACATTACTGGTATTTGACTGAACAATAGGAATCAAAGAAGCACTATCAGAGTTACCACTGGTGGGAAGATCAGAAAGCACCTGAAAGCTATTAGCCAAGGGCACGGGAGCAGCTATGTTCCTGGTTTTCAGCTGCTTGAAACGTTTACGTTCTATCTCCGCGACCTTGCGCTTAGCTTTCGCAAACATCTGGAAAGCAGGAGCACTTGGAGAGGAAGAGGATATATTGTGTGACTTACACGTCATGTCGATGACGGCTTGGAGCAGGCTGGGATCGACATTAGGAAGCACATGTATCCTGGACTCGGGAGCGGAAGCAGGCCATTGATGGAGGGATGACGTAGAAGAAGAAGCGCTAGAAGGTAGAGATCCAAGAGGGACCCCGCCTCCCGGCGGGGCAGTCGCCATTAGTGGAAAGGCTCAGGCAGAGGAACTCAGGAACACAGAAGGAAGAAGGCACACGAACGACGGACAACAATGCACTACTCCCCACGCAAACACCAAAAACCACGGAGCTACCAGACAAGGACAACCGTACACGTCAAAGATAAGGCAGGGAAAATGACATCGGAGGCCATTATGCATCAAAAGGTTAACCAGAGGAGAACACGTCACCAGCTGACCAACCAAATGCTTTTCTGTACTCATCAAGGGTTTGACAGCGGCATAAATCCTACCCTTCCGAGGGCCCAGCTCAGACTGAATACTTTCGCCCTCCACACGTGTGGGCGCGCTGTTGTACATCACGTCACTCACCCTAAGCCCACGTGACGAATATGGCAGCTCCTATTGGTAGAAACATCTCCCGATTGCTATTAGTCGATTTGAGTTTGACAACTTAGACCACGTGGGACGACCACGTTTTTGACGTTTGTGACATTTTGCTTCACTTTGATTTGTATGCTATCTGTTATCTTCGTTTGTGTGTTTGAAGAAAAAGTACAAGATATTTGAGGTAAGCATCCTTACTGTTCTTGTTTTACTAATCTCCTGAGGCCAGAACATGAAAACATACCACACCAAGGCAAATGAATTTCGGATAATTTGAAACATAAGTGCGGCCAGTATCCAGTAGTCGGGAGATAGTAGGTTCGAACCCCACTGTCGGCAGATGCTGTCCACGGCAGCCCTGGTTTTCCGTGGTTTCCTCATTTTCACACCAGGCAAATGCTGGGGGTGTACCTTAATTAAGGCCACGGCCGCTTCCTTCCCAGTCCTAGCCCTTTCCTGTCCCATCGTCGCCATATCTGTGTCGGTGCAACGCAAAGCCAATAGCAAAAAAAAAAAAATAATAATAAAAAAATTGAAACATAATCACCTAGGCCTAAATTTTCTGTTTATTTTATCTTATTGTTTGAATAATTTTTGCGGATATTCCATTCTATTTTTAAATAAAATCCTATTAAAAGGATACTAGGCCGCAGGAGGTTAAGTAAGTTAATAAGTTAATGATTGATAGTTGCTATTATTTTTGGCTGTCACCTTTTTATTACCTTTTTGCATGGTGGCTGATATGATAGTTACATAAGCCTACTTGAAACAGACACCTTAAAATTCAGTTGATGTAATGTTTTATTAGGCCTATGTCTGATAGGCCACTATCGTTTTTATAGAATTGATATTAGCAGTAAAAATATAAACTGATTACAGTGTCCTTAATTATTTTCTTCTATTTCTTTTCATGTCTCAGACCATGCACGAAAAAAAAAAGTGTCAGATCTGTGGAATTTACACAGATAGCGAAGAAGGCCGGCAACAGGGAATCTTATTTCATCATTTCCCTGTTGCTAGACCTAACATTTGCAGAGAGTGGTTGGACGTTGTGGGGGTCGAACGGTTGCGGCAGCTTCCTCCGAAGCAGCTGAGGAACCGCACTGTGTGCTCGAGGCACTTTCGTCACTCCAGCTATCCAGGACTCCTATCAAGGATGCTGTATAAAGATGCTGTCCACATGTCCACAGCAACCGAGTGGGAGGCCTAAGTCCAGTGTTACATGATTTGGAAGGAGCAATAGAACACTAGAAGTTCAAAGTACTCTGTTATAACTTGTTTGTGATCATAACATTCAAATAGTTCAATTGTGCAGTTAATATTTACCTGTCTGATATTATCGTTAATGCCCTGAGGGGAACGAATTGAAATTTATATTCGTATTGAAGTTTTACGTAGTATTCCCCGCCCGGCTACTCATTCTTGCCACCCGCCTGACAAACATTTCTGGGGAGAACACTGGTGCTAATGTTATTAATGTTAATTTTACATTCAAATTAAACAATTTCAGTTTATGAATGCTAATGATTGTTTAGCAATATATTTATTTTTGTATTACAAAACACCCAACATGTAGGCTGTGCAGCGTGGTCATGTATTTATGAAATTGCTCTTGGGCAGTGGTGGGTTCGAACCCCATTCCATCGTTGCCATGAATCGGTGATATATGAGCCTCATAGGCAAAAAAAAATGAGATCATTATGAAGCCCAGAACATCATTATAATTGTTCATAAAGGTGGAAAAGAAGTATGTTCAGTTCATGTTCAGTGTTGTAATTCAAAATATGCCATACATCTGCATGTTTCAGACTCCCATTTGTCTTAATTGCATTAATGACTTTTACAAATTCCTGCCCTACAGTTGTTATATAATCAAACACTTTATTTAAACTTCATGGGACATGTATTATTATCATTAATATTAGTATTACTATTAATATTATTATAGGGAGATTAAGTACAGCATGAAGCATATCTGCTAAATGGGAAGTGAAAAACTGTAATGTGGAGTTATTTTCAAGAGCAATGAACCTTTCAAACATGTGGTTTACTGTACTCATAGTCTGTTCCTTTATATGAGATCATCATTTGTGTATAATTGTATGATAATAATCAAATACTGAAGTGGAAGTGTCGTGTGATATTGTGTGAATGATTTGTGTAAAGAAGTCATAGTTTTGGTTAAGCATCCATTTCTACCAAAGGAGGTTTCACTAAAAATCTTGTATTTTGGAGAAAATTTCTCATCAGAACACAGGGAATATATTATATTCTCACCTCTCTTATTTGCAGTTTGTATGCACAACCTCCTATACAAAAGCATGTACTGGTATGTATGCAATGTCCAAGTAACTAAATTAATATTTGTGAATTTTGTGATGTTGGTAGCCCATTCATTTGATGTGATGGTAACAGTTGTACAAACTTTTCTTATCATAGTACTAGGCGAGTTGGCTGTGCGGTTAGGAGCGCACAGCTGCGAGCTCGCACCCGGGAGATAGTGGGTTCGAACCCCACTGTCGGCAGCCCTGAAAATTGTTTTCTGTTGTTTCCCATTTTCACACCAGGCAAATGCTGGGGCTGTACCTTAATTAAGGCCACGCCTGCTTTTTCCCATTCCTAGGCCTTTCCTGTCCCATCATCGCCATAAGACCTATCTGTGTCGGTGCAACGTAAAGCAACTAGCCTTATCATAGTTGTCCCCCTGTAGGTAGGGGCATTAGAATAACAGCCACGGCATTCTCTGCCTGCTGTAAGAGACGACTAAAAGGGGTCCCATGTGGGCTCTGCACTTGGGAGCTTGGGTAGGTGACCACGGAGCCCTTAATTGAATTTTGGCATTGCTTCCGCTTACTTGTGCCAGGCTCCCCACTTTCATCTATCCTATCTGATCTACCTCGATCACCACCTGTTCTTTTCTGCCCCCGATTGTATTACGTATAGAGGCCCAGGGAGTCTTATTTTCAAGCCCTCCATGGTCCTGCTCTTCCTTAGCTGATACAATCATTTTTCCTAGTGTCAGCCCCTTCCATTTCTTCTCTCCGATTACTAATATATATATAGGGGATGGTTGCCTAGTTGTACTTTCTCTTAAAACAATGACCTAGATGTTAGGCCCTTTTAATCAACAAGCATCATCATCATCTTAAGCAAGGAGATTTGTGGTGAGGGCGAGATGTTTGGTGGCCATGACATATACTAGAAAATATCCTATCATTCGCCTTACTGCAGGCGAAAGGAAAACCATTCTCAGGACAGCCAGTGGTAGGGGAACAGCCCGTTTCTGTGTCCCAAATGCAGAGGTGTAGAAATACTGTGGAACCATAGCCACCCCTCCTCTGCTTGGTTGGCTGGTTGGAGTGCATGCTGTCAGACCACAGATCAGCCTACTCTGCAACCACCAACATAGATTTCTGCCTTTGATATACAGTAGGTACAAATGGCACTGTCTGAAGTGAGTTTCCACTGTCTTCAACTGGCATTTCATCTAGGTCACAGCAAAGTCCCTTGCACACCGTAATGTTGTGGAAGTAGCAGCATATTGTTCATAATACTGTACTAAATTAGCAAACAAGTCCTTGGACATAGGTCTTAATAGGTGGAGCTATGTTGTGACTTGGCATGGGAATGTTTTATGCTGGATCAGCTGCCATGTTATTGTACGTAGATCCTGATGCTACATATTTCTGTCAATTTCTTGGAATTCCTCTCCTGCGGATGGACTGAAAGGAAGCATTATTTGTACCTCCTGCATGTTGTAAGAGGGAACAATCACAGAATCTGTAAGCGCTCTCTTGTCTTTTAAACCCACAAACATATTCATGATTCAATCCTTTTCCATGTAGCAGAAAAATTTAGATATATCCTACTGTCACATAAAATAGAACATTTTTAAGTATTGTAAATAGTGCAGATCAATGAGTACAAGGGATGCATACAATTTTGTAGCTTGACATTGTTTGTCATCTAAATGCAAATGACTGATTGAATGATATGTTGTGTTTTGGTGCAGTATGTAGGAACAGAGTATGTGCTATCATGTCTTGGTTTCTTCAAACACTACTCTGCCAGAGATTTGCCATCCTCTAGTAGATGCAAAAGAAGTACAAATCTCAATATTTCTCAGTGTGTGGCCCTACGTGCCTAATCAATCAATCAATCAATCAATCAATCAATCAATCAATCAATCAATCAATCAATCAATCAATCAATCAATCAATCAATCAATCAATCAATCAATCAATCAATCAATCAATCAATCAATCAATCAATCAATCAATCAATCAATCCTGATCTGCATTTAGGGCAGTCGCCCAGGTGGCAGATTCCCTATCTGTTGCTTTCCTAGCCTTTTCCTAAATGATTTCAAATAAATTGGAATTTTATTGAACGTCTCCCTTGGTTATTCCAATCCCTAACTCCCCTTCCTATAAATGATATTGGCCCCAGTTTGTCCTCTTGAATTCCAACTTTATCTTCATATTGTGATCTTTCCTACTTTTATAAACGCCATTCAAACTTATTCGTCTACTAATGTCATTCCACGCCATCTCTCTGCTGACAGCTCGGAACATACCACTAATTACATGTAACTAATCTCATTATTAGACCCGTATTGAACTATGCTATGATATACTAACAATTTTTTGGTTATTTTGATCCACCTTTTCAATACAAATTACAGTTTGTGTTGCTAAGTTGTAATGTTACAACACTAATTTACCGGGACATGTTTCGCTTTTATTCACTAGCATCATCAGCCTATTGTATTGAAAAGGTGGATCAAAATAACCAACAAATTGTTAGTATATCACAAACCACTTAGTCGAGCAGCTCTTCTTTCTCTCAGTTCTTCCCAACCCAAACATTGCAACATTTTTGTAACGCTACTCTTTTGTCGGAAATCACCCAGAACAAATCGAGCTGCTTTTCTTTGGATTTTTTCCAGTTCTTGAATCAGGTAAAACTGGTGAGGGTCCCATACACTGGAACCATACTCGAGTTGGGGTCTTACCAGAGACTTACATGCACTCTCCTTTACATCCTTACTACAACCCCTAAACACCCTCATAACCATGTGCAGAGATCTGTACCCTTTATTTACAATCCCATTTATGTGATTACCCCAATGAAGATCTTTCCTTATATTAACACCTAGGTACATACAATGATCCCGAAAAGGAACTTTCATCCCATCAACGCAGTAATTAAAACTGAGAGGACTTTTCCTATTTGTGAAACTCACAACCTGACTTTTTAACCCCGTTTATCAACATACCATTGCCTGCTGTCCATCTCACAACATTTTCGAGGTCACGTTGCAGTTGCTCACAATCTTGTAACTTATTTATCACTCTATAGAGAATAACATCATCCGCAAAAAGCCTTACCTCCGATTCCACTCCTTTACTCATATCATTTATACATATAAGAAAACATAAAGGTCCGATAATACTGCCTTGAGGAATTCCCCTCTTAATTATAACACGGTCAGATAAAGCTTCACCTACTCTAATTCTCTGAGATCTATTTTCTAGAAATATAGCAACCCATTCAGTCACTCTTTTGTCTAGTCCAATTGCACTCATTTTTACCAGTAGTCTCCCATGATCCACCCTATCAAATGCTTTAGACAGGTCAATCGCGATACAGTCCATTTGACCTCCAGAATCCAAGGTATCTGCTATATCTTTTGACAGACTGAAAGATGTATCACATAGTAAGTTCCTTGGGAAAATACAAATGGTGTTGCTGAAAACTTTTGCAATGTCAGTGCAATGTTAGACTGCAATAAGAGAGAAAAGTATTATGTTGTACCTTGTCAGTTCCAGTCTTTCTTTTATAAATGAATGATTTTGTATTTGTGTTGTATTGAATAGTTTTCTGGCTGATGAAGATTAATTGATAATTAACACTGCTGAATGAAATGTCATGAGATTATGGTATACTATGATCACTAAACATAAATCAAATAATTATAATAAGCAGCACAAGCTGGTAAGCTTCTTTTCTCCAGCAAAAAAATTATTAATAATACAGCACAGGCCAACCTCCAGGTGTATTGTTGTTCAGAATGCAGTATTTCAGAAAGAAGGAAAGAAAGAAAAAGAAATGAAAGAAAAATATAAGAGAAAGAAAAAAAAAAAGAAAAAAAAATATTTAATATAATATTTAAGTGTGGAGGGGCGACGAGAACCTGGGGACCCTCCGCGCGCTAAACGATTTAAATCGCCCGCCCGATAATTTTAGTTCAGCCCTGTATAAGCTAGAGGCGCTAGTGTGCAATTCCTGGTGATCTTTGCGCAGCCGTTGCGTACAGAAGAGAAAAATAACGTTGAGAGTCATCTCTTACTCATTCTCTTTGGTACTCATTCTCTTTGCTTTTCAGTATCAACACTAAACAATGTCTGTCCACCTGTTGGCTTCATTTATATTCTTCCTTTACTTTTATTTTATTTCATACGTCTGTATAACACTGTTGTAGGAATGGCATACTTCTCTGAACATTTTCTGTATGATAATCCTCTTTTAATATCCTCAAATGCAGCAGAAAGTTTTCCGGTGGGTCTTTCCTATGGATTTTCCCCCTTTGATCTGGTTTATATTGCCTTGGCATCTTTCTTGATCAGCTGGAATACAGATAAAATAAGGGATAGAACTTATATGAAGACTGTATTCACCTTTAACCTCATTTTACACATCATCTATGTGTTCCCATTCACCCCATTTTTCAATGATTTTGTTCACTAATTGTGCATAGTTTTTACATAGAAAAGTGTGGTTGTATATCATGGTAAAATTATATTTAATTGTGTCACAATACAGCACAGTTACTTATTCTAAGACATTAAAAGCACTTACCTCCATGTGATTTTTCTAATCCAGAAGAAGATTTTATGGTCTTTAATAGCTATAAAAAATTCAAGGTTTCCTTATTGCGCACTATTGTGGCTACAAGTTGTTGTTATCCTTTCAGAGCACATAGAAATGGCGGGTAATGAGGATAGGAAAAATTTTGGGTGAAAAAATCCCACTCAACTGCTTCGCATGTGATGCAAACCTTCCATAAAATAAATTCCCTACTGTGTGTTCCCTTTCACCCCCATGTTCCTATTTACCCCATTATACGGTACTCTGTGCTTGTGGTTTCAAGCAAATAAATTATCAATTAATGTGCAAAAGACTAATTATATGATAATGACAAAACAAGATCATGATGAAATCCCACACAGTAAAATATATATGCAGAATACTGAAATAAAACTAGTTACGGTAGTACTGTCAAATATCTTGGGTTGGTTATTGATAGGAACTTGAACTGGACAGACCATGTTGAATACATTACTAAAAAATGATCACACCGGTTGCAGGAATTTTAAAGAAACTTAGTTATCTTATCCCACAACATCTTCTAAAACAAATCTACTACTCTTTAATTCATAGTCACCTACAATATTTGAATGTAATCTGGATGCGCTGTAAGAAGTCTGACTTGAATGAGCTAATGGTAGTACAAAATAGAGCTGTTAGAAATATACTTAATCTTCCCTACCTAACGCCAATAAAATATCTATACGTAAGTGCTAAAATACCACCCCTAAGCATGAGTACAGAATTCAATATAGCTGTACTCATGTATAAAATAAAACATAAATTTATACACCACAACACTGCATATACTCTGAATTCTGACAACCATCCATATAGTACTAGGCACGCGAATGACTTTGCCTTATACAATGTTCGCTCTTATAAATATGGTATAAACAGCTTAAAGTTCTCTGCGATCCAGTTATTTAATAACATCCCTGTGGAGGTAAAAACAGCACCAACTTTGGCAAAATTCAAACAAAGAGTCAAGCATTATTTTTGGGAAAGGTACAGTGCTCTTTAAATCAAAATATCAGTTATCATTGAAGTCATTCTCCCAAACAATCTTGCAAACTGTCCGGAACTATTCTTGTACCTCTGCAACTTTTATGTTATATAAATGTAAATACTGTACTCTGTAATCTGTTCTTGTACCTCTGCAACTCTGTGTTGTGTATATGTACTGTAAATACTCGGTAATCAATTCTTGTATGTCTGCAACTTTTATATTATGTAATTGTAAATAATCTGAAATCTATTCTTGTACTTCTGCAACTCTTATGTTATGTAAATGAAAATACTCTGTAATCTATTCTTATACCTTTGCAACTTTCTTGTTATGTAAATGTAAATACAGTCAGAAATAATTCTCTGTAATCCTCATATTGATGATGTATATATTTTATATATTGTATGTGTTTATATGCTCAACCATTTACTAATAATCTTGTATACACAGACTATATTTTGATGTGTAAGTGCCCACCAGTATGTAATATCCTGTACAATTCCTATGCATGAGCCTGCAGGCTCGTTGGAATTAATTGAAATAAATTAATGAATGAATGAATGAATCATTAAACATAAAGTTCTACAAAGTACAGTACTCATTTTTAATTCGTTACCGCACATAAACTTATTCCGGAATTGTTCTCGGTGTATTCATTTTCTACTACACATAAAGACAGACAGTCTATAACCACACATCGCCTCTCCCTCTCGGTTAAACAGTGCCACACACATACACACCTTTCCCCTAGCTTCCCTCTACCAACAGATTCTACTCTTTGGGAAGCTGCGAGGGAAGCAATGGCATATCACCGATTCGTAATCGCTGGCAATTTGACCTAACATACAAATATTGCACATATATAAGTTAAAAAGTGATTTGAAACCTACGGTAAGTATGTTATTAATGTTGGGTACTTTAGTTTTTCTTTTTTGCTAGTTGTTTTACGTCGCACCGACACAGATAGGTCTGATAGGAAAAACTTAAAACGGTCCACCTTTTCAATACAAAAAGTTATATTTTATTTATAACATGTATTTGTACTTGGAACTAGTTTCGACGCTGTGTTTGCGTCATCATCAGCCAAAATGGGAAACAGGCAAGCATGTAGGCATTTATGTTACACAAGGCGTTACATTAAACAATACACATCTTACAAGGAGATAAAAACAGGGACGAATATAGGAAACAAATGAATCGTTGAGAAAACAAAAGTTATACAAATTAAAAATAACCTTAACCACACATCTTGCAGTGCGAAAGTGTTCTTCTTGAATGATTCCTGAATGTAAAACACACGCGCACACTTTTCTGAGGAGCCAGCAGGCAGGACAAAGTAAAGTGAAACCTTAAGAGTTCTTCTGAGAAGAGTTCATCATTTTTCTATGTTCCGACTAACTAATGAAGTCTCCCTTGAGTTCCTGATAAACATATACAACAGGAAATTCTCCTTCACTCTCCATGCCTGGAAGGCATCCTGGAAGGCCTTTTCCGGAATGTCTTTTAGAGCCGATGTAACATGCGCCTGGATTCTTTCAACGGTCCACCTTTTGAGTACAAAACGCACGCGCACACACTTCTAAAGAGCCAGCAGGCAGGAAAAAGTAAGGTGAAACCTTGAGAGTTCTTCTGAGAAGAGTTCATCATTCTTTCTATGATCTGACTAACTAATGAAGTCTCCCTTGAGTTCCTGATAAACATACACAACAGGAAAATTAAACAATACACATCTTACAAGGAGATAAAAAACAGGGAAAGTTATACATATTAAAAATAACCTTAACCACATATCTTGTAGTGCGAAAATATTCGTCTTGAATGATTCCTGAATACAAAACACACGCGCATACATTTCTGAAGAGCCAGGAGGCAGGAAAAAGTAAAGTGAAACCTTAAGAGTTCTTCTGAGAAGAGTTCATCATTTTTTCTATGTTCCGACTAACTAATGAAGTCTCCCTTGAGTTCCTGATAAACATACACAACAGGAAATTCTTCTTCACTCTCAACAATAGCTATAAAGATCAACGGTAAATTTCATTTTAAATATTGTGTAGAGACGTGAAAGCATGATCTTGAATATAATATAACTCCTTCATTTAACCCAATTTTTTACACAAGGTGTTATATTAAACAATCCACATCTTACGAGGAGATAAAAACAGGGACGAATGTAGAAACAAATGCATTTTTGAGAAAGCAAAAATTATACATATTAAAAATAAGCTTAACCACACAACTTGCAGTGCGAAAATATTTGCCTTGAATGAATCCTGAATACAAGATGCACGCACACACTTTCTAAAGAGCCAGCAGGCAGGAAAAGGTAAGGTGAAACCTTAAGAGTTCTTCTGAGAAGAGTTCATCATTCTTTCTATGTTCCAACTAACTAAAGAAGTCTTCCTTGAGTTCCTGATAAACATACACAACAGGAAATTCTCTTTAACTCTCAACAATAGCTATAAAAGAGCAACGGTAAATTGTATTTTAAATACTGTGCAGAGATGTGGAAGCATGATCTTGAACATGATATAACTTCTTCATTTAACCACCTTTGAAAGTTTCTCTCTATATTACATAGCTTCATTAACAACCATTCTGTAGCTGCACAAATTAATCTTGTAATCTTCATAGGTCCGGTATTCAGCTTGACAAGAATATAAAATAGGTATTAAGGAATACATTGTTGAGAGTTTGGAGGTTGACTGTGCCAGTATTGGTGGTGTATTGTTGCAGCGTTATGTGTAGGGTGGGGGCAGGTTTCTATGATGATTATTGCGGGACATAAGGCGGTAAAGCTATAGTTTAGGTCTGGGCAGCGGCCGTTGTTGGATTAGGAGGGGAGAGGGGAGGAGCGGTAGGGGAGGAGGGGTGGAAGGGGGGGAAGTATGGAGGGTGATGTGGTGAAAGTGTGTGGCGTGACAAAGTATTATGCATGATTTGAAAGACAGATCTGTTTTTCGGGATATTCATGTTTTTGAAAAATTCAATGAGAAAGTCGAATAGGATCTTTGGTTTCTCTGAGATATCATTTAAGTTTAGGTTGGGATTGAAATATTGGTCTAAATGAATATAGAGGTTTTCAGTGACGTCTAGGAAAGAACCTTTGTTTAGAATATCTAATACTTCAAGATCTTGATTTATTTCAGTAAAGTTGTGCTTAAATTCTTTTATATGTAGGCCGACCGCGGAAAAACGGTTGTGTTTTATGGCATTGACATGTTCTGCATATCTGATTTTAAAGCTGCGTCCTGTTTGCCCTAGGTAAGAACTTTTGCAGTCTTGGCAAGAAAACCTATATACACCTGATTTAGAAAAAGGACTACTTTTATTTATTGATGAAGAGTTGTGTAGGATCTCTGTGCTTCTATTGTTAGTACGAAAGGCTATTTTAACGTTGTGTTTTTTAAAAACGTTAGTGACGTTGTAAATTTCTTTATTGAAGGTAAATGTGGAAAGCGTGGCAGTGCTAGTATTGTCTTTTATTAGGGTGGTTTTTGGGCGGTGTCTGAATTTATTGATTATTCTTTCAATAAAGGATTCATTATATCCATTGAATTTTGCTATAGAGCGAATGGTGTTCAATTCTTTATTTAAGTTTTTTCTTGACATTGGAATTTTGAATGCTCGGTCTACTAAGCTATTATATGTAGCCGCTTTGTGTGTTTGGGGGTGTAGTGAGTCATTTCTTATAGTAGTGGCCGTTTGAGTGGGCTTTCTATAGATACTATATGTGAACGAAGAGGGGTGCCTGTTGATTGTTAGGTCTAGGAAGTTGATGGAGTTGTTTGTCTCTGATTCTAAGGTAAATTTAATGTCATGATCAATATTATTAAGGTTTTTGAGGGTGGAAGGCGCGTCTATGGAGCGTTCATCTAGGATTATAAATGTGTCATCGACGTACCTAGCCCAAAATTGGATATTAGCAAATTTGATGTTATTGTCGATGGCGGTGTGCTCTAGGAAATCAAGGTAGATCTCTGCTAAAATTCCTGAGGCTGGTGAACCCATAGCCAAACCATCTTGTTTGTAAATGATCTTATCGAATGTGAAGTAGTTATTGTTAATTAGTAATCTTAATATGGTCATAAAGTCTTGAACTTCTAGTTTACTTAGTTGATTGTTAGCAAGTAAGTTCTTTTCGATGATCGGGAATAGTGAGTTGGTGTTTATACTGGGATACATGTTGACTATATCAAAGGAGTGCATTGAATGATATGGTTGAAGCTTGAAACTGTTTAGTTTGTTCACTAATTCTACAGTGTTCCTGATGGATTTATTTGATGAGAATTTATAATGTTTATTAAGAAATTGTTGGATAAATTGAGATAATTTATACAAGGGGCTTGGTCTGTAGTTTATTATGGGTCGAATAGGGACACCGGTTTTGTGGATTTTGGGTAGTGCTTTAGCTGTTGGTAGGCCTGGGTTCATAGTAATTAACTTTTGTTTTTCTTGTTCAGTGAGGAGAAAAGATGTGCTCTTTAGAATTTGTTTCAGTTGCCTTTGAATTGATTGTGTTGGGTCCTTCTTAACTATTGAAAAGGATTCATTATCTAAGAAAGTTTTGGTTTTTTGAATGTAATCTGTTTTATCTGTTGTGTTAACAGTCATTATGGATAAAACAGATTACATTCAAAAAACCAAAACTTTCTTAGATAATGAATCCTTTTCAATAGTTAAGAAGGACCCAACACAATCAATTCAAAGGCAACTGAAACAAATTCTAAAGAGCACATCTTTTCTCCTCACTGAACAAGAAAAACAAAAGTTAATTACTATGAACCCAGGCCTACCAACAGCTAAAGCACTACCCAAAATCCACAAAACCGGTGTCCCTATTCGACCCATAATAAACTACAGACCAAGCCCCTTGTATAAATTATCTCAATTTATCCAACAATTTCTTAATAAACATTATAAATTCTCATCAAATAAATCCATCAGGAACACTGTAGAATTAGTGAACAAACTAAACAGTTTCAAGCTTCAACCATATCATTCAATGCACTCCTTTGATATAGTCAACATGTATCCCAGTATAAACACCAACTCACTATTCCCGATCATCGAAAAGAACTTACTTGCTAACAATCAACTAAGTAAACTAGAAGTTCAAGACTTTATGACCATATTAAGATTACTAATTAACAATAACTACTTCACATTCGATAAGATCATTTACAAACAAGATGGTTTGGCTATGGGTTCACCAGCCTCAGGAATTTTAGCAGAGATCTACCTTGATTTCCTAGAGCACACCGCCATCGACAATAACATCAAATTTGCTAATATCCAATTTTGGGCTAGGTACGTCGATGACACATTTATAATCCTAGATGAACGCTCCATAGACGCGCCTTCCACCCTCAAAAACCTTAATAATATTGATCATGACATTAAATTTACCTTAGAATCAGAGACAAACAACTCCATCAACTTCCTAGACCTAACAATCAACAGGCACCCCTCTTCGTTCACATATAGTATCTATAGAAAGCCCACTCAAACGGCCACTACTATAAGAAATGACTCACTACACCCCCAAACACACAAAGCGGCTACATATAATAGCTTAGTAGACCGAGCATTCAAAATTCCAATGTCAAGAAAAAACTTAAATAAAGAATTGAACACCATTCGCTCTATAGCAAAATTCAATGGATATAATGAATCCTTTATTGAAAGAATAATCAATAAATTCAGACACCGCCCAAAAACCACCCTAATAAAAGACAATACTAGCACTGCCACGCTTTCCACATTTACCTTCAATAAAGAAATTTACAACGTCACTAACGTTTTTAAAAAACACAACGTTAAAATAGCCTTTCGTACTAACAATAGAAGCACAGAGATCCTACACAACTCTTCATCAATAAATAAAAGTAGTCCTTTTTCTAAATCAGGTGTATATAGGTTTTCTTGCCAAGACTGCAAAAGTTCTTACCTAGGGCAAACAGGACGCAGCTTTAAAATCAGATATGCAGAACATGTCAATGCCATAAAACACAACCGTTTTTCCGCGGTCGGCCTACATATAAAAGAATTTAAGCACAACTTTACTGAAATAAATCAAGATCTTGAAGTATTAGATATTCTAAACAAAGGTTCTTTCCTAGACGTCACTGAAAACCTCTATATTCATTTAGACCAATATTTCAATCCCAACCTAAACTTAAATGATATCTCAGAGAAACCAAAGATCCTATTCGACTTTCTCATTGAATTTTTCAAAAACATGAATATCCCGAAAAACAGATCTGTCTTTCAAATCATGCATAATACTTTGTCACGCCACACACTTTCACCACATCACCCTCCATACTTCCCCCCCTTCCACCCCTCCTCCCCTACCGCTCCTCCCCTCTCCCCTCCTAATCCAACAACGGCCGCTGCCCAGACCTAAACTATAGCTTTACCGCCTTATGTCCCGCAATAATCATCATAGAAACCTGCCCCCACCCTACACATAACGCTGCAACAATACACCACCAATACTGGCACAGTCAACCTCCAAACTCTCAACAATGTATTCCTTAATACCTATTTTATATTCTTGTCAAGCTGAATACCGGACCTATGAAGATTACAAGATTAATTTGTGCAGCTACAGAATGGTTGTTAATGAAGCTATGTAATATAGAGAGAAACTTTCAAAGGTGGTTAAATGAAGAAGTTATATCATGTTCAAGATCATGCTTCCACATCTCTGCACAGTATTTAAAATACAATTTACCGTTGCTCTTTTATAGCTATTGTTGAGAGTTAAAGAGAATTTCCTGTTGTGTATGTTTATCAGGAACTCAAGGAAGACTTCTTTAGTTAGTTGGAACATAGAAAGAATGATGAACTCTTCTCAGAAGAACTCTTAAGGTTTCACCTTACCTTTTCCTGCCTGCTGGCTCTTTAGAAAGTGTGTGCGTGCATCTTGTATTCAGGATTCATTCAAGGCAAATATTTTCGCACTGCAAGTTGTATGGTTAAGCTTATTTTTAATATGTATAATTTTTGCTTTCTCAAAAATGCATTTGTTTCTACATTCGTCCCTGTTTTTATCTCCTCGTAAGATGTGGATTGTTTAATATAACACCTTGTGTAAAAAATTGGGTTAAATGAAGGAGTTATATTATATTCAAGATCATGCTTTCACGTCTCTACACAATATTTAAAATGAAATTTACCGTTGATCTTTATAGCTATTGTTGAGAGTGAAGAAGAATTTCCTGTTGTGTATGTTTATCAGGAACTCAAGGGAGACTTCATTAGTTAGTCGGAACATAGAAAAAATGATGAACTCTTCTCAGAAGAACTCTTAAGGTTTCACTTTACTTTTTCCTGCCTCCTGGCTCTTCAGAAATGTATGCGCGTGTGTTTTGTATTCAGGAATCATTCAAGACGAATATTTTCGCACTACAAGATATGTGGTTAAGGTTATTTTTAATATGTATAACTTTCCCTGTTTTTTATCTCCTTGTAAGATGTGTATTGTTTAATTTTCCTGTTGTGTATGTTTATCAGGAACTCAAGGGAGACTTCATTAGTTAGTCAGATCATAGAAAGAATGATGAACTCTTCTCAGAAGAACTCTCAAGGTTTCACCTTACTTTTTCCTGCCTGCTGGCTCTTTAGAAGTGTGTGCGCGTGCGTTTTGTACTCAAAAGGTGGACCGTTGAAAGAATCCAGGCGCATGTTACATCGGCTCTAAAAGACATTCCGGAAAAGGCCTTCCAGGATGCCTTCCAGGCATGGAGAGTGAAGGAGAATTTCCTGTTGTATATGTTTATCAGGAACTCAAGGGAGACTTCATTAGTTAGTCGGAACATAGAAAAATGATGAACTCTTCTCAGAAGAACTCTTAAGGTTTCACTTTACTTTGTCCTGCCTGCTGGCTCCTCAGAAAAGTGTGCGCGTGTGTTTTACATTCAGGAATCATTCAAGAAGAACACTTTCGCACTGCAAGATGTGTGGTTAAGGTTATTTTTAATTTGTATAACTTTTGTTTTCTCAACGATTCATTTGTTTCCTATATTCGTCCCTGTTTTTATCTCCTTGTAAGATGTGTATTGTTTAATGTAACGCCTTGTGTAACATAAATGCCTACATGCTTGCCTGTTTCCCATTTTGGCTGATGATGACGCAAACACAGCGTCGAAACTAGTTCCAAGTACAAATACATGTTATAAATAAAATATAACTTTTTGTATTGAAAAGGTGGACCGTTTTAAGTTTTTCCTATCATCCTTCTCAGTTCAATACGGACAAAAAATGAAATTCTTAGGTTTAAACAGATAGGTCTTACGGCGACGATGGAACAGGAAAGGGCTAGGAGTGGGAAGGAAGCGGGCGTGGCCTTAATTAAGGTACAGCCCCAGCATTTGCCTGGTGTGAAAATGTGAAACCATGGAAAACCATTTTCAGGGCTGCCGACAGTGGGGTTCGAACCTACTATCTCCCGAATACTGGATACTGGCCGCACTTAAGCGACTGCAGCTATCGAGCTCGGTTAGTTTTTCTTAATCTTGTATTAGTTTTAGACAGATAGGAAACCACCTGATGTAAATTGTGTGTACTGTACTTTATTCGATATAGGCCCTACTATAAATAGAAATAAGAAACAGATTGTAGGTATGGAATTTCCTAGTTTTTCCTGATCTTGTATAAACTTGAAGGTTGTATATGAAGAGATAAGACCTGTAAGTAGTGTTTACTTTATTCTCTAAGCTGTAATGACAGAAAATAGGTTGTAAGGTATTTCCTAGCTTTTCTTAATCTTGTATTCGTTTTTGACATTAGGAACCAGATTACCAAGAAAATTTATAGAGAAACTGAAATCTCAAGCAACAAGTAGGATGGATTAAGGAAATTAGAGAGGATATGGAAGAACTACAAATAACTCTGGATGATTTGTAAAACAAAACTGAAAATGTAAAGAAACTGAAAAATATAGAGATAAGATTTAAACCAAAAAGAGACAAATGACATGCAATGAAATGAGTACTTACAGATGTGGAACGACAGAAAAGACCAGAACGAATGAAAAGCTACTGGGCAATTTGGAAACAAAACACATTAAAGATGATGACCAGAGAATGATGGACTGAAGTGGTCCAATGAGGCCATAAAAGAAGAGAGGCGACCTCCAAGTAGTGTGTACAACGAACGAGTTGGGCCGTGCAGTGGCTGTGAGCTTGCGTTCGAGCTCCACTGCCGGCAGCCCTGAAGATAGTTTTCCATGGTTTCCCATTTTCACACCAGATGAATGCTGGGGCTGTATCTTAATTAAGGCCATGGCTGCGTCCTTCCTTCCCACTCCTAGCCCTTTTCCCCATAAGACCTATCTGTGTCCGTGCGATGCAAAGCAAATTGTAAAAAAAAGAATTGTGCATGTGCTTTATCCTATATGATGCGGTAAGAAAATAGTTTGTAGGGTGTTCTTTTTTCTGTATTTTGTATTACTTTTCAATAGATGGGAGAGCTTGAAGGTTTCATTTGAAGAGAGATAGCACCTCGGGCAAAAATCTTGTAAGAATTATGTTGTGTTATGTGTGAAGTTTTGCTAAAGAATATTGATGTTTGTGGCCATTCCCCATCCTAGATGAGGTCTGAAGCTTTTTTTTTTTTTTTTTTTTAATCTATGAATTGAATAGATTGACACATCACTTCTCTTGTTAAAGTAAACCTTCAGTTTTCATCTTAACCAGCATTGTGGTAAGGGTTTTTCATTAAATAAAATATTTTTTTTAAATTGCTAATTTTCAGGAAATGGTTTTGGATATGTTTCGACACTGGGAGTAGATGAAAGCGTAAAAATGTTTAAAAAGTCAAAACGAGTGTGCTCTTGGCTTACAGGAGGAGATGGGTAATGGTGGGACTACACCTTCCTCTATTCCCTGGGAGAGGGTATATAACTGCCGAAGCTTGTTGCTATCAAGAGCACAGGGTGCTGGCTTATGCAAGAATGGTATTCAGATTTAGAAACTAAAACCAGCGTTAACACTGCAAGAAGAATGTTCCTTGTGTGCTACTGTTTCCTCAGGTTTCAAACTTGTTGTGAAGTGTTGATTTACCTGTGCAGCTATACAGTGTGGAAGGGTGAACTGGCTCAAAGGTAGGTGTATTGCAGAATGTTGGAGATCCTCTGCTATGCCAGGAAATCGTGTGCTCAAGAAATATGGCAATGTAGAAGGGACACCATGTGCGCGGGCAGAGATCATCCTGTTCACGGAACAGTTCGAAGTCTGTGATAAGATAAACTCTTGAGGTCATCGATGTCTGAATACATTTGTTATACTGTGACGTTCGAAGGGATCACTTCTTTGACACATGGGCACTGGCAAGGGAATAACTTCCTCTTAAACGACTCTTTCACATCATCTTTATAGTGTAAGTTGTTTTTATTTGTGGCAACAGAAATTGACACTTGTTACTTACTAAGAAGCGTGTGGGTTTTTCACCACCCACAGGCTAACAGGCGTATGTTGTTGGCAGGGACCCACACTGTATCCTGCATTACTTTGCTATCTGTCTTTTTAAGTCATCTTCGTGCTCAGTGTTAAATGTGAACGCTTTGTAACTATTCATCCTGTTGTACCAATTATCCTTGAAATACAACTCCATAAAGAATTCATTAATCATAATTATTATCTTCTTTCAGCTTTATTGTTTTCCATGGTAGGGACCAATAAATTATGAAACCTATTTGAAAATTTAAACCTAATTAAAGAAGATGGCAAGTCAGAAAGATCTTAAATTTCCAGTGGGAACTCCCACCTGTCATGATCCTTCTTGATGGGTTTTAACACCTTCATTCCTCGGTTTCTTCTCCTTATTGATCTTTCATTGCACCTAAGGATTGTATCAACTCTTTATATATTAAGGATTTCATTTTGGACTTACATATGATTAGTGTTACCAAGTTTTTGTGGTAGGTAGAGGTGAAAGAAGGTGTGGGGGTCTCAGGCTACGAAATTAAAGTTAATTTAAAATTTAACAAGGTTATATTTTCTTTCCAAAATTCAGAAGTAACACGAATGGCAGGTACAGAGTAGCAAGGCAACAAAAGTACAATTACAGTATTTACAGGATTTGGGCTTCGAGCCCCGAACTCACAATTCTTGGGCAACTAGCCCAACTTTACCCCAAAACAAGATTTAACAGAGGGGCAGAAAACCCCATTCATGCCCAGGAGCACTTGCTCTAAATTACACAGAAAAGCCTCCTCGAGGCATACAACACTCAATTTTCGAGAAAGAGCCACTCGCTCTCAACTTTAAGCCTATCAAAGGCCACACCAAACTCCACCTTCAAGTTGTCCTCTAAGGACATAGACACAGGGGTAAAATACCCAACCTACTGAGGCCTATTAAGTGAGAAAAAGGTTAATTACATGACCTCTAAAATAACAATTTGAGAGGAGGCGATCTGCACTCCTAATACATTTTGTTTAAAACCTAATCTGGCTCTAGGCCGCTAATGCAAGGGCTAATCCCATACTACAGAGGTGACTTTAGAAAAGAACAATTTACATTACATTAAGGAAGAATCGGTTGTGAGAAATAAGTTCACCTCAAAACAATATGAGTGGGAGCTCGAGAGGGTTAAGCACTCTCTATCCCAATATGTAACTTTAAAAGAGAATAGATGCTAAGAGTCGTTACATTTTAGGGAAAAGTTACATGGTGGAAACGCTTCGGACCCGCCCCGAGAGTTAAACTGCTGAGCTAGCAAGAAAAGAAGTTATTAAACAGCCATTACCTGGTTGTTGAACTGCTGCCCGAAGAAAGAGGCGCTTCCCGCCCCTGCTATGTACTTTACACATTGAAAGATGGTACTGAAGTGGCCCGGAGACCCTAAAATCAGCAGTTTATATACTCCCGCGGAAAGTTCGAGGCGTTTGAGGAATGAGAACACCCTCCCACAAAAACTTTATTGGCTAGGGTTAAGCAACATATCCCCTTTGGAGAAGATACACCTGATTGGTTATAAATTAATTACGGAAATTCGGGATTGGCTAAATTCAAAACAAGGGGAAAGAAAGGGTTATACAGCCAACTTAAACAATAACAGAAAGAAATTTAACAAGAAACAAACTTTTGAAATAAAATTTCTCCAAAAAACAGTTCTTTCACTTCGCACTAGGGTGCACCATTGTAGTTCTTCAGTAGTGTCTTCTAGAAGAGAAAGTTCACACTTCTTACTACCGGAAAAACAAAAATACATCGAAAACGACCCAGTTCAGAAACTACAAAATTTCCAAGTGACATCTTCTGAGAAACTTGAAAATTAACACCTTAAATAAAGTTCAGACTTCCTCCAGTAGGGGAGTTTCAACTGGCGCAAAATTTGAATTAGCGGCGTGGAGGTGTACCGCCCGGTACAATTAGTATTGCCAGAGTATGGGAAATAATTTCACCCTATTAATGTACGTTTTCTTTCAGGTGTCGGTGACTTGTCAATCATTGCCCTTGATAAGTGATCTGCTGCTGGGTGAAAAAGATGTTTGGGTGTTTTTCAACTAGATTTATTTGTATATTATGTAACATTTGTAACTTTCCGGTGTAAACATTCACCTACCAGAAAATGTAAACTTAACTTTTGAATAAATGTGTTGGTTATTTAAAAATATATACTGTGTACTTTGTTTTGTATTTAAATTTTTACTGCTCCAATGCCATTAGTGTCATGGGGCGAGGGTGAACCAGGAAATTTGGTAATGTAAATGGGTATCCTTGGTAAGTATCTTGGTAATTATAGGTAAACTGACCAGGCGTCACAGACTAAACACAACAATCCTGTGGTTGGATGTTTTGTCCATTCGGTGAAGATAAAGGTTTGCTTCACAATTGCTGACGTCTCATTTTCAATCATCACTGCTCTGGCGATGGCTGTCAAACAAATCGGTTATTTCTTGTTCTTGAGTAGTTCGATCACATATTCTGTTCTACTGCATGCAGTCAATCTGAGGTAGGCAGTAATTTGCCAGGCGAGTTAGCCGTGCGATTAGGGTGGCGCAGCTGAGAGCTTGCATTCGGGAGATAGTGGGTTCGAACCACATGTCGAGAGCCCTGAGGCTGTATTCCCATTTTCACACAAGGCAAATGGTGGGGCTGAACCATAACTAAGACTACAGCCATTTCCTATCCCATCATCGCCGTAAGACTTGTCAGTGCGATGTAAAGTAAATTGGAAAAAAAAAAAAAATATTGTAGGTAATAATCTGAATGGATTTTCTCCCACATGAACAAAGTGGATATTATACTTAAATTTGTGCTAAAATTTAACTCTCTGAGTATAGAAACTAGATCTTGGCATTTTTGTTTTCAAGCAATTGTTTGAGAATTTTTGCATTTGTTGTACAGTACCAAGATTGAACTTTTACTTTTTTTACAATTTGCTTTAGGTGCACTGACACGGATTAGGTCTTATGGCGATGATAGGAAAGGACTTGGGGCAGGAAGCAAGTGACCATGGCCTGGTGTGAAAAAGGGAAACCACGGAAAACTAACTTCAGGGCTGCCGACAGTGGGGTTCAAACCCACTATCTTCCGAATACAAGCTGACTGCTGCATGGCGCAAACCACACAGCCACTTGCTCGGTCAAGTTTGAATCAAAGTGATTCCTTCAAATTTAGAATTAAAAATGGATAACAATAACATGTATCTGTATGTGATTTGTGCTGATATTCAACCTCTGCTCTGCAAATAACCTTACTCCTTGTGGGTGGGGTTAACTTCCAATAAGTAACCAGGGGAACCTGACCCCTACAGAGCGCGTCCCCAGGTGGCAGATAGGGGGCCCCTACAGTATGTAGGGCTGGTTGAAATAACCAATACAACCCGCGGACCAACAGGTAGCCCAATTCCTGGAGGTTTTAAAATACTGGGACACCCTCTCTCCAGGGGTCATAAATATGGAGGGCCCTTGCCCTGGGTTAAGGGTGAAGACCTCAACGGCATCTACGGCGGAGAAGATGGACTTCGGTACGGTGGAGATGGCGGAAGAGGCAACCCATCGTTCTGGGGTGTACAGATGGAACCTACTGCCTTGTAGGACGAGGAAGGCATCCTCAAAGGCTAAGGGAGTAAACCCTGAAAGAAAATCGTCCTATGCGTTAGGCCTAGCAAGTCAGCAGGAGAGTATTGAGTACAGTTGCTTTCAGTAAGAAAAAGAGCCTCGGAAAGAATATTATAGACCGGACTGACACGTCCTCTCAGACAACTGTAAAGTATGATGACCGTAAGGCTGATGATATACAATGTTCTGAAAGGAAACCCCAAATAAAAAAGAGACCCAAATACCGAATTGGAACTATGAACATTCTATCATTAACTGGAAAGTTAGAAGTACTCCTAGACATGATGGATAGAAGAAAAATATCAATATTGGGATTAAGTGAGACCAAATGGAAAGGAATTGGAAGTAAGACACTTCGTGGAGGTTATAAATTATACTGGAGTGGACAGGAGAAGGTAGCGAAAAATGGTGTTGGATTCTTAATTAACGAAAGGACTGATGCTACAGCTGAAGTTATCTGCAAAAGTGATAGAATCATTAAAATGTTCATGAAACTGGAGAACACTAAGTACACCATCATACAAGTGTATCCCCACAGACAGGCTGCAGTGAGGAAGACAAAGAGAAAATTCGGCAAGACCTGGAAGATACAGTTAATGAGGAAAATGTTATTATTATTGGCGATCTAAATGCGCAAGTTGGGGTAGACAGACTTGGGTACGAGAACATCATTGGTCCACATGGATTTGGATAAAGGAACCCAGAAGGAGAACAACTATTAGATCTGTGCAGAAGAAATGATCTTATAATCATAAATACATTCTTCAAAAAAAGAGACAGTCACAGAATAACAAGGTACAGTTGGGATGGCCAGTATAGAACATTGATTGACTACATAATCACAAATAAAGATGGTGGCAGGTACATCACAGATGTAAAGGTCATCCCTAGTGAAAGCATGGACAGTGACCACAGATTGTTGGTAACAGACTTCAAACATAAGGCAAAAGAAATGCAGAAACTTATTACAAAAAAACCAAGGGTTAAAACTTGGAAGTTGCAAGAAGTCCAAATAAAGGAAGAATACAAACTAAGGATTCAACAGAGTTTGCCGAAGTGTGAAGTAACCAGTGTTAATGAAGAATGGAAGGCCTTCAAAGACAACTTTGTGGGAGAAGCCAAAAACCTATGTGGAGTTACAAGTTCTATCAAAAGAAAAAAGGAGACACCATGGTGGAATGATAGAGTGAAAACAGTGGTGAAAGAAAGAAACCAAATAAAGAAGGCACTGGACAAGGAAAAACAAAAACAGGGACAAGAACGAAAAGAACAAGAAATACAAAGACTTCAAGGAGTATACAGGAACAAGAAACTTGCTGTAAAGAACATTGTAAGGAAAGAAAAAGAGAAGAAATGGAATGAGTTTGCAGACAAACTGGAAGAGGACAGTAGAGGAAATATGAAATTGCTATACAGAGTAGTGAAAAACAAGCGAAGGGATCAAGAGACCATAAAAGCAATAGAACGTGATGATGGAACTCTGGCAGAAGAAGAGGGAGAAATTAAACAAGAACTCAAGATCTATTTCGAAAAGCTGCTGAATGGAGATACAGAAAACATAACAACAGATAGAGGAGAGCCAAGTCGAGGAACCACAACTGAACCACCGATTACATGGCTTGAGGTTGAAAATGCGCTCAAAAGCATGAAGAAAGGAAAGGCAGTGGGCATAGATGAACTAAGTGCAGATATGCTGAAAGCAGCAGGAATTCCAGGAATCCAATGACTCTACAGACTGCTCAACAAGATATGGGAGGAAAATACTATTCCTGAGGACTGGAAGATGGGCATCATTGTACCTCTGTTCAAGAAAGGAAGCCGACGAAAATGTACTAATTACCGTGGTATCACACTACTGTCTCATGTCCTGAAAATATTGGAAAAAATAATAGAGACCAGAATCAGAGATATTGTTGAACCAATTTTGGAAGAAGAGCAGTATGGTTTCAGACCAGGAAGGTCAACTACAGACCTTATATTTGCAATTAGGATGCTAATGGAAAAATACTGGGAGAAGAACAAGCCTTTATTTCTAATATTTTTGGACATTGAGAAAGCATACGATAGTGTACCAAGGGAAAGAATTTGGCAATGCATGAAAGAACTTCAAGTGAGAGACAGCCTCATAGACAAAGTGAAAATGTTGTATAGTGGGAACAGAAGCTGTATTCAAGTAGGATGTGGTTTGTTGGACTGGTTTGAAACCAAGAGAGGAGTGCAGCAGGGCAGCTCATTGTCACCACTTCTATTTATTATTGTAATGGATGTAGTAATGAAATCTATTAAAAGGAAAGAACATGGAGATATCAAAGCCTTCACATTTGCAGATAATGTTGCGATCTGGAGTGACTCAGAAGAGGAATTGGGAGAGAGAATACAAAGCTGGAATGAGGAGTTTAAGAAATATGGTTTAAACATCAGCAAGACCAAGACGGTGGTGATGAAAGTGTATGGGGAAGGAGCAGAACTAATAGTCATGTTAAATGAAGCTCAACTGGACAGCGTTCCAGTTTTCAAATACTTGGGTAGCATTATATCAAATGACAACCTAGCAAAACATGAGGTGAACAATCGAATCAATAAGGCAACACAATTTTACCACCAGGTAAGACACCTGCTGTGGGATGAGCAAATACCCATGAAAACAAAAATGACATTGTACAAGTCCTATTATACACCAATTCTTACATACAGTCTCGAAACCACAACACTGACCAATAGAGATAATTCCAAACTTCAGGCAGCGGAAATGAAATTCCTACGCACTATGATCCAGAAAACCAAGAAAGACAAGATTAGGAATGAGAAAATTAGAGAAGAAGTAGGAATAGATGATTCTCTCCTCAATAAGATTCAGATATCAAGACTGAAGTGGTTTGGTCACATGAAGAGGATGCCAATAAACAGAACTGCAAGGAAGGAATTAGACAGAAAAGTAGAAGGAAGACGACCCGTGGGAAGGCCATGAAGGAAATGGATAGATTTAGTTAAGAGCGATGTACTGCTGAGAGGGACAAGTTGGTGGAGGAAGAATGGTACAAGGACAGGATGAGATGGAAGAGGCTCATATACCACACCCGGGAAACTGGTGGAATGATGAAGTGAGAGCAGCTTGTAAACGTAAAAAGGAGGTTTGTCAGAAATGGCTCCAAACAGGGAATGGTACGTAGATAAAGGAAACAGAGCGAAACAAATAGTTGTTGAATCCAAAAAGAAGTCATGGGTACATTTTGATAATAACCTGCAAAGGCTAGGTCAAGCAGCAGGGAAACCCTTCTGGACAGTAGTAAAGATTCTTAGGAAGGGAGGGAAAAAGGAAATGAACAGTATTTTTTGGGTGATTCAGGTGAACTCATAATAGATCCCAGAGAATCACTAGACAGGTGAAGGGAATATTTTGAAAATCTGCTCAGTGTAACAGGAAATCTTCCTGGTGGTGTCACGAACAACCAAGCTCATGGGGAGGAGGAGGATGTTGGTGAAATCACGCTTGAGGAAGTGGAAAGGATGGTAAATATACTCCATTGTCTTAAAGCAGCAGGAATAGATGAAATTAGACCTGAAATGGTGAAGTGTAGTGGGAGGGCAGGGATGAAATGGCTTCATAGAGTTGTAAGATTAGCATGGAGTGTTGGTAAGATACTTTCAGATTGGACAAAAGCAGTAATTGCACCTATCTATAAGCAAGAGAACAGGAAGGATTGCAACAACTATCGAGGTATCTCATTGATTAGTATACCAGGTGAAGTATCCTCTGGCATCTTGGAAGTGAGGGTGCGATCAGTGGTTGAGAGGAAGTTGGATGGAAACCACTGTGGTTTCAGACCACAGAGGGGATGTCAGGATCAGATTTTCAGTATGCGCCAGGTAATTGAAAAATGTTACGAGATGAATAGGCAGTAGGTCTAGAGAAAGCATATGTCATGGTACATAGGGAAAAGATGTTCACCATACTGGGGGGCTATGGAATTAAGGGTAGATTATTAAAATCAATTAGAGGCATTTATAGACATGATACTCTATAGGCTTTTGGGCTTACGCCGTGTCAAGAATATAAGGTTAAATTCTTAACGTTTCGCAGGGAACTGTTCCCTGCGTTCTCAGAAGAAATCTCAACTGTCAACGAGAAAGTCTTGTTAAACAATGACACTTTAAATTTGGAACGTTATAATAGAACTGGGGAATAGCACATTCATTCATCACCAGGTGGCCCCCAGGACGTAGCAACGCTAGCATTCGAAGTGGAAGCTGACCGAACCATGACAATCAGTCTAAGCGGTTCACATAACGTGTTTGTGTAACATATCATTGGCAGGTGTATGGCATAGACACAAGCCTGGAATGAAACATCAGGCGACGAGGAATGTACGAATTTTGAAAACACCGAGACAAAATAACAATAGTGAAGGGACCGGGAAGGGAACTACCTACGTAAATTCTTAATGGCTGGCAACCAGGTATTACTTAATTGATAGCCGGTGTCCCTGTTGAAATTGTTAGGATTTCTACGTATTTCCACAGCTTCCCGTATAATCCTGGACCTGTGGTGTCTGGTGTGGGTAAGAGCTCGAGCATCTTGGAACATGACTTCATGACCCGACGATAGAGCGTGCTCAGCTATGGTCGATTTGTCTGGTTGGTTGAGACGAATATTACATTCATGTTCTTTGATACGGGTACCAATGGACCGGCATGTCTGGCCAATGTATACCTTACCGCAAGTACAGGGAATTTCGTATACCCCAGGATGTAAAAGTGGGGACAATTTGTCCTTGGTTTTACTCAGACTGTGAGCAATTTTAATGGCGGTGCCAAACACGGTTTTTATATTGTGTTTGCGGAGGACCTTGGCAATTCGATCTGTGATGTTGTGAATGTAAGGCAAGTAGGCAGTTCCCTTCACTTCTTCCTTCTGTGAGCTTTGCTTGGTCGTTTCTCTGGGATGTAGGGCTCTATGAATCTGCAAACGCGACTTTGAGTGTGTCCATCTCCACCTGGATATGTGATGGCTCACAGATTCATCTCGCCCTCTTAGCGAGTGTCGTGAGAATGCCTGGTTTTTGTGCTGGATGGTGGTGAGAATCTGCATGAAGATAGCGATTTGTGTGGGTAGGCTTACGATAGACGGTGTGTCCTATTGCAATAACCTCCTCCTCAAAATGCTATTGCTTCGGTGCCCATCAAGCCTATGATGTCATTATAAGTTAAAAACTTCATTTTCCCGTATGTGGTGGAGGTATGTTGATGATGCATTTCTGGTCTGGACTGAAGGTCCTGAGAAACTTCAACTTTTCCTAAACCACCTAAATCAGCTATATCTGTCAATAAAATTCACTATGGAGATGGAGTCGGATGGATGCCTTCCTTTCTTGGATGTTCTAGTGAGAAAGAAACCGGACAGCTCCCTAGGACACACCGTCTATCGTAAGCCTACCCACACAAATCGCTATCTTCATGCAGATTCTCACCACCATCCAGTTCAAAAACAAGGCATTCTCACGACACTCGCTAAGAGGGCGAGATGTATCTGTGAGCCATCACATATCCAGGTGGAGATGGACACGCTCAAAGTCGCGTTTGCAGATTCATAGAGCCCTACATCCCAGAGAAATGACCAAGCAAAGCTCACAGAAGGAAGAAGTGAAGGGAACTGTCTACTTGCCTTACATTCACAACTCCACAGATCGAATTGCCAAGGTCCTCCGCAAACACAATATAAAAAACGTGTTTGGCACCGCCACTAAAATTGCTCACAGTCTGAGTAAAACCAAGGACAAATTGTCCCCACTTTTACATCCTGGGGTATACGAAATTCCCTGTACTTGCGGTAAGGTATACATCGGCCAAACATGCCGGTTCATTGGTACCCATATCAAAGAACACGAACGTAATATTCGTCTCAACCAACCAGACAAATCGGCAATAGCTGAGCATGCTCTATCCTCGGGTCATGATGTCATGTTCCAAGATGCTCGAGTTCTTACCCACACTAGACACTACAGGTCCAGGATTATACGGGAAGCTGTGGAAATACGTAGAAATCCTAACAATTTCAACAGGGACACCGGCTAGCAATTAAGTAATACCTGGTTGCCAGCCATTAAGAATTTACATTGGTAGTTCCCTTCCCGGTCCCTTCAAAATTCGTACGTTCCTCGTCACCAGATGTTTCATTCAAGGCTTGTGTCTATGCCATACACCTGCCAATGTCATGTGTTACGCAAACACGTTATGTGAACCGCTTAGACTGATTGCGATGGTTCGGTCAGCTTCCGCTTCGAACGCTAGCGTTGCCACACCCTGAGGGCCACCCGGTGGTGAATGAACGTACCATTTTCCAGTTCTGTTATAACGTTCCAAATTTAAAGTGTCATTGTTTAAGAAGCCTTTCTCGTGGACAGTCGAGATTTCTTCTGAGGACGCAGGGCACAGTTCCCTGCTAAATGTTACGAATTTCACCTTATTTTCTTGACACAGCATAAGCCCAAAAGCCTATACAGTATCATGTCTTTAAGTATGGGCCGTGAAAGCATTAATGACAACATTAGAGGCATTTATGTTGAAAATTGGGCTGCAGTGAGAATTCTTGGTTCAGGGTACCTACAGGGATTAGACATCCTTTCATCTTTGTTGTTCGTAGTTTGCATGGATCATCTGCTGAAAGGTATAAAGTGGCAGTGAGGGATTGAGTTAGGTGAAAATGTAGTTAGCAGTATGGCCTATGGTGATGACTTGGTCTTAATGGTAGATTGTGCTGAAAGCCTGCAGTCTTATATCTTGGAACTTGAAAATAGGTGCAATGAGTATGGTATGAAAATTAGCCTTTGAAAGACTAAATTGGTGTAGTAGGTAAGAAATTCAACAGAATGAATGTCATATTGGTGATAGAAACCTGGAACAGGTAGATAATTTCAAGTATTTAGAATGTGTGTTCTCCCAGGATAGTAATATATATAGTAAGTGAGACTGAATCAAGGTGCAGTGAGCTTGCAGTTGCGATCAACAGTATTCTGTATGAAGGAATTCAGTAACTTTCAGTGAAAATGAAAATCCACAGCCTGTTTCCAGTCATTCGACCAGGTCAGGTATGGAATGAATGAAGCCCCCATCTAGCGGCGAGGATAGGAAATGTGCCGGCTGCTGAAGCTTGTCGCACTCCTCTGGGGCAATGATAAATGGCTGACAGATGAAATGAAGTGTTAATGGAGAGTGTTGCTGGAATGATAGATTGCAGTGTAAACCGGAGTACTCGGAGAAAAACCTGTCCCACCTCCGCTTTGTCCAACACAAATCTCACATGGAGTGACCGGGATTTGAAATACGGCATCCAGCAGTGAGAGGCCGGAATGCTGCCGCCTGAGCCACGGAGGCTCAGTAACTTTCAGTAAGAGCTCCAATATTTCTGAAATTTTCCAACAGTTTAATTATGAGAAACAAGTGCAGAATTATTTTGGGCATGATAACTTCAATCAATCACTACTGATCTGCATTTAGGGCAGTCGCCCAGGTGGCAGATTCCCTATCTGTTGTTTTCCTAGCCTTTTCTTAAATGATTGCCAATCAATCAACTTAATTATGCATCAGTATCATCTTTTTATTTGTATTTAGTTGAGACATTTTCTTTAAATAAAAACATACTAAAAGAAAGTACAAAAAGTTTTCAATGTAACACTTCACTTCTTGCTACTTCACATCACTTCAAAAACTCAAACCAAGCGAGTGATCAACAGTATCTCTCTCACTTTTACTCCAGTAACTTAACCAGTGGTAAGTATTTGCAATGAAATCAGATTCTTGTGACTGGCTACACAAATAAATGACAAAAATGACTTAAAATTCTGTAACCAGCCCGCCTGGTGGCCATGATCGTTAGCCACTTTGAGTCTCATGTTCACTGTCATAATGTTGGCCGGAAGGGAAATGAGGAGAGGTGCAGGTATACAATTTCTAATCACTAGATTGCGTGCCAAAAACTGGGGTTAGATTTTGAACCTTTCTGCAGTGCTCATGTGGAGTGAGGACATATGACACTGTTGATGTTGAACGTCGGTACGATTGAGATGTAAAGTTTTGACCAGACACCTTTGTGCTACTGGACATGAGTAGGTTATGTGCTGGTACCAGAAACTGCTACGAAGATTCATCTCACTTCATACTCAACCCCACAGACAAATGGGACAAGGAGCCAAGCTCCGCATTCAGGAGACAAGTAGAATCGGACCCCACCGTCAGCTGTCCTGAGAATGGTTTCCTGTGGTTTCCCATTTTCACTTCTAGGCAAATCCCAAGACAGTTCCAATTCATAAGCCACCTTCCACCTCCTTAACCTCATCCTATTTCATTCACCATCATTCATTTCATCTTCATTAGCTCCACAACTGAGATTGGCATCCGGAGGATGTCCAGCTGTAAAAAAAAAAATCCATATACGAGGGCCATCCAAAAAGGAGTACCCGTTAGCGCCGCATGAAGCGCTGACGACTCGGGTAGCCGCTGGGCAAGGTCAGACGCATCAATGGCTTGTCTACCTGCTCTCTGCGAGGTTACGTGATGCTAGCATCGCCTGTGTTGTGTCTGTGATGATTTAAAATGTTTAAACAAATTGAGAATCCTGCCAGTAGTGAAGTGAGGGCCGTGATTAAATTTCTTAATGCACGAAACGTTCGACCTTGTGATATTCACCGCCAATTAACGGAGACAATGTGATGGACGAGTCGTCTGTTCAGCGCTGGTGTCGTAACTTCAACCTGGGGAGGGGGAATACACATGACGAGGTGCGTTCAGGGAGACAATCTGTCATTACAGACCAACTGCTGAGCGCAGTAAACGAATGCATGAGGAACGATCGGCGCGTCACAATTGATGAACTCTGTGAACATTTTCCTAATGTGTCTCGAACAATTGTTCATGTAATTATCAAAGACCATCTGCATTATTCAAAAATCTGCGCAAGGCGAGTCCCTCGCATGCTTACAGAGGAGCACAAAACCAAGCGTATGGCTGCAGCACTGATGTTTCTGGGAAGTTATTCCGATGAAGGAGACTCTTTCCTGACTCGCATCATTACTGGGGATGAAACATGGGTTTGTTATGCACTATCTGAGAGTAAACGACAGTCAGTGGAGTGGCATCATGCTCATTCACCAACCAAACCAGTAAAATTCAAGACAGTTCTGTCCACCAGGAAACTCATGGCAACTGTTTTCTGGGATCACCAAGGTGTATTGCTCATTGATTTTATGGCCCGTGTAGACACAATCAATGCTAATGCGTATTGTGAAACATTAAAGAAATTACGGCGGGCAATAAAAAATCGATAGCGAGGCCTATTGTCTACAGGCATCATTCTCCTTCATGACAATGCCAGGCCTCATGCAGCTGTGATAACACAACAACTTTTGCAGCAATTCAAGTGGGAAACCTTTGACCATCCCCCGTATAGCCCGGAATTGGCCCCTTCGGATTTTCATCTCTTTACAAAGCTTAAAGACTTTCTGGCAGGAAAAAGATTTGACAGCGATGAAGAACTTAAACGAGCCGTGACTACATATCTCAATATGCTGGTGGCAGAGGACTATGACTCTGGAATACAAAAACTCGTTCCACATTATCACAAATGCCTAAATTTGCTTGGAGATTATGTGGAGAATTAGTGCTCTTTCCAATAAAAATGTGTATATTTGTTAATATTTACTCCTGTGTCTTTATTGCGCAAACGGGTACCACTTTCCGGATGGCCTTTGTAATTTCGTCTCATATCATCCCTGGCCCCACATCAGGAAACCAGGACTAATGGGTAGGCATACGTACACTTTACAATCTATTTTCCAATCTGATTTTCCAGGATTTTCAAGTAAGTGGAGTCTAAAAGTTCTCATGCCACTACCTTAACATGAATGCAAAAATAAGAGAAGATTGTTTCAACGGTGGTGTGGCATGAAATAAAAAAACAGGAACATTATAGATTAAACACCCTAGTGCTAGAAATAAAATATGGAGGTTGATACCCATGCATTTTTATCGAATGGCACTCCTGTAAAATAACTTTGAAAATCAACAATGAAATCAACAAATAACAATGTTATCTCTCTCTCTCCTCAACCTGATGGTTGGTGGGTAGCATGACTGTCCTCGTCCAACGACCTTCTATCCTGAGCTAGCTGCTTGATTAATTGATATGGATGTCACCCTTTAATGCCATCGAGGAACCCTGCTCTTGGTCATCCTCTTCTAGTCTTTCCTTCCAGTTTCCCTTCAAGCAGTGTGATGAATGCCAGAGTAAATGACCTATCCAACTACATCTCCTTTTCGTGATCATTTTCTCTAGACCGATGGTTTCTTCAGCTCTCTTGAGAACTTCATTTGTTAGCCTGTGAGTCCAGGTATTCGTAACATTCAACGCCAGCACCACATTTCAAATGCATCTATTCTTTTCTTATAAGCCTTTAATAGAGTCCAGGTTTCAAAGCCATAGGTTGCAATGCTCCAGATGAAGCTCTTGATGAAATGTTTTCTTACTAGTAGGGATATTCCCTTGGAGGTCAACAGGCTTCTTTTTTTTTTTTGAAAGCTTCTTTAGCCTGGGCTATTCGAGAATGGACGTCCTTTCCACACCTCCCCTCAGATGCAATGATGCTTTCCAAATAACTGAACCGATTTACTTGAGCCAATTTTTCTCCTTCAAACCAAACATTAACATCCTGTTTACCATCCGAAGTACATTTCATTATCTTGGTTTTTGTTTATTAACATTCATGTTACAAGTTGGCCGTGTGGTTAGGAGCACGCAGGTGTGAGCTTGCATCCGGGAGATAGTGGGTTTGAACCCCACTGTCGGCAGCCCTAAAAATGGTTTTCCATGGTTTCCCATTTTCACACCAGTCAAATGCTGGGGCTGTACCTTAATCAAGGCCACAGCCGCTTCCTTTCCATTCCTAAGCCTTTCCTATCCCATCGTCGCCGTAAGACCTATCAGTGTTGGTGCGACGTAAAGCAAATAGCAACCAAAGAAAACCATGTAATATTAGTAGATCATTCAATTTCTTTATTGGGGTCTCTATCTCTTTCTCAGTTTCAGCTATGAGAGCAATATCATCCGCGAAATGTACTGTTTGGTATAGTTGGCCATTTATTTTTTTCCATGGGTGGAGGTGGCTGAAAACTCTTTCATTGCTTCTTCCAAATGCACATTGAATAATAGAGGTGACAGACCACATCCTTGCCTTACTCTTTTTCTTATTTTCACATTGATTTGCTTCTTCCCTATAAGCACTGTCTGGTTCTTGTACAGCTGATAGATGATTTTCTGATCTCTGTAGGCCACTTTCAGACGTCTAAGGGCTTTAAACAGAAAATTCCATTTAACATTATCAAACGCTTTCTCTATATCAAAGCAAGCAATTAGGATGTTCTTATTGATTCTTAGGGCTTGTTCAATAATTGTTATAAGCCTCAGAATTGCTTCTCTTGTTCCTCTGTTTCTTTTAAACCCGAATTGATCATTGATCCTCTGAGAGATTTTCTTCTATTCTATTCTCCATGTGATGGTAAACAATTCTTGTAATAATTTTGGCGGCATGTGTTACCAGGCTTAACATTCTATAATCTTGACATCTCTTTGCACGATTACTTTTTGGGATAGGTATCAATACAGTTTTCTCAAAATCTTCCGGTATTTCTCCGCTAGTATAAATATCATTTACCAGTTGATATAAAGAAGTTTTTGCCTTATCCCCTAGAGCTTGTAATATTTCACCTAGAATTGAGTCTACTGCAAGAGCTTTCCTTTGTTTTAGCTCATTCAAAGCTTTATCAAATTCCTAAGTATACATAGTCCCAGCTCATCTTGTTCTATCTCACTTTCATTTTGTATTATATCGTCATCTATTTGTCTTTAATACAGGCCTTCTACATATTCTTCCCATTTTTCTTTGGAACTGCCTCCGGACTTCTGAAAAAGCTTTTTCGATATTACCTTTGGTTATATTTTCATCTATCTGTTTACATTGTGCTTCGATCCACTCTTCCTTTGCTTTTTTAGTTTCTCAATGGATTTTATTTCTTATTTTCTTGTATTCTTATGATTTCCTTTCCTTTAGGCCACCTGGCGCGCGTTCATTAGTTTCAAAATGTGGGGAGTAACCCATGACTTATAGATTTTCCTCTCTTCTTTTCCAAAACAATCTTCTGCTGCATCAGTTATTTATTTCTTGATTTCTTCCCATTTTTCTTGAGCACTACTTCCAGCCAGTACTTCAGTATTAATTTTGTTATTAGTTTCTTCTTTGAACATTTTGATAGCCTCGCTGCCTTTCTTTAATTTACTCAAATTCCATTTTGGGGTGCATCATTCTATTCTTCTTTTCTTAAGTTTCAGTTGGCCTGTCATTTCCACGGGGTTATGATCGGAGTCAGTATCAGCCCCAGGATAGCTTTTACTTGATTTTACTTGAATTCGATACCGTTCTCTAACTATTATTTATAGTCTATTTAGTATCTACTACCATTTCCAGGCATTGTTCATGTGTATCTTCTCCTTTTTGGTTGTCCGAAGAGAGTATTTGTAATTACAAGGGAGTGACTTTGACAAAATTCGATGAGCTTTTCTCCCCTTTTGCTTCTGGAACCAAGACAATAATCATCCACCGTATCATCTTCTCTGCCTTCTCCAAGGACGATGAGATTTTCTTCATCCTGGACATTAAGCAACACTTCTTCCAGTTGATCGTATACCTCCTCCACTTCGTCATCTGTGTATGTAGAGGCGGGCATGTATATCTGGATTAGAGCTGTAACTCTAGGTTCTGTCTTTAATTTTATGAACAGTATTCTTTCATTATATCCCCAAATACCTGACACTCGCTGTTGTAACTGCTTTGTCAGTATAAATCCAACACCACCTTTTCCATCTGAACAGCCAGAGTACAAAACTCTGAAATCTCCACTCCACAGATGTTCGCTATCTGGCCATCTTACCTCACTCATTCCCAAAACATCCATTCCTACTTGCTTCATTTCGTTCTTTACATTCTCCAGCTTACCACATTTTTTTTTTCAAGGATCTCACGTTCCATGTACCTACCTTGTAGGATTTGCTCTTAGCCTTCTCCTGTATCCCCCTCCGGAGATCCAAATAGGGGGCTATTCCAGAATATTTTACGTTCAAAGACATCATCATGCTTTCTATTCTTGGGATATCACAAGAATCTTTAATGTGGTGGTTTCCTGTTGCCTTCGACATCCTATGCCGTTGACCTACAATTAGGTTCATCTGCCTTAAGAAGTCATTTTTTACTCCAAGGACATCAGGGTGCCCTGCCCTCTTTCCGCTCATCCGCCCTCAAAGAGACCGTTGGCACTTCGAAGAGGTTAGCCACTTATACCGGTGGTTACTTGGTGTCATACTCTATTAATCCTGAGTATTGGGCTGCCACTTCCGCCATCTATACCATACCGAAGTCCATCTTCTCCGCCATAGATGTCGTTGAAATCTTCACTCATAACTCTGACCCCCTCGTGTGTGCTTCTACAATTGTAGGGGGCTAACCCTGGTTACCCTCTTCAATTGAAGATCCTCTTCGTGGTGAGGGGGACTAGTAGCTCCTTTCTTGCGATGCCGAATGGAGCCCTATTGGGTAACTGTTCGGTATACAAGGAGGAGGAAGCTAAAGCACCGCACAACCCTAAGGTGTAATGCGACCCGTGCCGATGGGATGCATGGCACATGGGAGATGTGTCTTGAACGGAGCCTTCGAGATACTTGGCGCCCTCTCGAAGTAAGTAGCCTTACCCAGATATGCGGGGCTCTGCCTGGGCGGACATATATTTCCCTAGCTACTCGTGGGACTTGAATGAATACGGTAGCCATCCATAAACCGGAGAGCTCTTCTGGGGCCTCCGAGAGAAACACTACAACAACAACCGAAGGGGACTCTTCGGAGATACCCTTGGATAGTTCATCTTCGACAGTTAGAGGGCTCACTCAAGAGGTGGGCAATCTACAGGTCCAGAAGAAGAAGAAGAAGCAGCGCTCTGGCGCTGAGAAGAGGAGATATAAGAAGGCCTTAAAGACCCGGGAGCAGGCCAAAGAGGGCTTAACTCCGGGAGCTGAGGGGCCTTCTAATACCACGACAGTAACAACTGTGGGGGGATCTAATGGGCACAAGAGGCGGGACCCTGAAAAGGGCTCTGCTTCTAGGGCACAGAGGACCCCACCCACAAAGATGCCAGCGGGGAAACGACTTCTGTCGGGGGCAACCCCAGAAGAAGATCTGCAGACCCACAAAAAACCCCAGGTGGAATATGCCAGGATAGCTAAAGCTGGGATCAGGATGGCCATAGTACCTGTAGGATATCCTGACCAGCAGCTAACCGAGAAACAGGTGGAAGCTGTGGAAGAGGCTATCACCAATCTGATAGACGAGCTTCCAGAGCAGGGGCCCATTAAGCCTCAGTTCCTGGATTGCTATCTGTCGAGAGGTGCGGCCGTCATCATAGCCGAGAACGACGAAACTGTAGCATGGCTTTCCAGTCTTGTTACAGGTATACAACCGTGGGAAGGAGCCAGGCTCACAATTGTGGGCATGGATAAATTTCTTTCCTACAAGAGAGTCATGGTCTGGATACCAGGACAACCAAAGGACAATAATGTCCTTCTGGGAAGAATGGCACGCCAGAACCATGGCTTAAACTCCACCAGCTAGAGGGTCTACGACCGCAAGGAGGAGAAGAGAGGTGTCCGACTTGTGGTTAGCATGGACTCCAGAGACATGGAGAAAGTGGTGGGGAAGAAGATCTTCTGCGGGGTGCATGTGGCTACCTTCACCTTGGTGGAGGGCAAGCGTGACAAGCAGAGGACCAACCCCACCACAGAAAATACCGAGACTAACAGGGGCGAAGAGCAGGAGCCCGGACAGGAACCTGGGCCAGCCAAGCCTCAAGACTCATCGCAGGAGACGGAGCAGCACGTTCCGGAGACCGCATAAGGTAAAGTATTGCATGAAGGTAAGAATGATTACTTTCATACAAGCAAATATACAACATTGTATAGCGGCCTCTAGGGTACTTATTAGAAGTATCCAGAAGGGTAGGTTTTCGGTCGCCCTGATACAAGAACCCTGGCTTAGACAGGGGCATGCATATCATGGGACTAAAATGTGCAGGGTTCACTCTATTCAGTGGAATAGCAGAGGAGAAGCCTAGAGCATGTATACTAGTTAAAGATCACAACGCCTGGGCTATACCAGGCTTCATTACTAGAGAGCTGGTAGCAGTCCTAGCGAGATATGAAGGGGGCGGACAGCCAAAAGACTTGGTTGTCTGCTCTGCATATTTCCCAGGAGACTCTGAAACTCCACCCCCGCTGGAGGAGTTCAAGAGACTGGTGATATGCTGTAGGAAACAAGGATTAAACCTCATAGTAGGATGTGACGCCAATGCTCATCACAGCATTTGGGGAAGCAAATATACAAACCGAAGAGGAGAGCACCTCATAGAATTTCTATGTACAACTGATCTTGAGATCATGAACATTGGTGATACCCCTACCTTCATTAATAATAGGAGTGAGGGGATCATAGATCTTACCCTGGGTTCCATGGGAATCATACAGGAATTTAAAGACTGGAAGGTTTCTTTGGAGCCTTCCTTGTCAGACCATAGACACATTGTGTTTTATATAGAGGGCTCCCTCGAGATCCCATCTTACAGAAACCCTAGACGAACCGATTGGACGTCTTTTAGGAAGGACGTGAGGAGGGGACTGGAGGGAGGACCTCAAATATAATTAAAAACAAAGAGGAGCTGGAGCTCAGTGTGAGTTTTCTCACACAGACACTGGTTATCTCTTATGAATTAAACTGCCCTATTGTTAAGGCAAAAAGAGTAACAGGAAGCTTCAAGTGGAATAGTTATCTTGAACACCTGAGGTGAAATACACGAAGGCTCTGGAATAAATACAGGGAACTTCAGGATCAAGAAAGCCTAGATTCTTACAAAGAATCACAAAGAAGGTACAAGTCAGAAGTCAAAAAGGCTTCTAGGAAATCTTGGAGACAGTTTTGTGAATCCATTGAAAGTCAACATGAAGCGGCAAGGCTTCATAAAATTTTAACCTTGGATAGAAGGGCAAGGCTGGGTTCACTGGAGTCGCCTTCGGGTGGATACACATCCACAGAGAGGGAGACCCTGAACTTACTGCTTGATGCCCACTTTCCAGGTTCGGTCACGAATAGTGAGGTAGATGATGATATCTATGCCTAGTGAGGTAGAATCGAGCGGATCCTTCAGACCCGATAAAAGTGGCTGGAAGGAAGCCGCAGAGATTGCTACCTCAAGAAGGGTTAAGTGGGCATTAGAATCCTTTGCCCCTTACAAAAGCCCAGGGGTGGATGGGATCTTCCCGGCACTTCTTCAGGAAGCGGGGGGGTCCTTATACCATACCTGGTCAGAATCTTTAGAGCCTGTCTCACTATGGGGTATGTGTACTCCTTGTGGCGTCAGGCGAAGGTGGTGTATATACCTAAACCCGGAAGGTCTTCATATACTAGACCTAAGGATTATAGACCCATTAGTCTAACGTCTTTTCTACTTAAGACCTTGGAAAGACTGGTGGATAGACATATCAGGGAGAAAGTATTAAGGGACTTTCCCTTGCATTCTCATCAACATGCATATCAACCAGGGAAGTTGGTTGAGACGGCACTACACCAGCTAGTTTCTAGGCTGGAGAGTGCCTTGGATCAGCAACAACTTGCTATGGTTGTATTCCTAGATATAGAAGGGGCCTTTAACTATACATCTTTGGGCTCCATAGAACGTAGTCTAGAGAGAAGAGGAGTGAGCAGTATGCTCATAAAATGGATTATGGCCTCACTGCAGGGCCGTCAAGTTCTGTTTACCCTCAACGTTGTAATGTTGAGAGCTAATATAGACAGGGGGTGTCCACAGGGAGGAGTATTATCACCAGCATTATGGTGTCTGGTAGTGGATGAACTACTTACCAGGTTAAATGTTGGAGGAATATACGCCCAAGGCTATGCAGATGACATAAGCCTGATGGTGGTAGGAAATTTCCCCAGCACGGTTTCCGAGCTCGTACAGAGCTCTTTATGTAGGGTGGAAAGATGGTGCCACGAGACAGACTTGTCGGTTAATCCCGATAAGACAGAGCTCGTGGTATTTACCAGGAGGAGGAGGCTAGACGGACTGTCAGAGCCTTTCCTATTTGGGAAAAAATTAGCTAAGACAACCTCAGTTAAGTACCTAGGGGTAATCCTTGAGGCAAGACTGAGTTGGAAGAAACATATAGATCATAAGGTGGATAAGGCCCGCAAGATTATGTGGGCCTGTCGCAGGGCCGTCGGTAAGACTTAGGGCCTAAGACCTAAGGTGGTCCAGTGGCTCTATATCTCTATTGTACGGTCCACGATTACCTATGCATCTTTAGTCTGGTGGCCAGGCTCGGAGAGTAAAACTGTGACCACCAAGTGTCCAAAGACTTGCGTGTCTAGGAATAACAGGGGCACTGGATACTACACCATTATGTGCAATGGAGGCCATCCTAGGTTTTCCCTCCTTACATTTATATGTTAAGGTAATAGCGGAAATGCTCTACCGACTGACCGGGCGAGTTGGCCGTGCGCGTAGAGACGCGCGGCTGTGAGCTTGCATCCGGGAGATCGTGGGTTCGAGCCCCACTGTCGGCAGCCCTGAAAATGGTTTTCCGTGGTTTCCCATTTTCACACCAGGCAAATGCTGGGGCTGTACCTTAATTAAGGCCACGGCCGCTTCTTTCCAACTCCTGGGCCTTTCCCATCCCATCGTCGCCATAAGACCTATCTGTGTCGGTGCGACGTAAAGCAAGTAGCAAAAAAAAAAAAAAAAGCGGAAATGAGTGCCTATCGCCTCTGGTCACTCGGAGGATGCTCCTTCAAAAACCCGAATAGAGGTCATGCCTCTATTCTTACAAGGCTCCACCAGACTTGCCCTATGACAATGATGATCGGGGATCTGATGAAGCCTAGCTTTAATTTGAATTATAAATTTACAGTGGTGATACCCACAAAGGAGGAGTGGGCCGCGGATGCTGGGGTCCATCTTAAGTCTGCGGGCTGTACATGGTACACAGATGGCTCGCGGACGGAGACGGGCACAGGCGCCGGGGTCTGGGGGCCTAAGACAAGGCTCTCCCTTCCTATGGGTAAATATGCTACTGTTTTCCAGGCCGAAGTATACGCAATACTAGCCTGTGCTGTATATATATGGATTATGCCTGGACACAGAAGATGCATCACTATCTGCAGTGATAGCCAGGCAGCACTACAAGCACTATGTGCAGTTAAAACAACATCAAAATTGGTATGGGATTGCCAAAGGATGTTAGATCAGCTGTGTGAATTTAGCTCAGTTACCCTATTATGGGTCCCTGGGCACACAGGTATCAGTGGAAATGAAGCAGCTGACAAACTAGCAAAACAAGGCTCAAAAGGTTCTTTCACAGGACCAGAGCCCTTCCTGGAAGTTTCACTCCGAAGTGTGAGACTGGTAATATCCCAGAGGACAAACCAATCTCACTTAGATATTTGGAAGAGGTTAACTATAGCAAGGCAGGCACATGAACTTATCAAAGGGCCTAGCCAAAGTTATAAAAAGGTCCTAATGAATTTGAATAGGACCAGAATGAAAATGGTAGTTGGACTGTTAACAGGCCACAATACCTTACAGAGACACCTACACATCATGAAAATCACCCAGGATCCGATGTGTAGAAGATGCGGTAAGGAGGAGGAGACCTCCGCGCATGTGTTATGTCAGTGCGAGGCTCTTGCAAGCACCAGACATCAATACCTTGGCTCACATTTTGTGAGCCTGGAAGACATCAGGAATGCCAATATCCGGACACTAGTATCCTTTATAGGAGCACTAGGGCTGGACTAGGCAAACCTGTTTAAGGGGCACAAAGGGTCTTCATAGACCTATGTGTGGAGCTCTGCGAAGACAGGGCTCACCCATTTCTTATCTATCTATCTATCTATCTATCATAACTCTGAGCTGGGACCGTTACCAGATTATACACACCGGGTCAGTGCTCTCTGGGACTCGCATTGGTAGGGGCACCAATCCCTGGGTAGGGCTGCCTCCGAGGAGGGTCCCTACCTTTTACCGGTAACAATGTTATAATAACGGTTATATCAAAACATTCTAACAATTACCTAAACTGTCTTATACACCAAATCCATCCATTGGTTCTTCTTTGCTGTGAACATGTCAATGACTTTCCTAAAAAAAAAAGAAGGTGGCATCAGAAGACAGTTCTTCTAAAGTTTTTTCTTTTCTACAGCTAAAATGCTTATTTCACACAAACAGGGATTCATTATTGAGTCTCTTAACACGTTCTCTGCCACCATTTTCTAAAATATCTTTCTCAGGAGCTGTTTTGGCAGTAATTCCTAATAAATGGTACTACATTTTAACAAAAACGTGTCCATCGAGTTTAAAAATGAAATATTATACATTTAAAACACTTTTCTTTTACGCTGTAAAGTGTCCGTGGCAATTCAGGCTGTGTTTCGGATGAGAGTGCCACCTGACGCTTTAAAGTGTCGAGCAATACTTTTCTTTTGTACTAATTATTTGTACAACAATGCACAACGTGATGGATCATTGCTATTGGATCACCTACTCAGTTAATTTCCTCTTCATTTGCGGATGTGGATTGCACATTTTCACGAACACTGTTGTCTTTATTCAGTGCACTTATGTCACTTTCACTGTCAGAATTCCTCCACTCATTGTCCTCACTGCCTGACAATATATCAGATTCACTGTCAGAAACCTCTAACATTTTAATTAAATCTGCATTAAATCTTCTTAGGATGAGATGGACCGGGCTCTGACCTGTTCTTCTCCATTTCGAAACAATACTGATTGTCACCTAATTTCTCAACAATGGAACTGCGCGTGGAAAATTGTTCTAAAAGTAACCTTCCTGCAGTGCCAGCATAACCACAAGCAGTAATTGCCAAACCAGCGTGTTTTTATGTAGCTTTAGAAACATAGGGCTCTGGGCACTTTAAAGCGGTAGCGGCATTGCTGTATATATCACCTTGATGCTTTAAAGCATCAGTGGAAGTGAACGTGTTAAATATGTTTTAATCCTGTTGCATGCACTCATGGCTCACTCACTACTTGCTGTGGTAGCGGGATATATTGTAACCAAACGCAATAGCTTAGTGATCTCTACCATTATGGTGTCTGTCATTTAAAACCAAATACATCAGTAGGTTTTGTGGTGATAAATGCTTTTGCTCGTAGCCTCCGTGGCTCAGGCGGCAGCCTCTCGCCGCTGGGTTCTGTGGTTCAAATCCCAGTTACTCCAAGTTAGATTTTTGCTGGACAAAGCGAAAGCAGGACAGGTTTTTCTCTGGGTACTCTGATTTTCCTTGTCATTTTTCACTCTAGTAACACTCTTCAATATCATTTCATTCCATCTGTCAGTCATTAATCATTGCTCAAGAGGAGTACGACAGGCTTCAGCAGCCGGCACAATTTCTATTCTCACTACTAGATGGGGGGCTTCATTCATTCCATTCCTGACCCAGTTGAATGACTGGAAACAGGCTGAGAATTTTCATTTTCAAATCAGCATAAATAAGGAAGAGATTTTCAAGCTGATCTACAATCATGGTACTGTTTTTACTACCGTAGTTTACACATTTTTGTCTTACAAAATTCTTTCATGTGTTCATTAACTAATTCGACAGACTGGAGCTGTGGAAAATTTATAATTCTGGATTTCATTTGAAGAACTTGGCAGTCGACAATTTTGATGTCAGCGCTTTCAACCTCAATTTTTGAGTCACTGAAACTAACATTCCCATTCAATTGGACACTATTTTGCACACACTCTTCAATGAAAGTCTCGCATCTTACATCCTGTACACTTGCAACTGCTTTACAGTACTGTATTTTGTACACCCGTTGGTTGGTCTACCATTACCCAGCCAACATAGTAGGTTTGTTTTATAACTTTATTTTAGCTTATATTCTACTTGCAAATGTACCTGTGCTTCACTACGGTTTTCTATCTTGTATTTGGATTTCTCCATAAATTACTGTAAAGGCAGTGTGTAAGATTATATTAAATTGCATTTCACTTAGCGCTATCCGAGATGCAAAACAGGGAGGACACCATACATTGTGTTTCCGATGTTAGGTAGGCATTGGGGAAGTTTTGTCGATAATGGCAGGGTACATTTCCTACTGCCAATCACAATCGAGTTCCGGAGTTTCTACTATAACAGCAGGCTCACTTGGCAATTGCCATTCACAGTAGAGATGGAGAGTTTTCATTATAAAGGCAGGCCCCTTTTATAAATGCTGTCACAATCGAGTTGGAGAGATTTGATTATAATCTAAAAGTGCAGCACTATCTAACGTATCAACAATTGAGACTTGAAAATAAGTCATAGGACCAAAGTTGTAGATCTCTCCAAATTGAACAGCGATTGTGCTATCTGCTTTGTGATAAAACTTACCGTTTAGCCACCAATTATCCCGAAACGAAGGTCTGCACCATCATAAAAAATGCATCCATATTTCGATACTCGCTTTCGCTCGTTGGGGGCTGCGCCCCCAAACCCCCAATTCCTCTATATTTCAAGTGCTCACATGGAAAACTGTGACGAAAAGGTACTTCGTTAGGAAGAACAGATTCGCCACCAGACGGCGCATATATTCGCGTACATATTTGGTCCAGTAATATTTTCTCGTACCGTATATTCACGATTTATAGACGAGGTAGCGTTAAACGTTCCGACGTGGTGAAAATTACGTACGATTCTCACAAGATAAGAAATTATTTTCCTAACGTAATGGGGAGCTATAATCTTGAAACTTGGCAGGTTTATTGTGGTTGAAACGCTCTATATTTCCGTTATTTGATGTTTTGTCGTATCTGTTCGAGTTGACCGTAGATTGGTTTAGAACCTTGGATTAGGAGGACAGGGTTTACGTATTACTTTCGTTTTTCCATGTTTACAGGGTGCTAGAATCATGCATTTGGTCACTTGTGGCCCACAAAAGTTCCAATGAGCCTGCCAAATTTCATGATCCTATCGGTCTTATAAGTGTGTAAAACAGTAAATTAATTACGGAAAATGTAAAAAAATTGACGTTAAATCTGAAAAATGGAGTTCTATCCAAGGCATAAGGGATCATGATACGACTAAAATTCCCGGGACCTTGGTTGTAGAACCCTTCATGATAGGATCCGAACGTCTTGTCCACTTACAGTTTAGCCACCAAAATTATCGAAACGTTACTTAGCACCATAATGAAATTTGCTTCCAGATTTTGATAACTTCTGGAGATGAAAACGTTAAACAATTCAACTCCTTCGAATTTCTCCGTCGGTTGCAGGCCAAAGATGTAACTGCGGCAAATTTTAATTCTTTGGCGCACTGCAACATACCGTATCGTCCAAAATTTAGTTTAAGGCAAGGGAAGTAAAAATAACACAAAATCAACATATGGAACTTTTCCACAATACAGCCTATTTGCTATTATATTGTCAAATTTTAAGTTTCTAGCTCATGCCGAAGTGGGTAAACATTTATGCCAGCCGGTGAGCCAAACAGTTTTATATACCTATAATATAGAGCCAGGCAATGTGCACGCTAAATAGTGCAGACTTTGGTTAGGAAATTTATTGCGGAAAAACGGTACGTCGTATCAAAGTATGGATTGCGCCATCAGACGACCCCTTTAGTCTTCTACATTACTGTCTTAGGCCTTTTCTAGTATCTTGCGTATTTATACCAAGGAAGGAGGTGAACATATCGATCCATGTCAAATTTCGACCGCTTTAAACAAGATGAAAAAAGATTTTGCCAACTTAGCAGACACCTACACTCTTGAAACTTGGCAAGCTGGACTACAATATAACGACCTACAATTTTGGTTGTTTGAGGTTTTGCCGTATCTCCATGGTCTTCACCATAAATTGATTACGGTACATACATTATGCTGAAATTAAGGTAGTGTTTCTAGGTAAGTTATTCCTTCAGTTTCCCATACTTTCATAGCAGTAGAATAATCAAAGTCGGTCTACATATGGCCAATGGTCGTGTCAGGGAGCGTGCTGAATTTAGTGTCTATCTGTCTTATGAGTGTGTTAATCAGTAAAAATGTATGGAAATTTAACAAAATTGATAAAAACCGGGGAAATGAAGGTCAGTCTAAGGTAGAAGGGGTCGAGATACGACAAAAAGTCATACGACCAAAATTGTAGACATCTTAATTTTAGGACGCGAAAGTGTAATCAGTTCATTGATAGCAATTACCGTTCAGCCACAAAATAGCTTTAAACGAAAGTCTGCATCGTCATTAAATTTGGCTTCATATTTTGATTTTTCAGTGGGTTAATTATTCAAAATTTGAACTTGTTGCGATTTCTTCGTCGGTTACAGGCTTGGATCTAGAGCATTGCCAAATATTAATTTTGTAGGGCACTGCATCATGGCGTCCGCCATTTTGTTTGGGGGGAGGGGTGCAGAGGATTTTGATTGGGTGGTAGAGGGGTAAATATGAGAAAATGGAATGTTTTGGAATTTTTTCTTGGCTTACAGCCCAATTTCTATCATATTGATTAATTTCAATTCCTGGATCATCTGGATGGGCCTAACACGAAATTTGAGTCTGATAATTTGATTGGGCGGGGAGGGGGCTAAATATGAAAAATTTGAACTAAATTTGAATTTTTCCTTGGGTTGCAACCTAATAGCCATCACATCGCCGAATCTCAAGATCGTAGATCATCTGGAATGCTCTAACACGAAATTTGAGCCCGATATATTGTTTGGGCGGGGGGGATTAAATATGAAAAATTTTAACTTTTTGGCATTTTCCTTGGGTTTCAGCCGAATAGCTATCAGATTACCGAATTTCAATATTCTAGCGCATCTGGAACGGAAGGTTCTAAACCGAAATTTGAGTCCCATATTTTGATTCGGTGGGGGGATAAATATGAAAAATTTGAACTTTTTGGAATTTTCCCTTGGGTTGCAGCCTAATTTATATCAGATTGCCAAATTTCAAGTTCGTAGCTCATCTGGAAGGGTCTAACGCGAAATTTTAGTCCGATAATTTGATTGGACGGAAAAGTGGCTAAATACGAAACATTTCAACTTTTTAGAATTTTTCCCACGGTTGCAGCTTAATAGCTATCAGATTACCGAATTCCAAGTTTCTAGCTCATCCGGAACTGAAGGGTCTTACCCGAAATTTGAGAACGATATTTCGATTCGGTGGAGGCTAGATATGAAAATTTTTGAACTTTTTGGAATTCTTCCTTGGGTTACAGCCAAATAGCTATCAGGCAGCCGAATTTCAAGTTCCTAGCTCATATGGAAGGGTCTAACACGAAATTTCCGTCCGATATTTTGATTGGGCGGAAGGGGGCTAAATATGAAAAATTTCAACTTTTCGGAATTTTTCCTTGGTTCGCAGCCTAATAACTGTCAGATTGCCGAATTTCAAGTTCCTAGCTAATCTGCAAGGGTGTAACACCGAAATTTGAGTGATTCGGTGGGGGGGCTAAATACCAAAAATTTGAACTTTTTGGAATTATCCCTTGGGACACACCCTAATAGCTATCAGATTGCCACATTTCAAGTTCCTAGCTCATCTGGAAGGGCCCAACACGAAATTTCACTCCGATATTTTGATTGGGCGGAAGGGGTGCTAAATATGAAAAATTTCAACTTTTTGGAATTTTTCCTTGGGTTGCAGCCTAATTATTTGATTGCCGAATTTCAAGTTCCTAGCTAATCTGCAAGGGTGTAACACCGAAATTTGAGTGATTCGGCGAAGGGGGGCTAAATACAAACAATTTGAACTCTTTGGAATTTTCCCTTGGGACACACCCTAATAGCTATCAGATTGTCACATTTCAAGTTCCTAGCTCATCTGGAAGGGCCTAACACGAAATTTCACTCCGATATTTTGACTGGGCGGAAGGGGGGCTAAATATGAAAAAATTGAACTTTTTCGAATTTTTCCTTGGGTTGCAGCCTAATAGCTATTTGATTGCCGAATTTCAAGTTCCTAGCTCATCTACAAGGGTGTAACACGAAATTTCAGTGTTTCGGCGAAGGGGGGGCTAAATACAAAAATTTGAACTTTTTGGAATTTTTCCTTGGGACACACCCTAATAGCTACCAGATTGCCACATTTCAAGTTCCTAGCTCATCTGGCAGGGTCTAGCATGAAATTTCAGTCCGATATTTTGATTGGGCGGAAGGGGGGCTAAATATGAAAAATTTCAACTTTTTGGAATTTTTCCTTGGGTTGCAGCCTAAGAACTGTCAGACTGCCGAATTTCAAATTCCTACCTCACCTGGAAGTGGGCAAACATTAATGTCAGTCAGTGAGTGAGTCAGTTAGCCTTGCGGCTTTATATATATAAGACTCGCTTTCGCTCGTTGGGGGCTGCGCCCCCAAACCCCCAATTCCTCTATATTTCAAGTGCTCACATGGAAAACTACTGTGACGAAAATGTACTTCGTCACGAAGAACGGATTCGCCACCAGACGGCGCATATATTCGCGTACATATTTGGTCTTCTAATATTTCCTCGTACCGTATATTCACGATTTATAGACGAGGTAGCGTTAAACGTTCCGACGTGGTGAAAATTACGTACGATTCTCGCAAGATAAGAAATTATTTTTCTAACGTAACGGGGAGCTATATTCTTGAAACTTGGCAGGTTTATTGTGGTTGAAACGCTCTATATTTCCGTTATTTGATGTTTTGTCGTATCTGTTCGAGTTGACCCTAAATTGGTTTAGAACCTTGGATTAGGAGTACAGGGTTTACGTATTACTTTCGTTTTTCCATGTTTACAGGGTGCTAGAATCATGCATTTGGTCACTTGTGGCCCACAAACGTTCCAATGAGCCTGCCAAATTTCATGATTCTATCGGTCCTATAAGTGTGTAAAACAGTAAATTAATTACGGAAAATGTAAAAAATTGACGTTAAATCTGAAAAATGGAGTTCTATCCAAGGCATAAGGGTTCATGATACGACTAAAATTCCCGGGGCCGAAGTTGTAGAACCCTTCATGAAGGGATCCGAACGTCTTGTCCATTTGGCGGTACGACTTACAGTTTAGCCACCAAAATTCTCGAAACGTTACCTAGCACCATAATGAAATTTGCTTCCAGATTTTGATAACTTCTGGAGATGAAGACGTTAAACAAATCAACTCCTTCGAATTTCTCCGTCGGTTGCAGGCCAAAGATGTAACTGCGGCAAATTTTAATTCTTTGGCGCACTGCAACATATCGTCCAAAATTTAGTTTAAGGCAAGGAAAGTAAAAATAACACAAAATCAACATATGGAACTTTTCCACAATACAGCCTATTTGCTATCATATTGTCAAATTTTAAGTTTCTAGCTCATGCCGAAGTGGGTAAACATTTATGCCAGCCAGTGAGCCAAACAGTTTTATATATATAATATAGAGCCAGACAATGTGCACGCTAAATAGTGGAGACTTTGGTTAGGAAATTTATTGCGGAAAAACGGTACGTCGTATCAAAGTATGGATTGCGCCATCAGACGACCCCTTTAGTCTTCTACATTACTGTCTTAGGCCTTTTCTAGTATCTTGCGTATTTATACCAAGGAAGGAGGTGAACATATCGATCCATGTCAAATTTCGACCGCTTTAAACAAGTTGAAAAGAGATTTTGCCAACTTAGCAGACATCTACACTCTTGAAACTTGGCACGCTGGACGACAATATAACGACCTGCAATTTTGGTTGTTTGAGGTTTTGCCGTATCTCCATGGTCTTCACCATAAATTGATTACGGTACATACATTATGCTGAAATTAAGGTAGCGTTTCTAGGTAAGTTATTCCTTCAGTTTCCCATACATTCATAGCAGTAGAATAATCAAAGTCGGTCTACATATGGCCAATGGTCGTGTCAGGGAGCGTGCTGAATTTAGTGTCTATCTGTCTTATGAGTGTGTTAATCAGGAAACAATGTATGGAAATTTAACAAAATTGATAAAAACCGGGGAAATGAAGGTCAGTCTAAGGTAGAAGGGGTCGAGATACGACAAAAAGTCATACGACCAAAATTGTAGACATCTTAATTTTAGGACGCGAAAGTGCAATCAGTTCATTGATAGCAATTACCGTTCAGCCACAAAATAGCTCTAAACGAAAGTCTGCATCGTCATTAAATTTGGCTTCATATTTCGATTTTTCAGTGGGTTAATTATTCAAAATTTGAACTTGTTGCGATTTCTTCGTCGGTTACAGGCTTGGATCTAGAGCATTGCCAAATATTGATTTTGTAGGGCACTGCATCATGGCGTCCGCCATTTTGTTTGGGGGAGGGGTGCAGAGGATTTTGATTGGGTGGTGGAGGGGTAAATATGAGAAAATGGAATGTTTTGGAATTTTTTCTTGGCTTACAGCCCAATTTCTATCATATTGATTAATTTCAATTCCTGGATCATCTGGATGGGCCTAACACGAAATTTGAGTCTGATAATTTGATTGGGCGGGAAGAGGGCTAAATATGAAAAATTTGAACTAAATTTGAATTTTTCCTTGGGTTGCAACCTAATAGCCATCACATCGCCGAATCTCAAGATCGTAGATCATCTGGAAGGCTCTAACAAAAAAATTGAGCCCGATATATTGTTTGGGCGGGGGGGATTAAATATGAAAAATTTTAACTTTTTGGCATTTTCCTTGGGTTTCAGCCTAATAGCTATCAGATTGCCGAATTCCAATATTCTAGCGCATCTGGAACGGAAAGTTCTAAACCGAAATTTGAGTCCCATATTTTGATTCGGTGGGGGGATAAATATGAAAAATTTGAACTTTTTGGAATTTTCCCTTGGGTTGCATCCTAATTTATATCAGATTGCCAAATTTCAAGTTCGTAGCTCATCTGGAAGGTTCTAACGCGAAATTTCAGTCCGATAAATTGATTGGACGGAAAAGCGGTTAAATATGAAACATTTCAACTTTATAGAATTTTTCCCAAGGTTGAAGCTTAATAGCTATCAGATTACCGAATTCCAAGTTTCCAGCTCATCCGCAACTGAAGGGTCTTACCCGAAATTTGAGTCCGATATTTCGATTCGGTGGAGGCTAAATATGAAAATTTAGAACTTTTTGGAATTCTTAATTGGGTTATAGCCAAATATTTATCAGGCAGCCGAATTTCAAGTTCCTAGCTCATATGGAAGGGTCTAACACGAAATTTCAGTCCGATAATTTGATTGGGCGGAAGGGGGCTAAATATGAAAAATTTCAACTTTTCGGAATTTTTCCTTGGTTCGCAGCCTAATAACTGTCAGATTGCCGAATTTCAAGTTCCTAGCTAATCTGCAAGGGTGTAACACCGAAATTTGAGTGATTCGGGGGGGGGGCTAAATACAAAAAATTTGAACTTTTTATAATTATCCCTTGGGACACACGCTAATAGCCATCAGATTGCCACATTTCAAGTTCCTAGCTCATCTGGAAGGGCCCAACACGAAATTTCACTCCGATATTTTGATTGGGCGGAAGGGGTGCTAAATATGAAAAATTTCAACTTTTTGGAACTTTTCCTTGGGTTGCAGCCTAATAGCTATTTGATTGCCTAATTTCAAATTCCTATCTAATCTGCAAGGGTGTAACGCCGAAATTGGAGTGATTCGGCGAAGGAAGGGCTAAATACCAAAAATTTGAACTTTTTGGAATTTTCCCTTGGGACACACCCTAATAGCTATCAGATTGCCACATTTCAAGTTCCTAGCTCATCTGGAAGGGCCTAACACGAAATTTCACTCCGAAATTTTGATTGGGCGGAAGGGGGGCTAAATATGAAAAATTTCAACTTTTTGGAATTTTTCCTTGGGTTGCAGCCCAACAGCTATTTGATTGCCGAATTTCAAGTTCCTAGCTCATCTGCAAGGGTGCAACACGAAATTTCAGTGTTTCGGCGCAGGGGGGGGGGCTAAATACAAAAAATTTGACCTTTTTGGAATTTCCCCATGGGACACACCCTAATAGCTATCAGATTGCCACATTTCAAGTTCCTAGCGCATATGCAAGGGCCTAACACGAAATTTCAGTCCGATATTTTGATTGGGCGGAAGGGGGGCTAAATATGAAAAATTTCATCTTTTCGGAATTTTTCCTTGGGTTGCACCGTAATAGCTATTTGATTGCCGAATTTCAAGTTCCTAGCTAATCTGCAAGGGTGTAACACCGAAATTTGAGTGATTCGGCGAAGGGGGGCTAAATACAAAAAATTTGAACTCTTTGGAATTCTCCCTTGGAACACACCCTAATAGCTATCAGATTGCCACATTTCAATTTCCTAGCTCATCTGGAAGGGTCTAACACGAAATTTCACTCCGATATTTTGATTGGGCGGAAGGGGGGCTAAATATAAAAAATTTCAACTTTTCGGAATTTTTCCTTGGGTTGCAGCCTAATAGCTATTTGATTGCCGAATTTCAAGTTCCTAGCTAATCTGCAAGGGTGTAACACCGAAATTTGAGTGATTCGGCGAAGGGGGGGGGGGCTAAATAAAAAAAATTGAACTTCTTGGAATTTTCCCTTGGGACACACCCTAATAGCTATCAGATTGCCACATTTCAAGTTCCTAGCTCATCTGGAAGGGCCTAACACGAAATTTCACTCCGATATTTTGATTGGGCGGAAGGGGGGTTAAATATGAAAAATTTTCAACTTTTCGGAATTTTTCTTGGGTTGCAGCCTAATAGCTATTTGATTGCCGAATTTCAAGTTCCTAGCTAATCTGCAAGGGTGTAACACCGAAATTTGAGTGATTCGGCGAAGGGGGGGCTAAATACAAAAAATTGAACTTTTTGGAATTTCCCCATGGGACACACCCTAATAGCTATCAGATTGCCGAATTTCAAGTTCCTAGCTAATCTGGAAGGGTTGAACACGAAATTTCAGGCTGATAATTTGATTGGACGGAAGGGGGGCTAAATAGGAAAAATTTCAACTTTTTTCAATTTTTCCTTGGGTTGCAGTGTAATATCTATCAGACTGCCGAATTTCAAGTTCCTAGCTCACTTAGAAGTGGGCAAACATTAATGTCAGTCAGTGAGTGAGTCAGTTAGCCTTGTGGCTTTATATATATATGACTCGCTTTCGCTCGTTGGGGGCTGCGCCCCCAAACCCCCCATTCCTCTACATTACAAGTGGTCACATGGAAAATTACTGTGACGAACGGGTACTTCGTGGATTGAGCCACCATGATGCCGCGTTGTCTAGCGATAGGGCGCTCCACAGTTACTGCCGGATTTGACCTTTCTCTACGCCGACGCCACACTCGTCTGCGGTGACTATCACTGACAGAACAGAAGCGTGACTCATCGGAAAACACGACGTTCCGCCATTCCCTCATGCAAGTCGCTCTAGCCCGGCACCATGCCAGGCGTGCACGTCTATGCTGTGGAGTCAATGGTAGTCTTCTGAGCGGACACCGGGAGTGCAGGCCTCCTTCAACCAATCGACGGGAAATTGTTCTGGTCGATATTGGAACAGCCAGGGTGTCTTGCACATGCTGAAGAATGGCGGTTGACGTGGCGTGCGGGGCTGCCACCGCTTGGCGGCGGATGCGCCGATCCTCGCGTGCTGACGTCACTCGGGCTGCGCCTGGACCCCTCGCACGTGCCACATGTCCCTGCGCCAACCATCTTCGCCACAGGCGCTGCACCGTGGACACATCCCTATGGGTATCGGCTGCGATTTGACGAAGCGACCAACCTGCCCTTCTCAGCCCGATCACCATACACCTCGTAAAGTCGTCTGTCTGCTGGAAATGCCTCCGTTGACGGCGGCCTGGCATTCTTAGCTATACACGTGTCCTGTGGCACACGACAACACGTTCTACAATGACTGTCGGCTGAGAAATCACGGTACGAAGTGGGTCATTCGCCAACGCCGTGTCCCATTTATCGTTCGCTACGTGCGCAGCACAGCGGCGCATTTCACATCATGAGCATACCTCAGTGACGTCAGTCTACCCTGCAATTGGCATAAAGTTCTGACCACTCCTTCTTGGTGTTGCATTTGCTCTGTCAGTCAGTGTATTTTCTCGTACCGTACATTCACGTTTTATAGAAAAGATAGCGTTAAACGTTTCGACGTGGTGAAAATTACGTACGATTCTCACAAGATAAGAAATTATTTTCCTAATGTAACGGGGGGATTTAGTCTTGAAACTTGGTAGGTTTATCGTGGTTGAAACGCTCTATATTTCCGTTATTTGATGTTTTGTCGTATCTGCATCGTTTTCACCGTAGACTGGTTTAGAACCTTGGATTAGGAGTACAGTGTTTCCGTTTTACTTTCGTTTTTCCATTTTTACAGGGTGCTAGAATCATGCATTTTGCTCATCTGTGACCCACGAACGTTCCAGTGAGCCTGCTAAATTTCATGAATCTATCGGTCTTATAAGTGTGTAACACAGTAAAATTAATTACGGAAAATGTAAAAAAATTGACGTTAAATCTGAAAACTGCAGCTCTATCTAAGGCATAAGGGAGCAAGATACGACTAAAATTCCCGAGTCAGAAGTTGTAGATCTCTTCATGATCGAATCCGAACGTCTTGTCCATTTGGTGGTAGGACTTACAGTTTAGCCACCAAAATCCTGGAAATGTTAGTTAGCACCATAATGAAAATTACTTCCAGATTTCGATATTTTCTGGAGACAAAAACGTTAAACAATGCAGCTCTTTCGAGTTTCTCCGTTGGTTGCAGGCCAAAGTTGTAACTGCGACAAATTTTAATTTTCTGGCGCACTGCAACATATCGTCTACAATTTATTTTAAGGGAAGGGAAGTATAAATAACAAAAAATCAACATTTGGAGCTTTTCCACAATACAGCCTAATAGCTATCATATTGCCAAAGTTTCAAGTTTCTAGCTCATGCCGAAGTGGGTAAACATTTATGTCAGCCAGTGAGCCAAACGGTTTTATATATATATAACTTAATATAGAGCCAGGCAATGTGCACGCTAAATAGTGCAGACTTTCATTTGGAAATTTATTGCGGCAAAACGGAGTCCTATCAAAGTACGGATTGCGCCATCAGACGACCCCTTTAGTCGTCTACATTACTCTCTTAGGCATTTTCTGGTATCTTGCCTACGTATACCAAAAAAAGAGGTGAACGTTTCGATTCATGTCAAATTTCGTCCGCTTTAAACAAGTTGAAAAATGATTTTGCCAACTTAGCAGACAGCTATAGCTTTGAAACTTGGCACGTTGGACGACAATGCAACGACCTACAATTTTGGTTATTTGAGGTTTTGCCGTATCTCCACCGTCTTCACCATAAATTGATTAAGTAACATACATTATGCTGAAATTAGGTTAGTGTTTCTACATATTCCTTCAGTTTCCCATGCATTCAAGGCAGTAGAATAATGAAAGTCGGTCTACATATGGCCAATGGTCGTGCCAGGGATCGTGCAGAACTTAGTGCATCTATCTGTCTTATGAGTGTGTTAATCAGTAAAATAATATGTGGAAATTTAACAAAATTGACCAAAACCGGGGAAATGAAGCTCAATCTAAGGTAGAAGGGATCGAGATACGATAAAACGTCATAGGACCAAAGTTGAAGAACTCGTCATTTTAAGCAAGAAAGTTCAATCCCTTTATTGATAGCAATAGCCCTTCACACACAAGATTGCTCGAAACCAAAGTCTGCAACGTCATTAAATTTGGCTTCATATTTCAATTTTACAGTGGGTTAAATATTCAAAATTTGAACTTGTTGAAATTTCTTCATCGGTTACAGGCTTGGATCTAGAGCATTGCCAAATATTAATTTTGTAGGGCACTGCATCATGGCGTCCGCCGTATTGCTTGGGGGAAGGGGGCAGAGGAATTTGATTGGGCGGGGTGGGGGCTAAATATGAAAAATTTGAACTGTTGGGAATTGTTCGTTGGGAAGCAGCCTAACACTTATCAGACTGCCGAATCTCAAGTTCCTAGATCATCTGAAAGGGCCTAACATGAAATTTGAGTCAGATATTTTGATTGGGCGGGGAGGGGTCTAAATATGAGAAATTTGACCTTTTTGGAATTATTCCTAGGATTACAGCTTCATAGGTATCAGATTGCCGGCTGGAATGGTCTAGCACGAAATTTGAGTCCGATAATTTGATTAAGCGGGGGGGAGGTAAATATGAAAAATTTGTACATTTCGGATTTTTTCCATGGGCTACAGGCTAACAGGTATCAGATTGCCGGCTGGAAGGGTCTAACACGAAATTTGAGTCCGATAATTTGATTTGGCGGATGGGTGTAACATGGAATTTGAGTCCGATATTCTGATTGCCGGGCTGAGTGGCTCAGACGGTTAAGGCGCTGGCCTTCTGGCCCCAACTTGGCAGGTTCGAACTTGGCTAAGCCGGTGGTATTTGAAGGTGCTCAAATACGTCAGCCTCGTGTCGGTAGAGTTACTGGCACGTAAAAGAACTTCTGCGGGACTAAATTCCGGCACCTCGGCGTCTCTGAAAACCGTAAAAGAGTAATTAGTGGGACGTAAAAGAAAACATTATTATTATATGATATTTTGATTCGGTGGAAGCTAAATATGAAAAATTTTAACTTCTTGGAATTTTTCCTTGAGATATAGAATAATAGCTATCATATTGCCGAATTTCAAGTTCCTACCTCATCTGGAAGGGTCAAACAAGAAATTTTAGTCCGATATTTGATGGGTCAGAAGGGGGGCTAAATGTGAAAAATGTCAACTTTTAGGAAATTTACCTTGGGTTGCAGCCTAATATCTATCAGATTTCCGAATTTCAAGTTCCTAGCTCATCTGGAAGGGTCTAAACGGAAATTTGAGTCCGATATTTTGAATCGGTGGGGGGCTAAATATGAATAATTTGATCCGTAAAGAATTTTTCCTTGGGTTACAGTCTAATAGCTATCAGATTGCCGAATTCCAAGTTTCTACCTCATCTGGAAGGGTCTAACACGAAATTTCAGTCCGATATTTGATGGGTTGGAAGGGGGGATTAATATGAAAAATTTCAACTTTTTGGAATTTTTTCTTGGGTTGCAGCCTAATAGCTAACAGATTTCCGAATTTCAAGTTCCTAGCTCATCTGGAAGGGTCTAACCCGAAATTTTCGTCCGATATTTTGAGTCGGTGGGGGCTCAATATGAATAATTTGAACTTAAAGGAATTTTCTCTTGGGTTACAGCCTAATAGCTATCAAATTGTAGAATTTCAAGTTCCTGGCTCATCTGGAAGGGTCTAACACGAAATTTCAGTCCGATATTTGATTGGTCGGAAGGGGGGCTAAATAAGAAAAATTTCAACGTTTTGAAAATTTTCCTTGGTTACAGCCTAATAGGTATCAGATTTCCGAATTTCAAATTCCTAGCTCATCTGGAAGGGTGTAACCCGAAATTTGAGTCCGATATTTTGATTCGGCGAGGGGGGGGGCTTAAATGAAATATTCGACTTTTTTGGAATTATTCCTTGGGTTACAGCCTAATAGGTATTAGATTGCCGGCTGGAAGCGTCTAACACGAAATTTGGGTCCGATAATTTGATTGAGCGGTGGAGGGGGTCTAAATATAAAAAAATTTGAATATACCGGAAATTTCCCTTGGGTTACAGCCTAATAGGTATCGGCTTGCCGGCTGGAAGAGTCTAAGAAGAATTTTTAGTCCAATTATTTGATTTGGCTGAAGGGTGTAACACGAAATTTGGGCCCGATATTTTGATTCGGTTGGGGGCTAAATATTAAAAATTTGAACTTTTTGGAATTTTTCCTTGGGTTATAGAATAATAGCTATCAGATTGCCGAATTGCAAGTTTCTAGCTCATCTGGAACGGATGGGTCTAACCCGAAATTTGAGTCCGACATTTTGATTCGGTGGGAGGGCTAAATATAAAAAATTTGAACTTTTTGGAATTTTGCCTTGGGTTACAGCCTAATAGCTATCAGATTGCCGAATTTCAAGTTCCTAGCTCATCTGGAAGGGTCGAACACGAAATTTCAGACCGATATTTTGATTGGACGGAAGGGGGGCTAAATATGAAAAATTTCAACTTTTTTTAATTTTTCCTTGGGTTGCAGTGTAATAGCTATCAGACTGCCGAATTTCAAGTTCCTAGCTCACTTAGAAGTGGGCAAACATTAATGTCAGTCAGTGAGTGAGTCAGTTAGCCTTGTGGCTTTATATATATAAGATTTTCCGGGGCCAAAAGTTATACATTTGAACAGCTTGGAATTTTTCTTAAAAGAAAAGAATGTCCAGGTTTCATGATTAGCACTTGCATACGTACAGAATTAAGGAAGAAAGTAATACAGTTAAGAAAGTTGAAATTAGTAGAAAATAGGATTATAACTGAAGACAGTGGTGTAGGACAAATATGTAAATACCAATTGGATGTATTTAAAAAAAAACACTCCTCAATAAATTGTGATGGTATGAGTTACGGATATAAGAAGGTGGTAACAAAGGAGGAATTTAGGTGCAGGGATTCTTTGGTAAACAGATAAGAAGATGAAAAAATGAAATGTCGTTTGGCTTTTAGTGCTGGGATATCCCAGGACGGGTTCGGCTCGCCAGGTGCAGGTCTTTCTATTTAACGCCCATAGGCGACCTGCGCATCGTGATGAGGATGAAATGATGATGAAGACAACACATATACCCAGCCCCCGTGCCGTAGGAATTAACCAATTAAGGTTAAAATCCCCGACCCAGCCGGGAATCAAACCCGGGACCCTCTGAACCGAAGGCCAGTACGCTGACCGTTCAGCCAACGAGTCGGACAGATAAGAAGATGACTTATGGTGTTGTTACTTAAGCTTAAAGAGGCAAGGCAGAGACAAGAAATTAAAGCAGAGAACAGAAGTAGAATAGAATATACATACATCTTCATTATAGTCCATTATGCCTTTCAGCGTTCAGTCTGCAAGCCTCTGCGAATTTACTAAACATCGCCACAATCCTCTATTTGGAACTAGTGCTGTGGTCTCATTTAGTTCTATACCGGTACCTAAATCATTAGAAACTGAGTCTAACCATCATTGTCTTTGTCTCTCTCTCCTTCTCTTATCCTCCGTAACAGTGTCCATTATTCTCTTAGGTAACCTATCCTCCTGTCTGGCCCCACGGTGTGGGTGGTAACGCATCTGCCTGTTAACTGGTGGCCCCGGCTTGGTCAGGGGTTTTTAATTGTAAATGATTAATATCCCTGGCCTGGGGATGGGGTGTTTTTGTCATCCTTAACATTCCTTTCCTCACATTCAACACTGTACACTTCTGCAATTCCAGTTACACACAGGTTTATATCATATGGTGCAAGTAGTGGCAAAAGTCCCCTAGAGGTCAAGGCCACAAACAGATATCATAAAAAAAAAGAAAAAAAAGGAAGAAGCTATCATCCATCCGCCTTGCATGACCCCACCACCGAAGCCAGTTTATGCGTACAGCTTCATCCATCGAGTTCATTCCTAACTTAGCCTCTATCTTCTCATTCAAAGTACCCTCCTGCCATTGTTCCCACCTGTTTGAACCAGCAATGCTTCTCGCTACTTTCATGTCTGTTACTTCAAACTTACGAATAAGATATCCTGAGTCCACCCAGCTTTCGCTCTCGTAAAGCAAAGTTGGTCTGAAAACAGACCGATGTAAAGATAGTTTCGTCCCGGAGCTGAATTCCTTCTTACATAACACTGTTGATCATACCTGTGAGCTCACTCCATTAGCTTTACTGCACCTTGATTCAATCTCACTTGCTGTAACTTATTACCATCCTAGTAGAACATACTTGAAATTATCTACCTGTTCCAGCTTTGTATCACCAATCTGACATTCAATTTTGTTGAATTTCTTACCTACTGGCATCAACTTAGTCTTTGAAAGCCTAATTTTCATACCATACTCATTGCACCTATTTTCAAGTTCCAAGATATGAAACTGCAGACTTTTGGCACAATCTGCCATTAAGACCAAGTCATCAGCATAGGCCAGATTGCTTACTATATTTCCACCTAACTGAATTCCTCCCTGCCACTTCATACCTTTCAGCAGATGATCCATGTATACTATGAACAGCAAAGGTGAAAGATTACAGCCTTGTCTAAACCCCGTAAGTACCCTGAACCAAGAACTCATTATACTATAAATTCTCACTGCAGCCCAATTGTCAACATACATGCCTTTGATTAATTTTACCCTTAATTCCATAGTCCCCCAGTATGGTGAACATCTTTTCCCACGGTTCCCTGTCATATGCTTTCTCCAGATCTACGAAATATAAACACAACTGCCTATTCCTCTCGTAGCATTTTTCAATTACCTGGCGCATACTGAAAATCTAATCCTGACAGCCTCTCTGTGGTCTGAAACCACACTGGTTTTCATCCAACTTCCTCTCAGCAACTGATCACACCCTCCCTTCCAAGATGCCAGTGGATACTTTGCCTGGTATACTAATCAATAAGATATCTCGATAGTTGTTGCAATCCTTCCTGTTCTCTTGCTTATAGATAGGTGCAGTTACTGCTTTTGTCCAATCTGAAAGTATCTTACCAACGCTCCATGTTAATCTTACTAATCTTTGAAGCCATTTCATCCCTGCCTTTCCACTATACTTCACCATTTCAGGTCTAATTTCATCTATTCCTGCTGCTTTAGGACAATGGAGTATATTTACCATCCTTTCCACTTCCTCAAGCGTAATTTCACCAACATCCTCCTCCTCCCCATGAGCTTGGTTGTTCGTGACACCACCAGGAAGATTTCCTGTTACATTGAGCAGATTTTCAAAATATTCCCTTCACCTGTCCAGTGATTCTCTGGGATCTATTATGAGTTCACCTGAATCACCCAAAAAATACTGTTCATTTCATTTTTCCCTCCCTTCCTAAGAATCTTTACTACTGTCCAGAAGGGTTTCCCTGCTGCTTGACCTAGCCTTTCCAGGTTATTATCAAAATGTTCCCATGACTTCTTTTTGGATTCAACAACTATTTGTTTCGCTCTGTTTCCTTCATCTACGTACCATTCCCTGTTTGGAGCCATTTCTGACAAGCCTCCTTTTTATGTTTACAAGCTGCTCTCACTTCATCATTCCACCAGAATGTTAGTTTTATCCCATCTTTACACAGTTGTTCCTAGACTGTTTCTACTACAGCATATCTGTATGCCACCCATTCTCTTTCTATATCCTGAACCTGCTTACTGTCCACTGTTCGATACTTCTCACTAATCATATCCATGTACTTCTGTCCAACTTCCTCATCCTGCAGATATTTTACCCTTATTCGTTTGCAGACAGATTTCACTTTCTCTACCCTAGGCCTAAGAGATACTTAGTTCACTACCCATCAGATAGTGGTCTGTATCATCGAAAAATACCTGAAAAACCTGTACATTCCCAACAGACTTCCTGAATTCGAAGTCTGTAAAGATACAGTCTATTATGGATCTGGTACCGCTAGCCTCCCATGTGTAGCGGTGAATAGCCTTACGCTTGAAGTATGTATTCGTAACTGCTAAACCCATACTAGCACAGAAGTCCAGTAAATGCTTCCCATTCCCAATAGCTTCCATATCTTCCCCACATTTACCAATCACCTTTTTGTATCCTTCAGTTCTGTTTCCAACTCTCACATTGAAATCGCCCATTAGCACTATCCTATCCTTGCTGTTGACCCTGACTACGATGTCACTCAATGCTTTACACAACTTGCCAATTTCATCCTCACATGGTGAATACACTGAGATAATTCACGTCCTAATTCCTCCAACTGCCAAATCTACCCACATCATTCGCTCATATACATGCCTAACAGAAACTATGTTGCGTGCAATAATATTCCTGATGAACAGCCCTTCCCCTTTTAACACCTGTCAAATACACTTTATAATCCCCTGTCTCTTCTTTGTTATCTCCCCTTATCCGAATATCACTTACTCCTAGAGCATCAAGATGCATCCTGTTTGCTGACTCAGCCAGTTCTACTTTCTTCCATAAGCCCTACTAATATTTATAGCTCCCCATCGAATTCTATTTTGTTCACCAAGTTGTTTCCAAGGAGTACCTCACTTGTCAAATGGGAGTGGGACTCCGTTACTCCCATAGGTCCGAGGCTTGCTTAAAATGTTCTGAGCTTGGTAAATTCATGCAGCAGGATGCTACCCTACTTACACATTGCCCAAGTGAGGATCTCTCCTCTAATGGGTTAGGGACCACTGGTGGATTATATAGTCTTAGCCGCCTGAGCACAAGGAGGGCCATGACTCAGAATATGTCCGAGATGCCCACTCCCATTCCATAGCAACTGGTATCCTGACTCTCAGCACCACTTACTAGGCCACTCAACCATTACCCAAGGTTCACGAACTACGATGCAACTACAGTAACGCACAGCATGAACCACAGACACACACAAAAAAAAAAGCACTACTTAAGAGCTATAGAAAATGACTGTCCTGTGATTTTACCCATACTTGCTGAATACTTACCTCATTCTCTCGTTCGACACCTACCTGGAAGAACTTGTAAGCCTCCATTTGATTCCTCCCATTCCCCTGTACAAGAATGTAACTACGAAGGTATCCAGGAGATGCAAATAACCATCATGAACCTTACTGTATGAATGCACGTTTGCACAACGTACTTGTGCTCCGCTTATTCGTAAGCATAGAGAAATGAACAAAAAAAAAAGTTGTTACGAGGACTACATAACCGCATGAGGCTGAGGCGCGTGACCAGTCTCAAGGAAAATAATGGATAGGAACGGCATTGTCAGATAACAATATTTCAGTTATTCATACATTTATCATGCTTCCTTTACAGGAGTCTTCATCATTCCTTCAACAGTACCATTTTACTTGAATTTTCCACCTACAGATTAAGCAATGCAATCTTTGATTCATGAACATTGCAATAATATTCATATAAAAACAGAACTGAGTATTTTGGAAAACTCAGCGTAGGACAATTGCTGTAAACTGACAATGTTTGGAGGGACAAACTGAGACAGTGGGATTTTGGAAGTTTTAAGAATTCAGAGGTTGAATATCAGCACAAATCACATACAGATACATGTTATTGTTATCCATTTTTAATTCTAAATTTCAAAGAATCACTGATGCAAACTTGACCAAGCAAGTGGCTGTGTGGTTTGCGCCATGCAGCAGTCAGCTTGCATTCGGAAGATAGTGGGTTTGAACCCCACTGTCGGCGGCCCTGAAGTTAGTTTTCCGTAGTTTCCCTTTTTCACACCAGGCCATGGTCACTTGCTTCCTGCCCCAAGTCCTTTCCTATCATCGCCATAAGACCTAATCCGTCAGTGCACCTAAAGCAAATTTTAAAAAAAGTAAAAGTTCAATCTTGGTACTGTACAACAAATGCAAAAATTCTCAAACAACTGCTTGAAAACAAAAACGCCAAGATCTAGTTTCTATACTCAGAGAGTTAAATTTTAGCACAAATTTAAGTATAATATCCACTTTGTTCATGTGGGAGAAAATCCATTCAACCGACAAACAGATTATTACCTACAATATTTTTTTTTTTTCCAATTTGCTTTACATCGCACTGACAAGTCTTACGGCAATGATGGGATAGGAAATGGCCGTAGTCTTAGTTATGGTTCAGCTCCACCATTTGCCTGGTGTGAAAATGGGAATACAGCCTCAGGGCTCTCGACATGTGGTTCGAACCCACTATCTCCTCAATGCAAGCTCTCAGCTGCGCCACCCTAATCGCACGGCTAACTCGCCTGGCAAATTACTGCCTACCTCAGATTGACTGCATGCAGTAGAACAGAATGTGTGATCGAACTACTCAAGAACAAGAAATAACCGATTTGTTTGACAGCCATCACCAGAGCAGTGATGATTGAAAATGAGACGTCAGCAATTGTGAAGCAAAACTTTATCTTCACCGAATGGACAAAACATCCAACCACAGGATTGTTGTGTTTAGTCTGTGACGCCTGGTCAGTTTACCTATAATTACCAAGATACTTACCAAGGATACCCATTTACATTACCAAATTTCCTGGTTCACCCTCGCCCCATGACACTAATGGCAATGGAACAGTAAAAATTTAAATACAAAACAAAGTACACAGTATATATTTTTAAATAACCAACACATTTATTCAAAAGTGAAGTTTACATTTTCTGGTAGGCGAATGTTTACACCGGAAAGTTACAAATGTTACATAATATACAAATAAATCTAGTTGAAAAACACCAAAACATCTTTTTCACCCAGCAGCAGATCACTTGTCGAGGGCAATGATTGGCAAGTCACCGACACCTGAAAGAAAACGTACATTAATAGGGTAAAATTATTTCCCATACTCTGGCAATACTAATCATATGTAAGTCCAAAATGAAATCCTTAATATATAAAGAGTTGATACAATCCTTAGGTGCAATGAAAGATCAATAAGGAGAAGAAACTGAGGAATGAAGGTGTTAAAACCCATCAAGAAAGGATCATGACAGGTGGGAGTTCCCACTGGAAATTTACGATCTTTCTGACTTGCCATCTTCTTTAATTAGGTTTAAATTTTCAAATAGGGTTCATAATTTATTGGTCCCTACCATGGAAAACAATAAAGCTGAAAGAAGATAATAATTATGATTAATGAATTCTTTATGGAGTTGTATTTCAAGGATAATTGGTACAACAGGATGAATAATTACAAAGCGTTCACATTTAACACTGAGCACGAAGATGACTTAAAAAGACAGATAGCAAAGTAATGCAGGATACAGTGTGGGTCCCTGCCAGCAGCATATGTTTCTCTGCCTGTTAGCCTGTGGGTGGTGGAAAACCCACACGCTTCTTAGTAAGTAACAAGTGTCAATTTCTGTTGCCACAAATAAAAACAATTTACACTATAAAGATGATGTGAAAGAGTCGTTTAAGAGGAAGTTATTCCCTTGCCAGTGCCCATGTGTCAAAGAAGTGGTCGCTTCGAACGTCATAGTATAACAAATGTATTCAGACATCGATAACCTGAAGAGTTTATCTTATCACAGACTTCGAACTGTTCCACGAACAGGATGATCTCTGCCCGCGCACATGGTGTCCCTTCTACATTGCCATATTTCTTGAGCACACGATTTCCCGGCATAGCAGAGGATCTCCAACATTCTGCAATACCCCTACCTTTGAGCCAGTTCACCCTTCCACACTGTATAGCTGCACAGGTAAATCAACACTTCACAACAAGTTTGAAACATGAGGTAACAGTAGCACACAAGGAACGTTCTTCTTGCAGTGTTAACGCTGGTTTTAGTTTCCTATTCTGAATACCATTCTTGCATAAGCCAGCACCCTGTGCTCTTGATAGTAATAAGCTTCGGCAGTTATATACCCTCTCCCAGGGAATAGAGGAAGGTGTAGTCCCACCATTACCCATCTCCTCCTGTAAGCCAAGATCACAATCGTTTTGACTTTTTAAACATTTTTACGCTTTCATCTACTCCCAGTGTCGAAACACATCAAAACCATTTCCTGAAAATTAGCAATTAAAAAAATTTATAATAATAATAATAATTTTGTGTGGCTATTTCTAGCCGAGTGCAGCCCTTGGAAGGCAGACCCTCCGATGAGGGTGGGCGGCATCTGCAATGTATTGGTAACTGCGTGTTATTGTGGTGGAGGATAGTGTGATATGTGGGGTGTAAGTTGCAGGGATGTTGGGGACAGCACAAACACCCAGCCCCCAGGCCACTGGAATTAACCAATGAAGGTTAAAATCCCCGACCCGGCCAGGAATCGAACCCGGGACCCTCTAAACCAAAGGCCAGTACGCTGACCATTCAGCCAACAAGTCAGACTTTTATTTAATGAAAACCCCTTACCACAATGCTGGTTAAGATGAAAACTGAAGGTTTACTTTAACAAGAAGTGATGTGTCAATCTATTCAATTCATAGATTAAAAAAAAAAAAAAAAAGCTTCAGACCTCATCTAGGATGGGGAATGGCCACAATCATCAATATTCTTTAGCAAAACTTCACACATAACACAACATAATTCTTACAAGATTTTTGCCCGAGGTGCTATCTCTCTTCAAATGAAACCTTCAAGCTCTCCCATCTATTGAAAAGTAATACAAAATACAGAAAAAATAACACCCTACAAACTATTTTCTTACAGCATCATATAGGATAAAGCACATGCACACTTCTTTTTTTTTTTTTACAATTTGCTTTGCATCGCATGGACACAGATAGGTCTTATGGGGAAAAGGGCTAGGAGTGGGAAGGAAGGACGCAGCCGTGGCCTTAATTAAGGTACAGCCCCAGCATTCATCTGGTGTGAAAATGGGAAACCACGGAAAACCATCTTCAGGGCTGCCGACAGTGGGGCTCGAACGCAAGCTCACAGCCACTGCACGGCCCAACTCGTTCGGTGTACACACTACTTGGAGGTCGCCTCTCTTCTTTTACGGCCTCATTGGACCACTTCAGTCCATCATTCTCTGGTCATCATCTTTAATGTGTTTTGTTTCCAAATTGCCCAGTAGCTTTTCATTCGTTCTGGTCTTTTCTGTCGTTCCACATCTGTAAGTACCCATTTCATTGCATGTTATTTGTCTCTTTTTGGTTTAAATCTTATTTCTATGTTTTTCAGTTTCTTTACATTTTCAGTTTTGTTTTACAAATCATCCAGAGTTATTTGTAGTTCTTCCATATCCTCTCTAATTTCCTTAATCCATCCTACTTGTTGCTTGAGATTTCAGTTTCTCTATAAATTTTCTTGGTAATCTGGTTCCTAATGTCAAAAACGAATACAAGATTAAGAAAAGCTAGGAAATACCTTACAACCTATTTTCTGTCATTACAGCTTAGAGAATAAAGTAAACACTACTTACAGGTCTTATCTCTTCATATACAACCTTCAAGTTTATACAAGATCAGGAAAAACTAGGAAATTCCATACCTACAATCTGTTCCTTATTTCTATTTATAGTAGGGCCTATATCGAATAAAGTACAGTACACACAATTTACATCAGGTGGTTTCCTAACTGTCTAAAACTAATACAAGATTAAGAAAAACTAACCGAGCTCGATAGCTGCAGTCGCTTAAGTGCGGCCAGTATCCAGTATTCGGGAGATAGTAGGTTCGAACCCGACTGCCGGCAGCCCTGAAAATGGTTTTCCGTGGTTTCACATTTTCACACCAGGCAAATGCTGGGGCTGTACCTTAATTAAGGCCACGCCCGCTTCCCTCCCACTCCTAGCCCTTTCCTGTTCCATCGTCGCCGTAAGACCTATCTGTGTCGGTGCGACGTAAAACAACTAGCAAAAAAGAAAAACTAAAGTACCCAACATTAATAACATACTTACCGTAGGTTTCAAATCACTTTTTAACTTATATAAGTGCAATATTTGTATGTTAGGTCAAATTGCCAGCGATTACGAATCGGTGATATGCCGTTGCTTCCCTCGCAGCTTCCCAAAGAGTAGAATCTGTTGGTAGAGGGAAGCTAGGGGAAAGGTGTGTATGTGTGTGGCACTGTTTAACCGAGAGGGAGAGGCGATGTGTGGTTATAGACTGTCTGTCTTTATGTGTAGTAGAAAATGAATACACCGAGAACAATTCCGGAATAAGTTCATGTGTGGTAACGAATTAAAAATGAGTACTGTACTTTGTAGAACTTTATGTTTAATGATAGAATCATACCCTACATAACTGTCCTGCCCGGCATTAATACTGGGTGCCGGTGCCCAAATTCAAAGAATTTGGTATGGATAAGTATAACCTAACCCACATTCCAGACCTTTAAGGCCCGGTTTCACAGTTTGAGTTTAAGCCGAAGCTTTAGTAAGCCATGCACGCCGCTTGAGCAAGGCTTACTCTTTGGCTTAAACACTACGAGTTTCACAGTAGGGCAGTAGCGTAGCCAGGATTTCAGTTTGGGGGGGGCCCATTCATCCAGAATTTTATTTTGATAGGTGTCGAAACTTCCATAGTTTAGGTGGTGTAGAATACCGAAAAAGGAAATGAGTGTCCTTGGATCCAAGTAAGAGTGGTGGATTCGTGCGGATTCCGGAAGCTAATAGTAATTTCCTTCTTCTTCTTCCCCACTTATCCACATCTGTGGGGTCGCGGGTGCGAAATGTGTCGCACGTGTGGATTTGGCCCTGTTTTACTTCCGGATGTCCTTCCCGACGCCAACCCTATATAGAGGGATGTAATCAGTGTTGTGTGTTTATTTGGTGGTTGGTAATGTAGTATGTTGTCTGAATATGAATATGTTAGGACAAACACCCAGTCCCAAGCCAGAAGAATTATTCAGACGCGATTAAAATCCCCGACCCAGCCGGGAATCGAACCCGGAACCGTCTGAACCGAAGGCCTCAACACTGATCATTCAGCCAATGAGTCGGACTCCGGAAGCTAATATTAATTCACATTATATATAAAATGCTCAATAAAAGAACTTTCGTTAAAACTCCTGGGGTGTCTGGACTCCTTGGACGACAGCCCCCCGGTCCCCCGGCTACCTCTGTTACTCCCATCCCAACATAACTGCAGCATTTCATATATTCCGCGTAGAAGTGAAATGAATGCAAGAATAAACACTTTGAGTAAGGATGCAATATTCTGGTTTAGAACAAATACGATAATGTAATAATAATAATGGTCATGTGAGAAGCAATAAAGAAGTGACATTTTATACAAATAATGCGGCAAAGATACACACACAAACACACACGCGCGCGCTTGCGAATACAGGTTTCTCGTCCTTCTTGTCCATGGCTAGATGATGAAGGCAAGAGAATGATGGCCCACCGTGATTCGTTATTTCGACATTATAAACAAACCCTAGATGACACAGACTTCGAATCTAACCGCATCTTAAGAAATCGCACAAAGCAGTTAAACAGAAATTTAAAAAATGCATATATTTTCGGATTTTAGCTAACAACTTAAATTCTAATCGCGCATGGGACCAACTTAGAGCTCTGGGAATAGGAAAACATCAACAGAGACAGAAAACTCCTGATATTCCACTTGACGAACTGAACGATTACTTTAGTAGAATAAATATTCAACCTACCCAAATTAACTGCACCGACTCACCGCCCTCCCCTCCAGCCAATCCGCCATTCACATTTCACGGTGTCACAGAAAATCAGGTTAAAAGGCTTTGTACTCGATTAAATCAAAGACTACAGGTGTATATGATATTCCTATTACTTTTATACATAACATTATGGGTGCTATCTCACCTATACTGACTCACATACTGAACTACTGTTTACTAAGCGGAACTTTCCCTACTGTATGGAAAACAGTCAATATTATATCGGTACCTAAGAGTTTAGACCCACAATCACCCTCTGACTATCATCCTATGTCCGTACTCCCTGCGCTTTCTAAAGACTTGGAACGTTTAGTATACGAGGAAGTTCTGGAATACCTAAATAAAAATGCTCTTTTGGACCCTTTGCAATCTGGATTTGAGAAGGGTCACAGTACCGCGACAGCACTTATGAAGGTTACCGAAGACATTAGAAACGCTATGGACAAACGACTGCTCGCTATACGTATCCTTCTTGACTTCAGTAGCGCCTTTGACACTGTACTAATTCCGACTATGATACAGAAAATGTAACTGCTAAATTTCGACCTGGCTGCGCTTACGGTTTTTAGTTCTTATTTGAGTAACCGTCAACAGCGTGTAACAGTAAACGACAAGGCCTCTAAATGGAAAATGAAACTTAGTGTTGCCCCACAGGGCAGTATTCTACGGCCCCTAAGTTTCTGTATTTATATCAATGACATACCATCTGTGACAGGAAATAACACACATGACCTCTGTGCTGACGATCTTTAAATAGGCTATATCGACACTGCAAGACAAGATATTAACAGGGACCTCCGACGACTCAGTGTACATGCACAACGAAGCTCTCTTATACTAAACTGCAAAAAAACTCAGACAATTATAATTGGATCACGAAAATTACTGAGCTTCTCAAACAATGTCGCAATCCCGCCTATCCTACTGAATGGTAACATTATTCCCTACAGTAAAACGGTTAAAAATCCCGGCGTAATGATGAATGTAACAGTTGATTGGTCTGATCAAACGAAAGAAATACGTAAAAAGATTTTTGGAATACTTCACCCTCTTAAACGACAGAGGAATGTATTTCCATTTGAGCTACATGCCAAACTAATACAGACACTCATTCTCCCTATTCTTGATTATTGTGACGTTGTTTTAGTTGACATGACGAGAGAAGAAACACTTAAACTTCAACGAGCACTGAATTTCTGCCTGCGATTTATTTACAATATCGGGTACGATGTTCATATCACCCCATACTATCAGGCTGTCTCATGGCTGATGTCTGATAAACGTCGGCAGCTACACACTTTAACGATGGTGATCCGAGTGGTAGCTGAATGTCAGCCAATGTATATTTCTACTAAATTCATCTTTTTATCATCATTTCACAACATTAATAAACGTTCTAGATCCATTCTTTCTATTCCACTGCACCGTACAAATAAAATTATTAGATCATTTGTGGTGACTGTCACCAGATTATGGAATTCCCTGCCATTTCAGGTCAGAGAAACTAGCTTTTTTAAATCACGATTTACAGTCACCTGCCGCGACTACCTGCTGAGGACAGCTGACTGAATGGTTGAAGTATGAATGTGTGCGTTCCTGAGGATTAGCCATGTTTAAGAGTTTTTAATATTAATTAGTTCTAATATTAATTTAGTAAGTAATTTATTTAAATTTATTTTAAATTCTATTAATTTAAGTGGTTTTAACTATTTTAAGAATCTCAGTATTTTATTTAAGATTTTGATTAGCATGTGGTTAAGTGTACAAGAGGGCCTGGAGCCCTAACTTCGCCACTGTACTGATGGCACTAATAAACAGACAAATAAATAAATAAATAAATAAATAAATAAATAAATAAATAAATAAATAAATAAATAAATAAATAAATAAATAAATAAATAAATAATGTAAAGCGTATGGGTATAGATATTTTGTTAGTTGGTAAAGAAAAATACACGTTACAACAAATGCTATGTAGGGTTTACCTTGTCCTGTTAGTTTCCAACGCGGTTAGGGCCACGCAGCTGTGAGCTTGCATCCGGGAGATAGTGGATTCGAACCCCACTGTCGGCAGCCCTGAAAATGTTTTCCCGTGGTTTCCCATTTTCACACCAAGTAAATGCTGGGGCCGTACCTTAATTAAGGCCACGGCCGCTTCCTTCCCACTCCTAGGCATTTCCTATCCCGACGTCGCCATAAGACCTATCTGTGTCGGTGTGACGTAAAGTAAATTGTTAATTACTTTTCCACGCAAGTCTGGGATACAGAATATAGTAGTATGAAGTTAGAGTTTCGTGACGCTAATATTCGTATCTATAATTTTTATTAACGTGCCAGAAATCAACGACACTAAGCTGTTGCCATTTCAACACCGTTTTAAGGGTTCGATCCAATCCGGGATTTGAACCTGCGAACTCAGACTCAGAAGGACAGCGACTCAACCAACTGAGCCACATGAAAAGGAGGCGTTTGTGATTATTGTTATAAATAGATACAGCTAGTATTTTTACAAAGGTTTAATGAGGAGCATTTATTAAGGCGTACGTTTTCTTACTGTCCAAAACGCACGAGGCCGGACAGAAGAACTGGCTGGAAGCTAAGGAGCCTTGCAGGTGTGTCGCTTCCTTCTCTGTTCACTTTTCCAAATTAAACTCCATGACATAACAGCCCCGAAGCGCCATCGCCTACCAAGCGACGGCTGTTCAGCCCGGAGGCCTGCAGATTACGAGGTGTCGTGTGATCAGCACGACGAATCCTCTCCGCTGTTATTCCTGGCCTTCTAGACCGGGGGCGTCATCTCACCATCAGATAGCTCCTCAATTATAAACACGTGGGCTGAGTGTACCTCGAACCAGCCCCCAGATCCAGGTAAAAGTCCCTGACCTGGCCGGGAATAGAACCCGGGGCCTCCGGTAAGAGGCAGGCACGCTACCCGTACACTGTGGGGCTGGCTGGTACTTTTAAGTCTCCTTATTTTTGAATGCGACTTAAGACATCCTGCATTCGATTCCCGGCACTGACAGAGTTAAGAAAGGCATGGGATGGGGAGGATACAGCCTTGTTTTTGGGTGCAGTAGAGTTTCCCTTGAGTCTCTCGTAATCGAAATATATACGGCCTGGAAGGTAGTCACCTTCACGGGGTGTAGTACCAAAGTGGTTCCTTTTTTTTTTTAAGAAGACAAGAAAATGATTCTACTTCCTCACAAACGAAGAACGATATTATCAATTTTACGAACAGTTTCAATAATACAGCCGGTTTATGTTAAGAGTACAAAAGCTCTGATTGTACACGGTAACAATCAAAACCAACAATATCTACTGAAGATCCGTCACTGCACTCGGTAGGAATGGCTTTCTTTTCATATTCACCGGGCGAGTTGGCCGTGCAGTTAGGGGCGCACAGCTGTGTGCTTGCATCCGGGAGATAGTGGGTTCAAACACCTCTGTCGGCAGCCCTAAATATGGTTTTCAGTGGTTTCCCATTTTCACACCAGGCAAATGCTGGGGCTGTGCCTTAATTAAGGCCACGGTCGCTTCTTCCCACTCTCAGCCCTTTCCTTTCCCATCGTCGCCATTGAAGACCTACGGTGCGACGTAAAGCAAATTCTAAATAAAAAATAAAAAATCTTTTCACAACCCCTTCCAAGGAAAAGTTGTATCCACATTACTGGCCTAGACTTACACCCCACCCACTGAAATTATTTTGTGGGTACGCCACTGCATCCACTCACCATTTAAGGTACAAGATAAACCCGAAGAATGGTTGAATGCTCAAAATACACCACCATAAATGATGCGATTATGGCTCAAAAGTATAAAGAAAGGTAAGGGACGGGATCTAGTGTTTTAAGTAGAATCCGTATCAATAGAACGTGACTTCCCATTTTAAAAATGTTTCATGTATCGACTGCGATTCAAGCCTGGGCCGTCCTGATGAGAAGATAGAAGCATTGGAACTGAGTTATCACGCCCGGCCAATTACAAAGTATTTACCCGCACTTTTGATGGTGCCATTTGAGGTTCCAATCAGTCTCCGGGCATTTGACAAAATATATAGGCCTACCTATCGAACTTAGGCACGCATCCGCGATTGTCTTGGCACTGTAAGAATTAAAAAAACAAACTTTTTCATAACTTACCGAGGATGCACATAGTGTTGGCTTTTTAGTGACAAAACGGTCCCTCTTCAAAAAATGTTACTTATATGGCACAAAATGAGGAACTAACGTGCAGATCACAATCCTGTCACAGTCTTCCCAACGCTGCAACTCAAACACAGCACATCTCTCAACCACGGTGCAACCAGAAGATGCCTAGGATATTGTTGTTTCCTGGAACAGATCTGCAAAAGCTGACACGATGTTGTAAGCTTGCAGCTGTTTCTGGACGTGGCCCACGTTATCCCGGTGGTCACGTTCCGGCCCCCTACTGAGTAATCCCCTGCTAATTGGCCCTTTCTTCATGTCTTGACATTTGTCAATACACGGTTTCAATCCCAATACTGGGGCCTCTACAGGGAAATATCCTCGCGCATCACAATCCTAAGTGTCTTCCTTTCATTCAAGCAGTACAAATATGGAGAATTATGTATGTCCCTATTGAGCCCTACTAATAGATTCTTGTCGCTACGTTAATTTAACATTTTGGCGTACGTTTTTAAGTTGTTCGTACCGTACGTAAAACAAAGGCTAATCCTCGCTCTAGTTTCAGGAAATATTTTGGGGGGGGCCCGGCCCCCCTGGGCCCCCCCCTGGCTACGCCAGTGCAGTAGGGGGACCATGTGCAGCTTTACTAAGCTGAACATCTCCGAAGTTGGTAATGCTTGCGCATGTGCAATGATTCAATTCTCATCTTTGTTTACATCCGTAGCCTATGATTGATTGACTTGTAGGTTATACATCGTTCATCAGCCAAGATAATTTAGAAAAATGAACGGAAAATGTGATTCCAACAATAGTAACAAAAATAAAGTTTAAAAAAAGGTCACTCACCCGTCCTGCTGACACGTATTACCACTACAGTCTAAAATGGCCATAACTTCTGAACCATTCATGCAAATAATGTACTGACAAGGTTATTGTAATCCTTATAAAATACTGGAGGAGGTCAAACAATTTATTTCGATGAGGATTTCGAGGATAATATCGAAATATTTATTTAATGTTAAGGAGTTATATTTTTTACCGCTGAGTATAGCATAAAATCACTTCTAGAGGGCAAACGGTTGGAAATGGTTATATACCATCACAGACTTTTTTGTAGAGGTTTCTATGCTCTACAATTCGTACACTTACACTTGGGGTCTATCGTTGATGGTTCGTGCAGCGTAAGCCAAGAAAGCAAGTGACCGACCTACATTTTTGTCTCTTTACTGTATATCGGAACACGGAAACTATTATTTCACGAGCTTCGAAATATATTCAGAAATATTATTTAATGTTATTGGTATTACGTCCCACTAACTATGAATTTGAGCACCTTCACCACAGGACTGAGACAGGATCGAACCTGCCAAGTTGGGCTATAAGAAGGCCAGCGCTCTACCATCTGAAATGAATCCTTTGCTTAAACCTCAGTTTCATACAGCTTAAGCCAGTCACAGATAAGCTCGGCTTACCACTTGCACTCCCCACTGTGAAACTCGTCCAGAGTTTAAGCTCCTGCTTAAGCCCGATCCAAGGCTTAAGCGCATACTGTGAAACCGGGCCTAAGTCAGAGATTACCTCCAGTGGGATTCATTAAAAGCTAAATTTTACAAGAAGAATGAAGTAATCGTCTCTCTCCTTTATTAATGAGGATGCTTGCTGCTTGTTGTTTAAAGTGGCCTAACATCTAGGCCATTGTCCTAGTCATTTCCTTGAGAGACTATTGTACTCGCTGCGGTGTTAATTGCTTCTGGCATAGTCGGTGCCCTGGAAGATTTTTTACCTTTAAATTTCTGCCTTGTGCCTTTAAAGCGCCTCTGAAGTTCAATTTTCTTACTAACATTGCTCTTGGTCTGTGGTAAAGTTGCAATATGCTGTTCAGAAGCATTCAGAAGAGGAACTAACCGTTTCAGACTTTGACTGCAGATGTTGTATTGCTCTACATTATTAACTTTAAGGAGAACATTATTAAATTGCCGAGTCAAGTCTGCTCTTAATCTAGCAATATCGACTACTGCAGGCCTACTTATTAATTCACCACTGCCAACTTCATTTAAAATTGCATTTCTTTCGGCAGGAACAATATGTTCTTCGCCCATATTAGCATTTCCTCAAGACTGAATGGTACATTCGGAAGGTGCTGATATACGACATAACAAGTGTATATGCTTGCACATGTTCCACTTAAAGCTTGCATCAATGCAAGTGCAACTAAATTTGTGTATGCAAGCCTTGCAGTGTGTACATGTAATGGAACAACTGCAGTCTGGTTGCACAAGCCTCGCAGTATAATATAACTGTGGAACATTTGACGAGGCAATAGCCCAACCACCGTCTCCATTTTCCGATACCAAATCGGACCTCAATTGTAACGATTTCTTATGACGCTCCCTAAGATCCCTTAATTTTGCAGTCACTTTTCCTTTCTCTATAACGACCAGACGGTCAAACAATTTAGTTTTAACCAATTGAATTATAGCATGAATTGCTTTGTCTAGTCGTTTTACTGGTTGTCCTTTCAATAACAAGTGTTTCAGAGTTCTATGCATTGCCTCTAAATGCATGTTAGTGTTAATGCCGGAATTCAATCTGTGACAATATGCCCACGCCTTACAGCATCTTGCATACCGCTGCTGGAAATACAAGCCAAAATCCTTTGTCTCCTCATCATCCAATAACTGACGTGTAATTTCATCTATCCCAATGTTACAGACGTGGTCAAATTATTAGAATAAAATTGGATTTTCAGAATTTATTGACATAAATTTTTGTTACATTGACAAATTATGGAGATTGTTGTTTTAGTACTTTATATGCCACCCTTTAGACTGAATGAGGGCCTTGATTCGCCTTGGCATCCCATTAATCAGTGTTTGGCATGCATTTCTGACATCATCCTTAAACCAGATTTCTTGGACCTTAGCAATGAGCTCATCCCGTGTTGTTATTTTGGTCTTTTTCAATTTTTTCTTGACAATAGCCCGGAGATTTTCGATGGGGTTAATATCTGGGCTATTTCCAGGCCAATCCAGTAACTCTATGCCCTTCTGTTCAAAAAAATCCATGACTTTTTTTGCTCTGTGGCATGGGGCACCATCCTGCATAAAGATGCAGTCTTCTCCCCCATATCATCGGTCCATTTGCGGTATCAGCTTGTTTTTCAGCACTTTTATGTACTGATCGTGTTTCATTGTCCCTTCAACAATGTACATTTCCCTGCAACCATGCCATGACATGACACTCCACACCATAATTGCCGTAGGATGTTTAACGGTTTGCTGTATATAGTCGACCTTGAACGCTTCTCCCTCCCTTCGTCTCACATATTGGCTGGTCTCTTCTCCGATGGAGAAGATACTTTCATTGCTGAAGCATACCTGATGAAAGAAATAAAGCTTCCTCTAATAACTGGTCCATTACAGTGTTGTAAAATGTAGCAAACAATGGCAGGTACTTTTGTATTCCATGTAATCATAAAAGTAAATCGAATATATTAGCAGGTTTTAGCTCACAAAATGATTATAAAACCTTTGAAATATTACATACCTTCTTCCAGTCATCCGCTGACCAGTTTTGATGAATCTTGGCCCATTGAAGTCGCCGGGAAGCCATGGAAGGTATAATCTTAGCCTTCTTTCGTGGTCTCTTTGCTTTCAAGCCACTGTTGAACAACTCTCTTCGTACAGATCTGGGGTATATATTAACCCCACCCCCCCTGCTCCATTGTCTTGCTTACGTCAGTACTTGTAAGTTTGTGATTACTAATCACACGATTCTTAAGTTTTCTCGTGCTTCTGGGGCTCAAAATCTTGCTCCGTCCACACTTGCCTACTCGGTCCTTAGCGTATATTTGTCCATTTTCATGTTTATCAATTCTGTTCACTGAAGTTTGTGAAATACCTAATTTCTGGGCTATTGCTTGTTGTGTATAAATCTTTTCAGCAAGTAAGGTCCTTACTATGCCAATTTTTCTTGGGGAAAGGTCACACTTTTTCCCCATAACCTCAAAATATTTCACTCACACAATAATGGAACACCACTGACTCATCAGGGTTAGAACACACTTTGAATACTTCAATATACCCTTTAGTTGAACTGTATTACACAAAAATGATTAAATTGCAGTGTAAAACAACAGAAACACAAAAGCTATGAACACTCGGCAGTAGTCACAAGGCGGGAAATTCTTCTTCTTCTTCTTGATACTTATGGACTTTTTTACTGTCGTCCAGCCACTATGCGTATTAAAAAAAAAGATCACACGCCAACTAGAGTCTAAAAATCATAGGATAAGTGCATTTTGCACATATTGTAGAGGGTTGGAAAATTAATGTCGTAGAAAGCAGTCTAAGGGTTCACTGTTCACATGCAACCAAAACTTGCACTGGATTCAAAGATGGAAGCCAGAACAAAACGTCTAATGATAGGTATAAACTTGTGAAGAAAGCAAAAGATATTGAGCACCAGTAAATATGATCGAGCTGCAGAAATGTCATGTGAATTCGCGTATGGAACATAATAATTTGATGCAGGTGATAAGGGGGAAAATAAGGAAGTGTAACACAGAAAAAAACACAGGGACACACGCCTGTCTTGGCGACTTCTGTTCTGTTCGTGAAGTTGATATGGGCCAAATACTTCTTCTTCTTCTTCTTCTTCTTCTTCTTCTTCTTCTTCTTCTTCTTCTTGGTTAGTTGTTGGACATCGTCGTAAGACGCTACGTCCAGTCACTGGTTTGCGGGATAATGAATGTCGGGGAGAGATGCCAACAGTAAAAGAAAGTAGTACACTACGAAAGAGGGAGAGCTATGTAAAAAAAGCGAATGGCAACGGTGAATGATGAAACGTAGGAAAATACCAATGATATATAGGCTAAACGATCAGGGAAGAACACAAAAACACTGGGACACAAGGTTCTAATTCTTCACGTCTGTGTGGTCTGCCACGACGTCTTACTACAAACAAACAAAAACCGGACCACATATAAGGGTGAGTATGTGCAAGTCCGTACCCAGATGAAAGGAAAAGGTTACAAAGGGATGTTACATACAACAAAAAAACATGGATGATTAAGTCCACAACGTGAAAAGTCGGTTAGAACACGAAACACGAAACATTTAACGACAGTTGGTAACCCTCATGAAAAAGCTTACCTAGGCATTCGCGACTGTGATGTTCATATGTCGGACAGTAAAAAAAAAAAAAAAAAAAGAGAGAGTTACAGTACTGACTACTCGACCACATGGACAGAAGGTACTGTCAAAAAAAGTAAGGCAAGAGAGATGTGTAAGCTTACAGACACGATTGAGGCGGAGGCGGATGTGTGGAAAGTGCTCCTACAATTCTATTACAATAGCCGTATGTGTTACTTGGAAGGAGGGGAGGGTATAGATGAAAGAACATCTTCCTGTAATGACTTTAACAACTGCTTCAAGCGGACATTTTGTCCCGTGTGGGCTATTAAATCGTCAATTGCCTTAGATACGGTGCGACATTGGTCGATAAAATTAACATTGGAAGTACCGTGTACGGCCGGGACAGAGGGAGATGCTGAAAGTGGTGCGTGGGAATCCGAAGGTTGCCCGTGGGGACTTGACTGCCGTGATGTAGATGCAGGCTCGTTAGAAGTAGCAGGTATCAAACGCACGACTGGAGTGCCCGAACGTTCTGGAACCGTCTTCGGATTACTTAGCAAATTGAGATATGATGCCCTGTCATAACCTGGTTTAACGGGTGGGCGGGAAGGGTTACTAACCACCATAGTAAATTTACGCTTGCGAGGGAGTGTTTCGTCCGATTGAGATGGTCTATTGGGTAAAGGAGGAAAATGTTGGGGCATCAGAAGGGGGTTAGATAGGGACTGTAATGGGGCAAAATAGTTTTTCACTTCTAAATATGATTTGTTTTCAACACTCATAATGCGTTTAATTTCTTTTTGTTGTTTGTGGATTTCACAATGTTCTGCTCCCGCAGGATGATTTCCGCCACAGTTAGCGCATTTAACGACTTGGTGAGTGCAATCTTCAGTAGAATGAGTAAGGGAACACTTTCCAAATCTCGGCTCCCTGGAACGACAATTAGTAGCGGTGTGTCCATACCGCTGACATCGTTTGCATAATAAAGGAGAGAATATAAAGGCCTGAACCTCTAAAATGCCTTTAAAAATGGACACACTTTTCGGAAGTTGTTGACTTTCGAATACAACCTTCACTGTACCTGTAGGGATATATTCAGTTTTTCCGTCTTTAGATGAACGTCTATTTAGACGTTGTATTTTCACTACAGGATATCGTGAGTCTAAATAGGTGAGAATGTCGGATTCGGAAATGGTAGTGTCTACTCCCCGTATTACCCCTACTCGCTGAATATTCGAAGACGGAATAAAAGCTGTCAATTTCTTTTCTGTAAGAATGGGATGAGAAAGAAAGGCGTTTGCAGCCTTACTAGACACGAAAGTAACTTGAATTCTATTTCTTCCCTTCCTATGGATGGCCCTGACGTCACCAATTTGCCTCTCATAGAAAATACGACCCAGAGTCATAGGGTGAATATGTCCTATTTTATTTGTAGAGTCAATCGATTCGACAAATACTATGTAAGGGCCAAGATGAGTGTTAGAATAGGTAGATAGAGGAACGTGCGGACGCTGATCCGAGTCACGTATTGTATCTTGAGAACTGTCTCGTTGGGTAGCAGTATTACTAACGTCCATGTGTAAATCCTCACGCACGGCATCTTTACCAATATCAGGAGGTCGTCCTAAAGGGCCACCGCCACTATCTACAGACATAGTAGTCCAAAAAGGAATTACACTAGACTAGCACCGGAACAAACACAAAAGAAAATTACTAGGATACAAACACAAACATAAAACACTCTACTTATCTACAGACAGGAAAAAGCCGCTGCACCAGTGACCGGAGCGAGACGTGTGCACTGCACAACAGCCGAACACGGAATCCGGCCAAATACTTCTTCTTCTTCTTCTTCTTCTTGATATATATTGGGCTTCTTGGTTTACATTTATGCCCATTAAGGTAGCAACAGAAAATAAACACATGCAATTGAGTCCTTATGATCACTACGAATTGAAACTATATAGTTAGATATGCAAGATACACAGGAAAAGCGAAACATTAGTAGCATTTGCGCATAGAGTAACTTCTTCTTCATCTTTCTTCCAATCGGGATGCCAACCCAATAATTGGATCATGACGCAGAGTGGGGATTATCCGAGATAGTCTTAAAGGAGCACACATAAAAACAGGGACACAAGGTTTTAGTCTTCACGTCGGAGTGACCCGTCTCGACGTCTTTTCTACTTTCACACACAAGACCGGGCCTACATAGAAAGGTTAGGAACGGTTAATGAAGAAGGGATACAAAGAGTAGGGTAGAGGAACAAAAACACAAAAACACACACTCAAAGACACAAAGTTAGCAATCTACCGGGTAAATGATTGGGATTCGTAAAAAGCATGAAATTAATTAATTTTATCACACGTTACCGTGGCTGCAATATAATACGAAAACGAAATTATATATCGAGCCGGAGAAATGCGCCGAAAATAGTAATACTGATTTTATCCGCACGAAGTTTACCTCCTAATCATGTTGGTACCACTGACTGACTACACGTGGATCTTGTTTTGATCAAGAAAGCGATTAATGACATTAACTATTTGCGGAGAAGGCTTATATAATAAACAGGATAAACTTGTAGGAAACGGAATGTTTAATTGTGTTAAATTGTACAGAAATTTCTGCCGAGATGTATGAAAACTTGTGCAGTTGAAAAGAATATGATTAGCATCGCTCGCTATATTACCACAGTAACATCTAGCATGTGGTGGAAGATGAAACCTGTGTTTATATTGAGGTGTGAGGGAGTGATTGAAACGTAATCGTATGATATTTATAATATGTCGTCTAGTGTAGTGTCCGGTATAGTACCAGGGTTTTTTCCCTGCCTGCGGTTGAAGCTGATAATAAAATTGACCCTTATATTTGGATGTTTCCTGCCAAAGCTCGTTCCAGGTATTGGTGCTATCAATCCGTAGTGAGGTTAATAAATCCAAATATGGCAGGGCAATGTTTCTGATATTATCTGTCGCATGTGCCGCATCCTTAGCCAGTTGATCTACAATGGTATTGCCAGTTATTCCCGAGTGTCCGGGTATCCATACTAACGTGATATGGCGTCCTGCTTTATGTAAGTCATAAAGGAGTTTTTTAACATTGTACACGTACCAGTTGGTAGAGGGTTTTAAGGACGATATGGCCTGTAGTGAGCTCAGTGAGTCGGTAAAAATATGACCTTTATTGTGTCGTGATTGTTTGAAAAATAAAATAGCCTGTCTTATAGCAAATAGTTCTGCAGTGAAAATGGATATTGTATGAGGTAGTGACATCTTTTGATGGGTTTTCGTTTGGGGCATATATATTGCTGCTCCGACTCCCGTCGCAGTTTTTGAACCATCCGTGTAAATTTCCAAACTGGGGGACGGGTTAGCAACCCGCAATCGCTTTATAGATGCCGGTTGAAGTGGAAAATGTTTGTTGGGTGTATGACTGTAATTTGCCGAAGGAAATATGATAGAGGGAGTATAAAAATATATATGCAAACTAAAAGCAAAATGTGGCTGGGACATACACTTTAGAATATCACCTTCATACTGCAACAATTGTGAGAATGCTTGAATCAACGCCGGCTGAGGGAAGTTACTCTGTTTAGTGCGCTGTAGGATTTCATACAAAAGTTGGAGTTTGGGCAGAATACCAGTGTTAGTTAGGGCCATCTTCTTAAGGATATATTTTTTAGCTAAAAATAATCTGCGTATGTGTAGTGGCTGTTCTCCTGCTTCTACCAACAGGGCATTAGTGGGAGTGGTTTTGAGGGCTCCTAGCCACAGCCTTAGGGCTCGAAATTGAACACGCTCTAGTTTTTGAAGTTGAGTTTTCTTAGCTGTGTCAAAAAGATGAGCACCATATTCTAATCTTGAGCGGATGGTAGCTTTGTAAAATGCAAGGGCAATAACAGGGTCCGCTCCCCATTGCCTTCTAACTACAGCTTGCAGAATATGTAGACAATGTTGTGCCTGTTGGGTTAAGGTTTGAAAGTGGTATTTCCATGATAATTTATTATCCAAAATTAGTCCCAAATAGCGATGTGAGGTGGTGAGCGGAATGTTGATATTATCTAAATTAATAGGGGAGGTGTCATATTGCCGGTGATGTGTAAAAACCATCGTGGCACATTTGGAAGGAGAGAGCTGCAATCCATGATCCGTTAGCCATATATGAACTTCCCGTAGAGTATTTGTTAATATTCTCCTACATGTGTCCAGATGTGCGTGACTAGTATAAATCAAAATATCGTCAGCATATGAGATAATACGTGATGTCCGTAGAACTAATCGTTCTAGATCATGTAAGTATAATGCAAAAAGGATCCCACTGATAATATCTCCTTGAGACAAACCTTTAGAGGAGAACCGTAGTGGCATTGGGGGGCAGGGAGTTTTGATAAATAATCGTCGATCCATCAACAACTTACTCAAAATGATGAGGAAATTGTAGGGGAGCAGTAAATCTTGAAGCTTACGTAGGAGAAGATCAAGTATGACATTATCATACGCTCCCTGTATATCGAGAAAAGTTGCCATGACGGTATGTTTTCGAGCTCTTGCTAGTAGGATGTCTGTTATGAGCACATTATGTGCATCTTGAGTGCTTCTTCCTGGAATGAAGGCATATTGACTACGAGGAAGGAGGTTGTGGAAGTTGAGACACCATAACAGTCGATAGAGTAAAATCTTTAAGAAAATTTTTCGCAAAACAGAACCTAAAACAATTCCCCTGTAGTCAGCTGGGGTCGGTGGATATCTGTTTGTTTTTGGTATCGGGACTAGAAAAAAAATCATTCCATTCAGTGGGGATCAATGTAGTAACTAGAATAAAGTTAAAATGATCAATCAAAGTCTGCTTGGCTGGTACAGGCAAAGCATGTATCATAGAGTAGGTTATATAGTCAGGTCCCGGAGAGGTTGATTTGTTGTTAATAATACTGAAATCCAACTCTCGAAGGGATATGGGGTGTAATAAAGTATTGAATTGGCTACTCGATGCTTGTAATATGAGAGGAGATATAGATAATGCTGTGTCGGGCGTGAGTTGCTGATAGAACTCTTGAAGTGTATGAGGTTCAATTATGGTAGCTCCTGGTGAATGATTTCTATGGGTCAGAGAACGTAAAGCCTTCCAGATGATTTTGGCATTTGTCTTCATCGTAAGGTTGGAAATGAAAGCTTTCCAGGCTTCTCTTCTCTTGTTGTTAAAGATGCGTCTCATTACAGCAAGATGTTTCTTTAGGACAAAATAATTGTGGGGAGTAGATGCATGTCTATAGGTTTTGAAGAGCTGCCTTCTCATTTCGACTAAATTATGGCATTGTTGATCCCACCAATGAATTTTTGTGGAGGCTGTTACAAACTTTGGAATAGTCATCACCAAAGGGTGATGAAGATCCAAATATTGCTTGATCAGAGTTAATAAGCAGTCATAAGTGAGGACATCCTCTCTGGTTTCAGTCATGCGAGCCCAAATATAATTTCGAAAATTATCTGGATCGAAGTTAGTGAGTGATCGATGGTAATAATGATATGTTTGGCATGCTCTAATCGGATGCGAGTTGCTGACACCAATTGAGATAAGGATAGGGAAATGATCACTGAGGTGCGTATCCTTAATGGTGGTCCATGATATGTTATGAGCGAGAGGGATTGAACACAAAGATAAATCAACTGCACTTGGGGCAGATCCCGGGGCAGATAACCTGGTAGGTGAGCCATCATTCAGGATTATGAGTTGTTGTTCAACTACTGTATGATATAGATTGTTGCCTTTTGATGAGTTGTCGACACAACCCCAGTAAGTATGATGCGCATTGAAGTCACCAGCAATTATAAGCTGTGGATAGGGTGTAAACTGATGAAGTATGGTGGTCCATTGAGCGCGTGTAAGATATATGTCTGGGGGACAGTAAAAATTAACAACCAGTAGATTAAGCAGCTGGATCGCAAGGACATAGAGATTGGGGATAGAAGTCGGAAACGAAATCACTCTGTAAGACAAGTTGGTTGCTATTAAAGTAGCTATTCCATCACATCCATATCCATCTATCCTTTCAATGTTATAGCCCTTCAGATTAAAGTTGGAGTATGGTTGAAACCAAGTCTCTTGTAATAAAATAATATGCGGCACATATTCCTGTATAAGTAGTTGTAGTTCGTTTTGTTTTGTCAGGATACTTCTGCTATTCCATTGGAGTATTCTGAGCATTTAACTTGAAAAAATTAGTTACAGTGTCCCGCAGCTTATTTACCACAGGGAAGGTCTGATCATTTGGCCCTAGGAGTTGTGCAAAATAGTGTTAATAATTTCTGTTTGCAACTGCTTATGTTGTGTCACAGACGTAGATGCTGAACCTACTTGAGGCGGTGGGACTGGCAGAGGTGAGGCTGAGGCCTCATGAGTAACAAACACAGTTTCATTCTGGGTCGCTGGTGGAAAAGTACTCGAATGGCTATATGACTGCTGTTGCCCAAAAAGAATACGATGATAACCAGCTTTATCATAGCCGGGCCTCGGAACAGGTCGAGGCTCCCTAGCCACTATAGAGGTAAATTTTCTTTTCCTGGGTGTATCAATAGCTGATTGGGATGCTGGTACCCTAAGTGGGGGGAAGTGTTGAGGGTGTAAGGTTGGGGCATATGTTGAAGGTTGTATTTGCTCAGCTGCCTCTTTGAAAGTGATGTTATCTGTACACATTATTTTTTTGGATATGTACCTGATATTCATGCATCGTACAGTCTTTCGATCCTACTTGATGATTCCCTTGACAATGGAGGCATATTAAACTATCCTGTTGGCAATCATTGGTAAGATGTGGCATAGCACAGCGTCCACATCGAGGGGATTTCGCACGACAATAAGCTGCTAAATGGCCATAACGCTGGCAATTTTTACAGATTAAGGGATTGAAGATAAATGGCTGGACCTCCAGAACCACACTAAAGAGACTGACCTGGCTTGGCAACTTTTGTGCCCGAAATGTAATTTTCACAGAGCCAGTTGGTAGGTATTCTATTCCATTTTCTGTGACAACTTTTCGGTTAAGCCTTTGCGCCTTGGCCACTGGGAAGATGGACTCAATATGCGCAAGTATCTCTGGTACTGTTATATCCTTTTCAACTCCCTTTATCAAACCAACTCTATAGACATTGGATGTAGGAATATAGGCTTTTAGCTTTTTCTCCTGTAAGAGAGGATTATTGAGAAAATCATTGGCGGTTGCTGCTTGAGTAAAAACAACTTGTATTCTATTACGCCCTTTTCTAACGATTTTTTTAACACCTGGAATTTTTTTATCATAAAATAATTTCCCTAGAGCCATAGGGTGAATTCCCGCCACATTTTTTTGATCTATAGATTCTACCATAACCAAATAAGGGCCAAAATGTTCGCGAGAATAGGTTTCCTGAACTTCTGCCTGAGTATTAGTATCCAAATCCATACTTTTAGGTTGTTGAGTACTTCCAGTGTCACTCGGGGTATTAGTAGCCAAATCCATACTGTTAGTTAGTTGAGTGCTACTGAGGTTAGTAGTAGAGGTTAAATCAGGTTTTGTAGGGTTGGAATTAATTGATTTTTCCTTCCGCTTCACCAGAAGTTTAGGTGGACGTAATGTCCCGCCACCCCCACTTTCAGCATCCATTGCCTAAAACTCGTCACACACACCGACTTTCACACAAAACACCACCGATGCACGGCCGAAACACGTACACGCCAAGATCCGGAACAGTCCAGAAACCTCGACGTTCAAACGAAGACTGCGGCCAAATACTTCAATACACCAATACCGGACAGCTCTATCTCTTCTTCTTCTTCTTCTTCTTCTTCTTTGTTTGTTCTTGGACTCTGCGCAGCGCACTACGTCCAGTCACTGGGAGCTCCATCTCAACAGCATTGCTTGCTTGCTTGCTGATGCTTATGGGCTGTGTCTACGACATTTCACCCAGTCAATACTCGTTTACTCATGTAAACACACTAGCATAAATGAAAAACTTCAGTTCAATACTTGATGCTTGAGCTTGCAAGTAGAAAACACAAAACACTGATCTTCACTATATCACATAACAACCCTAGTTTGCAAGAGCAGACTGTTTTCATACGCGAAACTTCCAATCTTGCAAGCACACTGCTTCTAAAGCTTCACCCACACGAATAATCCAAAATAGCACTCTCAAGTAATACACTAATGATATGAGGAATCACTCTAATGGAACCTTCAATAGCATGAGCAATTCTCACCCTATATTACAGACAGAATTATAACACGATATTGGCTTCATCTAGAAACAAATTTAGCACTCTAATAATCTCGACTGTAGGATTACAGAGCAAACAAGAAACACTGGTTGGAAAAACCTGCTTGAGTCGCTTGAGATTAGTCATAAGTTTTTTACGGGGGTTAGCATATAAAGAACATTCAAAGAAAATGTGGTTGGAGTCGCCATTACGAATATTTGTACCACACAAACAGTTTGTATCCTGCGTTAAATGGAAACGTGATCTATATTGTGGTGTAAGGGCATGATTAAACCGTAACCGAATGATGTTAATAATATGTCGTCTAGAATATGATCCCCGTGTAAACCATGGTTTAACCAAAAGTGTTGGTTGTAAATGATAATAGAAGTTACCTTTGACTTGTGCAGTCTGTCTCCAGAAATTCTGCCATTCTTGACATCCATCCTGTCGGATAACTTCTTCTTCTTCTTCTTCTTGGTTAGTTATTGGACATCGTCGTAAGACGCTACGTCCAGTCACTGGTTTGCGCGATAATTAATGTCTGGGAGAGGTGCCAACATTAGAAGAAATTAGGACACTACGAGATAGTAGGGTTAGCTATGTAATGAAGCTAATTACAGCCGGTAATAATGAAACTGAGGAAAATACCAATAATATGGAGGCTAAACTATCAAGGCATAACACAAAAACACTGGGACACAGGGTTCTAATGCTTCACGTCTGTGTGGTCTGTCACGACGTCTTACTACAAACAAACAAGACTGGACCACAAATAGGGGTTGGGATGCGAAAGTTCGTACCTATAGGGAAGGAAAAGGTTACAATTGGATGTTACAGGTAACTAAAAAAGTAAGTATTAAGTCTACAACGCGAAAAGTCGGTTGGAACACTAAACACGAAACATTTAACGGCAGTTGGTAACCCGCATGAAGAAGCTTAGCTATGAATTCGCGACGTTGATGTTCATATGTCTGACACTGAAAAAAGATATGATTTACAGTACCTACTGCCCGACCGCATGGACATAAGTTACTTTCGATAAGATTAAGGCGATAGAGATGAGCAGGCGTACAGACATGATTTAAGCGGAGCCGTATGATTGTAGTAATATGACGCCGAGTGTAGTTACCAAAGGCGAACCACGGTTTATGAGGAATATCAGGCATAAGCGTGAATAAGTGCTTACCTTTCAACTGGGAAGTTCGGCGCCATTCTGCACACCACTGATCGTGGATGAAGTGACGACAGTGTTCCCATAAGTCTGTGTGTGGAACTGCGATATAGTAGTCTAATCCAGTACCCTGGGCGGCCTCTTTAGCTAGGATATCTGCTGTGACGTTACCGTGTATTCCAGAATGGCCCGGAATCCATGCGAATAATACATTAACATTACGGAGGGACAAGTCATAACTTAATTTGCGTAAATTTTGAATGTACCAATTATTGGTATGTTCGGGATTGTCTAAAGCCATCAAGGTGCTTAAGGAGTCAGTACAAATGAGAGCTTTTAATATTCCAGAATATTTTATGTACAATAAAGCCTGGCGTATGGCGAAAATTTCGGCCGTGAAAGAAGAAGCGAGGTGTGGGAGAGTGTATTTTTTGTTCACATCCAGTTGGGGGGAGTAAAATGCAGCACCTACACCAGTTGGGGATAGATTCTTTGAACCATCAGTGTAAAAAGTAATATATTGCTCTTGGTTATGCCTACTGAACGCAAATTGAAATAGACTGTTCGTGACATGACTATTTGTTCGTAGTATTGGAGGACTAGTTTCGAAGATAGTGTGAAGAATGTCGGGTTTAAATGTACTAGCTCGAAAAGGTATAGAGTATTTCGGGTGGTTTAATGTTTGTACCATGCTAGTACGAAAGTGACCGAATTGGTTAAATGCCCATAATAGAGCCGGTTGATGTTCTTCATTAACATTCCGGTTTTGATAATATTCGTGTAACAGCTGTAGTTTCCGGAGGATTGGGTGGCGATATTTATTTAATTTGTTAAGAAGATATTTGCTAGCGAGTAGTCGTCTTCGAAATTTTAATGGCGGCTCCGATGCTTCAGCTAAAAGTGCGTTCGTTGGGGAGGAAGACATAGCCCCCATGATTAAGCGGAGTATTTTAAACTGAAAGGTATCAAGTTTGCGTAGTTGGCTATTAGATGCTATATCAAGAAAATGACAGCCATATTCGAATACTGACCGGATGATATTTTTATATACCGTAAGAAGGACATATGGATCCGATCCCCAGGTGCGTTTAGTGAGAGATTTAATGATAAGGTATTTAGTTTTTAATTTGGAAAGAATATATTCGATATGTTCTTTCCAGAGTAATTTGTTATCAATTTTAATGCCTAAATATTTGATCGAAGTTTTGATACGAATCTCATAGGAACCAAATGTAATTGGCGTATGATCATAATTTCGTTTCTTCGTAAAAATCATTGCAGAGGATTTTTGAAATTCTATTTCTAAATTATGATGTAGGAGCCATCTATGGAGGATCGTTAATGTACGTTCAATGGTAGTACGGGATTCAAGTGCCGATTCTTTAATGGAATAAATAACTATATCGTCAGCATATTGTAGGATCCTAGCCTGTTGAGAAATCACCCGCTCTAAGTCAAAGGTATATAACAGATATAAGATAGGGCTCAAAATATCACCTTGTGGGAGACCTTTAGAAGTGTACCTAGAATCGAGACTCTGGCCATTGGTCTTTAGAAAAATGTGACGATTGGTGAATAATTGCCGTATGATATTAATAAAAGGAAGAGGAAATTGCCACTGATGTAATTTGGCAAGAAGTACTCCAATGTCCACATTATCATATGTTCCTTTTATATCGAGAAATATAGCCGTCAAAACGTCACCTCGACTTCGAGCGAGTAATAAATCTGTAAAAAATATATTAAGAGCGTCTGCCGTACTTCGGCCTTTCAAAAACCCAAACTGATACACTGGAAGTATATTATAATATTCTAAACACCATAGAAGACGGTGCAAGAGGATTCGTTGAAACGTTTTACGAAGGCAGGAACCCAAAGCGATCCCTCTATACCCGTTTGGGTCTTGAGGATGTTTACCTTGTTTTAATAGGGATATAATTTGAAAATCGTTCCAATCGACAGGAATTGCATGGCTGTCGAGTATGGCGTTAAATGTATTTAGCAGCGTTTGCTTAGCGTGGAACGGTAGATATTTCAACATTTTATAGGTGATAGAATCTCTGCCCGGACTAGTATCTTTTCGATGTTCGAGTGCCATATCTAGCTCGTGGAGGGAGATATTCTGTAATAGACTAGAAAATTTGTCGGAGGAAGGTATTAAACTATATTCATAATAAGGTTCCACGTAATCTGGTGTTAGTTGGTGGTAAAATTGGGCAATTCCGTGAGGGTGCGATTGAGAAACAGAATTTGTATGAGTATTACTTAAATGTTGGATGGCTGCCCATATATCTTTGAGAGGAGTTTGTCGATTGATAGATGTGACAAATACTTTCCACGCTGTTCGTCGTTTTTCATTAAAAATAGTCTGTATAGAAGCGACTATTTTTATATTGGATATAGTGATCATAGGAGCCAGATGTTCTATAAGCTTTTAAGGCAGCTTGTCTGCGACGAACTAAAGACGCACATTCGGAATCCCACCAACGAATAGCATTTCTCTGCATTTTAAAAAACCGCTTGTGTTCAATAGGATGATAAGTATCTAAATAAGAATGAATAAAGGATAATAGTAGATCATAGTCAAGAATATGGGGAGCTGGAAGTGTAGAGCGGATTTTATCTGCAAGAAAGGTCGTGAATAGCGTAGAATCAAAAGAGCGGAGATTACGGGATGCAGTAAAGTGAGAGACATTCCTGATAACCTGTGGGCCTATATCTATTAGAATGGGAAAATGGTCGCTTTGATGGGTATCATAAATTACATTCCAATTTGTTTTATGTGCCAAATCTACTGTGCAAATAGTGAGATCTACTGCACTTTTATTAATGTTAGGAGCTGTTAAACGAGTAGGAGAACCGTCGTTGAGGATAACCAGTTCCTGTTTTACGGTGATTCTTCCAATATTCCGCCCTTTGGGGCAACTAGATATGCTCCCCCAAAGAGGATTGTGGGCATTAAAATCACCACTGATTAGGGTGTTGTTTTGTGAGAATTGTGAAAAAATTTGTCCCATTGGACATAGTTACCTTTTATCCACGGCGGGCAGTATATTGAAACCACGGTCCAATCTTGAATTTTTACTACAAGGGCTTGAGTGCCCGGTATGATATAGTTTAATGGAGCTTCCTGAAAGTAGATGTCTTGTTTGAGTAAAATGCATGTACCTCCAGAGATGGGTGCATCATGCCGTATGACCGTAAAACCTTTCATACGAAAATGAAAATGAGATTTCAACCAAGTTTCGCTCAATAAAATTACCGTAGGATCAAAAGAATTTATCAAACTCACTAATTCATGTTTCTTATTTAATATGCTCCTACAATTCCATTGCAGTATCCGCATGTTTTACTTGGCAGTAGGGGAAGGTCCCACGTATAGAAGAAACTCATCATATACTGATTTTAACGTATGCTTCCATGGGACGTTTGGGCCCATTTCTGCGAGTATATCTGCAAATTTGTTAAAGGCGTTTCGACATTGTTCATTAGAATTAACGTTTGATTTACAATGTAAAGCCATGACAGAGGGAGATGCCGATATTGGCGCGTGGGGATCCGAAGGTTGCCCTTGAGGACTTGGCTTCCGTGATGTAGATGCAGTCTCGGTAGGAGTACCAGGTATCAAACGCACTATTGGAGTGCCAGAATGTTCTGGAACCGTTTTCGGATTACTAATTAAATTCAGATATGATGCCCTGTCATAACCTGGTGTGACAGGTGGGCGGGGGTTACTAACTACCATAGTAAATTTACGCTTTCGAGGGAGAGTTTCTTCCGATTGGGAAGATCTAGTGGGTAAAGGAGGGAAATGTTGGGGCATCATAAGGGGGTTAGATATGGACTCTAATGGGGCAAAATAGTTTTTTACTTCGAAATATGATTTGTTTTCAACACTCATAATGCGTTTAATTTCTTTCTGTTGTTTGTGGATTTCAGAACGTTCAGCCCCCGCAGGGTGATTTTCTGCACAATTAGCGCATTTAACTAGTTGGTGAGTGCAATCTTCAGTAGAGTGATTTAGTGAACATTTTCCACATCTCGGCTCCCTGGAACGACAATTAGTGGCGGTATGTCCATACCGCTAACATCGTTTGCATAATAAAGGAGAAAATATAAAGGCCTGAACCTCTAAAATGACCTTAAAAATGGACACACTTTTCGGAAGTTGTTGACTTTCAAATATAACCTTCACAGTACCTGTAGGAATATATTCGGTTTTTCCCTCTTTGGAGGATCGACGGTTTAGACGTTGTACTTTCACTACCGGATATGGCGATTCTAAATAGGTGAGAATGTCGGATTCGGAAATAGTAGTATCTACTCCCCGCACTACTCCTACGCGATGAATTTTCGATGACGGAATAAAAGCTTTCAATTTCTTTTCCTTCAGAACTGGATGAGAAAGAAAGGCGTTTGCAGCCTTGCTAGATATGAAAGTAATTTGGATCCTATTGCGTCCCTTCCTATGAATGGCCTGGACTTCCTCAATTTGCTTTTCATAGAAAATCCGACCCAGAGTCATAGGATGAATATGTCCGATTTTATTTTGAGATTCGGTCGATTCCACATAAACTATGTAGGGGCCAATATGAGTGTTAGAATATTTAGATACAGGAACGGGCTGGCGCTGATCCATGTCACGTATTGTATCTTGAGAACTATCTCGTTGGGTATCCGTGTTACTAGCGTCCATGTGTAAATCCTCACTTATGGCATCCTTGCCATTATCAGGAGGTCTGCCTAAAGGGCCACCGCCACTATGTACAGACATAGTACCCCGAAAGATGATTACACTATACAAGCACCTATACAACTACAAGGGAAGAATTACTAGGATACCAAACACACACTCTACTTATCTACAGACGTGAAAAGCCGCTGCACCAGTGACCGGAGAGAGGCGTGTGCACTGCACAACAGCCGAACACCGAATCCCTGTCGGATAACAACTACATAATCAGAAGCAGGAACAATATTGTTAGTATACGGAACAGGAAGACGAGAAGCTTGTTTTGCAAGACAATCTACTTTTTCATTGCCCTCGATACCCACATGACCTGGTACCCATACTAAAGTTATGTAAATACCGACGTTGTCAAACATATAAAGGAGACTCCTGACATTGTATACATACCAATTATAGGATAACTCATACGAAACCAAAGATTGTAATGCACTCAGCGAATCCGTATAGATTGTAACTTGCGTATATCCCTGTCGCTGAACAAAAAGTAAAGCTTGCTCTATAGCGAATAACTCCGCCGTAAAAATCGAACAGTCACTAGGCAAACCATATTGTTCTTTAACATTTAGAGAAGGTATATAATAAGCGGACCCAACTCCATTAACGTTCTTTGCCCCATCTGTAAAAATACAGAAGGCAGGTATTATCGGTCAAAAAATGCATTTTTTGGTTTATGTCTTAAATTATTCGTCATGCTTTTCTCTACAAGCCTATATAATTTTTTGGTTGTATTTATCCGTTTAAATGGCATACATTGGGTTTTTAAAAATGGCCGCCACTAGCTGACACGCCCATTTCCTCATTCCAGTGTCTTGTTCTCTTGGTATATTTTCTCTTTGAACATTTCACTTCTCACATAATATATGTATGGTAAATGAACATTTTCTATGTTGGTACTGGCCTTATGTACAGATGATAGTGAAGGCTGCATTTGTTTAGTTACATGCGGTTATTGTTTGTTTTGATTCCATAGAAACGTGTGCTGTAGGCTTATAGTTCTTTTATGCAAAACGTATACGTTTATCCGTACTCTGTGTTACTATTCTATTGTTTTTGTGATGGGTAGAACAAAGAGGTTTGGTAAACGAAAGTTTTACGGCAATTTATACATTAAAAATCAGGCAGTACTACTGATAGAGATGTAAACAATAGCTCTAACCTCACTCCAGTAAGTTGTTCTTCTGAAACAGTGGATAGGCCTAGTTCATCCAAGAGGAAACTTTCATATATACAGACTGAGAGTAAGGATGATACATTTGAAGGTGAAGCTAGTGAAGGATATGTTGTAGTTGATATTGGTTTGTTATCTGAACTTATGAAACAGTTTGTAAAGTGCAAATATTGTGAAGGTGTTGAATGTATTAATTTGTTTGAAGACCCTACAAGTAGAAAGGGACTGGCCACTAACTATAATCTGTAGTTCATGTAGGGCTTCAGCTTCATCTATGACATCATAGAAAGTTGATAGAGGCTATGATGTGAACATTAGACTTTTCTACAGTATGAGGTGCATAGGAAAAGGTGGTAAGTCAGCTCAGATTCTTTGTGCTATGATGGATTTGCCACCTCCACCAAGATTCTCTCTTTTTACTGACATACTTCACAATGCACTAAAGGAGGTAGCAGAGGACTCTATGCTTAGAGCAGTGAATGAAGCAGTAACCCTGAATGATGACTGTAAAGATATGGCTGTTGCCTTGGATGGTTCTTGGCAAAAGCGTGGTCATACATCACTGAATGGTGTGGTCACTGCAACTGCTTTAGAGACTGGGAAAGTGATTGATGTTGAATGCTTGACTAAATATTGTCATAACTGTACAAGGGATAAGGAACATAATCACAACTGTGTCAAAAACTATGATGGGTACAGTGGGGGCATGGAGAGTGAGGGTGCAATGAGAATATTTCAGAGATCAGAGACCACACGTGGTGTCAGGTACATACACTATCTGGGGGATGGTGACTCCAAGGGCTTTGTAAGGGTGAGTGAGGCAAATATATATGGCCCAGAGGTGAAAATTACCAAACTTGAATGCTGTGGCCATGTTCAGAAACGAATGGGAACAAGACTGCGAAAGCTGCGCAAAGACATGCAAGGGAAAAAATTATCGGATGGGAAATCACTGTCTGGACGGGGTCGACTAACTGATGTGCAGATTGATCTGCTGCAACAGTATTATGGAATGGCAATAAGGAGGCACACAGGGTGTACAGATGAACGTGAAATGAGGGAGGCAGTATGGGCTACTTATTTTCATAAGTTATCGACTGATAGTAACCCACAGCATTATCTTTGCCCAAAAGGTGCTAACTCTTGGTGTGGCTACCAAAAGTCAAAAGTAACAGGAATGGAATACCATCATGAACATTCTCTGCCATTAGCTGTAATGGAAGCAATCAAGCCAGTGTACAGGAATCTAAGTGATAGGGACCTTCTTCGAAAGTGCTTGCATGGGAACACCCAAAACCCAAATGAAAGTTTTAATCATTGTATCTGGGAAAGGGTACCCAAAACAGTATTTGTTGGACTGAATACTCCAAAAATAGGTGTACTGGATGCAGTTATTTGCTTTAATGATGGAACTGCAGCCAGGAAAACTGTGTTGAGGAAGTTAGGCATAAATCCTGGAGAAAACTTGACAACAGCTCTTCACGCCATTGATAAACAACGACTCATGAAGGCGGAAAAAGATGCTCAGGCCCTGACTAAAGAATCAAGGACCAGGAAGAGGATGGAGAGAAAGAAGAAAGAAGAAGAAGAAAGCCAAACACAAGCTGAATACATGGCGGGAATGTTCTAGATACTTGTCAGTGATCTTTTTTTTTATTTCTTCATTTACTCAAACATTGAGTTTTCAGACATTCAGGTGCACATTTCTCAGTAACTATTGAAGGTAAATATCTGATTTTTTCTATGGTGTACCTTGGAACCACCCTCAGAGAGGTGAACATAAAATTATGCTACTGCAATAAAAAATATTTGAAATATAAAAATAAAATGAGTAATTTTTTATGGTAAATTAAATTATGTACTTTAAAAATTTTTTTTTGATAAACATTTGGTCACTTTAAAAATAATTTTGTGTTTAGTATATCAAATTTCTTGTATTATATCCTATCAAAAAATTAGGTACCTGTAAGTGTTTTACTTTTAGAGAAAAGTGCACCTAAAGACAAGCATGCGTGAAACAAAATTAATTTCATATGTTTTCAAAATAAATCGATTATGAGTGATCAAATTAATTCAGGATTTTGAAATTGTACAATAACAGTCAGAAAGACACTACAAATATGTGGTATAAATTTAATTAGTATGTTATGACAAGGATCCTGGCTGTATTAGTTTAAAATTTGCCCAGAATGGACTGCCAAATGGTGGAGATTACCTGCCTTCTGTCCTTAACGTTCTTTGCCCCATCTGTAAAAATGTTGATGCTTCGTGGAATATTAGAAAATTTCACTCTTTTAACAGGACAAATCTCGGTCCCCTGCAGACAAGTAACGTTAGTAGAGCCATTACGTATAGGCCATATTATTTGAGGCTTATAATAAGAAACCTGATAGGGTAAGGTATAGGGTAGTAAATTAACACTGTGTATTAAGGTATACTGTTTCGACTTCAATGTAGTAAAAGCATGAAACAGTACTGGCAATCTGCGTAAACCCTGACGCCGTACGGAATAATACTCCGAAAGTAACTGTAACTTCGGAATTAAAGGATGACTTGTTAAAGAAAACTTTTTAAGTAAGTATTTCGTCGGAAGTATTTTTCTACGTACCTGTAAGGGAGCTTCGCAGGATTCAACTAAAAGTGCATTGGTAGGTGTGGACTTTAAAGCTCCAATACAGGAGCGGATTGCTTTATATTGACAAGTGTTAAGAATATTCAAGTTAGTATACGATGCCAAGTCAAAAATATGTGATCCGTAATCCAATATCGATCTAATAGTGGTTTTGTACAAAGATAGCACCACAACGGGATCTGCACCCCATTGCCTACGGGTTACAGCTTGTATTACCTGAATATACCGGTCACTCTTCGAACGCAAAGATAAAAAATTATGTTTCCATGTAAGTTTGTGATCGATAAATAAACCAAGATATTTATGGTGACTAACCACTGGTATTTCATACTGATCAAAAGCAAGTGGTGATCGGTCATAGGTTCGGTGATGTGTAAATATCATCGCTCGACATTTCGCTACGGAAAGATTTAACCCATGGGCCTCTAACCATGTTCTAGCTTCATGAAGTGTAAAACTAATATGTTGTCTACAGAGCTGTAAATCTTCATGTGTATAATAAAGCAAAAAATCGTCAGCATACGCCTGTAGTCGAGCATTACGTAAAATGACCGTTTCGAAATCTTTCATGAAAAGAGCGAAAAGAATAACACTCAGAATATCGCCCTGTGGCAACCCATTACTTACCTGCCGGGGCTGGATTATAGAAGGTGTCGATTTAAATCTGAGTGTTCGATAAGTCAAAAGTTGTCTGAGAATGATAATAAATCCCTCAGGAATCTTAAGAGTCGCAAGTTTTTCCCATAATATGTTCAAAGGTACGGAATCATAAGCCCGTTGAATATCAAGGAAAACCGCTATGGTACTATGTTTTCTATGGCGAGCTAATAGTAAATCGATAACAAAACTATTAAATGCATCAGATGTACTGCGTCCCTTAAAAAAGGCATATTGATATCGAGGCGTCAAGTTATAGTATTCTAATACCCATATGAGTCTTCGAAGTAAGATCTTTAGAAAGACTTTACGGAGGCACGAACCGAGTACTATACCGCGATAATTACTAACCTCGGTGGGTAACTTCTTATTTTTAAGAATGGGAATTTAAAAAAAGTCATTCCAACTAACAGGTGTACTATGATTGCGAAAAATATCATACCTGTTTAATAATGCCTTCTTTGCTCTAATAGGTAATAATTTGATCATTTGATATGACACATTATCTGGACCGGGGGAGGAATTTGAGCACGATTGGAGTACTGCCTCTAATTCCTGATAATCGCAGGGTTGTAGCAATACGGAAAAACGTGCGTCAAGTGGGTCTTGGGAATGAACATACTGTGGTACAACAAAATCTGGCGTCTCTCTAACTAGAAAATCAGATAATACCTGACCTGGGATGGTCTTGGCAGGGGAGTGCTGCGTAACTCGTGTGATTGCCCTGATGGCATTCCACAAGTCTGCAATTGGAACCTGTCGCGAGAAGGACGATATAAACTCCCTCCAGGCGACACGACGTTTTTGATGGAAAATTCGGCGAGTTTGTGCTATGTGTCGTTTGAGCCGGAAGTAATTTTCAGGTGTTGCGTGCTGCCTATATTGTCGAAAAAGTACTTTGCGGGTTTGAATCAGCAAATGACATTCCTCGTCCCACCACTTAACATGCGCAGGTTTCCTAGAAGATAAAGGGGGTGAAATGATGATGGGGTGGTGAAGATTAATATAATCTGTTAAAATCTGCAGTAAAGTTTGATACGAAAAATTATTTTCCGGTATTTTTTGTAACGCATCTTCAATATAAGCGGTATATATTTGCGGTTTAAATCTCCTCAAAGATCGAATCAAGTTATTTTGAAAGGTGTGCTGCGGTGGAGAATAGGGTCTGCCTACACCATAAGAAATAACAATAGGGAAATGATCACTGGAATAAGTATCACTCAAAGTATGCCATGTAGTGATAGACACCATATTTCGCTTACACAATGTTAAATCTACTGCGCTAGGAGGGGCAGAAGGCGCAGTCAAACGCGTAGGAGAGCCATCATTCAAAATAGCAAGAGCATGGTTATTTACTGCATTAAGGAACTGGGTACCTTGAAATGTATCCAAATTTCCTCCCCACAGTGTGTGATGAAGATTAAAGTCCCCAAAGATAAAAACATATGGTTCTGTAGTAAATTGTTGAAAGAATTGGTTCCATTGTCTCTCAGTAATGGAAAATTCAGGAGGACAGTAGATATTCACAAGTAAAATATGCATATAATATAATCCTATAACATATGTATGGGGCATGGCCTGAATATTCGAATGAATGCGATATGTCACGGACGAGTGGACCAAAAAGGCAACCCCACCGTAACCGGGTCCATCATTACGTAAAACTTTGTAATTAGGATACTTAATGCGAGTCTCAAGATTAAACCAAGTTTCTTGTATAGCTAAAAAGTGAGGTACTGTTTCCTGAATTAATTTAAATAGCTCATGACGCTTGTTCATGAGACTTCTAGCGTTCCATTGAGTGATTCTGATCATAGAATTGAATAAAACTGCAAACCCTGTCCCTTAACTGGAATACATTATGAGCTAACGCGGGGTGATCACTCAATAATTGTACCAATTGCTGAATAGATTGATAAAGACCACTTTGAAGATATTCTCTTTGCCTATGACATGACGAAAGCGGTTGCGCCATTGAGGCGCTACTCGTGGCAACAGGTTCGTCCAAAGGTGCCTCCATCCGCCGGCTTGCGCCATTGGAAACAGGTGTAACTCTTGAAGCTGCCATCTCCATACGGGGAATCTCTCGAATCAAATTTTGATAACCTTCCTTATCATATCCTGGGGCTGGTACTGGTCTCGGTGATTTTAAAATTACTTGTGTGAATTTTCTCTTACGAGGATTCGACTGTGTAGGAGTCTGCTCCTCCCCAGTTAAAGGGGGAAAATTTTGGGAATTGTCTACCACATTATATTCACTAGGTTGGACTTTTTGTACAGCGTCCTTGACCGATAAGTTCTGATGGCTCATGATCTTTTTAATGTGGACTTGCTGTTGGTGAGTTGGACAGTCAACATCTCCAGTTGAATGGGTGCCGCGACAATGTACGCATTGCAGGAAAGTTTCCGTACAGGTCGCCGTAGTTTGGTGCAATGCACATTTCCCACACCTCGGACTTGTCGCTCTGCAATGCTTATCAACGTGACCGTACCGTTGGCATTTTTTACAGATGATGGGAGTAAAAACATATGCCTCCACCTCTAAATGCACCTGATATAATGACACATACTGTGGAAGTTTCTGCGCACGAAAAACCACGTTTATAGATCCAGTGGGGACATAGTGTGTTCCTTCTTCGCTAACAATTCTACGGTTCAAACGCTTTACAGATTTTATAGCAGCAGGAGACTTTAAGTGCTTTAATATAGCATCCTCTTTCAAGGTCTTCTCTACTCCCCTGATAACTCCTACCCGCAATACATTAGAGCTAGGAATGTATGCCCGTAACTTAAGCTCAACTAATAAGGGGTGTTTCAAAAATGAATTTGCCTGTACGGCATATACAAATTCTATTTGTACCCTATTTCGTCCCTTGCGGGCCACTGATTTTATGCCTGGAAATTTTTCTCATAGAAAATTCTACCCAGGGTCATAGGATGCATATTAGCGACATTGCCTGTTGCTGTGGACTCCACAAAAATAATGAAAGGTCCATAATGAGTACTAGGATAAAGTTCCTGCGACTCAGTCTTCGAAATCGAAGCACCAGTCTCTGTATTCACCACCGCATTTGGTGTATTCGAGTTACTCACTGTACCACTATTCTCACTTGGACTAGCATCCTCATCCTGTTCCATTTGAACTGTCTCTTCCCGAGCAACTGTGAGGGTTGAAGGATCAGGAGACTCCTCACCACCACTTTGCTCCCCCATAACGGAAGAATTACACTCGTAGAATCACTACTCAATACCGTCCACGCTACCTCTGCACAGCGACTGTCCAATCAACTGCACACTAGCACTGCTAAGAGGGAACTGAACAGCATTGAGTGGAGTGCGAACAGCGACGGTGGTGACTGTTCTGTTCGTGAAGTTGATTTGGGCTCGTTATTTCACCCAGACACAATACTGTATTATATTTGTACTAGTTCTACACACGCACACAATTTCAATAAAGTAGTACACCAATGCAGTTGACAATGTTTTCTGAGTACGAAGTACATGAAGATTGAGGGAAGTAGACCATGCAGCAAACTCACAAAATGGGTTCAAAGCACTTGAAGTAGTTCAGGAAAAGACGTATCACCTAGACAATTGAGAGTGAGGAAATACGTATACAAGACTAGGAGATATAGGAAAAGCACAAGGACACAAGGTATACTAATCTTCACGCTAGAGTGGCCGTCTCAGCGACTTCTACAAAACACACACACCGGGCCAACATATAAGGGACAAGCAGGAGAGGGCAGGGGAACGACGGAGGGGTGGATATATGTGAGAGTGTAGGACTTTGGACAGATGGAAAGAAATATCGGAGCAACGTATATGGGGGATGTAGGGAGGGCAAAGTGTCAGTGAAATCGTAAACAAAAGATGAAGAGGGGCGACAGTGTGTTGATATGAACATCAATGAAAATGTACATGCGATCGGTGGAGGGGGAGATGAGAATAAACGGTAGCTATGTCTTGGTTGTAGAGGAGGCGTTAGGGAGGGCGGGAGGCAAATGAGAATATGATGAAATATGTAAGTAGTGTCAATGTATTGTGGGAAAGTGGGGTTAGAGTTGTAAATTAGAGAGATCTAAGAACTGATTTAAGATACGTATGATTGTGGGAGACGGCTTGTAGACGAGACATGCAATTGACGAGGGGAGTGGATAATTGTATTGTATTAAGTTGGAGTACAGGCATCGGCGAGGAGAGTTGTACAATGGGCATTGAAAAAAGAGATGATTGATATCAGCATCTACAGATCCACAATGGCATAGGGGATGCGGTTGTAAGCGAAATCGAAATTTATAGAGAGGTGTAAGGGAATGATTAAAGCGAAGACGTATGATATTGATGATATGACGACGAGTGTAGGTGGCGTGTTGTTACCAGAAAGTAGTAGGTAGTATGGGTTGGAGACTATGATAGAATTTGCCCTTCTGACATGCAGATGTTGTCCATGTGTTTTGCCATATTTGTCGTTGTTGTGATTTGAGGAGAGATATGAAATCTGTGGCTGGAACAGAAAATGTAGCTGGGGTTGTAGATAAGAGGGAAGCTTCTTTCGCTAAGCGATCGGCTCGTTCATTGCCTGGTATGTTCTTATGTGCAGGTATCCAAATGAGGGTTATTTGGACACTTGATTGGTGTAAATTGAAGAGGATGTGTTTGACATTATAAACATACCAGTTCAGCGTAAACTTGTTAGATTTTAGTGTTTGTAGCACGGAGAGATAGTCAGTGAATATATTAGCAGATTGTATGGATGAATGTTTGATGTACAGTAATGTTTGTCGTATGGCAAGGAGTTCAGCCGAAAAAATAGAAAAGTGGGACGATAATTGAAACAATTCAGCATACTGAGTCTGTTCGTAATAAAAAGCAGCGCCGACACCACAAGAATGTTTCGATCCATCAGTATAAAAATTGGGACAGGCATTAGTGGATGAAAAGCGAACTTTTTTAAAATGTAGAGGAAAAAATGAAAGCCGGTAAGGGAGCGTAGCAAAAGAAGATTCTTTAGAATGAATAATAGTAAGAGTATATTGAATCACGTCGTATGCCACAGAATAGTATGGTAGCACATGACTACGAATAATAGTAGATTTAAAAGGGGAGACAGACTCAAATGCCCAAATTAAGGCAGGGACGGTGGTGACATCTAGCGTGTTGGTGTGAACTGCATACTTGTCTATGCTACAGTCAAGACCAACGGGAGAGGAATACACTAAACTCATTGGAAATGTTTTTGTTAAAATAATTGAATAATAATAATAATAATAATAATAATAATAATAATAATAATAATAATAATAATAATAATAATAATAATAATAATAATAATGAAATTTTAATATATGAAATGCCTCCTTCATAAACCTCCAAACGAGCATTATGTTAGCCGTGCCTTTCGCTGTCTTAAAAATTATAAAGCAGAAATTGTTTGAGGATCCACCCAGCCTCTGGGGGAAATATTTAACTACTCTCTCCTTTTCTTTTTAGCCTTTTCTCAATTACCTAGCGCAGGATATTGTATGGACTTAGCCTAGTTTTCCGGCCGGATGCCTTTCCTAACAGCAATCATATGTGGAGGGATATATACCGTACTCACTATCGCGTGTTTTTGTGGTTGTTTTCTGTATGATGTGTTGTATATACTTGAAGATGCGTATGAATACGAACACAAATCCGTAGCCCTCGATCTACAGGAATTAACAGACGCGATTAAAATCTCCGACTCAGCCGGGAATTGTACCGGGGCCCTCTGAACCGAAGGCCAGTACGCTGACCATTCCGTGGTGATGATTATTTTAATAGGAAGTACAACTGGCCAGCCATCCTCTATTAACACTAATCAGAAGGAAAATGGAATAGGTCCAACACAGAATTCTTGCGGGACTATATTCCGGCACCTCGGCGTCTCCGTAAAAGTACTTAGTGGGACGTAAAAATATATTATTCTTTTCTTACGGTAAAAAAGGTGACTGGATTCGAAACTCATGTCCTTCAATTTTCAATTTCAAGACTACCACGATAACCATTACGCTACAGGCCCACAAGTTTCCGATTGTGAAATTTATGTTACTGTTTAACAATGTGGACCCTCAAGTTTGAGTATACTAGAGTTCAATATTTGTCCTTATCGTTGTTAATATTATTGCGTAAGGAAACAGTGAATTACATTTTAGATTTAAATGGTGAACAATTGGAATGCGCGACTGGGAGAAACTGTCCTATATCGCCTAGTAATCGTCTTTTAATAGCGCTGCGGTTCTATGCAATTGGAACATTTCAAGGAGTGATCGGTGACGTCTGTGATGTTGACAGAAAAACTGTATGCCGCATAACACACAAGGTTTCTGATCAACTTGCGTCGTTATCGCCTCAGTTTATTCAACTTCCACTTACGCAGCGAGAACAAAGAGAGGTTATGGAAGGGTTTCATACAATAGCTGGGTTCCCTGGTGTGTTGGGTGCGCAGGACTGCACTCATGTGCGAATACAGTCTTCCGGAGGTGAAAATGGGGAGGTATTTAGAAATAGGAAAGGTTATTTCTCGCCAAACGTGCAAACTGTGAGCGATTCGAACCTCACGATACGAGATATTGTAGCAAGATGGCCAGAGTCGACTCATGATAGCACAATATTTCACAATTCTCGGCTGAGAGCGCGTTTCGAGACGAGAGAAATAGCTAATGGCTATATTTTGGGTGATGAAGGTTACCCATGTAAATCCTTCCTCCTTACACCTGTTCAGAATCCCACCTCTCCAGCAAACAACGATATAACAGAGCTCATATTGCCACAAGGAATGTTGTCGAGAGACAATATTGTGTGTGGAAAAGGAGGTCCCCTTCCATGTCTTTAGGACTTCGATGTAACATTCAAAACATGTCGAACATTATTTTCCATTTTAAGGAGTCGATAACTTGCTTGCGCTGTCACAAAATGTAAACACGAGGGACAAGTGACTGTCGAAACGATCACTTTGGCTGGATAAACTAAAGACAAGTGACTATCGAAATGATCACTGCTTCCTGAATACTACTTCGAATTTCTTCCGAGGGGAATAATAGCGAGAAAATCAAGCGTCAAGAAACCGCGGTAACGAAACCGGGCGATAGTAATGGTGCACTGCTTTTACGACAATACCACGGTAAAAGTTTTACCACGGTTTCGTAAAGGCTGATAACTGATAATTACCGAGCTTGGTGCACTCGGGCATTGGTCTACAAGAGAATAACAGATGGTTCTGTATTACATCTTATTTTGTATATGGCGTTTACAACTACAGCCTGAGAAGAGGAAATACAGGCGAAGTCCACAAATTATGTTTGCTACATGCACAGAAACTCGTATATTTTCTAAAGATCTGCAATACATGTCGATGCACTGCAGTCGTTACATTCCGTGAGTTGAGACTTATACGAACTGTAAAGAAACAGTCCGTAAAGGACTATTTTGTCTGCAGTTTAGGGCGTTCATTCCGTGAGTAGAGAAATAATCGAACTGTAAAGATACAGCTCGTAAAGAACTTGTTTGCAGTTCAGGTCTTTCGCTTCAATAGAGTAAACGAACTGTAATGACAATTCGTAAAGAACTATTTTGTTTGCAGTTTAGGTCGTTCAACCTGTTTCCTAAATTATTTATTTTGGCTCATAAAATAAAATAAACAGTATGCTTATTTAAATACTTGGAAAAGTATATTAAGCTCACTTTGTAAGAGTTTTTAAAAATTACATACCGTACAGAAAATATTTACACAATTAAGCCTAAGTATTAAAAATATGACTAAATTTATGATAAACATGGCAAAGAAATATTAAAACATATACGTATAGTACAATTAATACGTTGGTATGTTTCTGTAAAATAAAACAGCATGCTTACTTCAGTATGTAGAACAAAATATTATAAGACACTTTTTGGTACTTTTTATATAACAAAAAAATATAGTTTCAAAAATAAATCAAACATATAAAGCCCAAGTTTGCAAAATATGAATAAACTTAAGAAAATTTGATAAAGAAATATACAATATACACCTTATTTATTTAAAGTTAAGCGATTAGAAACTTCAATTATTTAAAAATACTCATAAGAAATAATTGAAATTACCGGAACCATTAATTTGGAGAATATTGACTGCATTCTAAAAGTTACCAATTATGGTGCAAAAATACAATTTGGGATGCCTTTGCTGTAGTAAGTCGATTTCTTTTCTCCGTAATTATCTGCCCTATCTTAGAAATGATCCTTTCACGGGGGACAGATGTTGCCACTACGCACAGTCTTCTTTTTACAAGCTCGTACAAGCGGGGATAGACGGCTCTCCTTTCCTTCCACCACTTCAACGGATCTTCCCTTCTGTCCATTAGAGGTTCCTGCAAGTATTTATTTAATTCAACAATTCCTGCTGAAGTCGGGTTTTGAGGGGCGATCACTTATTTTACCTCGCGGTCAAAATCTTCACAAAGTGACGACGTGAGGCTAGAAGATGCAGGTCCTGCCACAGATAATGTAATGGCTGGCTCGTGATCCAGCCGCAGATTTACTGCACAAACTTTCTTCTTCAAAGAATCGTTAGCTGCGGTGAATTTAGACACATTGCTGAAACCATACTTTTTGAATCTTGGATCCAGTATTGTCGCATGTGCAGTCAATTCGTTGTCTTCAACGTCCTTGAAACGCTTCAGCAACTGCTCTTTTAAAGTCTTTACCAAAGAAACTATTTCAACAGAAAATCTCTTATCCTGTTCGTACGCAATAAGTCTTCGGTTCATTGCCCGAACAAACAGTATCACCTTAGCTCTGGATACAGACTTTTCCGAGCTTACCTCAACTGTTATTTCTTCAAATATCTGAAGTACTTCAGTTGCATATTCCACTATATTCCACTCATGTTGGGTCAACACTTCCACACTGCTTTGTAAAATAGCTATTGTGGAAACTACAGCATCTTTTGCTTGAACAATCCGCTTCAACATATCATGCGTAGAATTCCACCTCGTCACTACGTCTTGCTTCAATTTGAGCTCGGGTAGTCCCATTTGTTTTTGAACAGACTGCAGTTTAGCAAGGGCATGCGAGCTCCTTTTGAAATACTCTACTATTGCCTTTACTTTTTGTATGGCAACATTTATTTCACCACTGCGCAGCCCTGTCTGCACCACAAGGTTTACTGAGTGCGCGAAACGTGACAAGTGCCGCCAGTTACATAACCTTATTGCAGCAACTATGTTACTGGCGTTGTCACTGACGACAGCAACAACTTTATTCTCTAACCCCCACTCACGCACTGTCTCTTTCAAGCGCCCTGACAAATTTTCAGCAGTGTGTCCGTCCCGAAATTCAACACATCCTAATAAAAAGGTACTCAACTGGCCATCAGCATTGATATAATGGGCTGTGACGACCAAGAAACTTTGATTATTTACGGATGTCCAAGAATCGGTTGTAAGACAAACAGCTTGTACATCTTCTAGGAGTTTCTGCACCTTTTCAACAGTGTTGCGGTAATATTGTGGCAATAAACTGGTGGAAATAGTTTTTCTAGTTGGGAGATTATATCCTGGGCAGAGTAAATTTACAAAATCTTTAAATTCGGGCTCCTCCACCATACTGAAAGGATGGTAGCCTTTAACTAACAGTTTCATTAATTGTTCGTCAATTACTTTTGATTTTTGTACAGCAACCGGTTTCTTTACTCTAATATAGTCACCCATACTGGTCTGAGTAAAATTTCCGCTTGAGGAAGGCTTATCAGGAGGTCGCATTTCGGTGATGTTGTCTTTAAATACATCTGATGCTTCAGAACTAACTTGTTGTTGTGAGTAGTATAATAGGACAGTTCTGCGGCCACCACCTCCTCCGGCTCTCGGGAGAGGCCTCCACCACCTGCGGGAAATTTGAATTCTGGCGGGAAATTTGTATTTTGGCGCGAGATTTGAATTTGTAAACAAAGCCACGTGCTTTTTGACAGCTGTCATCGACAACAGCGCATCGCTAACCTCACTGCTGCCATCTTGACGGGCCTAAACCTCAGTAGTACCAACTTAACCTAACTAGCGCGAGATTTTAATCTGTAAACAAATCCACGTGTTTTTTGACAGCCACGTGCTTTTTGACAGACAACAACGCATCGCTAACCTCACTGCTGCAATCTTGACGGGCCTAAACCTCAGTAGTACCAACTTAACCTAACTAGCGCGAGATTTGAATAGGTAAACAAATCCACGTGTCTTTTTGACAGCCACGTGCTTTTTGACAGACAACAACGTATCGCAAACCTCAGTGCAGCCACCTTGACGGACCTAAACCTCAGTGCTACCAACTGAACCTGACTAGCGCGAGATTTGAATCCGTAAACAAAGCCACTTGCAGCTGTCATCAGCTATCCTTAATCCAGAGAGCACCGTGCTGCCCTCTTTATCGCAGTAGATGCAAATTCGTCACCTGTCATCGGCAGTGCTGCCACCTCAACGGGCCTAAACCTTAGTGCTACCAACTTAACCTCACTAGCGCGAGGTTTGAATCGGTAAACAAATCTACGTGCTTTTTTGACAGCTGTCATCCGCCATCTTTAATCTATAGAACACAGTGCTGCCCTCTTTAGCTACTTACCTTTGAAATGTGGTCGCGGATAATTTGAAAAATGCTTTTTGACAGCAGCCGTCTTTGAGCACCGTGCTGCCCTCTTTAGCTAGATACCTTTGAAATGTGGTGGCAGACAATTCCACGTGACAGCAGCCATCTTTGAGCACAGTGCTGTCCTCTTTGGGGTGGCGGGAAATTCCACGTGCTCCTGTTCCGAAACAAAACCACGTGCTTTTTTCTGACAGCTGTCATCCACCATCTATGCATCACAAACCTCAGTGCTGCACTCTTTAGCTAGATACCTTTGAAATGTGGTGGCGGCAATTTGAAAAATTCTATGTGCTCTTGTTTGGAAACAAAGCCACGTGCTTTTCTGACAGCTGTCATCCACCATCTTTAATCAATAGAGCACCGTGCTGCTATCATGCGGGCAATTTCGTCAGCTGTCATCCGCCATCTTTAATCTACAGAGCACCGTGCTGCCCTCTGTAGTAGCGGGCAATTTGAAAAGTTCTGTTAGCTGTCATCCGCCATCTTTAATCAAGAGAGCACCGTGCTGCCCTCTTTAGCTAGATACCTTTGAAATGTGGTGGCGGCAAATTGAAAAATTCCACGTGCTCTTGTTTAGTAAACAAACTCACGCGCTCTTTGTCAGCTGTCATCGCCCATCTTACATCGCAAACCTCAGTGCTACACTCTTTAGGTACATACCTTTGAAATATGGTGGCGGATAATTTAAAAAGAAAAATTCTACATCAGCCATCTCTCGAAGCTAATTGCACAAGATGGTGGCTATACATGACTCCTTAAAGGTACTTATGCAAGATGGCCGCTTTACATAGGTTCTTATGAGACGCCCTTGGGATGCTTGGGCAAGATGACGGTTATACAAGGCTCCTTATGAGACACCCTAGGGATGCTTGCGCAAGATGGCGGTTGCTCTTATGAGGCGGCTTAAGTGTCCTTTGCACAAGATAGCTAGAGATGCCCTAAGGATGCTTGAGTAAGATGGCGGCTATACACGACTCCTTATGAGACGCCTTAAGGGTGCTTGCGCAAGATGGCTGCTGCTCTTATGAAGAAAGCTAGCTTGGAGGCTAACGTGTCATGCTAGTTCGATTCATTAAATTTGGGGCTTAAATGCAAAATGTTAATTATCTCAAAAACGGTGCATCGTAGAGCAAAACGGACAAAATTTTTCTACCTAATACCCAGGTTTGCAGTATCAGGAACATGATAACGTAAGAAAAACATAGTCTAATGATGAGATCGACGGTTCGATTCCTACTTAGGCCCTTTGGCATTGGCAGCCATCTATTTCTACTAGATGGCGGCTATACATAGCTTCTTATGAGACAGCTTAAGAGCGCTTGCACAAGATGGCTGCTGCTCTTATAAGACGCCCTAGGGGTGCTTGCGGGTGGTAGCAGCGACAAGACGATGACTATACACAGCTCCTTATGATACGGCCTAGAGGTGCTCACACAAGATGGTGGCTGCTCTGATGAAGAAAGCTAGCTTTGCATCGTGCGGGTATTTTTACAGCACTTAACCTCATACCTTTGAAATGTGGTGGCGGGCAATTTGAAAAATTCGACGTGCTTTTTCTTCATAGCAGCTATCTTTAGTCAATAGCGGCTATACATAAGCTGTTAAGCCCTCCTCTTATGTCAAGGCATAGCTCTATCGAACAAGTTTAAACCTGCATCGGAATAGCTAGAGTAAGCACGTGCTGCAGTAATGAAGTCATTAAGCATGTTTAGACTTGCAAATCACAAAAGAAACGTAACAAGACTAGAATCAAACACTGCTCTCTATGCCGTGAACTTTATCATGTGATCGGAACATTGACTGAAGTATTTAGAACACTAAATAAGTAGAACCGAACACTGTACTCGATACAACAAGTGTTTAAAACATGTCAGGGGGTACCTTTGTTTTAAGAAGATTAGGTTACCGCACATTCCTTGTATTGCTAATAGGCTGAAGGGCTAATGGGCTAAAGGTCTAAAGGGCTAGGGTGCCTCTCCTCTCTTTATCCGGGCTTGAGACCGGCTCTACAACTAGAGGCGGAGTTAACACCCTAAGGAAGGAAGAATGTTGGGAAATAATATATACGAATATAGCTACTCGATCGACTATATACTACAGATGGATGACTTAGGTGAGGGTAAGCGCTTACTTAATAACACCTATACGACGTAATTCATGCTCTATTTCAAAAATATCTTCTTTGTACTGTGTGTAACCAGCATCTTGATAGGCTCTTAGCAGTTGTAAACGTTTTACGAGTACGTTGCTGTCTTTACAGTATCTTATATCTACATAGGGTAACAGAGGCTTGTTGTGAACTTTGAGTCTATATGCAGACAGTTGATGTGTAGGGACTTGTTTTGATGTAATACGTGCTTCAGCAATAGCGTTTCTGGGTACAAACTTAACTTGTTTCGATAGCGATGAAGCGTTGAAATTTCCTTCTTCTTTACCTTGCATCTCTTCTTGAGATGTTTGCACTGCGACAGAACGTGTAGTAGGCTTAGGAAATGAAGTAAAATTATCAAGCTGTAATGGCAATGAAACATTAAGATTTTCTTCTTCTTCTACTTTCCCTTTACTACTGTTTTGATCAACATCATTATCCTTATCATAATCATGATCTTGCCTCTCTTTATCTTGAAGTTTGTGCTTAGTAACAGAACTTGTAGCAGGCCTGGACAACAAGGGAGAATTAAAAATCTCTCGCAGAGGTGTACTTTTTAAACATAAATCAGTGTTCGCTTCAATATGGTTGAGCTCTTTGTATTTTGTTTCCGATGAAGCTACATTACACGCGGCTTCATGACGTTGAGCGTTGTATGCGTTCTTGAACTCTCTTCTACAATGTTTGCATTGAAAAATTGTCCTACATGATATCTAATGACGCCTCTTGTGATAGCTTCGGGAAAATGCTTTTCCACACTCTTCGCACAAATATACCTAGAAATAGGTTTTTCCATGACGGACTTTTATCTTCTGCTAACAGATTCTTCTTTAAATCTACTTGACATTTGTTACTCTCTACTTCGATGATGCGAACAGCTTAGCGATTAACAGTAAACTAACACAAAAGCGTATAACCAAGGTAGCAACAGTAAGGTTTAAGCTCATCAAGATGGCAAGAGTAAGGTTAGCAATGTTCTGTTGTTGGATTTTAAATTCCGCACAATAACATGCATAAGGTGGCAGCCTTGAGGTTTACCGCCGTCAAGATGGCAGCAGTGAGGTTAGCGACGCTCTATTGTCCTTCAAAGTGAGGTTAGGGTCCGTCAAGACGACAGCTGTCAAAAAGCACGTGGCTTTGTTTACTAAACAAGAGCACGTGGCTGTGACATCACGGTCACGTGGTATGCTGCGTCAGCATGCAAAGTTCAACGTCTACACCTACGTAGTTAACATTCTGCTATGTTCACAAAATTTTTTACAAATAATTATTCTTCATGCTTTAAGTTCATGTACATAGGTTATGTTAAGATAGCAGCAGATACAAGCGATGGTCACATGCTCTAGTAGAAGTTGCATGCATTATCAAAAGGTGGTGTGTACACGCTTTTAAACCTTGCTATTCTTACCGCTGCCATGTTCACAAGATTTTTAAACATCGCTATTCTTTGTACTTTAAGTTCATGCACATAGGCTATGCTAAGATAGCAGCACAAACACATGTGAACTTTGTACACTCTAGTGGAATAAGTTTAGTACTGCGTGCATCATGGATACATGATGTGTACACGCATTTAAACATGGCTATACTTAATGCTGCTGCTTTGTTTACAAGATTTTTATACATTGCTACTCTTTATGCTTTAAGTTCGTGCACACACAAGCGATAGTCGTACGCTCTGGCAGGAGATGTTTAGTACGATATTCGATACATACATTATCGATAGGTGATGTGTACACGCTTTGGAACATAGCTCATCTTTGTGCTTTAAGTTCATGCACATGGGTTAGGGATACACAAAAGCGATTGCTATATGCCCTAGCGGAAGAAGCCTAGTACGATAGTTGTTGCATGTAAAATCTATAGGTTATGCCAAGATAGCAGCACACTTACACGATTTTAGCACAATCTAGTGGAAAAAGTTTAGTATGATAGTCGTTTCATGCAAAATCATTAGGTAATGTGTACACGCTTTAAAACATGGTTATTCTTCGTACTTTAAGTTCATGCGTCTTAGTTATGCTAAGATAGCAGCACAATCTAGCGCAAGAAGTTTAGTACGGTATTTGATGCATGCGAAATCGATAGGTGATGTGTACACGCTTTAAAACATGGCTATTCTTCGTCCTTAAGTTCATGCGTATAGGTTAGGCGAAGATAGCAGCAAAATCTAGCGTAAGAAGTTTAGTACGAGAGTCGATGTATGGAAAATCGATAGGTGATGTGCACACGCTTTTAAACATAGCTATTCTTTGTACTTTAAGTTCATGCGCATAGGTTATGCTAAGATAGCAGCATAATCTAGCGGAAGAAGATTTAGTACAAGAGTCGATGCATGTAAAATCGATAGGTGATGTGTACACGCTTTGAAACATAACTATTCTTTGTACTTTAAGTTCATGGGTATGGGTTATGCTAAGATACCAGCACAATCTAGCGGAAGAAGTTCAGTACGAGATTCGATGAATGCAAAATCAATAAGTAATGTGTACACGCTTTGAAACATGGCTATTCTTTGTACTTTAAGTTCATGTGTATAAGTTATGCTAAGATAGCAACACAACCTAGCGGATGAAGTTTAGTACGATATTTGTTGCATGCAAAGTCGATAGGTAATGTGTACAGGCTTTGAAACATGACTACTCTTTGTACTTTAAGGTCATGCGTACAGGTTATGCTAAGATAGCAGCACAATCTAGCGGAAGAAGTTTAGTACGAGAGACGATGCATGCAAAATCGATAGGTAATGTGTACACGCTTTGAAACATGGCTATTCATTGTACAGTAAGTTCGTAGTATAGGGTATGCTAAGATAACAGCACGGTCTAGCGGAAGAAGTTTAGTACGAGGGTCGATGCATGTAAAATAGATAGGTGATGTGTACACGCTTTTGAACATGGCTGTTCATATTGCTGCTCTGTTCCCAAGACTTTTAAGCATAGCTAATCCTAATGCTGCTCTTAACGACGTCGATCTAAGGATTGATTACGTGACCGTGAAATCACAGCCACGTGCTCTTGTTTAGTAAACAAAGACACGTGCTTTTTTGACAGCTGTCGTCTTGACGGACCCTAACCTCACTTTGAAGGACAATAGAGCGTCGCTAACCTCACTGCTGCCATCTTGACTTCGGTAAACCTCAAGGCTGCCACCGTATGCATGTTATAGTGCGGAATTTAAAATCCAACAACAGAACATTGCTAACCTTACTCTTGCCATCTTGATGAGCTTAAACCTTACTGTTGCTACCTTGGTTATACGCTTTTGTGTTAGTTTACTGTTAATCGCGAAGCTGTTCGCATCATCGAAGTAGAGAGTAGCAAATGTCAAGTAGATTTAAAGAAGAATCTGTTAGCAGAAGATAAAAGTCCTTCATGGAAAACCTATTTCTAGGTATATTTGCGAAGAGTGTGGAAAAACATTTTCCCGAAGCTATCACAAGGGACGTCATGAGATATCATGTAGGACAATTTTTCAATGCAAACATTGTAGAAGAGAGTTCAAGAACGCATACAACGCTCAACGTCATGAAGCCGCGTGTAATGTAGCTTCATCGGGAACAAAATACAAAGAGCTCAACCATATTGAAGCGAACACTGATTTATGTTTAAAAACTACACATCTGCGAGAGATTTGATAAGGATAATGATGTTGATCAAAACAGTAGTAAAGGGAAAGTAGAACAAGAAGAAAATCTTAATGCTTCATTGCCATTACAGCTTGATGATTTTACTTCATTTCCTAAGCCTACTACACGTTCTGTCGCAGTGCAAACATCTCAAGAAGAGATGCAAGGTAAAGAAGAAGGAAATTTCAACGCTTCATCGCTATCGAAACAAGTTAAGTTTGTACCTAGAAACGCTACTGCTGAAGCACGTATTACATCAAAACAAGTCCCTACACATCAACTGTCTGCTTATAGACTCAAAGTTCACAACAAGCCTCTGTTACCCTATGTAGATATAAGATACTGTAAAGACCGCAACGTACTCGTAAAACGTTTACAGCTGCTAAGAGCCTATCATGATGCTGGTTACACACAGTACAAAGAAGATATTTTCGAAATAGAGCATGAATTACGTCGTGTAGGTATTATTAAGTAAGCGCTTACCCTCACCTAAGTCATCCATCTGTAATATATAGCCGATCGAGTAGCTATGTTCGTATAGATTATTTCCCAGCATTCTCCCTTCCTTAGGGTGTTAACTCCGCCTCTAGTTGTAGAGCCGGTCTCAAGTCCGGATAAAGAGAGGAGAGGCACCCTAGCCCTTTAGCCCTTTTGCCCATTAGCACTTTAGCCCTTTTGCCCATTAGCCCTTTAACCTATTAGCCCTACAAGGAATGTGCGGTAATCTAATCTTCTTAGAACAACGGTATCCCCTGACATGTTCTAAACACATTTTATATCGAGTAGAGTGTTCTATTTTAGACTTGATCACTTATTTAGTGTTCTAAACACTTCAATCAATGTTCCGATCACATGATAAAGTTCACGGCATAGAGTGCAGTGTTTGATTCTAGTCTTGTTACGTTTCTTTTGTGATTTGCAAGTCTAAACATGCTTAATGACGTCATCACTGCAGCAAGTGCTTACTCTAGCTATTCCGATGCAGGTTTAAACTTGTTCGATAGAGCTATGCCTTGACATAAGAGGAGGGCTTAACAGCTTATGTATAGCCGCTATTGACTAAAGATAGCTGCTGTGAAGAAAAAGCACGTCGAATTTTTCAAATTGCCCACCACCACATTTCAAAGGTATGAGGTTTAGTGCTGTAAAAATACCCGCACGATGCAAAGCTAGCTTTCTTCATCAGAGCAGCCACCATCTTGTGTGAGCACCTCTAGGCCGTATCATAAGGAGCTGTGTATAGTCATCGTCTTGTCGCTGCTACCACCCGCAAGCACCCCTAGGGCGTCTTATAAGAGCAGCAGCCATCTTGTGCAAGCGCTCTTAAGCTGTCTCATAAGAAGCTATGTATAGCCGCCATCTAGTAGAAATAGATGGCTGCCAATGCCAAAGGGCCTAAGTAGGAATCGAACGGTCGATCTCATCATTAGACTATGTTTTTCTTATGTTATCGTGTTCCTGATACTGCAAACCTGGGTATTAGGTAGAAAAATTTTGTCCGTTTTGCTCTACGATGCACCGTTTTCGAGATATTTAACATTTTGCATTTAAGCCCCAAATTTAATGAATCGAACCTGCACGGCACGTTATACTCTCTACCATAGCTAGAATTGATCATGTTTCGAAGACTTGCTTCATTACAAGCTGAAACAGAGCTAATGCCAAAAGGCCTAAGTAGGAACCGAACCGTTGATCTCATCATTAGACTATGTTTTTCTTAAGCTATCATGTTCCTCATTCTGCGAACCGAGGTATTGGGCAGAAAAATTTTGTCCGTTTTGCTCTACGATGCACCGTTTTTGAGATATTTAACATTTTGCATTTAAGCCCCAAATTTAATGAATCGAACTAGCATGACACGTTAGCCTCTAAGCTAGCTTTCTTCATAAGAGCAGCAGCCATCTTGCGCAAGCACCCTTAAGGCGTCTCATAAGGAGTCGTGTATAGCCGCCATCTTACTCAAGCATCCTTAGGGCATCTCTAGCCATCTTGTGCAAAGGACACTTAAGCCGCCTCATAAGAGCAACCGCCATCTTGCGCAAGCATCCCTAGGGTGTCTCATAAGGAGCCTTGTATAACCGTCATCTTGCGCAAGCATCCCAAGGGGGTCTCATAAGAACCTATGTATAGCGGCCATCTTGCATAAGTACCTTTAAGGAGTCATGTATAGCCACCATCTTGTGCAATTAGCTTCGAGAGATGGCTGATGTAGAATTTTTCTTTTTAAATTATCCGCCACCATATTTCAAAGGTATGTACCTAAAGAGTGTAGCACTGAGGTTTGCGATGTAAGATGGGCGATGACAGCTGACAAAGAGCGCGTGAGTTTGTTTACTAAACAAGAGCACGTGGAATTTTTCAATTTGCCGCCACCACATTTCAAAGGTATCTAGCTAAAGAGGGCAGCACGGTGCTCTCTTGATTAAAGATGGCGGATGACAGCTAACAGAACTTTTCAAATTGCCCGCTACTACAGAGGGCAGCACGGTGCTCTGTAGATTAAAGATGGCGGATGACAGCTGACGAAATTGCCCGCATGATAGCAGCACGGTGCTCTATTGATTAAAGATGGTGGATGACAGCTGTCAGAAAAGCACGTGGCTTTGTTTCCAAACAAGAGCACATAGAATTTTTCAAATTGCCGCCACCACATTTCAAAGGTATCTAGCTAAAGAGTGCAGCACTGAGGTTTGTGATGCATAGATGGTGGATGACAGCTGTCAGAAAAAAGCACGTGGTTTTGTTTCGGAACAGGAGCACGTGGAATTTCCCGCCACCCCAAAGAGGACAGCACTGTGCTCAAAGATGGCTGCTGTCACGTGGAATTGTCTGCCACCACATTTCAAAGGTATCTAGCTAAAGAGGGCAGCACGGTGCTCAAAGATGGCTGCTGTCAAAAAGCATTTTTCAAATTATCCGCGACCACATTTCAAAGGTAAGTAGCTAAAGAGGGCAGCACTGTGTTCTATAGATTAAAGATGGCGGATGACAGCTGTCAAAAAAGCACGTAGATTTGTTTACCGATTCAAACCTCGCGCTAGTGAGGTTAAGTTGGTAGCACTAAGGTTTAGGCCCGTTGAGGTGGCAGCACTGCCGATGACAGGTGACGAATTTGCATCTACTGCGATAAAGAGGGCAGCACGGTGCTCTCTGGATTAAAGATGGCTGATGACAGCTGCAAGTGGCTTTGTTTACCGATTCAAATCTCGCGCTAGTCAGGTTCAGTTGGTAGCACTGAGGTTTAGGCCCGTCAAGATGGCTGCACGGAGGTTTGCGATACGTTGTTGTCTGTCAAAAAGCACGTGGCTGTCAAAAAACACGTGGATTTGTTTACAGATTCAAATCTCGCGCTAGTTAGGTTAAGTTGGTACCACTGAGGTTTAGGCCCGTCAAGATGGCAGCAGTGAGGTTAGCGATGCGTTGTTGTCGATGACAGCTGTCAAAAAGCACGTGGCTTTGTTTACACATTCAAATCTCGCGCCAAAATTCAAATTTCCCGCGGGTGGTGGAGGCCTCTCCCGAGAGCCGGAGGAGGTGGTGGCCGCAGAACTGTCCTATTATATTACTGTTGAGGGTATGGTTCATATCTTTAGGTACAAACGGTCGGGTGCTTTACTTTTATGTGTCTCTGTAAATTACCTAAGGAACCACAGACAATGCTTATAATTTGTGAACAATACACACACTTCGCTCTTTTACCCTCTTCCACTTCACTGAAATGGTTCCACACTTGGCTTCTTCTCCGTGGTGGCATGATTATAAATATAATAATATCACTTTTATATACTCGCACAAACTCGGAAATACACCAACTAGTTGAACTAAATGAACTGTACGAACTTGTTTACGAAATGAACTACTATAAAATTGACAACTGCTCAAGCGCAAGAATAGTCGACCTGTGCATCAGTGTTGCCAACTCCAGCGACAGCGACAAGTCTCTTTGAAGTCATTTAGCGACAGAATTTCAAAGTTAGAGACAAACGACTTTTCTGGAGATTTTAGGAACAATTAGGGACAATTCTGACGAATTATGATTTATGGTTTGATAAATTTGGTGAGTCAAGTAGGTTAGCTAACGCTATGAAAAATACAAGTGGTAAAGTCGCATTCTGATTGACTGCCGGCATCTTTTAACTTAAATAAATGCAATGAAGAATATTACCGTATATTTTTATTGTAAACTTAGTTATCATATTTTGCTATGAGAAATCGTTTCATATGGCAATTATTGCACCCAACTCTAACTGAGCATAGAGTCATTTTTCTTTTATTACGAATAGCGCCTGGGGCAGTCAAAGTCGAACTTCTTCAAATAGCCAAATTACTGAAAAACGATTATGACAAGTGTGTTATAGATGACTTAGCAGAGAAGACTAGACATTATGTCCTAAGATTGCAGCCTTATCACTGCGAGTTGAATCCCATAGAACCAGATTGGGGCCTTGTTAAAGGTTAGGTAGGAAAACACACACACCTTTTAGGTTAAGGGACTTGCATGCCTTAGCTAACGGACTTGCTTATGTAACAGCTGAGAAAATGCACCGCAGGCGTATTCCAGTCATGTGGTGAAGGGAAAGGAAAACTGTGGGAGTTAGACGGGATTACGGACTCTGTGGTGACCGGTAAATGAAAATGCTTCATCATCAAGTGAAGGCGACGACTCTTACACGGATATGAAGGGAATCGAGCCACTGCCAGAAGACGACTAATGAGGCTGCGTATGTTATGTACAAATTAATTTGATTGCATTGTTTATTTATGGGTCATATCTGTCTGTCTATTCTTGTAAGTTAAGCCCGGTTCACACTAGATGTGCCGAGCCGTTCTGAGCAAGTCATGATCCGGGCGTGGATCGATCCAGGCCGATTCACACTATACGTTCCACGGTCGAGCCGATCTACGCTCGGTCTCCCTGTTCTATTCAGTCTATCCCAGTAGGTCCGCTAGTAAACAGCAGTGCCAAAAATTAAAATGCCTTTTTCAATCAAATCATTAATTAAAATTGCCCTGATTTTGGACGAAGAAGAGGAGAATAGGCCCAGTTGCATGTTCCGGGTGCATCAAATGCTGACAAAGTGAAAAGGAAAAGTAGAATTTTTCACCTTATTTCCGGAGTTAGTTGACGATGAATAAAAATTCTACCAGTACTTCCGTAAGTCGCATTATGATTTTATGCGATTGTTGGGGTTCATTGAAGCAGATATTCAACAGATGAATACTTCCTTCGGAGAATGCATCACGCCGGCTGAAAAACGTGCGGTATGTTTGAGGTAAGTTAACCATTTTGTTTGTTTGTTGTACAGGGATGGTTGGGGATACATTCAGGTAAGCGCCATTGCAAACTCGGAAAATTAACTTTATTAAAAAACATTGCAGAAAATTAGACTACAGTAAAAGAAATAAAGCTTATGTTGAAAAATGTAGCCTCTTTTCACTGATTCTCTTTAAATGCTGCTATAAAACGGATAAGACCCCTTGGGCGGGCGGTTGCCCACAGATGAATCCGAACGGGCAGAAATTTGGTTTTGATTTTGTGGGTAGCTCGCTGGTATGAATTGCGGATTGGGAGATTATGGCAACGATGGTGAAGTGAGCCTTTCCTGAGGTGAACAGTTTCACGTAATGAAACTGTTTCTTGCAACTGGAGATTCGTTCCGAACCATTGCGTTTAGTTACCGTCTTGGGCACTCAAAAGTGCATGCGATTGTTCGTCAGGTGTGCCAAGCGATAATAAATAATTTATTATCAGTCTACATACCTACTCCCCGCAGAAGTGACTGGGAGCGGATCGCGAACACATTTCGGAATGTCTGGGATTTTCCCAACTGCATCGGCTGCCTTGATGGAAAGCATGTCGAAATAATGGCCCCTTCTAATAGTGGTTCAATCATTTTAACTACAAGAAGACCTTTTCTGTGGTTCTGCTTGCTTATGTTGATGCTGACCACAATTTCATAGCAGTCAGTGACGGTGGCATTTTTTTGTCTTCTCTATTAGGAAATGCTTTTAATAACGGGACCTTTAACATTTCAGAAGACTCGGTACTGCCCGCATTAGATATGTCAGCACCTCACGTGATTTTAGGAGATTCTGCATTTCCGCTAAAAATTATTTAATGAGGCCCAACCGCGAGAATCAAGCGCAAGATAATAATGACGGAAAAAATTTTCAACTACCAACACTGACGTGCGAAAAGAGTGGTGGAAAACGCGTTTGGTATTATAACTCAGAGGTTTCGCATTTACCTAAGAAAAATTAATTCTAAGCCCGATTATGTTGAAAATATAATTCTGACCACTTGCATCCTCCATAATTATTTGCGCTATGATCGACTACATCTCATGGAAAGTGCACCACCAAATGAAGAAATTGCAAGTGCTTTGACTAATTTACCACGTCTCTGTGCAAATGTCCAACAGGCCGCGTTTAATTAACACCAGAGAGAAATTCAAGACATACTTCAATTTCCCCGCAGGTAGTGTACCATGGCAAAATGACAGAATATAGTCTCTCATTTCACTTACAATTAGTTAAGTCCCTCTAACTGGATCAATTAACTAAATAATTTGAAATTTATTTCTTAGTTTATCTACAAACATTTTAAATTAATTACAAATTGAAAAACTTCAGCCAATGTCAAGTGTCAAAGTGAAAAATATTAATCATTTGATAACGTGTGTTTGGCTCCGAATTTTTTTTACAGTCTCTTATAAATATTTCAATTTTATGTGTTTATTGAGTTTATACCATTTTTACAGAACTGTACATATATTCCCTTATATGTTCGTACGTCTTGTACATAATTTGTATGTCCTTCAGCAATTTCAAAATAAAGTAAAATTGTCTCTTTTGTTTACTCAGTTTGTCCAACTTTCTCTGAGATTTCGGACCACAGCTTCAACGTGTGGTTCATGTCGCTATATTTTTTGTGCGATAAATCATACAGTTCTTGATACTCACGCGCGCACTCAATGCCATGGTTATCGCACAAGTGAGGAGCGGCAGCCTGTTGATTCTTCACCCTTGGCCCTTTACGCGTTCCCACTAGACGATCATTGGCGATCCCAGCCGAGCCGTTCCGGTCTCAGATCGGATGGAGACCGATGAGATGATCAGTTGATCTTTCCTTGCACGGCTCGGAACATGAAGTGAGAACGATTCCATTGAATTACATATAAGCGATTTTTGATCAGTCTTGCTCAGAACGGCTCGGCACATCTAGTGTGAACCGGGCTTAACGGTAGTAAAATTGGTACATATCAGCGTATACACGGCCCGGTGCAGATCTTGTGCAAGCTTTGTCGCCTGATTTGAGGGAGCTGTAAAAGTAAGATTTTCTTTTTTCTACCCACGTGAATATATATATTTAAATTATTACATATCATACAAATAAACTGTAACTGGATTGTGGGGGTTAATTCGATTTACCGACTTTTAATTTAGAATTTGCTGAAGTTTGTCTAGCATTAGTTGGTGACCCTGTTGTGCAACCATCTGGCGAGAAAGCTAGGAAATAGAGAAATTAGAATATGCCGGCATGGTTGTTGGAAAAAACGTGATGGACATGTTCATCTTATTATGTGCACTGAAAGCCATCGATGTGTATTGTGAAATAACAATTATGTATTTAGACCTAATCAGTGATTTCGTGTTAAATTCTAACTGCTGTATATATAAAGATGCACAGTCGAACAAATTATATACATGACACGGCATAAGCCCAAAAGCCTATAATTATCATGTCTATAAATACCGGTACATGCGCATGCGCGAAGTTGGAGGAAATGGAAATGTGAACTAGTGAACTAAACGAACTAGTTTTTCGAACTGTTCCTGGCAGTAAACTAGTTCACATTGACCTGATCGCAAGAAAGAACTACTTTTCCCATCACTACTACTCGCTTGTAGAAAGTTGGACACGGTCCGAGTTGACTCGCTTCTCTCAAACTCAGGCAACTGGACTCGCATGAACTGTTCACATGATGCGAGTGGCGGGCCAAACATGCGCACGCATCATGCGAGTCCACTCACTCCGAGTCTACTCGCACCGTGTGAACCCAGCTGTAGATTTCGATCATAAAATAAACGACGTAAGGTCATAGGATGCAGCTCTCCAACATTTTTGTCCGTTACAGATTCTACTAGAACAATGTAAGGACCAGAATGTTCTCGAGTGTATTCATCCGAACTAATCGGAGATGTTGACTTTTGAGTATTCTGAGTGGATTGTTTATTAGGTATTGGATCTTGAGAACTTTGATTATCAGATTGACTGTTTAGAAAAATATCGTCCATTTCCACCTCAATCTCTTTTTCAACTGGTAACTTGGAGATATCCAGAAGGGACCTCCCATCACTGGCGACAGCCATCACACGCTAACTTCACAAGACACAAAGCACGAACAAACTCCTCGCGACCACCAAGTAAATACCGTGCACTCTGTACAACCGAACTAATTCGAAGCACAGCGTGGACTACAATGCGAGAAATCTCATCTGAACAACATGTGCACTTCATCATTCATTTGTTCTTCATTCTTGCCAACTGTTGTCGAGCAAAAGTATCCCAGAGGTACAAAATATATCAAGCACCATTATGCCTATCAGAATTAATCCACCACTCATCTACTTATGGGCATATTCAGCCATTTTAGGCACCATTAGACTGAAATTGAACTTTATTCTAATAATATGGCCACGTCTGTAAATGTGGCTTCATCTGTCTCGTGCAGAAGAGACCTCAATCTCTCGAAAGTTAGTTTTTTTCTTTTCTGTGTCCTTAATTTTTGTCAGATTTCTTTTCCACGCCCGAATGACATGCCATGTGCAAAACAACCGCATATTGGATTCACCCATAACTTCTTGCCATTCATTATAGAGCAATTCTGCCATGTCCGACATGAATACGTTACAACTGATCACTCCAGTTCTCTCTTTGATGCAACTAAAAATACTCTGAGCGTTGCAGAATCTATTTCGCTACCTATAAAAAGGCACACTGCAGCCCTTGCCTAAGGTCATCTAAAACAAGTACCGTAACCATCTCGAACCCACATGCATTCAAACCATGAGTGATGTCCACGCAGATACAGTCCGAGCCAAATTTCTGCAGCATCTCCTGCTGTGTCTCCGTGAATATGGCAAGAAAGAAATCATTTCTCGACAAAAATGGGTATTCAGGTAGGACTACGTTCTGAGGCTTGTAAAACAGAACGCTATTAGATCCCAGCTGTTTCTCTGTTTCTACCCATACATCCACACTTACTGCATCATTAGGATGTCTAACAGCATCACTATTTAGGGAGAAAGCCCTTTCGATATTGTAAAGGTCTTTTTTTGTGATTAAGTGCTCCACAAGAAACTAGGCCTGTAATGAACCTGCCAGTTAATCCGTTTAGCTGTCAATTTTGTAACAAACCTTTCCCCAGAGCATTCAGTTTAAAAAGACACATTTCTAATATCCATCCCGGAGGTGAATATAATCCAGTAGAAACTGTATCATGCCTGTTTAAGTGTGCAATTTGTCAGCAAGATTGTCATGACCTTGACATTTACAATGAGCATGTGTGTGTGGGGCCCATGATATTACAATCAAGACAGAAAGTCACGAATTTCTATCGGAATCAGAATTTTATAAGTGGAAGCGTTCCCGCCTAACATACGAACTAGCACGGGAACCCTTTCTTATTGAAGAACTGAGGCTAAAACTACCACTGTCATCCACAACGAATGTAGAAGCACACCTAGCGGAGAGGCGGAAGAAAAGAGAAGATATTCCGCTTGAGTTCTACAGCACAGATGCCATGTTGGATCGAAATTGGACGAACGCCAACCAGAAGCTAAGACATGTGATAATAAAACTAGCAGTACACGGGTACCACCATAAAATATGTAAAAATATGTCTTATCACGACCCAAATGAAAAATGTGAGTGTTCACTGTGTGAACAGTTCTGTGACATATATCACATCACAAGATGTAAAAACAACAAATCTCTATGCGATTATAGCAAAGACTAAAACGGTCAATAATCTTTGTAATGCACATTCGTGCGCTTTTCTAATAATAATAAGAATATAAGTGGAAGCAGACGGTTGAGCATAATGACAATGCATCATTTGTGATAGACAGGGCAAGACTCTATGTGATAATTCTTTTGTTGTAACATTTTATTGCCATAGATCGGGGAAGTATAGGACAAATGCTTTGCCAAAAAGTAGACAAAGAGAATAAAAAATACAAGGAACTTCAAAAACAGGTGGTTATTGTCCTGCTAAAATTAATACTTGGTATAACTCCCGATAAGGCACCCCAGGATAAGTAACATAGTAATCATGACTGACGGTGGGCGAATGGACTCTGCCATTGGCTGAAGCAAGACCTACTACAATATATCAGACATTAATGCTACTATTGATTGCGAGGAAAATGGCGACTTCGTGGGCGAGCGTTTGAGACATTTGGTTGGTTCATATCTGTGTTTACATTCTGTTAAAGAGTGTTATTTTGATCGAGTTATTGAAGTATGAAGTATATGTTTGGTAAAACAGTAATCTATAAAGGTTTATTAGTATGGTGTTTTGTTAGGAGTTTATATGATGCTATTTTTAATGTATAATAGTGTTTATTGCCGTGCTGTATTTCACAAAATGGGTCGTTCCTGCTGCGTTCGTGGTTGTAGATCTAATTATACCGTTGCTGGAGCTTTTAAATTCCCTGAAGATAGATCTCTACAGGAGAAATGGATAAGGAATATTCACTGGAAAGATTTGTAAGTCAAAGACAAAAACAATCGTAGGCTATGTTGTAACCAAAATTTGTGGTTAGGGAAGATTTCTTTCCAACCGATAATGCTGTGCCTATTCGTTTTTGTTTTCTTATTCAGTCGGAGTAATTTCATGTAAGTTGACGATAAGTATTAGTTTCTATGTAGAATATAAGTGTGTAAGTGTATTTATACGGGTCAGTGGTCAATAGGATCTGTAATTATACGCAGTCATGTGACAATATATTTGTTTTGATCGTGTTGTGAACCGGATTTAAATCGAACTATGGCAATGCCTCTCATACATCTATTCTTAAGTTCTCTAAGGAATAAAACATTAAGAGAGAAGTGGATTAGGAACATACATCGTGAATATTTGTACAAAACAGTAGTGTGCATATGTTATCTGAGAGTAAGTCTGAGATTAGGGAAGACTATGATTTCTAATTCTAAATGGTCGACCTATTCGTATTCATCGAAAAAACAATTCATTTAGATAGATGATAATTGATATGGTGATGTTCCTTCAGTGTCTATGTGCTTCAAAGTGTCGCGTGATTTAGATGCAATTGTATTTTGAAAGAATCTGTGCTTGCCTGCTGGAACATTTGGCTAGATCTTGGTGTATAACAAAACTTATAGTGTGACAGATTGAGCAATCTGTACACTGTTACACAGAAGAAATAGTGACTTGTAGGGATTAGCTTCGTTTGTAACTCAGGGATTTTATTGTACCAATACCTTCCGATTCATGTTGTGGATATCTGGTATCAAGCAGTCTACACCAAATTGAATCTCGTCCATGTAGGTTAAAGGCATAATTGTTTAGAGTCAATAGAGTTGTTTTACTCATGTTCTTCAATGGGGAAAATCCTATTATATCTTTAGTGTCTGGACGCTTCAATGCTAAGTTTACCATATGGTTGGAAGTGCTACTATATCATATGTCATCACATGATTTAAGAGTTTCCAGTAAGGAAGGCCTAACATCACCGGAGCTGTTCATTGGGCTGGCATAATCATTTCGGGTGTACTTCATTTTCATCGAGTGCTGAACATTAGAAATTGTCCACCACTGCGAAACTAAGACAACACGTTATGTTTCATAGTTCTTATGAAAGTGAATAAATCGAGGAATTTCGCACCTTAAATTATATTTAAACATTCAAAATGATGTTATAAATATCAATTTAACAGTTTTATACTGTATTTCCGTCTATCTAGCGAAGTGTAATCTAAAAGAAAACGTTATTTGACTAAGTGAAATTTCGAAATAATCAGCTTGTTGTTCTCTTTTGCTGTGGGACTGTCCATCTATTCTAGCAGAATATGTGTGATTCTAGTTGATCATATGCGATGAGTACTTGTTCGCGAAGCGTTTTCATATGTGCAACCAAGGTACGTAGAATACAAGGTAGGGATCACGAGAGAGGTGCGCAGTGGCAAAGCAGAGCTGTGACGTCACGCAGGACCCTCGCGTTGAATCTGCTCTGAGTGAGGTAGAGGGAGTTCGAGTAAGAATCGCTGTGCACGCAGAAGCTAGGTGCTAATGATACACGATAGTAACATATCTGTGGTGTATAAGAAACCGTGTGTGTTTATTTTACGAGATAAAACGTAAAAAGCAATAATAATGTACACTTTTCAGTATGCTTTGTCATGCCATTGCAGGCTGCACAAATCATAGCAGGCACGCGAAGGAACGAAACATACACTTTCATGAATTCCCTAAAACCACTGACGTAAATAAATGGTGACAGAAGTAATCAAGACACTACCGAAAGCTATCTTTCTCAGCTTCGAGGGTTCGGAAGGCTTTAGGACGATCCTCTTCCGACAGCTGTGACGCGAAAGGTGAAATCACTGCTTCTAGCCTCAATGCTTCCAAGGCGATAAGAAATTCCAACTGTTCTCCGGAAGATTATGAAATATTACGCCCAAATATGTACTGATGAACTCGATCAAAACTCGGATATCGTGTGCCAGTCTAAGGCCAGCGTTGAGCCCACAACATCCTATTTTTCATCGGAGGATAAGCAAGGGTTCGTTAAAGCCCTTGAAGATCTAGTAAAACAGCTCGAGGGTAGTCGTGAAACCAAGGAGCTGCTTGAAGACTTCACTGGCTATATAGCTTTTAGGATAAAGAAGAACCTCGATATAGAAAGTAATTACGGAGAGAAAACAGGTCAATCTACAAGGGGTGGAAATTAAATTTCAAAAAGAGTCCCTTTTTTTTGCAAGTTGCTTTACGTCGCAACAACACAGATAGGTCTTACGGCGACGATGGGACAGGAAAGGGATAGAAGTGGGAAGGAAGCGCCCGTGGCCTTAATTAAGTTACAGCCCCAGCATTTGCTTGGTGTGAAAATGGGAAACCACAGAAAACCATCTTCAGGGCTGCCGACAGTGGGGTTCGAACCCAATTTCCCGAATACCGGATACTGGCCGCACTTAAGCGACTACAGCTATCGAGCTCGGTAGTTTCAATTTTACCACGGGAAAGAACTGAAAGAGGGTTCTAACATCATCACAAACCTTACGGATATCCTGAAAGAGAAATTCTCCGAAATTTATGAGCTTGCAAGTTGCTTCGTTAGAAGCCGTTCTTTTATTCGAATGGACGCTTTAAACAAAAGTAAGACATTGAATAGACCGGGTTTCTGTTAATACAACACCGATAAAGAAAGAAGAAAGCAAAGAAATTCCACTGATGCTATGGATAAGTGTGTTTGATATTTTTTTAATATCAGCATTATTCTTTGTGTATAACATACCCGTTATTTTTTTATGAAAGGCAATTTATTATGTTGTATATGAAACCAGTGCTAAGAATGTTAATATACAGGCTCATGTATATGGCCTATCTAATGTTAACGTGGAATTTGTCATTTCTTGGCACTTGCAGGAAAACATTTACTGTACTGTTTGTATTGTGGACAGTTTCCTAACATTTGCTGTTTGTGTTGTTGACGGTGTATATAGTTTCCCAATACTGCTTGTAACAACGGACATATTTCTTGCAGTCATCAAGCTTTATGTTCGAGTCTGTAACAATTAGAGCCCCTTGTTATTGTTATCATAGGTGTTGAGAACATGAACATACGGAATGGCCATTCCACTGCTATCACAGTCGTAGCATTGTTACATCCTTTTATACAGATCGAAATACTTCAGAAACGCTGCTGGATTCACACTGTATTTGATCTCCTATTATTACTCTACTGTAATAGTGAAGTGGAATGCATTTTCTTAGGTGATGTTAAAATATCAATGAAGTTATCCCTAACTTGTGGCTAAAACAGAATAGCTTACAGCTGTGTATTAGCCTTCCTCATAGAGAGGACAAGGCGCTGAGGGTTCACGTGACGTCATCGACGGCCAAGCTTGGTGGGGAGACCTGCGCGTGATCCCTACCTCTTACTCTAACTACCTTGGGTGCAACAGTGATTTTCCCTATGATGTTACATTTATCATCTTAAATTATGTACCACCGTTTGCAAAATATGAACGTGATCATTTCGTAAATTCTGGCGGATTGAACGAGATATTGTGTAGCTCTTTTAGTGGTATCAACACAAGTAATTTAATGTGACGCCGGGCTGAGTGGCTCAGACGGTTGAAGCTCTGGCCTTCTGAATCCAACTTACTGGGTTTGATCCCGGCTCGGTCCGGTAGTATTTGAAGGTGCTCAAATACGTCAGCCTCGTGTCGGAAAATTTACTGGCAGGTAAGACAACTCCTGCGGGATTCAATTCCGACATCTCCGAAAATCGTGAGTTGGTTTATCGTCGAAATGAAGTTATTGCGTGCTACCCTAACCTTCATCAGTCGGCAGCTACTGCTTCCACGACGTCCACCATCTTGGTTTTGATATTACGGTCTGATATATTGTAGTCGGTCTTGGCTGAAGATTAGAGCAATGAAATGGCGTTCCGATAATTCAAGACAGCGAGAAGTTATAGCCAACTTACGCTCGATGAAAAGACCTAAGATAATGAGGCAATGACAAAGAGTAACGTAATGAAATAAATAAACATAACAATATGTCGCTGTCTTGAGTTATAGGAGTGACGTTTCATGGGGCAAATCCTCAGGGAATGGCAGAATCTATTCGTGCCACCGCCAGCCATGATTATATAGAAACACTGAAGATTTATAACATAATGTTGAAATACTTCAGACGTAGGTAAGCAGTAATTACGATTCGGAACACTAGAAATCATAGACAGCGCCACTTACGATTTAATATTAATAAGAAATAGAGGCCTAACGTTTGCTTGTTCACAGACCAATGATTTTGTCACTACCGGGAGCTAACATAGCCAGACGATTTAGTAATAATAATAATAATAAGAAGAAATGGAGGTTAGAAGCCGCGAACTAACGTTTGCTTGTTCACAGACCAATGATTTTGTCACTACCGGGAGCTAACCTAGCCAGATGATTTAGGGTAATAACGAGAAGAAGAAATGGAGGTTAGAGCAATGATTTCGTCACTAGCCGGACCTAACTTATCAAGAGCAATGTAGGGAGACAGTTATTACGGAATTGCACACTTTAAAGCATAGATTGGGCTGCTCTTACTGTTTGCAATAGTGGAACTCATGATTCATTATCAATAAGAAACACAAATAATGGCATGTTGAAATGCTTCAGAGATAGCGGTACACTGTGGTCCAGGGAAAAAATACACACACATAAAGAAGGATATAGAAAAAAGAAACATTTATGGTGACATTGAACGTACCTTAATGGAGAGGAGGGTAGAGATCAGCAGCTGCCGGGAAGAAATTCTCACACAGCAGTGTCCACAACCAGCGACATCCATTTAAATAGTAAGTTGTTGATTACCATAGCAACGAAAAAGTATAATTAAACCTCGCGCGCAATGAGTGCCCAAGAAGAAGAAAGGGAAAGAATAATTAAACAAAAGAGGGGGGAAAAACCTATGTTCAAAAGTCAGAACACATTGAGTACCTGCAACAGAAGAAAGCACCACTCTACGTTAAATTACATAACTGACACCTAATACGAGACATTACAATCTCTGGATTTTACAGCAAAATAAAGGTTAAAACAGCCACGCTCAGAAGACGTGGAAAGGTGCGAAACCATCTAAAAACAGGGATGATCAGAACACGTGGTGTAAAACTATACTCAAAACTACACATTCACTTAATTTTACCAAAAATAAAAAAATAGGGCTTATAGTAGAGCACTTTAAACACACGAAGCGTTTCAGCACACGTTCACAGAATTTTACCACAAATAAAATAAAAATTAAGCCTTCGTTCATAGAGCACTTGATCCAAATGAAGAAGCGTTACAGTGGACAGAGTTTCTTCTTTATGATTTAATGCGCTTCGCTTCACAAAATTTGAATTTTGCTGCCACTAATCGTCTTCTTCTTGTATGCTGTTGGGCTTAGTTTTAACTCCGTACCCTATAACTACACCGTTTATGGGTGAAATAACGATCCCAAATCAACTTCCAGAACAAACAAAAACTACACCGTTTGGTAATGCATTTGTCTTGTCTTGTCTTGTCTTGTCTTGTCTTGTCTTGGTTATTTAATGGGCTTCGCTTGGGAGCGGTATACCCAGCCACGTATCCTAAAAACAAAGCCAAATGATGGAGGATGCTGAAACTTTAATGCTAAAGGTAAGTGTAAGTATAGAAAAAAACTACAAACCCTACACACAGGAAAAAAAAACGGAGACACAACGTACTAGGCTTCACGCCAGAGCGACCACTACTTGGCGACTTCTACAAATCACGTACAGAACCGGGTCCACACTTAAGGAGTAGGGGAAGGGACAGAAACTACAGGAATATTTTGTTGTCAAAAAGGAAATTGGATAGGGCAGCTACCGAATATGGAGTGGGATCTAGTATCCAACACGTCAATTTTGTGGTTAACGCGAATTGTTTCCGAAAACAAGGTTGAAACCATTTACGCCTACTAACTTCTAATAACGGACACTGAAATAAAATATGATTAATAGTAGCCACCGACGTACGACATGTGCAGAGGTTAGACTCTACCAATTTCATACGGAATAAGTAATCCGGTGTACATATATGGTTAAGTCGCATACGAATAATAGTAGTAATCTGACGTCTAGTATAAGGGTGTTTCAGAAACCACGGAGAGCGCGGGATATTCGGAAGTATCGAATACAAGTGGCGACCTGTACGACAAGCGGGATCACTCCATTCAGTCTGCCAAAGCAGGCGTATGTGTGAGAGACAACTACTCCAAAATTCCATGAACGGCAACATCAAATGATACACCACTCCCTGACCGTGCGCAGCTGCCTGAGCTAAGCGGTCCACCAGTTCATTACCCGCTATGTTTGAATGTCCCGGAATAAAGATTAAGGTAATCCGTTTGTCTCGTAGATGAAGATCGAAACATAGTTTACGAATATTTTGAACGTACCAATGTAATCGGGACCGGGGATTATGTAAGGCGCGTAGCGCACTCAATGAGTCAGAAGCAATAATTGCTGCAGTTAGCTGGGAATATTTAACGTACAGTAGAGCTTGACGGATAGCGAACGCTTCCGCCATAAATATAGAAGACTCCTGGGGAATGACAAATTGTTTAGAAATATTTAAATTCGGGGAGCAGAAAGCCGCCCCCACCCCAGGGGCGTGGGAAATTTTGGATCCATCAGTATAGAAGATTGGAGCTAATGAGTGAACGTCTGGAGACAGACTCCGATGTATATATTTCCTAGCACTTTGTGTCCGGGCTGGGCCAACAGTTGGGTCACTACCAAATGTAGGCAATATCATATCAGGGACGTGATAGTTAGCCTGGAAAGGGATAATATAATGCACTGGGGACGGGCTACGCAAAATAGAAGTACGAAGAGAACTAAATTGACAATAGGCCCATGCTAACGCTGGGTAACGGTGTAGAGGAGTGCCTTTCTCCTGAAAGTAGCGAACTAGTAAATCTAATTTAGGTAGCAGAGGGTGTGAGTTTAGAGGGAACTTCCGTAGCAGAAACTTGGTGGTGATAATTTTTCTCCGCAATGTCAATGGAAATTTCGCCATCTCAACCAGAGTTGCACTGTTTGGTGATGCTGGTAATGCCCCCAAACACAGTTTAATAAACTGGACCTGAATCGAATCTAATTTGGTAAGTTTTTGGTAATGCATTTGTTTGCGTTGAGTTAATATCCGTAGGTTGGTAATCTTGGGAAGTGCAAGTCTTGCAATTTGGTTTTCGTGAATAAGGTTGGATCAGAGGATGAAGCTTGTGATGGTAATGGATGATTAAAGTATTAATTTAACCCTGTATGAGGTTGTAGTTAAACAAGGTTAATTTCACCTATATGTGATACCAATGATAGATATGGACGTTCTTCTATTATCGGTGATCTGAGGGTTTTAACTGTTCTTTATCATGTGCAGTGTAAAGGGATAGCCAGGTTATGCATTGTACTGTAAGTGTGAGAATGTTAGTGACCTGTGTGGTAGAATAATTGAGTGGCCTATAATGTTATCATAGTGTTCAGTGTTGTATATAGTCTATTAATTATAATGTGGGGTTATAATTGTGCAAGAGCAGTGTAAAATTTGTGACTGGTGTATGTGATAGAGACGTACTCAATTTTCTGGAAAACATAGGGCCTATATCAATAAATTTAATGTGACTTGTGATTATCCATCGATCTGAGTGTGTGTGTTTCATCTGATAAAGTGAACATTTCGAAACCACAAGAGAATTACACCTTATTCGAGTGTTTCAGTTTTGTAGATATGAGGATAAACTAATTTAAGGCATTATTTTATTTATTCATGATAAGTGTGTACGAATTAGTGCGAATTTCCTTGCATTAAAGACTGTGTGAGCGAGCGCGATTGTTGATTTAAACAAGTATATCGATAGTGACGGTTTACTATTTGAAATCACGGCCTACCAGATATCAAAACTGTTCCAGTGTAACCAGATACGGTGAAGTTTATTTTCTATAGTGAACTTCTATCTGAATAAGTGTTATCTTCGAGTCTATTTGTGTAGTGGAATAAATATCAGCCAAACGAGCACTTCAAAATTATTTTAGTGTGGTAGCCATATTGCTCTGCTCTGCAACGTCTTTGGGGGTGTGTTCCTAATGCCAGGGAAGGACGATACCGAGAGCACAGGAGACAACACTCCGTGCGGAGAATGTGGAAAACAGATAACAGAGACCAGTGCCGCTGTGGGCTGTGATGGAAACTGTCGTAAGTGGTTTCACAAGGAGTGTTCCGGAGTTAATGCGGGTGACTTCGCGACTCTCAAAAAGCCTAGCACTACATTGCTATGGATGTGCAAGATATGCAAAGATGATTTAATTATGTTAAGACATGGAAAAGGAGAATTAAAAGCATTATGGGAAGAAATAAGAAGTCTTAAGGAAAGCATCAAACAAACGGTTGCCGAGGAGATAAATAAAGCGATGCCTAGACAAAATGAAGAACATAAGAACAGTTCTAAAGGAACCAGTACTTCTGTTATAGTTCAGCATCCTCGAATCACTACCAAGAAAGGATTGGCCCCGAAATCACCACAAGTGGAGTCAAATAGCCACGAACAGAACATTCGAGTAATTGAAGACAAAGAAACGTCATCTGATAACACCGAAGAGGGGACTTGGACGGAGGTTGTGAAGCGAAACCGGCACCGTAGACAGGTAATCATAGGTTCGAGAAAGGCTGATGAAACTAGTAACCTAAGAGCGGCTAATAGAACAGCCTGGTTGTACATAGGCAAACTTCATCAGAACACGGAGAGGGAGGATATTAAGAAATTCCTTCGAGATAACAATATATCTGATGACATTATTTGTGACCAATTAGACACAAAAGGTACAAATAAGGCGTTCCGAATTGGTATTGGATTTGACCACCTAGAAAAAGCAAATAACCCAGAATTCTGGCCAGGGAGGATTTTGGTGAGGAGGTATAATTTTCGACCCCAAAACGGCTCGGGTACAATGCTCTCAACCAAATCCTGATAAGGACGACAACGTTTTGCCTAGATCAAAGATTAAGCTACTATTATGGAATATTGAAGGACTGCTGAGTATGACAAACACACTAGAAGAGATTATACAAGAATTTGATGTAATAATCCTAGTGGAAACATATTTAACGCATGCGTGGCAAACTAGTAGACATTCAACATTCGTCATGGCAGAAAAACCTCCAGTAGGGAGGCCCAAAGGAGGCATTGCATGTCTGTTCACTGATCAATTCTCATCATTTACTGTACAACACAGATCTACGAACGTTTTAATAGTTCGAACCAAACCGTGTGTATGTGTCTGTGTATATTTCCAGCCAGATTTCTCATCAACCGAGATTATTGAAGAAGTTAGTAAAGCTTTAACTGTGACTACAAGGGATGATGCCATTATCCTTGCCGGAGACCTAAATTGTCGCATCGATACAGAACATCGAAAATCAACAGAAGTTTTGGACTTCTTAGAAGAGGAAGGTCTTCGGTTGGTGAATGCCTCTGACATGAATACCTACATGTCTCATAATGGTGCTAGCACAATAGATCTGGTGTTTATAAACTCTAAGTTTGTGCCGATCAAGCAGGAGGTTATTCTCAAGGCGCAACGGAAACACCTACCAGTTGCAACTTCCTTACAGCTGGAGAATAGGCCTAGTACGCTTGATACAGTTAGAGACCGTACAAAAATAAGTAGAAAAAGTAATCCGTTTCTTATCTGTGGTGAAGATAATCAAACGATACTTAACGTATTACGAGAGGGTAATCTTAATGAGGCTGCATTAAATCTAGAAGTGCTGCTCCAGAATGCTGGATCATTAACCTGGGAAAAACATACAGAGTTTATAGGGAAAAAGCTTAGTAGAATTTATTTCATGATAATGTCTGAAAAATAGTTTTAATTTAAAGGCTTGCCAAATTATGTATTTTGCATATGTCCATCCCATACTAACCTATGGAATCATTTACTGGGGGAATTCACGATATAGCGAAGTCATCTTTAAGTTACAAAAGAAAATAATTAGAGGAATGGCCTTGTCGGCAGGAGGACAAGCTGCAAGAAATACTTTAAATATTTTATTTTACCATTGCCTAGCCTTTATATCTTCCATACACTTGTATATATGAAGGAGAATGTAAACAGCTACACCATAAACTCTGATCTACATAGGTATAATGCTAGAAATAGACACAGTCTGCACATAGAACCACACAAAATCATGTTTGAGTTATGCAGTACATTTATTTAATAAATTACCCATTGCCTAGCCTTTATATCTTCCATACACTTGTATGTATGAAGGAGAATGTAAACAGCTACACCATAAACTCTGATATACATAGGTATAATACTAGAAATAGACACAGTCTGCACATAGAACCACACAAAACTAAGCTATATGAATCATGTTTGAGTTATGCAGTACATTTATTTAATAAATTACCAGACTACATTAAGCAGAAAAAACCATGTTCAAAATTTAAGAAAGGATTATTCAAATTTGTTTCTAACCATTGTTTTTATTCTATTGAAGAATACTTAGCTCTTGAAAATTATATTATGTATCACTTTTTTAAAAAAAATCTTTGCCTCTTTACCACATTGTATATTTCTCTTTATTTATCTTGGCAAGTATATTACTGTTTCATCCTTTGTTACTGTAAATATGATTATTGACGTGTCCCATATCACTGTATGATCAGTTGGACGAAATAAAATACAATACAATACAATACTCTACCAACAATAACTGTGATCAGGAAACCTCAGCCCTGGTTCACCAAGGAATGCTATAAATGTCGTAGAGATGTGCTGGAAGCATTACATACAGCCCGAAGAGAGAAAACAAAAGAATTCCTTGAAATATATGCCAGTAAAAGGACAGCATACAAACTACTACTAAAAGAAGCCAAAAATCATTATAGAGAGTATACCAGGCGGTACACCTCCGCGCCGCTAATTCAAACTTTGCGCCAGTTGAAACTCCTCTACTGGAGGAAGCCTGAACTCTAGCAACCATGTTAATTCTAAAGGTTATCAGAAGATGTCTCTATCTGTAAATTTTGAAGAGTTCTGAACTGTATCTTTTTCGATTTAGTTTTGTTTTCTCTGTAGTGAGAAGTGTGAACATTCTCTTCTAGATGGCACTACTGAAGAAATACAACGGTGCACCCTAGTGCGAAGTGAAAGAACTTTTTTTGAAGAATTTTAGTATGCATAAGTTTGTTCTTTGTTAAATTTCTTTCTGTCATTGTTTAGGTTGGCTGCATAACCCTTCTCTTTCCCCCAGTTTTGAATTCGACCAATGAGTAATTTTCGTAATTAATTTTCCACCAATCCTAGATGTCTTCTTCAGTTTTGACTTGTAATCTTTTGGCCGTCCAATAAAAAGCTTGTGGGCGGGTGTTATCATTCATGAAAGGTCTCCAATGTTCCTCGAGGGTATATAAACTGCTGATTTTCGGGTCTCTGCGCCACTTCAGTAACTTCTCTCAAAGTGTAAATTATGTAGCAGGGGGCGGGAAGCGCCTCTTTCGTCGGGCAGCGGTTCATCCATAAGGTAATGGCCTTTTAATAACTTATTTTCTTGCTAGCTCAGCAGTTTTAACCCTCGGGGCGGGTTCGAAACTTTTATCATGTAACTTTCCTTTAAAATGTAAAAGACTCTTGGCATAAATTCTATCTCTTTAAACTACAAATTGGGATAGAGAGTGCCTACCCTCTCGAGCTCCCTTTCATATTGTTCTTGAGGTGACTACGTTTTCTCAACCATTTTTCTTCGTTTCGTAATGTAATAAGTTTTCCTATCGTGTCACCTCTTTAGTATGGGATTAGCCCTTGCATAAGCGGCCTTGTGCCAAATAGGTTTTACATAAAGTGTATTAGGAGTGCAAGGACGCCTCCTCTCACGTTGGTATTTTGGAGGCCATGTAATTTTCCTGTGTCTTTAATGAACAGGGCTCAGTAGGTTGGGTATTTTTACCCCTGTTTTCATGTGCTTGGAGGTCAACTTGAAGGTGGAGTTTGGTGTGGCCTTTGATAGGCTTGAACTTTAAGAGCGGGTTGCTCTTTCATAAAATTCTGATTTCTGTGTGCCTCGAGCAGGCTTTACTGAGTAATAGGGAGCGCGTGCTCCTGGGCATGATTGGGGTTTTCTGCCCCTTTGTTAAACCTTGTGTATAAGTAAAGTTGGGCTCATTGCTCAGGGATTGTGTTTTATAACTCGAAGCCCAATATGCATTAATAAATTGTAATTGTACCTTCTTAACTTGTTGCTATATAACCAAGTTCCTGTTGTAATTGTTAATTCTTGATCTCGAAAAGAAAATATAACCTTGTTGAATTTTAAATTCACTTTAATTTCGCAAGTTGAGACCTATTCCCGCCCGCACCTTCTTTCACCTCTCACTACCACGGAAAACTCCGTAACAAGTGGTAGCAGAGCGTGGTTGAATGGGTCTCAATTTAACCCCTTTTGACGGCTAAACATTGCTTGCTTTCGAACTCTAACAATTTTCTCTGTCGTTGGACTTTTCCTTTTCATTTTTCAAAATTGTTATATTTTTGTCATCATGCACGGCCCTCGCGATGTCCTCCATCTCAACTATTTGCGCAAGGAGGAGTTGATCTATGAATTAACAATTAGAAATGTGCAATCTGGAGGCACGGTTGCGATAGACACAAATAAGCTTAGAGAGTCCCTTGATTTGCCCATTTCCATACACACTTTGGGAGAGAAAGAAATTGACGACTCTCTCTCCACGATCACGGACAATACTACTGAGCTGGCATCTGTAATTACCTTTTTTGAAGAAAATGACCCTTCTCCTAATCAAATTAAACGTGTGCAAGCCAGGTTATTTCATTTTTCTAATACAGTTAACGATCTGTTGTCTCTGAAGTTGAATGACGTTTAGAGGAAGGAAGCTAGCGTTGTTCTTGAAAATCTTTCTGAGTTGTCCAGTAAGGTTACCCAATTGTTAACTGGGGAGGTTCCTCCCAAAACCGACCAACCCGCTACGGTAAACGTAGTCAGCGAGGACCGTTCTCCCACGGGGAAGAAAGTACTAAATCGATAGGAGTTCAACAAACCTCTGCCCCATTAGACCATGAATCTGAACGACGTACCTCATTGAATAATGTACGTTCTGAATTAGCTTCTTTGCCACTTAAACCTTTACCTACTATGTCACCCGGGTTCAGCAGCTTACCTCATCCATTAGCAATGTTGCTCAGAGGTATTTCTAAGTTTTCGGTTAACTCTACCAGTGAAGTTATTTCATTCTTAAGGTTTTTAGTTGAATTTCAGGACCATGCTCTTGTTTTTTCTCTTTCTCCATGTCAAATTTTTCAGATAATTTTTTCCTATGCAATTGTGTTCTCTCGGAAAAATTGTTAGGGCAATATCGGAACAGTCATCTATTGAAGATTTTCATGCACACCTTCTTGCAAATTTCATCCCTGCTCGTGCGAGGTCATCTCTGATTCAGAAGTACTATTATCGAGTACAGAGACTGGATGAAAAACTTGCTGATTTCATACAAGACATTAAATTCTATACCAGGGTGTTTGCTCTTCACTTCCCTGAAGATCAGATTGTACAGGCCATTGTGGAAGGCATTACTCCATCTTACAGATCGTACTTGTGTTTTGCATCACGTCCGCAAACTTTTGCCGAGTTAGAGGCTATGGCCGTCTCCGCCGAAGGAGTTAGATACGCCGATACCTTGCGTGTCGCGAAAGAACCCCCTCCTTCTTTTAGTAATCCCCGGCCTCCACCTCGCCGACCAGTCACACCCCGTAAATGTTATGCTTGCGGGTCGCCTGACCATCTTCGCAATAAATGTCCATTGGTCAAAACTAGTAGGGCAAATAATGGAGCTGGTTCATCACAAGGCTGTTTTAAATGTGGGGCTTTCTCACATATCGCCAAGAATTGCCCAAATTTGAATAGCACACCCTCCTGTTCAACTTCTGGTGCAACTTCCACCAATGCCAATAATAATAAGTGACTAGTGGCTTCGGCTGAGTCGACTAATCCATCTTCCCGAGGCTCAGCCCCTTGTAAACATGTCGAAATTTCAGGGAAAAATCAGTCTTCAAATTTATCTTTTGAATGCCCCAGAGAATGTCTTAGGATTGCGGCGGATACCCCCGCACCTGTTCCTTTTCTCAAAATTGAATTAAATAATGAACCTGTAACAGCTCTGTTAGACTCTGGCAGTGTTTGTTCTATTATTTCGGCTGAATGGTATTCGAAATTGAAATCTGTTTGTAAGCTTCCTGACTATTGTTCGTCTTCGGTTCAATATGTTTCGGCTAATTCATCTCCATTAGAAATTTTAGGCTCTTTAAATGTCAAATTCGTATTTCTAAATTTACTTGGAAAGTTAAATTGTTTGTGGCTAAGCATTTGTCTTGCCCCATTATATTGGGAGCCGACTTCATGTCCCATACTGGTCTCGTGCTCGATCTTCAGAGTAAGTCGTGCACTTTCAAATTTGCTTCTAATTGTAAAATCCCCTAACTGAAATGTAATTCTGCACCATGTTCATCTATTTCGCCTACCCAGGATGAGATGTTGTTAGATCTTAAACATCTACCTGAGGACCAGGCTGACTGTATTCGTAAGTCGTGTCAGTCGTTTCCAGAGGTGTTCTCTGATACTCTTGGTGTTACTGACCTGATCAAATACAAAATTGAGGTCACGAATTCGATTCCTGTCCGTTTTCCACCTTATAGGCTATCTCCACCTAAAATGAAGGCATTGAAAGAAATCATCGATCAAATGTTAAAGGATGGTATTATTAGGCCCTCTAAGTCGGCGTATTCTTCACCTATTTTTCTAGTCCCGAAACCCCAAGGTGGCTTCAGGCCTGTCATTGATTATAGGGCTCTCAATCGGAAGGTGGTGTTACAATCTGTGCCCCTTCCTGACATTCATTCTTGTTTTTCATGGTTCGTAAAGCTAAATTCTTTACTGTCTTGGACCTGAATCAGGCCTATAATCAAATTCCCCTAACTGAAGAGTCTAAACATCTTACAGCGTTTGCCACGGATTGGAATGTGTATGAATACAACCGCGTGCCTTTCGGGCTCCCCACGGGAGCAGCTGTACTCACTAGACTGCTAGACAGGGTCTTCTCCGACATCAAATTCGAGTACTTGTATCACTATCTTGATGATGTCGTCGTATTTTCGGAGACTTTCGAAGAACATCTAGATCATCTAAAGGAAGTTCTCAATCGCCTTCGTAAGGCGGGGCTAACTGTGAAGTTGTCCAAGGTAGCTTTCGCTAAGCCTTCCATGTCATTCCTAGGGCATATTGTCTCGCCCGATGGTGTCGCAGTCGATCACTCTAGAACGCAGGCCATCCGTGATTTTAAACCTCCCAAGGACATAAAAAGGTATTGCCAGGTTCATTGGTATGGTGAATTTCTTCAGGAAATTTATTCCTAACTTCGCTAATAGAGCGGCGCCCTTGAACCTTCTTCGTAGGAAAGGCACCAAATTCGAGTGGGGGCCTTCTCAACAAGCCGCTTTTGAAGACCTGAAATTAGTTCTTTGTAATGCCCCTGTCCTGGCTATGCCAGATTTCTCGAAGAAATTCATCGTCCAAACCGACGCGTCGTCGTCGGCGGTAGCGGCAGTCCTTCTTCAAGAGACTGAACTAGGGAGGCGACCCATCGCCTATGCCTCTAGGACTCTATCGGCTCAAGAAGCCAAGTATTCCATCTATGAGCTCGAAGGTTTGGCAGTCTTATTTGCCTTAGAAAAGTTCTGTCTCCATTTGGAATATGTCAAATTCCACTTGGAGACTTATAATCAAGCCCTAAGCTGGGTCTTAGGTAGGCCGCGTCGTACTGGTCGTATAGCCCGTTGGGCCATCCGAATTTCTGTCTTCCAATTTGACGTTAGGCATATCAGAAGTACTGAAAATGTTGTCGCAGACGGACTCAGCCGTATGTTTTCCAATGACGTCTCGACCCATGAATCGGTCGATAGTTCATCACCTCCCGAGTCCATGCTATCTGAGGTCAATGCTATCTTAACAGATGCTCCCATGCTCTTTGGGGATATTGAGAAATACCAACGTGAAGATCCAACGCTGGCTCCGATCATGGAAACCCTTGCTTCTGGGGAACATGTCCCTTATGTACTGAGGAATGGTGTTTTATGTTGCCCTTCGAGGCATGATCAGATGATGAAATTTGTAGTTCCAGCTGTTCTTGTACCAATGATCTTCAAGTACTATCATGAGACCCCATTAAGGGGGCATTTAGGCATCTTTAAAACCCGTGAAGAGATCCGTGAAATGTTTATCTGGAAGGGTATGGACGGTGAAATTCGTGAACTAGTAAAGGCTTATAAATCTTGTTTGCTTAGTAAACCAACCATGTCTACCAAGATAGGCCTTTTGTCCTCTCATCAAGCGTCGCGCCCTGTGGAACGCCTGTATATTGATTACGTAGGACCCTTCCCCCAGTCAAAGGTGAATGCCAACAAGTTCATCCTTGAATGTGTAGATGGTTTTACAAGATTTTCTTGATTATTCCCGACTAAGCTGGCTACCGCTCAGTCCACCATTACTTGTTTAAATTCTATCTTTGCTTCTTTTGGTCCGTGTCAATATATCGTTCTGACAATGCTAAGGCTTTCATATCCAATCTCTTTCGTAAATTTTGTTTTGATCTGTCCATCTCTCATGTGACAACTTCTGCTTTTATCCTCAACCATCTCTGGCTGAACGGGTTAATCGTAATCTGAGGTCCGCGCTGATTGCCTATCATCATGAAGATCATTCTAGGTGGGACACGTCCCTACATTGGTTAGCTTTTGCCTTGAATTCGGCGGTTCACGAATCCCATAAGTTTACTCCAGCTTCTTTGATGTTCAAGTTTATTCCAAACACGCCGTTCTCTAACCTTTGGTCTCTGAGTGACATTCTACCTGAGACAATAGATCCAGATAATATTAAAGATCTTTGGAAGAAGGCTAAAGCCAATCTTAAAGTGTCTCATGAAAAGGTTGGGGAAAGATATGATCGTGGACGGATACCCACCAATTTGAAGGTAGGTGACCAGGTGATGGTCAAAAATTTTGTTCCCGCGGGCAATCTTGCTCCCAGATTTCTTGGGCCGTGTATTATTCTCGATTTCCTTACACCCGTTACCTTATTGCTAAGCAATCCAGCCACCGAGAGGATATTTAGGGTTCACCTGTCGCAGGTGAAACCTGTGTAGCTTCCGCGCTAACGTAGCTGATTTTATATTTGCTTTAACATTTTCGAAGGAATTCGGAAGGTTATATTTTTTTGGTTGCATTTTGAGGCCTTCTGCACTTGGAGTCAGGTTCTTTGTATTTAAGCATTTATTGTCCACCTTCCCCGACCAGTTAAACTGCCATCCTGTCCTTGCCATGGCCATTACCATGCTCCCGTCTCCTGCTCACATAAAACTGTGGCTAAGTGAAACGAAAAACAAAACCTCCACGCCGCTGGCCCCTCAACCTCACCACAAAGACTGTACCCTAAAATCATCTGGTCCAACAAAATTCTGCCGCCGAGATTTTAATGTTTCAGTGACCCCGCAGCAGCGCGGCGCCGTACCGCCACTGAGGTGGGGTATGGGCCCGCCCCTCTTCAGCGAGATCAACCAGTGTACAGCGAGCCGGAGCCCTCCTCCCGGCCAAGGCTGATGTGCGGCGCACAACCCGCAACTTGCCCGCGACCTGTATGTTCGCCGCGGGCGCGGCGTGCTTCAACTCCACGACTCCCCTCATAGTGCGGGCGAGCGGTATCTCAGGGTACTTGAGGGGTCCGAGCGGCCCCCTCTGGACACAAGCAGCGGCGGCCGGTCCGGCCGTCAACCTTATTCAACAGTTAATGTACTTAATCAGCTACATGGACATTTAATATCAGCAATTACTACATTTTTTGGATTCAACTGCAATGTTTGGTGGACTTAGAAAATTTTCCTTCCCTTTCAAGAATTAAAACTTTTTCCTTCTGAATTTAACTTCTACAAGCATAAAGACATTACATCAAAAGTAACTACAAAGAATTTTGAAACTGGATCCAATCATTTAAGAAAATCTGGTTGTAAATACTTCTGCAATTAACATCCATATCAACATCATAACTTGGACCTTATTTTAAAACAAAAGTTTATGTTCTTCTGTGTTACCCCTGGGAGGGACGTTTGGGAGGGGGGGGGGTGAGGTATGTACCAGGCGGTACACCTCCGCGCCGCTAATTCAAACTTTGCGCCAGTTGAAACTCCTCTACTGGAGGAAGCCTGAACTCTAACAACCATGTTAATTCTAAAGGTTATCAGAAGATGTCGCTATCTGTAAATTTTGAAGAGTTCTGAACTGTATCTTTTTCGATTTAGTTTTGTTTTCTCTGTAGTGAGAAGTGTGAACATTCTCTTCTAGATGGCACTACTGAAGAAATACAACGGTGCACCCTAGTGCGAAGTGAAAGAACTTTTTTTGAAGAATTTTAGTATGCATAAGTTTGTTCTTTGTTAAATTTCTTTCTGTCATTGTTTAGGTTGGCTGCATAACCCTTCTCTTTCCCCCAGTTTTGAATTCGACCAATGAGTAATTTTCGTAATTAATTTTCCACCAATCCTAGATGTCTTCTTCAGTTTTGACTTGTAATCTTTTGGCCGTCCAATAAAAAGCTTGTGGGCGGGTGTTATCATTCATGAAAGGTCTCCAATGTTCCTCGAGGGTATATAAACTGCTGATTTTCGGGTCTCTGCGCCACTTCAGTAACTTCTCTCAAAGTGTAAATTATGTAGCAGGGGGCGGGAAGCGCCTCTTTCGTCGGGCAGCGGTTCATCCATAAGGTAATGGCCTTTTAATAACTTATTTTCTTGCTAGCTCAGCAGTTTAACCCTCGGGGCGGGTTCGAAACTTTTATCATGTAACTTTCCTTTAAAATGTAAAAGACTCTTGGTATAAATTCTATCTCTTTAAACTACAAATTGGGATAGAGAGTGCCTACCCTCTCGAGCTCCCTTTCATATTGTTCTTGAGGTGACTACGTTTTCTCAACCATTTTTCTTCGTTTCGTAATGTAATAAGTTTTCCTATCGTGTCACCTCTTTAGTATGGGATTAGCCCTTGCATAAGCGGCCTTGTGCCAAATAGGTTTTACATAAAGTGTATTAGGAGTGCAAGGACGCCTCCTCTCACGTTGGTATTTTGGAGGCCATGTAATTTTCCTGTGTCTTTAATGAATAGGGCTCAGTAGGTTGGGTATTTTTACCCCTGTTTTCATGTGCTTGGAGGTCAACTTGAAGGTGGAGTTTGGTGTGGCCTTTGATAGGCTTGACCTTTAAGAGCGGGTTGCTCTTTCATAAAATTCTGATTTCTGTGTGCCTCGAGCAGGCTTTACTGAGTAATAGGGATCGAGTGCTCCTGGGCATGATTGGGGTTTTCTGCCCCTTTGTTAAACCTTGTGTATAAGTAAAGTTGGGCTCATTGTTCAGGGATTGTGTTTTAGAACTCGAAGCCCAATATACATTAATAAATTGTAATTGTAACTTCTTAACTTGTTGCTATATAACCAAGTTCCTGTTGTAATTGTTAATTCTTGATCTCGAAAAGAAAATATAACCTTGTTGAATTTTAAATTCACTTTAATTTCGTAAGTTGAGACCTATTCCCGCCCGCACCTTCTTTCACCTCTCACTACCACGGAAAACTCACTAACAGAGGAAGAAGAAAAGAAACGTATAGAACCTGCCATTCTAGATCCTTACCTGGCCCTGAAGCCTAGACAACCGAAGTTCTCCAGGAACTTACCAATGGAAGTTTGGGAAAATCACTTGAGTGCAGTGCTTCAAGAGAGAGACACACGACCTACTAATTATTTCGTGCCAGTTTTTCAAATAATCCCTGAAGTTGACGAATTTTCAATTAATGAGGTTGTATCAACTATTACAGCATCTAAAGATAACATGGCATGTGGCCCAGATCAAATGTTTAATGAACATCTTAAAGCTGCTCTCCCAATATTGGGTGAATCCATCACTCGCCTAATGAATGAATGCTTGCGGCAAGGTAGGATACCAGACAACTGGAGAAAATCTATTAAAATGCTAACTTATATAAAAGCAAAGGTGATACCGCCGATCCCAACTCATATAGAGGAATAGCGCTAGAATGTACTCTACTAAAGACTTTAACTTCATTAGTAGGTAAACGTCTCATTAAACTGGTGGAAAATAACCTACCGGAGTCGCAATTCGGATTTAGAAAAGGAAAATCAACTTCTTTAGCTACCCCCTGTCTCCAGAATGACATAGAAGAAGCCTTAAAGAAACCAGGGGGTAAATTGCATGCCATTTTATATATTATTCGAAAGCTTTTGACACCATGAGCAGAACCATACTGTTAGAAAAATTGGAGAGTATCATTGGTAGTACGAACTACCTTATACCGCTGATTAGGGACTTACTGCTCAACAATTCAATACAAGTAGATGATGGCATTACCAAATCTATTATTTTGGAACAAACAACCGGGGTATTACAGGGAGACACGTTAAGTCCATTATTATTCATCATTGCGACAGCAGACATAGTAGATTTGGTAAACCAGGAAAGTGTCAAACTATTAATGTACGCTGATGATATGGTCTTAAAATCAACGTCAGAGAAGGAACTCCAGGAATCATTCAACCAAATAGTAGGCTGGATAAATTAAAATGAGCTCAAACTGAATGTAGAAAAAACAGTTTCCATGACGTTTAGAAGAGGGGGCCCTCATGCAATCTTCTATTATGAAGACCAAGAACATATGTCCGTAAAGCATTTTAAATACTTGGGTGTAATTTTTCAAACCCAAGGTAATGTTTTCACCCTCCATCTCATGGACCGTCTAAATGCATCTATGAAAGCAATATCTGACATTAAGCATCTGAGAAACATGTCTTTAGAAACGGCCATAAAACTCTTTCACCTAAAAATCAGCCCTATAGCAACATATGGCTTGGAAAACATTTGGGAACATTTGAGTATGAAACAGTTAGATAAAATCGAGAAGTTGAAGGCAATCTACTTGAAACGGTCTCTGTGCTTCTCCAAATATTCTCCTTCCCGGCTCGTGTATGAGCTATCCAGAGAGGGATATTATGGGGAAGAGCTAAGGTTACAGTTGTTACTTCCAGCAACAACACCCTATATACATCTGCTTCGAGACCTACGATCGAAGAAGGCTGACATCTGGGAAGATTTCTACTCTACCGATGCCATGCTAAATCGCGAGTGGGTTCAAGGTGGACATGAACACCTGCTGACAAGTTTCTCCGTTCATGGGTTCCATTATAAACTGTGTAATATAAAGCGTTATCATGAACCAGGTTTGAACTGTGTATGTTTTCAGTTGTGGTGCACACTGTACCAGGTACCATGTTTTAAATTGTAAACAGCGATCAGAATCACTGGCGAAATTTTGCAACGAAGATTAATGTTTTATATAGTAATTCTTTGCACATTGTGCGCGTTAAATAAATTATTATTATAATGCGATTTTACATTCATCAAGGAAATTAGTGAGCATATTAACTAATGGCTCCTTAGGAGTATGAATGAGACAGGCAACACTTGTTGGTAGAAGAACTTTATGATATATTAGTGCTTGGAAAAACGTTTTTCGTTGGTTAGAATAGTTGCAACATTGGAATACTATATGATGAATTGTGCCACATGCTTGCCAACAGGCGCAGGTATCTGTGTCACTGATATGAAATCTATACTGTGCCCTATAATGCTTTTGATTCCGGTCAGGCTAATGCCGAATTCGAACCAAGAACATCATAGTGACCCATACATCCAAGAAAAGATTCCGTTTCTTCTCGCTGCTCAGATAGCTGTTTATGACGGTTTCCTGAAGAAATCATATTTATTTCTTCTTCTTCTTCTTCTTCTTCTTGTCCTTCACACAACTGGGTACCTCTAGTTGTTCTTCTCCGCCGTCATGTTCATCCTCTTCCGGAATGACAACCTCATCTCCTGCAACATCTTCGGCGTCTTCCTCCCCAAGTTCTTCTTCTTCTTCTTCCTCTTCTTCATTGTTTAATTGGTATTGGCCGGGTCTGAAAAATGGCTTGAGATTTGCCGAGTTAAAGACCAGTGTCACCGTAGCGTCCAAGCTTTGTACCTTGTATGAGTTATTTTCATAACTATTGCACCCTACGGGTCAGGGTGACCACAGTATTTTTCCCAACTAGTCAGTTACATATCTCAGGGTATTCATGCCTCCAGAAAAATGGTTAATTTTTCTATGTTTTGGTTTAACGTGCGTTCAAAGAGAAACTAATGACACCATATGCGGTCCAGCATTACGTAATTCAACGCTCAGTAGTGGATTTCGCGTACGCAAACTTCAGTCAACCTTTCGACAAACACATCTGCATAACGAGAACCTTACTCACTAAGTATAACTAGAGACTATCATTACAAATGAAAACTCATTCCATTCTATAAAAAAAATCAATCGAGAAACACATTTATTAAATTATCAAGAATTGCGAAAGAAATGGTTAATGTCAAATATTGCTCATGATCTTCCAATTGTCAACCTAATAAATAAATATTCTAATTCCTAAATCAAATATTCTAAGTCAGCGCTGGCTTATTCCTAAACTAAGTTTTCATATCTTAACATTCTGGGTCGCGTATTCCTGAAATGAATTGTTGCTTTGTTTCATCTTCCTATTAAAATTTACATCTGGTCATTTAAGTATACAGTATATCATAGTCTTCTGATCACGGTCAAAATTCGGTATATCAGTAAATTATTCCATCACTCACGGTGTTAATTATACACCCTCATCAAAAATACAATCATTACATTGTTCAAATTATCGTGGAAATGAACTGAATATGAACAAAAGTGTTCTGAATACTAATATCAGTGACCTAAGTTAGATTGAAAATTATCTGAGTTCGTTGGTGCAGACTACAGTGAAGAAAATGAAATATTGAATGTCGCACTAAGCTTCTCGGTCCAATTGCCACTTAAGTATGGCTCCTAGCTAAATATTCGCTCTAATAATATTTCAGATTAACAAAGCATCGATGATATCCTACGTAAATCTCAAATAATTTCCCTACTCTAGCTATATAATTTCTTATGTAACGTATTCCAGTTCAATATGCACGTAGCCAATAAGCATTTTTTCATATATGGATGTGCTAGTGCCTACATTAAGATATTTCAACACTACATTACCATACTAGTTACATCCTAGTTTGATCTTCCACGCCATTAACATTCATTCAGAATACGACACAGTCATGCATTCATATACCCATCGCCGGTTGTTATAATAGTCAAACCACTTTCACACTTCATTAAAATATGCGTAATTTTATTGTCCATACCTTGCTATAGTTCCTCCCTGGGGCATACTTATATTCCGTAGTCGCTTTACTTGTGCTCCTATATCGCACATTATATATATATACGTTTTACTTCCTGTTAAATTGCGCAATAATACATTTAAAGTATCATATATACTTCATTATCTCATTACTAACCTTCGTTTCAACCCATATTTAATTCATTTAACATCTATAATTATCGCGTTTAACCTCCAATATTAATTAAACACAACGATACGTATCACTCCAATAGCGCAGAATTCGTTCCTCAAAACGGATTTTGTCATACAATTTAACATACAACCCCAAATTCAGTATCTATTTTTTTCAATATAATAACACAGCAAAGAGTATGGTAATTTAACTTAACCAATTCAAACATGCGTCCCTCTGTGACGTAAACTGGGTTTGACTGGTATTACATCATTCATGGATCTTTCTAACTAACCGGGATTCTATGAAACATATGTTACACTACGTCACACTTTTAAATCGTATTCTTACTTCCTTGGATAAGATGATATAATAAATACGTTACCAATCTGTCACGAGATATCGTCTTAAATATTTCACACTGCACTTTCTTGTATTCACTGCACACTTAATTATCTCACGTTTAGGCTATTCAGATCTATTGCATATACTGGTAATACACTACATAAGAAATTATACTACTTAATACTATTACTTAGCTCGCCATTCAATATCTCGGACCTTAGTTGCTCTTCGGTCTGGTCACAGGCCTTGGATTGAGAACTGGGCAGGTTCTCCATCACTGGTATCTCGGGTAGAGTGACCTCCTCCACACGGGTCGGGTGGTTTTAACTGCCAGGATGACATCTCCCTCCAGGTTGGTCTATGCCGATTCAGCAAGCCATTATCTGTTCAGGAACACAGTAGACAATATCCATCGATACTGGAAAATTTGAATTCATCATGATTCTGCGAAGTATATATATAATTTTTATAATGATTGCCTCTTTATTTAAGCTATCGTTGCTATTATTTCCACTTAATATAGCTCAATTTCAAGCTCTCGCGACTCAATCAACTTCTTGTTTCCGAACGATTTTGCGTCTAAGTATTTTGACGACCTGTTCGAAATTTCTGGATTTTATTTCTTCTTTACTGTATTTCAACGTTTATCTCTTCGTTTTCTTCAATATTACCGACCTCTGAGCTTAAAATTCACGTTAGATACTGCAAATCTTGCTTATTTTTTAGAGCGATGTTCAGGAAGTCTTATCCTTACGAGGTCAAATTTTTAAGTCAGTTTTTACAATAATCCGATTGACCCTTCTTATTTTTCAAAAACAATTCTATCGATTCTACACCATTGTACACCGCCTTCATAGTGGTAGGTTTAAGTTAGTCATGGCCTTCTGACAATATATAAGTATCGATATCCTACTACACATTTCTTTGCCTTGGCTGGCCTCTATCCTCCGTAGGCGCCATTTTGTAATACGTCCAGTAAATGCATCGGGTACACTATGAATTATTCTATACGGTCCAGTATATAGCTCCGCAAACTTGTGGTAGTATCTCTCTGTAGGATTGGAGACAGTGGGTGTCTTAACTAAAACCAACTCGTCCACTTGTAGTGGTCTATGAAAGCTTTTGTTCCTTGTTCTTCGCAGCCGTTTTTCAGCCTGTGCTTTCAAGTGATCTGCAACGTTTCTAATACGAATCTCTCTAGCTAGTTGAGGATCTCTAGGGCAAGGAATTACATTCTCGCAAGAACTTTTGGGCAGCACATTGTTGTGAAGCCGTGACGGAACTATACCGGTGGATTTATGTCTGGTTGAGTTAATACACTCAGTAATAATGGGCACTACAGTGTTCCACTTATAATGCTCTCTCGGGCAGTATATCCTACAGTACTTAGATATTTCCCTCATGACACGTTCACTCGGGTTAGCTTGAGGATGTCTGATACTGGATAAGACATGCTTAATTCCAAGTCTGTCTAATTCACGCTTAAACCCTGCAGCACTGAATTGGCTCCCATGGTCACTTAAGATGCTCTCTGGCTTGCCCATAATGGGTATTATCTTCGTCTTGATCTGCGAGAGTGCCGAGCGAGTATTTGCCTTCTGAATAGGGCATAACGTCACAAATTTACTAAACACGTCCATACAGACAAGGATGTACTTTAAGCCCCTAGTAGCAGAGGGCAAGGGACCGAAGAAGTCGATTGCATATAATTTACGTGGTTCCGTGGGTATCAGTGGTCGGGGTGGTTGCTTCAGAAGGTAAGGATTTGGTTTTACTCTGTGACAGATGTCACAGGTACGCAGTATTTTCTGTACCATTGTCCTCAATTTAGGCCAAACGAAAGTTTCCTGCAGTATTGCTACCACTTTATCAATACCCGAATGTCCTGTAGAGTGATGGGCTATCCACACCAGGTCAATCTGTAATCGAGGAGGTACAACAATCCTAAATTTCGTGTGGTTCTCATCCAAAAATTTATGTAAAATATTATTGAAGTAATGATAATTTGCCGCTTTGCGCTCCGCTTCAGCGTACTGTGGAGTCCCGGGTTGGAGTTCTTTCCGAAAGTATTGGATCAGCCGTCCGGTCTCTGGGTAATTTGCCTGTTCCTCATTAATGTTTCGAAGTCTATCCAGTATACTCTGATCCTCTTGGTCTAACATAGTTAAGTGTACTGTGAGCTCCTCCGGATTTGGATTTCTGCTTAACGCGTCAGCGAGTACGTTTAATTTCCCTGGGCAATGTTCCACCGTGAGGTCCAACTGCTGGACGTAAAGTGCCCATCTACTGACCCGTGCATTAGCCATGTCAGTCTTGAGAATAAACGTAAGGGCTTTGTGATCTGTTCTAATCACTACTGGGAACCCGTACACATATTTTCTCCAGTGTGCCAAGGCAGTAACTATGGCTAACATCTCCAACTCGGTGGTAGTGTATTTCAACTCGTGTCCTCGTAATTTTCTACTCATGAAAGCCAAATGGAATATTTTATGCTCCCTCTCGGGTGTCTCCTTGTAAAGTACTGCTCCGACTCCTACTGCAGAAGCGTCCGTCTGTATTATGAATTTTCTATCGAAGCTAGGGTACCCCAATTTTACGGAATTCTCTAAAGGTACTTTAGTAATTACGAACGCTTTTTCTTGCTCTTCTCCGCATTTCCATCTGTTATTAGTCTTTAACATGTCTTGAAGTGGTGCCACGGTTTCCGTGTAGCCGGGACAATGATTGGAGAAAAAGTTCGTTAGGCCCAAGAACTGCCTAACGTGTTTAACCTTGACTGGCCTAGGAAAATTCTGTATTGCTGCAATTTTAGCTGGGTTAGGCCGAATACCCTGACCATCAACAACATGACCCAAGAACAGTACCCTGCGCTGACAGAAGTGCGATTTCTCAAAATTGACCTTGAAATTGCATCGTTCGAGGTCCTGAAAGAGTAAATTCAATTTTTCCAGGTATTCTTCTAGTGTTTTAGTGCAAATTAAGATATCATCAATATACCTAAACGTAAACTCTTTTACCTCGGGACTGAGGTTCGATTCCAGTGCCCGTATCAGAGCGGCACAACTTGACGCCAAGCCGAAGGGAAGACGTAAGAAAATATACGTCTGATTATCAAATAAGAATCCGGTTAGCATATTAGTACTTGGATCCAAGACGATATGGTGAAAGCTTGAGGTCATGTCTACCGTGCTGAAGAATTCCATACCTCCGAACTTCTTAAGAATGTCTTTAAGGTTTGGAGGTCTCTCATATTCGGGGACTAGGCGATTATCCCGTTCCTCTCCATATCTTCGATTACCGCCCGGACCTCGGGTAGCATTTTCTCTGGAATAGGATAAGGTCTCTGTTTGAAAGGCTCCCAGATATTTACACACAATTTATACTGGTAATTAGGGATTTTTCCGGGTCCCGAACCAAATTCCGTCTCATGCCTTTTCAATAATTCCTGCAGCCGACCCTTGTCTTCCGGACTAATCTTCGCTTCTTCGATTTTACCCGGTAACAGACCTAAAAACATTTCTCTCTCCCGTTGCTCTTCCAATTCGGATAACATGATTTCAAACTCCGGTATTATTTCTTCATGACCCTGTAGCCACCCTTCTGAACCAAGGTCTTCCATCTGCATGTCCATTGTCCAAATATGTTCACCGGGTTGGTAATCCTGGTTCTTATTTAACTCAACTCGTTCCTGGTTACCATTCAATTTTAACAGGATAGAGTTCGTACCCATGTCAATAACAGCTCCGTATTCTCTTAAGAAATCGCCTCCTAATATAAGATTATATTCCATTCTGGGAAGCACAATACATGGATGGGACACCAGTAAGTCTCCAATTTGGATGTCCAGTAAGACCTGCTCTTTACAGGACGTTGCTTTATCTTGTATCATACCCGTAATTTTGACTTTCGAAATTGGTATGGACGGGATACGAACTCGGCTTTGAATTTCCGATACTAAGGCTTGTGAAACCACACTGACCGTGGCTCCTGTATCAGCCAATGAGCACACGTTCAAACCGTGAATTCTAGTATAAATTACTGGTAATTCTTTAGGTCGGGGCAAGTTACTTTTAATAGGATCCTCTAGTAGATCATCTGGAGTGATAATCCAATTATGAATGGCCACTGTCACCCAACCGGCATCCTCGCGATATATTTTATCTCCTTGAGTTAAATTCCTAGTTTTTTATCCTCCCTCTCGATGTCAACAAAACTGGGTGCATTTGGGTTTAGATTCTTCTGCCTGTCTCCGTTGTGGAATTCTTGATAAGCCAAGCTCGCAGCTCCCGGAGAATTGGCAACACTGTGGGACCGTATAGCATCTCGCCATATGTCTCGTGGTGATACATCCCCCGATCCTTTTTCTCTTGAGTGGAAGGCGCCCTCTTGTCTGTCAGCATCTCTCGGGCGCAGTGAAATCTCCCTAGGTCTATTATACCTCGCTCGGTTTTCATTCCACCGCTGGCTGTTATTTCTGGGGTTGTGACGATCTCCGTCTCGTCTCCAGTACGGCCGGTCATTCCTTCGCTGCTCAAATGAATTCCTTCGGCGTTCTTGTCCTCTCCATCTGTCCGGTTCATCCTGCCAGGTGATCCACCTTCGAGGTCGCCAGTTCGTGCCTCCTCTGTGTTTAGGGTTTTCTTCTTCTCGTTCCCTCAGGGTAGGCGTTTGAGTGCCGGAATTTTGACACTCCTTGCGGCTTCCTTCTCCAATCTGCTCTTCCGCATGGACTTTCACATGATGGACAGTTTCTATGGTCCGTATACGTGGCTGATGAAGTGCAGACGTCTGGTCCCAGAGCCTAAGCATTTCCTCAGCGGCTACCGCCGTCGTAACATTCGCAGCGATTAGAGATCTTTGTACCTCTACAGGCAATTGTCTAATAATGGTCGTTACGATTTCCATTTCTTCGGGCGGATGATCTAGCTCTTGTAAACGTAAGTATTGTGAAATAAAGAACTCGCTCAGTCTTGTAGGAGTGCTATTTGCATACCTACGAGCGTAGAGCACCATTCTAAGCGCCAGCTGATGTCCCTGATTCCAGAACTTATGCAGGAATGCGCGTTTGAACTCGTCATAATTTTTAAATGCTTGCCCAAATGCCTTGAACCAGGCTCCAGCAATTCCTCCAAGATATCTTTCTGCTGTGCGTAATCTGCGCTCTGGTGGTATCTGGCATTCGTCCATGTATGTTTCTAACTCTTTAACCCCTCAGCGTCGCAGCCGTTTAAAGAGCTTCCTACCCCGCGGCCGGATGAGATTTCAACTATGCGAGACTGAAATACATTGATTCGCTTAAAGCGTTACTACCAGTATAAGAGTAGCCCGATATTCACGAAATTTGGAATTCCTTATGGTAGAACTATGTACATGAAGATAATTACATAATTGTTTCACATTTCCTTAGTAATTTATTTCCGTATGATATAATAGAGTTCGTCTTCGAGACAGAGACCCAAGACACACTCCTGGCAGCAGTACACCGATGTTTTCTTTTCACCGTGTTTTGAACACGCGATACAGCGTCTCTGAGGTTTGGATTTCTCACTCTTGGGTGCTAATTTCCTGATAAAACGTATTTCCTGCAACCTTGGAACTGTATTATCTAATGCGCGCCGGCCTTGAATATTTCGTTTCCCGCCCGAGAAGCGTATTTTGTACTACGTAAACAAACCTTCCATCAGCTGAAACTGATAAGATAACTGCTCAATGTTTGTCCCTGTGACTTGTCTAAATATTATTGGAGAATCTAGGAATCATAATTCACTGTTGAAAACTTCCCTTTGACCTGTATGCGTATCTATGGTCTCCTACACGAAATTTCCAAGTACTGGTTCCTCCTCATCGTCACTCTCATCATTTACCACTGCATCGGCCACAGCCACATCATCTATTTCATAATCACTAATGCTAATACTGCCACTAATACTTCCAACTAAACTTTCATTTGAATTATACAATATTTCAAGCACGTTAATGTCAGCAGGAGCTAGCCATTGAGCGCGGTGCGTCACACAAGCTGATGAAGCTGCAGCGGGACCGAAAGCGGCAGGACGAAACTGAATGAGGGGAATAACATTTACGACGAATCAAACCAACTCGATACATATTTCAGATTAAAAGGTCGATACATCGTCTTTCAAACGAGATATATACCATGCACAACTGCTTCTCGTGTCGTAGCCTGATGCCTACACAGAGCACTCGTGGAGAGTTAGGAACAGACTACAAGCTGAGAAATAGACAAATATAATAAATAAACCGCACTCTTAATAAAAATTAGAGCAAAGAACATCACACGAAAAGACAAACTTCTCAGATCATCATTTCTTTATTTTATTCTGTGGGAAAGAATGAAGCAAACGGACTATTAACAAAGCAGGGTTTGTTGCTCAGACATAATTGACAAATACTTATCCTTGCAAAAGCAACTACACTTTAACGATTTTCAATTCTTATTTAGAACACTGATAAAACCGAAAATGTCTTCTTGGATACAAAACAACTTGCATATCAATAACACCAAAACTCTTCGCGCTATAGCCGTAAATGCGAAACCATGTATGGGTCTATACCACGTATAGAGGTCGGCGGCTACGGAAGAAAAGGGGGTCTATACCACGTATAGAGGTCGGCGCTGAGGGGTTAAGGAATGAGCGGGGCGTGATCTCCCCATTCCCCTCGAATTTCTTAGGTTTCTCCTCGGGCGCCCTAATCCAATTGTAACCCGTGAAAACACTGTCCTGACTGAATAGGGTAGTATTTCCTATTCTTGGCTTAGACCTAAATGATTCTCCTAGCAGTCCATGTCCCTCATCCTGACTTTCATTCAGGCTGTCACCTTCATACTGGCGTTCTATTGGGCTGTGAGTCCTACTCAGCTTCCGCTTCTTTACTCCGTTTTCCTCCTCGAGTTTCAATTGGTCCAACTTATCGCGCATATCCTCCATTTCATGCTCTAACCCCTGTATTCGCTTCTCAGTTGTCCGTTGTGCCTGCTCTCGGCAATCCTTCAAACCCTGGATCTCAGCGCTGACTTCCTTCCTAGTCTGTTGTAAACTAAGTTCTACTCCAGCAATCTTAGCCTTGTCCTTTTCGGTCGTCTTCTCACACCTGTCAACTACTTCTTGAGTCCTAGCCTCTAGTTTTTCTTCTATTCTCACTAGCTCTTCTTGGGTATGGTCCATACGGCTACTACTGCCACCAGGTTTTCTTTAAATGTTCCTAGTTCAGACTGAGTCTCCTTGTCTTTTTCTTCTATACGCTGTTCTATTCCCTCGATACTGTCCTTTACTTCACGAATTTGTTTATCTACCGTCCTGTGCGATTCTTCAAAATGTTGACTCAATTTCTCGGTCGTGGCGATACAGTACAGACGTACGTTCTCTATTTTCGTATCTAACTCCGCTATGGTTTCCCTAGTCGCTTCATTTTCAGAGGCCAATTGCTCCAAACGAATGCTAGTGTGCTCCTTTAGCTCAGTTATCTGGTTTGCTACCCATGTCTCTGTGAGTCCTAATTGTTCGGTCATTGTTTGTGTAACCCTTTCTTCGCACTCCACGAATTTTTCTGTGAGTTGCTCGCTCATTGTTTGTGTAACCTTTTCTTCGCACTCCGCGATTTTTTCTGTGAGTTGCTCGGTTAAGTGTTCTCTACGTTCTTTCACTTGTTCCGAGTTCCTAACTTCCTGTTCTTTAAAAACTCCTAGTTCCTCTCTGTTCCTTTAGCTGATCGCTCAGGTGCCTCAGCACCTCTCCCATGTCTACCGACATTCGGCACTCACTCGTCATAAGGTCCGGCGAAAAAACCGCTCCGTATGTCACCGATTAAATTTCAAGTTCTATCAATTTCCCTCAATTCTAATTTATCAAAAATGTTCCTAACTGCCAAAATCTCGAACTTCCAAAGCCTAAGTAGGCTACCTCCATGCAACATCATGTCACTCCAACACAGGGTAACCGTCAGCACAACACTATGATACAAAATATATACAACACAAACACAAAATTCTCCAACAAATGCCATAGAAACAACAACAACAAAAACTTCAACATGAAAAAATCCAAGCTATATGATTATACACCTGTTAAACACAACACCCTACCGGTCAAATCCCCACACGAATATCATCCAACACTCCACGGTAACCACTAAATCAGCACATCCTCGCTAATCAACACCAACTGCAATATCCATATTCTAATTGGCAAGACCAAAGGACATATAAGTCACGAAATACATCTATGAACTGGCAGTCATGTAAACATCACAAGTCTCAACAAGATACTCCTAATATAACACGAAGCTAACCGTACAGATCAAAGACCAAACTTGGTATACCAGTACTACATATGATTGAATGCAGCTGCCATAACATATGCCTGAAATCAAGCCTTGCATGACCTTTATCTACCGAAATATCAGGTCCTGCTTTTATAGACACAAGTTATGACCTATAGCCCTATTTACGGAGAAAATCAGCAAAATACAACTTGGCTGTGTGAGCTCGTTTACACAAATTTCGAGCACCACCTGACGGCATAATAAAACATGCCGTATGACCCTCATTACTGCAATATCGGGTCCTAAGTTTGCCGCACCAAGTTTACTATGTCTGGGTAACCCTCATTTACGGATATATCAGGCCACACATTGGCTCGCGCCATATATACTATGGCGCTATGGTTCCCCTTTACAGAAATATAGGGCCCACACGTTGCTCGGCGCCAAATTTACCATGTGCCCTATAATGTTTTTGATTCCGGTCAGGCTAATGCCGATTTCGAACCAAGAACATCATAGTGACCCATACATCCAAGAAAAGATGTATGTACGGCACATGTCTTACCTTACAGGCGTATCCACAATCCGCAGCTCAGTAGAACATGAATCAGGGGATCAGGGTATAAGATGAGGGCATAAAAGATAACTTAGGTGGATACGACATGATGCAGGGTAAGAGAAAATCCTACCAAAAAAATAACTAATAGAAAACATCGCTGCATTCAAAGTTTTACAATCAGGGATTTATTACTGCACCATCCTGAGGGGGGTTTCTGTCATGCACCATATTGGGCAACCATTTCTAATATGTGCGTCCCATTGGGTGACCTAACAACTGCTCCGGCTATTTTCCCCTCAATCACCCATCACACTTACAGACCATTAAACGGATGAATGCATAATAAAATTGATGCTAAGTGTCGTTGGCTAAGTTCGGTTTAAATCCTCATCGTATAAACAGTTATCAGATCATAGAATTTTAGCGATGTCGTAACCTTCAATTTTCCTACCAGAATATTTGATATGGTAATCCTTACATTGCCACGCGACACCTCTCAGGGATAATTAAATTGCATCTACGAACCATAATATTTTACGTGAGATCAACTGAGACACCTCATTTCCTCTTCAATAAATTATTATCGATACCATTCATCATCCTGAATCAATATTAAGTTTTTCAAGTCCAATCATCCGAATATAAGTGAAGAAAATAAATAAAACATTTTTTAAATGGATTAATTCAAAATTACTTAAATCCTAATAATATTAGCCTATCTCCTAAAATAATAACATCTAAAATGGGTAATCTATAATTTATTTCTTGATTCCGGAATCATAAAAGAAAATCTACTAATAATTATCATTATCAATTATCTTCTTCTCTAACAAAGAAAATAAAAATTTAAGTTAACTTCAATCTGATTCAACTATTCTTCTCCATTAGTTAAGGGCATCACAAAAATAAGGATAAGTTTCTTGATTATAAAGTTGAAAATACATTTTCTTTCTATTGAAAAAACGTAGTATCATATTTTTAGGTTGAAAATAAATCTAAGTCCCTAATCCTAATTAAACTTCATAATAAAATTGTATAGTTTGAGTCCATCAGTTCTTGTTTCTTTCTTTTATATAAAAAATGCTTATTCTCATCATTATAACATCAACATTCTGTCACTATAATTCACTTGTTTTGATGTTATAACGTTAGCAATCACAAGTAAATTCCAAATATATCGGCCCAAAAATGGCTATTTCAAATATATATTGTTCTTTAAATGAGAAATATTGGTCACCTCGACCATGTCATTTGGTTAAAATATTCAAATAAAACCTTAAAACTAAATGCAGGTATCGTACAAAGGCTAATTATAATCGTAGTTCAAATAGAAATTGTACCTAACATGTTTTATGGTTTAGCAATATTTAATCAGGTATCTATAATTCCGTAGGAATGCATTTGGTAACCTATTTTATTTAATTGTGGTAGAGATTTTAAATTATGGGATTGTTCTATGAATTAAATTCATTCTTGACAACATGCTTCCAATAATATTCAGTACAACGTTGATATATATTATCCATGAAGACAACAAGTTTCCCTTCTTTTATTTATTCCCTACTTGGATATTTCCTTTGAAGACAGTTTATGGTAACCCATGTATGAAATCCGCGATGTATTTCATTGTACTCGTGTACCACTAACCCAATATATCTCGCATATCATATTTATATTTTGCCGCGTATGGCAAACATCATCATCGGCCCATAATACGCCGTATTTACCGCCACAATTATCCATAAACATATCACAGCGAATAATTATTCATAATTCCACATTAACATGCCACTCAAATCATAACTTCTCTACGTACATATTTATCATCACCAACATGACGGCAAATCAACTTAACACCACATTACTGTACTATAACGGTACTCTTTTGGGTTAGAATTCATATATTATTCGCATAAACACATTAGCCTAAAATGAAATGCATATATAAATCAAATAAGTTAATATGTACTCACATTTCATTGCGTCGTATCAGCAAACACATATAGGTTATTCAGAAATCAACTATCTTTTTCAAGAATATAAAATTAGGGTTACGTCACTTTAAATACGATGTTTTTGTCCCATAATGGTTAAAAATTACATTCTGAATCTCTCCTTGCTCAGTTATAAGCATTCCTATCTTATGGCATTGATTGTAACTCCTGAAGAAATACCTATTCCCACATTAATAATAATAAGTCAACAAGGACAATCTCATTGCGAAGCTGGTAACGACTGTGATTTTATCACGAAGAACTACGTAAAAACAACATACCAATGTTCACTATAATTACAACTACTATATTTACTGCATATTAATTTCAAGAAAATAAAATAACTCTTTGGAACTTATCTTGCGATCACTGACGTTAGATGACTGACTCTGGCTTCGACGTTGTCATCTTAGGATTGCGTAGAACGACTCCATCCTTCGTTATGTCACCATCAGGTTGTAGTTCTGGGACTCGGGATAGTAGAAACAGCTGGGCGGTTTCCGTCAGACAGCCGGCTCCATCTCCGATTTAGCCTCTCATCATGTTGTTGCAGTCAGTCATAAAAGAAAGAAACATTTCCAAATCGGGAGTTAATTTCACATCCATACTCTCAGGAATGTATATCAAGTTTGTATCTAAGATCAGGTTTTTAGGACAGTAATTCAAGGTTAATTCTTTGTAGCAATTTAACAGTTAGAATATATCAAGTTAGCTCTCTAAAAATTTCTTTTGTTCGGCTAATCAACCGATACTGCGTTATATTCAACTTGATTCCTCGTACGGTCTTGAGCCTATACTCCGACTACTGTTCGGGTATTTTCTAACTCGCTCTTCACGATATTCCTTCGTATATATTTGATTTCCAAATATTCTTTCGCTTCGAAGGTTCTCCAGCCGGAAATTACTGCAATATCTCCCTTCTTATTTACTCAAAGATTGGCTTTACTTCTCGAGGATAAATTTACATCGTTTTTCGTAACGGATTTTTTATTGTTCAACTACTTCTTCTTGTTTTAACAATCTTGAACACCTTCTATTATTTTATCACGGCCGCATGGATCCTTTATAACTTTCCGTCTTAGTCCGTGATCTAGGCATCTTTAATTCATCAAATAAATATTTTTGCCGTCACGTGCATGGCCTTCTTGAATATATACGTTCGTAAAATGTATACACTTCGAAATCACGGCCTATTTTACTTAATATATGCATTCTTTTCTGACGTATGGCCCAATTACGTAATCTTCGCGAACATTACCGTGCATGGCAAACTTATAATTTCGTACGACGACCTTTATTCCGATATCAGGACGATGAAAACGGTACATTAATCCTCCTGCCATAGATAAATAAATATGCTGCTCGCAGTATATTTATTTCAATTTTTGTTGTTCTAAACCGATGTAGCTTTTCATCGGCCTGATTTCGTTCATTTGTATCATATGTTTTGGATTTTAGTTAGTACTCTATTCTTGATCTTCTTTATAATATGGTTTCATGTTTGACGCGTTGTATACGTTATGATAAGTCCCATCTAGACTTTCTATCATATAGGCGTTGTTTCCAAAAACCTTCTTTACTATATATGGACCATCATATAAATGAACGAATTTGGCGAATATTCTTTCTGAAACGTTAGAGATTGGTACTTTCTTTATCATTACCAGGTCATTAACCCGGAATGGTGGGTGGAACTTCTTATTTCGGACTCTTCTTCGGCGTTTGTTTGCCTGTTCTTCTAATTTGGCACTTACTATTTGATTAATCTCTTCGCAACTAGGCTTTGGTTCTTCGTCTTTTCCTATAATTTCATCCCATGGTCGAGCTGGTCGTTCGTTCAAATGTACGAGTCTCGGTATTTGGCTCGTTGATTCATGGACAGTGTCGTTCATACATGCCTCGATGATTTTTATTACTTCAATCCATTTCCAATGACTTTGGGAGCATTATATCTTACAATATTTAGAAATTTCCCTCATGCAGCGCTCCACTGGATTGGCTGACGGATGTCTTACTGAACAATAGACATGTTTAATTCCTAAAATTTGTATTGCATCCTGGAATTCACCCGATGTAAACTGTGTTCCTCTATCGGTCAAGATTTTTTTCGGTTTCCCCATCTGAGGTATAACGTTTTTGTTTATAGCTCTCAATATTTGCTTTGTTGTTGCCCTCTGTATAGGCTGTAGGACTGTGAATTTTGAGAAGATGTCCTTTCGTAACAACTATGTACCTATTCCCTTTAACAGCCGTTGGTAATCTTCCATATAGATCTGTTGCAAAGATCTCACGAGGAGCTGTTGGTATTATTGCAATTGGTTCTTTCTTGGTAAGGAAAGGGCTATATTTTGTCCTTTGGCATGTATCACAGGTCTTGATCACATCTCTAATTGTTTGTCTCATTTCTGTCCATGTAAATCTTTCCATTATCGTCCTCACCACCTTTTCTATTCCTCCATGTCCAATTATCCTTTGGGAATGCCAAATTATCCCTTTCTGCAAAGATCTGGGTACTACTATTTTGGTCCTTTTCAAATCCTTGCCGACATATTGCTTCAATATTCCATGTTCCATTGTAAATTTACCATCTCTATTACTTTCCCGCTTGTCATCGAAAATACTTTGTTCAATCCTTGTTATTTCTAGCATTAATTTCTCATCTGCTCTTTGCCATACCGATATATCCCTTAGTTTCTCTAAAAATTCTTCGTCCTGTCTTACTAATTCAATCTGATTTATAGTTTCTTCTTTTGCCACAGGATTCCTGCTTAATGCATCTGCGAGGATATTGTCTTTCCCGCTACAATGCTCAATTCTGATATTGAACTGTTGGGCGAATAAAATCCATCGTGTGACTCTTTCACTTAGCATCGCTGCCTTAAGACCGAATTCCAAAGCTTTGTGGTCTGTACGGATAGTAACTGGGAATCCATATACATTCTTTTTCCATTGTTGCAGAGCATAAATAATTGCTAGTAACTCCTGCTCAGTTGTTGTATAATTTAATTCATGGCTGCGTAACTTGCGGCTTGCAAATGCCAAGTATACTCGATCCTCATCATTTTCTGGTGCCTCTTGGTATAAATATGCACCTATACCAACATTTGATGCATCCGTTTGTATGATACATTCTCTAGTATAATCCGGATATCCTAACTTGATACTATTTGCCATTAATCTTTTCATTGCCAGGAAAGCTGCTTCTGTTTGAGTATTCCATTTCCATTTGTTGTTTAATTTTAATAAATCTTGCAATGGCGCTGCGATTTCTGTATACCCTCTACAGTGATTTGCAAAGAACTGGGTCATCCCCAAAAATTGTCTAACTTGCTTTATGCGCGTTGGCCTAGGAAATTCGCAAATTGCTTGAATTTTAACTGGATTAGGTTTCACCCCGTTTCCGTCAATTACATGTCCGAAAAATAATATCTCATTTTGACAAAATTTTGATTTGGCCAGGTTAATTTTGAATCCTGTAGTTTCCAAATTATCTAATAATTGCTTCAACTTACTACAATGTTCGTCAAATGTCTCTGTTGCAAAAACCATGTCATCCACGTAACATGTCACATACTCTTTCACGTCAGGTAGCAAGTTCCTATCTAATGCCCTTATTAATACGGCACAACTGTTCTTTAATCCAAAAGGCAACCTACAATAAGCATATGTTTGGTTGTCAAACATAAATCCAGTTAGAAGTCTAGATTTTTCTTCTAAAAGTATATGATGAAACGAAGATGTAAAGTCTAAACTTGAAAAATACTTCTTGCCCTTAAATTTCTTTATTATCTCCTTAATTTTTGGAACCTGGTTATATTCTGGTATTAATTTTTCATTTAGCTTTCTACAATCAAGGCAAATTATTAGTTTTCCGTTACCTTTCTTTACAATGACAAATGGATTCAGATAAGGTGTAGTAGTCTTTATGATTATACCATCAGCTACCATCTCTTGGATGATCTTTCTCACTTCCTGGAAATATTTTTCAGGTATATCATATAACCTTCCTTTGTATGGTGTCCAGTCATTTACGATGATTTTATATTTAAAATTCGGAATCTTTCCCGGTTTATCCTTAAATATTCCTGAATACTTTTCTATTATCGAATATAATTTCTGTTTCTCTTTAGGACTCAATTTCGTTTCTGCGATCTTTCTCCAAATGTCTGACTCTTCTTTTTCTTCATCTTTTATGAAAATCTTCTCCAAGCTATATATAATTTCTTCCATTTCCTCAGCCTCATTTAACGGTATTTCCTCTTCCATTAACTTTTCAGTTTCAATAACTTCAAATTTGATATGCTCCGTGTTTTCTGCTTTTCCCTCTAACTTTATCCTTTCCTTGGTTATCTTTCCATTTTCCTTAACGATTGGGAATCTTACTTCCTGAATTTTCAGGTCTATTATCATTTCCGTTGTTACTATAAAATCCACCCAAGAATCACATTGTACTTAATTTTGTTCATAATTATGAATGGGTGCTCAAATATAAATCTACCAATCCTGACATTTAAATAAGTTTGTATTTTACATTCAACAGATTTATCTGGTATAATCCCTCTTATTTTCATTTGTGCAACCGGTATAATTGGCAACTTTCCTTCTTGATTTACCTCAACAAATAACGCTTTTGATATAACAATTATACTCGCCCCTCAATCAATCAAACAATGTGTTTTCAGGCCATTTATTCGTGCGGTAATAATGGGTATGTACGATTTATTTTCTATGTGAATTTCTTGTGACTCATCTAGTAAGTCATCCGGATCGATATCCCAAGCCTCAATTTGTAGTACATACCAACTTTTAATTTTTTTTACCCAATTTTTCCAAAATATTATCTCTTTATTCTCTACATCGAAATTGGCGTTTTTTAACTCTGGGAGTCTGTTTGATACGATTGAGCTTCTGGGTTCAGTTTTTGCCCTTCTCTATCTTTTCTTTTATATTCCTGAAGCTCTAGACTCTCGGCTCCCTCCATGTCTCCATTGATGTCTAGATCCCTGGTCGCTTCTTCCCATCTTTTCTTTTCTCTAGTTTCTTTTCTCAATTCCTGTATATACTGTCTGTTCCTATTCTCCCTATTATTGTACCTGTTCATCGGTGCTCCATGATACATTGGCCTCTGTCTGTAACTTCCTCTTTCTCTTTCATTTCTAAATCGGCTAGGCTGTCGATGATATGGCAAAAATCGTCTCTCTTCATTCTGCCTTCCACTATCATGCCCATTTTGCCTGCATCTGCATCGGTTTCGATCACCTGTCCTCTCACCATCATCACTAAGTTCTCCTTTCCTTGAGCTTCTATCATTTTCTCTTTTCTCGGATACCGATTTCTTCTGAGTGTTTTCCCAATTTATTACGTTCACTTCTTCTTGATTGTTTGTGTTCCTATGGAATCTTGCTGTCGGATGACTTGACGTCATATCCAACTGCCTTAAAATGCTTTCCATCTCAATTGCGGAAGTTACATTTGCAGCAGCTAATAATCTTTGAATTTCTGGAAGGAATTGCTTTTGAATTGTCTTTATCGCCTCTAATTCGCTGGGTGCAGAATCTAGATCCTGGAACCTATGAAACTGATATGAAAAGTAGTCACTAAATCTCGTTGGTCCTACCGACGAATATCTTTTCGAATACAACTCCAATCTAAGGTTTTGTTGAATCTCCGGATTCCAAAATCGTTTGAGAAATGCGACCTTGAACTCATCGTAATCGTGGAAAGTATATTTAAATGCATGATACCACAAATTCGGATTTGCATCTAAGTGTTTTTCTACTATCCTGAGTTTCTTTTCGTCAGGTATTCTATTCTCTTTAAAATATTCCTCCATTTCTCGCAAGAACCTCTTTGGTGACATTGCCGCAGTATTGCTAAAATTTTTGGGCCTGTCATCGTACGTTTTTACAATATTTATAATGGCTGGGCTTCCATTTCCAATATTTCCAACTATAACATCCTTACTGCTCTGATCAGTTTCGCCCGAAATTGTCGGTGTTCCTTCCCTGTCATTTATATTTATATCTACGATTCTCTGTTCATTCAACTGTTTTGACATTTCTAGCTTTGTTGTTTGAATTTCACCTCTAATATTCTGAATTTCTTTCTTCATCTCATCGATTCCCTGCTCCGTTCTAATTATTCTCTTCTCCGTTTCATTCTTGTTCTTCTTCATCTCTTCATTTAAAATTTTCATATCATCTCCAATATGGTCACGTGCTAATATAAAATTATCTCCCATTGATTCCATTTTTCTTGGGAATCTACCCTCATCGACTCCATGTTTTCCGTTAGCTTCTTAATTTCATCCTCTTTCAATTCCTGGATATAATTTCTATTTTCGGCTAATTCTCCTCTAATTTTATCCATTTCATTATGGATCTCTTTGTTTTTATCCTCCATCTTTTCCATCATTTCAGTTCGAAGTTCGCTTATCCCGGTTTTCATCTGGGAAACTTCTTCTTCAATTTTGCCAATTCCTGTTCTAATCATCTCCTCTTGCCTCTTCTCCATTTTCCTCATTTCCTCCATCTGGTTCCGATAACTTTCTTCCTGTATCTGATTACACTCTTCTTGTTTCTGTCGGTACTCTTCTCTCATTTTCCTCATTTCCTCCATCTGGTATTTCTCCATGTTTCCTATTTTCTCCATCTGGTTTTTCTGGTTTATCTCCATGTTTCCTATTTTCTCCATCATTTCTTTTAACATTTCCATTATTCCCTTCTGTTCGTCTTTTGTCTTGTCTAACTTTTCGGTTATCTGGTTTATCTGCTCATCCTTCTCCTTAAATTTCTGTTCCTGTTCTCTTTTTGCCTTTTCTGTATCCTCTATCATTCTATTTATCTCCTCATCCTGTCCTTGCAGTTTCTCTCCCTGCTCCTTCTGATATTCCTCTAATTGTAAACGAAGTTGGTTCAAACTCGTCATATTTGCATTTACTATTATCCAACCTTCTTAAAATTCCAATTGCTCTAAATTATGACTTAAATTCACTAAAAACTATATCAATCGCTCAATCAATATGGAAACCGACTATCCGACTTCCCCGCTAATCAGCCGTCCTAACATCCCAGTCATCTACAATATTGAAAATAAGCATTTTTTACATTACTACCCTATTATCTACTCTTATCTTGACATAATACAATATAATGATTGAAAACAATATTATAAATTATCTTAAAAAATTAATTATTTAAATTATTAATACAATCTATTTTAATAATTTTTATCCATCTCTTCTTCCGCCTTTCTTCCATAGCCTTGAATTGTTTATCTATCTCTCAACTTCTTCTTTCCTTCTTGGTATCTTCGGAAAATATTCGATCTCAAATAATCATCTATTCTTCGCCTCACTGCTGATTATTATCTTTCTCAGCCATCCTTCTTCATTATTTTCTCACATACTCCCACATCGAGTATCCTCAATCATGTTCCAACGGTAAATTGCCAATTCAACAATCGGGCTAAGGTATCTTCAATCTTACTTTATTGCTGGGCATCAATTTACTCTATCCTGCAATTATCTTGTCACTGCCCCTGAGTATCCTCAATTTTTGTTCCAACGTTTAGCGTTATTTTATTTTTAACATACGCCACATATGGTATCCTCAGTTTTGCTTCACATCGCGGCGTCATTTCTAAATGCGCGCCAAGAGTTATTTTGTAGTTAGGCTGGTTGTCCTCAGTTTTGCTCCGAAATTATGCGCCATTTTAAATATGGGCTGGGTGTCCTCAGTTTTGCATCACCGTTGGGCGCCACTTTTAATATGCACCATCCTGAGGGGGTTTTCTGTCATGCACCATATTGGGCAACCATTTCTAATATGTGCGTCCCATTGGGTGACCTAACAATTGCTCCGGCTATTTTCCCCTCAATCACCCATCACACTTACAGACCATTAAACGGATGAATGCATAATAAAATTGATGCTAAGTGTCGTTGGCTAAGTTCGGTTTAAATCCTCATCGTATAAACAGTTATCAGATCATAGAATTTTAGCGATGTCGTAACCTTCAATTTTCCTACCAGAATATTTGATATGGTAATCCTTACATTGCCACGCGACACCTCTCAGGGATAATTAAATTGCATCTACGAACCATAATATTTTACGTGAGATCAACTGAGACACCTCATTTCCTCTTCAATAAATTATTATCGATACCATTCATCATCCTGAATCAATATTAGGTTTTTCAAGTCCAATCATCCGAATATAAGTGAAGAAAATAAATAAAACATTTTTTAAATGGATTAATTCAAAATTACTTAAATCCTAATAATATTAGCCTATCTCCTAAAATAATAACATCTAAATTGGGTAATCTATAATTTATTTCTTGATTCCGGAATCATAAAAGAAAATCTACTAATAATTATCATTATCAATTATCTTCTTCTTCTCTAACAAAGAAAATAAAAATTTAAGTTAACTTCAATCTGATTCAACTATTCTTCTCCATTAGTTAAGCGCATCACAAAAATAAGGATAAGTTTTCTTGATTATAAAGTTGAAAGTACATTTCCTTTCTATTGAAAAAAAAACGTAGTATCATATTTTTAGGTTGAAAATAAATCTAAGTCCCTAATCCTAATTAAACTTCATAATAAAATTGTATAGTTTGAGTCCATCAGTTCTTGTTTCTTTCTTTTATATAAAAAATGCTTATTCTCATCATTATAACATCAACATTCTGTCACTATAATTCACTTGTTTTGATGTTATAACGTTAGCAATCACAAGTAAGTTCCAAATATATCGGCCCAAAAATGGCTATTTCAAATATATATTGTTCTTTAAATGAGAAATATTGGTCACCTCGACCATGTCATTTGGTTAAAATATTCAAATAACACCTTAAAACTAAATGCAGGTATCGTACAAAGGCTAATTATAATCGTAGTTCAAATAGAAATTGTACCTAACATGTTTTATGGTTTAGCAATATTTAATCAGGTATCTATAATTCCGTAGGAATGCATTTGGTAACCTATTTTATTTAATTGTGGTAGAGATTTTAAATTATGGGATTGTTCTATGAATTAAATTCATTCTTGACAACATGCTTCCAATAATATTCGGTACAACGTTGATATATATTATCTATGAAGACAACAAGTTTCCCTTCTTTTATTTATTCCCTACTTGGATATTTCCTTTGAAGACAGTTTATGGTAACCCATGTATGAAATCCGCGATGTATTTCATTGTACTTGTGTACCACTAACCCAATATATCTCGCATATCATATTTATATTTTGCCGCGTATGGCAAACATCATCATCGGCCCATAATACGCCGTATTTACCGCCACAATTATCCATAAACATATCACAGCGAATAATTATTCATAATTCCACATTAACATGCCACTCAAATCATAACTTCTCTACGTACATATTTATCATCACCAACATGACGGCAAATCAACTTAATACCACATTACTGTACTATAACGGTACTCTTTTGGGTTAGAATTCATATATTATTCGCATAAACACATTAGCCTAAAAATGAAATGCATATATAAATCAAATAAGTTAATATGTACTCACATTTCATTGCGTCGTATCAGCAAACACATATAGGTTATTCAGAAATCAACTATCTTTTTCAAGAATATAAAATTAGGGTTACGTCACTTTAAATACGATGTTTTTGTCCCATAATGGTTAAAAATTACATTCTGAATCTCTCCTTGCTCAGTTATAAGCATTCCTATCTTATGGCATTGATTGTAACTCCTGAAGAAATACCTATTCCCACATTAATAATAATAAGTCAACAAGGACAATCTCATTGCGAAGATGGTAACGACTGTGATTTTATCACGAAGAACTACGTAAAAACAACATACCAATGTTCACTATAATTACAACTACTATATTTACTGCATATTAATTTCAAGAAAATAAAATAACTCTTTGGAACTTATCTTGCGATCACTGACGTTAGATGACTGGCTCTGGCTTCGACGTTGTCATTTTAGGATTGCGTAGAACGACTCCATCCTTCGTTATGTCGCCATCAGGTTGTAGTTGTGGGACTCGGGATAGTAGAAACAGCTGGGCGGTTTCCGTCAGACAGCCGGCTCCATCTCCGATTTAGCCTCTCATCATGTTGTTGCAGTCAGTCATAAAAGAAAGAAACATTTCCAAATCGGGAGTTAATTTCACATCCATACTCTCAGGAATGTATATCAAGTTTGTATCTAAGATCAGGTTTTTAGGACAGTAATTCAAGGTTAATTCTTTGTAGCAATTTAACAGTTAGAATATATCAAGTTAGCTCTCTAAAAATTTCTTTTGTTCGGCTAATCAACCGATACTGCGTTATATTCAACTTGATTCCTCGTACGGTCTTGAGCCTATACTCCGACTACTGTTCGGGTATTTTCTAACTCGCTCTTCACGATATTCCTTCGTATATATTTGATTTCCAAATATTCTTTCGCTTCGAAGGTTCTCCAGCCGGAAATTACTGCAATATCTCCCTTCTTATTTACTCAAAGATTGGCTTTACTTCTCGAGGATAAATTTACATCGTTTTTCGTAACGGATTTTTTTATTGTTCAGCTACTTCTTCTTGTTTTAACAATCTTGAACACCTTCTATTATTTTATCACGGCCGCATGGATCCTTTATAACTTTCCGTCTCAGTCCGTGATCTAGGCATCTTTAATTCATCAAATAAATATCTTTGCCGTCACGTGCATGGCCTTCTTGAATATATACGTTCGTAAAATGTATACACTTCGAAATCACGGCCTATTTTACTTAATATATGCATTCTTTTCTGACGTATGGCCCAATTACGTAATCTTCGCGATCATTACCGTGCATGGCAAACTTATAATTTCGTACGACGACCTTTATTCCGATATCAGGACGATGAAAACGGTACATTACATAAAAATGCTATTTACAAATATAAGAGCTTTCAAATGTGACTGGGGTAAAGATAAGGTTGAGCTGATGACTACCAGTTCACTGCCTTCACGAAACAGCGTTGCTGTAACAAGCATGATACAATTGTGTAAGTAATGAAATAAAGAGAAAATGGATATCTGCTGAAATACACATCTAACAGTAAATTCCATAAAATTCTACTACGCCTCGTACCATCGAACCCCGGTGCAAACAAATATAAACACATAATGTACAGTGATCTGACCCGGTATTGATCTCTGGTCCCATGAAGAGCAAGGCGTTGAATATTCATATACAAACAATATAAAAAGGAACACAACCAACTTGTCCAAGGGTCAACATCAAACGGGCAAGCGTTCAGATAAAGCAGAAGAAACAGAATTAAAATCTCTCCCTGCGTCAAAACATCAAGGTCGTCCTTTCCCCACTACACACTCGACAAGCTGCAGACAGCAATATAACCGAGTTTCAAGACTGTGACGTCAGGCACAATAACCCTCACCAGCAGTGCACTCGACAGGCAGCAGTCCACACAATTTATGAGCTCAGCTGACTGACTTGTAGCTGAGTGCTAAGAAACCTCGCCTTTCAAGGTACCTCACATAATCTGGCTGCTAAAAGCGCTCTCTTAAATACACATGGGCTACACGCCCTCATCTCAATGTCACCAGCAGTACAACAAATCTTATTTCCGCCTCCCATGGGCTCAACCTTGATAATACAAAGGCACAATTCAGTAAGCTATAATCACATAGCCATAATAAGGCATCTCAAATGCATCCAATACACTCTCAATCTGTGCTGGGGCTCTCTCATATCAATTCATACAGTCAGCTACATGCATAATGCCCACATCTCTCAAACATACGGACTCGCTCACCCTGTCAGTAAAGCTAGGTGAGTTACGGGGTAAATCCTGATCTCAAATACACAACCTACGTCTGCAGAGACATGCCTACACGCTACACCATAAACAGTGCCTGCCTGTCAGACTTACCTAACATGACCAAGGGAGTTCGACCTGACCCATGAAGATTATACGTACACTAATATAATACTATCGAAATGAAATATAATCACACCAACAAGGAATATACAACCTATCATCTACCCTAATGTACGGGGTTCGAGCTTGAGGCCTAGCTCTTTATTCCCAAGAATTTTCCTACCATAAACTAACCTGTTGGCTGACGGCCCCCCTGTTCCTATCTAAATTTAAATGACATGCTTGAAACAGAATTGGAAAGCTCTGACCTTATACGACTGATGACATGACGGAGCGGCCCTTCCTGTGGACCACTGAATTTACCACATCATGAAAAACTGCGACGCTTGCAGCAGATATTGGTGAACGACTGGAGCCATTCTATCTTGCGTGAATCCTTCTTGCAGCTCCTTAGATGGTTGGAAGATGTCACCTTCGATGTCGCGCTGATCAGGTACGCCCACGTTCCTGGATCGATCCCCGATGTTGTGCCGGCTTCAGCTCCCGTTGTGGCTTCCTCGCAATAATGATGAAGAAGCTCGTACTGGCTTGATGCAAGGGTAACTGAAAATAAATTTACTCGTTACAGACTGTCCAGACTCGGTGCCTGTTTCCACTAATATCGTGCCTCACACGTTCCATTGACCAAGTCTTGTTCTGAATTTTAAACCTGGTACACTATAGTTTCTTCATCACTCTTAGTAACACTGTTATTTTATTATTTCACTCAGACAACATGTCGTGGTATCAGAACTACACTGAGCCTACATTTATTCTAGCATTACGTCAGTTACAACTTGACCTCACAGAAATATGAAGCTACTAGTTCATCAGTCTATTATAGGCAGTACCTCATCTCACCACAGCAGATCAACACAGGTTATATCAAGAATTCAGCTGAATATGCAGTTTAATTACTTCCTTGCAGATTCAGTAGTACTAGTTGTATGTGCAGCTCGAAGATAAAACGTTGTTCTAGGTGCCGACTTGCAGCATGACGACTTCGTTCAAGCAGCCTTACGGTCAGAGAATGAGGCTGATGTGCCAGGCGGCCTTGCATTTATAATCAGGTTGGCGTAGCCACGCCGCTTGATCGCGTGTAGGATACGCACGCCCGCGACTCGAAGTTTTCCCGCACAAAGCACGTCAAGTACCCTACTTAACGAATGCATTTATGATTGCAGCCATATTGCGTATCAAAATTAAGCACAAATTATGCAGGTTGCAATTCTTGTATCAGATCCAATGCATCTCTTTCGTAATCAAGGATATTAATTTAATTCCTTCTTCCCTCCGAAAGTTAGTTTGCCGGGATCCGGGAAGCGTCCCCAATCTTCATTAAGTGGCTTGGCTTGGAACATAAATCCCTATAATGAGGCTTCTGGAAATTTTCATCATGATGCTCTAGCTCTCTTCCCACGAGAACGCTTCTTCTGGACTCTTTTATGAAATAAACTATAAGACAATGACTTCCTGGGTGGTCTCAGGTAATCCCAATATCTAATACTAAAATCTATACTATTGGTCCATGAACTGAATGGTTCAATACTTACATGCAGGTGTGAGCGCATGATTGAATCTTTAGCGGAATAGGGTATTGTGCCCATAGTGAACCAGGGGGTTCTTTGCAGTTCCGGTTGTAGTTGATAATAATCTTTACCCTTCGTTTTTGCGGAATTTTTTCAGAGAGAAGACCATTTTTGAAGTACGTTCCGTTTGATAGTAGGGGCATAATCCGTGTGTGGATTGGCGAGGTGATAGGGAAGACCTTGACCTTCAGTTGCTGCTTTAGCTAAACGATCAACCTGAACATTACCGGGTATGCTGCAATGACATGGTATCCAAATTAATATTATATCATGCTGATTTAAGGAAAGGTTGTATAACAATTTACGGATGTTCCATATATACCAACCATAGAGGAAACTAGAACCGCTATAGACAGCACCAAAAACAAGAAAGCCGCAGGTCCGGACGGGATCTATAATGAATATGTAAAAAAAACTGCACACCTGCTAGCCCCTATATGGACAAAATTATATAACAAATGTATAGAAACTGCTTCCATTCCCGACCAGTGGAGAAAGTCAATTGTAAAAGTTCTATATAAAAGCAAAGGAGACCCAAGAGATCCCAATAAGTACAGAGGCATAGCACTGGAAAACTGCCCCTTCAAAATATTCACCAAAATTGTAACAGGAAAAATAAATGAGGAAATAAACGAACATCTGCCAGAGAACCAATTTGGTTTTAGGATGGGACGATCTACCCTAAACGCTATTGAACTCCTGCTAAACCAAATCTGGGATGCCTTAGAAGACAACGGAAAATATTACACCATCTTCATAGATTTTACTAAAGCTTTTGACCTGATAAACAGGAAGCTAGTGACAGACAAGCTTAAGGAGATGCTAGGCACGAACAACATATGGACCTATCTCATCACATCAATACTGCAATGGAACGAAGTACGAGTTTCGGATAACCTCACTCTATCAAATTCAATAGCTCAAGCAAACGGGGCCCTACAGGGTGACCCACTGAGTCCTTTGCTGTTTATAGTTGCAACCGCAGATATCCCAAGAATTACCCAAAAGGAGGGAGTATTTTCTTGCGCGTATGCCGATGATATTGTAATTGGCTCAAGAGACATAACAAAACTACAGGAAACTGTAAATGACGTTCAAAACTGGTGCTCCGAAAACAAGCTGTTCATAAACATCTCAAAAACAGACACCATGGTGTTCAGGAAAGGAGGGAGAGTACCCGCCTCAGCAGAGACCCTCATTCGGGATAAAAAATTAAAGATAGTATCAGACTTCAAATATTTAGGCATCACCCTGCAATCGAGCGCATATTGTTTCACAAAACATGTCACAGAAAAGGCAACTGAAGCAATGATAGCAATGCATGAAATAAAAGACATTAGATCACTTAGTCTGGAGACATCAATGTTGCTATTCAGAGTAAAAATTCTTCCAATAATGACTTATGGCATTAAAATTATCTGGGCACATTTAACAATGAGGAACTTATCAACCTTGGAAAAGGTGAAAGCGAACTATGTGAAGAAGGTGATAGGTGTATCAAAAACGACACGATCTAGACTTGTATATCTCCTCGCAAGGGAATCATTTCTCATAGAAGATCTCAGGACAAGTATGCCACTACCGAACACCGGTGCATCAAAGAAACTGCTAGCAAATCTGATGGAGAAGGGAGAATAAGTCCAACCAGACTTCTATGGCACAGGGGCAATGATAGATCGCTCGTGGACAAAAGCTAATTTTGTATTAAGACATGTCATTACAAGATTAGCAGTTCACGGTTTTCATCACCTACACTGCAAATCAAAACACTTCCATGACCCAAGTATAGACTGTGAGTGCAAACTATGTGGAAAAACGTGTGAACAGTACCACATTGAATTCTGTACAAGAAGAACAATGTCTATAAGTGATTATGCAAATATGTAACCCATCAATGTAACCTATCATCACATCATGGCGCCCAATACCAGCAATGTTATGTGCAGTTCCTGCAAAGTGTCGCTCAAGGAGAACGAGAATTATCTACAGTGTGAGGGAAAGTGTAGTGAAACGTTCCATTTAAACTGTGCACGTGTTTCAAATGCTGTTTTTAAGGCAATGCTGTCAAATCCGGGAGAAATTTTGTGGCATTGTAAACAATGCAAACATAACCCAACTTCGTGTAAACCGTTTTCAATCCCTTTTCAGCAGAATAAAGTCAAAGCGGACAATACAAGCCTATGTGAAGCTGTGAACAATATGCAGCAAATCCTGAAAGATGTCTGCAGCTCACTGGAGTTTCAGTCCAGAAAATTTGATGAACTGCTACAGCAAAACAGTGAACTAAAAAAGTGCATAGACCATTTAACCAACGAAGTGAACAGCAGCAAGGCTGAAAATAGTGCTCTCAAAGAACAAAATAATCATTTGAAGGATCAAATCAATGATCTTGAACAGTATTCTAAGAATTATAATTTAGAAATCGCCGGCATACCAGTCTCTAAGGATGAGAATGTGTATGAGATCGTATCTCAAGTTGCAGGTGCAGTTGAAGTGGAAATTCAACCTGAACGGGACATTGAATATTGCCATCGACTCCCAGCGGCTACAGATAAGGACGGAAGGAAGAAGATTCCTCTCCTAATTGCAAAATTCTATTCGCATAAAACGAAAAACATGATCATGGACAAGAAAAGAAAACATGGGAAACTTCTCTGTGCAGATATTAAAGTCAGTGGGGACACAACTGTATATCTAAATGAACACCTAACAAAACAGAACCAAAATCTATATTGGCTAGCCAGAAGTATGAAACACTCCATGAACTACAAATTCGCTTGGACCAAGAATGGGAAGATCTACATGAGGAAAAATGACGACAGCCCCATACTGCAAATCAAGACTGCAGCTGATTTACCAGCAGCTCCTACGAAGCTGAGAGACTGAGGATTCAAGTTAGGGTATGTATACCTGAGCCAAGTGATTCATAAATATACTTACATTGAAGTTCTCTCTCGAAGTGTGCACCAAGCAATTACAAATAGTAATACTACACATTAGGCTATGGATATGAAATCAGATCATGAGTTAGGGATTACCTTACAAGATGATAACACCACAGGCATTGTAAACACCCCTCAAGACTTGAACAAATTAATCCACTATACTGCAGGAATGAGAATTATGCACCTGAATATAAGTGGCATGATAACAAATTTTGATAGCATGCTAGTTATGTTAAATCAACTGGACCATAAACCAGACATTATAACATTATCTGAAACCCAACTCATTAGGGATATACCCTTCTCTATTTTAGGATATAATGAGTACTTTATACCCACACAAAATTCTACACATGACAGTCTAAAAATATACACACATATAACCATACAAAATGTTGCAATATCTGCAGTGAAAACCCTAAAAGCAGCCAATGGTAGCCTACTCAAATTACAATATAATAAAGAAAGCTATTTGATACTTGCTATATACAGATCACCCTCCACAAGCCCAAAGATATTCACAGAAGAACTAGGAAATACACTTCAGCAGCTACCTGCAGCCACACATTATATAATAATAGGAGATATTAACATAGACATTTTAAACCCAACTGGTCAGTATGCTCAAAAAATTAAAAATGAATACATAAACAACTTAAGTGCTAATGGTTTCATTTCATATATCAACTCTGCAACAAGGATAACCCCAAAATCTAGAACATGTATAGATCACATACATGTTAAATCGCATAGAAATAACAATTTTGAGTCATATGTTCTACATACTAGTATCACAGATCACAGTCCTATTTTTCTGATACATAAACAAACCCAGAAACATCAAATACCACAAAAGGAAGGAAAAATAATGAACAATGCCAGAATAGATTATGAAGCTTTAAATAAAGCCTTAAAAAAGGAAAATTGGGAATCTGTCCTGAATGAACATGATGTCAACAAAGCGACCAGTAGTTTTATGCAGCTATTAACTCAACATATCTCTGAACACACTACTAACACAAGACATGTAAGATCAAAATTCAGAAAGATAACACCATGGATCACAACTGGAATCCTAACTTCCATTAGAATAAGGGACAAATTACACCAGACAATTGTAAAGCAAAAGATGAGGTCCTCTAATAATGTCGAGATCACAAACACTATTAAGAAACATAAAACATACCGAAACTGGATAAACAGGCTCATGAAAGTAGCAAAACAGAAGTACTATTCTAATAAAATTATGTCAAGCTCAAACAATACTAAAATCCTATGGAAAAACATAAATGATATAACATGTAGAAAGGAGAAAAGAAATTCAGATATAGACAGCATAAATCTTACAGACTCACAAGAAACAACCCAACCAACTATCATTGCAGACAAATTTGTAGATTATTTCAGTGGTATAGGTTTATAACTTGCTGACAAAATAATGAATAGCAGCAAAGAAACTAATGACACATGTACATATGATATTCATGCAATACCTCAACCACAATCAATGTTTTTTCTTCCCATAACAGAAACAGAATTAATGAATTACATAGCTGCACTAAAAGATGACTCAGCCAATGGCTATGACAATATCTCAAGTAAAACACTTAAAACAAGTAGTTCACATATTCTACACCCTCTGCAATATATTTTTAATCTTTCACTAATGAAAGGACAATTTCCAGACCCATTCAAAATTGCTATCATAGTCCCAATCCATAAATCAGGCGATAAGAGAGAATTAAACAATTATCGCCCAATTTCTCTCACAACCCACATTTCAAAATTACTAGAGATATGCCTTAAAACCAGATTACTTAATTACCTGAATAAGTATAACATATTGTCTCCAAATCAGTTTGGTTTTAGACCAAAAATTAGTGCTCAAGATTCAATATTCTCCTTAACTGATTATTTGTATAAAACCATTGATAACTCCAAAAGGACTATTTCTATATTTTTGGATTTAACAAAGGCATTTGATACCGTAGATCACAATATACTCCTTAGAAAACTTGAAAAAGTAGGCATTCGTGGAATTCCTCAAAATCTAATTAAAAGCTTTCTTTCTAACATAATACAAAAGGTAAGAATCAAGGATACTCTAAGTAAAAGTGCTCAAGTAAAAATCGGAGTACCGCAAGGAACAGTATTAGGACCAATTCTTTTTCTGTTATATATCAATGATCTGTGTGAGCTAAACTGTAATGCAAAAGTTAACTCATATGCTGATGACACGGTAGACACAGTCACGGGTGAAACTTGGGAGGACACCTTCAACAGAGCTCAAGAAACCCTAGTCATAGTTCAGAAATGGCTAAACAACCACCTACTTACTTTAAATGAAAATAAAACAAAATTCCTCTGCTTCCCGCATAATAGAACAATGCAACCCTCAGACAATCTAACACTAAAACTCCACATACCAACTTGCAAAAAGACTGAAAGCTGCAACTGTTATACTTTACAGAAATCAATACACGTTTCATACCTAGGGATAATTATAGATAGTTATCTGAAATGGAATTTTCATGCATCAAATTTGATCATTAAACTTCAGAAACTTATTTATATTTTTTACAGAATTAGAAATGTCATTTCAACAAAAGCCTTGAAGTCTGTATACTTTGCCTTAGTTCAATCACAACTGCAATATGGAATTAACAGTTGGGGTGGAATACTTGATTCACACTTGGCTCAGGTAAATACATGCCAGAACTACATACTGAAAGTCATGTACAAAAAGCCACTGATGTTTCCAACATACGAACTGTTCCAGCAAAGCATGGTACTTAACTTACGGCAGCTATTTGTGCAGTCAGTGACCCTATACATGCATAAAAATTTAAAGCTCTTCTGCAAAGAACACAAGCCAAAAATTTGCACTAGGCTGCAAGACAGAACTGGAGTAAGTATACCACGTCGGAACACTTTACTTGGACAAAGAAATCTAAGTTGTCTAGGACCACGGATATACAATGCATTACCTGTGGACGTGATCAGTGGCAATCAGAATACATTGAAGAAAAGGCTATTCACATGGCTCATTAACAATTATTACAAAGTAGATCAACTTATAAATTTCCATTATTATATTTAAATCAACTAGCACACTATTCCTCTCTACTAAGAAACCAACCTTCTCCTTAACCCATGCCCCTCCTTTCCAGCTTCTTGTTTAGGCCTATTACACCAAATACAGAAAAACAGTTCATAAAATTACTCTAATAAAATATCACCAAAATGTTAATGGAGTAAATGATATTCACTAGATGCCATGATGTACATAATCTAGCTATTGTATTTTTGAAGCCCACACACAAGTTTACCTTATGTGGGATTCACATTGTATCTTATACTACCTTTGTATGTATATGTAAGATACTGATTGTGAATAAAAATGTATGTATGTATGTATGTATGTATGTATATTCTCTGTTATGGCTATTTGGTTGCATTAAATATATTAAAATATATACCAACTAGTAGATTCCTGCGGGGTTTTGATACTTTGGAGGACACTTAATGAATCGGTACATATGATGGCATTGAGATATATGGCAGTGTATATGGAAGCGTTGGTTGATAACGTAAATAGTTGCTGGATGTTAAGCTGGGGGATGTAATAGGCTGCTCCAGTTCCCTCTCTGAAGTCTTAGATCCGTCTGTAAAGCAGTTTGTGTATTGTTTATGCGGACTGAGAAAAACTTGTAAAGTTTTATTAACTAGAGTGGGATTATTCTTCAGATTACCCGGAAGGTGTTCGAAAGTAGTAGTAATGATGGAAGGATGGTATGTAGATAAGTTGCATTCGTGAGAGTATGCCGGTAATGATCTTGTCTGCAAAACATTATTCCTTAATGGAAAAAGTACTTCATATGCCAGTAGAAGTGCCAGTATGTTGCTGGCTTTCAATTTTGACAGATTTGGTACTCATTTAATAGTTGCAGTTTAGGTAATATGCGATGACGATTCAGAGCTACTTTTTAAAGTAAATATTTAGACGCTATATATTCTCGTCTCATAGCCAATGGTAGTTCTACTGCTTCAACTAGTAAGCCATTGGTGGGTGTTGTGCGTAATGCCCCTAATATGATTCGTAAAGAGGTGAATTGTAACGTGTCTCATTTTTTAGGGTGGTCGGTGACGATGTATCGAAGAAATGGCAGCCATAATCTATCCTTTCCCGGAGTGAATTTTTATATAAAAGTAGTAACTTGGCCGGATCCCATCCCCAGTTTCTACGAGTTAAAGACTTAAGGATTGGGATTGTATTTTCAATTTTGGACTAAAGTCGGACAAAATGTGTCTTCCAATTTAACTTATTGTCTATGAAAATCCCCAAATATTTGGTATAGGATCGAATAGCAATATGGTGGTTGGCATATGGTAGTGCAGATTTGTCATATGTTCGTTTTTGGGTAAATATAACCGCGGCACTTTTGGTGTGTGTGATTTCTAAACTGTGGTGTTCCATCCACTTATGTATATGGGAGAGGGCTTGGGAGATGGCGTGACGACATTGGTCGACGTTATCTTGTGTGGTATAGATCAGTATGTCGTCTGCAAATTGCAATATACGTGCATGAGGCGTTACTACTCGTTCCAAATCACTTGTATATAAAGTAAAAAGTATACCACTTAATATACCCCCCCTGCGGAATCCCGACATTGGCCTTTCGTGCACAAGCGTTAAGTCTATGATTGTTCAAATTTAATGTTCGGTTTAGTAAAAGGCTTTTAAATATATGAATAAGGGGTAGTGGGAAGGTTAACTTGTGTAATTTTTGAAACAAAATGTGAAGATCAACATCATCGTAAGCTCCTTTGACATCGAGAAAAACCGCTATAGTATCTTGTTTCCTGCAGCGTGCTAATAAGAGGTCCCTTAGAAAAATATTTAAGGCGTCTGTGGTATTTCGCCCTTTTATGAAAGCAAATTGACATTTCGGTAAATCATTATGATACTCTAATTACCATATTATTCTGCGGAGTACGATGCGATTAAAACTTCAGTCTATGTCACGCAACATTAGTACCATGGTTACCGCTTGCATCGGCAATATCTACGCGCGGTATGACTGTCCTATGTTTATTTTTCTCGCAGACGACTTGCGGATGCTGCCAACCACTATACTTAGGAACTAAATGGTACTGAGCCCTGGACCACAATTACATTTGTTTTCACATAGGTTAGGTTAGGACTATGTTTAATTTTTTCGCAGGTTAGGTTAGGTTAGGTTATTTATTTTTCTCGCAGACGACTCGCGGTTAGGTTAGGTCAGCCCTGGACTATGTTTATTTTTCTCGCAGACGACTCGGCACGACTTAGCCCTGGACCACAATGACGTTTCTCTTCACATTAATACACAACGGCATTCTATGTCGCTTACTGGTCACGAAATGACAGGATTGATAGAAGCAAAGCCTACTACTTCTTTCTTCGTACATAGCGCATCCAGTGCATCTGGCCATTGTTGATACAGAAAACATATCTAATTATATTGACATGGCATCGTACGATGGATGTGTTATTAATGTAACAAGTTTTTCAGCGAATTACAAGAACAACTTCAATGATTTACTTCAATTCTATGTACGTCACAATTTGATTTCAAATAGCAGAGTATGTGAATGGTGTGGCAGTCACGTCAAATTATTAGTGAATGAGAAGTTCAATCGTGTTGTTTTTCCGTGTCGTCGCCTGACCTCCACTACATTAAGGTTGGTTCCATTTACATACATTCTTTTTCTCTATTATACATTGTTTATCATTCACGTTACATTTCCTTGTGATTTTTTCTTCCGGTGTCGGGAACGCTACGTACTACTAATAATTAGGCCTCTATTTCTTTTTTATATTCAATCACAAGTCGCGCGGATTTAAGCCTCTATTTCGTATTCATATTTAAGCATAACTAGCGCTATCTGTGGTTTCAAGTGTTTAGAATCGTAATTACGGCATCGAAACGTCTGAACTATTTCATCACGTTGTTATATAATCGTGGCTGGCGTTGGCACGAATGGACTCTGCATCGCCTGAAGATTTGCCCTATGAAGTGTCACTACCATTGTTCAACATAGCCAGATATTCTTACTCTTATTTGTTTCATATGTGTATTCTTTGGCATTGCCTCACTCTTATCTCTTTTCATCGCGTAAGTTGGTCGTTGCCTATGTTATAATACAAGGCCTGGAAATAGAGCCCGTAAAACGCTATCGAAGAGGTCACACTGTAATTGAATGCCGGGCCGCTAGGATCGCTTTTTTGCCCCCTGTTTACCAGGTTCACGCCTTTGAATGTGTTTACTGAGTTGGTTATGAATGTGTGTATTCTTGTGATAAGCACCAGCAGTTTCAATCATGGTTTATTGCTGTGTTCCGTATTGTCATTCACGACAAATTAAAGGTAGTGGAATTTAATTTCACAAGTTTCCAGTGAATAGTGCTTTAAAAGAACGGTGGCTTGTTGCTATATCTCGCGAAGGGGACAAACCGGGATCTCTCTGGGCTCCTACAGAAAAATCGAGGGTGTGCAGTAAACACTTCGGAGAAGAAGACTTTAGCATAAGTACATCTAAAAAGATACTCCTGCCTAATAAAGTCCCTTCGAATATTACAGTTTCCCAAACATAAACAAGTCACTTCAAAATGTAGGAAATCTCGCAAGAAAAGACGGCTTGAAAAACCGGAAAGTGAAAATAAGTATATAAGAAATAAGAGAAAATGTGTGGAACAATCGGATTATCCTGTGCCTGATAATACTGGAGAATCTGACCTGATAAATGTAGGCACCACAACAGTAGGTACACAGTTTTCTTCCGTCCTAAAACCAACAGTACCAAAATACATCACCAGGAAATTGAGGAAGGATATCAGAAGAAATAGAAAGCACGTGACTATTATTAAGAAGTTGCACGTAAAAATCCGTGACTTGGAAGCAGAACTTAGTAAGGTAAAGAACGATCCGGAAATCTTGCAAGTCGAGTTTCTAAAAATCAGAAGGAAGCTGAGGGAGGTAAAATAAAAGCAACCTTTTTGTTAGATCAACTTCAGAGTTTTGGAAAAAAGGAATGTATATACCAGGACTATACACTTCAAATTTGTGTGATGGGGTCCGGTGACCTTCGATGTTAGGCCCTTTTAAACAACAAGCATCATTATCTTCATCATCATCATCATCATCAAAATTTGTGTGCTATTATCTTCAAGGTCGTCAACGGGTTATCGGCTTCTTAGAACACTCGATATTTTGCATTTTCCTCATCCAAGAACGTTGAAATCGTATGTTGGATACGTACTCAAAAGGGGAAACGGGTATAACTTCGCTGACTAAAGCCCGATTACTGGCAGAAAAACTGTCGTTAGTGAACTACAACGAAAAGGTTGGTTCCCTTATAATAGATGAAATGTCCATAAAGCCGGGACTAATGTATAACAGGATATGTTTATTGGACTGAATGTCATTGAAATTAACGCTCTTGGAGTCGAAGATAGGTTGGCAAATGCACTACTCTGCATTTTGTTCAAGGGACTCTCTGCATATTACAGAATACCGGTGTCTTTCTATTTCACTTCATCCGTTACGGGCTCACAACTTGCAAAATTAAACCTTGGATGCGTTAAATGCTGTTGAAGAGTGTGGTTTCAGAGTGATCAGAACTGTGACCGACAATTCCCAGGAGTATTACGCATAAGATACGACATCCAGCTGATGAAACTAGGCCAATGTTCCTAAGTTTTGATCTCAGTCACGTCATAAGAAACGTACGATCCCAACATTTGTCTCGAGACTTTTTTGTAAACAATGCTACCGTGAAGCCGGTAGGAAAACTAACCAGAAAAGTAGTTTATCCGACAAATTTGGAGAAAATGAATGTAGCAAGAGCCGAAATTGTATTTTCACCTGAAATAATCACTGGTTTGGAGAGTATGGAGGTGGTTTTCCCGAGAGCATTTAAGACAGGGACATTTTAACAGCAACAATTTGTTTTATGGAGCATTTTATGAAGTGGCTGGTTGCGCATAATGTCTGCAACACCTCGTATGGGACATATTCCAGGAATGGGAACAAACTGGCATTTTTCAGCATTGAATATGTACGCCTCAGTTGGTTAATAAATGATTTCCTGTCATATGTCAAGAACATTCAAATGAATCCAGAGAAAGAGAAAAGATTCACGATGGAAACGTATCAGGCGTTGGTCTTGACTACCCAATCCACTGTGGCCTGCGTAAAATACCTCATAAGTATACATTTTAATTATGTCTTGACGAGAAACCTACCAAGCGATGATATCGAGCTTTTCTTTAGCCACCTACGACGCAAAGCGGGATACAATGATACAATGGGCGCAAGGTTATGCTTTAACGCAATCGAAACAATGCTCCATACAGGAATTATTCCGGCATCAAAACATGGCAATGCTCAACTGAGGGATGAAGGTAAGATCCGCAATATACGAACCAGTTTACTACAACCAAGAATGTGCCAGATGGATGAAAAATATAGAAGGAATGAAAGTCGTGAGGATGTGCAAATTCCGCAGCTTCCTGAACACATAATGTCTATCATTACAAAACCCTTGCAAGGTAAATTACATCAGATCTGTGTGAACAATACTTTATTGTTAAGTGTTCGCTAGTTTATAGATATGATTAATTTGTTTCAGATTCAACAGCTACAATACCTGATATTTCTCTAGCTATGGTAGCAAGATACTTAGTGCGTGTGGCAGAACAAACAGACTGTGAAGGCTGTTTAGAACATATCTCTTCTCCAGCTAGTGTCCAACATTGTGTCTTATTCGCGTTCAAGATCGAGGAGCCCTCAGATACCCGAAATCACCGTCTGTGGTTCTTCCGCAGTGCATGACGGAATTTGTCACCTCTGCTGTGCAGTATTTACCTCAACGATAGTTACTAAAATGTGTACGTTTTCTTCTGAAAGCCGGGTTCATCAGCGAAATTAAGTGTAGAGAGTGTAAAGACGACAAACTACCTCGTTTTCTACTTCAAAAATTTCTGCGACCTCTATTAGACAACATTGCTTCGAGCCACTCAGGTGGAAGTGAGAAAGTTTTGAAAAATTGATAAGAAGCCTCTGAGTAGGAAAGTTTTAAAACTGAGACCTATCCAAGTCAGTGAAGCACAGCTCTATAAAGAATTTACTGTAAATATTTAAAACAACTTTCAGCTCTCTTTATTTACGCTATAATTTACTTATAGACATATATACACGGCCATCCAAACACAAGGGGCAAGAACACGATCCTAGTGGCTGAATGGTGAACGAAGATGGCACCCGTTTTCATTAGTGCATTTCAAGGCCATGTATTATAGCGTAGGCAACGAACAAACCTCATAACTTCTGAAGTTTTACTTACGATGCGTTGAAAGGTTTTACGTATACAGGACCCTAAGATTATACCTCTGTAATTTTGAGGTTGTAAGGGATCGGTACCTGGTTATATGTATTGGAATGATGTCAAAATTATTCCAGTCTGATGGTATTAAGGCATCTGTTAAAATTTTATTATACCGGTTAAGCCTTAATTGGTAGGGAGCTGAGCATCTTGTAGGTTATAAAATCTGGTCCTGGGGATGTAGTTTTTTATGTAGGGCGACTTCTAATTCCTGATATGTAATAGGATTCATCAAAGTTTGATATTTATTAGATGTGTATGAACCACTTAAGAGATATTCAGGCTGAACAAAATCGGGCGTTAGATTGCAGTAGAATTGATATAATTGGGGCGGAGATAAAGCGATAGGTTGGGGTGTGAGCCTAGAGTTACTAAGAGAGCGAATTTTGGCCCAGATGATCCTGCTGGATGTAGTACTGTTAATACCCTCTACAAAGGTTTTCCATGCAGTTCGACGTTTATTGTTAAACAAACATCCAATTTTTTACACAGATTCGTTTATATTGTATATAATTAGCAAAAGTAAAATGTTTTCTTAAATTTTTCAGCAGGTTTCTCCGTCGTCTGATCCAGCGTCGGATTATGGTTGGTTGAGGTTTTGTAAATGATTGGATGATAGATGTCGAGATACGATTTTATACAGTGTAAAAGTGAATCATATTCCGCGGATGCCGTTTTAAAGGTATGACTGAAATAATCCTGAATAAATTGCGAAAAGAGACCGTAATCCATATTATTCAGATTGCGTATAGGTATTCGAGGAAGCGTGTGATGTGAAAAGAGCTTGTGATTAGACCATGTAACAAGAATGGAGAAATGATCACTACCATGAAGATCCTTAATAGTTTGCCAAGATAATTTATGCGCTATATCCGTGATACATATAGTAAGGTCCACTGCGCTCGGAGCATTTCTAGGGGCTGTTAGTCGGGTGGGTGATCCATCATTAATTATGGTGAGATTTACTTCAAGAGAAGAGGTTAAGATATGAGTTCCTTTGACGCTATTGCTCTTGCTTCCCCAGGTTATGTGATGGGCATTGGAAGTCTTCAAATATAATATATTGCTTCGCACCGGTAAATTGGTTAAAAAATTGGACCAATTATGGTAGGAACCATGTATGTCGGGAGGACAGTAAAAGTTAGAAAAAATAAAATCGTTTATTTGTATGCGCTGAAAGTAAGTGCCTGCTATAGCTTGTTCCGATTGGAGAAGATGATAGGGTATGCAATTCTTAATTAAAATTGCAATTCCACCATATCCTGGACCATCTAATCGTTCGAGAGTATATCCCTTGATGCGAAAGTTAATACAATTTGAAAACCATGTTTCTTGTGTAAGATGTTCCTGACTCGGTTACTTACTTGAAAACATACTAATCTGAATTTATATTGAAAAATCTGAATATCTGCATTTAAAATGGAAATTATGAAAATTAATATTCATTAAATAAAGTACACAATCGTCGAACCTTGTACTCGCACTTACTTCTTACCTGCTTACTTTTTTTGCTATGGGCTTTACGTCGCACCGACACAGATAGGTCTTAGGTACACTGTAACCTGCTGCATTAATCAACTCTTGTGTTGTTTCCATGCTGTCAGGAATGGTATCCGATTCTATTTCGGGATGTCCACCACTAGCGGGAAAACCAGCTTTCAGAAAGCAGTTACGAATTGTTGAGGCCGTGACGATTTTCCATGCATTGGTTATCCATGAAATTGCTTGGAGAACATTCAGCCCCTTTGTCAGTGTTTGAAGAGTTACTTCATTCCCATTAAGTTCTGGATCACTCCTTGGTCAAGTGGCTGAGAAACTGATGTTACATTTGGTGGGAGAAAGACGATCTTCACATTTTGCAACTTAATTGTATCCGGATGCGATGCTGCATTATCGAGGAATAATAACACTTTTCGCTCCTGGCGTATCATTTTTCTGTCCAATTGTCCTAGCCAGTCTGTCATTATTTCTATGGTCATCCATGCTTTCCTATTCGCTTTCCATTAAATGCCAAACTTCGTAACATCCATATTTTTAAAACACCTTGGTTTTGCAGCTTTTCCTATCACAAGGAGCTCCTCCCGTTCTCCACTCATACTTGCACAAAACAAGACCGTAAGACGTTCCTTCGCAACTTTTCCACCAGTACAACGATTTCCTTTGAAACACAAAGTTTTGTCGGGTAAAGCACGGAAAAATAATCCAGTTTCATCGGCATTCAAAATATTTTCCGGAGCATACCCGTCTATGATTGAAGGTATTTTTTCTTGCCAGTTGTCAACAATCTCCATATTAACACTGGATGATTCTCCGCAAATCACTCTGAAGTTGATACCGTGTCGCTTTCTGAATTTTTCTAGCCAGCCATTCGAGGCTTTGAAATCTCCGATACCTAATTCTGTCGCGAATTCTAACGCTTTTGCTTGTATCATTGGTCCTGAGACAGGGACATTCTGACTTCTTATTTTAGCGAACCACTCTAGCGTTGCCTTGTCAATGAGAGCTCCACTACCACTTTGAAACAGTTTAATGCGCTGTTCGTTACCATTTAAATGCCATTCTTTCACTAGTTCCTCTTGCTTTTTCACAATTTCAGTTGCCCGTGTCTTTCCAATCTTGAACACTTCGGACAGTTTACGCACACCACACTTCTCACGTTTATGATAGTCTATTATGCCTACCTTTTCTTTTAAAAATAAAAACTTCCTCGGAGCCATATTTACACACACTTACTAATGTAAAATTGAACACATCAAAAGCCCACGAGTCAATGAAAAGTAACCTGACAGTGAAGGTACGAATTCCAGGGCTGTCGAGCATGTCAGATCAAACAACTTCCGGAATTGATAGCGTAGCTTAGTGTTGCCTTCCAAGAATGTGTACAGCCAGGATCAAAAGTTACGGTGTCTGTGATTCTTGGAAGTACCGGCTGTGCAAAAAGTAAGCGAATACATACTGTACAGGACACAAATACAGATTTTTTTTGAAAACGAAAGTGTCCATTAGGAGAGGTTTAATTGGAGTTTCTCGTGGCTATGGTGTGTCCGTGTCCGTAATAAAGGGTGTCCGTATAAGAGAGGTAAATTACTCATACACAACATGGCATTTAATTACGGACCTAGAAAATCGTCCGCTAATGAGGGGTATCCGCAGGTGAGAGGTGTCCGTTAAGACAGGTTTTACTGTATTTATAAAAAGATGAATAACACAAACAAACAAAAAGGCTAAAGATATATAATAAGGGGAACAACAGATAACTTCACACTTCAGGATAACTATGTTGTTCCTTAGAAGTTGTTACATATCAATGTTTCCCTCGCCTGTTACCTTTAACAATATTGAAGGTTTTAAATCATTCAATGTTATAATGGTATATTTATGTACATATTAGAGTGAATACCTTGTAGTGAGAAGAAGGTGAAAGGTCACCTGTACGTTACAAGGGTCAAGACACACCTTGTTTGTGTGTCTTGACTGCCTTGTTAGTGATTTTCTCACCTTTAAAGTTGCTGGTATTCCTCAACACTATTTCTGCCATCAGGGTTGATATTAATTTAATCTTGATTGGTCTCTTACCCTTCACTTTCCCCACTCTATATGCATCGTCTGTGTCCACCTCACTAAAGTTTATCTTCATTTTACTTTGTATCACTTCTACCACTTTAAATACTATTTCCACCTTGCTTTCGTTGTCTCCTTCCAGCACACCATAAATAAAAATGTCTTTCCTCCTGAGCTCTTGGTTTGTCCTGTTTTCAGACCACTTTACTTGCCTCAGTTCCTCCTCTAAATCCCTGACTTTGGTCTTCAGTCGTTCTACTTCTTCCGTGTTATGAGCCACTCTCTCTTTTATCACATTCATCTCCTCTTTAACACACACTGTTTTAACTCTTGTATTTCTTTATTTATTTCCTTGGCTTGTTCTCTAATTAGGTCTCTTGTTTGCTCGTCCTGACATGCTTCTTTGATCAGTTCCTTAATCATTTCGAATTCTTCCCATCCGATTGCACCAACTGGTCCAGGCCCCGGGTTTAGCTCGACTTCACCTATTTCCAATAAGGTTGCTATTACTGCGGCTACCAACAAGGTTACCAATACACCCATTTGCTGCCCATTTTTCATCACTCCTCTCACTTTTTCATATTTCACTCCTCCATTCCACCTTCCTATAGCTGCCCTGTACTGCACTAGTGAATCGCCCATGTTCAGCACTCTACTCAGCACATCTGCTCACTCCACTGTCTCACTCACGACTGTGTTAGGAAAGTGATAAGCAGCAGCATTCAGGTTGATTTGTAGTGAACAATATCATTTAAACTTTTTGTTGGCAAAGTATAGATAAACCTCCATGTATCAATCAGCCAAGAAATCTCGAGGATAATTTACTTCTTCCTTTCAGTCATGCTTCTGCTTCGGGACTTAGAAATCCACCAATCAAATGTTGTATCAGAAAGTAAACATATTCCAGAAAGAGGAAATAATGTCCTCTTCTCCCAGCCAAAAGAGTGGAAAGAAGTGATAAACAAGTTATAAAACATGAACAGACTGTATGAGATGGAAAAGATGCTGTAATAATGTGACTAGACATAAGGAAAAATACTATGCAAAAAACATTAAAGTTGTCCCAGACACAGGGAAAATGCAAGAATCATATCCAAGACATTATGGACATATAACTCATAGAACTGAACCTTCAAAAGTTGAAGGTGGTTGATCACTGGACAGCCTTAAGGAATACTGCAAACATACTGCAAGACGACAAGTGCTTCAGGAAATTGAACTGTAAGAGACGCTATGAAACATGAGAAGTGAAGAAATTGTGCAGGTATGTGCAAACAGATGGAAAAAATGTTACGATGAATTTTTAATAGCATGGCCATCAGGGATGAGTGACATTAAAAGACAAGGTCTGAGAACACAACAGTGAAGATCTCAAAAAGTTTACAACTGTAAGCCAGTAGCTGTGTACTGCCGATGTGCTTCTGTCACATTTTCCCTCTATGATAAATAAAATGCTAGTGCTCCAGCATCACTTAACCTTTAAAGCTTCAAGCTGAAAGTTTATTTCAAGCACAAAGCAGTCACAATGCGAAGGGATCAATTTCACTGACATGGCTAACAATGCCTGGCCGTGGTTGAGGAGGTTCAACTTATATAGGGTTGTTGTTTTTTTTTTTTTTAGCTGGCTCCGCAGCACCACTCTGAGCAATATATCTCTCAGCAAATGAGTCACCTAGCTATCGCCTTCCATGCGTGTTCCGCTACGCACGGAGCAAGCCATAAATAAGACCCTGTAGAAGCAAAACCCTAAATATTCTTATGTTCGAAATTCTGATGGAAGAGAGATAACTGTATCTTATCAACACCTTGCTCCGAAGGGACAGATGGCTATTTTAGAGGAGTGGGATGGAATTCAAGTGGAAGACATTGAAAGTAATGGCAACCTACATACGATTCCTCCTAAGCCGTCTCAAAGTTAAGACATAATGGAAAGTGATGACTCCAATCTGAACGAGGACTGCAAAAGGAGGGAGACAAAACTGGATGGGAATAACGTACCCCGCAATATTGGCAGAGTGGTGAAACCCACTTACAGAGCTATGTATTAAATTGGTCCGGGGAAGAATGAAGTGAGTGTAATAGTGTAATTGATTCTGTGCGAAGATAAAAGAAACATATAGCATGAATTGATTCTTCCACAACACCAGAGTTTATATACTGAATAAACTGTAATGAAGTTAGGACCAAATGTTAAACTGTAATGAAGTGTTTTTTTTTATTATTCGCTTTATGTCGCACCGACATGGATAGGTCTTATGGCGACGATGAGGGAGGAAGGGGCTAGGAGTGGAAAGGAAGCGGCCGTGGCCTTAATTAAGGTACAGCCCCAGCATTTGCCTGATGTGAAAACGGGAAACCACGGAAAACCATCTTCAGGGCTGCCAACAGTGGGGCTCGAAGCCACGATCTCCCGAATACTGGCCACACTTAAGCGACTGCAGCTATCAGCTCGGTGTAATGAAGTTAAGACCAAATGTTGGGTTAGGTTGTACAATGCATTGCTTGGTAAATCCATCAGGGCTGTAAAGCCATGGGTTTGTTTGTGTGAATTATTGGAATATTCAGGTAGTTTCCTAGTAATAACATTAAAAATTTTGTTAGTGCATGATGGCAGAGATTTTCACAATGTTTTGCTGTATAATTTTGGCACGAAAGGTGCTAGTTTGAGGCAAATTCCTTCCTAAGCAGCCATTGTTTCTATCACACAAATTCTCTATGTAAATTACAAAACTGACAAGTTACAAATTAAAAACAACAGTATTCGGGTAATCTGTTCTCATAGTTTATTACGGCAAGAGTTGGTCAAAGCATTATATCAATATTTTTATAAGTGATTGTTTCTGTCATGTCTTTTATGCAACTGCTTCCTGTTTACGCTCCTCTTTGTTCAACGTTGCCAACAAGTTATTCAGCACAGATGTCAATGGTCTGTTCAAAGCATAACGTCCCCATCCAACGGACTAATCACCATCGACAATGGCATCATACAAGCGCTCTGGCGGTATAGAATTGATTCCAGGCTTTTGGCACACAAAACTAGCGATTGTACTCGGCCATCTCTCCTACACTGCTGGCTAACGTTCTGATGGTGAAAATTTTTTATACCAAAAGAACTTGAACCTGCTAACCAGTAACAAACCAAAAAGAGTTTTTGCCTTAATCATGGCCACCAGACAAGCTTCCTCGCTATAATACAGAGCATACAATGTTTAAAATTATAAATGCATAGGAAACTGGTGGAGAGCAGTAACTTACTGGGTCAGTGTGAGCAAAGAAAGCATTCACAAAAGAAACACACAAAAAGTCTCACATTTTCAGAAACAAATCTACTAAAGAGAAATGTAACCTAAATTTTTGGATAGTTTTCTTTTTTCTTTTGTGTGTGCTTCATTAATGCATACTTACATGGTAAGATGGAGCTGTCATCAGTTTCCTATGCATACAGTGAAATCACATTAGTGCATTCCTCATTACTGCATTTTCCCTTTTATGGCATCTACAGTATTTTTTGATGTCCCTGTCATAGTTCTCCTTAACATATTTACCATCATCTGCTTACTACGTTGGCAGTAGCACACAAATTTTGACCAATCCTGATGATTGTCAGTCCGGCCGAGTCATGGTAGGTGTAGTGTATGAAACGATTCAACATTGTGTTACTAGCCCAGTAGCCTGAGGCACTGAATTAAACCTGCTTCGGATTTTTGCTAAACTGTTTCGTTTAGCTATTCCAATGTTTTAAGTCTGTCGTGTATTGAGAGTTTGATGTTTATCTTTCTTGTGGAGAAGAAGAAAGTGTGGCATGAGGAGAAACTAAAATTTATTCAAGAGGTATATTGTAAGGCTAACATGAAACGTGTAGATAGGCTATTGTACGGATGGTGAACATCACTCCTTCAACATTAAATACAATAATGAGTAGAAGGAAAATAATTGAAGCAGCATGTGAAGGAGTAAGTGGCAAGCAAAAATGTATGCATTAGGGCCAGTTTCAGAGCTAGAAAACGTGCTTTTGAAGTGCTTCAAACGAACCTGTGCTTCCAATGTGCCCATCAGAGGAACTATGGTAGTCCAAACATCTCATTTAATGTGAAAAAAAGGGATTTGATGACTTCAAAACACAAAGTTTTAAAGATTGAGATGTGTGTGAGGCATGCTGCCCGTGTGTGAAAGCAGATAGAGTCGAATTATGGAAAATCATTCCTACACACTGAATTAGGGCATCATAAAGTGCATGAGAAAATGTGCAAAAAGAGGCAGAAGAGGTTGGTTCTCTTCAAACAATGAAAAAGACAACCATATTAGATGCTGTGCAGTTTATTACAGATGCTTGGGATGCAGTGCAGCAAAAACAATCGTGGACTGTTTCAACACGGTTGGATTTTGTCATATGATTCAAGATGATATTGCACTGGAAGTCAACGTTTTGGAAACAGATGAAAGATGCTTGCAGCAGCGTTCTCTCTATAATACAAGTCTGGGGTCTTTGAATATGTATGCATGTCGTTGCAGAGATGGGAGGACACACTTATGAACAGTTTTTTTAAAATACTGCAATATAAAATAATATCTCTATTTGCCTCTTTTATAATCTGTCAAAGTTTGAGTATTGCATTTTGATATACTCTGTGGCAAATACTAGTGATGCGAACTTAACATGGGTATTTTCTCATGACTGAACTTGAATTTTACTAGTTTTTGTACGTTTTGTCTTCTGCCGTGGACCTAAATGTACTATTTAAGTACAAATGATGATTTGACATACATTACTTACTCTTATCTCAAATATCAGCTACGAAAGTATCAAGCTCGGACGTTGTTGTTTTATTAGTACTCGGCCTGTTACTATTTAAGATGCGTTTACTATTACACTGCTATGCATGACTCATATGTTTAATGATGAATAACCGTTCCTAAACATAATTATTCCTTCACGTATAATTAAAAAATTTAAGCAGTTTATTTATATCACATCACTTTTTTTATTTATTTATTTGATCTTTTTCAGGAATATCGCAGTCAGATGACATTTGTATGGATTCCTACGTCTAACAATGAATAAAGTTTTCTAAACAGATTTTTTCCCCATACATTTCAAAAAATCAATTAAATACTATCACGCCACATTTTCCACTAATAAATATTTTACAGAGGAAGTGGTTGTGCGGTTCGGTCATGTAGTTATCAGCTTGCATTCGGAAGATAGTGGATTCGAACCCCACTGTCGGCAGCCCTGAAGATGGTTTTCCATGGTTTCCCATTTCCACACCAGGCAAATGCTGGGGCTGAATCCTAATTAAAGCCACAGTCACTTCCTTCCCACTCCTAGCCCTTTCCTATCCCATCTTTGCCATAAGACCTATGTGGGTCGGTGCTACGTAAAGCAAATTGTAAAAATAAGAGATAAAAACTATGATTGTTTATAATAGAAGGCATTCTCTTATGATAATCTGAATTTCGTTACATGTACGTACAGAAAATGCAGCACGGGTGAATTTTAAGGAAGCAGAGGTAGTTATCAGTGGAATACTGTGTAGGAGGGATATTGACTGGAAGGTGATTGGGGATTTAAATGAGACACAATGGAGTGGGAAACTGGGAGTGAGATTTCTAGTTCCTAATGGGTGGGTAGGAGATCGGGATCTGCGCTCAGATGGCCTTCACTTAAACCGAAGTGGTACATATAAGTTACGAAATTTGTTTAGAAGGGTTATAGGGAGGTACATTTAGGGAAACGGGGTGGCCTAGGGAGCGGTGATAAGGGAACAGGGAACTGGAACTCAAGTAGGGATGACATAAATATGTTAGTGTTGAACTGTAGAAGTATTGTAAAGAAAGGAACAGAATTAAGCAATTTAATCTATATATATAAAATAAGAATTTTGTCTGTACATTGCTCAGAATTTGAAAAGAATGGTATTTCTGTATCGGTCATATCCATAGTAACAAGACAATGCACTTTTTACTTTTCCGTAATTTCTGTCTCTGTCCGTATGTATGTATGTATGTATGTATGTATGTATGTATGTACACGCATCACGAGAAAACGGCTGAAGAGAATTGAATGAAAATTGGTATGTGACGTTGGGGGATTAGCCACTACAATCCAGGCTATAAATCATTTTACTCACGTTGAGTGCAATGGAAGTTTAGGGGAAGGCCTACAATTTAATTCTCAAATATATATATTATTAGTGGTGTTATGGATAAATACTACATAACTGAAGTTATACAGAATTAAATTTCCGATCATTTACGTCATACATTGTTACCGTACTGGCTTTGATAACACAGATATTCAGGAATTTGTATTTTTGTTGCCAAGTCCATATCAACGCCGAGCCATGAGAAAATGGGTTAACAGAATTTAATGAAAGTCGGTATACAGAGTCGGGGAATAAGGAACAATAGCCTAAGTTATAAACGATTTTATTCGCCCTGCATGAAATTGTAAGTGAGGGGAAGGCACCTAAAAATAAAATTTTAAATACCTATCTTATGGGTCCTATTGAAAAGTACAACTTAACAAAAGTTATAGAGAATACAATTTCCGACCATTTATGTTTTATTCAATTTTATGGTACCGACTATGATAAGAGTGGTATTTCAGAGTCAGAAGAAAACTAAATGTGAAGGTCTACAATATTGAAAGCGCATGACATTGATCAACAATAACATTACACTGACCATTGTTTGTGGTGATGTTTTTTGTCTCTTATGCTGCTGCTCAACTCCGATAGATGGGATTACTGCTGCGTACTGTACCGGTTACAACCTGTACATGCATATTTTTTTTTAGAGTTGACCGTATTTTATCACCACGCGTATTACTCCGTGCAAGCCTGGTTTGTTTACATTCAGCAGGGCGAGCAAGCAAGCTGAGAACAGCTGTATGCGTGACGTAGCCGCAGGGGCTAGTTAGATCACCCACCTGTCATGCCACGTGCAGCTAGCCTGAACTCGTATGTTCCAGATTCAAGCGTCACACTTTCCGGAACATTCGATGGAGAAAAAAATTTAAACTCCCACAATAATTGGGGTAGCGACTTGATCAACATGTCATCTTGAAGGTAATTACATAAACGTCACAATGCTTGAATTTCAAGAAAATCCGTCAAGGGATTCAGGAGATAACCAGCTTCACGGCATATGTGACGTAGATGTCCCAAACCAAATATAAGGAGGGCTCAATATAGCCTGATATCTCAGTCTATCAGTGACAGTCGAGCAGTTAACGTGGCCCTACTCGCTGCCATTATCGTCGGAAGCTATCTTCGTGTGGTTATAATCTCACTGAGGAACTCTGAATTTTTCTAAGTCTTTATAAATAAGACTTGCAATATTTACGGGTGTTGAGAAACTCTGAATTTTTCTACGTCTTTATAAATGGGACTTGCGATATTTACGAGTGTTGAGGAACTAATTTTTCTAAGTCTTTATAAATGGACTTTACCTTTTCGCCAGTGATTATTCAAAGACTTGTAGTATTTACCAGTGTTGGACTTTAACTTTTCGCCAGTGATTATTCAAAGACTTGTAATATTCACGAGTGATGAACTCTAAATTTATTCGAAGTTTCCATGAACATAGACTTGCGATCTTTGCCAGTGATTACTTAAAGACTTGTAATTTTTTTTCATTGATGAACTATAACATTATTGAAAGTCTGCATGACCACGGACTTTTCATTTCCATGAGTGTTAAAGAGTGGATTCTTGAAAGTCTTTATGAACTTTGTCTCGTGATTTTACTAGTGGTGAGAAAACTCATTTCTCAAGGTTTTCATGAACCTTGATTTATTCTGCGAGTGACGACGAGCACATTTACGGAGTTTGCATTGATTCTACCAACCTCATTGTACTTGGGTAATGTGATTACCCTCAACATCGTCAGGAACCAGCGGAGGTCATCACGAGCATCGGGAACTTGAGGCGTATTCCTTTCAACCAACCTGGATGGTCCGTCCGCATCTTGATGGAGTACTTGGGCATCTTCTGGAACGTATTCCAGCCGGTGCGGCCTGGTGAGCTGGAGACCCGGGCCATTTAAAAGACAATGTGGAAGACAACCCCTATCTACCATGAGGTGATGTGCAATTTATCATGCATTACATGAATAAACTCTTATCAAATCAGATTCAAATTTTTCTTGTAGATAGGACCCTGCCTCCTGTACCAAGCTCTATAGGTGGGCTGGCACAAGGTTGCACTTGACAGTTGTAAGTCATGTTGGCACCACTACAAAAATGAAATGAAGAACGTCACCCGTCAGTCAGAATCACCAATCCACTACTTTTTATGTCAGATACAGTTACGCATTTTATTCATGTTAATTCGTATTTAATTCCGTATAGTGTTCATAATCTTTTATTTGCTTACACAAATATGAGCATTTAAGAGATATTATAACGTTTAAGCGAGCTACAAAATAAATACGAACTATTTTCAGTTGATTGTTGTTGGCAATATAGGTAGTATAGTGGTGCCATCTATAAGTAGCTTGACTACTGTATTGAAGTGTTGCCGTTTTGTTTGTCGCCGCTAGCACGTGGTCAGGTGTGATTCGCGCGTTTATGAAAGTTTTGTTTTCATTGTGAGATAATTGTGAAATTTTATTTTAACGAATGCAGTGCGATTTCTCGGAAATGACAACATAGTCATGAAGCGCGAAGTGATAATCCTTTGAGCCGCGGAGTGTCCCTTAATAGTCAGGCATTGGAATTAGTGCGGAAAACTCGTGAGTTTTACGAGAGGGAGACGAAATTCGTACGCTTGTATAGCCGTCTCTCTGTTCCTGTAGATCATGTTGTGGATCGCATATCTCAAACATTAGTGCTTTCAAGGCGTACTGTCATTCAAACACGTGTTCGCCTCCAAGAACAGAAGGAAAAAGTGACTGGGGTACATAGCAGTAGCAAAAACAGGGCTGATAGTAGGGACTTGTTTCACAGCACTCCGGGAAAGAAACGAATTAAGCTATCTCCTGTGACAGGAATTAATTATTTCCAGGCTGATGCAATACGAAGACACGAGTACAATTTTTACAGCTCAAAGTCCCTTCTGTCATTGTTATGGACAATGCATGTTACCACTCTGTAATAATGGACAAGACCCCTTCTTCGAGCACCCGTAAAGAACTGTAAGTGGTATGGCTGCAGTAAAGAAATATCCCAGCGCATATGTGTACGACTTATTTAGTCGACAGCGGGCGAGTTGGCCGTGCGGTTAGGGGCGCGCAGCTGTGAGCTCGCATCCGGGAGATAGTGGGTTCGAATTCCACTGTTGGCAGCCCTGAAGATGGTTTTCGGTGGTTTCCCATTTTCACTCCAGGCAAGTGTTGGGGGTGTACCTTAATTAAGGCAACGGTCGCTTCCTTCCGATTCCTAGGCCTTTCCTGTCCCATCGTCGCTATAAAACCTATCTGTGTCGGTGCGATGTACAGCAAATAGCAAACCAAAAAAAAAAAAGAAATAGTCGACGAGGTAGCGAAGGAACTAGGGCACGAGGTTATTAGGTTGCCGCCGTACCACTGTCACTTAACGTCATTGAGTTGGTACGGTATGGGGTGAAGTAAAACATTACGTACGCACTTATAACAAGTCCTTCACAGTTACTGAAGTGGAAGGACTGTTCCGGGAGAGTATTGCTCGAATGGATGCGGCTTTGTGCAGGAAGAAATTTAGCCATGTCGCAGCATTCATTAATTCGGCAATGGCAATACATGGCATCATCAGTGACTCTCAGGAGTTGATGATCTGCCTAGACGATGATGACAGTGACAACGAAGGTGACGGTAGTGATGGCAGTGAACTGGAGGGCATCGAGCCTCTGCCTTTGTGAATCAGGTATGAAAATAAGGTTTCTGAATTTTCGTAAATTTTATAGAATTTACTTGAAACATTTTGTGTTAGCACCGGTGTATATTATTCTAACATTTATTGGTGTAGGTGTATATGAAGTGAGATCCTTGTCGGCCGATTTCTTCCGTGTTTTCTAACATCGGGATAATAAGAACTTCGTAGTATATTTATCTCGTATAATTTTGTGTGATGAATAATCGGTGAGTTGAAAGTTCAATTTTTGTTGGCAAATTTCATTTGTATTGTGTATCATCGCGATGACATTAAAAACATTTCTCCCATGTTTTTAAAAACCCATGTGTCGTGCAATCAGCTGTTGTTACGGCGGCAACATCGCTTCGTGCGCCATTGCAGTGTGACCAATATTGTGCGCAGCTGTCAAGTGCAACCTTACGCCGGCCCACCTTTAGCTATTATTCATCCAGTTTAGCCCTGAGAACTATTCCATGCTTGCGTTAAAAATAAATCTTAAATTCGGGCTCTTTTACTGGTTCAGTACCAAGTATAACAGCCTGACTGAATAATGGCAGGAAATAGCTGGGGAGTTAGAAAACTTTCTTCTTCCTCTGGTTCATACATTTTCTGATACCGTACTGCTGGTACGTACCTCACTGGTCCATCATATTATTCCACCTGTTCGATCCCTACACTGATGGCTGTTTTGAATGAGCAGTGTGCACTCTTAAGACAGAGGATCACTGAGGAGTAGTAGTAGTAGTAGTAGTAGTAGTAGTAGTATGACCTGGTCTAGAATTGCAATTTAGGCATATTCCAAATTATAGCACCACAATTCACTAAATAACTCAAAATTCAACCCTGAAAAGGGCCGTTCTTTTTTAAAACAGCTTCTTCCTCTTCACTTTTATTCAATTCTACATTCATTTTATTCAAAATTAGCAGTGAAGAGGGGGTTTCTCTTCTGGCTTGTAGGAAAAAATTGCCTCCAAGTCAGATAGATTATTCCGCCGCCAGTGTAGTGAACTGAGATTTTCTGACTCATCGGGTACTCCTAGGAAACAGATTAGTAAAAGGGCATAGCTTTTGCCCTGGGTTTCTCCACTATTCAACACCCTCCCCCCCTTTCTGTAAAAAGACTATAAGTGTTCACGGGTCACGGCTGTCTGCAGCCTCGTTCATTCCAGCTCTCGAACTTTGGACTGTTAGATCGGCAGCGTACTACTGTTCGTTAAAAGTGAGAAAATGTGGTGTTTTTCATTTGATCGAGTATTTCAAGTAAAATCATTGCTTTTACTCGCGCCATAACTACTGACGTCACTGTAGTGACCTATGTTCATTTCAGTTACGAAAACTACTAAGATAATCTTTCTGAGGATATAAAAAGGCAAGTGAAGAGTGAGTGAGTGCCATTACAATGCAATTCCCCAACCCTGTTGTGACTAATGGTAGGCAAGCCGGCCTACTATTACAATGAAAATTCCCTAACGCAGTAGTCATATGAGAAAAGGCGTTTGGTGATTTCTCTGTCGCGCTTCTAGGGTAATGTTAAGAGCTATGCAATTTAATACAGTCTTGCTCACAACATGTCCTCTACCTAACCTACAATTCTGTATACAATGTAGAATTCCGTAGCAAAGCATGGGTACGTCAGCTAGTAGATACATACTTACAAAATATTACAAGATATAGTAATAGGAGTTGAGTCATAGCTGAGAAATGATATAAAGGATGCAGAAATTTTCTCACGGAACTGGAGTGTGTATCGTAGAGATAGGATAGGAATAGTAGGAGGGGGAGTATTCATTCTGGTGAAAGAAGAATTTGTAAGCTACGAAAAAGTTAAAGATGACAAACGTGAAATTCTAGGTATAAGGCTCATCTCTAAAGATAATAGGCAACTTGATCTCTGTGGAGTGTACAGGCCAGGAAAGGGTAGCGCTCATGCCGATTCAGAATTATTTGATAATCAGCTATGTGGGAAACGATAAGGAAAGGACCGCGATTGCAGCGGGTGATCTCCATTTACCAAAAGTCAACTGAGAAGGTAATGCAAAACAACAGGAAGCATGACCAACAAATGGCAAATAAGGTAATATGGGAAGGGCATCTGATTCAGAAAGCGATGGAACCAACTAGAGGGAAGAATATTCTGGATGTGGTACAGGTAAAACCAGATGAGTTCTATAGAGAAACGGAAGTAATAGATGGTATTAGTGATAACGATGCTGTTTTTGTCGTACTTAAAAATAAATGTTACAGAAAGAAAGGTCTTAAAAGTAGGACTATTAGGCAGTACCATATGGCTGATAAAGCAGGCATATGGGAGTATTTAAAAAGTAACTGTAATTGGTGGAAAATGGTAAATAAAAATGTAAACAGACTCTGGGATGGGTTTAAAGCAATTGTTGAGGAATGCGAAAATAGGTTTGTACCTTTAAAGGTGGTAAGGAATGGTAAAGACCCACTATATTATAACAGAGACGTAAGGAGACTAAGAAGGAGGTAGAGGTTGGAAAGAAATAGAGTTAGAAATGGATGTGGAAGTAAGGAGAAATTGAAGGAACTTACTAGGAAATTGAATCTAGCAAAGAAGTCAGCTAAGGATAACATGATGACAAGCATAATTGGCGGTCATACAAATTTTAGTGAAAAATGGAAGAGTATGTGTAGGTCCTTTAAGGCAGAAACAGATTCCAAGGACATTCCAGAAATCATTAATGAACAAGAGGAGTCTGTATGCGAGGATCTTCAAAAGGCAGAAGTATTCAGTCAGCAGTATGCAAAGACTGTTGGTTACAAGGATAATGCCCAGATAGAGGAGGTGACTAATACTAAAGAAGTATTAAAATTTACCTATGACAACAATGATACATACAGTGAGATACAAAAGTTGAAAACTAGGAAAGGAGCTGGAATTCATAAGGTTTCGGGGGATATACTAAAGGCAATGGGTTGGGATATAGTACCATATCTGAATTACCTACTTATTTAATTATTGCTTGCATGAAGGGGCTATACCAAATTAATGGAGAGTTGCTATAGTATCCCCTGTGTATAGAGGAAAGGGTGATAAGACATAAAGCTGAAAATTACATTCCAGTCAGTTTGACACGCATTGCATGTAAGCTTTGGGAAAGCATTCTTTCTAATTATATTAGACATGTTTGCAAAATCAATAACTCGTTTGATAGAAGGCAGTTTGTGTCTAGGAAAGGTTATTCCACTGAGGCTTAACTTGTAGGATTCCAGCAAGATATAGCAGAAACTCTGGATTCAGGAGGTCAAATGACCTATTTGAGGAATTTGATAGGGTAGATCATGGGAGACTAATGACAAAAATGAGTGCAATTGGACTTGACAAGAGAGTGACTTAATGGGTAGCTATGTCTCTAGAAAATAGAACTCAGAGAATTAGAGTAGTCGAAGCTTTATCTGTTCCCTGTAATAATTAAAAGGGGAATTACTCGAGGCAGTATTATTGGACCTTTATGTTTTCTTATATCTATCAATGATTTGTGTAAAGAAGTAGAATCAGAGATAAGGCTTTTTGCAGATGATTTTATTCTGTACAGAGTAATAAATAAGTTACAAGATTGTGAGCAACTGCAAAATGACCTCGACAATGTTGTGAGATGGACTGTAGATAGTGGTACGATGATAAACGGGGTTAAAAGTCAGATTGTGAGTTTCATAAATAGGAAAAGTCCCCTCAGTTTTAATTACTGCATTGATGGAGTGTAAGTTCCTTTTGGGGATCATTGTAAGTACCTAGGTGTCAATATAAGGAAAGTCCTTAATTGGGGTAATCTCATAAATATGATTGTAAATAAAGGATACAGATCTCTGCACATGGTTATGAGGGTAATTTCTAATTGCTGCTGCAGATGCAGTCCGCTGCGCTACAGCCATATGCCGAATACGGCGGTCCTCCTCCTCTGTTAGTGACGGGACTATCGAATGAAAACTACCAAATTATTCAGCAGTCGTCAACTAGCGTTACAACCGATCGTTTTCGTTTGCATTAGGTTTTTCATTTGGAACACAAATTCCAATTGTTTCCACTTGTTGGCGCTGAAATCGGACTCCTTTTTTTGCCGTGGAGTAAAGTCAGAGTTGGCAGCAGATACTGTACTCTTTGATATGGAACCCTTGACTGGCGAGAATTACGATTTAAACATATATGAACTAATAAAGCGATATGTTCGGCTTTATTTTCCCCTTGCAGACTCGGACTCAAATTTGTATAATGATCACCGAAATGGTATTATTGTGTACGTTATCAATAGATAATCATGTTATAGTTTTATAAATACTTTCAATGTACCGGTACTAACCTTAACTGAATAAAATGATTTTTAAATTAATATAAGCAGTATTACTTGGCCTAGGAAAATATTTTGTTTTTCATTTAGTTCAGTTTGCTGTATTCATATTACTATAATATGGGGTGTCACTACAATAAGTTATAAACCTAAACTTCATCTGAAATTATCTAAAATTTATTTTATGAACAAACGATCATACATTCAATAACTTGTGGTTAGGGACACAAAAATGTATATTTATTTAAAATGAAACATAATGACCACAATTACATTAAACGGGAATTTTTATCATATTTTATACACCAATGTATTTCAGTTTCTAATCACTTCACTAGAACAGTGTGTAACGTTTGTTTCTAGTCTCTACATTTCCGCTTATATCACTACCAACAAAACAAACATGCTATACAAATACAACAATCCACACGTTAATATTCGATCTTTGTAGTTGTAAGCAATCGAGCACCGCAGTACAAAACGTATTTTACTACTTAATAACCATTTTCTAACCGAATGTCATTCGATAGTCACGCTTCACAATCGGTAGTCTACCGACAATTTAAAACATTCGATATTCCCATTGCTACTGCTACTATCAGTTCACAAATGGCAGAAGCAGACACAACCTCAAGCAAAGAGTTTAAACAGCTCTACCGACGAGTAAACGAGACTGCTTCAAGAAAAAAAAAAAAAACAGTTTTTCCCATCCCTAATAAATCATAACAGAGTATAGGTTCTTATGTACTGGCCGAGCGAGAAGCAGAAAATTAAACGAACAATTTGTTTTAAATGATACTGGACTCATCTAACAAAATATTGTACATCATTATCCTCTCATCCCTCCTCAATGACAACCATGCTGAAGCAATATTCATCATTTCCAGTGATTTTTCTGAAAACTTGTAAGCTGCACTACTTATTCTAACAAATCGAAGAACTTCCCAGTGGGACCTCATATGAAAAGACCATTTTTACACACAGTTTATAAAAAAATCCTTGTTTGACGTAGTTAAACTATGTCCTTGTGGCAGTCCAGACTGTCTGAAAATTCATGAATTTCTGAATTTTTTACTTTCCATTTTCTTTTTCCAACACCAAAATTATTGACAGTTGATATTTATGTGCCCTATAATTATCCATCTGAAAATCTATGAATATTTTTTTAAGTCAAAAGGAATTTATGGATAAAAATGTTTGAGGCACACTTCACGTGTGAACACTTCTTTGCCAAAAGCACACATAAATTAACACTAAAGTAGAAACCTGTTTTTAGGTATTTACTAGCTCCTTAATGATTTCACAAGGAAACAACAATATTGGGTTAGAATATGTAAGGTGAATAAAAGAACACATAAAAGCCAATAAATTATCTATTATACAACAGCAAAGTTGCTCGGTTGAACTACATACATATCAGTAAATATCAAAGCTACCCAGAGGATTAGAAGAAGCCAAGAATACAGTATCAAAGTGACAAAAGCAGATAATAGCAAGGAAAGATTCACTGACTGGATCTTGTGAATCTGCCCTCCTTTTCCACCTCCTCCTCTGAGGAGCTTTGTTTACAGTATATGATACAATACAGCACAATATTTAAAAAGTGATAAGAGTTATTTATTAAAATATATGTAATCTTTAACTGTCAGAAAAATTATTATGAAAATAAATCTAATTGACCATAAGAATTTACGAACAAGAGACAAGTGATGGTATTCAAATCACTTTTCTCCTCTTGTAAATAGAATTTCAGATATATTTTATGGGAGCCCTGTCAGATAATTGACAGCTAAGGTACTGTTATAACCCTCAGCCTTTATGAGGCAGTATTTTATACAAACTGAAAATGTATCTATGTATCTGAACTTGTTCCTTATATGCAAAAATATGTACATACGAGTATATCATGGATATCATGTAAGTGTTCCATTTCTAAGATATTTACATCTTACTGGATATCTCCATGCCTATAACACATTTCACCATGTCTATGGTTTCTCTATTACCCAAGTGAATAATTGTTAAATAAATGGTGACTAAAGTTGACTCACATAACTACAGTCGATTCTTAGCACTTCCAATTCTAAAAAGACCAATTTCCACAGTCTTTGTTCAGAATTTATACATTAGATGAAAGCAATAGATACAAGAGCATAATTTCTTTATTTTAGAAAGTCCTCAGAGTATCTTTATGGCTTACTAAGACTGATGTTCAGGTTCAAGCAAACTTAACAATTAATTTGGAGAATTGGAGCATAAGTGCAAACAAACATTTTTATGAAAATGCAGTTATTTATGGAACAAAGGTTGATGATGCATCATTGATCCAAATTTCTACTTACAGCATACTGCAACAAACAGCCTCAGTAATCCAAAATTCTGAAGTGAAATAATACATTTTAAAAACTTTGGAACAAAAGTCTATGATATGTTCACTTCCTACACAAATTATGACAGCAAGTTATACATTGAAAACAGCTGTTCATGATTACTCTAATCAAGAAGTTATATTTTTTTGTGCCTAATTTCTCATTAAAGGACATGCAATCAGACGAGTGTTGATCGTAGTGTAAACCTGTTGGCTAGTGATGTACACAGACGGACAAAAACAGATGCAGGAAAAGTAACACAAGAGGTGTATACATCAGGAAATCCTACAACACACTAATTTCATTTCAATATTATTCAGCTGTGTCAACAAAAAATATGATAATTGGTGAGAAAGTTTCACTTTTTGACTTGGTTCCTCTCATTCACAAAGGAGAAAAAGAAGGATTTTGAAAGATATGCCTAAGTACCTGAAGGAGGAGCATCATTATTTATCATCGGCATCATCCAGCTCCAGCCAGGTTGGGATGGTTAAAGCACCTTTCCATGTTTCTCTATTCGACCATTATTGTTCCTCCTTAACTGTGTTCCAATCGAGTTTTCTTTTAATTATACAGTTCTTGATTGTATTAAACCATCTTAGTCTGGGTCTCCTTTATGCCCTCCCTACATCTATCTAAGTTTCCATCATCCACTTTGGCATTCTTCCCTCTTCCATCCTCACCCTGCATCGTACTTCAGTTCACTTCCTAGGTACTTGAAGCTCTCCAGAATTTCAAGGTTTTGTCCCTTTATTTTTAGAATTCCCTTCCCTTTCTCCTCTAGTCAACACCACTGTCTTACTCTTTTCCACACTGATTTTCATTCTGTAATTTTCAACAATCACACTCAACATATCGAGTTGCCATTGTACTCCCTCTGTATATATATATATATATATATATGTATTTAAATATATAAATTTATTTAGTACAGAGAAATCTGTATTCTTTCAGAAGTTTTATATTTAAAGGAACATTATTTTCAGAGAATAAATTATAAGTAGGTTTGAAAACGTTAACTCAGAAATACATTATTCTTTCCTGATGTATTAATTTGCATATGTGTAAGTGAGCATGCCCTAAACAAAGCGGTGGATTTATGGAACAAAAGTCTGTGTTACCTTATAACACATAGCCCTGCCTGCAGACAACATTCAACTTTGTTGCAGATTTTTTCTCAATAGATGTGAAATATAACATAAGACGTTTGTTTGCTTCTATGCTATCGTACTCCAGACAAAAAAAGGTTATTCTGAGAATGAGAGCATTTGCTAAGCAATTCAAGATTTTTTAAAAATTATACCTTACATGCGTAATATTTGTGACTAGACAGAAGCCACAGTTTGCTCAGTAAAACCATCTAGAACTGTTTCTTCTTACTTGTGTTGGGAAACCCTCTCGTGTCTTTCTTATTCAACGTATTTCCATAAACACTCATAATCTTTTGTAACCCTCCTACTATCTTCCAGAGAGTTAGAACTAGCTGTAAGTCAGTCTATGAAGCAAAGCTCCTAAGGTGAGTATCTTCATTTCCCGACTTAAATTTCAACCCACTAACATGTGATTATTTTTTTATATTTCGGTTTCTGAATGCTGCAATCAACATAAATGGATTTACATTCTAGATTTCATCCTTAAAACTAGTCTTTGTGTTATGGTGCACTTCTGTCCAATTGCAATCTTAAGGAAAGCAAATTCGTGTTTGAATCCCAAAAGTGCCTGCATCATTAATTTCCTTAGTCTTATAAATAGAAGTAACATAATATCTTAATACCTTACATGTATTTTTTATTTAAATACATACAACAATTGTATCCATCACTAGACACTGGCTCCCTGACAGAATGGTCAGTGTAGTGGCCTTTGGATCAAAGGACCCTGGGTTTGAATCCCAGTTGGTTCGGTAATACCAACCGAGTATGATTAATGTCTTTGTCTTAATACACCTCTTCATTTACAGACAACAAATCATAATACCATCCCCCACAGAAACATGCAATAGTAAATAAATCCAGTCTCGCAGAGTTCATGTCAGGATGGGCATACAATCGTAAAACTGGGTATTAGGGAAGAAAAGGCCACGAAGAAGAAGAAGACGAAGAATGTATCCATCACTGTAAGGGTATGGGTTAAAACACGAAAGTGATTTTCATGAAATATAACAGCTATATATGAACTAAAGAATTATGACTAAAAATAGGGCTCATTACCTGAATTGTTTAAACTAAAGTAGTTTTCGGACATGACGTCTTACAACTCAGCCAATGTTTGGAGAGTGAGGGGGTCACAAAAGTTTGTTCTCAGGTCCATGACAATTACTCTTTATGAGTAAGCAGTACATTTAATGTAAATTGGTAATATCATTATGCTGCCATCAGAAGGCAGCAGACGGGAGCTGCACTGTGAATCGAAGAATTCAGTATGTTTCGAACTGCTGCAGTGAGTGACTGGTTCATCTGAGAGGAGCAATTCTGATATCAATTCATGCGTAAACAAACAGACTAATACAATCTTAGTGAATCAATATAAATATTTTATTTGCAGGTTATAAGGCAAATCAGAGATTTGACCATTGAAATATCAATTCTGACCCCCAACTGGTGTACTGTTAGAAAGCTGCCTCTGAGCCCACCAACTGCAAAATGACCTCGATAATGTTGTGAGATGGACAGTAGGCAATGGTATGATGATAAGCGGGGATAAAAGTCAGGTTGTGAGTTTCACAAATAGGAAAAGTCCTCTCAGTTTTAATTACTGCATTGATGGGGTGAAAGTTCCCTTTGGGGATCATTGTAAATACCTAGGTATAAATATAAGGAAAGATCTTCATTAGGGTAATCACATAAATATGATTGTAAATAAAGGGTACAGATTTCTGCACATGGTTATGAGAGTATTTAGGGGTTGTAGTAAGGATGTAAAGGAGAGAGCATATTTGTCTCTGGTGAGAACTCAACTTGAGTATGGTTCCAGTGTATGGGACCCTTACCAGGATTACTTGATTCAGGAACTGGAAAAAATCCAAAGAAAAGCAGCTCGATTTGTTCTGGGCGATTTCCGACAAAAGAGTAGCGTTACAAAAATGTTACAAAGTTAGGGCTGGGAAGACTTGGGAGAAAGGAGACGAGTTGCTCGACTAAGTGGTATGTTCCGAGCTGTCAGTGGAGAGATGGCGTGGGAGGACATCAGTAGACAAATAAGTTTGAATGGTGTCTTTAAAAATAGGAACAATATGAAGATAAAGTTGGAATTCAAGAGGACAAATTGGGGCAAATATTTGTTTATAGGAAGGGGAGTTAGGACTTGGAATAACTTACCAAGGGAGATGTTCAATAAATTTCCAATTTCTTTGCAATCATTTAAGAAAAGGCTAGGAAAACAACAGATAGGGAATCTGCCACCTGGGCGACTGCCCTAAATGCAGATCAGTAGTAGTGAAAAAAAATTGTGCCACACTGGTTGCCCTAGGAATAAATTATATGGGGTAGAAGAAATGTGAGAATTTAATTTGCTTCATATTGAGTCCATAATCCTACGCATTCAAACGAACCACCACAGGAATGAGTAGAGCCAGAAGCGGGAAGAACAGTGCATCAACTTTGTGTAGAGCAAGCCCCAGGCAAAATTTACATCCATGTTCTTTGCTTGCTTCTCCTCAAGTTGCGCAATTTGAACTTCGAGCAAGAACAGCATATTTTGGAATACTTTGGAAATTTATAACAATGATTATGATTAACAACCATGATTTAGCCTGTTGTTTGAAAGGAAGTAACTAATAGAAATTTGCGGGATTGTTCGGCAAAAGTTTCACAGGGAGAAATACAGTACATGTAATAATGTCCATGATAGAAGTTCATCGGTCAGGCACCAGAGTGAAAACAACATGCGTCAATGCTACCTCTCCTAAAGACGCGGGAAAATTAGCAGAGAACTTAATTAATCACGCCCACTGGAGGAATCAGTAAATTCAGAAAACACCACCATTTTGATTGATATTTTGTGGTGAATCTCTGGTATAGGTTTTGGAAAAATCAGCCCAAAGGTCTCGAAAATGATGTGATATTGTGCAACAGTAGAAGCGATGTCAAGCATTCTGGGATTATAATAATCCCCCCTTTCCCTCCATGAGAAGAGTCGTTCATAACCCATCAGTTCTAGTGCGAAAGTCGACACAAAAAAGAGCACTTAGAAATTTTCAAAGTTGTAGGTGATAGACTTCGGATCTCGAAAGCCATTTGGCTTGAGAGAGGCCTTGAAAGGCAGAGTGTTAAAGAACAATTAAGTAAAGTCAAATAGCAGTAATGCAGTATCAACCACAGTGTGACAGGGCATGTACTGTAGCTGTTTCAAAGGGATTGAAGAACTTGTGTGAAGGAGATATTCTAGTCTACAGAGTTATCAGAAACTGTTAACGGTCTTTTGGTTATCTGAGCAGGGAAACCATCTGGCTTATATTCCCACAGCTACGCATTAACGAACACCTGGCTTGTTACATGTTAGTAGTTTCATGCGGTCCAAACAGAGGCCAGATTAAAAGGGAGTTGTGCAGTGTATTTTTCAGTTATATGTTCAAAGTGTTACTTGTGTTAGATTATAGTTCTGTTGCTTCAAGACAAGTGTAGCTTCTGTGTAGATAACAAGTTAATTTAAGAGAAGAATGAAGCCTATAAAATGCCTATCAGCATTATTATGATGTCCTAAACCTGTAGAGGCAGCTACCTGGAGAGATATAGCCAGAATCAACTTCACTTCATCAGTACAATTACAAATTTATCTAATATTTTGTATTTGTAGCTAGAATATTGTAAATGCTTGCCCTCTTAATTTGTAGATATTCATGACACAGCATCATATTTCTTGCGTGTGCTAGTTGTAAGATGTAATGGGGTTAATTTGTGTCACGACCCACATGAGGTACTTTCAGAATTCCTGTAGGTACAAATTACGTCACTTTCGTAGCCGTGAGGCACATAAAACAGTAATAATATTCTTAAAATGTGAAAATAACTATCATGGTAAAAATCACTGAATTCATACATGCTGGTTAAACTTACAACAACAACAACAACAACAGCAACAACAACGATGATAATAATAATAATAATAATAATAATAATAATAATAATAATAATAATAATAATAATAATAATAATAATAATAATCATGCTAGAAGTAAATGAGATAATGATAATATATTTAATAGTCATGTTTGAGCCATGTTTGTGAAGTTGGTATTGAAATTCAGTGAAGCTGGAATATTCTGGAATTTGTCAGTATATTTAGTGACACTGTGTATTGGAGAACTCGAGCCATGGCATCTTATTTCACTCTTGAGGTTCAGGATAAGTTATGGAAATTTTTGAGATCTTGATGAATTTGTTGGGTCACAGGATCACTTATGGTTAAAAGTTGATTAAGCTCTGAGAAGAAATGAATTTGTAAAAGGAAATATTTTATGAGAATAAGGATGAAGGAAGTCTGAGGCGGAAAGAAGCCCTGTATTTGCATGAGAAGGAAGTTTAAGGCAGGTTGCTGAGAAAAGGTCCTGTAACTTTCTGAAGAGGAATTTTTGAGGAAGGGCGTATCTGGCTGACACGTGATATTTCCAAGACAGGCTGTATAAAGAGACGACATCCTCTAGAGATCTTAGATTCATGTCATACAGAGCGAATATGAGAACAAAGGATTGCTAGCTCCGAGTGAGTGCACTGTAATGCAGATTTTAAATACAAGTGATGTCCACCCACGATTATGATTCCATGGATTCACACAGGTAGAGTCATTTTAAGTCCATGTGACAATTCCATGTCATACTAGCGAAGTGTAGTTTGGTAAATGACCTCACGAAAGAAGTAGATTTCAATGCAGTGTTTAGATAGCTTACTGCTTGTCTGGAGATTGTATTTCTGTTCTTTCAACTTTACGTAGCGAAATACATCGTGACTAGGAAACATTGTAGGAGAGCAAAGCGAGCTTGGCGGATGAGTAGTTTGTCACGTGTGAGTTTCATGAAAATTTAACTTTACTGGATAGCTTAAATTGCCACATACTAAACGTCAACATTACAGGCAATCTGTATCTTCATAGCATCAGTCATGTAGCATAGTTTGAAGTGCATGTTTACTGTTTTTGCATTCATCACCTTTCTTTAATGAACTCCACTTCGAATGTTTGAACTTCGATGATAGACTGAACAGTCCATATACTTTATTTACTTTCAATTTCTCTAAACAGTGTTAGAGACATGCAGACACTTAGCATTAGGCTCAACGATATGATCAGGGCGCTGTGTACGTAGTTCAAATTGTAGGTTAGGCGTTTTCACGGACTGGCTTGGACGATGGTAGTGTCTGTAGTAGTGGACTTAGTCAAAGAAGATATTAGCAAGTGTTACGTTTCAGCTTAACCTTTACCAACGTAAAGTGCTTCACAAGTAGTGTTGCACCAGTGGTGGTTTAAATGTAAGGGTTATCCCACGAGAAAGCCTGGCCAATGAAGACTGATCCCTACCAATTAGCCATGTGTGTTTAAGTTCAAAAATCTTTTATTTTCTGTTTTATATTTCTTTTCTTTTATGGATTTTGTATTCATGTGTGCGATAGACTAGGACAGTGTAATGTGTTGGCACTTAATATCTTGATTTTTAACTTTTATACACTACAATTGCGGATTTGATTCGTCAGCTGTTAAGAATATTTTATTACATTTTTGCACTTTTATTTAAATATATTGCTTAGGTGAGATGTTGGTCAACTGTTATTAATTATAGTCATACCGTAGTTTAAGGGGACAGGTGTAAATAGACAGAATTGTAATTGTAGATGTAGTTAGGTAGATGGAAAGAATAATATATTTAGTTTTCTTTAGCAAACCATGGACTTGTAATTTGAATTAGTTTCACAACATTAAATGTTAAATGGTTCAACAGTAGACTTTTCAAGTGGTTTTACACTTTTTATTTAACTTCAGTGTTAGGCTTTTCTTCTAAATGTGTACTGAATTAATATTTGTCTGAACATGTAACGTAGGATCCTCCTGGATCAAGTGTTGTTGGTTCCTTCCAAACACCTGTTTAGGGTGATGCACATTTCAGCATCGGGGTTTAACCATAACTTAAGGGTGTCATGAGCTGACAGCACATGGCATAATTTTATTTCATATTCTGATAATTGTTAATTTATAATAAGCATCATGCTTTGAAATAAATATTTACAACCGATGCAGGGCAACTAAAATTTAATTAAGGATCCATTTGGGTGATGTTCCGGTATCTGATAGGATATTCAACTCGTGGATAACCTTAATTAAATGTAAATCTGGAATTCGATTAGTTGAAGATCAGATTTTCCACAGATCATGTGGAATAACTCTCAGTTATCGTTTCGAGTAAGTGTTACCAGATTTTCAGGTATTTTTGTGTTGCTTTCTGGTTTTGCTGTCCGCATATTTTCATTGTGTTACAGAAAACTCCACTGAAATTGTTTCAAGATATTTTCACCGTACACACCATGAAATGTGATTAATAATTTGTGTCAAACATTAAATAACATCAATTCTCTCTTGTATTTGTTCATTAAATAATATTTATTGTAATTTAAAGTCAATAAATTTTAGTAAGCACATTCTGCCCATTATATGAAGTAGTTATGCTCTCCTTTGAACCCTGTTGATTGGTTGACGAAGTGACAAGAAAGAACATGGTATCCCCGAAGGTTCAAAAGTTGACTGTTCTACCAGACCAGCTGAGGCATACGACCAACGATGGATGGGTAAGCCTAAGGGTTCAATACAGACTTCCAAATGTAAAATCTGATCCATGGTGAGAGTATCACTGAATAGAGATTCTTTCATCTGACATAACAGTACATTGTGGTACCCCCACCCCACATGGCGCTACAGCCCTTGAAGGGCCTTGGCCTACCAAGCGACTGCTGCTCAGTCCGAAGACCTACAGATTGCAAGGTGTCGTGTGGTCAGCACGACGATTCCTCTCAGCCATTATTCTTGGCTTTCGAGACCGGGGCCACCATCTCACCGTCAGATAGCTCCTCAATTCTAATCACGTAGGCTGAGTGGACCTCGAACCAGCCCTCAGGTCCAGGTAAAAATCCCTGTCCTGGCCGGGAATCGAACCCAGGGCCTTCGGGTAAGAGACAGGAACGCTACCCCTACACCACGGGGCCGGCTTACCATTGTGGTATACTTAAGACAATTAAGGCTGAAGTTACATGGTTTTCAATTTAGTGCAAAATGATTCAGAGTGCATACTCGGGCTATATGATTAGCCATCAGTGTCTATAGGCAACAAGCCAGTTAAGTTAGTTCATAATAAATAAATAAATAAAATAAATAATTAATTAATTTTCTCTGATTGGAGCAATTCTGATCTCAATTTGTGTGTACACAGACTAATACAATCTTCTTCCTAGCGTTTTCCCACTGGTGCAGGGTCTGCTGTTTTAATCTTGGCTCACTATTTTGCACAATCTTGGGCATCGTGTGGTCTTACAATGTCATGCCAGAGCTGCTTTGGATGTCCTCGTGGACGATGTCCATTAATTTAAAAGGAGCGGGTGAAATTGGCAACTGTTCCAGGTGCAGCATACAGGATGTGACCATACCATTGGAAACGTTTTCCCCACGCCTTCTCAGTGATGGGTGAGACCCAATTGCTGATGAACAGTGTTGTTTTCGACACAATGCAGCAGTGTGATGCCCACTGACCAACGGCACACACACATTTCCATGTTGTGTAATTGGCACTCTATAGCTTTGTCAGCTGGTTGACATTCAACACCATATAAAACAACAGGATGTACTACTATGCGGTATATTTTGGACTTCAGATGTAGTGACAATCCTTCTGTTGCAGAATAAACCCGTGACTTCCCTCCATTTCATAGATGCTGCCTTTTTCTTTATATATATATTTTACAGTTTTGACACATTTAAGATTTTCAAGCACATTGCTAATGACATTTTAATGCTTTATATAATTATACTATATTTTATGCTGCTTCAACTATTATCAGATTTGTACATTCCTTATTAAAGAATTTCAAGCAAAATTCCAATATAGAATATATGTGTAAAATTCCAGATTTTCACATTAGTGAAATTCCTTGGACACACACAGACCCATAAAAAAGCACCACGCACAATTTGCATAGATTTTCAGCCACCATTCCTGCCAATTACATAATAGGTGGACTGAAATCTTTGCAAATCCATTTTTTCAGTCAAACAAGATCGATATGATACCACGACCACGGCAATTTCCTTACTAACACAACTTGTGAATGGAAATATCATAACTCCCACAAAAGAAGGTTTCTTATTCCTCTCCTCTCCCCAGAAATATAAATAAACTCCATGGCATTACAGTCCTAATGAGCCTTGGCCTACCAAATGACTGCTGCTTAGCCTCAAGGCCTGCAGATTACAAAGTGAAATGTGGTCAGCATGACAGATCCTCTCAACCGTTTTTCTTGGCTTTCTACACCGGCTTGGCTGAGTGGCTCAGATGGTTGAGGCACTGGCCTTCTGACCTCAACTTGGCAGAAACGATCTTGGCTCAGTCCGGTGGTATTTGAAGATTTACTGACACATAAAAGAACTCCCGAAGGACTAAATTCTGAAATTCTGACGCCTCGGCATCTCCGAAAACCATAAAAGTAGTTAGTAGGATGTAAAGCCAATAACATTATTATTATTATTATTATTTATTTCTAAACCGGGGCCATTATCTCACTGCCAAATAGCTCCTCAACTGTTCTCATGTAGGCTATGTGGATTGCAAAAAATCATCCGCATTTTCAGTATCGATAGTATACACTGTTAAAAGAAGAACACAACGGTTCCACCTGATTGATACTGTTTTAAACAGTTTTAAACTGTGGATTTCAAATCAGCCCTTAGGTTCAGGTAAAAATCTCTCTGACAGGGACGGGATTGGAAACTGCAGCCTCTTGGTAAGTCAGGCTCACTACCCCGAGACCAGAAAGTCAGTGTGACAGCTTGGCTTTCTTCACCACATCTACTGTCTCTGATAACAGACAACTCCTCAGATGATCCAAGCAGAGTAAACCATGTTCAAGCCCTCAGTCCTTGGATAAGCCAGGGGTAAGATGCAAACACATTATGGGTCAGACAAATTAGGATACAAATGAGTAAACTATTTTTTGAGGATAATTTCTTCCATACAAGAAAAAATGATGACTGATTACGAGGATGTGTCGGGAATGATAACGAACATGATATAAATCCTTCATAAAAATATATTTCAATATAATCTTGTTTAAAGTACATCTAGAAGACTTTCATTAGAGTAATACTGACTCTAGTGATGATAAATAAACAATGAAATTAAATCACAAGCTGAAGGAGCTGGATTTTTTCTTCTTCCAGAACAAAAACAAATTTATCCCTCCATCCCTAAACATTTAATATACACCAACTGGGGATCATCTGTTCAAGAAGATTTCTTTATTTTAGGGGCTGAAATTTTGTCTGTAGAAAAGTGTGCAAGTACCAATATACCAATATACTCGTTAAAAATAAAGGCTGACTAAACGATCGCTTAATTTTAATGATAAATACTGCAAGTAAGTAAAAATGGGATAAAGCTTGAGTAATGGTAGAGTGCATAATTGATTTTGGAGGTTAGTTTATATTTTCTTGCATCTAGTTAAATTACAGAAAGGTTATTATCATGTAAATTTATAGCGAGAAAATTATAATTTCTCTACTGGCGCTTCCAGTATGTCTTCATCATACGTAGGGCCGATGACCTTCGATGTTAGGCCCCTTAAAACAACAATCATCATCATCATCATCATCATCATCATCATCATCATCATCATCATCATCATCATCATCATCATCATATTTACAGTAAAGTTAGGATAGGTGACGCTGTTGAATAAGGAAACTGAAACATTTGCAACAAAATGCGATCGATCATCTTTGGTACAGTATAGTTTTCTCGCTATGTGCATTTCCGAGCTCTCTCGTCGACATTCACAGGCGATGTTGGAGTTGATTAGTAATACCCAACGACTGCGGTTCTCTAAAGAAAATTAGAAATGAAAGATAACACGTTTTCGTAATGCAGTTGAACCTGCTTTATACGTAACTCTATTCTGCGTAATTCGTACTTGTACGTAATTTCCTTTAGGTCCCGACAAAATGTAATTTAAAGGTGTGTTATTTAAACCTTGTCTGTCTGTTAGGTCATCAGCCCAGAGGCTGGTTGGATCCTCAAATAGCATCACCAAAGGCTATGCAGTTATAGGGAAACCACAAAAACCAATGGCAGTACCAAAATGAGGCGTACTAGGCAAGATGAGGAGTGAGGTAGTTTGCCATTGCTTTCCTCACTGGGCCAGACAGTGCTATTGTAGCACAACTAACCCTATGAGCAATACCTTTCATGACACTCAGACACACTGGTTGTGCTCTGAATGTCAATCAGCACCACCCATACCCCAGCAGCTTCCATATTGTCACAGCCATGGATGAGACTGCGACTTCAGTGGAAGCTACACTTTACTCTGGCCTGTGCCACTTGGGACTTGGGACTTGGAAATGAGACATAGCTCTCATAGTGCATTGGCACTGCTGGTGGCTTCAAATAGCCTATGCAGTGGCCTCCACGGTATGCACTAGCCTTGCGTCTTGGGTGGTGTGCTAAGTCCCAACTGACGAGCCTAACTTAGCACAAGAGGGCAAAACGCAGGCAACCAAGAATGAGTTAGCTGGAAAATTTATAATGTCCAATAACGGACCATTATATTGGTATTATAAATTTACTCATTCGGGACAAATATTTTAGGTTCCCTATGGGAATCAACTCTGCATCATAAGTGGTATGTTCCGAGCTGTCAGCGGAGAGGTGGCGTGGAATGACATTAGTGGACGAATAAGTTTGAGTGGCGTTTATAAAAGTAGGAAAGATCACAATATGAAGATAAAGTTGGAATTCAAGAGGACAAACTAGGGCAAATATTCATTTATAGGAAGGGGAGTTAGGGATTGGGATAACTTACCAAGGGAGACGTTCAATAAATTTTCAATTTCTTTGAAATCATTTAGGAAAAGGCTAGGAAAACAACAGATAGGGAATCTGCCACCTGGGCGACTGCCCTAAATGCAGATCAGTATTGATTGATTGACTGATTGAATGATTGATTGATTGATTGATTGATTGATTGATTGATCTATTAGTAAAATTAAGTTTTATAGACAGGGATATTTTCGCGATGGATAGTCGCAAGAATATAATGGCATAGGCCTAACTAAAGACAATATTTGGCGTCAGCGTGAAGACAAAGATAGCTAAAAAAAAGTGTACTGCACAAAAAATGCATTCAGTGGTCCGCAACAAGGCCGCTTTAAACAAGTCGAAAACAAAATTGTGAGGTATGTGCACAAAAAACGCAAGGGCGGAATGGCCACACCATGGCGCAATAAACTTGTTTGTTGACCTTCAACGTCCATGATTAGGCCTATACATCACTAGCCGGTGAAGTTGGCCGAACCTGGAAAGCGAGCCGTGCGTGTAGCGGTAGCTGGTTATATCTGACGCTGAGTAAAAGTACCTAAGAGTTTTATAGACAGTAAGAATATTTTCCGTACGGATTGACGTATTATAGAGACACATGGAATATGTATTGTGGCAAATTTTCAACGGGTTCTCTTCGATATTATGATGCCAATTTTAAGTTAATGATCATTAAACCTGCAGAAATAAGGAATAATTGTGCAGCCACAAAAAATGTGGCATAACAAAAGCCAAAGTTCGGCGTCTAAAAACAGTCTAAAAATGCGTACTGTACAACAAAGGTATTCATATGATTTTACAAAGCACTTTTTGAGCCTGATTTAAATTTTTTGAAGGAAAAATGGGGTTCGTCTTGGATTTGGAGAAATACAGCACTGTAATTTTTTCAGAATGAAATTAAACATACACTTTCACCGATTGTCGGATGTAAAAAAAACATAACAAACAAATAAGCCATAGTGTGGATATCATCTGCAGTAATGCAAGTTTTGAACAAACTGATTGCCTTTTCGTACCAATTTTAATGTGCACGGTTTTTTCGACTTTTATACAAAATTCGGATATAATGACAATCCGCTATAGTGAGTAAATTTTCCGCTGTTGTGAATTTTCGCTATAACGGACTTCTACTGTACTGACACGGTTAGGTTAGAATTTGGTTAGGAGTAGCCTATGGTTCATGCAGTGAGTAATGCCATTTGTTGGCGGCCCTGACAGTGCTCTGTGCCCTGGGATACTTGGATGGAGGAGAGGAGGCAGCATGATATCAATGCTGTTACAGCGCCCATTACCCAGTAAATATAAGGTATACCATTCCAACTTCCACTTGCATAACTGAGAACTGAATGAAGTTACAAGAGTAATCTAACACCACCACAGGGCAGTATGAAATCAATACTGATTCCCTGGTAATCTGTAAGTACAATATAAACTGAAAGACTGGAGAGTACATGATTACAAATAACCATCAAGGATAAATTATGATTAAAAACAATAAAAAATATGCACATATAGAAATGATGGTTTCAGATATCAGAACATACCGGAAATATGATTTCAAGAAGCCGACCTTGAAAACAGATAATGGACCACTATGTTGGGTAGAGAGGAGTTAGCTGCAAAGATATTTCTACTATCTATACTACACATGTGAAGGACAGAGGTTTACTTGTATTTAACCAAATCCTTCCCTGCTTGTCCCACTTCTCTTAACCTCTGTGTAAAGTTAACAGAACAGGGACCTACTGGGGGTAAACACAGGGTGTCCTAAAAGGTACTTTACAAAATTTAACATAATGTAATTTGACTTTTAATTAACAAGAGGAAAAAAAGGTTGATTTACACCAATCACCAACTCAAAAAAAGCTTTCTTCAGTCCACTTTTAAAATCAAACATTCAATAATAGAACATAATTTGAACATAATAATATCTGCAGTGGAAAAGGCTCAGAATGTGGCATGGTTCAAAGAAACCAAATAAGAGACTCAGGTGGAGAGAAACTACAGAAAATGTTACAGTAAGTTACCACCCTCTCTGCCATCTATATGCCATTTCAAGCATTTAAGACTGGAAGAAAAGGTCTGATTCTGTGGCCACCTAGTTTACTTGACATTACACCTCTGGACTTCTTTTTCTTACATCAAAGACAGAGAGCACAGAACACTTGTGGCATATGTTGGCCGAGAGGGTGGTGGCTTCCTTTAATATTTTCTGAAGTTCCTCCTCACCAAGTGTCTGATTTGGTTCCTATGAGCCAAACAACATACGGACCCTTTTCCACTGCAGAAGTGGGCTAAATAAAACCTTTTCAGTTGCTGATTCATATAAATCAAACTATTATCCTCTATGTCAATTAGAAGGCAAGTTGCATGGTAATGTTGTAAAGTACCTTTAGAGATACTCAAAGTGGCTGCTCTCTCTCTCTCTCACTCTCCCTCTCAATTTTCTGATCCATCAAGTAGACAAAGACTCATCAACGCTCAAATGTCTATTACTTGTAGATCTGGCCACCAGAAATTACTGCCGAGGTCTATTTAAGATGTACAAGTAATTAAATAGCCTCTGTGATATACCTTTGTCTTTCCAGAGGAAGTAAAAATTTGAGTTTCCAGTCTACACAAATGGGATAGCACCTAGATTTCCAGGAGGGAAAAACAAGAAGTTTCATGGAAGCACAAACACTGAATTAAAGAATAACAAGCACCCTGAATATCCCACGCAAACTGAGGACAGGAATTACACATAAATAACAGGAAGGTCCTTTCAAAGTACAATGATATTAACCCAAGGAAGTAGATTTTAAAAGCAAGGAACTACTCCTTCAAGTTTCAAAGGCTGATATACCAGTATATTCACATTCAACTCAAGAAGTCGAAGGAATCTTCAAACTGCTGTGGAGGCTGGCCCTGTGATCCAGGATTCTGTTGTCCACGTGGGCCATTGAGCTGCATTGTGTTGAGAACCTGTTGACGAAACTGAGGCTGCTGCAAACAGAAAAGTAATAACCATAGTCTTATTAAAAATAAACATCTACAATAAATTAATAAACAAAAATGGAGCATGGTTGCTCATTTACACTTCACCTAAAGGCAATAATCACCACTACCGCATGAGTTGTCTACATGGTTTGGGTCATGTCACTGTGAGCTTGCATTCGGGAGATAGTGGGTTTAAATCACACTGCTGGCAGCCCTGAAGATGGTTTTGCATGGTTTCTATTTACACTCCAGGAAAATAGGGCTGTACCTTAACCCTCTTGGAGCCAGGAGCCGATCTGATCGGCTGCTCACCATCAGCTGGAAGAGGCCAGAGCTCCACCTCCACTTTGCTACTGTAAAGTGCCAGGCCGTTTTAAGTGGATATACATGTATTCGCGTATATCTACAGGCGTATGACAAATACCGGCAGAACATTTTCTACATGTCGACTACATAGAATAAACAACTGATTTAGAGTGATATGAAGATTCAAAAACATTTCCTTGTTGATAACGTTTACATTTAGAAAAACATTTACGCATTTTCTCTCTCAATATCGACTTTGAAAAAAATCATTTACGGTACAAAAGTATATACTTAATTATATATATTTCTAAATATAATTCAATAAAATAATTACTTTGAACGAGAAAAATAAAAACCTAAATAAACATTCAAACATATGTCACTAGTTAAAGCAAGACAATTTTACTCATCGATAAAATTCGCGTATATTTATCGATGTATGGCAAATACTGGCAATAAATTTTCGACGTGCGGACTACATAGTATAAAAGTAATTCTGAATTATAAAAAAATTAGAAAATAGTAGTTGATATCATAGTTTTTGTTTTCAGGGTACTCCTTTTCTCTTTTTCGGTTCCAGAAACTATTTCAAAAAAGAACATTTTACAATACGATAGAATATACGTAATTTAAAAATCCATGGCGCTAAAGCCCTGATGGGCTTTGGCCTATTAAGCGACTGCTGCTCAGTTTGAAGACCTGCAGTTTACGAGGTGACGCATGGTCAGTGAGACGAATCCTCTCGGTCATTATGCTTGGTTTTCTAGAGTGGGGTCGCCCTTTCACTCTCAGATATCCCCTCAATCGCAATCACTTTGGGTCACCTAGATTGAGTGCACCTCGAACCAACCTTCAGGCCCAGGTAAAATCCTTGACCTGGCCGGGAATCGAACCCATGACCTTCGGGTGAGAGGCAGGCACGCTACACTTGGCCCGCGGGGACCGGCATTTACATAATGATAGAGAACTCTAAGAGTTAGGAGAAAGCAAGTAAAAAATAAATTGAAGAATAGTATGGACGAAGAATCAGGCGGTTGGGTCATGTTTAGGTCCAGGAAGTTCCATGAATGAGATACGAGGTTGAGGAATGTTGTTGGGTTCAATAGTAGAAATTTTCACAAAATGTTCTCCAGAGACATTAACACCCTCATCATCTTCGTCATCACTAGTTTTATTTGCCACCATTTTCGCAGTAGGTTTAGTGCCATTAGAAACAAATAAACGTCTCTTCTTTAGCTGCGGTAATCCCGGAGGTGTGTCCGGTATAATTTCGTCGCTACTCTCTGAACTAAATTCACTGTCGCTATCCGATAAATCAGCCGCGTTAACTTCGCATTGTTCCAAATACTGCTTTAATTTATCGTAATCAATACCTACTGAAAAAACTATCACGTGAGCCACTTGCCATTTTGCTGTCACAAATCCACTCACGGCAAGGAGCAATCTCTTAATGATCGGTTAGCGGTATTTATAAACGCAGGAAACGAATCTTGTGAAAGCTAGAAGACCCTCCTAGAACTGCCAAAGCAAGGCCAGGTACACAATAACTTATAGCCCCTTTACTATAGGTAGGCACAAAAGTATGCACGTCACTATAGATTGCCACAAAATTATGTATGTCACAGAATTTTAAGCCGGTCGATGTAATCAGCTCTGGCAATTTCCGACTGGATTTTTTTAAGGCCGACCTGATCGGCTTTGCCAATTAAAAGGGCGGGTGCTCGCACTACCTCCTGGCTCCAAGAGGGTTAATTAAGACCATGGTTGCTCCATTTCCAGTCCTAGCTCTTTCATATCTCGTCATCGCCATAAGACCTGTCTGTGTTTGTGCGATGTAGAACAATAGCAATAGCAAAGAATATCACCACTATTATCACATAATCAAACTCAAAAACATGCATCCAGTTTATATAATCTTAGGCCATGCATGGGCATTTACTGGTTCACGAACCACAAGCGGTTCTTGATACAAACTGCAAGAGATGGCACTGCAGGGGGAAAATCTTCATTGGTCATAACCTCTTCTAAATTGTAAACCTGAATAAGAGTTAGTGGAGTGATGCAATTTCACATGAAAAGTTTCAGAGCACATTTCAAAGCCAACAATTCAAATTCCGAACTGTTTAAAACCGAATGTGCTGGTGTCAATTTTAAAATTCTATTTATTTTTACCCCTTTTCTTGCTGTGTACATGTGATTCACTCACCGGACCTAACCAATTCAGATGAATGGTTTTGCAATGGTAATATGTCTTACCAAGAGGATACTAGGGGCCTGCATGCCCCCAGACTTCCTTTGCTTGTCACTGAAATATTCTGAAATATTTGTAGAGTTTAGAGTGTAATTAATTAAGGTACAGCCGCAGCATTTTCCTGGTGTGAAAATGGGAAACCACAGGAAACCATCTTCAGGGCTGCTGACAGTGGGATTCGAATCCACTGTCTACCAGATGCAAGTTCACAGCTGCGCAATTCTAACCGCACCACCAACTCGCCCGGTCAATACCACAGTATAGCAATAGAGCATAGGGGAAGTGTGTAATAAATAATATTTTAAGACAACTCAGGTGACAAAGAATCATGGAATCATTAAGGCAATTTGGGTCACCATGAAGAGCAGATGTGGATGGTACAAGAACAAGAGCGAATCATAATATATGAAGGATATCAAATATTAACTTCACTCATGACATGCCTTATCATAATTTTTGACCATCATGACAAAGAGGAAGGCTCGATAGCAGATAAGGTGAAACATTAGTCAAATTACAACAATCACTAATTCAGCAAAGTATATTCAAAATAGCAATCCAAAACAACAGGCCAATAAAGAATTTACAAAATCAATGAACATCATAAACATTCTGACAAATAGTGAATATTAGAGATCATTCATAAGTTTAAATCTAACATCAAATTATTAGTTTCTTGCCTACCGCACACTTCACATTACATTTATAATACCTAGAAAACATGAGAAAGTGAAGGTTTAAAAAAAAATCATAAAGGGAGAATAAACCTACAATATTTAGAGTTATAAACAAGAGTGGGTAAAATAGTACAATTATGCCCAAAAAGGTGCAGAGAAACTTATATGACAAAATCTCAAATTGGGGAAGGGAAAATTTGAATGGTTAAAGAATATTTCCAAGGATTCATAGCAACACTGTTCAGTTTCCAGAATATAGAGTCAGGCCCATTCCTTATATAAGAGAGTTCAATGAGTCTTTCATGTTACTCAATAGGTTTTCTCAACTGAATAATCAGCACAAAGACCATAGTTCAAATTTTCTGACATGAATTGGTAGACAAAATTAAACCTTATAGGACATGTATCTTTAAACAGGAGGATGAAAGACAGTTTCCAACAAGGAAGTAGCAAAATTGCTTAGCATTCATTTTCATTATGCAGTCTATTAGAAATGATTCTCTCGCACTGGGCGAAACCTTCTTGTGACAAATCCATATGTCAGAAACCATCATAATCTCACAAAACGTGTGCCAAAGCACACTATTAATCTATATACAATGACTGACAGAGCAAATGCAACACCAAGGAGGAGTGGTTCGAAAGGGATGAAAGTTGGGGAAAAAACAGAGACGGCACGGACGAATAATTGATGTTTATTTCAAACCGATATGCAGGTTACACAATGCGCACGGCATCGACTCAGTAGGATGTAGGACCACCGCAAGCGGCGATGCACGCAGAAACACGTCGAGGTACAGAGTCAATAAGAGTGCGGATGGTGTCCTGAGGGATGGTTCTCCATTCTCTGTCAACCATTTGCCATAGTTGGTCGTCCGTACGAGGCTGGGGCAGAGTTTGCAAACGGCGTCCAATGAGATCCCACACGTGTTCGATTGGTGAGAGATCCGGAGAATACGCTGGCCACGGAAGCATCTGTACACCTCGTAGAGCCTGTTGGGAGATGCGAGCAGTGTGTGGGCGGGCATTATCCTGCTGAAACAGAGCATTGGGCAGCCCCTGAAGGTACGGGAGTGCCACCGGCCGCAGCACATGCTGCACGTAGCGGTGGGCATTTTACGTGCCTTGAATACGCACTAGAGGTGACGTGGAATCATACGCAATAGCGCCCCAAACCATGATGCCGCGTTGTCTAGCGGTAGGGCGCTCCACAGTTACTGCCGGATTTGACCTTTCTCCATGCCGACGCCACACTCGTCTGCGGTGAATGTCACTGACAGAACAGAAGCGTGACTCATCGGAGAACACGACGTTCCGCCATTCCCTCATCCAAGTCGCTCTAGCCCGGCACCATGCCAGGCGTGCACGTCTATGCTGTGGAGTCAATGGTAGTCTTCTGAGCGGACGCCGGGAGTGCAGGCCTCCTTCAACCAATCGACGGGAAATTGTTCTGGTCGATATTGGAACAGCCAGGGTGTCTTGCACATGCTGAAGAATGGCGGTTGACGTGGCGTGCGGGGCTGCCACCGCTTGGCGGCGGATGCGCCGACCCTCGCGTGCTGACGTCACTCGGGCTGCGCCTGGACCCCTCGCGCGTGCCACATGTCCCTGCGCCAACCATCTTCGCCACAGGCGCTGCACCGTGGACACATCCCTATGGGTATCGGCTGCGATTTGACGAAGCGACCAACCTGCCCTTCTCAGCCCGATCACCATACCCCTCGTAAAGTCGTCTGTCTGCTGGAAATGCCTCCGTTGACGGCGGCCTGGCATTCTTAGCTATACACGTGTCCTGTGGCACATGACAACACGTTCTACAATGACTGTCGGCTGAGAAATCACGGTACGAAGTGGGCCATTCGCCAACGCCGTGTCCCGTTTATCGTTCGCTACGTGCGCAGCACAGCGGCGCATTTCACATCATGAGCATACCTCAGTGACGTCAGTCTACCCTGCAATTGGCATAAAGTTCTGACCACTCCTTCTTGGTGTTGCATTTGCTCTGTCAGTCAGTGTATTTATGGTCATCCTATAATAATGTCTATTATATACTACATCCTGTGGTATGTTCTTTCCCTCTACGTCTTCCTTGACCCCTTTAAGCCAATAAATTCATGTCTTGTTGCTCTCCATATATTCCAGAATTCTCTTACCTGTTCTCTCTGGTAGCATTGTTATAATGTGTTCGTACAAACAAACTCTTCTCTTTTTAAATGATGCAATTTTCTCTGTCTTTTTGTATAATTCCACATTTGGTCATAGTACAAATTCTTGTTCCATTTTCATACGCCCTAGTATTTTCCTCAAAACTTTTCTCTCCTTTCTAGCAAGCCCTTCCTGTTCAATGAAATGCATTTGATCGCACACAAACTTTCTGGCTTTATTAGAGTGTTGTAATGTCTGAGTTTTGCAGTGATTGACATAGCTGTTACTGTATCATCTGCCAGTATCGCCATACCATCTGTGAATGCTGGACCAATGGTTCTCAATCTGGGGGGCACACCCCATTGGGGAGGCACTGGAGAATTTCAAGGGAGGTGTGGTGAGCAATAAAAAACACCCACAAATTTGCTAAACAAGAAAAAGTTGTGACAAAGGAAAGAATCTACTTCATCACTGCTAAACTGCAAACATAGACTTTTTTTACTTAAGTTATTATACTTAACGAGCTTCTTGATGACACACAAAATCTTCCATTAAATTTGAAAAGTGAATTGAACAGCTTGATTTCAGAACATATGTCATCCTTGAAAACTGAAGATGGACGCTATTTCCAGACATTCCTTCAGATTCCAGTTGACATTATCCATTCAAAATATAACTGGATTTGATTGCTGATTCCCTTCAGGAGCAGGCAATTGACCTGAAATGTGATTCTGAATCAAAAGCTGAGTTTCTACATTTGACTGTTGAAGAATTTTGGTTGAACTATTTTTCAATATACCCACAAGCTGTTACGGAAGCTCCAAGGTTATTGATGCAGTTTCCATCAATATCTACGTGAATCTGGGTTTCCCATTGGACCGTTTCATTGACCTGATCACGAAAAAAAAACGAGGTATTCCAATATTTATATTTGCCATGAACGGTAATGAGATTACAAAGATTATATATTTGAGCCATACATCTAAAAAAAATAATATACGGATATAGCGAGTTAAATAGGCCGTGATTTCATAATAATAACAATACGGATGCATAAAGTCAAAGAAGCCATGTATATGTTGATAAGGATGCTAATTTGGCGGATCAAATAAGCCTTGGTCACAAAATAAGACATACAGACATGTAGGATCCATGCGGCCGTGATTTAAAAAAAAAGTAAACGGTTTTAAATTGTTAAAAAGCAACTGAACAATAAAAATTTACACTGAACATCGAAGCAAGGTTATCCACAAAATAGAAGTCGTCACGAGAAGAAGAAAGGAGTTATATACGGAGCAAGAGCTGAGGATTCAGTACATCGAGGATTTTTAAAGATTACGCCGATATCCAACCCAATATCGAGGCAAATAAGCAAGAGAAATCAAGAAAGAAGAAAATTAAAATATTTGATCGTTGGCCGAAGCTCGTACTGAAAATTGTCGCGTGACATTAAATGAAATAAGACATAAGACGCAGAATATTTTAACGAAAAACTAAGAGCTAACTAGATTATTTATTTTTAAAGTTTGTTACGAAGAGCTATCATTGAATTTTTTTGGTACAATACTCTGTCGCAGAACTATAATTTAGATATAGAATAGTATATTTGGAATACTATGTTTGTGATACTAATGACGACGCTGGAAATGTTTATTTCACATGTAATCAACGGCTACAACATGAGAGACTAAGTTGGACATGGGGCTGTCAACTGATGGAAGCCCTCAGCTGATTTTACAAGCCCATATCTGGATACTACTGCCTATCGATGACGCAGCAGATGCCTGAGGCCAACCAGCAGAACATAGATGACCACATCGAAGTCTAGCCCAGTCCAGTAACATCAACAGTTGCAAGTTAAGTTCCAAGACTTTTTATCTATTTACGGTATTTATGAATTTTAGATGTAGTGCATAAATATTAGCAATAAAATTTGTGTGTGAAGGTTGTTACATATGTCTTCGTGATGAAATTCCAATTGGCAGTATCCTCACAAAGAGATAATTCTAGTTAATTTACAAACGCGGGAATAGGTAATCTTCAAATGTGTAAATCAATGCCATGACGTAGGAATGCTTATAGTTAAATATGGTGAGATTTAACATGATGTTTTCAACGATTATCAAAGAAATGCGACGTACTTAATATCCAGGTGCAATGCAGAAAGAAGACAGTTGTTTTCTGAGTTATTAAGACTTGGTTACCGCTACACTATGACTACATGTGAGTAAATGTGAACTTATCTTGTTTATACATGTGTTTCCTTTTTCAGAATAATGTGATTATGTGTATTACGACTGAAATTTAACCCAAAAATGCACTGTTGTAGTTTGTTAATGAAATGTTGAGATGATTTGCCGCGTAGGAGGAAGTGATTGATATTTATGTAGGAAAGAAAGGATTTGAACGGTGTGTTGATGAGATTATATGTATAAATATTCGTTGAGATATATTTATGGTTATGAATGACGTGATATTATAAAGTTTAATATTGGAATATGGAGAGATAGATATACTTATGAGTTATTGGTAGTAATTACGATGTGTCACTAACCATTAATGTTATTTGACGTGTGCGGCATGAGTTTAAATAGCAATATGAGATACTTTTGGGTTAATTATACATTCATACAATGAAATGCGTGACAGAATTCATAGATTGGTAACCCTTAAACAGTCTTCAGAGTAAAATCTCCGAATGATAAATAAACAAGGGTAAACTTGATGTCTTCTTGGAGAATTTCAAACGCTGTAATGAGTGTCGTTTGATGCTTGGTCTCAAAGCCATATTTTAATGGATATAAGCGTTTTCTTAATTTAAATCTCTGCCATAATTAAATAAATAGTGTCACCAAATATATTCCTAAGAGTTTTATGATATATAATCGGACAGAGATGCAATCATGAATCGCAATAGATATAATTCCTGATAGAATAATGATAATAACTGATCGTTAGATGATACCTACATTTAATTTTAGGTTATAATATGGTTATATTTATCAAATGACATGATGAAACTGATCGAAAAAATTCTTTTTATCTATCAAATTATATTTAAAGTAGCCAATTAGAGCTATTATATTTGGAGCTTCACTTGCACTGCTGACGTTACAATTTTGGAAAATATGCATTTTGTTTAGTGACAAAAATATGAATTCAACATCAAGGAAAATAAGCATTGTTCTTAAATATTAACAAAAAGCTTAGGGACTTTAACTGAACATATTTACTTTTCATTTAATTTCATTTCGTTTCATTTTGATTTTTTTAACCAATGTTAATTAACTTGCTTACCAATTTATCATTTTAACTTATGGGATACTTAATTTCAACGAATATCTGACAAGATCCTCATCAAATGTGACTGATATTTACGTCTTATGGAGTTATGAGAAATTTTTCTTTGCTTTTATGTTGCATATAACATAATTATTTAACAAGAAGACTGACTGAGTCAAATCATAAATAGATTTTGTTTATATTTTGAGAACAAAGGAAAGATGATTGATTTCAATGAGTGTTATATTTTTTTATATATAATTCATGATCATGAATAAATCAGGGATTTATACAATTAAGTTAGTATTATTGAAATTAATTAACGTAATTATAGTAGGTAAGTTTACATTGAGTTATTTTCAAAAATATAAATATATTTTTTTTTCTTAGAATGAATGGATGTGGATATTGACTTAGCATTGATTTCTACGATTGAATGACATTGCCGGAAAATTATGTGAAGGAAATTCGGGTTCCCAGTTGACCTCACGTTAAAAATACTCTTTACTGATGCATGTTAATTATCCCTGAGAGGTGTCGTGTGGCAATTTGGAGAGTATTTTGACGGTAAATGTGACACATGGAAAGGAGATAGCTGCGTTAATTGAAACTTATTTTTGGAGCAGTGAGTTATTTATTCACTGATTTGTAGAAGCAAGTATAGCTACTGACACTTAGCATCATTTACTTAAATGCATTGATCCATTCAATTCATCCGAAGAGGTGATAGTCGGAGGAGGGGAAAATAGCCGGAGCATCTGATAGGTCGCCCACGATGGTGCAAGAAAACGATTCCCCAAAGGTTGGTGCATTTAAAATGGCGCCCAACGTGGGGCAAAACTGAGGACACCCAGGAGTATGACATTAAATTGCCGCGATAGTGGAGCAAAACTGAGGATACCCAGGGGTTATGACAAGATAATTATTGGGTACAGTAAATTGATGCCCAGCAGCAAAGCAAGATTGAGGATGCCATAACCCAAACAGTGAATTGGCATTCACCGTTGGAACATAATTGAGGATACTTGGCATGGGAGTGTTTTAAAGAAAATTGTACCAGTTGGTACACCTATACACTGCACATTTGAATTTTCCGCCTTAAAGTACTCCTCTACAGCTGAAACTCTGAACTTTAAAACTGAATTAATTCAACCGTTTATCAGAAGATGTCACTGAGTTAATTTTGAATTGTTTTTGTTTACTAATTATCAAGAAGTGTGGACATTCTCTCACAGATGCCTCTACCAAAAACTATGATCATGCACCCTGGTGCGAAGTGAAGGAACTTTTCTTGAAGATATTTTGTATTCATAAGTTTGTTCTTTACTAAATATTGTTCTTTCATTTGTGGGTTGACAATATTAATCTTTCTTTCCACCAGTTTTGAAAATAGCCAATCGTAAATTTCTGTCATTAATTTTTAGCCAATGGCGTCTTTCTTCCCCATTGTTGATGTGTAACTGTAAGCTATCCAATAAACGACTGTGGGTATGTCTTAATCATTCACGAAAGGTCTCGAATCTTCCCCGAGAGTATAAAAACTGCTGATTTTCTTGTCTCTCGGCCACTCGGACAACATCTAGCTTATTGTGTATGGATGTATAGCAGGAGGCGGGAAGCGCCTCTTTCATCCGCCCGCAATTCTTCTACAAGGTAATGGCCTTTTAACATCTTCAATTCTTGCTAGCTCAGCAGTTTAGCCCTCGGGGAAGGTCTGAAACTTTTTCAATGTAACCTACCTTTCGAAAAATGTAACTTAGTGCCGGCTTATGTAAAAGTTTTTTATTATGTAACTGTAAATCGGGGATAGAGAGTGACTTACCCTCTCGAGCTCCCCTTCATTTTGACTTGAGGTGACTACGTTTTCATAACCGATTTTTCTTCTCTTAATGTATTAAAATTTTCTTATACGAGTCACCTCCCTAGTTTGGGAATAGCCCTTGTATCACCGGCCTAGTGCCCCTTAGGTTTTATACGGTTTCATGTAGGAGAGCAAGCAACGCCTCCATTCATCTTGGTATTTTGGGCCATTTAATTAATCTGTTCTTCCCTCTAAGGCCCAGTAGGTTGGGTACGAGATACCCCCGTTTCATTTTATGTAAGTGGTGCCTTGATGGCAATTTGTGTAATAGTCTGATATTGCCTTTAATAGGCTTGGAAAATTGAGAGCGGCTCAGCTCTTCCTTGTGTTTGAAAAGTGCCTCTGGGAGGTTTGAGGTTAAAAATTGGGACCTAGTGCTCCTTGAAAGAGGGGTTTTCTGCCCTTTGGTAATTTGTGGTTATGAGTTGAGAGCTCAGGAATATTAAACTTGGGGCTCGAAGCCCAGAATTTGTAAAGACCCCTTAACTTGTGTTTTCGCTTGTAAAATTATTATTGTACCAGAATTTTCATTGTTATTTCACCTAGTGAAAATTTGTTAAATCTTGTTGTCTATTGAAAATATAACCTTTATTTAAAATTTAATTCATCTTTCGGACTTGTAGTTAGACCCATTCCAGCCCGCACCTTCTTTCACCTCTGCCTTCCACGGATAACTCCGTAACAAAAATAATGAGGAAGGATGGCTAAGAAAGATAATAACCAGCAATGAGGCAAAGAACAAATGATTATTTGAGAATGGATATTTACAGAAGCCAAAAAGAGAAAAAAGAAGTTGAGAGATAGGCAAAAAGTTCTATGGCTGTGAAAGAAAAGCAGAAGATGAGATCGATAATAATAATAATAATAATAATAATAATAATAATAATAATAATAATATTGAAATAAATTGCAATAATAATTTAAACAATTAATAGGTTAAGATAACTTATAATGTTGATATCAATTGTTATATCATATTGTATTAAGATAGGAATAGTTAATAGGTTAATAATGGTAGAATATTTTTTATGAAATGCTCATTTTCAGTTTCCTAAACGACTGAGATAGTAGAATAGCTGGTTCAATCAATCAATCAATCAATCAATCAATCAATCAATCAATCAATCAATCAATCAATCAATCAATCAATCAATCAATACTGATCTGCATTTAGGGCAGTCGCCCAGGTGGCAGATTCCCTATCTGTTGCTTTCCTAGCCTTTTCCTAAATGATTTCAAAGAAATTGGAAATTTATTGAACATCTCCCTTGGTAAGTTATTCCAATTGCTAACTCCCCTTCCTATAAATGAATATTTGCCCCAGTTTGTCCTCTTGAATTCCAACTTTATCTTCATATTGTGATCTTTCCTACTTTTATAAACGCCTTTCAAACTTATTCGTCTACTAATGTCATTCCACGCTATCTCTCCGCTGACAGCTCGGAACATACCACTTAGTTGAGCAGTTCTTCTTCTTTCTCTCAATTCTTCCCAACCCAAACATTGCAACATTTTTGTAACGCTACTCTTTTGTCGGAAATCACCCAGAACAAATCGAGCTGCTTTTCTTTGGATTTTTTCCAGTTCTTGAATCAGGTAATCCTGGTGAGGGTCCCATACACTGGAACCATACTCTAGTTGGGGTCTTACCAGAGACTTATATGCCCTCTCCTTTACATCCTTACTACAACCCCTAAACACCCTCATAACCATGTGCAGAGATCGGTACCCTTTATTTACAATCCCATTTATATGATTACCCCAATGAAGATCTTTCCTTATATTAACACCTAGATACTTACAATGATCCCCAAAAGGAACTTTCACCCCATCAACGCAGTAATTAAAACTGAGAGGACTTCTCCTATTTGTGAAACTCACAACCTGATTTTTAACCCCGTTTATCAACATACCATTGCCTGCTGTCCATCTCACAACATTTTCGAGATCACGTTGCAGTTGCTCACAATCTTGTAACTTATTTATTACTCTATAGAGAATAACATCGTCCGCAAAAAGCCTTACCTCAGATTCCACTCCTTTACTCATATCATTTATATATATAAGAAAACATAAAGGTCCGATAACACTGCCCTGAGGAACTCCCCTCTCAACTATTACAGGGTCAGACAAAACTTCACCTACTCTAACTCTCTCAGATCTATTTTCTAGAAATATAGCAACCCATTCAGTCACTCTTTTGTCTAGTCCAATTGCACTCATTTTTGCCAGTAGTCTCCCATGATCCACCCTATCAAATGCTTTAGACATGTCAATCACGATACAGCTTTACTGAATATCAGAATGTAATCAATGAAGTGTGTAGATTGTGTAGCAAACGTAAATTGTGAACTTACAACATCGTACGTAATACCATGAGGTTTTGAATGTTGATACGCACAAATGTGCGGGCTAGGTTTCCTTACAGGCAATGCAAGCAGGAGTGCTGGGTGCTGTCACAAAAAGGACTGTGAAAGAAAAACTCTAACTCTACATGAGAAATGTAATGTATAAGATTTTAATTGTTTAAAATCGTTCCACACTGTAAAATAGAAAATTTGATCATGTACATGTGCATATTCACATGTACTGAGTTGAATTTTTTTATTTTTTATTTTTTGCAAGTAGTGAATGAAGTCCTGACAAGCTCAATTGTGTGGGTTCTGTTTTTCAGCCGATAGTTTTTATTTTGTAATATAAACTGTAAAAACATGTATTTGAGAGCATTTTAGTAAGTTTTTGACGTTTTGACACCTCCAGATTTCCTTCAGGTCTGACGACAAGCTGCTGCCGCCAAAAGGGCAGTAATAGCAAAACTCCTCCTCAATGTAGAAAATGTAACGTTTACTTGTGTTTGAACGAAGATTTAATTGTTTCAAATTATTCCCCACTGTAAAATAGAACATTTGATCATGTACATATGTATATTCACATGCACTGAGGTAATTTTTCTTTTTAGTAAGTAGTGAAGTAAGTCCTGACACGCACAATTGTGCGGGTGCTTTTTTTCAGATGTTACTTTTAATTTTGTTGAATAAACTAAAAATATATGTATTTAAGAGCATTTTAGTCAGTTTTTGACGTACAAACGAAAATTCACACCGCCAGTTTTCTTTCAGGTCTGAAAGGGATAAGTACCAACATAGTTGGGGATGTGTGGGACCTGGTAAATGCAGCACAGGTGAAGTTTAAGGAAGCAGAGATTGTTATCAGTGGAATACTGTGTAGGAGGGATACTAACTGGAAGGTGATTGGGGATTTAAATGAGACTATGAAGTGGGTATGTGGGAAACTGGGAGTGAGATTTGCAGATTCTAATGGGTGGGTAGAAGATAGGGAACTGCGCTCAGATGGCCTTCACTTAAACCGCAGTGGTATATACAAGTTAAGAAATTTGTTTAGAAGGGTTATAGGGAGGTACATTGAGAGAAAGGAGGCGTCTAGGGAGCGGTGTTAAGGGAACAGGGAACTGGAAATCAAGTAGGGATGATAGGAAAATGTTAGTGCTCAAATGTAGAAGTATTGTAGAGAAAGGAATAGAATTAAGTAATTTAATAGATATATACTTACCAGATATAGTGATAAAAGTTGAATCATGGCTGAGAAATGATATACCAACTAGTGGGAAGAATATTCTGGATGTGGTGCTGGTAAAACCAGATGAGCTCTATAGAGAAATTGAAGTAATAGATGGTATTTGTGATCACGAAGCTGTTTTTGTGGTTGTTAAAAATAAATGTGAAAGAAAGGAAGGTTATTAAAATTAGAACTATTAGGCAGTACCATATGGCTGATAAAACAGGCATGAGGGAGTTTTGAAAAGTAACTATGATAGGTGGAAAACGGTAAATAAAAATGTAAACAGACTCTGGGATGGGTTTAAAGCAATTGTTGAGGAATGTGAAAATAGGTTTGTAGCTTTAAAGGTGGTAAGGAATGGTGAAAACCCACCTTATTATAATAGAGAAATAAAGAGACTAAGAAGGAGTGCAGATTGGAAAGAAATAGAGTTAGAAATGGCTGTGGAAGTAAGGAGAAATTGAAGGAACTTACTAGTAAATTGAACTGCAAGCTGTCCACTTCATGGCCGTATCGATGAGTTTAATCAACAAATTAATCTAAAAAGCCACCTAATCGATACTTTATAAAGTACTAATACTAAAGAAGTATGACAACAATGACATTTACAGTAAGATACAAAAGTTGAAAATTAGAAAAGCGGCTGGAATTAATAAGGTTTCGGGGGATATACTAAAGACAATGGGTTGGGATATAGTACCATATCTGAAGTACTTATTTGATTATTGTCTGCATGAAGGAGCTATACCAAATGAATGGAGAGTTGCTACAGTAACCCGTGTGTATAAATGAAAGGGTGATAGACATAAAGCTGAAAATTATAGGCCAGTCAGTTTGACATGCACTGCATGTAAGCGTTGGGAAAACATTCTTTCTGATTATATAAGACATGCTTTCAAAATTAATAACTGGTTTTATAGAAGGCAGTTTGGGTTTAGGAAAGGTTATTCCACTGCAGCTCAACTTGTAGGATTCCAGCAAGATATAGCAGATATCCTGGATTCAGGAGGTCAAATGGACTGTATCGCGATTGACCTACCTAAGGCATTTGATACGGTAGATCATGGGAGACTACTGGCAAAAATGAGTGCAATTGGACTTGACTAAAGAGCGACTGAATGGGTGGCTCTGTTTCTAGAAAACAGAACTCAGAGAATCAGAGTAGGCGAAGCTTTATCCATCCCTGTAATGATTAAGAGGGGAATTCCTCAAGACAGTATTATTGGACCTTTATGTTTTCTTGTATATATATCAATGATATGTGTAAAGAAGTGAAATCAGAGATGAGGCTTTTTGCAGATGATGTTATTCTGTACATAGTAATAAATAAGTTACAAGACTGTGAGCAACTGCAAAATGACCTCAATAATGTTATGAGATGGACGGGGTTAAAAGTCAGGTTGTGAGTTTCACAAATAGGAAAAGTCCTCTCAGTTTTAATTACTGTGTTGATGGGGATCATTGTAAATATCTACGTCTAAATATAAAGGAAGATCTAAATGTTTTAAGAGGAAACCTCAAAAACTCAAAACATGGAAACACCCTGACTACACTTAAGGAGAATGGCAACTGGATCACATCTGCATGGACAAATACCACCACAAAGAGATCTATAACGTCAAAGTCCTCCTAGGAAAGACACAGGTTCAGATCACTACATAGTTAAAATTAAACTCACTCCTCAGAGGAGACAGCAAAAACAAGCCCTTAATACTAAAAGAAAAATAGATCCTACCCAGCTAATCAACAACAAAAATTACCAGAAAGCAACTGAAACAATAAAAATCACAGATAAACTTGAAGACACAGTACACAACCTTAAAGAAATTGCAGACGACCTGGCTTCAATTAAACCATGTAAAAAACACCAATGGTGGAACAGTGAATGTGATGAAACAGTGGAGAAAAGACATCAGGCATGGCTATTACATCAGTCCCTAAAAACGGAAATATCCTATCGAAATCTAGTAAAACAGAGAAAAGAAACTACCCAAGTCTTACGAAGAATAAAAAGACAACATCATAAGGACACACTGCAGTTAATTGAAGAACAATTCAATAAAACTCAATCAAGGGACTACTACAAAACCTTCAGAAAGCAGCTCCATAAACATGAACCCCCGACCCTACTGATGAAAGATGAAAATGGTAAGCTGGCTCATAACATTAAGGACAATGCAGAAATTCTGGCTAAATATTTCAACAAGCTTTTAAATTGTGAGGAACCTACAGAACTCCTTCATTTGGACACAAACACCCCGATAAAAACACCACCAGAGAACATCAATCCCCCCACAATAAAATAAGTCTACCAGGCTCTGAATAAATTAAAAAACTACAAAGCGCCAGGAGAAGATCAGACCTTTGCGGAAATCTGGAAATATGCAGCAACATCAGCAAAAGTTGCCCTCCATCAACAACTTGTCTCTATCTGGATTAAAGAAGAACTACCAGAACACTGGACAACAGCTCTCGTTTACCCACTGCACAAAAAAGGAGACAAAACTGACCCTAATAACTACAGGGGAATCTCACTGCTGGACATAACATACAAAATATTTTCAATAACCATCCTTAATAGGATAAGTTTACAACTTGAGAAAGAACTAGGAGGATATCAAGGAGGTTTCAGACCCTGGAGGAGCTGTCCTGATCAGATCATGAGTCTTAAATTGATAATGGACTATAACAGGAGAAGAAATAGAGATATGCTGATAACATTTGTAGATTTCAAGAAAGCTTATGATTGAATCCATAGAGAATCTCTGTTCAAAATTTTAAGACACCTTGGACTACACCCCAAATTAATAAACATGATAAAATTGACTCTAACACCAAATCAAAAGTGAAGTTTAGGGGTGAAACATCTGAGACATATGAAATTAAAACTGGACTACGGCAGGGAGATGGGCTCTCACCACTATTATTTAATTGTGCTCTAGAAATGGTAATGAGGGAATGGTTTAGAAAATGTCTCCCCAAAATAAAGATTGGCCGAAAAATCAAAACAAATTGCCTGGGTTTCGCTGACGATTTAGCATTACTAGCAGTGGACATAAAAGAAACAAAAACCCAGATATCAGAACTTCAAAACATTGCAAATAAAATTGGATCAAAATATCATTTGAAAAAAACAGAAATTATGCCCCAAAAACCAACACAACTAAAAGAAGTTACCATAAATGGTAATAAAATCAAAATAGTAACTCAATTTAAATATCTTGGAGAAATAATAACACATAACCTAAATGAAAAAATTTCAATCCAGACAAGAACAAATAGATTAGCTAAAGCCCAAAAATTAACATGGGATATCTACAAAAAGAAATGTCTATCAATAAATGCAAAAATAAAACACTACAACACAGTTATAAAACCGGAAGCTACATATGCAGCAGAAACACTTTTTCACCTGAATAAACAATCAAAGACAGACAGACTTCAGAAAATTGAAAGGAGGATTGGTAGAACCTGTGTCAACAAAAAATACCAGAAAGATGGACAGTGGTGGTCAATACCTAACAAAGTCGTGTACAAAGAGCTAGAACCCATTACAGATACTATGCGTAAGAGGAGACTGGGATTCTTTGGACATATCATGAGGATGCAGGATTCGAGGCTTCTGAAACAACTAGTACAACACAATCTTGTCTCAAAAAATACCACAACAGGATGTAAATGGATCAGAGAAGTAAGAGAGGATCTGAAGGAAATAGGCCTTACAACAGAAGACACCACAAATAAGATAAAATTGAGTACAAAACTCAAGAATACAAACCTCCCGTTTACCCTTACACAAAACAAACCAAACCAACAACACGCATATTTTCAACTGAGGAAAGGGCACGAAGATCGGAGCGTCTGAAGAAGTACTGGGAGGACCGCAAAGCCCGAACAATCCCTTCAAAGAGACCTGAACGACGGACTGACCAAAGTGATCCTATGTGGTCATAAAAGAAGAAGAAGAAGAAAGGAAGATCTCCATTGGGGTAATCACATAAATATGATTGTAAATAAAGGGTACAGATCTCTGCACATGGTTATGAGGGTATTAGGTGTTGTAGTAAGGATGTAAAGGAGAGGGCGTATAAGTCTCTGGTAAGACCCCAACCAGAGTATGGTTCCAGTGTATGGGACCCTCACTGGGATTACTTGAGTCAAGAACTGGAAAAATTCCAAAGAAAAGCAGCTCGATTTGTTCTGGGCGATTTCCGACAAAAAAGTAGCATTACAAAAATGCTGCAAAGTTTGGGCTGGGAAGACTTTGGAGAAAGGAGACGAGCTGCTCGACTAAGTGGTATGTAAAGTCAAATAATAATAATAATAATAATAATAATAATAATAATAATAATAATAATAATACTAGATTATAAATTCCACCTGTGCAATACATAAGAGCTTTTTATTTAAATTTAAGAAATACTGTATTTACTCACGTATTAGACCCCCTTTTTTCCCACTTTTACAGCCAAAAATAGTTAAGGGGTTTCCAATATGTGATAACCTCAAAATTTTGTGCAGCAAACACATGACTTCTATGTGTAAACATTCTATACTACTGTATTATTTAACAAACTTAGAATGTACTGAAGTTAGGTATACTGGCTATTTTCAGAAGGCAGTATTTCTAAATGTAAAAAGACAATAAATGGTGAAGACGACTTTTAGACCTAAGGTACATATAAAAGTCTGTTTTAGTTACTCATATTACGTCATTCGTTACATCTCATTAATTCCTCAGGTGAGGTTGACGTCAGGAAGGGCATACGGCTGTAAAAAACTCGCTACGAAGATTCGTCTCACTTCATACTCGACCCCGTAGAACAAAGGGATAAGGGTATCGTGTTATCATATTAAATACTGATACAAAATAACGTAATGGTCAGTCATTGGTTTCTGTCAGTTCAGCAGTAGGCCTACTACACAGTAAACCTGATCACTGCTTCTATTTGAATTATCGCCTTACGCCGCCAACTTTCCTGCCCTGCTACCGGCGTGTTGGAATTCCGAGTGACGTCATCTTCACTGCCATCTCGTCAGTCGTGTCAGCCATGCTTCATTCTCTTTTTGTTCTCTTTGAGCCATGCACTGCAATCGAGAGCTTAGGAGGTCCCGTCTTTTTGAACCTTTTAAAAATCATTTCGTTCCCGACTATAGAATCTAAACAGTGTACATCTATTCCCAAGTGGTTTCTGGATATGGTCTCATATTCCCAGTTGGTGTGTATATGTAGCAGAAGCTACTCCTTCCGAATAAAGCCCAGAAGCTACTCCTTCCGAATAAAGCCGTCTGTAGAAGGCATGCCACACCGGTGTTCTGTGTACCAATCCATCAGCTGATAACTAGCGTATGTTACGAGTTGTACTTCCGAATGTAATACATAGTAACTGGAAACATTCTTTTGATAACTGCGGCTGTTGAAACGCAGACCCCTATTTTTAAGTACATTTCATGCTTGTTCTCTACATTTATCACATCAGGATTTTATAAACAGCTGTTCATGAAATAAGGCAGACCACATTGTTTAGGTTAGGTATATTATCGCCCTGATGGTGCCAAAAATTCCTCGACGGATAGGATAAAAATAAATAACAGGAACATATACCGCATTTATGAATATCTACAGGTGTGGCGGTAATGTGTTTTATTATCATATTTAATTTTGTACGTTCATCGTCTCTTCTTTTTATGACGCACACCCTAGTATGTTTTATTTGGTGTCTCCGAAAATCGTTGACGTACGTGAGGACATAAAATTATTATTATTATTTGTTACGTATGTTGGCAAGTAAAACAATTGTTTTAATTGGATAGGTTTTATCATGTTTTAAACTTACTTCTCTCCACATATATACCTATATTGGCCCAAGTTACAATATATAAACGACCACTTTGTTAATGATCTCGCCTGCTGTATAAATAGCAATAACCGTGAATGCGCAAATATTTCTCAACTAAAGTAAACTCGTTTCCTCATCCTGAGGTGGTACAGCTCTTTTTAGACACACCCCCAGTGGAGGGGAGTTACATGTACCACTTTTACCGCATATCAACCTTCATGCCATTCATAACTTAAATCTCTGGCAGTACGGTACGGGGAATCAAAGTCAGACTCCTGAGAACAGACACTAATTGTGCAAACCATTACGCTGGCGGACATTATTAACAAAAAAAAAAAAAAACACAGACATATAGGATGACTGATACATGCTTGCAATGCGCGGGTCGGACACGAAGCTAGGCCTGTTCACCTATTTGAGCGACGTCATCAGAGCTGCAGTAGATCTACGCTACAGAGGCGGACATTTCTTAACTACGAAACACAGATGTACCGCATGTATTCGACGCGTTTTCACTGCGTAGGTCGAACAGATGAAACTATTCACAAATTTGTGCAATGTCATCAGAGCTGCAATAAGACTTGTACCCGCTTCAAAGCGGAATTGTTGTTCTTCTCTGACGAATTACGTTGGGGGGGGTCTTATATGCGAGATTTATTTTTTTCATATTCTTAGTCTCGAAAAGCCAGGGGAGTCTAATACGCGAGGGGGTCTAGTACACAAGTAAATATGGTAGTTCTTAAAATATTAGATATAGGGACATGTTTCACCCATAATGAGGGCATCATCAGTCTAAAAAGCTCATACCGGAAAGAAAGATAGATCAGGATCCTGATTCTTCTTATACGTCTAAAATATAAATAACAGGATACTGTTTTAGGTACAAATGTGTATAAAATGACCAGCAAGTAGAATATAGTAGTTATACGTACTCTTATGACAGAATCTTATAATCAATCCTTATTGTAGATCTTTACGAATGTCTTGTTTTTTAAATGTGGTAACAAGTAGTTAGCTCAAAAAGAATACGTAAATTGCTGCGTTGAAATGAAATCTGGTAAATATGGTGCCTTATTCTGGAGATGGCGTAAAGAGCTTATAATAGCTTAATATTTAGGATAAAAGTCACTCTTAGTGGTAGTAAAATTTAAATCCAAAAGATAAGACAACAAACTTCTTGAAGCACTTAAGAATGAGTACAAGTACTTGTCAGAAACGTAGCTATTTTTATTATTAGCTGGTAAATGTGGTTGTAGCTTCTGGTATTAAAAGCCAAAAGGAAAATGTGCGAGGTTGAGTAGGGCTTGTGGTGTTATGTCGCTTCGACAGTTGTATGTTAATTTGGTTAAAAGATGACGTAAAATCCAAAGTAGTTTGTCTGCTGAAGTTGTTAATATTATATGAAAAGATAAGATGACACTTTCCCATCAACATTATTCTGTTCACACTTGTTTCAGCTGAACTGAATTCAAGAAGATTCTTCACGTGCTAGTATTTTAAGTGTCTGACCTGGTCTTTTGGGAGGTGCATTCTTCAAACTGGAAGAGAACCTTGAGAACTTGCACTAGAACACGTGTGATCGCGATGAGTGCTAATCATTCAACTCTTTATCTGTCTTGTATCGAATGTCGACAACACACTCAGATTTAATAAATTTTATCGATTATAATGCATGTCTTGCCTTAACTTTATGATTTTGACAGATGATGGTCTCTAGCAGGACTGAAACTAGTTTCAAAAATATGTAACCTGTTTAGGTTACAATAAATAAATATTGAATAGATGGAAACCTTTTAGCTCTTGTTTTACATTATATTGCTGTTCAATTCAGAATAATATGAAATTTATCACCCACCATGCATTTATCAATCACAAAAGTCCTTTCTTAAGCCATACTTCTGATTACCTATTTAATTACTAAATCGTATCTATATACCGGGTGGTCCACCAGCCCCTTGTGATCCAGTTTTAAGCATCCCTTCACATTTACTACAATTCTGAAATACATCAGTCCCTCTCCCTAAACCGGAGTAATATAACGAGATGTGTGTTTACGGGCTAGAAGACAGCAGGAATCATGAGCGCAACTATTAATTCATAATGGGTACCCCGAATGAACCTGTAAAACAAATATAGATACGCAGAACACATACTTTAAAATAGGAGGTGGAGGCACAGACCAGGAGCACGGTACTGTATAGCCTGGGACGTGGGCGCCATACGTTAAGTGTCACAGTAGCTCACACGGCAAGTGAGTGGGGAGATATGTGATAGTGGACAGTGCTAGAGGTAGGAAGTTCGAATACCACATAAGAATAATTTTTAACAGCCAGTTGCTTGGGATGTGGTAAAGGTTGCATACTTGATAGCTTCCAAGGACTGATTTGTTTACTTGACCCTGTAAAAGACCGTATGTACGAGTATCGTTGCATTGGGTATAGTGCTGGGTTGGATAAAGATGTGGAGATGATGGCCTGTGGCTAGTATAGGCTGGGAAGTGGATGCCGCAGCTCAAGTGTCACACTAACTCACATTGCTAGCACGCAGTAGGACGTGTGATATTTGACAGTGCTGGAGGGTTAGAAGGTTAAAGTCCCATGCAAGTATTTTTTTCAAGCCAGTCGCCTGGGATGTGGCAAGGTTTTATACTTAATAACGGTATTTTTCACAGACTGATTTGTTAATTTTCCCCTGATACGGGCCATTGTTATGGAACTGGGTTGATAGAGGCTAGGCAACATTTAAGAGTATTTCAGTTATCCACGTCATTTAACGCAGCACATGCTCGAACTGACGACCTCCGTGAACAATACAGAGTTTTCCGCGATGTTGTATGGACCGCCTGGCCTGTTGCAACATCTCTGGCAAAAGGTTATTTATTTTATTGCTATTTGCTTAACGTCGCACCAACACACATGTCTTATGGCGACGATGGGATAGGAAAGGCCTAGTAAGTGGAAGGAAGCAGCCATGGCCTTAATTAAGGTACAGCCCCGGCATTTGCCTGGTGTGAAAATGGGAAACCACGGAAAATCATCTTCAGGGCTGCCGACAGTGGGGCTTGAACCCACTATCTCCCGATTACTGGATACTGGCCGCACGTAAGCGACTGCAGCTATCGAGCTCGGTTCTGGCGAAAGGGATCGGCATGCCTCGCTGATGAGGACTGGCCGGCTCCTGTGCACACACCAGTTGTTTTATATGGTCCCACAGAAAAAAAAATTAAGGAGTGTAAGATCATGCGATCTGGCGGGTCAGGTCCTCCCCTTCCTATCCATTTATCAGGATACGCCACATGGAGATGGTTCCAGATGACCACCGCCGCATGCGGTGGAGCTCTGTCATGTTGAAACCACATCCTGTAGCGGCCAAGGAGTCCACATGTTCCAAAAACAGTGGTAGTTCATCTGAAACCGCAGATAGCGTTGGCAGGTCAGATGACCCTCAAAGAAATAGGGAACCATTATTCCACACCATACATTCACGCCCCACTAAACCTGAAAAGCTGTCTGTCGCACCCAATGGGGATTATCCACAATCCAGTAATGCATATTATGGCGATTAACGGTTCCATTGTGGAAACGTGCTGCGTCTGTAAATGAGAGAGTAGCTAGAAAAGCAGTATCTGGATCCAATGACAGAACACCACCCGGGCATCGTAATCATGACCATGGAGCTTCTGGTGTAAGTGCAGATAGTACGGGTGAAACCGGTGGGTACTCAATATCTGCACAACAGACGCTCGGCTGATGTTCGTCTCCTGTGCAATGGCCCGTGTGATAGTATGAGAGTAACGCTGAATACCGTCAAACACGACCCCTTCATTGTCAGCAGACGTCACGGGATGATCTCGAATAGGCCGTGTCCTTCCCGCAGACTTCTTTCCACACTCCAAAATGTCATGCCCGTCGGTTGACGTCTATCCGGATAGCGTACTTGGTGTAGGTATTGTGCCTGGTATGCATTCTGTCTAGCTTCGTGATAGATAAGTAACATATCCACATACTCATCGCTGGAATACATCTCGAGGCAGTGAATAAACTTTGTGTGGGAAATGCTTCGAAGGAGGTGAGTTTGCGCAGCTACATACTTACCTGCCATCACATGTTGTTATCGTTCCAATGGGGCATACTTTGCCCTACCTGTGGTCTACGAAGCTTGGGACATGTACAATGTAGCTAAATGGCTACACACCATCATCTCCTCATCCTCGTCTAACCCAGCACCATACCCAATGCACCGATACATACGGTCTTTTACAGGGTCAAATAAACATATCAGTCCTTGGAAGCTATCAAGTATGCAACCTTACCACATCCCAGGTAACCGGCTGTTAAAAAAATTCTGATGTGGAATTCGAACCTCCTACCTTGAGCATTGTCCACTATCACACATCTCCCCGCCCACTTACCGTGTGAGCTACTTTGACACTTGACCTATGGCGCTCATTTCCCAACCTAGACAGAACCATGCTCCTGGTCCGTGTGTCCACCACCTGTTTTAAAGTACGTGTTCTGCGTATCTATACTTGTTTTACGGGTTCATTCGAGGTACCCACTATGAATGAATAGTGGCACTCACGAATCCTGCCGTTTTCTAGCCCGTAAACACACATATCGTTATATTACCCCGGTTTAGGGAGAGGGACCTATGTCTTTCAGAATTGTAGTAAATATGAAGGGATGCATAAAACTGGATCGCAAGGGGCTGCTGGACCACTCGGTATACATACGACACATCCCACTCTGAAGAGTCTAGTGTCAGACCTAAGACGAAACGCTGGTTAATAGAGCAAACGCCGGAAAAGCCATCCATCTAATTTTTGATCTGATAAATACATACGAAAGTCGAGTCATAAGTCATGGAAACTATTTTTTTTTCTTGCGAACAAGAGGCAACACAGAAAATCTACGATATGCATTTGGAAATATAGGGCATGTACTTATGCATAGTGCCTGAAGACAAATTCTGACTTCAGGAGATTCTCGTGGGAAAGTGACAGAACACAGGCCATTGGTAAACATTGTTTTGTTATGGTATAGACAGCAAATACACAAGACTATGTACAAAGGACAGGTCTCCACTGGTTACAGACCTTCGAAATAATCACCCAAGGTTTCCACTGTGCATTGCCAGCGGTGGGGCAGGCGCTGAATACCACTCGCTGCATGTGTATCGCTAACATGTGACACCTCTCTCCCACATGCTGTTACGATGTCCTCTTTGTTAGCAAACCGTTGTCCATGTAATGGCTTTTTGACTTTGGAGATTACATCATAGTCACATGGGCTCAGATCAGGTGAATAAGGCGGGTGTGGAAGAACCTCCCTTCCCCACCGTTGTAAGTGATGCTGAACAATGACTGCTGTGTGAGCTGTCGCGTTATCGTGTAGGATTATGGCATTGTCTAAAAGATCTGGACATTTGGTTCGCACTGCACGGCGCAACTGGTACAACAAAAAGGAATTGTAACAAACTGCATTGAAAGTGTGCCCCTCACGCACTGGATGACACACAAGAACACCTTGAACATCGTATGCCAGGATTACCGTAACCTTATTGGGTGACTGATTTTGTCAAACCTTGTGTCTCCGTGATGACCCCTGACAACGCCATTCACTTGACTGCCAAGGAGAACTGCTATTTTAATATACGATCGTTGCTCCTGCTTGTTGACTTCCATTTTGTGACGCTCTCACTCACACATTGAACTTGGGGCCATGCTTAGACCCACACTGTTGTTTACATACACCATCTAGTGGCATCATGCGCAAGTACATACCGTATGTTTCCAAATGCAATCTTAGATTTTCCGTGTTGTCTACTGTTCACGAGAAAAAACTAGTTGCCACGACTTATGACTCTACCTATGTATATGGAGAGAGAAACAAGATAAGGAACACACAGTACGACAAATACAATGACAGGTCAGTGTGGGAAGAGACAAGACGAGACAAGGACAAATATAAAAACACAAAAGAAAATAACAATCTCCACATCTTCACAAACTGCTGTCTTCAGAAAGATAGGCCCTCAGGCTCTCTTCTCGTCAGTCCTACTTCTACACCTCTTTTCAGCCCCTGACAAGTTCACCATGTGTTCTCTTTCTCTCTATAGATGATTCGACACTTGTTTGTTCCTTTCCAATAATGAAACAGTAAAATCTTGGTAATACATTTCTGCAGGGGACATGGAAAAAGAACGCGTTAGGCGAGAAAACATACTACTGAGTATACAAATAAAAACTATCCAACAAGTACAAGGTAACACTAGATATGATTTTTTCTGACATGAGGGTATTTTACATAGTGTATCCACAGATACGGTGAAAACTATAGTGGACCTACCATTTTTAAAGATGACAGGAAAGTATTAAAAGGTCTGAAAAACATGAGAGAACAAATATGGAAACCTTTTCTGATGGGGCTTATAAACTAACAACAGTGCACTGACAGGTGTGAAAAGCACCAGCACATGTGCATGGGAACCAATAGAAATATCAAAGTACTGGTATTATTCAAGATCATATTGTTTCTAAAACAAATGTTAGTAGGAGCCTTTTATTTCACACCTGTGTGTTATTAAACATTATTTTGTGATCACACTCTTGGACAATGAATTGGAGGTTCCCGGTACACTTGACCATGTGTGACTGCAAAGAATGACTTTGGCTGGCATTTTGAATCTGACAAAACTTCAACCAACTTGAAGGTGGGGGTTTCAAAATTCATGACCTTTGCGCACTTTAAGATGCAGATGCCAGTCCACTTTCCAACAGATTTTAATTTTGTCTTCATTAGTAAGGAATTTCACAACTTTTTCCATGTTAGGAACGCACTAACAAGGTTTCACTGCATTCAGTTACTAAACTGATTTGGATTTTATAGTAGACTTCTTGCTCATTAAGCTTCCATTCCATTATATTGTTTTTCAACTGGATTTATACATGGTTAACAGAGATGTTAAAGATTACCTATTCATGTTTGTACACAGTTTTTAACTTTGAATTCTGCAGCAAATATTTATTGTTATTAGATGTTCAAAGAATGTTTTTATGGAGACATTATCAATTTGAATGCTCCTTTATTTTTAAGAATCCTTATGTTCTTGTGTATTGTTGTTTATTAGTGTTTTCTATGTTGTGATGAATGTTAATTTTTTTTTTTTAATTTGCTTTACGTTGCACCGACACAAATAGGTCTCATTGCAACAATTTAATAGGAATGGCCTAGGAATGGGACGGAAGCGGCCGTAGCCTTAATTACGGTACAGCCCCAGCATTTGCCTGGTGTGAAAATGAGAAACGGAAAACATACTCAGGGCTGCCAACAGTGGGGTTCGAACCCACTATCGTCCCGATTCAAGCTCACAGCTGCATGCCACTAACTGCATGGCTAACTCACCCAGTGTTGTTGTCATGAAACTCATCACAATTACATTATTATTACTAAGTGGACTGGGTTGTCTATGTAAGCTTCCTTGAATAAACTTTGTGGTTATCAGTATTGATACCATGCTGAAAAGAAAATTCCAGTTATTCCAAAATACTTGAAATGCATGGAAAGAAAAATTAAGGCATCTCCAGGAAATGGAAGAAGAGCGGGAAGCTCAACTAACCCAAAATAGATTCCACTCTTTCTCAAAAGCAACCAACTATATTTTGATATAATTTCCAGGGTTTATCATTTCTAGTAATGGGCACAAAAACCAATTCCATGCATACACAGCTGCAGGTAAAAGCTAGCATAGACACATGTATGGTGGTGGTGGCGTTGGTGGTGGTGGTGGTTGCTTTAAGGGCATAATGATAGGTTTATCAACAGTTACATCAGTCTATAAAGCAAGGAGTAAGAAGGAGAACAAAAGTAATACACTTTTCTCTTTCTAAATAAACAGATATAATCAACTGTGCACCGTCAAACAAACCTGTTGCAGTAAATGTCGTAAACCAGGGTTATTGGGTATACCAGGTCGCATGAGCCTTTGCTGTTGCTGTTGATTTGGTTGCTGTTGCTGTTGGTTAGGCTGCATATTCTGGGGATTCATTTGACGTTGCTGTTGCTGTTGTTGTTGCTGCTGCTGTTGCTGTTGTTGCTGCTGTTGCTGCTGAAAGAGCTGCTGCTGTAGCTGGGCTCTAGGCTGCTTTTGCTGTTCCTGTATTGGAGAGAAAATAAATCTTACAGTGAAGTTTGCTATGATGAAAGAATTAAGCCCAGAGATACGACTTCTGTAGCCTTACTAAAGTCACAGCTAAGAACTGCACATATGATTAAGATTTTTCATCAACCCAAAGTAGTAGTAGTAGTAGTAGTAGTAGTAGTAGTAGTAGTAGTAGTAGTAGTAGTAGTAACAATATGTTTAAACTTAGGCCTGCATCTCAGCAAGCAACATAAAAATAAAACAATTTTCTGTGGCCAGTACGTGATGAAATACTTGTTAGTCATGTTCGTTTTTAATCTATGCCATATGAAAACATGAACTATCAAACATGGACAGTTAACAAAGACTCCACTTCCTCAGAAAAAACACAACTGTTCAAATAATGAAACAAGCATTTCTATTTGGTTGATATCTCCAGTCCACTAGAACAGAAGGAAATCTGTATAATAAACTTGAAGTAAGAATTTCTCACTGCAAATGTACAACAGCTACCCAATTAGTTTTCAATATTTTTGGTTATGAGCTTTCTTCTAAGATTACAGACCACAGTCTACAAATACAAGGGCTACTAATTTTCTGTATACCATTAAGAGAAAAGTCGTAACTCATCAACAAAGTGTATTTCCTTTTCAAGTAGTCTTCACCATACTCGATACAAACTTGCATCCTCCAGAGACAATCATGGAAACGACAGTGCCATGCAATTTCAGAGACGACACCTATCTCTTCAATTTTAGGCTTCCGAACCAATGGACCTTCAGTTTTTCTTTACAATTTTTCTTTGTAGGAATTGGGGAGATTCTACCGGGCTTCTGAACCAATTAACTCTCAGTTTCTCTTTAGCTCAATTTTTTTTAAAGCTTCTGAACTAATGAACTCTCAGGTTCTCTTTAGTTCATCCTTTTTTAAAGTCACAGGGAGCCAGATCTGGTGGATGGTTCTTTGTGAGCTATAGGGTGTTCTTGTGGTGAATGAAGCAACACTGCTCACCTTAGTGAGAAGCAACAGATGATGTCAGTCACCTGTCATGCCCTACCTTATATAAGGGAGGGAGAACAACATTGCCATGGAGAAAAGTGTTTTCCCACATAATCTTTCACACTTAGAATACATTTGGAAACTTGTAAGAACAAGACAATGCACATGGTACAGCAAATGTATATTAATCACCACCACCATGATCATCTCCCAGCTTCAGCTGGGTTAGTACATTTACTGGCACATTCCTATATTCCTCTATCCAAGAACTGTTTTATTATCTAGAAAATCTCATCTCACTGCCATGGATTTTACTCTCCTGTCTTTCCATCAATGTCCAGGTCTCTGCTGCATATATCAGTATGGAGCAATAGTACAAAGGGCACTAGGAAAGTTTTGCAATGTGAGTGAACGCTTTAGACTTTTTCAAAATAATTTCCACCACACTCAATACACTTCACCATATGTCGAAACCAGTCACTGAACCAACTATGCCAATTTTCTTCGGTTAAATTTTCACACTCTTGATCCCGTGCTGCCAGAAGCTCCTCATCGGATGCAAAATGCGTCCCTTTCAGCTTCATCTTCACTTCTGGGAAGAGTGCGAAGTCATATGGGGCAAGATCAGGACTGTACGGAGGGTGATCAAGCACACTCAACCCTGATCTGGCAAGAAAATCCATTGTTACATTAGCACGATGTGCTGGAGCATTGCTGTGATGCAAGAGCCAAGTGTTGAGCCGTGACCTTGGACGGAGCTGCTTGAGAGCCTGGATGACCTGAGGCAGGCAAGTCTCACTGTATCACTTCGCAGTAACTGTCCTTTGTGTTTCTAGCACAACCTGAGTGACTTTCGAATAGTCACAGGAGTACCCTCATCTTCAAACAGCCACACCTTGTTCTGGAATTTTGTTGGGACATCGTAATAATAAAGCCAAGTTTCGTTACCTTTAACGATGCTATTGACATTACACGAAGTCTCATTTTCAAACTGTTTAAGCATTTCTCGGCATCGTTTCACTCAATGCGCCCTTTGTTCCTCTGAAAGTGAATGGGGCACCCAAAGGGAACAAACCTTTCTAACATGGAGATGGTCGTGTGGAATTGAATGAATAGCTGGTGCAGGAATGTGGAGGGTCTCTTCTACTTGCCGATATGTCAACCGCCTCTCTTGCTGCAACATTTTCCTCACAGCTTCAATGTTTTCTTCAGTCACTGATTCAAACGGTCGCCAAGAACGAGGATCATCTTCAACCCCAAAATTTCCCCTCTGAAACTCTTTGTACCAGCGGAAAATTGTTGTCCGATGTGGACAGTCTTTCCCCAGCACAGGAGTCATTTCCTCCAGGCACTGGTCAACAGTTAATCCACGAGCAAAATTGTAGCGGATAATTGCGCGATATTCACCTTAGACAAATGCAAAGAGGAGGAGAATTCCACCTAATCAATACTTGTTTATTATTGTTATTAAAAATACAGGACCGGTTTTGACCCTAGTGGGTCATCATCAGCTGAACATACATATAACACATCGTGCAATTGCAAACATTAGCCAATTTGAAGTTTAGTACATGTTATCATGAGTGAATGCGCATCTATGAGAAGTGAGTATTCCTAAACCTAAAACTAACTTATAATTATTCATAAAATAAAAACAACATATGCTTAAAACACTTCCATGCTTGTGAATGTTGAGTTTATGGCTTGCACTGTTTCTTAGTTCTTTAGTTTGACTGCTGTAAATAAGTCTTGTTGTCCACAAATGTGCATTATATTAAAAATTCAATAGCTTAAATTGTGATATGAGTTACACTTTAAAATACCAATATCTTGTTTAAAATATTTTTTGTCACCATATATACACGAAGGGTAAGAAACACTTTACATCTCTAAAAGGCAAAATATTGAAGTAGTGTGGATTCAGTTGAGACATGGATGGAAGTGTAAAAATTGCAGCTTGGCATACACAAAATCAAACTGTTTACATTAAAAGATGAGTCATGATGTCCTGAGCCGTATTAAGTAAGGTTGTATGGCATTAAACCAGAGTGGTGGCTCCTTCCTTTCTGTAGTTGTGTGATAGCGTGAGGATTATTGCTATTGTACACAACGTGCTCCCACACCATATACAACCTGAGGACCACAATAGTAATAATCCTCACACTATCACACAACTACAAAAAGGAAGGAGCCACCACTCTGGTTTAATGCCATACAACCTTACTTAATATGGCACAGGACATCATGACTCATCTTTTCATGTAAAGAATTGGATTCTATATACGGCAAGCTGCAATTTCTACACTTCCGTCCAAGCCTCAACTGAATCCACACTACTTCAATATTTTGCCTTTTATAGATGTGAAGTGCATCTTGCCCTTCGTGTACACATGGCGACAAAACATCTTTTAAACAAGATATTGGTATTTTTTAAAGTGTAACTCATATCACAATTTAAGCTGTTGAGTTTTTAATATAATGCACAGTTGTGGACAACAAGACTTAATTACAGCAGTCAAACTGAAGAACTAAGAAACAGTGCAAGCCATAAACTCAAACATTCACAAGCATGGAAGTTTTTTACGCATATGTTGTTTTTATTTTATGAATACTTATCAGTTAGTTTTAAGTTTAGGAATATTCACTTCTCATAGATGCGCATTCACGCATGATAACATATACTCAACTTCCAATTTGATGAATGCCCTACTCATGAGTACAACCTGACATGTTACCGTCACATGACATTCCTCTTAAGATACGGTAAAGTTTGCAATTGCACGATGTGTTATATGCATATGTATGTTCAGCTGGGTGGGTCAAAACCGGTCCTGTATTTTTAATAACAATAATAAACAAGTATTGATTAGGTGGAATTCTACTCCTCTTTGCATTTGTGTGAATCACAGATATGAAGCTCATAAATTACGATTCACCTTTAGACCACACTGACATCTTACCTTGCTTTCAATCCCACTGCCTGGTAACAAATGTTGTGAAGGTCACGCACGCCTTGCTGTCTTCTAGACTGGTTTTCATCCCTCTTTTCATCCCTCACCATAACAGGGGTGTCCAGCCAACAGTTTTTACGTATTGCAAAACTTCCCTAGTGCCCTTTGTACACCTTACACATAATACCTCTACACTTCCTTCTTTCAGATCAAGTTCCTCGCACTATGGTAAAATGAATGTCACTGTATTCTTTTATTGATCTCTATATCCAATCCTACATGAGTTCACTTTCCAAGTACTTGAAACTTTCCACAATTTCAAGATCTTATTCCTCAATTTTTACAGTAACTTTACTTTCTTTTCCTCCTCTAGTCAACACCAATGTCTTGCTTTTCTCTATGCTTATTTTCATTCCATAATAACCAATATACTCACTCAACATGTACAACAGACCTCGTACTTCATCTCCATTTGTTCCCCACACTATGTCATCTGAAAACAACATCAATCATCTACAGCTTTCTGTGGATAGTAACAGCACACTTCCCTTTCTTACTCTATTACATTTTGAAACCATTCTGTCCTACTCACAGAGTTCTGGATACTACTGCGACAATTGCTGTACACTGTTCCACTTATTCAATCATTTGTTTCACAAACCCTTACTGCTTCACGACTTCCAATACTTTTGGTATGGTGATGCTTTTGTATGCCTTGTCTACATTAAGGAATGCCAACCTCATTTCTCTTCCACATTCCCATTCCTTTTCCATCAGCTATCCCATACTGAAGAGCTGGGGTCTAGTGTTGATCTTCCATTTCTAAAGCCATACTGCACATCTTCTTACCATCTTTCTCATCATTTTCCTGTGAAGTTTCCTTTAAAATATTTTTGCTACTTGTGATATGAGTGTGATTCCTCAATAATTAAAACATACATTCTAGCCACCCTTTTCACATAGTTAATCAAAACTAAACATTTAAGTGCTAAAGTTGTAATGAAATGAAAAACATGTATTTTTGAGCAAAAATGATTTATATTTTTATTACTGATGTATGAAATAAATATAAAATAATATCAAAGAAAATAATGTAACAAAGTTAATGAGGGTTTTATAGAGTTTGTTTACACAGAAATGAATAAATCACAATGGTCCACTAATATCAGTCACCATTTGTGTCTCTCTACAAAATCAGTTATTCTTGTCTTTGTAGTTGGGGCGCAACACTGGATTTCGGAACAAAATTCTTATCATCCAAAAATTTGCCAATATGAACTGGCCTGGACCCAAATAGTTTGAATTAGTGGGACTCTACTCAATTCTATTATATTATTATTCTCTTACTCCAGTCATCTGGCACAGATTTTTCTTTACATACCTCTAAATAGCCTATACAGTCAATATAGACCAACAGGTCTTTCTGGTGTTATTTTCACACATAATTCGTCCATTCCTGCTACCTTTCCCACTTTCATTTGTTTAACTGCACTTCATCCTCTTGAACTGTGATATAATTCACAGCTCCTGCATCCTCGCACTGTTACTCTATCATCTTGTCTAAACCAATTAACACATTCAGCTCACAATTTCATCCATTACCATTATGAACAACAATGATAACAGCTCTTTTCCCTGTCTTGGTCCTGTTACATTCCAAATTATGTAGGTATCAAAAATAAACCACTCCCATAACTCTGTTTACTAATTTCAAGTAGTGTTAAAATAATCACAAATGTATCAGATTAAATGTTCTGGACCACAACCTCAAAATCTCCTTCAGCAGCAATATTTCTTACATTTCTGCTTAAATCTTTCAAATCAAGAAGCTCTAATGTACAGCCCATAAGTAATTCATGGAACAAAATGCAGGTGAATTCAAATGAACACCAGAACAAATAATACTTTATAAGGTAGGAAATACTCACCTCCAATTGGGCCTTATATTGCATTTCCTGCTGTTGAGCATGCTCCAGATTCTGCTGAAGCTGCTGGATCTTCATATGACTTATAATCTGTACAAATATACAAACAATGGATTAGTATTAATGCAAAAAAAAAAAAAATTATATATATATCTGGTTAACATTCACCTTTAAATAAGGAAACTGAAGTAAATAAATGAGTGGCCTGCAGCACTATATATTATAAATAAAAGTACACCTTAAGATCATGAAATGATCAATATATATATACAACAGAAAATATCAGACTCACCCTGTTTTAGAGATGAGCAGGTTATTGTACAGATCAATAGCAATGAGCAAATCGAGGGGAATCTAAAACAAGATTTCAAGCAAAAGATGTACACTGCACACCACTCTTATCTGAATCTCAACGTTCATTTTCTTGATGAAGTTCAAATTTACACTTTGCTTTATCCCGCTGTGCATTTCTGAATCAATCAGAAAGTTTTCATCTCATAGGCGTACACTAATGTGTGAGACCGGTGATCACTCGCCCGGATTATTATGTAATATAAAAGTGCAAAAATGTAGTAAATATCAGCAAAATATGTAATAATCATAAAACATGTAATAGTATTAATGCACAAAATTGACAAAAACGTTTGTATAATCCTCTTATTATGACATAGTAAAATTGTTTAAAATACCTCCATATTTTATGACAAAGTCATCGTTGATGCTTTACGTAATTCATATACCTAGTCTACTGATATCTAAATTTTGACAGTATTAAATAATCAAGTCCACCTTTGTGGTATAGTGATTAGTGTAATTAGCTGTCACCGTCGGAGCCCTGGGTTCAATTCCTGGCTATGCCACGAAATTTGAAAAGTGGTACAAGGGCTGGAATGGCGTCCTCTCAGCCTTGGGAGGTCAACTGAGTAAAGGGGGGCTTTGATTCCATTCTCATCCCTTCCTCGAAGTGGTTCTCTGTGGTTTTCCACTTCCCCTCCAGGCAAATGCCAGGATGGTACCTAAATTAAGGCCATGGGCACTTCTGTCCCTCTTCCTCATCTATCCCTTCCAATCTTCCCATACCCCCACGAGGCCCCTATTCAGTACAGCAGGTGAGGCCACTTGGGCGAGGTACTGGTCCTCCCCCCCAGTTCATCCCCCGACCCAAAATCTCACGCTCCAGGACACTGCCCTTGAGGCAGTAGAAGCGGGATCCCTCGCCGAGAGAAAAACCAACCCTGGAGGGTAAACAGATTAAGAAAGAAAGAAAGAAAGAAAGAAAGAAAGAAAGAAAGAAAGATTAATAAAATTAAAGGCATAATCAAAATATTTCAAATATTTAAAAATAATGTTATCCACCGTCAATCGCAGAGTATATTACACAATGTATTATTGTAGCTAATTTCCTGTTACCCTTTTTACAGTGAAAATGATAAAAATAAATGTTACTAAATTCAGTTAGTCTGTCTTTAAACCCCCCTTAAGTAACACAATCAGTACAGCAACATTTTTTTTTATTGTGATGCGCACGGCGTCTTTTTTAAAGATGCGCAGTGTGTCACCAAGTACCTCTCCATGTAATGTTTTGGCGCTTGTAGGCTGAGAAGGACCATTCAACATTGCAGAAAGTCACCAGTGCATATTTTAAAAGATAAAACTTGTTGGGTGAATTATCATCTGGGAGTTCTTCTTGCTCGCCAATAATGATCTTGCAAACAGAGAAGAAAATTGAATAACCTATATTTCATTTCAAGACTGCATGGAGTTTGCTAGAAATTCTGACCAATGAAAGGCACCTACCCATCCCAGATTCTGTGAAACAATTAGTATTATTGCATGCAGTTGAGGCACTTGGACATACTGTCTTTCACAGAGAACGGGTTAAATACCCCATTTTTAAATGAATCTTAAAGATAATTTTAACAAATTAAATATATTATATAAGAGATGAAATTCACCAATTATTTTACTACAGTCTGAAAATATGGAGCTGACACAATTCTTAAATTTTTTTATTAAGTACCTAGATATGTACAAAAATGTTACATTCTTCACAGTATATGTAAAATTATGTAATATTACTAAGAATATGTAAAAATATGTCAAATGAACCACAATTTGCAAACATTTTCAGTTGTCTACAAGGAAAGGAATCTGGACCCCAGTAATCACATAGTATTCATAATATTCTCTCAAGTACACGTAATGTGCATGCCAGCAATAAGGTAGCTTTGACATTCATCTCGTCAGAGCAAACTCAGTATGTGGGTGTGTGTGTCTGTGTGTGCGTGTCTCTAGTAAACAGTCAACAGACATATCCATAAGCTAATATGGTTCTCCCTATGGGTGGTAGAATATAAGGGGCATACCAAAAGTAAGTTTAAAAGATGTTTCTCATCTGTAAATGTGATGCCATACTGATTGAAACTACAGCAGAACTTTGTTTATGTTTCAAGTGGTGTTTCTGTATATTAGTTGGTAGTACTGTGCCCTGCCATCCTGGTGACAAAAGTTGAACCGGAGCAGGAAGCAGGATACAAGGAGGAAGTTCATGCTGTTGTTCGATTTCTCACCATAAAGAATATGCTAGCTGTGAAAATTCATTGTCGGTTGGCAGAAGTCTACGGCGAAAGTGTGATTAGTTATTGTAGTGTTGCACAATGGTGCTCCATATTTTGAAATGGGAGAGTGACAGCAGTTAACTGTCAGTAGAGTGGCAAACTCTCAACAGCTGGCAGGGGAGGGAAGTGATTTTTACCTCTTTTCAGATTTAAAAGAACATCTTGGTGGGGCGGCAGAGATTTCAAAGTGATGATAATGCCAGAACAGCGGTGAATGGCTGGCTCAATGGTCAGGACACCACAATTTACAAGAGTGGCATCGAAAAGCTTGTTCCACAGTTAGACAAATGCCTCAATTCTATTGTCATACAGAGTGAGTGAAAAAAATACAATACAAATGAAGAACACAGTGCATGGTGTGTTATATATTAACTATTATGTAATACACTCATGTTCATAAAAAACAGAACACCTTGAAAGACTAGAGGTAGGAAGTTCATATTCACAGGACATTTGCATTAGTATGTTCTGAAGAAATGATTAGCATTTGAACCATGTCCGCCCTAAGATTCAAGGTCCACATCGATATATCGGCGCACCACCACGCATTGGTAAAATGTGCCTGCGGCTCTTGGTGTCACTATAAAGCGAAAGTAATGGATCAGTATGACTACAGCAGTCATGCAGGATGCCTCGCAGACATATTTGAGAACTGTACCGTCAAATGAGTGAGTTTGAAAGAGGGCACATTATTGGCATGAGAGAACATGATGCATCCCTCCGGGAAATTGCTGCTCATGTGGGACGAAGTGTGTCGGCAGTGCAACAGGTGTGTACAGAATGGTTCACAGAAGGCCGTAGAACACGATGAGGCGGGTCTGGTCGCACCACCCAAACCCCCCACCCCCACCCAAAGAAGATCAACGCCTCGTCCAAATGGCATTGCAGGACAGATCTGCGTCCTCGGTTCTGGCACAACTGTGGAACAGTGTAACACATCGTACACTATCAGGAGTGACAGTCCGTCGCTGTTTATTATGGTCTGGATTACCTGTGCGTCGTCCACTTCTCCGCCTACCTTTGATTAAAGTGCATAAACATGCTAGATGGCAATGGTGTATGGAACAATGGCACTGGAGACAGGAATGGCAGCAAATAGTGTTTTCAGACGAGTCCAGGTTCTGTTTGTTTGAAAATGATGGCCGCATTTTGGTTCACCGCAGACAACAGGGGGAGAGGCATCACACTGACCATATTTGCACACGACATACAGCACCAACTCAAGGCCTTATGGTGCGGGGTGCTATTGGGTACAACCACAAATCGCAGTTGGTGCGTGTCCAGAGCACTGTGACTAGTTGACCTACATGAATGACATCCTGCGACCCGTAGCCATACCCTTTCTGCACGACACCCCAGATACCATATTTCAGCAGGACAATGCACAGCCACATGTTGCTGCATGAACACGAGCCTCCTTGTTGTCACAGGATGTCAGACTGTTGCCCTGGCACGCCCAATCACTGTACTTGTCGCCAATGAAGAATGTGTGGGGATATGGTGAAATGACAGGTGCGGCACTTTGACCCAATGCCAACCACCAACGATGAACTGTGGAACCAGGTGGATGGAGCATGGATGGCTATACCCCAGGATGCCATTCGTGCCTTATACGCGTCGATGCCATCACGCATGGAACAAGTTACCAGCACCCATGGAGGACCCAGTGCCTACTAAGCAACAGGACACATACTGAACCAAGGTGACTGAAATGCTAATCGTTTCTCCAAAACATACTAATGAACATGTCCTGTGAATAGAAACTCCCTATCTCTAGTCTTTCAAGGTGTTCTATTTTTTATGAAAATGAGTGTACAGTATTTATAAATGTATACCATAACCTTTCTTTTGGGAGGTTGCTCATACATCTAAAGTATCACTGACTGTCGTATGGGATGACCAAACCCCAAGGGGTTTTCAACTATAAAGTGTGAGTTTGGAACCACAGAGCCCTCTCTCTGATACCTTCATTTTTATCCTCTGATCAGAGATAAGAGAGGATGATTACTTGTTTGTACCACCACCAGCTATTTTGGTCACAGCCAAAGACATGAGAATAGCAGTGCAATATTGCTGCTTGCATGAGAACTATACAATATTACTAAAACAGCGTTTTGTTAAATTTACGATACACGAGGCCTATAATACTGTCACTGTAGTGAAAAAGGAATGGGAAATAACATCAGTCTCATTTCCCTACTATGCCTCTACAGTGATGCCTAGGTTGTCTGTGAAATCTGATGGAGTTGTTACAAATCCAACCAACCTTCGGGCTGAGAACTCAAAACTAAACCTACCTGATGGAGAAAGGAACAGCTGTATATCTTTCCTGAATCAGTTTTAAATGTGGTTAAACAGAATACGACAGCACCACAATGTTGCATAGTAAAAAAAACATTTTAAAAACTACATAATGGATTGGATATCTGGGTCAGAAATTTTCTGCCTAAGGGCATTTTGGGGCAAATAAAGTAAAATGACAACATTTCAGCTTAATGCAAGTAATATTTACACCAGTAAAGCCTCCACAGAGCATAAGACTATGGCAATATACACAGCCAACAACATAAACCAATCTGTAGACTATTTTATGAGTTTGTTTCCTTGGAGCATACAGTAGGCAGGAAAGACACACCGTTTCTCTCTCTCTCTCTGCATTTTTATTTTTATTTTTTAATCTCTGCAAAGGTGTGAAGAATGTTTCATTTCAGACTATAGTGGTACATCCCAATAATTACCATTATCTGTATTTCAGTAGATCCAGTCATGATTTTCACCTCCATTTACATAGAGGCTATTCCCATGAACTTCCAGGGAAGATTTCAGTAGTGGTTTCCCGTTGCTTTCCACCGACCTCCAAAACATATCCGATTACCGACCTGATTTCTCACTGGGGTTGAATGCCTACCTTCCACTGAGTTGCTCAGTTTAACATGTATGTAGAAATTCAGAGAATTAGGGGGTGGAAAGCAGATGTTCACATCACACCCTCTTTTTTTTTTTTTTTTTTTTTTGCCAGTGTCTCAAGATGATCATACAACTCTTCCCAGGTCATGAAAGAACTCAAAATTTGTCATAAAAATTATACATTTTGTGCTCTTACCAAGAGATGCCAGTAAGTGTAGAATGTATTGATCAGATCTACTGAAAAAGTATACATACAGTACATTTAAAAATAAGCAAACCAAACGGGTATATCAAATTCTGTATTTATGATTCTTTATTTTAATATTGGTTTGGAATCTCTCTCACTCTCTCTAAATACACTCTGAATTTTTCCTCACACTTTATTTTTCTCTGGGATTGCATAATACAGAAAAGTCAAAAGTAGGTTCGGTTCAATTTTCATCTGTGTGTCTGTCTGTCTGTCTTTGTGTCAACATCATAAGAAAGCAGCTTAACACAATTTCTCAAAATATGGTAGTTTAGGGATAGGCAAAATGTGTGTGCTAGGCTATGTACATACATACATACATACATACATACATACATACATACATACATACATACATACATACATACATACATACATCATCATTATAGACTGTTATGCCTTTCAGCGTTCAGTCTGCAAGCCTCTGTGAATTTACTAAACGTCGCCACAATCCTCGATTTGCAACTAGTGTTGTGGCCTCATTTAGTTCTATACCTCTTATCTTTATATCGTTAGAAACCGAGTCTAACCATCGTCGTCTTCGTCTATCTCTACTTCTCTTACCCTCCATAACAGAGTCCACTATTCTCCTAGGTAACCTATCCTTAAGCAAGCTAGGCTATATATTATTTGATAATTATACAGTAGTGTAGCAATGTTAAGGGGAACAAGATCACTCCATTAATATGAGCTGTCTAAAAAACCAATGAAAAAATAAGAGTGGGGTAAAATAAAATTTCCAATCATTCATGTTTCATGCCTTTAAGCCATAATAATGGAGATATTCACAATTATTACATTTTTTGCAAACTTGAAATATCTACAGAAATATTACTTCTATCTGAAATACATGCATAACAAAAGTTAGAATACAATTTCCAAACTTTTATATCTGATGCATTTGTACTGTATCAGGTATAATAATGGAGATATTCATGAATTTAGATGTGGAAGTACTGTTCAGTGGTCATGGTTATGAACTGGGGATGGTAATAGTTGTTGCAATGAGTATTTTTATAAATTGCAAACCTGCATTGTTATTACCTCAAATTGATAAGGAAGACAGCGAAGATACTTGTCAAAATGAAAAGAAAAACATGAAGGAACAAGGGGGATGAATGAATTATAAAAGGAGGAAAGGGTGTTTTGGCATAATATTGTAATCAAAAGAAAACAAAATAGGATAGCCTAGTACGTCCTAAGCACAAAAACTTAACAATAACTACTGACTATCATTGTTAGTCGAAGCGTTTTCTCTCTCACTCTTTTTTCTGCCACTCTACTTTGCAGCAATTAAAAACTAACCTGTCAATGATGAATACACAACAGCTAATTTTAAAATATAAATTAAGGAAATGAGAATATTTAATAGGTATTTACTGAAATACAGTAATATCCTCAAAATTTTGCAAAATAAAATGAACTTATTTAAAAAACTCTAGCATTTCCATTTCTTTGTTAGCAAGAAATGAGAAAGTTATTTAAAAAATAGGTACTGTGTATTTATATGCATTTGGCACAGTTCTGAAATGGTGTGTCATTACTTTTTAGCAATTTTTTTAAGAATTTTGCTTGTTTTGGGGAGACTGTGTTTTTCTGGCAATAATGAAAGTATTATTTTTCATTTTGGCTAGAAAAAGTATACATTTGTTTTGTAATGAAATGAAAGAAAAAATGCAAACAAATCTCCAATTAAACATTAACAATTACATGCCATAAAGTCAGAAGTATGTTCAGGGAGTATAATTTAAGACTTTGTAGCACAGGGAAGTGAAGCGAGAGCGCAGTGCCTGCAATGGTGAGTGGACGTAATCGTCTCAAAGAAGCAGCATGATTACGCCTACAGAAACTAAATGAAACTGAACTCATCAGCTACATAATGTTCAGAATGAATAAATGAATAAATAAATAAAGAAAGAAAGAAAGAAAGAAAGAAAGAAAGAAAGTTCAGAATCACAAATACTGTCGTAGACACTATTAGCCAACTGCAAAATGTCATTCTTGCAAAGAAATTTGTAGGCAGTATGGACTGAATGAGATTGGTAAGATGGTAAATGGCAATCATTTTGTTGCATTACTCCAGTTTTCCCTGTCATATTTCATTCCAGCAACACTCTGCAATATCATTTCATTTCATTTGCCATTCATTAATCATTGCCCCAGGTGAGTGTGACAGGCTTCGGCAGGTGGCACAATTCCTATCCTTGCCGCTAGATGGAGGCTTCATTTATTCCATTCCTGACCCGGTCGAATGACTGGAAACAGGCTGTGGATATTCACATGCTGACAAATATAAAATACCAGTTTCCTGAGCTACTCTTCGGAGTAACATATGTGGACTGACTTGCAGCCTTGCCTGTATATCTTCTAACCTCTCCTTCCCTGTTTCTTCTTATTAGTTATGTCTTTTAATTGGTTTCTTCTTCTTATGCAAATAATACTCGACCAAAAGTATTCTCTGCCCAGCAGTATACGATAATAACCTCACAACACACGTAAAAAATCCAACAGTTACTAGCGAATTGAGCAAGAGAGCTGACTCTCTACTGCATCATCATATCACGCTAAGCTTGGTACAAGCGCCATTCGGCGCTGGCTTGGGGATTCCCACAGCCTGTGACAAGAAGTACAAAGTCTTAAATTATACTCCTTGTACATACTTTCTTTGAAATTGTGGTGAAGGAGCTAAGTGGTAGGTTAGAATGTATGTCACTGGGCGAGTTGGCCGTGCGCGTAGAGGCGCGCAGCTGTGAGCTTGCATCCGGGAGATAGTAGGTTCGAATCCCACTATCGGCAGCCCTGAAAATGGTTTCCCATTTTCACACCAGGCAAATGCTGGGGCTGTACCTTAACTAAGGCCACGGCCGCTTCCTTCCAACTCCTAGGCCTTTCCAATCCCATCGTCACCATAAGACCTATCTGTGTCGGCGCGACGTAAAGCCCCTAGCAAAAAAAAAAAGAATGTATGTCACTGACAACTTCTCTACCATTCGATGGTTAACAGAAGGGACAAATATTTTCCTGGAATTTTCTTGCCTCCTGGCTTCTGAGAGATGAATTTTAGGACTGTTACCTGAAGTTCTGATTATCTGCTGTATTCTGCTTTGGGGATGGATAATTTTGTTTACCAGGCTTTTACCACCAATATTCTTGACCTGTCTTGCAAGTCTTTGAAGGAAGTTGTTTAGTATCCAGACTAGAGAATACTGTAACTGGTGATAAATGAGACAATGTGTTCATATGAAAATTAGACATAGGAAGGCATAGTGAAAGTAGCGAGAATTATTATTATTACTATTTACCAAGAACGTAGGAAGTAACAGAAAGATGCCTTTGCCTGTTTTATAGATTAGGAAAATAGTAAGACATATGCACCTATGGCTGAGTTTCAATTAATTTTGTCTGGTAAACACCAAATGTGTCACCAGAGATCTTTTACATTCCCACACTGTACAACAAGGTGTGTCGAATGAACGTTTCTCCGCCCTTCAAAAATCCAACAGCCTCTGCCAGATTTGAATCCGCTATCTTGGGATAAGAAGGCCGACACACTAACACTGAACCACAGACAGCTTACATTCTTGGTGATGAGTGGTTAAACCACAAAAAGAGTTCTCACAAGTTTCAAATCCATTTTGAATTTGAAGTGGGTAGCATCCATGTTTTCCACACATAGATTTTTTGTTTTGTTTTTTCCCCTTATTCAAGAATGAATGAATGAATGAATGAATGAATAAATAAATAAATAAATAAATAAATACAAAAATAAATAAATAAATAAATAAATAAATAAATAAATAAATCAACAAACAAACAAACAAACAAACAAACAAACAAATAGATAGATAGATAGATAGATAGATAGATAGATAGATAGATAGGTAAGTACATAAATAAATCAACCATCCAACCAATCCAAGTAATATAGTAAATTATCAATTGTTAAATATTCAGTTCAGAAAAAAATTTACACACATTTTTTCTCAAAGTGAAATATGCTACTTCAGTTAATATAGCATTTCTGTAAAAGGTACGTAAAGCGTCTTGTCTACTAATAGAACAATGTGATATTACTGTGTATTTTTATGGTGGTGGTGGTGATTATTGTTTTAAGATGAAGTACAACTGGGCAACCATTCTCTCTGTATTTTTATGGCTTTAAATAAGTTTTTAAATCTTCAGTAATAACTAGGGCCCGGATTTATATGCACTAAAAAACCTGAAAATATGCATGCAAATATGCACTAAAAAGTTACAATATATGCACGTAAAATAAGGAAATATGCTCTTAAAAGCATGCAATTTTATTAACTTACCTATTTACAGGTATCATTTATTGCAAAAAGAAGCATCACAATAGGTAACTAGTAGTCTTTCAATATTTTCTGGAGACAAACTATGTCTGTTGTCCGTCAAAATGAGTTTATAGGCTGAAAATGATCGTTCTACATCAACTGACGTAATTGGACAGTACTTATACATGGGCACCAACGTTTCGGAGCATACATCTGGCAAGGATACCCTAGTTCCACTCAGGTATTGACTAATTAACTTAATCTTCTTCAGTCCTGGGTTCGAATTCAACACCTTTTCTAACTTGCATTTAATCTTCTCTCCAATTTCGCCTGGAGCGTAATTCAACGAAGATGCAGCTTTTTCAACGAGATCAAGTGATTCATGGAGGGGAGTACCAGAAGATTCTAAGCTCTCAATGGCTTTTGGAAGTTTAGAAAAATGTGCATGAATGAAATTCACATCTTGATAAACAGTAGCGGTTTCAAACACACATGTTGCATCACGGACACACGCAATATGTTCATCTTCAAGTTTTGTAACCACTTCTTTCACTCCATTAAAATGTTCCTGATAAAATGATACTGCAGATAACCATGTCCCCCACCTAGTAAGGAAAGGTTCAGGTGGCAAAGGAACTTCAGGTAGACAATCTTTGTAGAGCTGGACACGAGCTGGTGCTTTCAGAAACAGTTTCTTCCCACATCCAATTAAATTGTTAACAGCTGTAAACTGTGCGCGTATTTCTTCTGCAATGCGGTGTAATCCGTGCGCTAAACAGGTTACGTGTATGAGTTTTGGATAAAATACTTGGAGGGCCTTTGCTGCTTTCAACATATACGAAGCTGCATCTGTGAGCAGTACAAGTACTTTACAACAATTAGTCTCAATTTCAGATGGCCACAATAGTCGCAGAGAATCATTTACAAATCTTGCTATTGTGCTATGGTTTGTTTTCTCTAGTACTTTACAAGCAAGAAGATGTGGCTTACCGGGTTCGTCTGGATGTAATTTACCAACCACGAAATTTGCTATGTAACGGCCACACGAATCCGTTGTCTCATCCACCGATATCCAGACACAGTTCCTTCCGATATCAGAACGGATCAATTCCAGGGTAGATTCATATAGCGGAGGAAGGTAACTTTTCCTAAGAGTTGATTCATCTGGTATTTTTTTGATTTACGCAATATTTCTTGAGAAATGATCGCAGCACTGTATTGTTTAATTTATTCCATGGAATGTTGTTGCATACGAAAGCCCTACAAAGATCATTTGAAAATGTATTAAGACTACAGGACTTGGGCTTTACCTGTGTAAGAAGTAGTTGTTGTGGTGTGCTGTTCTTCTCCTCCTTTGCTTTAATATATGCAGTTGTTTTTGAATGCTGTTCAAGCTGAAATTTCTTTTCACATTTCACTTCCTTTGAGCAAACTTGACAGTACACGATGACACCATCTGTTGAATAGTCCCTATTACCCGACACCCACTGATTTAGTAAATCTCTTCTGCTGCTCTTTTCCTTAGGCATTTTCTAAAATCTAACACTTTTAGAAATGAGATGCAGGGCATTAAAATGGAACGTAACTAGTGAACTGAAGATACTTCTGTCCTGACCAAGTGCCCAGCCCCCTGAGATTATTATCTGCTGTGGTAGAGAAAGGAATTCAGGGAAGTCCAAGCCTGCCTACCCACACCTAAGCTATCTGTTGCCATTGTCAGTTGTGAAAGTAAAGTGCCGTTACACAGACAGTCGAAAATACCAACTAGCGAGGGATGCACATAAAATAGGCAACTAGCTAGGGATGTACAAAGCAGTTTTATTTTAGTAGTTCTTGTAATTATCCTTAAATTCAGACATTATATACCGGAATATGCTGTTACGTCTAGAATATGCACTAACCCTCAAAATATGTCAAAATATGCAATTGCATATGCGCATATGCATTTTTAAAAAATCCGGGCCCTAGTAATAACTGACTGCTTTTGCTTTAACATCTCATTTAGAGATTACCCCAGAAATCTGTTATAAATATCTGGCTAGTCATTAGCTCAAAATATTACATTATTTACAATGAACTACGTGTGAACCAGAACAGTTCATATCAGACCTGAGAAAAAAAAAAAAAAAAAAATTGTTTGGAACCGTTACGAAGCTGAACATTATGAAGCTTAACCCCTTCAGTGGCAGGTTCTGTCAGACCTCCTGTGCTAGAAAGTTGAGGTTTTTCAGAGGAAATTATTTATTTTTAGGAGGAAAGGCATGAGTAACAATTGAGTCGTCCAGTTGCAAAACCTGTTCTGTGCAGACAAACAAATTTTTCAGGAAGTGCAAAAAACTTTCATTTTTTATGAAAAAAAGATAGGAGGTTGAAATTTTGTAATTAAACCGTAAGCGTTCATCTTCGTCATACCGCAAAATCTCCACAAAATTTAACTTACAGAACCCGTGTTTTTTGCAAAAGCTTTTGGACATAACGAGTTTTGCAACAGTTTTGTGGAGATAGAAGATATGTGCAGCAGTATATGGAACAGAGTGTGCAGATTTATGGTGAAAGTGTTTTATTAGCTACATTTGAAAGTATTACACTATCAAAATAGCATGAATGGAAAAATTTAAAGGTTAGGATATAATGTTTTGATGTCTAAACCCCGCTCTTTGATTTAATGATTACATCATCAGGAGATAGTGGGTTCGAATCCCACTGTCGGCAGCTCTGAAGATGGTTTTCCATGGTTTCCCATTTTCACACCAGGCAAATGCTGGAGCTGTACCTTAATTAAGGCCACGGCCACTTCCTTCCCATCCCTAGGCCTTTCCTATCCCATCATCGCCATAAGACATATCTGTGTCGGTGAGACTTAAAGCAAATAGCAAAAAAAAATTAATGATTACATCAAGAAATCATCACTCATTCAAAACATTTTATAAGTTCTTTAACATTTTGTACAGTGATATTAACAATCTGTTATTGTCCTCAACAAAATCTCCCATATCAATGTCATAGTCTGGCATTTCACTGTTTAAATTTTTCCGCTGGTCAAACAGTGCCTTGTAGAATGTGAGGTCAACGTTCCTTATCCATTCTTATCCATTGTCTGGTCAGCAATGTGTGCAGGTCGTTGAGCTTTTCTTTCTTAAGAGGACCCCCTTCCTCCACTGGTACTGGCACAATAGCAGAAAAGGGTTTCCCATGCTTCAATATGCTTTTTGCTTCCACCACAATCGCTGCTATAGTTTACTTCACCTCTTATCACATAGTTGCCTAACTTTGTTCGTGTAAGTATGATCTTCCTACAGGGTTCTCGGACATAACGAGCTTTGCTGCATAACATACACTGAACATAATGACTTCTGCAGCAGTTCCCCGTTATTTGTCACCTTTAAACGTATGGATTAAATGACCTTTGCTCACGTATTACATTACTGGATTGTGTATTTTGATGAGCTCCATACAATGGCGGTGATAACTCATTTTGAGAAAAAAATGGACGTAATGGGTTTTGCAACTGGACAACTCAGTTATTAAGGGAACACATTCATATATCATTCAAGGTTAATAAAAGACTTACTTTACACTCTATTTATACTTTTTTTTTTTTTTACAGCAGCCCTGTGACATGGTTTCATAAAATATTGGTGTTTTGAGAATACTGTCCTGTGTCTAATACGTTTTTGTGCAAGTCTTTTGTATTATTCCCACCAACACTAACGCAATAAACTGCCGAATTTCATAAGAGTTTGTTTCTTTCCAAAACTGTGTCCTACCGGGCAAGTTGGCCATGCGGTTAGGAGCGCGCAGCTGTGAGCTTGCATCCTGGAGATAGTGGGTTTGAATCCCACTGCCGGCAATCCTGAAGATGGTTTTCCGTGGTTTCCCGTTTTCACACCAGGCAAAATGCTGGGGCTATACCTTAATTAAGGCCATGGCCGCTTCCTTCCCATTCCTAGACCTTTTCTATCCTATTGTTGCCATAAGACCTATCTGTGTTGGTGTGACATAAAACAAAAACAAAAACTGTGTCCTTCAATGCGGAGATTTATTTTCAGGTTTTTCAATGCACTTTGTGATGATTTTTAAAGTTGGGAGACTACTCTGTCGTAACATTGTTTTGTAATTTTATGAAACCGTGTTGGGTGTGACCGTTTCTTTTGGCCCTCATTTTCGCTCTTTCCCTATTTTTCGGGATTTGTTGTGGTGGTTTTTCTTTCCCTTTGGAAAGTTTTTACGAGAAGCACTTGACATCCTGTGCTGGACCTCCCACTGTATTTGGTTACCCTATAACTGATGCGAATTGGAAAGAGTGTACCCATCTCTCAAAGAAAATCAGAGAAGTAAAGAAAGTTGGTAATTTCTATTTCTTACAAAGTGTCATTTTCGTAAATCATGAATTATTTCCTCTGTTAAGAAAAAGAATTTTGTGTTTGTTGGGAAGGAAAAACGGAAGAGTTCATTGTAACATTGCCTTCTTTTAATAATTTCTTGCCGACTGGCAGTTTGTGATTTAATCTTGTTAATTTACGGTTTTCTGCTCTTTTGAAGGTACCATTTTATCTCTTTTAAATAATTTCTTACCAACCGGCGGTTTTTAAATATTTTCCTTTAATTTACCTTTGGTGTTCAGTTTGAATTTAATTGGAGTTTTAGTGAGGTCAAGTCACCTTATTTAAACTAATCTGATTTTACTTTAAAGACCTCTTTGTTTTTTTTCTATGTCAAACTGATTTTATTTAGTTTCTGGTACCTATTTTGTTTTGGTAAAACTAAACTGCGAGGATGTCCTGTAATTTAAACTGTTAATTTATCTTTGAGTTTCATGAATTATATTTATATTTAAAAGAAAAATTTGTCCTGTTTTCTGCTCAACAATTATTTGGCACACTGTCAGTTGGTAGCTTGATCCACCCGTTTTGTTTTCTACCACCTGCAGGTAAGTTTTCTCTGTTTCTGTATTTTCATTTTGTGTTCTGGGTGTGTAGTGTATGGTGACGCTTCCTGTTTGTTTCTCTGACACTGGACCTTGGTCCCGTGTGGTGCAGTTTTACTGCCAATCAGCTAGGTTGGTATCGGGTTACCTAGCTGGTGGGGCAACTTTTAGCATACGAATTTGTTTCGGTCACTATCATATTTACAACTTCATCCATTAGAAACAGTTCAAAACAGTCACTCTGGTAATAATCCAACCCTAACACCAGGATTTCCTATAAATGGAATTATATTAGGTTGCACACTATCTCCAGGCTTACACTTTTTCCACACATACGTATGTGCAACATCTCCTACCATCCACCTTAGCTTCTGACATAATATCTTCTTCACTTTCACTAGAAATACTAAAAAGGTCATCATCTGAAGAATCAATAGAATCATTATCACTATTATCAGAAATAGAGAAATAGAGAAAATAGAAATCAGAGTGTCACCTATAGATTCATCTACGATGTAGTTCCTTATTTTGTCTTCATACAAACATCTCTTCTATTTCGTGCTCACCATTTCTGTTTATCTCATCAGCTGGCCAGAGATTGTATATGTAAAGTAGAGAAGATAAGGCGCATTTTAGGCACGAGATTTCGTGAATAGAGCTGGAAACCCTCCCGTCATCTGTTGAGAATACTGGAAAACATTTTCCAAAGAGATTACAGTATCCGAGAAATTATTGGGCAATCGCGAAATGAACACTGCAGCTAAACAAGAACTTCTCGGGCAGTGATATTGTGGGCAAGCACGCGCCACCCGAGAATTTCTCGGGAGTGCCACTGAAGAGGTTAAAGAGACTGTTGAGTTCAGGTGTACTGTCACAGCAAAGAAATGGCATGTCTCATACAGTCTGAGCAAAGAAGAAAAAGAAAGCTGCATTTGGAGTATCTTTAACATCTGACATAGGGACTGTGTAATTATCTCATACAGTAGAAGTCCGCCATAGCGAGTATGACTGTAACGAGAACCCTGTTATGATGATAGTGTTTGTCTGTCACTTCAAAATTCCTATCACTGACGCATCCATTATTACGAGCGATTAAGCCTGCGTGATTTTTCAGTTACCGATATTTATGCACCCCAGTGATTATGTTGCATGCGATCGATCATCTTCGGTATAGTTTTCTCGCTATGTCCACTAGAGAGCTCTCTCGTCAATATTGAAAGGGGATGTCGAAGTCGATTAGTAATACCCGTCAACTGCTACTGAGTAAAAAAATTTGAAATAAGAGAGGAGAACATGTTTTCGTAATAAATGCGTAAATAACTTATCCAATAGCAATTATTAACTCGTTAAAAATAAAGGCTGAATAAAAGATCGCTTAATTTTAATGTTAAATACTGCAATTAAGTAAGAATGGCATACTTGCCAACTTTTGAAATGACCTATCAGTAAAATCCCCATATGTCAAAATACATGTGAACCCAATGCACCAAAATGCAGCAAAAGATGACAAAATTAATGTATTTTCTTCACTTCAGATAATTACGAGTTCAACAGCATTAATATAAAACACTACATGCAACCAATGACATTATAAGGAACAAAATATTTCATTTCAGTTAAACAAACACAAATATCTTTTAAATGCAATGAAATATACTTACACAATGTAATTTGTTCATGCACATGAATAATTAAAACTCTGAAATAAAGAGTATGTTGCTGCACATAATAATGTCCCCAATTTATTTACATTATTTACACCATCACGTGACTAATTAAAACTTTGAAGTATAAAATAATGTTATTTGCTTTACGTCCCACTAACTACTCTTTTACAGTTTTCGGAGACACCGAGGTGCCAGAATTTAGTCCCGCAGGAGTTCTTTTACGTGCCAGTAAATCTACCGACATGAGGCTGACGTATTTGAGCACCTTCAAATACCACCGGACTGAGAAACTTTGAAGTAAAGAGTATGTTGCTGCACATAATTATATGCATCCAAGTTATTTACATTATTTACACCATCACACGTACATTTTCATTCTGATTTAACAGCTAAAGTTGTGGCTTGCCTTGTTTTCTTCAGAAAGTCAATAGAATATGTGCTTGTAGAACATGATTCAGAACTTCTGGTCTTCAAAATGGAAATGGCTTCCAGAGTTCCACACGATATTGATAACTTGAACTGTGTCCCGTTCTTCTTAATCAAGCTAAAAATTCGTACACACTCTGCATTACTATGTGATATGGTAAGAACAGACAGCACGAGTCTAGAGATCCTGTCATATTTATAATGTCCATCAGATCCACGGATATTCAACAACTGTGCCCATTTTGTATCATTCGTAGCTTGGTTACCGACAACACTAGGTAAGGCATAGATCATCATCATCATCATCATCATCCTAAACCATCTCCAGTTTCCCGGGTGTGGTATATGAGCCTCCTCCATCTCATCCTGTCCTTGTACCATTCTTCCTCCACCAACTTGTCCCAATCATGACCTCTCAGCATTACATCGCTCTTAACTAAATCTATCCATTTCCTCTGTGGCCTTCCCACGGGTTGTCTTCCTTCTACCTTTCTGTCAAATTCCTTCCTTGCAGTTCTGTTTACTGGCATCCTCTTCATGTGACCAAACCACTTCAGTCTTGATATCTGAATCTTATTTAGGAGAGAATTGTCTATTCCTACTTCTTCTCTAATTTTCTCATTCCTAATCTTGTCTTTCTTGGTTTTCTGGATCATAGTGCGTAGGAATTTCATTTCAGCTGCCTGAAGTTTGGAATTATCTCTATTGGTCAGTGTTGTGGTTTCGAGACTGTATGTAAGAATTGGTGTATAATAGGACTTGTACAATGTCATTTTTGTTTTCATGAGTATTTGCTCATCCCACAGCAGGTGTCTTACCTGGTGGTAGAATTGTGTTGCCTTATTGATTCGACTGTTCACCTCATGTTTTGCTAGGTTGTCATTTGATATAACGCTACCCAAGTATTTGAAAACTGGAACGCTGTCCAGTTGAGCTTCATTTAACATGACTATTGGTTCTGCTCCTTCCCCATACACTTTCATCACCACCGTCTTGGTCTTGCTGATGTTTAAACCATATTTCTTAAACTCCTCATTCCAGCTTTATATTCTCTCTCCCAGTTCATCTTCTGAGTCACTCCAGATCGCAACATCATCTGCAAATGTGAAGGCTTTGATATCTCCATGTTCTTTCCTTTTAATAGATTTCATTACTACATCCATTACAATAATAAATAGAAGTGGTGACAATGAGCTGCCCTGCTGCACTCCTCTCTTTGTTTCAAACAAGTCCGACAAACCACATCCTACTTGAATACAGCTTCTGTTCCCACTATACAACATTTTCACTTTGTCTATGAGGCTATCTCGCACTTGAAGTTCTTTCATGCATTGCCAAATTCTTTCCCTTGGTACACTATCGTATGCTTTCTCAATGTCCAAAAATATTAGGAATAAAGGCTTGTTCTTCTCCCAGTATTTTTCCATTAGCATCCTAATTGCAAATATAAGGTCTGTAGTTGACCTTCCTGGTCTGAAACCATACTGCTCTTCTTCCAAAATTGGTTCAACAATATCTCTGATTCTGGTCTCTATTATTTTTTCCAATATTTTCAGGACATGAGACAGTAGTGTGATACCATGGTAATTAGTACATTTTCGTCGGCTTCCTTTCTTGAACAGAGGTACAATGATGCCCATCTTCCAGTCCTCAGGAATAATATTTTCCTCCCATATCTTGTTGAGCAGTCTATAGAGCCATTGGATTCCTGGAACTCCCGCTGCTTTCAGCATATCTGCACTTAGTTCATCTACGCCCACTGCCTTTCCTTTCTTCATGCTCTTGAGCGCATTTTCAACCTCAAGCCATGTAATTGGTGGTTCAGTTGTGGTTCCTCGACTTGGCTCTCCTCTATCCGTTGTTATGTTTTCTGTATCTCCATTCAGCAGCTTTTCGAAATAGATCTTGAGTTCTTGTTTAATTTCTGCCTCTTCTTGTGCCAGAGTTCCATCATCACGTTCTATTGCTTTTATGGTCTCTTGATCCCTTCGCTTGTTTTTCACTACTCTGTATAGCAATTTCATATTTCCTCTACTGTCCTCTTCCAGTTTGTCTGCAAACTCATTCCATTTCTTCTCTTTTTCTTCCCTTACAATGTTCTTTACAGCAAGTTTCTTGTTCCTGTATACTCCTTGAAGTCTTTGTATTTCTTGTTCATTTCGTTCTTGTCCCTGTTTTTGTTTCTCCTTGTCCAGTGCCTTCTTTATTTGGTTTCTTTCTTTCACCGCTGTTTTCACTCTATCATTCCACCATGGTGTCTCCTTTTTTCTTTTGATAGAACTTGTAGATATCAAGGATAATTTAATAAGTCCATCTTATCTGAAGACCCGAAAACTGGCTTTGGAGTTCATTCACAGCATCATATCTTGTTTCTTTTTCTCTTTTAGACAAAACAAGAGGAAACTTCTTCAAAGAGAAATTAACAGAAGAAACTTGTGCTTCTTCAATGGCATCAAGTTTAGCAACCTGCGCATGTTTTAGCACATCGTTCTTAAAAGGGAACTTGTTAATCATGCAGTCACAGACTGTACAGACAGTTTCTGACTGAATAGAAAAACGGAGATTTGTCTTCATCTTGTAGTGCCTTAACCAAGTTTGAGGTTTGAATGCCGATTACCAGTTCATCATCATCCTTCTGATTCTGGATTGAGTGATACTGGACATCAAGCAATGCAGACCGTTTAACTACACTTAGCTTGACAAACTTGGTGAGCATCTGTTTCAATAGATCCATCATTAATTCAAACAGTACATGGTTATGTGGGGAAGCACTCTGAAGGACAGTATTTATCTTATCAAATGATGGGATAGTCACATGTAAAAAGTACAAAATGTCCTATTTAGGTCAGAGGAATAAAACATAAACTGCTTTTCTTTGCGAGATGTAGTGGTATTCACGTTTCTGAGAATAGTTGAGTCACATTTGGAAGAACATGTCGTTCTTTTGGTAGACGATGAGGAGGAGGAGGACGAGGGGGAAGAATCACACACACTCTTCATTTGTTTGTCATCAGATCCACTGTGTCCTTTGGGAATAGAAAAAAAAAAAAAATATGGCAGAAATATTTGGAGCACACACTATCACCTCATCCTTAAAAAATGAAATAAGTAGATCTCAACGATCTAATAATCTGTCTGAACATCTGGCTAGGGATAACCATCTTGTGCACACATGCTTCAACAACTTCTTCGTTTTCTTTTTCGTGCATGCTTTGAAATTTCTGACGATGTTCTTTTCTTTTGGCACTCCTCTCCAAGTAATAGGGAGCCTTCATAGCTCAGGTGGCAGCGCACCAGCCTCAGACCGCTGGGTTCCGTGGTTCAAATCCTGGTCACTCCATGCGAGATTTGTGCTGGACAAAGCGGAGGTGGGACAGGTTTTTCTCCAGGTACGCCAGTTTTCCCCTGTCACATTTCATTCCAGCAACACTCTCCAAAATCATTTCATTTCATCTGTTATTCATTAACCGTTGCCCCAGAGGAGTACGACAGGCTTCAGCAGCTGGCACAATTCCTATCCTCACCGCTAGATGGGGCTTTATTCATTCCATTCCTGACCAGGTCGAATGACTGGAAACAGGCTGTGGGTTTCCATTTTTTTTCCAACTAATAGAAAATATCAATAAGAATCTCATCAATTTTAACTGGTAAAGTTGCAGCAGCTTTTTCAGCAGCTAAGTTAATTAGATAGCAGCTAAAACTAATACCAAAATATTCTGATGAGCTTCTTTAAAAACTGATAAAACTCCACTGTTCTGTCCAATCATAACAGGAGCATTGTCAAATCAGAATACCCGACAGTTCTTAATTATCACTTTATTTAATTCCAACTGCAAAAATAGCAGCTTTCCTATGTTGCGCCCTGTCGAATCGCCTTCTAATGCTGGTACCAATAAAATCGTACTTGTAATACTTTCTCGAGCAGCATCATAAAGAGTGGCCACTATGGGGTACTTTTTTTTTTTACAATTTGTTTTACGTCTCACGAACACAAATACATCTTATGGTGACGATGGGATGGGAAAGGCCTAGGGGTGGGAAGGAAGCAGCCGTGACCTTAATTAAGCTACAGCCCCAGCATTTGCCTAGTGTGAAAGTGGGAAACCAGATAAAAATCATCTTCAGAGCTGCCGACAGTGCGGTTCAAACCCACTATCTCCCGGACGCAAGCTCATGGCTGTGCGCCCCTAACTGCACGGGCAACTCGCCTGGTACTATAGGATATAACTTGGAATCGGTATCATGCTTCCATTTGTAGACAAAGAAAAAGGACTATTCTGTTAACAAGTAACAATGTCGTGTGTTGCAGTATGCGTCATTTCGTTTAGGACACAGGTTGTTTTTGTGCGACCACAACCATACTTTTTTGCATTTTCCAACATAAGAAATGTCTTTCTGAACAAAAGCTGCTGTATGATCAGTTGCACTCGATGAAATGTTTTGTTTCTCTAAAAAAGAAGTATACAAACACTCGGCCTTTATTACATCGTAAACATTACCTCCAGTTTTGGCAAACAAACTGTTAATTTTCTGATTTGCTTCCTTGGATTATAAATTACCAAGATGTTTAACACACTTTACATAATTAGTCAGGTCGTTTTTTGCCACAATGTGGTATGTTAATACCAGTATCACAAGAGCACGCAGTACAAAACGCTAATTTGTCACCTTTTCTAGATTTCAGTATGCATGAAAACTCAAAGAGTAGTTTTCCCTAAACACCTAATAATAATGTTTTTGTCATAAATTTACTTATGGTTACCGATAAACAACAATCATAAGACAAAATAAGCAACGACCACAATTCACATTACTCCACAACTAAATAACCTCAGCTTCGTAGCAATAAATATGAAGCAAAATAAGCGACGAACATAATTCACATGGTTTTTTTGTAACTACAACATAACCTATGCTTTGTAATTCGTGGCGAAGATTTTAAAAAAACTATTTTTTATACTGGACAGTAAATGTTGTTATCGAACAAATCAACGCAAAGAACGAGTGTACGGTTATTCCAGACTCAGTCTCTACAAATCGATATCGACTGACTGGGATTCAGGATGCATCCCGTATTCCCAGTCGAAGACTGTAACGATCGGACAAATATAAATCAGAGTGATGTATCGAATATTCGCTGTTCACACAATGTGTATCGGCAGCTTGCCGCAAATTTTATAAAGAGGATCTTGGTACATAAAATATTTTTAAAAATTAGTTCATCCATAAAACCGTAAAACACACTGTCTTTTCGTAAATTTTCGGACAAACCGTAACACACACTGTCTTTTCGTAAATTTTTCGGACAAACCGTATAAGTTGGCAGGTATGGAATGGGACACACCTCAAGACATGGCAGAGTGCATCATTGACTTCAGGGGTCACTTTATATTTTCTCGCGTCTGGTTAAATTTCGGAAAGGCTATTATCGTGTAAATTTATAGCAAGACGGTTATCATTTCATGTTTTTATCATACATATAGTACGGTTAAGTTATGTTAGGTGATGCTGTTTGAATAAGAAAACTGAAACGTTTGCCACAAAATGCGATCTCACATCTTCGGTATAGTTTTCTCGCTATGTACACTCGCGAGCTCTCTCGTCGACATTCAGAGGTGATGTCAGAAGTCGATTAGTAATACCTGTTGACTGCTGTTCTCAGAAGAAAATTCAAAATGAAAGAGAATAACACGTTTTCATAATAAATGAGTAAATAATGTGACCGAGAGCAGTTGTTAATGCATTAGAAATAAAAGCTGAAATAAACGATCGCTTAATTTTAATGTTAATATAACAGAATTTGAGGGATGTTCCACCATTCAACACAATGTAAAATATTTGAAATTTCATACATACATACATACATACATTATCATTTACACTGTTATGCCTTTCAGTGTTCAGTCTGCAAGCCTCTATGAATTTACTAAACGTCGCCACAATCCTTGATTTACAACTAGTGTTGTGGCCTCATTTAGTTCTATACCTCTTATCTTTAAATCGATAGAAACTGAGTCTAACGATCGTCGCCTTAGTCTACCTCTACTTCTCTTACCCTCCGTAGCAGAGTCCATTATTCTCTTAGGTAACCTATCCTCCTCCATTCGCCTCACATGACCCCACCACCAAAGCCAGTTTATGCATACAGCTTCATCCATTGAGTTCATTCCTAAATTAGCCTTTATCGCCTCATTCCGAGTACCCTCCTGCCATTGTTACCACCTGTTTGTACCAGCAATCATTCTTGCTACTTTCATGTCTGTTACTTCTAACTTATGAATAAGATATCCTGAGTCCACCCAGCTTTCGCTCCCGTAAAGCAAAGTTGATGAAAAGATAGTTTCACCTCGGAGAAGACTTCCTTCCTACAAAATACTCTTGATTGCAACTGCGAGCTCACTGCATTAGCTTTACGACACCTTGATTCAATCTCACTATATTACCATCCTGGGTGAACACACAACCTAAATACTTGAAATTATCTACCTGTTCCATTTTTGTGTCACCAATCTGAAATTCAATTCTGTTGAATTTCTTACCTACTGACATCAATTTAGTCTTAGAAGGGATAATTTTCATACCATACTCTTTGCACCTCTTTTCAAATTTCAAGATATTAGACTGCAAGCTTTCAGCACAATCTGCCATTTAGACCAAGTCGTCAGCATAGACAAGACTGGATACTACATTTCCACCTACTTGAATCCCTCCATGCCACTTTATACCTTTCAGCAGATGGTCTATGTAAACTATGAAACGCAAAGGTGAAAGATTACAGCCTTATCTAACCCCTGTAAATACCCTGAACCAAGAACTCATTCTACCATCAATTCTCATTGAAGCCCAATTGTCAACGTAAATGTCTTTGATTGATTTTAATAATCTACCTTTAATTCCATAGTCCCCCAGTACAGCGAACATCTTTTCCCTCGGTACCCTGTCATATGCTTTCTCTAGATCTACGAAACATAAACACAACTGCCTATTCCTCTCGTAGCATTTTTCAATTATCTAGCGCATACTGAAAATCTGATCCTGACAGCCCCGCTGTGGTCTGAAACCACACTGGTTTTCATCCAATTTCCTCTCAACGACTGATCGCACCCTCCCTTTCAAGATGCCAGTGAATACTTTGCCTGGTATACTAATCAATGAGATACCTCGATAGTTGTTGCAATCCTTCCTGTTCCCTTGCTTATAATAGGTGCAATTACTGCATTTGTCCAATCTGAAGGTACCTTACCAACACTTCATGCTAATCTTACTAATCTGTGAAGCCATTTCATCCCTGTCTTCCCACTATACTTCACCATTTCAGGTCTAATTTCATCTATTCCTGCTGCTTTATGACAATGGAGTTTATTTACCATCCTTTCCACTTCCTCAAGCGTAATTTTACCAACATTTTCCTTTTCCTAATGAGCTTGGCTGTTCGCAACACTACTAGGATGATTTCCTTTTACATTGAGAAGATGTTCAAAATATTCCCTCCACCTCTCCAGTGATTCCCTGGGATCTATTATGAGTTCACCTGAATTACTCAAAACACTGTTCATTTCCTTTTTCCCTCCCTTCCTAAGATTCTTCATTACTGTCCAGAAAGGTTTCCCTGCTGCTTGACCCAGCCTTTCCAGGTTATTACCAAAATCTTCCCACGACTTCTTTTTGGTTTCAACAACTTTTTTTTTTCGCTCTGTTTCTTTCATTTACGTATAAATCCCTGTCTGCCTCGGCCCTTGTTTGGAGCCATTTCTGATAAGCCTTCTTTTTACGTTTACAAGCTGCTCTCACTTCATCATTCCACCAAGATGTTCACCTTTTCCCATCTTTACACACAGTTGTTCCCAGGCATTCCCTTGCTGCTTCTACTACAGCATCCCTGTATGCCACCCATTCGCTTTCCATATCCAGAACCTGTTTACTGTTCGAAACTTCTCACTAATCATATCCATGTACTTCTGTCTAATTTCCTCGTCCTGGAGATTTTCTACCCTTATTCGTTTGCAGACAGATTTCACTTTCTCTACTCTAGGCCTAGATATACTTAGTTCACTACAGATCAGATAGTGATCTGCATCATTGAAAAATCTCCAGAAAACTCGTACATTCCTGACAGATTTCCTGAATTCGAAGTCGGTTAAGATTTAGTCTATTATGGATCTGGTACCCCTAGCCTCCCATGTGTAGCGGTGAATAGCCTTATGCTTAAAGAATGTATTCATAACGGCTAAACCCATACTAGTACAGAAGTCCAGCAAATGCTTCCCATTCCCATTAGCTTCCATATCTTCCCCACATTTACCAATCACCCTTTCGTATCCTTCAGTTCTATTCCCAATTTCAAATTTCAAATATCAAATATTTTACATTTTGCTGAATTTGAAATTTCAAATATTTTACATTGTGTTGAATTGTAGAACATTCCTCAAATCCTATTGTGTTAGTTATATGTCAACACGCAAATGAAAATCATAACCTATGATAATTTTAATGTCATATACTGAAATTAAGTAAGAATGTTATACACCTGAAGATAGAGCAGAGTTCGTCACTGATTTCAGAGGGTAGTTTTTGTATTTTCTCGGGCTAATTAAATTTCGGTAAAGCTATTCCTATGTAAATTTATAGCGAGAAGGTTATCATTTCTCTACATGCGCTTGAAATATGTTTTCATGATACATATACGGTTAGGTTAGGTGACGCCGTTTGAAGAAGAAAACGGCAACTTCGCAACAGAAGGCTCTGAGGTGGTACTATCATTTTTTCAAAATGAAATTAAACACACTTTCACGTAGTATCCGATTTCAAAAAATAACAAACAAATAAGCCGTAGTATGGACATCACCCACGAAAACGCAAGTTTTGAAGAAACTTACTGCCATTTCATACCGACCGATCTCAATGTGCATGAGGTTTTTCCCGACTTTTACAAAAAATCGGATATAACGACAATCCGCTATAGCGAGTAAATTTTTTGCCATTATGAATTCTCGCTACAAAAGACTTCTACTGTATTTGGATCCCTTAAGGAGGCACCACACAGGAAGATGTTCTGTACAGATAATGAAACAGAAGCAATTAAGGATGCGTAAGTGCTTATGAAGTCAAGCAGAAAGTTTCCTTTCACAAGGAATTCAGAGATTAGTAAGTGAAAGTTGGTCTGCAATTAATATATTGAGGCTGTATAAAAATGTAATGAAATGTTTTTAGTCCTTTTGTATACTGTTAATAAAAATAACAGTACAGTTATTTTTATTCTGCCTCACATTTAATATTTACGGTTTGCAACACTACGCTTATTTGATTTACTAAATTTATTTTTATTCTGGTGTCCATATTCAAAAATAATCTTTGTGGTCATCTTTGCCTGGATGCTTTCTTGCAAGTACAACATTCATTGTGAAATTCTTTTATCTTTAATTCTTTTTTCAAAAATGCATTTAACCATTCTACTTCTTTTTTGATATTGAGGGATTGTTTTATGCTTTCCTCATTAGTTTCAATTACATACAGGAAACAGACAGTGTACAGTGGTCATTTAGCAACTTCATTCATTTTTTTGGTTTTGACTTACATGTGATTTCCACCTCCAGTACTTAATTTAAAGAAATTTACAATGCTGTAGTAAAGAGCACTTTTATTTCATTAGTCAAATATAAGTAGCTCCTCTTTTCACAACCTTCTTTTTGAAACAAAATGGAAAATTGTCCTTGTTCTTTCTAAATTCAAAAGTCAATAGTTTTTTCTTTTTACCTACCAGGTCTACAATATTAGGAATGTTCATTTTTCCTTACTTTACTTCTGACATTTTCAATGAGATTTTGTTCATCCGTAATAACATACAATAGCAGAAAATAACCATAAATTTAAATCAAGAAATCTTATGAAACAAGAGGAAGTAAATTATGTACTGAGCTTCATAACTCTGGCTATTTAAAATGTAATTTTCTGCTAAACATTTTTCCTCACCTGGCTCATCTAGCAGAAGGAATTACAATGGAAGTCTACAATGTATACCTCTACCCCTACCAGGGAGAGTATTTTAATCCCTTGTAAGCATTTGTGTAAAACAAAATCTTACTAAAATCTGTTACAGGTGTTTATTTATATTCAGGATGAGAGAGTTAAAATGCTCACCTCATATAACTTCTAAACAGTTAAAAGATATACTGCAAAACATCTGTTTTCACTTTCATTAATGTCACCAAGGGGTTCACAATCAAACTTGCAATATTTCTCCACAGTGTCAATATCTATTGAGATAAGGGTACCAATTTAGGTTTTCAGAGGTGTGATTATTTTCGAGAAAATGGAAAGTCTTCAAATGTGCTTCATTCACCAGCTGTGGGTCAGCGTATTAAAATTAATCAATAAGTAGGTTGCTACGGCACGTGCTATGCATACTTCATGAGCTGCTGATACACAGTTCCTACAATTTATGATTATTAGATATTTGCTTTCGTCAGCGGCAGTAACTCGATCCGAGTAGATATAACTTGTTCCTGCATAAGGTGAGTGCATCAACTCTGTTTATGGATGTGTTTACAATGACTAAACAGACCAATCTTGGCATAAAACATATGCCCACGCACATCACGCTGAATGGATGCAGGAGGGTGGGGTTGTAACTGACAGAGCATTCTTGCTTGTCGCAAAGCCTCTTGATGTCTGCGGCGTTATCTTTCAAACAAGTTGACAGCAGTGGATTTAGTGTTCCGCCACAGTGAACGGTCCACAGCACATTCTTCCTATGTCTGTATACTTACACCAGCTGTCTTCATGCTGTGTTTCAGCTGGTCCTTAAAATGCTTAAGAGGGGCTCCATGAGGTCTAGTGCTGTAGTAAAGTTCACCATAAAGAATTTGGCGGGGGAGCCTGGTCTCATCCATGTGGTGAACATGGCCTAACCATCTCAGTTGATGAGCGATGATTGTTGCCTCAATGCTATTTTTAGCTGCGCTTTGCTGAGAACTGCCGTGTTGGTCACATAGTCCTCCCACTTAATATTCAAGATGTATCCAATTTTTTGTTGGTGGAAGCGCTCAAGTTTTTTGATTTCACGGTGGTACAGTGTCCAAGTTTCACAGCCATACAGTAGCGTGAAATGACAACAGCTTCGTACACCATGAGTTTGATATACAGTTTTAGGTCGTTATTCATGAAGACTATGTGCATTAACTGTCCAAATGCTGCATGAGTAGCCCCGATTCTTTTATCGACATCTTTTTCTTTTTACCTACCAGGTCTACAATATTAGGAATGTTCATTTTCCCTTACTTTATTTCTGACATTTTCAATGAGATTTTGTTCATCTGTAATGACACCAGTAGCAAAAAAAAAAATTTAATCAAGAAATCTTATGAAACAAGAGGAAGTAAATTATGTACTGAGCTTCATAACTCTGGCTATTTAAAATGTTTAAAATATTTAAAATGTAATTTTACTGCTAGAAAAGCAGCTGGAATTGATAAGATTTCTGGGGATATACTAAAGACAATAGGTTGGGATATAGTACCATATCTGAAGTACTTATGTGATTATTGTTTAGTTGGAGGAGCTATACCAGATGAATGGAGAGTCGCTATAGTAGCCCCTGTGTATAAAGGAAAGGGTGATAGACATAAAGATGAAAATTACAGGCCAGTAAGTTTGACGTGCATTGTATGTAAGCTTTGGGAAGGCATTCTTTCTGATTATATTAGACATGTTTGTGAAATTAATAACTGGTTCGATAGAAGGAAGTTCAGTTTTAGGAAAGGTTATTCCACTGACGCTCAACATGTAGGATTCCAGCAAGATATAGCAGATATCTTGGATTCTGGAGGTAAAATGGACTGTATCGTGATTGACCTGTCTAAAGCACTTGATAGGGTGGATCATGGGAGACTACTGGCAAAAATGAGTGCAGTTGGACTAGACAAAAGAGTGACTGAATGGGTTGCTATTTTTCTAGAAAATAGGTCTCAGAGAATTAGAATAGGCAAAGCTTTATCTGACCCTGTAATAATTAAGAGGGGAATTCATCAAAGCAGTATTATTGGACCTTTATGTTTTCTTATATATATCAATAATATGTGTGAAGTGGAATCAGAGATAAGGCTGTTTGCAGATGATGTTATTTTGTACAGAGTAATAAATAAGTCACAAGATTGTGAGCGGCTGCGGGGTGACCTCGATAGTGTTGTGAGATGGACGGTGGGCAATGGTATGTTGATAAACGGGGTTAAAAGTCAGGTTGTGAGATTCACAAATAGGAAAAGTCCTCTCAGTTTTAATTACTGCGTTGATGGGGTGAAAGTTCCTTTTGGGGATCATTGTAAGTATCTAGGTGTTAATATAAGGAAAGATCTTCATTGGGGTAATCACATAAATGGGATTGTAAATAAAGGGTACAGATCTCTGCACATGGTTATGAGGGTGTTTAGGGGTTGTAGTAAGGATGTAAAGGAGAGGGCATATAAGTCTCTGGTAAGACCCCAACTAGAGTATGGCTCCAGTGTATGGGACCCTCACCAGGATTATCTGATTCAAGAACTAGAAAAAAATCCAAAGAAAAGCAGCTCGATTTGTCTGGGTGATTTCTGACAAAAGAGTAGCGTTATAAAAATGTTGCAAAGTTTGGGGTGGGAAGAACTGGGAGAAAGAAGAAGAGCTGCTCAACTAAGTGGTATGTTCCGAGCTGTCAGCGGAGAGAGGGCGTGCAATGACATTAGTAGACGAATAAGTTTGAGTGGCGTATATAAAAGTAGGAAAGATCACAATATGAAGATAAAGTCGGTATTCAAGAGAACAAACTGGGACAAATATTCATTCATAGGAAGGGGAGTTAGGGATTGGAATAACTTACCAAGGGAAGATCAATAAATTTCCAATTTCTTTGAAATCATTTAGGAAAAGGCTAGGAAAACAACAGATAGGGAATCTGCCACCTGGGCGACTGCCCTAAACGCAGATCAGTATTGACTGATTGATTGATTGACTGATTGATCGATTGATCTTGTTCGCAGGTACACTGTTCAGACAAGATGCTACCAAGATATGAAAAGTGATCAACCTCCTTAAGTGTTGTGTCTGAGATACTGAACTGAGGAAGAGTCAATCCTGGGGCAGGTTATGCAAGAACCTTCAATTTTTTTGCATTAATAGCAAGACCAAAGTGATCACATGCAGTTTTAAAGCAGTTGACTGACTGTTGTAGTTCTGCAGATGTTAGAGCAGGAGATGCGGTGTTATCGGCGTACTGCAGTTCTGTCACCCTGGTAACCGGAGTACGTCTTTGTGAACAAAGTCTTGCCAGACTGAATAGGCCTCCATCAAAGTGCAACTTAATCTCCAATCCTAAGTTGTCTGCAGATGATTCATGCAGCATAGCAGCCATGTACAGTGCAAAGAGTGTAGGAGCAAGCACACAGCATTGTTTCAATCCATGAGTGATTGAGAACAAATATGATACTGAGTTACCATGAAGAACCTGTCCAGACATGCCATCATGACGAGCTTGAAACAATTCCACATAACGTTAAGGACATCCAAAATGTCTCAATACTTTCCAAATAGCAGATCTTGGTACTGAATCAAAAGTCTTTTTCCAGATCATAGAGAACTAAATACAGAGGCTGCTGTTGCTCTCTGCATTTTTCCTGGAGCTGTCTAGCACGGAAGATCATATCTGTTGTGCCTCTAGAGGTTCAGAAACCACATTGAGACTCAGGCAAAATCCTCTCTGAGATAACTTGGAGCTAGTTTAATAGAATTCTTGCAAGAATTTTACCTGCAATTGGCAAAAACGATACACCATAGTAGTTCCCACATACACAACAATTGCCTTTCCTGAAGACAGTGACAATGGTAGCATTCTTCAAGTCGTCAGGTACTTCTCGAGTTTCCCAAATCAAGAGGGTGAGTGTGAAAAGTCTAGTCTTCAAGGGTATACTTCCATTTTGTAGAGGGATCTTATCAGGACCAGGATCCTTTCTTGGCTTTAGCTGATTGAGTGCTTTGGTGAAGTTTCTGTATCTGGATGGAACTGCCATCCATGGTTGTTGGGGCTGCTCAGGGACATTACGAAGAAAGTCCTCAGCAACATTGAAAGCACAATTTAGAAACGCAGAGAAATGTTCCTTTCAATACTCTAAAATTTCTCCATTATCCGTTAAAATGATGGAGTTGTCAGCAGTCTTCAATGTCCCCGATGAAGATCAAACTCGACCACGTATCTCCTTTATACCAGCATAGAAGTTTTGCAGATCACGGGCATCAGATAGTCTTTGCAGTTCTTCAGCTTTTTGTTCCCACCAGTTATACTTGATTTCCCTAATTTGCGGCTGACATTTTCCTTCCAGTTCCAAGAAATGTGATTTTTTCACATTGGAAGACAGATCTTGAAGACAGGATAGATGAGCTTCCCGTTTGGCATTGATGAATTTCTTCATTATTTTCATCAAACAAGTCTTGTTTATTATTTTTCCCCCTCACAAAACTAATTGTTTACTCATCTGACTCAGTGATGACCTTCTAGCGTGGCCCACGCCTGATTTGTACTATCACTACTGACTGGATGACCAGCCAGTTTGTTTGAGATTGCATTTCTGTAATCTGTAGCAATGGATTCAATTTAAGTTTAGAAGTATTGAATTTCTTTCTGGGCAGGTTGTGGATGGATCCTTTTGGTTTGCAACAGATTTAAGTTCTTAATCGGCAAAAAAACCCGAGCTTATGATCTGTCCAGCAGTCATTGACGTTTCTTGCGGTCCTTGTAACAAGGCTTTGTGATGATATAGTCAAGGATGTGCAGTGCTTTGAGCGAGGATGCATCCAAGTGGTCTTGTAGCGATTAGGCAGGCGGAACTGAATATTAGTAATAAAGAGTTCATGTTCAGCATATAGACCAAGGAGCAGTAGACCATTGGCATTACATTTGCCAAGTCCATGTTTTCCCATTGCATTGTCCCAAAAATGGTGATCGTTACTAACTCTGGCATAGAAATCGCCAAGTAGTAAGAGCTTGTCTCTTGGTGGCACTTTGGTGATGCTAGTGCTCAGCAGGTTGTAGAATGGTCTTTAGCTTCTACACAAGCATCCAATGTGTGTCATAGATTTAGCTCCAAAGAGTGGGATTCGGAGAGACATAATTATTTTCTGATAGCGGTTGGAGTTAGCTGATAATCATTCACCAATGTAGTCTTCACAGCAAATCCAACACCATGAATGCGGTGTTCTCCCTCATCCTTTCCCTTCTGGAAGATTGTGTGAGCTGGACTCCTAAAGTTTACTTTCGCTGGACAGTCTGGTTTCACTTAAGGCAGCAATATCAATGTTCATTCGTCCAAGCTCATGAGTGACAAGCGCTTTTCTTCTCTCAGGTGTGTTATTGTCTTTCAAATCAAGTAAGGTTCAAACATTCCAGGCTCCAATAATAAAAGTTTTGTTAATCTTCATTCTTTAACCGCATAAGGGGTGACCCGCTGGGTGCAGCCTCTCAGCCAGCTGAGAGTGTGACTACACTTCATCAATCAAGGTGGGCAGCGGTGATCCTAAATAGGCCTGCATAAACACCGATGCAGGACCGAATTCATAGGTAGTCATGGGGTCTCAGAAAGACGACCATCACACATCTGCTGCCAACATGCAGGTCCGAATTAGAGGCTTTCAGTCTCACCCAAAAACCTGCCTCCACCATCCTTATCCCATCACCATTGGACTTGAATTGAAGGGCCTGACAGCAGGAAAAGTGCCAAAAGCGGTATTTCGTTTAAGGTGGATAGCACCTTGCAAGGAAGTGACCCACACAGTATGATCTCAGAACAATACTCTGCAGCACAAATGAAATGCTACGTGCAGGTTCTAGTACCATGACTGCAACGGACTGGCGCAGACTCTAAATACCAATGAGTTGTGCCTTCACAGCCAGTCCGTCTGGCATGACGTTATCTTTCTCCACGACCGCTGAGAACCACAAAAAGGATGTTCCTCCGTCCGTTTTGCCGTTGGGCTAAATACACAGATGATGAGTTCCAGTGTCATTTCCTACACTGAGGGGACAATTACCCCACCCACAGTGGCTCATCTGCCCGAAGCCATTGGCCCCTACGGGGGGTCGAGTTATTTACCACCGCTCGACACTCAGCGTTAGCAGTTTTTGCAGCTGGTTGCTAAGCCAGCCAATGCTCCCACTTTCCCATTCTGGACTTGGAACTGGACAATGGTGGAGTTAGATATTTGCTTTACTCTGTCCTTGAATATACTGTGATAATATTGCATAATTTAAACCTTTAACATCATCAAAGGTAACAGTTTATGAAAAAACTGATCCAAGAACAATATTCATTCGAAAAGAGCAGCTCACAGCTGGCAAACAAGCATGCTGAAAACATTCCATTTCCTCAAGAAATACTTCTTGGATTTTGAAAATTATCACACCCTTGAATTTACCATGTCCATGTCTCTTTATTAGGTGTAGAAAACAATGTGGCTCTGTTTAAAAATAAAGTTAGTAGTGGTAACTCAGCAGACGCTGACATCTTGGAAAAGTACTTCAAGCCTGGTCCTAGGTGCTTTGGAAACATTACTAAAACTGAAAACAAATTTTCAATATCTTTAGCAGTATACTAGTTATTGCAATGAACATGTCAGATTTTGGCCCTGTATATTATGTCCATCTGTGAGTGTATCTAATCTCACTTGTTTTTCTTACATGTATGTATCTAGTATAATTTCTTTGTTTATATACCTCTTCAGTTCCATGCAGACTTCTGTTTATTCCATATGAGCCAACTGTTAAGGAGCCTTGTCTTTCAAAAAGATCGAGCATAAATTGTTCTATACATGGATTAAAATCTCTCTCATTTCACCTGGCTTCCCTGGTAGACCAGCAGACAAAGTTGTCAGCCCCAGTGGCTGAAAACCCGGATACGAATCCTGGCTGCGGAGAGAATTTCAATCCATTATAAAAACTCCGTCAAATTCCTAGCATTGCTTACACAGTGATCTGATATGTAATTTGTGAGATTTATTCGGAAATGAATCTACGAAAGTAAAACGTTTTCTAAAATTACAAAACGGAGAACAAATTTGGAAAAATGTCTTTGTAAAATAATGTACTGATGATTCTATTTCTCAATACAAAAGGAAGCTACACAAGGCACTGACCTCTAACTGGGACTTATACTGGAGTTCTTGTTGTTGAGCAGCTTCCAATGTCTGTCTTAGATGCTGGATCTTGGCCAAGTTTTGCTGGCGAGCAGCCTCGATGTGGTCAAAAGGTGGCCGCTGGGGAGGTCCGCCCATCATTCCTTGACCCCTGAGAGGACCACTACCTCCTGGCTGTTGCTGTTGTTGTTGTTGTTGTTGTTGCTGCTGTTGTTGTTGTTGTTGCTGTTGTTGCTGCTGCTGCTTCTGCTGGTTAGCTCCTGGCCCACCTAGATGTCGTTCATTGCCCTGAAAGGTATACCATAGATTTTAATAATTGTTTACATACTGAATTTAACCCATGAGAGTTGGCACAGGGTACTTTGTGACCCATCACAGATTAATTTTGCTGTAGTTTCCATATATTCTGACATACAGACCCTAACCATTGCCTACCATCACCCACATTCATTCTTTCTTATCTGAGGACAGTAACTGCGTAACCTCCTAACAGAAGGAATAAAGTCCAAGAAAGTGGAACGGTATCATTGTCAGGCCATGTTGCAAAATAGCTGCTGCTGTCTTGAGAATACTGCTCCAAAAGAAAGTAGCCATCTGACTTGAGTTTTTATTGATCATTACAAATAATTTGAGTTATGAAGAACAAGAAGCCATCTCTTCTACAAGTTGTGGAAAAAAGAAAGTAAGTATAGGTGGTGAAAATAGTGAGAATAAAGGAAAAAACTATTAACAGCAAAAATGATAGTGATACAGAACAGAGTGCAGAAGAAGAGGAAAATATGTACCTTAGTGATGATGATATCCTCTTTCAAAGCAAGTGTATTCTAAGTGGAAAATATGGAATTACAAAGTGGAAAAGCATACTGAGCCCACAAAATGGTGACTCATTTGTAGTGTGAAACCTACAGTAAGAAGTTTGTTATCTGCCATTTTCCTGTTTTACAGGATCATAAGTCGATTTAACAATTTCTTCAACAGCTTTCCCTTCTGTACTCATTAGCATAATGTAACTAGCTATTTTACTTATTTTAAGCAATAATTATGCTGATTTAATTTAGATTTATTCAAAACTCAAGTGAAGACCTGCCAACACTTGCCTGTTGCCGAGCATATGTAGAACTGATAAACTGATATTGGTTGGAAGCCATCAAAAGTGAATGCAACTTTTTGTTTCCAGTTGCATACCATCCAATAAAGCCTTAAACAGGAAACTAGGGTAGCAACATATGAATAATCAAAACTAGAAATTAAATTCTTGAACACAGAAACACAGTACCATCTACTGGAATTTTTCCAATACATTGTGTTGTCAACAAATCACAGTTTTTTAACTTACAAAATAAGGTGCCGTAAAGCATACAAATAAAAAGACAGAAACCCAATGTCTTATCATCATCATCATCATCATCATTTCTCATTAGTTAAGTAATTGTTCCCTTTGGAAAGTAATTCTCATGATTACCTCTTGTCGACATTGTATTTAAAATCACTGAAAGAAAGTGGTATATCTGACTGTCACTGAAACCAGAAAAGTCGGTTGAATTTATCACCACCCATGGATAAAGCAAACATGCTTTCCTTTGAAGGTATAGGGACTATTTTAATGTGTATCATGAACTAATGACAATAAAACATTTCAACTTTGCAGTGATGTGCTAGCTTTCAGTAAAAACAAATTGAATTACATTCTACATTTGAAGGCTGGTTCATTCTGGTCTCGACACTACTCTGACCAAGTGTTTAGAAAGTTTCAAATTCAGTATGATCATGAACTCTGGAGAGCTGGTGTTGGCTTTAGTAATGTTAGAGGTGGCATGGGGTCTTTTTTGACCTTGATGATTTAAACCACCTTAAGGCGGACACTCTGGAGACAAAAATCGATATTTTGGTCATTTTGGCGAAATATTTTTAATGACTGAAATTAAAGAGATTGAGTTTCTTCTTTCTTGTCACAAAGTTATTTTGTTGAATTCAAACAATTTATCACTTTAACAATGCTTTGTTTGCCAGTCTGCACACAGCAGAAATTGGCGTGGCATCTGCTGAACTGCTTTCTTAGGTAATGATGTCATTGTCATGTTTCCATTCAATCAAATATGCCTGTTCTTTGCCAACAGCCCCCTCCACCCACTCCTGATATATTTGTACAGAATCCAGCTGTAAGATCTACCATATTTCTGAATGAATTTATAAATTCTGTTATGGACTAATATTTCAGTACTCGACAGTCATTGAGCAACATTGTATGCTTGTATTGGTATTCCTGATGGGACTACAGCAGTGCCGACAACTGTAAGTTATGTTATTCTTGTATGTTTAATTTTTTTGTGAGTTCTGTGGTGGTAGCCAGTCTGTTTACTTTTGTGGAGTACGTGCGCAAGTAACCTCTTGTTGTTGCGCATCAAGATACTATTATTATTGAAAGATAGTGTGCTGTAATAACTGATAGCTTCTATCCAAGGGAATAAACAATATGCGTAAACATAAATCAGCCTTAGCTAAGCAACGAATTGCTGAAACTTTTGACAGGAAAGAGATGGGGATCAGCTATTACCAAGCAGGAGTCTCCTTTAAAGAAAACAAGGAAAAAAGGTCATGAAATGTTATTGGAATCAGATTGCTCTCATCAGGAAAGTGTCGCATCAACTTCAAGCCATGTACGTCCTGCACCTACAGCCAACAATCATGGCATGACAGAAACTACAATCCCCATAACTTTGACTCAGGAAATGTTGCACTGTGAAAAACACAATGCAGGAGAATCATTTTCTGTTCTTTGGAGAAGAAGAAGAATAAGAAAACAAAATTTTTAGAACATAAAAAATTACACAAAATTTAGTAAGATATATCTCCTTATATACATTATGTACAGAAAAATTGATACGTAGTGCTTTTTAAAGAAGTGTTATCTACCTAATTACAAATTTCCGATAACATGTTAAGTAAACTTTGTGAAAAAAATTGGAATTAAAAATTTCAAAAAATTCAATAAAATTATTTTGGAAGGACTAGTAATTGTATATGAAAGAAAAGTTTGTGATATCTCTTATGCAGTTTCGTGAAAATCTATGCATTAGGTAAAAATATCTGTTTATCTCAGGAGTGTCGCCTTAATAACACTACCATTTGTTTCTTGCAGCTGATGTGTAAAAAACCATTCTTTTAACTAATGTGCAAGTACTGCATGTTTATCAAAAATGAAATGGGTATTTATTATCCATGACAGAGGAAAATAGGAATCAACAAGAATTGTATTATTATTTTTGAACAACTTATTTTGCTTATTTTAGTTTTTACTTGCATAATTCTCCTTAGTAACAGGCGTAGGATACCTCATACTGTTGATTTTCCAACCAATCGATGAACAAATGGTACTGCAAATTTCAGTGGAGTACATAAACAGTACAATCCATTATTTAACTGTAATCAAATAACTACCACTGTAAGCCAAAATCATAAACTGCATTGTTTCACTGTGCTTTGTCCATTGTAACGACCTTCAGTTGAGGGAAGATATTGTAATTATTTTTCTTTAATTCACCCTTAATTATATAGTTGAACCTGACTTAAACGGGGTATAACAAAGGGAAGAGAAAAATCTACTTGTAACTCAGAATTACTTAGAAATCAGACTTACACAATACATCACATATTTACTGAAAAAACCAATGGAATAGACCTACATGTGTAAATCCTTGCAAATAATAAATACAATAAGACAGAAAATATTATTTTGAACTTTGTCCAGCCTTAAAGAAATCAGATAGGTTGGCTTGTTTCACTTTTCTTGCATTAAGAGTATAAACCTCCTTTTGCAAACTTAGTAATGAATTAAAAGCATTTTCACTACAACTTTTTGCACTGATATAACGCCTACACACAACTATTGCACTTAACACTTCACTCAGTTCAAGTGTTTCAAGATTCAAGTCGTTATCTCCATCACTGTCACTATCGCTTGTAGCTGGTCCATCACCACCACATTGTTGGTATATATCAGCAATAATCTCTTCATTCGGTAGTTTTCCACATACAGCCAGATTATCATCGAAATGCACAAAAGTATCAAATTCTACACCCTCCGGTAGCGTTGCTCATTGCCAGACAAAACTTTGTCCCCATAATCATCATTAGAGGCAGCCTCTTCTAGTAAGACACCAGCTTTGCGGAAACAGTTGCTGATTGTGGACGACACCTGCTTCCAGGCAGCCAAAATGAAGTCCATGGCTTCTAGCAAATTAATGGAGAGAGGTTCATTTCCTGCATCACTCAGTGTTATTAAATGTTGAACCAGCATTTTTCTATAATGCACTTTGAAATTTGCAATGATGCCTAAATCAAGCGATTGTAGAACACTGGTATAGTTAGGAGGAAAAAATTCCACTTGGACATTCTCCAGAACGATTTGAGATGGATGTGCTGCACATCGATCCATAAGAAGAAGGATCATCTTCTGTTTCTTTTTTATTTTAATGTCTAGTTTTTTCAACCACTGTTCCATTAGAAGCATAGTCTTCCAAGAATTTCTGTTTGATTCATATTCCATAGGTTTTGTTTTCGCACCCTTAAAACACCTTGGATTCTTCGATTTTCCTATCACAAGTGGAAGAAGTTTATCAGATCCATCTACATTGGTGGCGAGAAGTACTGTTACACAAATTTTACTTTTCTTCCCGCCACCTTTTTCAGCTAATGTTTTATTAGGAAGGAAATTGTAGAACAGGCCGGTCTCATCACAATTGTAGATGCTCGGAGGCTGATCATCGCTTTCGACACCCGACAGAACCTCTTCTTTCCAGTGTTGCACCACGATGTCGTCCACAGCTTTTGAGTCACCGCAAATTGTTCTCCCTGTGATTCCATGACGATCTTTAAATCCTTGCAACCATCCTGATGAAGCCTTGAAATCAGCAGTGATACTCATAATTTTAGCTAAATCTATCGCTTTTGCTTTCAGCATGTCGCCACTAATTGGTAGAGCTGCAGCCTGCTTTCGCTGGAACCATGTAAGAAGTGCTTTCTCCACATCTACGTACCTTCCTTCTTCTGAATGCTGCACTTTGCTGATTTTGAACCCAGTTTTAAGAACTCATCCAAAATAGCCTTTCTTTTATTTATGACGGTACATAGCATGGTATAAGCAATCCCTAAGTCTGAAGCAATTTCAATTTTTGTTTTGTGTGGATTAGATTCCACTTCTTGTATAAATTTTACTTTTTCACCTAGGGTATAACTTTTCCTTTTTCTGTTCTCCATGGTTAATCAAAAGCAACTGAATGACAAAACCACTGTTCAACAGTAAACACCACATACTGGCACCGTGGATATTTTACTTCTCCGTTGTTCCCACAAAAGAAATTCTGATATTCAAACAAATTTACTGGATTTTCTTTTGTTTCCGCACTGAAACCACCCACTTTGCTTGTAATGTATCTTAATGTTTGGCGGCATTATGAAGGTAAAAAACGACGAAGGTAGAGGAGGAGCGAGATAGAGCGTGAAGAGGACTCACTCAGTTGGCCCTTGTTAAGCCGCCAGTAAGTAAGGGTCAACAATGTCACTCGGCAAAACTCTGTCTTCTGTTTCAGCACCGAAACCCGACTGCTCTACTTCCACCTACGCAGACGAAGAGGAAACTTCGTAAATACAGTATTTTCTTTTAAAAAAGCACGCACTCATTACAACTACGCAAAACTCAGTTATATTTCACTGACACTTAATATGTATAACAGCAAATTGCATATAAACGGATTACGTATAAGTAAGGTTTAATTAACACGCTTTAAAATTACATTTTGCGTACAAATACGAATTACACACAACAGAGTTACGTATAAAGCAGGTTCAACTGCAACTAAGTGACAAGATTATAATCGCAGAGTACAGTTTATATTACCTGTAAACCTTGCATCTGTGCTGGAGACGGCTGATTAGTGCCAGAACCAACAGCCCCTGCCCCTGGCTGCCCTAAGGAAACCTGCTGCATCTGTTGGCCGCCTGATGTCACAACATTCTGAGTGATCTGGCCTCCCCCAAGAGCCAGTTGGTTGGTCTGGGACATGAGGATGCCACCCTGTGGACCTTGTTGAGGATTATTAGGCTGCTGGTTCTGCTGTGGGCCACCTGGTGGCCCTGCCATGGGACCTGACAGTTGCGGCTGCTGAGGTCCACCAGTACCTGGAGGGTTGCCACCAGCATTACCCACCTACAACAACATATGTATGAGCCTCACATCTGTTTGGAGTTCACCTGATAATTGAAGGGCTTGGTGAAAGAACCAAACACTTTCCCTTTAAGGTCAAAACAAGTTACAAAATTCTCCTGAAATAAAAGAAAAACCTCTTCCATTGGTGAAAGAACCAGGTGATTCTAGGGAACAACCAAGCAGCTGTATACTGAAATTTTGGCAATTTGTCTGAGTCAAACGATGACTGAGGTGTTTGAAAGAGTATGCAATTGATATATACTATGTTTATAAGCAAGTGGAACTCACTGCAAATTTCATATTTAAGGATTTGCAAATGTGGAACTTTGTTTAGGATAAGTTTCCATATTAGTTGATTCTTCTAAAATCTTATTTTCTTCAGCTTGAATGTGTTTTGTATATGATTTCCTCCTCTGGTCAAATGCCACAGATTCTGGCAATATATTCAGTAGTTTTAACCTGCAAGGGGTCGCGTAAAGAGAGTTGCCTGATGGGTCATGCATGGACGATTCGACTGGGGGGTATAAAATACCAGCTGTTGTACAAAATGAATTGTATTATTAAAGAAAAATATGTTCATGAAATAAAATACCAGTTTTTCTTGCAAAACTACATTGTATTGGGTAAGAAAAGTATATCCATAAAAAAATACTAGTTTGTTATGGCAAAACAAGATGTATTATTAAAGAAAAGCATATCCATGAAACAAAATACCAGTTTGTATAACTACACATTGGATTAATGAAAAATATATTCATGAAACATGCCTTTGCTGGCAGGACCTAGTGTTTACAGTGTCTTCTGGTATAGGCTAGAGCAATTTTGTTACTTTTGTTGACCTGTCTCAGTCTTATCCTTGGCTTTGACAATATGAAAGTGACTGAGGTATTCCTTATTGAGCCAGTCCCTGCTATGAATGGTGTGAAAATGTTGCTCATAGGGTCGGTTCGTGTATGCATTTCAGTGGGCTTGGAAGACTGATATGTAATAGCAACTTCTGGCTCGGTGAGAAAAGCAACGGGAAACTAACTCACTCCTCATTTCCCTAGTATGCCTTTTCAGTGATGCCCAGGCCATCTATGGCAGCTGATGGTGGAGCTGTTGAGGATCCAACCAGCCTTAGGGCTGAGGAAACAACGTACATACATACATCCATGAAACAACATACCATTTTTCCAGCAAAACACACTGTACTGTTACCATGGAAAAAGTCTCCAAGCTTGAACTGGTGAATCAATTGGAATGCCTACATTTGCATGAGGAAGATGTCTAACTATGTTATTAGCAGAAGTTCTTCTGTTTTGTGGAGAACAACGAATAACCCCGGTTGTTTCTGTATCTTTCCCGACATACTGAAAGACGGTGAACAAATTCTGACGGAGGACCTTAAGAAGATGTCGACCTGGAGATTGATCCCCAGCACAAAAAAAAAACAGAAGTCTCTTGTCTCCATCTAGCGAATCGTGCTGGAAACTACAAAGCAAGAGTTCTGCTCAATGGACGAAAGCTGAGGTACAATCCTTTCCCAAAATATCTTGGAGTCACTTTAGATTGAACCCTGAGCTACAAAGAGCACATCACCAAGCTTTCTCATAAAGTCGCCGCAAGAAACAACAAACTGCATAAGCTCTGTGGTACCTCCTGGGGAGCCACTGCTGATTGTCTACGTTTAACTGGCATTAGCCTTGTCTACTCAGCTGCTGAGTACTGTGCTCCTGTCTGGTCGGAAAGTGTACATGTGAAGAAGGTAGACACAAAATTGAACGATACAATGCGTTGCATTACTGGTACCATCAAATCAACTCCATATCACTGGTTACCTGTGCTGAGTCACATCCCTCCACCTCACTTAAGACGGAAGCAAGCTCTATTAATGGAAGATAAGAAAATCTTTGCATCACCCTCTTTGCCACTGCACCAGGAATTCTGCCATCCGTCACAGCAGCAACTTTAATCAAGAAGACCAGCAAGTGTCACTGCAGGTCAACTCATTGCAGATAGATTTGACCTAACTGAAAGCTGGAAGCATGAGTGGTCAACAAAAACATTGGGAACAAGTGCCCACCATCTTGATCCCACAAAGAAGCCAAACAGTTTTGACTTACCGAGGAACCTCTGGTGCCATATCAACAGGTTAAGGACTGGGCATGGTTGTTGCAATTATTTCAGGTACAAGTGGGGTTGGATCAGTTCACCGATGTGTGATTGTAACCTAGAAGAACAGACAATTGAGCACCTGGTCCAACGCTGTCCTCTTCATTCGTAACCTGGCACTCCTGATGATTTGTTCGCCCTCACACCTGGTTTTTCTGAATGGCTGAGAAGGATGGACTTCAAAGTTTGATTTTGCCCTGTGTATATATATTGTATAAAATCACCATATGATTAAATAAATAAACCAAAGAAATTCTAATATGTATTGACTAATTGCATGTACAGTATGTTTTGTATGTCCAACATTGAGCAAGACGAGATGATGAATCTTTAAGAAGATGGACTTTGGGCTATTCGGAATTACCTGGGCGGAACTAAGATCGACCATCATTGCACACGACGACAGTATAGCCAGCCATGCTGTATGGAGATCACCCCCAGACAGCGAAGGAATGAACCAAGCATAAATCATCCCAAAGGCAATGGAAGAAGAGATAAGTTTCATAAATGAATACGTAGTTTGGTAGAAATAATCTTATATAGATAATTGGTTATCAAAGTGTTGAAATTGTGCCACTTAAATCATAAAAAATAGCTTATATCATGTTAATTTCTTGCAAGTATTTCTTCATTAGATCAATATAAAGGGAGATAGGTGTGGTCATATACAAAAGTAATCAAATCCTAGTTAGATGATAAAACTGATATGTGATCCAAGTAACGTTATGGCATAGATAATATGAAGTTCTTTTAAGAAGAGTACTTTTGAGTGTTACATAGATTCCAAGTGGTAAGTTAAAATATAAATGCAGGTAACATGGTTAGATAATAAGAGTAGATGATACATTGCTATAATAAAGAGAGATGTATTGAAACATGGAAGTATCAGCTGATAGTAGAAATGATGATGTAATTCAACAAGATTTAGATCCAATGAGGAGAAAACATGAGAGTAAAACTACTTATGCGTCAAAATTATGTTAATATGTGAAGACTTGAGAATAGTAAGAAGAGATGAGAGTTGAAATAAGTAAATGAGGGAAATATAGAGATGTTATAGAAAGAAATATAAGATGAATTGAATAGAAATATGTATGCCATGTTGAAATAAGAGAAGAAATGGAATTCTTTTTAAGCATGAAAGGAGATAATTGACGCAGACTAGAATCACTTGTATTTGGGATCTAATAACATTGCACTGGTCAAGAATTCATGTATAATATCAATTGTAACGTATCATATCCTTTTGTAGAACAGGATATTAGCACTTGGTCATTGAAAGATATCCATTATAAGAATGAATATGCATTATACTTGCACATAGTAACCTAGGATTTTCTTCTGAAAAGATGCACACTCAAGCTGCAGATATACATGCATAAATGTAAATAAATCTTAACAAGCAATATTTTTTTAATGCATTCTGTAAATAAATAGGAATATTTACAACAAATAGAGGACATAGTTTCGAGATATATGACCTTGATATCACAAAAGTTTCCCATGAACAATTTGTGTTTTTTGTTGTTTTTTTTTTGCTTTACGGTGCACTGACACAGATATGTCTAATGGCGACGATGGGATAGGAAAGGCCTAGGAATGGGAAGAAATTGGCCGTGGCCTTAATTAAGGTACAGCCCCAGCATTCGCCTGGTGTGAAAATGGGAAACCACAGAAAACCATCTTTAGGGCTGCCGACAGTGGGGTTCGAACCCAGTATCTCCCGATTACTGGATACTGGCCGCACTTAAGCGACTGCAGCTATCGAGCTCAGTGAACAATTTGTATTTGTTATTAATTTTATTGGCAAAGATTGTAAACAATACGAAAGTAAGCAAATTTTAATGATGAAATTAGGAATCGAGATGAAGAATACAAGTGCTAACCGAGAATTTCAGTCCACTAGATAATAGTTAGTTAATTGAATATGAATTACTATTATTATTCCAGTTTTCTCTTCCAAGATTTCCATTTTATCAATAAATCATAGTAATTAAGGTTTATTTGATGTCTTATTTATAGCTTGTTGTAGTAGTCTAAGGTACCGTTGAGTAAAGGCAATGCAATCTTTGGATATTCATGTGCACCACAGATACGTCTGATGGAGATGTCTATTGAATCTACAGGGAGACAGAAATAGCACTCGGCGTATCAATTCTCTTTTCTCATCCCATGTAAAACACTTTACCATTCAAGAACCCTGAGAGACTGGTCGGGATTTCTTTTACGTGACCAAGCCTCAATGCAGTAAGGGCGTAGTAATATTATCTGTCTGTTAATGCTATTGTTACTTAGATATTTTTTAATGAAAATAATCAATGTAAATAATAAAACAAATGTTTCACAATTTAACATGCTTTTTTTGCCTTCAAAATTCAAGTAATTCATTAATTCTGCTGGTCAGTCTACATACAATTTACAGTAGATGCAACTGTACACCAAACTACATACAAATTTACACAAAAATAATCCACTGAAAGGAAGTAAACCTTAAAACAAAACACTTCTACACCAACAACAAAGACTGCAAACAGCAAACCTCAGGAATCGTGCACTGTGTAAAGGACCAGGTAATAACGCAACGCCAGGAGTCAAGCACGGTGGAAACGACCAGGCGTACAGAAAAAGTTCTCCACTAACTGACTGGTGATGGAAGCGGGAACAGCAAACGTAAATACATGCAGTGGACGAGTCCACTGAAAGGTACATGAGGGGAGGAAGCTTTATACTGTGAAACTATTTCAAAAGAATGAAAAATGTATGTGTCCGGTCTAGAAGACTGTGACGTGACCCTCGTGGGTTAAGTGAAAAATAACATTTTCAGATTTTTCGTGAAGGAATCAGGTAGCTCCACGACTAACATATGCGGTTCTAGTATGATATAATTTTACTTTCAGCATTTACTTTCTATCAATATTTCAAATTTAACTCTTAGTTGACTAACCACTCATCTGAGACTACGCACGTCTGCAACATTTTTAACTTTGTTAATTTCAGTTTGAGCGGAACTCGTGGTACTCCCAATACCATCATTGACCTTTACAACACCAGTATTGCATGTATCACTGCTGACGTCAGTTGGATTGTTTCTCTAGTAGAGTATCAGAGTCATCTGAGGTACAAATGTTTAGCATTAGCAAAATATTTTCCTATTTTACATTTGTTCTCCTCTTCACAAAACATAAAGAAGAGCTACAGATGAAACCAGGCATCCTATAATGACTGAGTTCTATAATATATCTACTAAAGGAACAGTAGATGCCCTGGACTAAATGAGTAGTGGTAGTTGCAGAATATATTGTTGGTCTACGTGCTTTTTCTGTGATGATCTAAACATAGCCATAATAAATTCATCATTTATTGCCACAACAGTGTTCGCAACAAAGGAAAGCCATTGTCAAGAAGACACTAACAAAAATGTTATCAGAAGAACCAGTGAAACCCAGGCTCACAGGACACATTAATATCCCAACTATGACGTGATCCCTGTGAATGGTGTTAAGCAATGTTTTGAATGAGAAACCACCTACACAAACTTTGGACCCTGCACCACACATCCACAGAAATTTTTTGTACCTTTTTGTACCTCTCGCCATTCTGCACGATGTGATACAAATTCTTTTGTTAAATACCACCTATTAAATACCTATTCAATACAATAAATAGGTGGTATTTAACAAAATTATAAGAATTTGTATCACAAGCAGATCTTCAATATGGACAAGAAATGAAATTTATAACCTGCAATTCTGCACGATGCCAAGCAACTGATATGTTTATGCTTCGGAGCACAAACAGCACAATAAAGGTTGAACACACGTACTGTAGTAAAGGTAATAAAGTCATCATCATCATCCGCCAAGCGGATATCAGGCCAGGTGGCCTGTTACGGCTCAATCCATCTTTTAGCTGGACGCCCAATAGATAGTGTCCCAGTAGGTTGGTATTGTACAACTGCTTTGGAATTCATTCTCTAGTCATTCTGTTGATAGGGTCTTGCCAGTTTTTCCTGTAGGTTCCTATGTATTTAATACAGGTTCTAATTTTAGTTCTTTCAGCATACCTTCATTCCTTTTAGGATCCCATCATGTGTATCCTGCTGAGCATATCAGAAATTTCATCTCAGCAGCTGTGATCCTGGTTTCATGTTGTCTCCTGATTGTAGTGAGAATTGGTCATTGGCTCTAAAGTCCTGTGTCTCTCTGTACTAGATATGGCTTCATTATTGAGTTTACAGTGATTATGGATTTGTTGAACTTCATTATCTTATTAGAAATATCTACATCATTGTCAAATGACAAGGAGTAGGTGAGGTAATTGGTAGTGTTAACTCTTTCTAACAGTTTGTTGTTGAGACAGATCTTACTTGGAATTGGTTCTTTACCTTTGAAAGCAAGTGTTTTATATTTTTCTGAAGATATTTCCAAGTCATATTCAGTGGCTATTCTAATGAGACGGTGTATGGAGTGGTTAAGTGTTGGCAAATAATACTTGGTCATCAGCATATAGAAGGGTATCTAATTTCAGGTGTCTGTTGATTGTGATACTACCGTGAGGGAGACGTCTCCAGTCTTTTATAAAGACATTCAGGTATATGATAAAAAGCAAAGGGGATAGGCCACAACCCTGGCATACTCCTCTGTTGATTGGTTTCCATGGTGAAATTATACCATTAACACTGAAGGTAATCAAGATGTTTTCATATAATTTAATATTGCTTCAATCAACTGTTGTGGTACTGTATTTCATAATTATGTAGGATACTTATTAATTTTGCTGCCCGCCTGGTGGCCATGATCGTTAAGGCGCTGAAGTCTAAACGGTCTGACACCGAGGTTAGCCGGTTCGAGTCCCGTTGGTCGAAAAAATTTCACCATCAGAATCGAATGTTGGCCGGCAGGGTAGGGGAGGTGGTGGTATACAATTTCTTATCACTAGACTGCGTGCCAAAAGCCTGGATTAAATTCCAAACCTCTCCGCAGTGCTCATATGGAGTGAGGGCATATGATGCTGTTGATGGTGATTCATCCGTCGGATGGAGACGTTAAGCCTTGAGCAGACCCCTTGGTGCTATTCGACAGAGTAGGCTACGTGTTGGCACTGGGTTTCACCCTCTCCCTACTATCATATATCACATCATCCACTTCATCTCATTAACTCCTCTGATGAGGTTGACATCAGGAAGGGCATCCAGTCATAAAAACCCGCCACGACAAATTCATCTCACCTCATACCCGATCCCGTAGGGAAACAGGACAAGGGCTGGACAAACACAACATAAACTTATTAATTTTGCTCTGTTTACTACATCGAAGGCCTTTTTGTAGTCCCCGAATGGTAAGTGCGTGTATATGCAGAATTCCCTCTGCTTCTCTATTAAAATTTTAAGAGAAAAGTAACAATCTGCACATGATCTTCCTTTTCAGAAATCATTCTGTTCTTCACCAATCAGGGTTAAGTAGTGTGTATATAGCTTATTTTTTATGATATAGCCTGAGTTAAGGAGTCTTATTCCTCTAAAATTTTCACAATTTTTCAGGTTGCCTTTCTTGTGAATGGGTACTAAAAGTGCTCTGTGCTAGCCTGCAGGAGGATTGCCACCTTGCCAAATTATGTTTAAAAAATGAAGGAGCCTACAATTAATGCTATTCTCTGCATATTTGAATAATTCTCCTGGGGATTTATTTTGTTTCAGTTACTTGGCGTCAAGATGGTGGCTAGAGTAGACACGCGCAAGCTTAGTGCTGCTGCAGTTTGTGTTGTTTGTGTGGTAATAATCAGAGTTCTTGCGCTTTACGGTTCTCTGCACGGGTCTGTTCGAGTTAAGGAATCGGTGTGTGCAAGTGAAAAAGTGAGTTCTCCTTTTGCATGGCTACTAGAAGAGACAAACTACTACATTCCGGCGCTCTCTCTGACTGGATGCGCCATTTTCCAGGCTTATAGGTGCCTCCCTGCTAGCTCTGAGCCGAACGAGCCTAGGCCGGGTCGCTCAGCGATTAGGGGCTTGCTTTGCCTCCTACTACTGGCTGGAGATACCCACTTAAACCCCGGTCCCACCACTTGTAAAGTGAAAACAGACATAAACATCTATTGTCAGAACATGCAAAGCCTAAACAATAAGCTCTCTGATTCTGAACTATCCCTGCCAGACTTAAGAGAAGTTGACGTGATCAGACTTACTGAAACATGGCTCTCGTGGGCTAGACAGTGAACTACCACTCAGTGCTAATTACAGCATATTTCGTCGTGATTGCGCTACTCTAGGTGGTGGAGTGATGCTAGCAGTGAACAGTGCTTTACCGTGTAAGCGAAGGACGGATCTCGAATGGAACTGTGAGTTAGTGTGAGTGGAACTACTTCCTCGATGCCCTGTACTTGTGGGATGTTACTACAGACCACCAAACAGCCCAATCTGTGACCTTGAACAGTGCCTGGACTCAGTCATTGCAGCCCTCCCTCATGGTGAAGTCATTTTAATGGGCGACATTAACTCATCAATAAAGTGGTCTTCTCCAACTACCGGACTGTCAGCTAACAACTGTGACACATACTTTATAGACAGTTTTATTAATGGCCTCGGACTGAAACAGTTTAATATGTACCCAACCCGTGGACCCAACACCCTGGACCTCATACTCTCCTCATTAGAATTTAAAACAATAACCCCAGGCAGAAACCTTTTCCTGTGCGACCACCAGTCTCTCGATTCTACATTCCTCCTTCCCCACCCCTCCTCAAAGCCTCACAGCAGGACATTCTACCGCCCTACCTACGACTGGCCTGCAATGTGTGCTGCTGGAATGCTGCTCGAAATAGTTGATATCGAATCGGCTCTTGACCTGCTGTACGACCGGCTGCAAGCTGCAATTAAAGACTTTGTACCTGCACAACGGGCTACTACCAGCAAATATCAACACTGGATATCACAAGAGACCAGACTGATACTATTTAATAAAAAGAGAGCTTGGCGCCTGTGGAAAGACTTCCCTAACCCACACACTCAAATTATCTTCATTAAAATCCGCCGCCACGTGAGGTTTATGGTCAGAAGAGACTACAAAACACACGTAGACACTGTCACTGAAAACGTCCGCAGCAATCCCAAGCGCTACTGGAGTCTCATCAACACACAGAGAAGAACGGAGCGTGAACCACAATGATGCAACAGCAGACGGCGCCGATCGCAATGAACTGTTCAACAGGTATTTCTTCTCCAACTTCTCCCCTCCCTTACAAAACCAACTGCTCCCTCCCGTAGGTACAGCTTCAAACAGAACCCTATCAAGCATAACTACCACACCAAGTAAAGTTCATAACCTTCTTCAAACTCTTCGTACCAACAAAGCTACCGGTGCCGACACTATAGGACCTCTTTTCCAAAAAAATTCTGCCAGCACTCTTTGCGTCCCTCTCTCTAAATTATTTAACAGATGTTTTGCCGCGGGCTATTTTCCTATTACCTGGAAACAGCCAAATATTGTTCCACTTTTCAAATCAGGCAACAAATTTAATGTTTCATCCTACCGACCAATTTCTATTCTCCCCACACTGTCCTTTATTTTTGAAAAAATTATACACCACCATCTCCTCGCATTCAGTTTGCTGTATATCTCAACCAAGCAGCATGGTTTTCTACCAGGTGGCTCTTGTCTAACAAACCTGGCCACTCTGCATAGCTTTGCATCACATGCCATTGCAGCTAAATCACAACTGGATATCTGCTACGTAGACATTTCGTAAGCTTTCGATTCTGTTGACCATACTCTGTTGCTCCATAAACTCTCCGAACGATTTAATATACATGGCAGTCTTCTGACCCTTCTTGCTGGCTTCCTACATAACCGCTGGCAGAGAGTGGTAATATCAGGCACTTCATCCTCATGGTTACCAGTAACCTCCGGTGTCCCACAGGGCAGTACTCTTGGCCCCTTGCTGTTTTCCTTGTTTATGGACGATCTGCCGTCCAAACTCAACGAAACAGCGAATACCCTACTCTTTGCTGATAACTGCAAGATATTTAGAGAGATCAGGAATCCAGCAGATGCAGCTCTGCTACAGTCCTCACTTAATGCCCTCTCGAACGGGTGCCGTACTTGGAAACTTATCCCCAATCCACAAAAATGCAGCCACATGACCATAACACTGCGTAAATCTCCTCTACCGACATCATATTACCTACTCGACAAGCCCATCACCGTGATTACGCAACAGCGTGACCTAGGTGTAATATTCGATACAAAATTACAATTTAAGACCCACATAGAAACATATACAACCAAGGCTATGAAATTACTAGGCATTCTCTATCACTTCACAGAAATTTCTGACCCCATTGCTCTTTGTCACTTCTTCCTCACAATCATTCAACCTCTCTTAAACTACTGCTCTCCAATTTGGACAACAGCCTCCCCCTCCAATACTAAGCAGTTAGACAGAGCAGTGTCCTTCTTTGCTGCAATTGTAAGGAATAGAAATCCCAAGCTGAGAAATCTGTCTACGCAGCAGGTATTAATGGCAATTAATATGTCACCGCTGCACAACAGGCAACAGGTTGCTGACCTGAGTTTCCTCCACGGGATCTTAAATGGGCATTACCACTCAGAACATCTTGTCTCACTCTTCTCTCTCCGTGTTCCTTCACGTTCCACCAGAACCAAAGACCTTCTCCACATTCCCCACACTCAGCACTCAATACTTCAACGATCTTCCCTAATCCGCCTCCCAACACTCTTTAACAATATTAATAGGAGACAAGGGCTTGATATAGCATCAAATAAAAGCATATTCGAGAAGGGTGTAAATAGTCTTAAAGATAAGTTGATGTGAAGGGATTATAACGTCATCTTGACCCACGACGACTTGGCTATGAACATGGACATTCTCATGGTTTTCGATTTGGACAGTTGTTATTAGTAGGCTGTGTACCTGATCTTGTTATATTTTGTTATGTTTGTTATATTTTATTATAAGTTTACGTTTGTTAAATAGTCTGTTGACAGTGCAAGTGAAATTTGCTCAGTGTAGCTGTATCTTGTAATAAATAAATGAATGAATGAATGAATGAATGAATGAATAAATAAACAAACAAACAAACTGCATGTAGTTTGTCTGGTGTAATATCTTCTGTAGTTTTTTAGTCTGATGTTCGGGATGTTGTGGCTATTTTGTGAGATGTCCCGAGGTCTTGGAAAACCTGAAGCCATGTGTCCTGTGAAATGGGATTTATTCTAACATTTTCTCTGGTGTCATTGTGCATGTGCTATAGGATTTTCCATGTTTGTGGCCGTGGACTACAGAGGTCTGCTTCTAGGCGAAGTACGAATTCATTCCATGAGGTTCTTCATAGTTTTCTGACTTCACGCTTGGCAATGGCCCTTTTACGATGGTATTCAATTTTGGCTCTTAATCTTTTAGTAGATAGATATCTTTGATAAACAGCTCTTTTTATCATTGATAAATAGTTTGATATTTTCATCCCACTGTCGTAACCTTTTCTTGCTCCCACAGCTCTTTTTTATTCCCAGGTTTCTAAGGCAGCTTGCTTTAGTATGGCTTTTAGATTCTTCCACTCAGTTTCTATATCTTCCTCTTCTGTGACTGATCCAACAATTTCAGAGAGGCAGTGTTGATACAGCCATTTAATGCTTGGATCTCGTAAGAGATGTGTTTTGAAGCTAGAGTCTTTTAGTCTTCAACCAAGTAGATTTGTATCGGATCTTGCTTATTACTAGAAAGTGATTGTTTCTAGTTCTGGACCTCAAAAGACTAACATCTAACATCAGTTCTGAAGCTTTATCATTACATATGATATCGATTATAGAACTCAGTCCACTTGCAGACCACATGTCTTTGTGTTGAAATTTTGTATTCATAATTCTTAATTTGTTGTTAATTTTTTATTAATTTGGTGCACAGTTAACAAGACCAGATTATTTAATTATTATTTTATTTGAATGTCACTAAATTGGAAATGTATTGAACATCTCCCTTGGTAAGTTATTACAATCCCTAACTTCCCTTCCTATAAATTAATATTTGCCCCAATTTGTCCTCTTGAATTCCAGCTTTATCTTCATATTATGATCTTTCCTTCTTTTATTTCTTTTTTTTTTTTTTTTGCTAGGGGCTTTACGTCGCACCGACACAGATAGGTCTTACGGCGACGATGGGATAGGAAAGGCCTAGGAGTTGGAAGGTAGCGGCCGTGGCCTTAATTAAGGTACAGCCCCAGCATTTGCCTGGTGTGAAAATGGGAAACCACGGAAAACCATTTTCAGGGCTGCCGATAGTGGGATTCGAACCTACTATCTCCCGGATGCAAGCTCACAGCCGCGCGCCTCTACGCGCACGGCCAACTCGCCCGGTTTCCTTCTTTTAAAGACACCACTCAAACTTATTCGTCTACTGATGTCATTCCACGCCATCTCTACACTGACAGCTCAGAACATACCACTTATGATACAGATGTTGATTCCCATAGGGAACTTGAAATATTTGTCCTGAATAAGTAAATTTATAATATCAATATAGTTGGTCCATTATTGGATATTATAAATTTTCCAGATAACTCATTCCTGGTTGCCAGCGTTTTGTCCCAATGTAGTAAGTTGGGCTCATCAGTTGGTAAATAGCACACCTACCAAGACGCATGGCTAGTGCATACCGTGGAGGCCACTGTGTAGGCTACTTGGAGTCACCGGCAGTGCCAATGTACTATGAGAGACTAGCCGGCAGTGCCAATGCACTATGAGAGACTGCCTATGCAGTGGCCTCCAGGTATGCACTAGCCATGCGTCTTGGTAGTGTGCTATTTACCAACTGATGAGCCCAACTTAGCACAATGGGGCGAAACACTGGCAACCAGGAATGAGTTAGCTGGAAAATTTATAATGTCCAATAATGGATCAACTACAAAATTATAAATTTACTCATTCAGTACAAATATTTCAAGTTCCCTATGGGAATCAACATCTGATGGCCAAGCAGACATCAATTTTTGGAAATGAGACTCTCTCATAGTGCATTGGCACTGCCGCTCCCCTATGCTGCCTTGCCATGTTAATGCTGTTCCCGAAGATTCTGATGAACCCAAGGCTTTTGATTTTAACCACTTACCCGAAGAACAGGCCAATCAACTTAAGAAACTCTGCGATAAGTTCCCTGAGGTCTTCACCGACACGTTAGGCGTCACCAATGTATTAGAATACAAAATTGAGGTTACAGATAACATACCTGTTCGCTCTCCTCCGTACCGGTTGTCACCTCCCAAAATGAAAGCCCTGAAGGCTATCATTGATCAAATGCTCGCTGATGGAGTGATACGGCCTTCCAAGTCAGCCTATTCTTCTCCAATGTTTCTGGTTCCCAAACCACAAGGTGGTTATCGGCCTGTAGTGGACTATCGGATGTTGAACCGTAAGGTAGTCCTCCAATCTGTCCCACTTCCTGATTTGCACTCTTGTTTTTCTTGGTTCGCTAATGCAAAAATTTTCACCACTTTCGATTTAAATCAGGCTTATTACAGATACCCCTTGCCGAAGAATCCAAGCATCTCACTGCATTTGCAACCGATTGGAACCTATATGAATTTGAACGCGTCCCTTTTGGCCTAGCAACTGGAGCGGGTGTCCTTACACGGTTACTAGATTATGTCTTATCGGACATTAAGTTCAAGTTTGTTTATAATTACCTTGACGATCTCGTAATTTTTAGCGAAACCTTCGAGGAACACCTACTACATCTCAACGAAGTGCTAGAAAGACTGCGTAAAGCAGATCTAACTCTCAAGGCATCCAAGGTTTCCTTCGAACAACTCCAGATGTCCTTCTTAGGACATATCGTGTTGGGGAGGGGTGTCTCAATCGATCAGTCTCGTACTGCCGCCATCCAGAATTTTCCCCCTCCAAAGGACGTCAAGGCTGTAGCCAGATTCATTGGCATGGTGAATTTCTTTCGCAAATTCATTCCTAATTTTGCTGAACGTGCAGCTCCATTGAACGATTTGAGAAGAAAGGATGCCAAATTTGTGTGGGGTGATGCCCTACGCGAAGCCTTCATGGACTTGAACTCTGCCTTATGTAACGCCCCTGTACTGGCTATGCCAGGCTTTTCTAAACGCTTCATTCTTCAGACTGACGCCTCTTCCTCAGGCATATCCGGAGTTCTTCTACAGGAATTTCAAGAAGGGCGCCATCCTATTTCTTATGCTTCCCGTGCCCTGAATCCTGCTGAGCGCAATTATTTCATTTATGAGTTGGAAGCCCTGGCTGTTGTCTTCTCCTTAGAACGCTTCAGAATATACCTGGAACATCTCCCTTTCGATCTGGAAACTGACAATCAGGCATTGAGTTGGGTACTGGCCAAGCCGCGAAAGACCGGTCGTCTAGCACGATGGGCAGTGCGCATCTCAGCCTTCCAATTTGAAGCCCACCACATTCGTGGCACAGAAAACGTTGTGGCTGATGGCCTCAGTAGGATGTTTCATCCAGACAGCTCTGACCCTCAATTCGAGCCAGTTGACCCATCTCCCGAACAAGTATCAGCTTTTGTCAATGTTGTTCTCACTGACTCTCCCTTCCTTTTCAAGGATATTGCCAAACATCAAGAGGATGATCCTGAGTTAAAGGCCATTGTCGACAGGATTAAATCCGGTGAGCATGTTAAGCCCTATATTCTTAAGAATGGTGTCTTGTGTTGTCCTGCTCGTGGTCGCAGAGACTCCAAAATTGTAGTCCCAACTAACCTGGTCCCAGCTCTCTTCAAATACTTTCATGAATCCCCAGTGGGCGGTCATCTGGGCGTTTTCAAAACAAGAGAAAAAATCCGTTACCACTTTAATTGGAAATCCATGGATAGTGAGATCCGTACCCTTGTCAAGTCCTGTAAGACTTGCAACATCAGTAAACCTGCCCTGAATACTCGTCTAGGTCTCTTGTCTTCGAAGCAAGCTTCTCGCCCCATGGAAAGACTGTTCAAAGACTATATTGGTCCTTTCCCGAGATCTTGGAATGGTCATCGTTTCATACTCTTGTGTGTTGACGCCTTTTCGCGTTTTACGTGGCTGTTCCCCACTCGGATGGCTAACGCCAACACCACCATCTCATGCTTGAAACAGATATTCGCCTCGTTTGGACCCTGTCGATTCTTGGTAAGTGATAACGCAAGAGCCTTTACTTCTGCCCAGTTCCGGAATTTCTGTTTTGATCTATCCATTGCTCATGTAACCACTACCCCTTATTACCCGAAGCCAAATTATGCTGAGAGAGTGAATCGTAACCTGCGATCTGCCCTCATCGCTTATCACTCCTCAGACCACTCCAAGTGGGATTCCTCATTGAATTGGTTGTCATTTGCATTTAACACTGCTGTCCATGAAAGCCACAAGCAAACCCCTGCTTCGTTGATGTTGGCTTTTACTCCAAATTCTCCTCTATCTAACCTATGGTCAATTAATGATCTTCTGCCCGACGATGCCAGCCCAGAAAAGATCCGAGCTAATTGGCACAGTGCATGAAAGAACTTGAAGGTTTATTACGCTAAGGTCCAGCGTAATTACAACCACGGGCGAAGACCGCACGATCTCTCTGTGGGTGACCAGGTGTTTATTAGAACACATCCCGTCAGTAGTGCTGCGGACCATGTTATCAGTAAGTTGGCCCCCAGAGTTCGAGGTCCCTGCACCATCTTAAAGTTCCTTACCCCGGTGACATTATTGGTGAGTGATCCCGAAAGGAAAAGGATCAGCAGAGTACATCTCTCCCAGATCAAGGTACCTTAAGTCTGGTAGGGAAGGGTAAATACCATTGTTGGTGACCTTGTAGATTTAGTTGTAAGTTATTTGTAAGAATTTAGTTATAAAATAATTTTATTGTAAGGTTATTTATAAGGTTTTGGTTATAAGATAATAATAAGTTTTATTGTAAGTTAGTTGCAAGTAATTGTGTAAGTGAATATTTTAGGTATCCTCTAGTGTATTGATTTAGTATTATAAGTTAGATAAGTTTTAGTTTAGGGTCACCACTTGGAATTTTCTTCCTTTTACAGTCAGGTTTAGGGCACCCTCCTGTAGTTTCTTTTCACCCCCACCATAATCCTGTCACGTGAATTGTAGATAGCAGTGCTTACCGCGGGGCTAGTGCCCTAATATCCCTGGTGTGTGAGGGAGAGTCCCTACTGCATACTTATTAAGCCACCCATTGGGTGACTCTACGCGAGATCTTGAGCCCGGCAGCATACTTTTACCTCAAAGTATTTCCCTGTCTGCTGCGGTTTGTGTGTGTTACAGTGGCTGCAGTGACCAGCTCCTTTGGGCAGCAACCTGAAGTGCCAAATTGGGAGGCAAACTGTGTGCCCTGGGCGTCACCATCCGGCACCACTATCCTGCGGGGAACGTCCTATTGGTGGCAGGCAGACTGGACGGTGTCTCACCCCGGCTTATTTGGTGCAAGAGATCACTGAACTGCATCTCGCTTAGGTGTCGGGTTTGGACTTTTTTTTTTTTTTTTTTGCTAGGGGCTTTACGTCGCACCGACACAGATAGGTCTTATGGCGACGATGGGATAGGAAAGGCCTAGGAGTTGGAAGGAAGCGGCTGTGGCCTTAATTAAGGTACAGCCCTAGCATTTGCCTGGTGTGAAAATGGGAAACCACGGAAAACCATTTTCAGGGCTGCCGATAGTGGGATTCGAACCTACTATCTCCCGGATGCAAGCTCACAGCCGCGCGCCTCTACGCGCACGGCCAACTCGCCCGGTCGGGTTTGGACCGACATTGAATGAAGGCTGGCAGCAAACGGCCGTGTCGGCAGCCGCATCATCAGCAAGAACCTGTGGCCTAGCTGTGCTGTGACTGTTGTGGGAAAGTAGTGCAAAAGTGTTAACAACAAGTGAGAAGTTTTGGTATTTCTAACATTTGGAAGAAAGTATGGTGTACATGACTTGGTGGACAGACTACAAATTGTCTAATCATCTGTGAAAGAAGGCATTTTGAAGTGCAATGTGACAATCCATGTGGATTTTGTGATGTTTATTCAAGAGGTGGATCTATATTATTTTTGAAAATTATGTGACAGTTTGTGTTGTTGGTTATGACAAAATTAACTTCAAGAAATTAGGTGTGTTAAAGTAAAGTACCTTTACTATCGGTACTGTGTGAAAACGTTCTATCGCTTGCTCCCCAGTGAGGTTATATTATTGGTCGAGCAGGGCTCGACTTTCGGGGGGAGGAAGATGTTACAGGTGAACTATGTAATGCGAGTGGAATGCACTTTTTTTGAAGACCTTGTTTGAAAAATACGATATGATGTTTTATTTTTCTTGACCTAACCTGTACTGTATAATGTTGTAACATAGGCATTTGTAAATAGTAGAATTCTGTCTATAGTTCCTGGGAAGATCCAGAAAGTTACATAACTTTTGTACAGGGTGTGTTACTTTGTTGGTATGTGTTCTAGAAAGTGTGTTCTGTCTATTCTGGAAAAATACGACTTTCGCGATCATGCGTATTCTAGAATGTTAGTCGAAGTTCGCGATCGAAAGTAAGGTTGTGATTGGTGAGTCTAGGTGGCGATACGGAACTCGTGCACACTGATTGGCTGCCTCCAAGGCCAGTAATTCCTATATATAGTGAGCGAGGCAGTGTTCGAATGAATCCTGTATCCTGAATTCTGTAGGTCTCGGTTTATCTGTCTGCGAGCAGCCTATCTGGTTGACGTCCCCCGGTTTCCGGGATGGCACATTCCTCGGGTAAGCATTCTTGAATTCCTTTCCTGCTAAAATTTCCGTAATGTTCCGATTTGCTTTTCATACAGGAGTCTGCCCTAACCTCGCCTAGATTCACCAAATTAGTTACTTATGACGCCTTAGTTTTTCAGCTGGACTTACCTGTTCGTTTCCGAGGCATTCCCATTTCTTGTTTCACTAAAATATGTATATTGTAGTTTAACATTATTTGCCTTGGGGGTTGCCTCTGGTAGTTCTGTATCACTTGAGGTACGCTAGATTTTGGATAACCTGTAAATTGCATTGTACTAGTGCATTGGTAACTGGATGTACAGTTGATTTGAAATTTGAATTTACACTGCTACGAATAACCTATGTATATCACTGAACTTATAGCTCATAACTTGGAATGTATTTGTAAAATTATCTTGTAAATAATATTTTTAAAACCTAAGGATCACGGTGATTCATTTCGGAATCCGCTATCTAAGCCATGTCCATGCCTTTGGTAGGTTCCCAGCCCTTTCATCTTCCCGGTTTGTTGTTCACTAGTTGGCCCTACTGATATTTCGTACATGTTTTGTTGGAGATCCGAGTAATGCCAGCTACTGTTTTTCCGAGTGTGTAGTGTTTTCTTATATTGTGTAGTTTGCTCTTACCTTCCCCTTTTAACTCTGTTTGTGCCTTGTTTGGTGTTACCCCAGTAGTAGGGGTAACAATTGGATATTATAAATTTTCCAGCTAACTCATTCCTGGTTGCCAGCGTTTTGTTCCAGTGTGCTAAGTTGGGCTCATCAGTTGGTAAATAGCACACCTACCAAGACGCATGGCTAGTGCATACCGTGGAGGCCACTGTGTAGGCTACTTGGAGTCACCGGCAGTGCCAATGTACTATGAGAGACTAGCCGGCAGTGCCAATGCACTATGAGAGACTGCCTATGCAGTGGCCTCCAGGTATGCACTAGCCATGCGTCTTGATAGTGTGCTATTTACCAACTGATGAGCCCAACTTAGCACAATGGGGCGAAACGCCGGCAACCAGGAATGAGTTAGCTGGAAAATTTATAATGTCCAATAATGGATCAACTACAAAATTATAAATTTACTCATTCAGTACAAATATTTCAAGTTCCCTATGGGAATCAACATCTGATGGCCAAACAGACATCAATTTTTGGAAATGAGACTAAGTCTCTCATAGTGCATTGGCACTGCCGGTGGCTCGAAGTAGCCTAAGCAGGGGCCTCCACAGTACGCACTAGCCATGTCATTTGGTAGGTGTGCTATTTACCAACTGATGAGCCCAACTTAGCACACTGGAACAAAACGCTGGCAACCAGGAATGAGTTAGCTGGAAAATTTATAATGTCCAATAACAGACCAACTATATTGATATTACACACCACTTAGTCGAGCAGCTCGTCTCCTTTCTCCCAAGTCTTCCCAGCCCAAATTTTGCAACATTTTTGTAACGCTACTCTTTTGTCAGAAATCGCCCAGAACAAATCCAGCTGCTTTTCTATGGATTTTTACCAATTCTTGAATCAAATAATCCTGGTGAGGGTCCCATACGCTGGAACCGTACTCTAGTTAGGGTCTTACCAGAGACTTATATGCCCTCTGCTTTACATCCTTACTTCAACCCCTAAATACCCTCATAACCATGTGCAGAGATCTGTACCCTTTATTTACAATCCTATTTATGTGATTACCTCAAAGATCTTTCCATATAGTAACACCTAGAAAGAACTTTCACCACAATCAATGCAGTAATTAAAACTGAGAGGACTTTTCCTACGTGTGAAATGCACAACCTGACTTTTAACCTCAAAATCAAAATCAAATCAAAATCTCCTTATTTGCAAATGAGGTGTCTACCTCGGTGGCAAATGGTACACTAAAATACATTATTGTCAAGCACTAAATATTAAATTAACAAGAGAAGAAAATTTTTCCTATAATATAATATTATACAATTTACGCTAACAATGTTTTCTATTAAACACACAGCTCATCCTTAACAAATTTATATTGTTTACAAAACTCTACTTATAATATCTCTTGTACTACTTACAAATATAGTCAACTGATATTCAGTATGTGGAATTACTTCAAATGATACTATACAACTGGTATAGCATTAATATTTACATTGCATTTATTTACATTTTTTTTTTTTTAAATACCCGTTCTGGATCCTAAGTAGCATAACGACCTGCTGCGTCTTAACCAGAGCCCCTTTTGCCACCACTTTTCAGAGTTCCTGAAGGGCCTTCACAGCTACCGTAGCGGTCCCAGGGCCCTCGAAGTCCCCACTGTACTTCACACACATTTTTTTTATTTACAATAACCTGCACTGGTCGAACGCCCTCTAATACTTCATTTATTTTCTCTGTTGCTGTTTATTCTCTTCTTGAATATCTGTACAGATTTTGGAAAAAGATCAAACACTACCCCTGGTAAACTGTTCCACTCCTTCACACCCTTCCCAATGAAGAAGTAAGTATAAATAACCACCTAATCGATACTTTATTAATGCCTCAGGCAAAATTGAATAAAATTAAAACTTACAGGACATGTTTCGACCACTTAGTGGTCCTCTCCAGCTGTATAAATAAAGAACTGAAAAGAAAAACATTGACAATAAGCACAAATAAACGTTCTTTGGAGACTCCTTTGATAAAAATGGAGGTCATCAGAATAGGTCATCTTGCCTCTCGTTCTTGTTTGAAAAAGATGTTTATTCTGCGCTGTCTAGAGGGTCTGTCTTTGAGCGCGACCTGGTGAAGTAACAATGTGATACAGTTTGACAATTCATGGAAAGCTCTGGAGAGAAGGGAAGTAGAGTTTTATCGCCATCTAAAATAACATGCGAGGGAGGAGGGAGATTGGGCTGTGCTTCTGCGATGTAGTGTTTGATTAAATCTCTTGTTCGTCTAGTCTGTTTCATGTCTACCCATTCTAAGTATTTGCTAATATTCCCAATGAATGAAAATTTACCACAATCGCTTCTGCTAAAATTCCTTCTAATTTTATATTTGTGGTCAGTCCTGCCGATATAATTATTTTCCAACTGAAGCCTCTCATGGATATCTACCCATGCTTCTTCTCCTGTATAGGCTCTATATAATCCTGTAAGTCTAGTTTTCTCCCTTCTCTTACTTAAAGTTTCCCACCCAAGTTCCTTTAACATTTCTGATACACTACTCTTTCTCCTGAAATCCCCTGTTACAAATTTTGCTGCTTTCCTCTGCACACTATATATTTCTTTTATTAGGTATTCTTGGTGAGGATCCCAAACACTGTTTGCATATTCCAATAATGGACGAACCATACTCAAGTAACTTTTTTCTTTTAATTCTTTGTTGCATCCTTTAAGTAGCCTCATTATGACATGTAATGATCTGTATGCTTTCCCAACAATGTCATCAATATGACCCTTCCAGTGCAAATTACTTTCAAATCTCACACCTAAGTATTTGCACTTGCCATCTTTTGGGATAACTACCTCATCCAAAGTATATTCAAATTCAGTTTTAAAGCTCCTGTTTGTAAAAGTTGTAACAGTTGATTTGCCTCCATTAACCTTCATATTATTTTCTTCAACCCATTGTTGGATACTTTCAAGGTCCCTTTGTAATTCTGAACAATCCTCAATGTTGTTTATTTCTCTATAAACAATTATGTCATCTGCATACAATCTTATTTTTGATGTTATATTGTTCCCTAAATCATTTGTGTATATTAAGAAAAGTAACGGACAGATTATACTACCCTGTGCAATTCCCTTCCAAACTTTCTCTTCCTGAGATACATTATTTCCTACTTTGACTTTCTGAACCCTTGAATTTAGAAATGCTTTTATCCAACGTGTAACCCTTACGTCCAATCCTATTCCCTCCAATTTCTTTAATAATATTCCATGTTCCACTCTATCAAAGGCTTTGGAAAGATCTATGGCTATGCAATCTAACTGACCTCCTGAATCCAACTGATCTGATATGTCCTGCTGAAATCCCGCCAGTTGTGCTTCACAAGAAAATTTCTTTCTAAATACATACTGGCTCCTCATGAACCAATTTTTATCATCACATTATCCCTCTGATATACTTCGATATTAAACTCTCCAGAATTTTACAAACTATACTGGTCAGGCTGATTGGTCTGTAGTTCTCTGGTTTCCTTTTATCACCCTTTCCTTTATAAATTGGTATTATTATAGATTCCTTCCATTCCTTTGGTATTACACTATTCTTTATGACATAGTCAAAGAGAAATTTTAAATAAGGCACTATGTACCACCCCATTGTCTTTAATACCTCCCCAGTAATTTGATCACTTCCTGCAGCTTTTCCTTGCTGAAGCAGTTGGATTTCTCTGAAAATATCTTCGTTTGTGAATGAGAAGCTTCTTGTTTCCCTCTGTCTCTCTCCCTCTCTATCTTCTGTTTTGGTTTCCAACTCTTGAAAAATCATCTACTGAATCTCTAAATTCCCTACTAAATAGGTTTGCTTTCTCAGTATCTGTTAGTGTTCACCCCCTTCTCCCACCATTGTAGGAATTTGGATTCCTTTTCCTTTTTGATTCCTGATATATGAATACAGCTTTTTCCATTTCCCTTTGTGGTCATTACCCTCTTGAAGTATGCCATTCATATAATTCTCTTTTGCTTCCTTTTTCACTCTATTCAGTTCCCTCATTAGCTGTTTTCTAATTTCTCTACTCTCCCTACCCTCTTTGATTTTCCTGTTTACTATTCTACATTTTCTTTTTAATTTTCTTATTTCCCTTGTATAATAAACAGGGTCTGAGGTCATTTTACCCTTCTTAACAGGTACAAATCTCTTCTCTCCTTCCCAAATAATTCCTTTAAATTTAGCCCAAAGTGTATCCACATTACTCCCTTCACTTATCCAACAACTGAATTGTGATTTAAGGTAAGTCCCAAATTCATCAACTTTAGTTTTTCTGTACAATTTCTTGTCTTGTGTAACCCTCTTATTAAGCCTGTTTGGTACGAGTCCTACATCCATTATTACAGCCTTATGGTCTCCTATTCCTTCAATTACCTCAGTTTTATCAACAATTTCCCATGGTTTAACCAAGAATACATCTAGTAAGTTATTGAGACGAGTCGGTTCTTGTACTACTTGTGTAAATCCTCCCTCCCAAATTAACTTATTTGCCAGTTTCTGTTCATGGGCTTCACTTGCAGCTCCTTTCCATTCAACTTCAGGCAAATTTAGATCTCCCCCAATTATTACCATATCATTATTTTTGTTTTTACGAGTACAATCTATAATTTTTTTCAAAGATTTCCATGTCTCTTTCCTCTCTTCCAGGCCTGTATGTTCCTATAATTCCCACCTCCTTCATATTATCACAAACTAATTTTATCCCTAATATTTCATCCCTTTCATCGGTAAACCATTCATGTGAACAGTAAGTTTCCTTCACCAGAATAAACACCCCCCTCCCTTTTTATCTCCTCGCTCTCTACGATAGACTGTGTACCCTTCTGGAAATACTTCTCTATTACCCACCCCTTCTTTCAACCACGATTCCACTCCTATCACCTCATCAGTCTCATAAGTTTCCATCAATGTACCGAATTTTAATTGTTTATTTACTACACTTTGACAGTTTACCAAGAGCAATCTCAGACCCCCTTCCTCCCTAAAACTTGACTGTTGCAATTGGGTAACTTGAAATTCCTTACTATCCTGAGTTTCTTTTTCTAGTTGACTGAGCCAGCTTGAAGTACAGCTGGCTCTTTCTACTAGTTTTCCTGGTCAGTATTATAACTCAAGGGAGTTGCCTGTTTTACAGTACATATCTTAAGATTAATAAAATCTAGAACAATATTTGCTATCTTTCGTTTACCTGAATTGTTTAGATGGAGGCCATGTTTTGTATAACAGTATCTCTCAAAACTGCTGCATTCAATAACCTGAGTATTCCGAAAATGTTTACAAATTTTAACAATATCTGTATTGACCTTGTCCACTTCAATGTTCACACACGAGTCTCTACTCAAATCATGCCTGTGGGGCACGTTCACTACAAAAACGTTAGTGTGGGTCAGCTTCCCTAGTGTATGTTTAAGTTGTGATCTTACATTCTTGGCGTCGTCGCGAGCTACGTCGTTCGTCCCACCGATGATAAGCACTGCATCGCCGCTCCCGAAGTTCCTAGTTGCTGCTTCTACGTTTTCCACAACACTGCTGATAGAAGCTCCTGGATATATTTCTCCGGTTGCTGCTATATTCTCGTCGTTAATCACTCCCGCAATTCCCCTTCCTTGGCTATCACCAAACACAGCTACCTTCGCTGATTTAGGCCTAACTGGGTCTTGAATCTGAATTCTAGGCCTAAATTTTAAACTCGGCACGGCAACGGATCGCGATGATTTGGTTTCACGCGCGCGATCACTTTCTTCCAGGATTAAATTATTTAGGGCAGAAAACCTATGTCTAATGTTTATTTCCGGAAATTCAGTTGTAGATTTCTTCTTAGCCGGCCATCCACGAACTATACTTGACACCACGTGCTCGAGTTTGTTACTTGTACCGGTATATCACTCGAAGAATGGTCAGTCCCAAATTGTAGCGATCGCAGTCTTTCTTTTAATTCTTGATTTTCAACTTTAAAAGTCTCATTGTCCTTTTTTAGAATGTTTATAACTTCTAATGCACTTTTATATTCCTCATCGACTGTTTTCGGTGCTTCGTCAACGCCGTCCCCAACAACAACATTCCGAACACACTGCTCACAAATCCAGTCAACATTTTCATTAGTTTTTACGTCTCTAGGGCAATTTCCGCACTTATAATGCCACCATCGATCACATGAATCACACAACATTCCATTTTTCACTAATTTTCGACATTTTCCGCACTTTTCGTCACATTTTACGGTTAATTTACTCGGAGAATAAAACACTACGTCGTCATTACCGGGCGCCATTTTGAAAAAAATCACATAATCAAATCATCACATTATCAAAGTCATTTTGCAGTTGATCACAATCTTTTAACTTAGTTATTACTTTGTACAGAACAACATCATCTGCAAACAGCCTTATCTCTGATTCTACTTCTTTACACATATCAATGATAAATATAAGAGAACATAAAGGTCCAATAATACTGCCTTGATGAATTCCCCTCTTAATTATTACAGGGACAGATAAAGCTTGACCTACTCTAATTCTCTGAGTCCTATTTTCTAGAAATATAGCCACCATTTCAGTTACTCTTTTTTCTAGTCCAATTGGACTCATGTTTGCCAGTAGTCTCTCATGATCTACCCTATCAAATGCCTTAGATAGGTCAATCACGGTACAGTCCATTTGACCTACTGAAACAAATAGCGATTGACCCTGGTTGGAAAACAAACTTTTCCATTTAACTTACCATCACAGTTTGTAAGGCATAATGAATGTTTACCTACAAGGTGGTAAAGGAAGAATGTGCTAAAAGTGGACTGAAAATCTCTTGAAAAAGATTCAAGTGCCCCATTTATACACATCATGTTAAGACTGAATACCACAACAAAGAATTATTATATAAACTTTATTGTGCACAAGTTGTGCAGTATTAGGATAATTAATCAATACAGAGGTCTATGATTGATTTCACACGATTTTTACACGACAGTACGTGATATCGGTCACAATGTTTATCACAGAGTTCACATATGCACATCGAGTCCGGGTCGTGGTATGTCTTCGACCTACAGACTTTGTGATGGTAGCTATGGACTGCCATGGAATTTACAAAATGTCTCAGCTCCTGGTTTGTGCCGGTCCATGCTCTGTTCATCATGGCCTCAGAAGAGTAGAACTCTGGCCATATCTCCTTTTTCTTCTCCCTCTCTAACGGCAGTTTCTTCCAGTTCTCTGTACAGGGCAGATTGAATTTCCATCTCAGGTCCTCTATTAGAAATGTTTCTCTCGCGAGTTCGTACGCTAGTCTTGACTTGGTGTACTTTGAAATTCCGAGGGCTGCTTTCAAGAATCTGGCTTTCACTTTTTCCATTCGTATTAGGTCTTTATAGCTTAACTTTTCCCATGTTATCTCTATTCCGTATGTCAGAATAGGAACGATTTTGGCTTCAAAGAGGGCTATAGCTGTTTCCAGGGAAAGTTTGCTTAATGGCATGATGTCGTAGATGGCTTTGGTTGCGGCAGCTGCTCGTTGTGTTGTGTGAATTCTGAATGAATGTGCTGTTGTCTGGACCGTTACGCCCAGATAGTTGAAGCTGTTCGTAGTTTGTAGAGGTTCATATTTGAGGTAAATTTTGTCCCTTGCAGATAGGCAATGTGTACTGTCTTTTCTGCGTTTATTTGCAGTCCGTTGTATTCAGCCCATGTTCCTAGAGCATTTATTCCTTTCTGGAGTTCGTTAGTATTGTGAGAACCCATCACCATGTCGTCTGCGTATATATAAATCTTGAGGGACGGAGCGGAAGTTCTTATTGCTTGGACCACGTCATGTGTGGCTACGTTGAACAGAAGGGGACTAAGGGGGTCTCCTTGTAACACTCCGTTTGTATAATTTCTTGCGAGGTTGTTACGTTGTCTGAAATTATGATGGTGTTTTTACTCAGGATGTTGTGTATCAAAATGCTTAGTTCCTTGTTTTGTTCCACCATCTGTTCTAGTTTGGCGCATGTTAAGGTCCTGTTGAGATTGTCGAACGCTTTTGTAAAATCGACAAATACTGCGTGGAATTTTCCTTTTGGGAATCTTATATCCTCCTCGATGTCGTCTATGAGATTTTTGACTGCATGTAGGGTGCTTCGGCTTTTCCTGAATTCAAATTGTTCCTCTGGGATCTTGTTGTCGATTTTCTCTGTTAGTCTCTCAGACGACTGTATAGAAATGTCAGTCTTTGGTAAGTTTAGTAATTAAGGTCCAAGATTAATGGATACAGTACATACTGTTCTATTTACCATATCGGTCTGAATGTAAGACAATGGTTTTTTTTACATTAAAATGTACCGGTACTATTAAAAACCATAGTCATCTTATACACTATCATCAGCAAGTTTTGACTCACCTACGAAAATTAATAATTAATAATTTTATTAAATAATTGATTTCTGTGTGATAATAAGTGGTACTTCAGTTCTGTTACTTATGTATGGATCATTTCAGCACTTTCGTTTTCAGTGCATATTGCAATATTTTACTTCATCTTTTCAAAGAAGTTGACAGATTTATGGTATCTAGCTCTTACTGCCTGCTTCTAACTGGATAACTTCCGGCCCTTTCCCAGGTAATAAACATTCCTCTCTCACGTGATAACGTGATTCTTGTTTCCTCGTTGTCTTGGAAGTCGACAGTTAGCCTACAGAAGTTATCCTGAGCAATTGTACGTTAATCTTTCTACCAGATTGTTTATTTTCTACATTGTTGTTATCTGGGCATAACTAGGGTAACAACATGCATCAAACAATCGAATATGGGGAAGAAGTCTAATATAACCCCAGAAAACAGAGCCAAGGTTTGTGCTTATAAAGAAATTGGGTGGTCGAACCGAAAAATTGTGGAAAAGTTGAAAATTTCAGAGCGCAGCTTTTACAGAGCAGTGAAGTGCAGACAGGAAACGGGCGGTCATGAAGATCGACCACGCAGTGGACGTCCAAGGAAGACTTCTAAAATTGAAGATAACCGTATTTTAATCCTCAGCAAGTGTGACAGAAGGTGTACAGCGGTAGATATTTGTGACAACAGTGAAAAACCGTGTGCTTGAGGAGGGATTGTTTGGTCGCGTAGCAGCACGGAAACCATGTTGAAAACTGTACACAAGCAGAAAAGGCTACAATGGGCCAAAATGTATGTTAACTGGACTGCCGAACAATGGAAAAGGGTGCTTTGGACGGATGAATCTAAATTTGAAAAATTCAGTTCCAATCGTCGCCAATACGTTCGTCGCCGCCCCGGCGAAAGGGTTACGGAATCCTTCATAATTCTGTCTGTGAAGCATGGAGGACGAAATGTGATGGCGTGGTGATGTTTTGGAAATAATCAGGCTGGTGATTTGGTGAATGTAGAGGGAATACTGGAAAAGAAACAATATCACCGTATCTTTTCGCGCAATGCAATGAAGCTGATTGGTGAAGGATTTTTCTACAGCAGGACAATGATCCTAAACCACTTTCATTTGTGCAAGCAGTATCTGGAAAGGAAACAAGCTGAAGGAAAATAGGAATTAATGGTCTGGCCTCCTCAATCACCCAATCTGTCACCTATTGAACTTTTGTGGGAAGAACTTGACAGGAAAGTGAAAGAAAATGTCGCAGGCAGTGTGGATGGGTTGTGGCAATGTCTGTTAGAAACCTGGGGATGTTTAAATACCAAGACTTTGGAAAAATTAACGGCTAGAATGCCACGCATCTGTAATGCAGTAATCAAAGCAAAGGGTGGACGCATTGATGAACAGGCAGTGTGATTGCTTAAGATGATGTGATAATGTTTCTAGCTCCCTGTGAATGATCAGTGTAAAGGAAAATCTAGTGAAATGTGTAATAAAACTAGTTAGTTCTAAAAACATAGGTATTTCCATATTGATTTTCAACAAATAGCCCCTTTCATGGTAAGTGAAAATTCATGGGTGAGTCTAAACTTTCTGATGCTAGTATATATGTACCCTAATATTTGAAGACTCATTTTTGTGAAGGTCTGTTTGTATCATTCACCAGCTGTACTGGCTTGTGCAGCGGAAGTTGCCATGTACATCACAGCTGAGCTTAAGGTCATGAATAAACCAAAACTGTGATATATCGTTGCAAGGGTGGGCATGTTTTATTAATGCATTCAGCTGAACGCTATTCCGGGCATGGCGGATCATACGAAGAGGACAGTGTATTGATCATCATGATCATGATCATCATCATCATCATCATTTCCCTTTATCCAGCTGTAGCCGGGTAGGGGCAAATATGGTTCCTCTCCATTTTCTTCGGTCTTTCCACCACTCCCCCTCCAACACTGTGTCCCAGTCCAGGTTTCTTCCTATAATACTGCATTGGATTGTGTTCGTCCATCTCAATCGTGGTCGTCCACGGCCTCTCATTCCTTGCATTTGCATTTCCATCACCTTTTTTGGCATTCTTTCATCACTCATTCGCTTTATGTGCCCAAACCATCTTAGTCGGCTCTTCTCTATTCTATCGTTCATTTTTTCCACTCCAATTTCTTCCCGGATTTTCTCATTCCTTATTTTGTCTCTTCTACTCTTCTATATCATACTCCTCAAGAACTTCATTTCAGCTGCCTGTATTCGACTCTCATCCTTCTTTGTCATTGTCCAAGTTTCTGCCCCGTAAGTAGTTATGGGTACGTAAAACATCTTGTACATAGTTTCCTTTGCTTCCATTGGGACATCTTTGTCCCATAACATGTTTCTTACACTATGATAGAAACAACTTCCAGCTTGAATCCTCTTGCTAATCTCAGCATCCAGTCGAGCATTCTCCATTAATTCACTTCCCAGGTATTTAAATGTTTCCACTACTTCCAGGGGCTTGCCTGCAAGTCTAATTTGACTTTTCCCTTCTTTCTCCCTTCTAGTCATTACAAGGGTTTTACTCTTCTCTACACTTATTTTCAACCCACATTCTTCTATTTTCCCCATTCACCACATCCAACTGTTCTTGAACCTTCCTGTCGTCTTCTCCCCAAATCACAATATCATCTGCAAATAACAACATGTTAATTTCTCTTCCTCCATATTCTGCTTTTGCTGTTCTCATGATGTCATACATTACTATTGTAAACAGGATTGTGATAAGAACACTTCCCTGCCTCAGCCCACTAGTTATTTTGAACCAACTTGTCCTGCCAACTTGTGTTTGCACGCAGCTACAACATTCCTTGTACATTGCTATGATCATTTTTATTAATCCCTGTCCAATTCCTTTTTGCACCAGACTGTCCCAAACTTTAGTCCTGGGGACACTGTCATATGCCTTTTCAATGTCGATGAATGTCATCACCATATCATTCCTGTACTCCCATTGCTTTTCCATTAGCTGTCACATAATGAAAATGGGCTCTATTGTTGACCTTCCACTTTTGAAACCAAACTGATTTTCCAGTATCTGATTTTCAACCCACAACCTTATCCTACTTTCCAGTATCCTCTCCATTATCTTAGCAACATGGGATATTATAGTAATTCCCCTGTAGTTCTTCAAAACTTTCTTATCACCTTTCTTGAAAATTGGGATGATTATTCCTTTTTGCCAATCATCAGGGACCTCCTTATTCTCCCAGACAATCCTGAGAACTTGATATGTCCACTGCAGGCCTACAGCTCCAGCTGCCTTTATCATCTCCACTGAAATTTCATCTATTCCAGCAGTTTTTCCATTCTTCATCTTTCTTACTGCCATTTCAATTTCATTCATTGTAATTTCTTTATCCATTTCTTCATCAACTAATTGCCTTTCCTGGTCGGCCATTGAATGACTCATCAGTTCTTACGTTCAGCAACTTCTGAAAATACTCTCTCCATCTATTCCTTATTTCTTCTGGTTTTGTTAATATTATGCCGTCTTCATCCTTCACATATCTGGTGTTTACTTGATCTCTCTTTTTGTTTCTTAAGATACCATACAGTAATTTCTTGCTGCCCTGCTTATCATCTCTCAATTTCTCTGTGAATAAGGCCCAGCTCTTCCTCTTTTCTTCCTCCACTACTTTCTTGGTCAAATTCTTTGCCTCCACATATTTTCTTCTACTTTCTTCAGTCTTAGATGTTTTCCATACTTTCCATGCCATTTTCTTTTCCGTCACTTTAATCTTTACTCTATCATTCCACCAGTGTGCCTCTTTGTCTTTCACATTTCCTGCTGTTCTACCACATACCTTGTGTGCACATCCAACCTGTGCTTCCTTAAATCTTTTCCATTCATCTTCAACATTCCCCATCTCTGTCCTGGGTACCAATGGTATTATTTCCATTTGAAATTCTTCTTGTATGTTTTCCTACTTCAATTTCCATACTGTAATTCTTTTCTCTCTTCTTAATGGGGTTTTTTCAATCTTTCCCACTTTCAGTTTTCCTATCACAACTCTGTGATCTCCACCAAAGGCTTCTTCAGGCATGGCTGTAACATCTAAAAGGTTCTTCCGGTGTTCTTTCTCTATGATCATATAATCAATCATGGTCTTTGTTCGTCCTTCTTCCCGACCATACCTTGTAATTTTCTTACTGTTCTTCTTTGTAAACCAGGTGTTTCCAACAATCATTTGGTTCCTCATGCAAAAATCCACCAACACCTCGCCTTCTGGGTTTACCTTTCCATATCCAAAGGGTCCTACAACATCTTCCTTTCCTTGTCTTTCCATTCCAACTTGTGCATTTAGATCTCCCATCAATATCACTTCCTTATCTTCTATCTGTCTCTCCACTTCCTCTAAAAAGTCCTCCAGATGTTCATCTATGCAACCCGTTTGTGGGGCATACAACTGAAATAGATCTTTCACACCATTTTCAAAGTGGAGTCTCATCAACATCATCATAATCCTATCGCTGACGGATTTTGTATATTCCACATATTGTTGTATTTCTTTTCTAAGTATGATGGCCACTCCATTTTTTGATGCAGGTCCTCCGCTGCAATACAGCCTGTATCCTTCTTTCAGAGGAATCTCTCCCGTGCCCCTCTTCTTGGTCTCACACAGTCCAAGTATGGCTATATCTTTAACTTTCATAAAGTCAACCAGTTCCTCGGTCTTTCCCGTCAGTGTCAGGACATTTGCTGTTGCAATCTTTATGGAGTTTGGTGCTGGTTGCCCATTTCTCACAGTTCCCCCAGCACTTGAAGAGCTGCGCGTCGCTTTTAGCAGGGGACGCCCTAACCTTTTCTGAGGTAACATATCTGCTTTGTCCATATAGGCTATTGTTATGATGGGCTCGCCACACCCACAGGCATTTTATACCTAGTGCCAGGTTCAAAATTAGGCCGCCCCTAACATGGAAACAGACGCCTTTCGTAGCCGCTCCTCTGGAGTACAGACGCTACGGGTTTGCCCCTTCCGCCATCTCCACCGTACCGAAGTCCACCTTCTCCGCCGTAGATGCCGTTGAGGTCTTCACTCGTAACCCTGAGCTAGGACCCATACCAGATGTTACACACCGGGTCAGTGTGCTCTGGGACTCACAAAGGTAGGGGCATCACTCCCTGGGTAGGGCTGCCTCCGAAGAGGGTCCCTACCTGCTGTATTGATCACTTAGGCAAATAAAGGAGACTGTGTTATTGTGAGTTTTACGCACTGCAAATCATTTGAAACATTTGAAAAAAAAAATGGTGTTTTTGAGTGTAATGTATGACATTGGCGGAAAGACAAAGAAAAGTTTAACACTTTGAATACGTTGCCCAAGCATCACTCAGATCCCTCATTTACCACCATACTGAATGGCCGAGCAGCACTCGGACTTGGTTTTCTTGACTATTAAATCATCACTTGCTGGAAATATGTCCGTGTCTCTTCTGGTAAACATGAATAACAGCACTACAGTTCTGCATACTGCTGCTAGATAGAAGCACTGGCACTTGCTGGATAGAATATGAAGGTTTATTTTGAAGAGTAGCAAGAATGTGTTCTGCATGCTTTGTTTTCCCGTTCGTTCCTACAATGGCGTCATGGGGTCTTAATTCTCTCAAAGACAACATGATAAAAACCCTAATAAGCTGAATCACATCTTTTTTCTGTAAAATAAGCATAGTAATACTAATGTAACAATGTTAGATGTAAATATGAAAAAAATTACAAACATGATTTGAAATAAATTTTAAAAAATAATAAAGCTCAAAAACATAATAGATATATTGGCCCCCTTTCATATTCCAAGAGTCAGAAATCAAAGAAGTGCTGAGACAGGTAATTATAGTTTTGGATACAACAAGAATCATTTATCTCAGAAAGTGTTGAAATTATAAAGCCTCAAAATATGGCTAAATGCTCAGTATACAGCAGTTAACACATTACAAATATGCCATTGTTCAATGTGGTAACAATGCCAGCATGTAAATAAAGGCATTCAGAGGATCAAAACACGTGAAAATTTGATGAAACTGATAGGGTGTAGGGTTGTTCACAGATTCATGCAGGAGAAACAAAACCAGGGTAATTGCAAAGTCATTAGAATAAAGGTAAAAAATGAGTTGAAAGTTCCAGTAACCAAATATAAGGCACGCCTGGAGTGGTGTTAACAAATGATATGGTGTTCAGGACTGTATTTACATTGTCACACTACCACTGCACAATGTCTACTGGCAGATTATGCTGATAAATTTGGTCACCTATCAGCATTACATAATAAAACTGAGGAAATGCCACAGTATTTTATGTTCAAACAGAATTGGGGTAGGCTGTGTTGTCTACATGGTCGCAGAGGTTTTGAGTGTGATGTCTGCTTGCAATGAAATGGAACAGAACTCAATTTACAATGTTATGTGTTTATTTGTTACTTAATGTCACTTCATTCTATTTTGCATTATTAATCACAATTTTAGCAACACTTCACTGAAAATATGGCTTCTGATTGAGGTAGATAAATAAAATTCAGGAAACTCAATCATCAAGTGCAGATGTAATTCTCCCCTTGTATATCGGCACTGCATTTGTGCTTATCACATGATAACTTGCAATGGTGTCGCTAACAGCGTGCTAGCTGACCAGTGTCTTGGGAAGGTGCAGTATCCAACTGATGACTCCTGATGTTGCACTAGGAGAAAACACTTGTAATTTCTGACAATTGAGTTTCCTGAATTTTATTTGGTAGCACTTAGCTGTGTAACTGAAGCACACACTTGAGGACGGGACGTTGATATAGAAATAGGATATGAAGCTAAGCGTTTCTGTGATATGTGATGAATGAATGTGAAATCACAGCAAGTCAGATCTACGTTCCACTACGAACTACGACATCGCTTGATCCAATGGAGATATCTTTGTGATTCTTTCACCTTTACACTAGTCACGCAGAGCTCTCTTCATAGTGTATAATTAGATTAATGAAAGTTGAATGGTTACCAATACAGAAACCACAAAAGAAAATTTTGTTGCATATCTTCAACATTCACAGTCACTTATTCACAAACCACGCAAAATAGGATGAATATAAAGGCTTTGTGTTCCTTTTCTTGTTCCTCCTATCTATCTATCTATCTATCTATCTATCTATCTATCTATCTATCTATCTACCTACCTACCTACCTATCTATATATCGCTTGACACTTATTCGTTCCTATCCAATATTCACAAAGTGCAATTTGCTATGTCACTTATTTTTGTTAGCTTGTCCAGTTGTGATCAAAACAAAACCAGAATTTTTTAAATAGGTCAATGCATTCACTCGCTGTGGTGTTCTAAAGTGTACAGAATGCACATAATTAACTGCTCTAAGCAAGAGGCAATAATAATAATAATAATAATAATAATAATAATAATAATAATAATAATAATAATAATAATTCGAGCTCAACATTTGCATTAGGTACCCATGGGTGAGAGAATACTGTTTTCAAGTTATAACTGTATATTGCACTTGTGTCAAAACAAATCAAAAGTAATTAATATTATGCCTTAGAAGACTTGAGGCTTTCGGCTATACAACCAAAAGATACAAATGGTCATAAATAGTTAATGAATAAACAAAGAAAATTCAGGATTTCACTGACAACTTTCAAAGCACTAACACATCTTATGACTTATTTAGTTATTTTTCCAGGTTGAAACGTGTTGTTGTTTTCTGTACATTCTGTACAGTTTGACGATGTTTCGAATACATTGCAGTATTTCTTTGTCAAAGCAACTATAATCTATTATCTTCATAGTCCGTATTGATAGTTCAAGCACACAAGAATGAAGGATGAGTTCTTCGCCTAATCAATAATTTATTTTACATAGTGTCAATATTATTTACATGAAAGGACAGTACCGGTTTCGACCTGTAAATAGGTCATCTTCAGCTGTTGAAGAACCTGCTTAATAGCGACTGTACAGAATAAATACAATTAAAATTAAACAAGAATGCCATTAAAATAAACATGAATGCCGCTATTCTAAAAAATACTTCAGGTTAAGATATATACATATGGTACAGTTTTGGGGGTTAGAGGGCTTTTTCCCTGGCCCCATGATATCTACACATTTCAAAAATTATATTTGCTGAGGTTGAAATTGGATACAATTCTAAGAGTTTATCAAGAATCACTGACATTCTGGTGTCAAGTTCGAATATCTATGTTAAATGCCAACACTATGTCCAACGGTTTTATGAGATGTTTCAAAGTGCATTGTTGGGCAACAAATATGCAGGTACGTCGTGTTCATTAGAATAAGGGGTTCAGTAACCTGTTTACAGATATATAGCTTATTCTCAGTCTATATCAATGCTGAAAAACATGTTAGTGAATGCCACTATTCTAAAAAATATTTAACGTTAAGATATACACCAGAGTCCCATTAATCTGAACCTCGTTAATCTAAAGTCCGGTTAATCCAAACTGAAATATTCAATTTTTTTTAAAAGTTCTCCTTATTGAAATGAAAGAACATATTCTAGAATGAAGATTTACTTGCATTTTATTAGTCACATTTTACTAGAATAACTTGATGTAAACACAATTACACATCATAAACCATCAATCACTGGTCGTTTATCTTTACAAAGTCTGTTAGTTTCATTTGCCGTAGTGATTGGAACCTACTCAAAGATGCAGTGTTAAATCAGCGTCTCATTAACACGTCAGTGGGCGTAGCAGCGGAGTGTTGTTCGACGTAGCGTACGGCAAGTTCTAAGGCGGCCGCGGCATCTGAATGCGAAACTAGTTGTTCATTGTGGTCTTCTTCGTCATCATTCTGTTCCTCATCAACTCCAGATTCTTTCTCCACCATAGCTACAATTTCTTGGTCTGTTTGTAATTGATGACAGTCAGATTCTATCCACTCGCTAATGTCATTTTCATCAGCTTTCTCACACCCAGGAAGTTGTTGAATTATTTCAAGGAGATTGACATTTGCAGATGCTTCCGCTGGACTCTCGATGAATGCGAGACTCGGCCACAATTTCTTCCACGTTTTTCTCATGAACTGCTTACTGACACCCTCCCATGCCTCTGCTGCCCAGTATACTACGTCCTTTACATTCACGTTCTTCAGTTTTTGAAGAATAGTAAGTGAACTGTCATTCTCAATCACGTACCTGAGAAGTTTCCATTTATACACAAGTTTTAAATTTTGCAGAATGCCCTGGTCCACTGGTGGCAATATCGACGTAACATTAGGAGGCAAGAAAATTTGCGGTGAAATAAGAGCAATTTACTCACTGCTGGGTGCGATGGAGTGTTCTGAATTAAAAGCAATGCCCGAGAAGGCAAACTACTTTTTACACTAGAATTTTTTACTGAGGAAACAAAACTGTTTTTCAAACCATTCCTTGAAAAGTTGTGCATTCATCCATGCCTTTCTTTGATTTCCGTAATAAACTGGAAGAGTGTTCATGTTACAGTTTTTAAATGCCCTTGGTTTTGCTGACTTGCCGATAACCATTAGGGGCAATTTATTTGTTCCTGCAGTATTACTACATGCTAATACAGTAACATGTTCCTTACTCATCTCAAACCCAGGTGCACGAGACTCCTCCGCAGACGCAAGGCTTTTACTGGGAAGGGCCTTGAAATTTAAACCCGTTTCATCGGCGTTATACACTTGTTGCGGTGAATAATTTAGTGATGCTACCAAGTCATTAAATTCCCTGATGTAATCTTCTGCAGCGGCATAATCACGTGATAACTGTTCTCCTGTTATTGTTAACTGACGTATTCCATGCCTCTTCTTCCATCTATCGAACCATCCAGTACTGGCAGTGAATGAAACATCTCCATTCAATAACGTATTTAAGTGACGCGCCTCTTCTTGAACAAGAGGTCCACTTAACAGAGTACCTTTTTGTCTCTCCTGTGAAAACCATAAATAAAGAAGGATGTCTGTTGACGATGCTGTGCAAAACTGTTCGATTTTAGAACGGTTTCTCTTCCAGTCGGAAATCATAGCTTTTACAACACCAAACTCGACAGATAATTTTGATGCACTGTCACCCTTATCCAACCTCTTCAGCACCTCAAGTTTTTCTTTAAGAGTACAAGACCTGTGCTTTCGTTTGCTTGCCATTTTCAAGCTTTAACTTAATCGAATTTATCACAGTATAACGCTGCTAACAAACAAAGACAAAGCCAGCAGCTAACTGAGGAGGCAGTATCACCCAGAGACATTCACAACTGTGGCGTGCTGCTGTGAGTCACGTGTTCACATTCTGCAGTGCTACCACTGAGAGGGCGGCAGAACTATTAAATAAACATCAGAAGCAGCTATTCGCATCCCTGGCGCAATGCAAAAGTGTAACCTGCTACTGTATTTTCGCAGTTTTAGGAGACAAGTTTTAACCTAGTTTTAGTCTTTTTCTCCTCTACGGGTTCTTAACTACCCTACTGTAATTACATAAATTACATACAGTATTTTGTTAATGTAACCTCTAAAGAATGGACATTTCAAATTACAGCATGTACTGTACAGTATTGTAGAAACTATTCTCCTCAGACGGTTGAGGTGCTGGCCTTCTGACCCCAACTTGGCAGGTTCGATCCTGGCTCAGTGCGGTGGTATTTGAAGGTGCTCAAGTACGTCAGCCTCGTGTAAGTAGATTTACTGGCACGTAAAAGAATTCCTGTGGGAGAAAATCCCGGCACCTAGGCTTCTCCGGAAAGTATAAAAGTAATTAGGGGACGTAAAAACAATAATATTATTATTAGAAAATATTTTCCGCTTAATCCAAAAATTTCGTAATCCAAACAGACTACGGTCCCAATTAGTTCGGATTAATGAGACTCTACTGTATACACATGGTACAGTTTTGGAGTTAAAGGGCTTTTATCCTGGCCCCATGATTTCTACATATTTCAAAAATTATATTTGTTGAGGTTGAAATTGGATACAATTCTCAGAGTTTATGAAGAATCACTGACATTCTGGTGTCAGGTTTGGATATCTAATGTTGAATGACAACACTATGTCCAACGGTTTTATGAGATGATTCAAAGTACATTGTTGGGCCGCAAATAAGCGGGGACGTCGTGTTCATTAGAATAAGAGGTTTAGTAACCTCTTTACAGATACATAGCTCATTCTCAGTCTATATCAACGCTGAAAAACATGCTAGTTTATATTAGACTTCCTTGTTGATGTTTACGTTGCTGTGTGCGACATATTGAAATCAATGGAAGTGAGTTGTGGGTACTCCCTCTTCATACTTGAGTTCCTCCAGGAAAATTTAAAAAAATCTATACCATATGTATATATCTTAATCTTAAGTATTTTTTAGAATAGTGGCATTAATGTTTATTTTAATGGCATTCTTGTTTAATTTTAATTGTATTTATTCTGTACAGTCGCTATTAAACAGGTTCTTCAACAGCTGAAGATGACCTATTTACAGGTCGAAACTGGTACTGTCCTTTTATGTAAATAATATTGACACTATGTAAAATAAAGTACTGATTAGATGGAGAACTCATCCTTCATACTTGTGTGCATGACAAAGGAATACTGCAATGTATTCGAAACGTTGGCAAACTGTACGGAATGTACAGAAAACAACACGGTTCAACCAGGAAAAAGAACTAAACAACAACAACACAACGTGGTAGCTTCACTTTTAAGATACATCTTATGACTCTTGATGAAAGTATAGGGCATGAGCTGATACACCACTTTGTAGGAATGTCCCTGAATTACTGTAAGGACCTATACAGTCCCTGCCCAAATTAATATGACCACCTCATATTTTCTCTCCTTTATGGATTCATTTAACCATTTTCTACACTGGAAAGTGTTTGTAGGAAGACTGTAAGTGCATTTATATATCAAGGAAACATTTAAGTGGGCGAGTTGTGAAAAATATTGTATGTTGGTCACACTGTTTACATGTTGGCACCAATTTGTACTTATGGAGGGAAATGCGTGCCGCTCTTGTATTCATTTTCTCTGCACACAAGTTGCTTTTTAAAGGTAAAATTCTAATGATAAGTTAAACCTAATCAATTATTTTCATTTCTACTTGCATGTACATATATTTCACGCCTGTTCACGATAAGTGTAAGATCCTTTCGGAGAAAATTACCAAAATTTTCCAATTCTAACCTCAAATAGTTATGCTTTCAGAAATGGGCTTAGAAAAGGACCTGTCACCAACCAAAAGGGGAATGATTCAAGGTTTTTTGACTGAAACTAATCCTTCACAGTGAGAAATAGCAAAAAAAGTTGGAGTTTCAAAAAATTCAGTGGCTAATATCAGTCCTAGGTTACGTGAAAAGAACACTCTGGCATTGAATCGTAAGGGCAAATGTGGCAGAAAAAAGGTGCTGTCACTTCGCGGTGAACGAATGTTGAGAAAAATAATAATAGAAGATAGAACAGTAACGAACAGCAATATAAGAAGGAAATTAAACGATGCAGGAATTTCAGTGTCTACCAGAACAGTCTGGCAGAGACTGGTGGACTTGGGCTACAAAAGCTACAGACCTGCTCGCAAGGCAAGACTTAATCCAAGGATGATGAAGCAATGGCTGGAATGGGCTAAGGCGCACAAACATTTCACTGTAGAAGACTGGAGATCAGTATGTTTTCCAACTCTTTATTTAAATTTGAAAATTATCCATAGTTTTAAAAATTTTACAAAGTGCTTTTGTGTTTCACATATGCTTTAGCGACGAAAGCACCTTCCAGATTTTAATGGACAAGGCTCAGTTTATTAAGAGAAGGCCATCGGAAAAATTCAATGATTGTGTGATAAAGACTATCAAACATCCAACTTCGGTGATGATATGGTCAGTGATTAGTAGCAGAGGTTTGGGTAGGCTGTACATCGTTGAAGGTACGATGAAACAACAACAGTACATCAATATTCTGCAAACTCGACTTCTTCCACAACTACGGGATTGGTTCAAAGGAGATGAAAAGAAAAGTAAGTTCCTCAGTTGGACTGGCCAGGTAATTCTCCCGACCTCAACCCAATTGAGAATGTATGGGAACTGTTAAAGAGGAAAGTGACAAAAGACAATGTCACTACGAGGATACTTTTACTTGAACGGATCATACTCCACTGGAACCACAACCAGCAAGGAAGGATATGAGCTTACGATGCATAGATAGCATGCCTCGCAGAGTGCAGCCCGTTATTGCAGCAAAAGGAGGACTGACAAAATACTAGTTTTGACAATTAAATGAGGGTTCAAATCTGAGTTTTGTGATTAGTTGTGTTATTCTGTGTGTATAGGGAGCGTGCATGGCCGCTCTTAGCGCCTCTAGCGGAAGAAATCGGTAATGTTTTGGTGATCTTGTCTTGAGCGGTCAGTCCAGGCTGTGTAACTATGGGTGTGAAATTGTGGTGGTAGTAGTGTATCAAAATGCCCAAATCAAATAGAAACTCTTGTGCACTGAACTGCCACAAAACACAAAGAAACACGCATGGAAAAGGAATTATATTTCACACATTTCCTGGTCGTCCATGGGAATCGGACAGACGCAGGAAGTGGATTTCGGCTGTGAGAAGAATAAATCAAGTACCGTCAAACGGGGCGATTTCGGACATAGAGGTGGTTTCGGACAGTATGGTAGATTTGCCGTATTTTGTCGCATAGCAACGAGCAGCCGGTGCTTTGCACTTCCGCGCGCGTTTTAGTTTAATCTTGAGGTTATGTTCCCCGCGTCCTATGCTTTTTATTACGAATCAACATCATACTTTGGAAAATTTCCCCTGTGTACTGGCAATGTTGAAAGTTCATGCATTATCATTAAGTGGATACTTTCGATTGTTGCGGTCAGAAGGAATGCATTATAACTATGGTTTTTAGTGAGTTCAACTGCCTGAAGTGTTTATAAACGATTGCTGTGGAATTTTGGTGTAATTTAGTGAAAAATAGTGTTTTACGCACATTTGACTGAAAATTGAAAGCAGTCAGGGTGATTTCAGACAATGCCTAGAAATTATCAGAGGCAGAAAGAAGCTGCTTTGAGGGGTAATTACGAACCAAAATTATTAGAAAAAGCCGTACGTGATATTAAACGTGGCAAGTTGTCTTGTAGGAAAGCATTATTGATTTCTATGGTAGGCCTATGCCTTGGTCCACCCTACAAAATAAAGTGCGGAATGTACATCCTAAAAATGGGACGACAACCTATGCTAAATAAGGAAGGAAATGCTCATGGAAGCTTGTCGCCTCCGGCCATGCTCCAACCAAATACCCAACACAACCTGCTACTTCTCGCCGCAAATGAAATGTTCTACGTGGGAAGCCGATTTTTGGCCGTGACTTCCGTCGAGATGAAAGCAGTGCAGAAACAATTGATGGCGCTGGCAGCAGAAGTGAAAATGAATGCGATGAAGCACACAATGAATGTAATTACGTTCTGGTGGTGCAAGAAGAGGCTTTCCTTGTTGCAGATTATAAATATAGGTTGAGGAACAAAGAACATACAGGCAGTATTTTGGCCTGGCCTGAAATATTCGTTCAAGGGATGTGGATGTCAAACCTTGCGCCCATATAAAAAGAGCAGAAAAGTGTTTGTCTTCCCTAACATCCCTGCTGAGGATACAATAGCTAAAGAACAAATTTCGAAAATACTTCCAGTCCAAGTTGAGAAGAGAGGAATGTTTATTTTCAAAGAAAACTTATTTTAGATTTATAGACCGTGGCAACTACGTGTTCACTGTATCGATTTTTTTGCTCTGATATTTGTATCTTTTGTAAGAAAAATTATTAAGATTTCTCAGTAGGATCTCTGTACAGTTTATAACTATTAATATTTCAATTTAGACGGGAAAACTTTTACATTTACCTTGCCAGAAAAAAAAGATCGATCAGTAACACATTACATTTATCATTACAATGATTGTAACCAGTTAGTCATATTTTGGACACCCTCCGAACACTTTAAATATCTCAAAACTAAAGCAAAAATAACGAGGAATTTAATAATGGACTATTTATGCCCGAAATCACGTAATGCGCTTTGAAATTTCGGACAGCGGTTTAAAATGAATGTGCGTCCGAAATCACCCCGAAGTACGGGGTGAATTCGGACTATTCGTTTTGTTTTATCAGGAAAACCTGTGTTGGCGTATATTTTTCATTTGTTGGGTATTGCATTAATTGGATATATTCCCCATTATTAGGATGATAAACAATACAATTTAAGATCCCCTTTGTGAGTTAAGACGAAAATAACCTCAAAACCGTCCGAAATCACCCCCTTTGACGGTACAGTACCTTATCAATTTAAGATTATCAAAATTTTATTAGTCAACCTATTCAATACAAATGATATTTGCAAAGTTAGGATTTACATCCTATTAAACTAAGGTCTAAAGGGACATGTTTCGCCCTTCAAAAGGGCATCATCAGCCTTTTTACACTCATGCTAAAGGTAAAAATCAGGATCCTGATTGTCGATATAAGAAAAAGTATATAAAATGAGAATAAAAATTAGAGTGAATATTATACAATATGTGCAATCATGAGTTCTTAAATGACAATTGACAATTAAAAATCATTTAAAATGTTTGCAAAGAAATAAGAGTTGGTATGATAATTACATCAGCAATCTTAAAATGATCTTATAAAACTGTACAAACTAGGCCTTGACCAAATAAATAATAAGAAAGTCTATGGCTAAAGTTGCCGTATCAAGGTTCGTGAAATTCGGCTGGAAGCAACCTGATTTTAAATGGAGAGCAATTAGAATCCAATGGCCACTCAAGACAAGATAAAACCTCTCTCGTTGGAAAGTCGTAATGAAACTGTAGTATGGCGCATGTAGATTATAAAGTTGTGTCCAATCAATCCATTAATTTCATATTTTACGAAGTTGGATCGTGGTCTCGGTATTTTTGTTGAAGGAGTTGTGAGAAGTTAACTAATAAGTGCCGCATGTACAGATTTTGTCAGCTCGTATACCGATGGTTAAATGGGAACATTCTTACGTATTGGCTGTAGTTTTGAATGTGGATTGACTATTGAAGAAATATGGTGCAGAATCTGTAATGAAAAGGAGAATAAAAAGGTAAGAGGTTTACAGGAAAAACGGTTAAATTAGGAGAATTGATATAAATTCAATTACCGTACTTACGTTCTCGGTTTTTGCGGTATGAACTTGTTGCTTGTATGGTCTCGGAACGAGTGAGGTTTGAATAGCGTGTGTTGTATCTGTGTGGAACTGAGGGAGGGGGGTGTGATGGATGAACGGAAATAGGCGGAGCGTTGAGCTTGCGCGCTGTTGAAGATGGGGAGTTAAGGAAGAGGAGTGTAATGGAGAAGAGGAGGTGGACGGAGGGTTTAAACTACATGCCGTTGGCTGTGGAACATTAGCAGGGGCGGGGACGGAGGGAGTTACTTTTAAGGGGAAGTTGGAATCATTATTGGAAGTTAGTTTGATGTTTTTAAGGATTTTATTTAAATCTGGATTTAAAGATTGTAATAAATTGGGTAAAGTCTCGTATACGGGATTTTTTATTTCGACGGGATCATTGAGATTTAGGTCTTTGTTGTAATGTTGATCCAGATATATGTAAATGTTTTCTAATTCGTTCATTAATTTTCCTTTATCTACTATTTTAATGATTGTTAGGTCCTGTTCGATAGTTGTGAAATGATGACCTGTATCTTTCATATGTGAACTCATGGCTGAAAATTTATTATGTCTATTGGCATTATAGTGTTCCTGGTATCTAGTAAGGAAGCTCCGGCCTGTTTGCCCTATGTATGATTTATCACATTGCGTGCATTTGAGCCTGTATATGCCTGAGTTTGAGTAAATGCTGTTGTTAATGTTGAGTGTATTGTGGTTGAAAAATAGGCTGTGATTGGTGTTTGTCGTCTTGAAGGCAATATTAATGTTTTGTTTTTTCAGAGGGTTTTTTGCTTGGTAAATGCCTGGATTATTGTATGTGAAGGTGGCAAATTTAGTTTTTTTAGGTTTTTCAGGGACGAGGTTTGTTGCTAGTTTATATTTAATTTTATTAATTATTCGGTTGATTATTTCTATTTTGAAGCCATTGAATTTTGCTAAGTTTTTAATATAATGAATTTCTGTTTTTAGATTCTTGGGTGATAATGGGATTTTTAAAGCTCTGTAAATTAAAGTATAGAAAGTAGCTTGTTTGTGGGAGTCGGGGTGTATAGATGAATTTTTGATTGTTATTGGAGTATGGGTGGGTTTTCTGTAAATTTGGAAGTCAAATGTGTTTTTTTCGCGTGTTATAAGTTAAGTCTAAAAAGTTAATGGATCTGTTGACCTTGTCCTCCTTAGTGAACTTGGTATTTTGATCAAGGGCGTTTAAAAAATCCAAAATATCTTTGCTATTGTTGAGATTACTGTCAATTATTGCAAATGTGTCGTCAACGTATCTGAGCCACAGGCTGAGTCCTTTTATTTTTGAAGTTATTTTATGATGTTCCAACGAGTCCATGTATATGTCTGCCAAGATGCCTGATAAGGGATTTCCCATTGCCAGGCCGTCTTGGTGGTAGATTTTGCCATTGAAAGTGAAATAGTTGTTTTTTAGTACGAAGTTTAAAATATTGATGAATTCGTCTATTTCGGGGATGCTGAGATTGCTGTGTTTGGATAGGTTGTTCTTGATAATGTTTACAGTTTGTTTTGTTGGCACGTTAGAATACATGTTCGTGATATCGTAGGAGCACATGGTATGGTTAGGGAGCAGGTTGAATTTCTTTAAAAGATCGCAAATATCAACCGAGTTTTTCAGAGGGGATTTGTTGTTGAAAGTGTAGTGTCTTTTAAAGAAATGGTGGATGTATTTTGAGGTCTTGTAAGTTGGGCTTTTTCTGCTATTAATTATGGGACGTATAGGTGTATCTTTTTTGTGTAGTTTGGGTAATGCTCTGGCTGTGGGAATATTAGGATTCATGGTGAATAGTTTTTGTTGTTCTTGTTCATTAAGTAAAAAAGTTGAATTTTTTATCAATGTTTTTAAATTTCGCTGGATTCTAGTGGTAGGATCTTTATTAACTATTGAAAAAGTCCCATCTGCAAAAAAGTTTTCTGTTTTTGTAATGTATTCATTCTTATCTAATAATACGGTAGTCCCTCCTTTGTCCGCTTTAGTTACTATGATATTGTTGTCGTTCCCATTGAAAATTCAATGTTCCCATTTAACCATCGGTATACGAGCTGACAAAATCTGTACATGCGGCACTTATTAGTTAACTTCTCACAACTCCTTCAACAAAAATACCGAGACCACGATCCAACTTCGTAAAATATGAAATTAATGGATTGATTGGGCACAACTTTATAATCTACATGCGCCATACTACAGTTTCATTACGACTTTTCAACGAGAGAGGTTTTATCTTGTCTTGAGTGGCCATTGGATTCTAATTGCTCTCCATTTAAAATCAGGCTGCTTCCAGCCGAATTTCACGAACCTTGATATGGCAACTTTAGCCATAGACTTTCTTATTATTTATTTGGTCAAGGCCTAGTTTGTACAGTTTTATAAGATCATTTTAAGATTGCTGATGTAATTATCATACCAACTCTTATTTCTTTGCAAACATTTTAAATGATTTTTAATTGTCAATTGTCATTTAAGAACTCATGATTGCACATATTGTATAATATTCACTCTAATTTTTATTCTCATTTTATATACTTTTTCTTATATCGACAATCAGGATCCTGATTTTTACCTTTAGCATGAGTGTAAAAAGGCTGATGATGCCCTTTTGAAGGGCGAAACATGTCCCTTTAGACCTTAGTTTAATAGGATGTAAATCCTAACTTTGCAAATATCATTTGTATTGAATAGGTTGACTAATAAAATTTTGATAATCTTAAATTGATGTACATTTTCAATACGGACCAAATATGAAGCTTGTAACATGTAACAGTACCTTATTTCATTTGTGACTTAAATCACGCATTTCAAACATACCAGTTATGCCAAGTCAAGAACACGCTCATTTAAGTACACTTTGAAATACCGGTAGTACATTTCATTTCAAGTATGCATTGCAGCAGGTGCGTATGTTTACATTCATGTCTTTCCATGTAGACATGTCTTGACTACGCCGAATATTTATATTTAAAATGACAATAATAATAATAACAATAATAATAATAATAATAATAATAATAATAATAATAATAATAATAATAATAATAATAATAAATGTCTTCCTGCATTTCAGTGCAGATGGAACTCCATGGGAACCCATCAAATGCTCCGTCATTTGCAGTGAACATTTGTTGGAGGAAAGTCAAGTAATATTGAAAAATGAGTGTGAAAAACTACAAGTCGGTGCAAGCAGCATTTGAGATTGAGCAACGATTTTTAAATTCACTTGTATTTTTAGCGAGAATGATTCAACATAGTTTCGTTGATTGTCAAGCTGTAATAGAACTTCAAAGTATTAGAGACTTCACTGAATCACATAAAATTAAAATGTAAAGTATAATACTGTATGTTTAACAATAATGAGCTAACGTAATTACCTCATTTGCAACCTTGTATGGGTTTTTGCTAACACTCGTCTGTCTTATGACGAAGTCAGTAAGTGTAAAACTGGAAACAGTTTGTCTTTCTTCAACTTGTAAAACATGGCCATTGTCAACTACTTTCTGCGCTTTATTCACTGTTGACTTGCGACTATTTTGGAAGTGTATGTACTCAAACCCATATTGTATTACAACTTCCATAGCACTACTTCATATCTTGACGACAAGATGCAACGATACTTTTTGCTGTAACTATGATGCAACTCTTCACTTCAGCGGAACCCACTCTCACCGTACTAACTCTCGGAACTCCACCAGAGCGCTCGGTTACTAGTACCATGCACGCTCCCTATATGCGTAAGTCTAGTCACATTTCACACAATTAAAATAAATAAAACATGAATGAAATACATAAAGGCAATTTAAAGTTTATTTTCCTAGGTTTCCTTAGGTGGTCATATTAATTTGGCCAGGGACTGTATATGGATTAATTGTGTTTGACTATTCTGATGCAAAATAATATAAACTCTGACTTGTAGATCCTGCTACAGACACAAAATCATTATCAAAGGCAACAGATCCCTACTTACTGGCCCATGTTACTGTGAATGAATGTCTTTCATAATCGAATCTAAGAGTTGCATTCATGAGGCAGTAAAAGTGGTCGCTACTTTAAATAATCATAACACTGTAAGACCTTATTTCTTATGACTAATGCAGTCTCCATGACCTTTCGAAAGGGATTACATTTTTTAACCAAAATTAACACTTCAAATAACTAATTATTACTTACTTGTCCTTGCTGTCTTATGAGAGCCTGAGTAGTCTTCTGATGCTGTATAACTTTCCGCAAACGGTCTACAAATGCTGCTTGATCATTGGGAATGAAGCCCAAATAGGCACGCTTTTCAGATGTGTACAGCAAGATAAGCACCTTTATATCACAAGAAGCTGGTGACGGCATACTGGTGAAGTGAACACAGCCAGCCTTAAAAGTAAATATAAACTTATCATTCTCACATCTGAGCAATAATGAAACGATTATAAAACCAACAAACTAAATGTATTTACTCACAAAACCAGAACTCATAACTTTTGTCAGTGATTCCAAAGCTTCGCACTGCTGTGGATGGAACAACACAGATTTGGAATTCTTCAAATAAGCACCACCTATGTTACCAATCAGCTGTTTTGGCATCAACTGCATGATAAGTTTCTGTGGCCATGAGTCAGCTTTCCTGAAATAAAATACATTACTTTTATCCAAAGATCATAACACAGTACACATGTATTAACAAAGATTGGAGGGTGCACCTATTCAATACCCTCCAATCTTTGTTAATAGTGATAACTGTCAATACAGACCATAATGAAATTAATTTCACACAATACATATGTACATATAGCAGTCAAAGTCACAAACATCCAAGTTCCCTTGGCTTCTACTGCTACACAAATAAACGAAAATATACCAGCTTGTCAGCTACAGTGTACATTGTGTTAACTGTGCTTCAAACCAAAACCCCATGGTGCTACAGCCCTGATGTACCACGCAACCACAGCTCAGTACAAGGTACAATAGATTACAAGGTGACAAAGGTCAGTGGAATTTACTGGCTGTCATTCTTGATTATGTCAAAAACATATCAGATGTAAGGCTTTTCAGGCGTTTGCTCTATTAACCAGCGTTTCATGTTAGGTCTGACACTAGACTCATCAGAGTGGGATGTGTCAGACCCTACCCACTGACGCTGGGGTGTATGCAGGTGAACTTATCAGAAGCCTATATAAGAGGCGCAGTCCGATAACTGTATATGGGAGATAAATCTCCACAATGGAATTATTGCCCGCCTAGCAATTCCAAATGGAAAATTCTAAATTCCCATGGAGGGAATTAGATATTTTTCACCAATAGAGCATTCTTGATTATCTCACCATCAGACAGCTCCTCACCTGTTCTCACGAAGGCTGAGTCAATGTCAAACCATACTTCAGATCCAGATAAAAATCCCTGACATAGAAAGGAATCAAACCCAGGGCAACCAGGTAAGAGGCAGGTATGCTACCTCAACACCATGGGGCTAGTGTGTAACTAGGTACATTTCAGGCATTATAATTTTCATTCGTTCTCAACTTAAACCTACTTCCTACTTTATTGTTGGTATTTTTTTTTTTTTTACCCGTAGTTAGTTTTAGTTTGTGTGACAAATAGTTTCATTCTACCAAAGAAATTCCTTGCAAAAGTTATCCTTTGGAAACCAAGACTACGTACAAAGCACACAAGGAGATGTCACTGTATATAATTTAACACTTATCACCAAAGAAGCAATGAAAACTCACAAGTTCATTTAGCTACAAACTAAAACAAATTATTTAATTTGTGTTGGTAATATTATTCTGTACAGTATTTTATACTTGGGTAAATCAAAAAGTAATGCACAACAGTGTTTTAATGCATTATTATTGTGAATGGGATATCAAAATTTCAGAGACAAATAGTGTGAAGGGTGCAGTTATTGTTCCATATGCCTTATGGGGGAAGCGTGTCAACCATGTGAGGAACTAAGACATTTTGTATTGTTTTACGTCGCAAAGTCAAAGACTGGTCTTAGGCTATGATGGGATAGGACAGGGCTAGGGTTAGGAAGTAAGTGATTGTGGTCTTAATTAAGGTACAGCCTGGTGTGAAAATGGGAAACAACAGAAAACCATCGTCGGTGCTGCTGACAGTGGGGTTCGAACTCACCATCTCCTGGATACAAGCTAACAGCTACCACATAGCCAATTTGCTCAATGAAGAACGAAGAGGTGTAGGCTATTGTTTTTCTTTTTTTAAGTTAAAAGAATAAAGTCTGAGTGAAATTCGTAGGGAACTTCAGGCGTGCATGGGGATTATTATATGGAACGTTAATAACATATTCTGGTGGTGCAGATTCTTGCAAGATGTCTATGGTCTACGAGTACCTTGCCGACATGCCACATTCCGAGCAGCCAGTACATTGCTGAACGGCGGAGCAAATGATTCTGAAAGACTGCTGGATTCATCTGCAAATCTTGACAGTGTGGGTTAGTATTTTGTACAGTTCGGTGTTTGATACTGTACATGACCAACTGAGATTTTGTGAAGTGTGCACATGATGGGTGCTGAAGTTTCTAAAATATGACCAAAAAGGCTAGAGAATGATGGCATGCTTAGACCACTTAATGCATTACCCTGCAGAAGGGTATAGAAAGGTATAGTGACTGGTGATGAGTCCTGGGCATACCACTATATACCCAGAACAAAACAAAGCAGGCACTGTATGGTTTGGAAATATTCCAACTTCCCACCAACGAAGAAATTCAGAGTGACCAATCAGCTTCATCCAAATGGGACCACTGCAAACACAAAGGCTGTGAAAGAACACTGATAAAGTTGTGTTGTGACCAATGTGACAAACGCCACAATGATGCAAATGTCAGACTGCTCCGTAACAATGCTCACCCCCATGTTGTAACTCCTGTTTGAGCAAATCTTGTGCAATTTCGCTAGGAGGTGCTCCAGCACCCACTTTACAGTAGAGACCTGTTCGGACCAATGAAGAAATTCCTGGGTGGCCGATGCTTCCGTTCAGTTGATGAAGTTACAACAGTCAGGTGCAGATAGGAAGATGGGACTAAAGCTGAGGAATCGAGTTCTAAGACCAAAGTACATTGAAACTGATGTGAATATGGGATAAATGTGTCAAGAGACAGATCTTGAAGAAAACAAGTGTTAGTTTTTGATCCTCCCATGTACAATATAAAACATACATTTTCAATAAAGTTCTAATCTGCAGGGTCCATGAATCAGTTGACCACATTGTCGTCCTCATTGGTAAGATTTCACTGTAGTTCTGAACTAGAACACTTGGACGTTATGTCCCAATTTTCAAAACTGGAGATGATGTGAGTGACAAATGAGTGGCCAAGTGATGTTGAAATGGAAAGCTGGTTGGTATTATGTGTGGAGTACAGACATATTGTGGGTCTTCCTCAAGCAGAGATGGCTACAGCTTTCAATATTATTACTGTTCATTACAGTAATAGCGATCAATCATTTTGTGGAGGGTGCAAAGGGAAAATATGGGGACAGGGAACTGAAGGTGATGTTTGCAGATAATATTATAGTGTGGGAAGCACATGGAAAGGACTTACAAGGTCAACTAGACATGCTGAGTAAATATACTGGTAATTACGGAATAAAAACAAGCACGGAGAAAAGTAAGACAATGTTATTGATTAATGGTCAAAGAGAAGGGATAAGTACTGTAAAAACTAGTGTAAAAGACCTTAAAATTGTGGAAAGCTTGATGTACTTGGGGAGTGAACTGGCAGGATTGGATATGAAGAACAGTAAAAGGATAAAATAGAGAAATGTATTTTATCAGAGTGTGAGGAGCTTGACCTGGAAGAAGGAAGTACCAAGCAAGTGTTAAGAGGTGATATATGAGATATGCAGGGTGAAGAAGAAATATCCCCCTGTGGGTGGGGGCAGTAGAATAACACCCACGGTATCCCCTGCCTGTCGTAAGAGGCGATTAAAAGGGGCCTCAGGGGCTCTGAACTTTGGAGCGTGGGTTGGTGACCACGGGGCCCCCAGCTGAGTCCTGGCATTGCTTCCACTTACTTGTGCCAGGCTCCTCACTTTCATCTATTCTATCCGACCTCCCTTGGTCAACTCTTGTTCTTTTCAGACCTTGACGGTATTACGTATGGAGACCTAGGGAGTCCTTCATTTTCATGCCCTTCGTGGCCCTTGTCTTCCTTTGCCTGATACCTTCATTTTTCGAAGTGTCGGACCCCTTCCATTTTTTCTCTCTGATTAGTGTTATATAGAGGATGGTTGCCTAGTTGTACTTCCTCTTAAAACAATAATCACCACCACCACCACCACCACCAGAAGAAATAACTCCAAAATTTTAAGCATAAATAACACAGCAACGTTATAAGCATTTCACAAATTGATTGTGCATCACATACAAACTAGGTTTTGATAATGATACCATACAAATACACATGTGAAGTTTCTCCCTGATCCTCCTAGTCATGTCTCGTGGTATTTTCTCGATTTTGTCACAATAGCAGCTTCCAGGTTGTGTAATCTTTGTGGTTTATACTGGAAGATATGTGCCTTCAGATATCCCCAGAGAAAGAAATCACAAGAGGTGAGATCAGGAAAACAGGATGTCCACGAAATATCACCCTGTAAGGAGATCAGACACACTAGAAACATTTTTCTGAGGAGGCCCATCGATGCCTCGGCTGTGTGTGCAGTGGCACCATCTTGTTGGAATCAAACAGCAGGATTCCCTAAGTTGTAGAGTGCTGGTTGCAAGAAATTGTGTAGCAGCTGTACATACGACCAGATGTTACTGTTACAGTTCTGTTGTTCTCTTCAAAAAAGTATGAGCCGATAATTTCAAACTCAGTGACAGCACACCAAACAATAACACATTCACTGTGGAAAGGTCACTCACAGACCAGTATTGAAAATTTTGTTTATTAACATAGCTTGAAAGTTGAAAGTGCACTTTGTCACTTGCCAATAGACTGCTGTCCCCTGCAACAGCTTCAGGATAGCCTCACAACATGCTCTGTGGTTGGACCAATCATGTTCAACGAGTTTCTGCACACCCACCATTTTGAACAGATATAACTTCATCTCCACGTGTAAAATTTTCCTCGCGGTGCAATCCAAGAGTCCCGTTGATTTTGCATGCCTACGGACGGAACAATGCATAATGGCGTCTCACTGCATGGACATTCTCTGGAGTTTGGGTGCTATGATGCCTACCAAATGGTTTTGTTTCAACACTCAAACCCAGTTTACTCAAATTGTTGACCCATAACAGAATGGTTTTCCTATCTGGAACTTTTGCACGTCGACCTAGTCTAAAGTGTCTATGAAATAAATGCTCTGTTGTGGTGACAGATTCGGCATGTTTGAAGTAAGTCTCAATCACAAATCCATGATGCTCTCCACTCCATGCCATCCTTGTGACTGACTAGCCCTGATGAAGCGGGGCATGTGAGCCGTACGCAGCTACGCTAACACTTGCATAACACGTGCAGCCAATGCGGGTGTTATATCTGCTGCTCCAATCTAGGCTATATTACATAAATGGCAAACACTGCTCGTTCAAACTGCACAATAACTTAGAGAATGTTGTTTCGTGTTGCTGTCACAATTAAGAGATGAAAGTATATGATTTTCCACCTGTTCAATACAAATTCAAATGTGATATACAATGAAATGTCACATTTTATTCATAAATATTAGGGACCGGTTTTGGCATATCTATGCCATCATCAGCCTAAAGTTAGATACACAAGGACACAAGTAAATTACACATGTCAATACACAAATAAACTTTCTAACATATTGGTAATTCATAATAGCGTTGATATATACAAAATTTTGAATGTATAAAAACTCTCAATTATACCTCTTATAAAATTTACGATAAAGGTAAAATGATCTATTTACAATTCTGTGATATCTATTACCTAGTGATGTTTTGTGTTACAATTGTGTGTTAAATAACAAAAGATGTCTTTTAAAACACTTCTGTCTGAACAGCTTATACATCTAATAAAAATTTGGGATACTGATATTCCTATAGTATTAAAATTTAAGATGTTCTATCACGTAAAAATACTCATGTAAATAAAATTAGTAACAGTGTCCAGTATCCTGCATTAGTTCCTCTTTAGCCTTCTGCTGGTATGTGATGCATGAGGTGAGTTTATATTTGAAAATTATTTATTTCTTTCGCGTTCTTTTTTACGTTACATTGATACAGTTTTCAATCTTTTTTAGGTCCGTTTTGAAACAAGATCTCTAGAATTGCATTTCACCACCTGATGACATAGTGCTTTGTGAACTCATACTCGTCAACTACGGCCTCAGCCACTCACATGTTCTTTGTACTTCTGAGATTTAGAAACTTAAAACCATCTGGCAACCTGACAACTAAGCTACCGCTATTTCAAGCAAGACTTATTTGATTCTTAAAGCCTATTTTCTAATGAGGAACTATTTTAACAAACATTAAATAACAAACAGCTATTCTCTTTTACAATGTAACAATACTGGACACTGTTACTAATTTTATTTACGTGAGTATTTTTACGTGATAGAACATCTTAAATTTTAATACTATAGGAATATCAATACCCCAAATTTTTATTAGGTGTATGAGCTGTTCAGACAGAAGTGTTTTAAAAGACATCTTTTGTTATTTAACACACAATTGTAACACAAAACATCACTAGGTAATAGATATCACGGAATTGTAAATAGATCATTTTACCTTTATCGTAAATTTTATAAGAGGTATAATTGAGAGTTTTTATACATTCAAAATTTTGTATATATCAACGCTATTATGAATTACCAATATGTTAGAAACTTTATTTGTGTATTGACATGTGTAATTTACTTGTGTCCTTGTGTATCTAACTTTAGGCTGATGATGGCATAGATATGCCGAAACCGGTCCCTAATATTTATGAATAAAATGTGACATTTCATTGTATATCACATCTGAATTTGTACTGAACAGGTGGAAAATCATATATCTCTTAATTGTGAATTTTTTTCAATACGGTCCAATTGTGAAGTTTTTAACATTAAATAATCGTGTTGCTGTGTTATTTACGTTTAAAATTTGGGAGTTATTTCTGCCGCACCCTATTGCTCCACACCGACATATGTAGCAGAGACTTGGACAAGAGTGCAAAAGACAAGAGAGTAAAATTCAGGTCAATGAGATTACACTTTTAAGATTTTTTTTTTTTTTTTGCTAGTTGCTTTACGTCGCACCGACATGGATGAGTCTTATGGCCTAGCAGTTGGAAGGAAGTGGCCGTGGCCTTAATTAAGATTCAGCCCCAGCATTTTCCTGGTGTGAAAATGGGAAACCATGGAAAACCACCTTCAGGGCTGCTGACAGTGGGATTCGAACCCACTATCTCCTGGATGCAAGCTCACAGCCGCGTGCCCCTGACTGCACAGCTAACTCGCCTGGTCTTTTTAAGAAGTATGATAAGAAAGACATGAAAGAACAAAATAACAAAATGAAAAATGCCCAAAAGAAATCAGAGTAGAAAAGCTTTCCGAGAGAATGGAAAGAATTAAGCTTAGAAGGTTTGAGCATTTTAACAGGATGGAAAAGATACCAAAGCAGATGAAGAGGTTACGATTGAAGGACGAAAAACAAAGAGGTATACTCAGACTAGGATGGTTGGACTTGATCCAGAACAGCATAATAAGGAGGAATCTGGATTGGAACACAGCTGGTGGTTGGACAGACGAAGATGGAAAAGGTGCCATTAACACCTTGACCCAGCTGGAGCTGGGAAAAGGAAACATGATGATGATGATGATGATGATGATAAATATTATTAATGTTATGTGATGTATGTTGTTTCAACAGCTATCAGTCTTTAAGAGATGCCCGAGTCCCAGAATTTTGTTCTGAAAATGGTAAAATCTATTGACATGGACTCTTATATGTATACACTCTTAAACGGCAAACTGCACTGGGATTCAGACCCTCAACCTTAACCCCTTAAGCGGGCAGCTCAGTACACACTGGCTCACTCCCAGGTAGGAAGCGATTTTCCTGATTGAAGAAAATGTTTAATGACTTCCTTAAAAACAATCTTAGACTAAAATGAACTATAAAAAGGGCCCTACGAGTAATATTTACGTAAATATATAGTATTTAATTGTTGAAAAATCCTATTGTTTTAATTTTTCAATACTTTGTGCAAGAACGTATTATGTGCTCTGGGTTCATTTATACAGTAACTTATACCTAAATACTTTAAGCAGTTTACTAACAATCTCAAAATAAATTTCTCTGTACAAGTAAACTGCAGATTTACAAAGTTTACATGCACTTGAAAGATTTATAATGAAATACCGTAAATTATAATACAAAACTTTCTGTTATATTGGTTAGCACTTTTGAGGGACCCAGTTTACAATACCTACAATTCATAAGCGACATACACGGACTATATTATACTACTTTACAAGTAACATTTACAGTTACAGTCTTCACAGTGTTATGACGTTTACAGCTGTTCATTATGATGATGATGAAGCTTGTTGTTTAAAGGGGCGTAGGTCATCGGCCCCTAATGGTACGAAATGAGATGAAATGTAATGCCAAAATAAAAGGCCAAAATCCTCCACTGATCAGAATTCAAAACGTGAGGGCGAAGAATGAATGGATGGATATGAATTTTAAACAATCAGTGGATCCGACCTGCAATGCCTCACATTCACAGGAAATGATGAAAAACAATAGTATTAGGTACCAAGGGACTGCTTCTAAAGTACAATACTGAATTGATGATGCTTGCAGTCTAAAGGGGTCCAAAATCCAAGTCATCGGTCTCTCATACTGGTACTTATTGCTAGGAAATTAGAACCATGGTATTTGTCATGGTGCGGTACTAATCAAAAGTAGCGTAGACTCGCGGTATTCCATGCATTATGGTACTACTCACAGGTAATGAAATTCGCACATGTAATACAGACCTATGGCGTTCTGCACATTGCGGCGCCATTTACAGGCAACACAAACGTATGGTGTTCATCACATAAGTGTACTATCACAGGGACTCGTACTATCCCATGGTGTTCCTCATATAGTGGGTACTAATCATAGGCAACCCACAACCATGGTGTCGCTCATATAGTGGTACTAATCAAAGGTACTGTAAAAGCCGACATTGCACTCTAAGTGGGAGGCTGACCGCACAGTGCTCCTGTGTGCTACTAATCACAAACCTATTTGGTACCTAACAAAGTGGTACTACACGCAAGTAAAAGTGACCCATGGAGTTCCGCGCGTGGTGATACTAATCGCAAGTAGTTTCATGGTTCTAATACAATCTTCCCTTGGTCGCCCCTTTTAGCTGCCTCTTACGACAGGCAGGGGATACCGTGGGTGTATTCTTCGTCTGCGTTCCCCACCCACAGGGGGTGGTTCATTATGATACACACAGAAGCAGATTATGTTATATACCCTGTCCCGGCTTCACATAATTTGCATGGTTCCATTCAGAAACACTATAATTTTCCTTGGTATGTAAACCTTCCACCGTAACCATCCTTTCCATAACAAGAGGTTCTCATCAACTGACACTTTGCCATCAGGGGTATAAGCTTCTGAAAATTTTGCTACCAGATAGTCAAATACTGGCTTTATCTTGTATATTTTGGGAGGAATCTGTCTATAATATGCTTCATTATCAGAGAAATGTAAAAAGCTGTAGAGGATAATAATAATAATAATAATAATAATAATAATAATAATAATAATGGCTTTACGTCCCACTAACTACTTTACAGTTTTTGGAGATGCCGAGATGCCCAAATTTAGTCCCACAGGCATTTTTTGCATGCCAGTAAATCTGACATATTTGAGCAACAGCTGATACACTGCAAAAGGTTGACAGAAGGGTACTCAGAACAATCATTAATAAAAAACATCAGGTGGATGGACAATGGACATTATTGCCTAATGCAGTGGTTTATAGGGAAAGTGAATCTATAATAGATACGATGAGAAAAAGAAGAATTGCCTTTTTCTGTCATCTTTCTAGATTAAATGATAATAGGATAATAAAACAAATATTTAATTACTTTTGGAAAAGTAAAACAAAAAATAATTGGTTTAAAGAAGTTCAGAATGATTTAGAAGAGCTGAATATTACAATGAAGCAAATTGAAAATAGAGAAGAAAAAAGGATTTTCAAGAACAAACAAATAAGATTGTGATTAAAAACTGTACAAAACAAACAATATGTCATATCTGATGAAGAAAGGGCAGCCAGGTCAGCCAGAATGAAGAGGTTTTAGGAAAGGAAGAAGATGATGCAAGCTAAATCTTCAGTTAATTCTTTGTTAACGTAAATGTATTGTGGTTTGATTTAAGTGCTCCAATGTGTTACAAGATATTACAATCATTCCGTATTGACGGTTTTCACTTTACAATGGCGAAAAATGAGAGTATCCTCCTATTCAATACATCATATATTCCGTCATTAGACGGAGCAAACAAATTCAGACATGTTTCGGCTCGCTTGAGCCATCTTCAGTGAAAAAAATTAGGGGGGTTGGAATAATTTACATAATATAAGTTGAAAAAATTCTAAAAAACATAATGAAAGAGCAAATGAAAAAACAAACAAAAGAGAGCCTAGACGGAAACAAAATTAGCACAAATATACAATATTTACATCAATATGCAGAGCAAAAAACAACTTATTGCAACAAAATTCAGTGAAACAGGTGTTAATTTGAAATAATAATTGATACTAAAAACTGCGTTAACCTAAGAAACGAGGGAATGAGAAAACAAATGATGTGGATGGAAATGAATAATAGTAGCACATGGTGAGGTTGTGGACCTCATAGTTTACAAGTTATTGGTTTATAAAAATGACAAAACAGTTTGAAATTGCTGTCAAAATCATCCTAGTGGAAACCCATCACATCAAATTGGTCAGGAGGAGAGCGGGAGCAAACATTTTTGAGAGAAACCAAGCCTGAATTAACCTGCAGGCGAAAAGCCTGTGACAAGGAGAAAAAACACCAATGAAATTTAAGGCTTTAGAAATAGCAGCATTCTCAATATCTTCTCAATCCAGCGGTCCCTTTCTTCATTATTGTTTCATAATGTTGGCTGGTGTCTTGCCTTATTATAAAGGGGTCGGAAGGGCCGCGTATAAAAATTGAGAAGCTGTGTTAGGTAGAAGACAGATGCATAGTAAACTGTAAGTAATCTAGTGGAAACCGTCAATGAAGTTCTAATCTGTAATGGAAAAAATGAGGTTGTATGAGAAACATGGGTTGATAAATAAAAAGTGTGGATGGTTGTGAAGAAAGCTTAAACTTATGGTGTGCAGTAGGTGGTTGTCCTCTCTAATGGCCTGGCCTTCTCAAAAACGGTCTCGTTCGTGTGATCGAGTCTATTGTTGGTTCGGCTGTGTTTGCTAGGATGGAAGGAGCGGAGGGGGAAGGGGAGGTGCAGGGCTGGTTTGAGGAAGGGAGGGGTGTTGAGTTGGAGAGATGGAGGCGGGTTTGTTTGGCAAATATAAGGAATGAATGTTTCAAGAGGATGTTAGTTTACTCGCTGACTTCTAAAGCTCGAATGGTGTGGCCTTCTCAAAGTGATGGTCTCGGTCGCGTGATCGAGTCTATTGTTGGTTTGGCTGTGTTTGCTAGGTTGGAAGGAGCGGAGGGGGAGGGTTGGTGTGAGGAGGGGGGGGGGGGGGGGGAGTGGTGGTGAGTCGGGGAGATGGAGGTGGGGTTTGTTTGTGTTATGGAAATTCTGACAAATGTATGGAATGAATGTTTCAAGTAGAATGTTCTTTTTCTCACTGACTTCATTTAAATTGTGAGTGGGGTTCATAAACTGATCTAAATCGATGTGGATGCTCTCGAGAACGTTGAGCAAGGTGCCTTTTTGCTCATAATGCAAGATCTTCAGGTCTTTATCTATTGAAGTGTATTCGTGGCTGGATGCTTTATGGTGTTCGCTCATAGCATCACCAGCTCCAATGTGGGCGTAAATAAATAAATAAATGAATGAATGAATGAATAAATAAATAAATAAATAAATAAATAAATAAATAAACAAATAAATAAATAAATAAATAAATAAATAAATAGATAAATAAATAAATAAATAAAATACACAAAATAAAGTACACTTAAGTGATGAAATGAAATGGCGTATGGCTTTTAGTGCCGGGAGTGTCCGAGAACATGTTTGGCTCTCCAGGTGCAGGTCTTTTGATTTGACTCCCGTAGGCGACCTGCGCGTCGTGATGAGGATGAAATTATGATGAAGACGACACATGCACCCAGCCCCCAGGCCAGTGATGGTTAAAATTCCCGACCCTGCCGGGAATCGAACCCGGGACCCCTGTGACCAAAGGCCAGCACGCTACCCATTTAGCCATGGAGCCGGACACTTAAGTGATGAACTACAGTAATCCATTCATTCATCTCATTCATTCCCTCATTCACTCAACAATTATCCAGCAAGTCAGCGGGAGCTACTCAGCAAATGATCGCAGCAAGCCACTTTAAACTTGCGATGAGAAGTATCGCCTCTAATGTTCGCAGGTAGCAAATTCCATGACCTAGACCTAGACACAAAGATTATGAAGGAGCGGTTGTACATAGCAGTGAGGTTTATAGGTATGGCAATTGAGGAGCCAGATCTTGTATTGTGTTCATGATAGGACAAGAGGTAAGAAAAAGATGAAGACAGATAGTCGGGAATATTAGTGGAAAGTAATTTGTGCAGAAGTGATAACAGGTGAAGTTCACGGCGCTGGTGCACTCGAAGACACGACAGCTCCTTATAATAAGGCGATATATGAGCATCACATCGCAGAATAAATATATATCGTACGCAGCTGTTCAGACTCCGGTCCAGTTTCTTGTTACTGTCGCAGGTTATTACAGTCAAAACAATGTCACAGTAGTCAAATATACGTAGTATTAGAGAGGAAATTATTTGTACTTTAAGTCGAACAGAGAACACATCAGAGAACTGTTTCAGGGGATATAAACATTTATGTACTTTATTACATGTGTTTATCACCTGTTGAGTCCAATTTAGGGTCTCAGTCACAATAATTCGTAAGTTAGTCACTGAAGTAGAGTAGGGTATGATTTTATTGTTTAAAATTATTGGGGAGATGTCCTGTTGCTTGAGGGAATATAGGTTTTTACTGGTACCAATAATTATAACTTGAGTCTTATTTGGGTTTATTAATAAACTGTTTTTCTTTGCATAGTCACTAAGATGTTGAAGGTCAGAATTTATTTTAGTAATTGCAGTATCAATATCACTCGCTTTTGAATGATAGTAAATCTGTACATCATCCGCGTACACTTGCAATTTGCAGAATTTAAGAGCTTTTGATATATCATTAATCTGGATGATAAATAACAGTGGTCCAAGAACCGACCCCTGAGGGACACCGAGGGTCTTACTTTGCCATCTTGAACTCAAATTTCCAACTGTCACAAGTTGCCGGCAATTTTCAAGGTAAGATGAAGAGAAACGAAGCAACACACACTTAAAATTTAGCTCTCGAAGTTTCTGCAATATTAACCGAGGGTTGACAGTGTCAAAGGCACTACTGAGATCTAATAATGTCAGTACAGTCACGTCCCGTTGGTCCATTGCACGTCTGATATCATCTGTCACTCGTAGTAAAGCTGTCGTAGTACTATGTCCTTTCCTGAAGCCGGATTGAAAGGGATTAAGGAGGGAATGCTTGGTAAGGTATTCAGTAACTTGTGTATGAACTAGACGTTCAAGCACCTTGGATGAGGGTGGTAGAATGGATACTGGACGATAATCTGAAGGAGAATCTAACTTGGAGCTCTTTGGGATGGGTCTAATTAATGCATCTTTCCTAACATCTGAGAACACTCCGTTTGTCAGGAAGTAGTTAAATATATGAGTTAGTATTGGCAGAACAGCTCCTAAGATATCCTTAATAAACGATATGGGAATGTCAACATTACCTGTGGCATTAGATGTAATAGAGTATATCACACCTTTAACTTCATTCGAGCTGACATTTCTAAAAGAGAATTGCTCATACACAGACTGCTGTTGTAACAAGAGTAGTAAATTATTAGGGAAGGAGGTAGAGGCTATTATTGGCCGTGTGAAATGATCATTTAAAGCCTCTAGCAATATGCTTGGTACATGATGCTCTATGGATTTACCTATACCTAACGTGCGTAATTTACTCCATTTTTGTCTCGGGCTGTTATTGTTCATCAGTTCCTGAAAGTATTTATATTTAGAATTCCTAATTAATGGCTTGGTTCTGTTTCTCAGAATCTTGTACAGCTCGAAATCATCTGTGTCATGCGACTGTCTGTATTGTCTGTACAGTGCTTAAAGTAAATACAAAATTTTAATATTCCACCTTCTCAATACTAAAAAATCATTTGATGTTTTACAAAAACATTACAATGATATTAATAGGTACTAGTTTCGGTCCACTGTGGACCATCATCAGCCTAGCCAAATTATAACAGTAAAAGACATAGTGATAAAATAAAGTAAAATAATGTGGAGAAATGAGAGAGGATCTAGAAGGATGGGATGGTGGTGGAAAGACAGACAAAAGTGAAAAACCGTATATGCGAATTATGATAAAAGTAACAGAAGTGTTCACATTGACAAGTAAAATCTTTGTGAAGTCACATAAAAACTCTTGATGAGATAGTCTTTGGTTGACAGTTACTCCTGTGTTGCACAATTAAAATTTATAACTAAGTATATGCTTCTAGAAAGTTCTAGATGTGAGTTCCACTTTAGCGTAGAGGGAAGAGTTGTCTGATGAGACCAGCATAAGATTAAAAGTTGACAAAGTTGGACAGGTTCTATGGTGGAATGAAAAGCTTGCTGTGTTAAACAGAAGTAGTCTCAGTTCAATCGGAACCCCAATGAACCTGGAGAAAGAAGTTAGTATTAACGCAAGTAATCAAATAGAGAACGAGCGAGGCACTGGAAAATATAAACAATGACTCACCTTGCGCTGCGTGGAACAAACTTGCTGTATTGAATGCAACTTACGGAGTGAGCGTAGCGCGGAGTAGATCAGCAGGAGAGGGGGTAGGTGAATACGGAGTGAAGGAATGACGTAAGTGGTGGAAGGTGGGAGGGATGGGAAAGGTTCAAGGCGGGGTGGACGGGAGAGGAAGTGATGGTGTTTGTATTGGCGGGAGACTCTTAATTGACTTACAGAAAGAGTTTTGAATGACCGATTTGTTTTTTCTGTAATAAGTAATGAAAAGGTCAAATAAAATATTGGGTTTCTCAGTTATTTCGTTAAGATTGTAGTTGGCATTAAAGTATTGATCCAAATGAATGTAAAAGTTCTCAATTATATTGAGTAGAGGTCCTTTCTTAGCTATTTCGAGAATGTCCATATCTGTTTCGATATTCGTGAATTTGTGGTGTGTTGGCCGATAGCTGAGAATTTGTTATATCTGACTGCATTGAAATGTTCCAAATATCTCATGTTGAAGCTCCTGCCGGTTTGCCCCACATAAGAAATATTAGAACATGTATTACATTTAATCCTGTAGATGCCTGATTTTGTGTACCTATTTATTTTATTAATAAGTGATGTGTTATGTAAGATTTGTGTGTTGTTGTTGTTTTTGGTTTTAAAGGCTATTTTCATACCTTTTTTCTTTAAAACATTGGTGATCTTGTGAATTCCATTGACATAAGTGAAAATGGAAAAAGAGTCAGGTTTAGGTGGTTCTTTTTTAAGTGTGGTCTTGGGGCGAAATTTATGTTTGTTAATGATATTTTCTATGAAATGGCTACTGAATTTATAAAACTTTTATAAAACTATTTTATAAAACTGCACAATTTATTCGAAAGTTTCTAAGCAAAAATTACCGTTTTTCATCCAATAAGTCAGTTAGAAATACCTCTGAATTAATAGACAAACTTAATAAATTTAACATGCAACCTCGCTACTCACTTCACTCCTTTGATATCGTAAACATGTACCCAAGCATTCCAATTTCTAAATTAATTCCCATCATCAAAAGTAATTTACACAAAAACAGTCATTTGAGTAAATTGGAAATTCAAGATTTCATTACATTGTTCAAATTAAAGATAAAAATTTCATTGTTCCGTATTGAAATTATTGATGTTAAAAATTAAATAACTGGAAAGGAGGTTCAACCTATTCAATACTCAAAAGAAAGAAACGTAGCAATCACATTTCTATTTGAATGAGACCGGTTTCGACCTTAGTCTAGGTCATCATCAGCCATAAAAAACATGTAAAATGTTTAAGAATGTTGTAGGTCAGTTTTTCACTCTGTTAGGCACAAAGACACGACATCACATTCTGTTCTGCACAAAGTCACAACATTAACAATCAACTTGCGAAGATCAAAAAGGAACAATGAAATTTTTATCTTTAAATGCACAAGCTAACCAAGCTAAACAAAAAGCCTTCTCTTACATGGGCCTTAAGATCAAGATCGCTAAATTAGGAAAAGACATCGACTTCCTGAAACAATGCATATCCTACAATCTTACCCCCAAATTTCTCCAAAGTTGTACCAGAAAAAACATTTCTTCTCCTCACATGTTAAAAATCCAAAAAATAACCAACAAAATTTGGCTAAAAAACGAAATTCGTTTCTTATACAAGAAAAAATCATTTTTAAACAACAGATTATACGAAACACATCTAGAAATTGCTAATCTTCTCCCGAGTGCACAATGGAACCTCTTCCTAACTCAAGTAGACGATAAATTATTTCATGTACTGTCAATCAAACAACAAACCCTTGAGAAAAAACTCAAAATTCTCAAGAACAACTCTTCTTCACATAAATTCCAGTTTAAGAACCGTAACACACCCTCCAAAACTATTGAACAATTCCATCCTCCCATCGTAAATCTATCTAAAACAACTCTGAGTGATGATGAAAACTCAATCCTTTCGAAGGGCTTCAAACACAATTGGCCCAATCTTAACACTTTCAATGTAGCCACCAATTTAATTATTGAATCTGAAATAGCCATTAACAAAATGCCAACAGATGAACAAGATGAAATCAGATATGAAGTAAAAAGGAAACTTGAAAAAATCTTCATTAACAATAACAAAAACACTTCTCTTATTAATAATAATAATAATAATAATAATTTAATTAAAGATAATAAAACCATTTCAGATCTTAAAAAGAAAATCAATGACAATAATCTCATTATCACCAAATCTGATAAAGGCAACACTACTGTCATAATGGATAAAACTGACTACTTAGATAAAACCAAAAACTTTTTCAGTGACCCTTCTTTTTCTATAATAAAAAAAGACCCAACCACAAAAATCCAACGCCTACTCAAACATACTTTAAAAAACGTTTCCTTTCTCCTCACAGATCAAGAAAAAACTAAACTAATAAACATGAACCCTGGAATACCCACTGCCAAAGCCCTCCCTAAAATTCACAAAACTAACATTCCTATCCGTCCAATTATCAATTACAGACCCAGTCCCCTATACAACACTTCTAAATTCATCCAAACATTTTTACTAAAAAATTATCGATTTTTATCCAACAAATCTATCAAAAACACTTCTGATCTAATCAACAAATTAAAAAATTTTGAAATCCAACCAAATTTTTCTCTCCATTCTTTTGACATTGTCAACATGTACCCTAGTATTCCAATTCCAAAATTATTCCCCATTATAAACAACAACCTAAACAAATTCAGTAACCTAAGTAAACTTGAAATTCAAGACTTCATGTCTATTTTAAAATTAGTTCTCAACAATAATTATTTTACCTTTGACAACACCATTTATCAACAAGATGGCTTGGCTATGGGCTCACCTGCTTCTGGCATTCTTGCTGAAATTTACCTCGACTTCTTAGAAAACACAAGAATTAATAATAATAATAATTTCTCCAACATCCTCTTTTGGGCGAGATATGTCGACGACACATTGGTAATATTAAATGAGGAATCAACCAACGCAGCCTCTACACTTCTTCATCTCAACAACTTAGACTCTAACATTAAATTCACCCTCGAATCAGAACACAACCAAACTCTTAATTTTCTAGACCTAACTATTACTAGACATCCTTCTTCTTTATCTTACAAAATTTTCAGAAAACCAACCCAAACAGCAACTACAATAAGACAAGATTCTTCGCACCCCCAAGCTCATAAACGTGCTACTTATAACAGCTTAATTTTTCGTGCCTTCAACACCCCTATGTCCAAAAAAGATTTAAATAATGAATTAAACACCATCCGCAACATTGCTAAATTTAATGGCTTTAACAACTCCTTCATTAACCGCATTATCAACAAATTCAAACACCGTCCAAAAACCACTTTATCTAAAGACACAATAAAACCAACTGCTTTTTCCACCTTCACTTTTACTCAGGATGCTTATAAAATAACTAATATCTTTAAAAAACATAATATGAAAATTTCTTTTAGAACTAACAATAGAAGTCTTGATATCTTACACAACTCTAAATCTCTAAATAAGTCTAATGCCTTTTCTAATTCTGGTGTATACAGATTTAAATGCAACAACTGCAGTTCCTCCTACGTCGGACAAACTGGCCGCAACTTCAATATCAGGTACTCGGAACATGTCAACGCCATTAAATACAACAGATTCTCTGCCATAGGACAGCACATACAAGACTCCAAACATAGTTTCACCAGTATTGACAATGACATAAACATACTTAAAATCATTAACAAAGGCCCCCTCTTAAACATTACTGAAAATTGCTTTATCCACCTTGACCAGTACTTCAACCCTAATTTCAATTTAAACGACATTTCTGAAAAACCCAATATCCTTTTTGACTTCCTAATTCTTCTTCTCAAAAATTCCAAATTCCAAAACCCCAATTCTATTTTCCATGTCTTACATAGTTCCCACCCACATTTTCTACCTCCAATAACCCACCCTCCTAACCCACCTTAAACTACCCCTCCTTCATTTCCCTATCTTATCTTTCCTCGTTACCATCTAACTTCAATTTCTTTTATTCTTTCTCTTATTTCTCTATTACTCTTCCTCGTTTAATTTATTCTCCTCTTTCAAAAATTTTTGTCTTGCGCCAACTTCGACTACTTCAATCATAACCTAAAATTTTTTTTTTTAAAATAGCGCACTGTGCATATAAGTTTTCATTTGTTTTCCGATATTGCGCTTTTTACTACATTTTTTTCTTCTCTCTACAATTGTTTTTTCAAGTCAACTGTTTACCAAGATCTTAGCTGGAGTACAGGTGCTCATTCGGTTATACTAATTGACATCGTATATTTTTATATACGTACTTGGCTTCCCGCAGCCGTGACAGGTTCTGGACCTTCGAAACGTTCTCCACTCTACTTTGGTGTTTGGCCGCAGCGCGTGACCTTGAGTGTGCCGCGTAGTCACCGGGAGCTGGCGGCTTTCTTCTACAGATCTGTTCGTCTGCGAATTCAAGCCTTTTTGATCTTCGCAAGTTGATTGTTAATGTTGTGACTTTGTGCAGAACAGAATGTGATGTCGTGTCTTTGTGCCTAACAGAGTGAAAAACTGACCTACAACATTCTTAAACATTTTACATGTTTTTTATGGCTGATGATGACCTAGACTAAGGTCGAAACCGGTCCCATTCAAATAGAAATGTGATTGCTACGTTTCTTTCTTTTGAGTATTGAATAGGTTGAACCTCCTTTCCAGTTATTTAATTTTTAACATTGTTCAAATTAGTCGTAAACAACAACTTTTTTACGTTTAATGGTACTATCTATCAACAAAACAGTCTGGCAATGGGTTCACCTGCATCAGGCATTCTCGCAGAAATCTATTTGGACTTTCTCAAGAATACTAAAATCAACAATAAATTCGACAATATCCTCCTTTGGGCTAGGTATGTCGACGATGTCCTAATAGTTATTAACGAGAATTTGGAAGATGCTCACACCACACTTCAAACACTTAATAACATCGATCTTCATATTCAATTCACATTGGAGTCGGAAGAAGATCAAAAAATCAATTTTCTGATCTTACCATCACTATACAACAGGAATATTTAACCTACAAGATATACAGAAAGCCCACCCAATCGGCCGTCACAATCCGACAAGATTCAGCTCACCCCCTCCCCCACAAAAAAGCAACCTATAACAGTCTTGTACATAGAGCATTCAACGTTGCTATGAATAAAAAAGATCTTCATACCGAACTGAATACTATCCACTACATTGCCAGATTCAATGGCTTCAATAGCCATTTCATAGAAAATATCATTAACAAACATAAATTTCGCCCCAAGACCACACTTAAAAAAGAACCACCTAAACATGACTTTTTCCATTTTCACTTATGTCAATGGAATTCACAAGATCACCAATGTTTTAAAGGAAAAAAGGTATGAAAATAGCCTTTAAAACCAACAACAACAACACACAAATCTTACATAACACATCACATATAAATAAAATAAATAGGTACACAAAATCAGGCATCTATAGGATTAAATGTAATACATGTTCTAATATTTCTTATGTGGGGCAAACCGGCAGGAGCTTCAACATTAGATATTTGGAACATTTCAATGCAGTCAGATATAACAAATTCTCAGCTATCGGCCAACACACCACAAATTCACGAATATCGAAACAGACATGGACATTCTCGAAATAGCTAAGAAAGGACCTCTACTCAACATAATTGAGAACTTTTACATTCATTTGGATCAATACTTTAATGCCAACTACAATCTTAATGAAATAACTGAGAAACCCAATATTTTATTTGACCTTTTCATTACTTATTACAGAAAAAACAAATCGGTTGTTCAAAACTCTTTCTGTAAGTCAATTAAGGGTCCCCTGCCAATACCAACACCATCACTTCCTCTCCCGTCCACCCTGCCTTGAACCTTTCCCATCCCTCCCACCTTCCACCACTTACATCATTCCTCCCCTCCGTATTCACCTACCCCCTCTCCCGCCGATCTACTCCGCGCTACGCTCACTCCGTAAGTTGCATTCAATACAGCAAGTTTGTTCCACGCAGCGCAAGGTGAGTCATCGTTTATATTTTCCGGTGCCTCGCTCGTTCTCTATTTGATTACTCGCGTTAATACTAACTTCTTTCCCCAGGTTCATTGGGGTTCCGATTGAACTGAGATTACTTCTGTTTAACACAGCAAGCTTTTCATTCCACCATAGAACATGTTCAACTTTGTCAACTTTTAATCTTATGCTGGCCTCATCGGACAACTCTTCCCTCTACGCTAAAGTGGAACTCACATCTAGAACTTTCTAGAAGCATATACTGTACCGTTTTCATCGTCCTGATAACGGAATAAAGAATGTCATACGATATTTAAAGTTTGCCATGCACGGTAATGAGATCGCAAAGATTATGTAATTGAGCCATACATCTAAAAAACAACGAATATATTAAGTGAAATAGGCCGTGATTTCAGAGTATATATATAATACGGACGCATAAAATCAAGGAGGCCATGCGTGTGACGGCAAAGATGTTCATTTGGCGAATTAAGTATGCCTAGGTCATGGAGTTAGACGTAAAGTTATAACGGATCCATACGGCCGTGATAAAAAATAATAGAAAGTTTTTAAAATTGTTAAAAAAGAGGAAGAGTGTGAACAATAAAAAAATTTGGTACGCAACACTTCGAAGTAAGTTTATCTACGAAAAAAATAATCCTCGCGGAAAGAAGAAGGGAGATATTTCAATTAATAAGAGCTGAAGAACCTGCACAGTGAAGAGATTTTAGAATTACGCCTATATCTGATCAAATATCGAGGCGGAAAGTCAGAAGAAGTTGAATAGTATCCGGACAGTAGTCGGAATATAGACCGAAGGCCGTTACGAAATACCAAGTCAAATTTAACGTATTATAGGTTGATTGGCTAGATAGAAAAAATTAAAGCTAATTTGATAATTTACCTGTTAAAATCTGTCATAAGGAATTGACATTGAATTTCTGACATAATAACCTGAAACAAAAATATGATCTAGATTCTTTGTAGAACATTCTGAAGGATATGGACGTGATATTAATTGCCATATTGGAAATGTTTCTTTCACATATGACTAACGGCTACAACATGAGAGGGTAAATCGGAGATGGAGCCGACTTTCCGACGTAGACCGCCCAGCTGCTCCTGCTAACCCGGGTTTTGAGACTACAACCTGATGGTGACGTAACGGATGTTGGGGACTTTCTACGCAGCCCTAAGATGACAACATCGGAGCCATAACCCAGTCATCTAACATCAGCAGCCGCGAGCTAAGTTCCAAAGAATTAATTTATTATCTTGAGACTAATGTGTCGTAGACGTAGTATTTAAGTATTTGTAGTGAACATTGGTATGTTGCTTGTTACGGAGTTTTTCGTGATGAAATCTCAGTCGATACTATCTTTGCAATGAGATTATCCTAGTTGATTTATCATTATGGGAGTAGGTATTTCTTCCAGAGTTTATAATCAATGTCATAGTATAGGAATGTTTATAATTGAACAAGGAGAGATTTAAAGTGATGTTTTCAACCATTACGGGATTGAAACAACGTATACAAAGAGACATATCCCAGACGTAATGTTTAAAAGAAGATAGTTGATTTCTGAGTAACTTAGATCTGGTTACTATTATGACGCGATGACCTGTGAGTAAATATTAACTTGTTTAGTTTATACATGTGTTTCATTTACAGGATAACGTGTTCATGTGTATTACAAATGAAACTTAACCCAGAAATGTACCATTGCAGTACATTAATGATATGTTAAGACGATTTGCCGCCTAGTTGGAAATGATAAATAATTACGTAGAGAAGTTAGGATTTGAGTGACATGTTGATGTGGTTTTACGAATAATTATTAGCTGAGATATATTTATGGGAATGAATAACGAGATATTATGGTAATTAATACTGGTAAATGGAGAGATAGATATGCTTATGGATAATTTTGGTGGTAAATACGATGTATTACTGGCCAATGGTGATGTTTGACATATGCGGCAAGATATTAAAATGGTAATGCGAGATATATTGGGTTAGTGGTACATGAATACAATGAAATACATCGTAGATTTTGTATGTGGGTTACCGTAAACTGTCTTCAGATTAAATATCCAAATAAGAAATAAATAAGGGGAAACTTGTTGTCTTCATAGAGAATATGTCAACGTTGTACTGAATGTTATTTGAAGTTTGGTATCGAGAATGTCTTTAATTGACAGAGCAATTTCATAATTTGAATCTCTACCACAATTAAATAAAATAGGTTACCAAATACATTCCTACGAATTTTATGATACTTGACTGGACATTGGTGAAACCATAAATCATGATAGGTATATTTTCTATTTGAACTACGTTAATAATTGTTCTTTATACGATACCTACATTTAATTTTAGGATGTTATCTGAATTTTTTTTTTTTTTTTTTTTTGCTATGGGCTTTACGTCGCACCGACACAGATAGGTCTTATGGCGACGATGGGATAGGAAAGGCCTAGGAGTTGGAAGGAAGCGGCCGTGGCCTTAATTAAGGTACAGCCCCAGCATTTGCCTGGTGTGAAAATGGGAAACCACGGAAAACCATTTTCAGGGCTGCCGATATTGGGATTCGAACCTACTATCTCCCGGATGCAAGCTCACAGCCGCGCGCCTCTACGTGCACGGCCAACTCGCCCAGTCTGAATATTTTAACCAAATGACATGGTCAAAGTGACTAATATTTTTCATTTTATGATCGATATATATTTGAAATAGCCATTTTGAGCTGTTATATACTTGGAACTTACTTGCAACTGCTGACGTTATAATATTGGAAGATACAAATGTGTTAGTGACAGAATATTAATTTAATATCGACGAAATTTTTTTTTTTAGAAAGAAACAAGAGCTGATGGACTCAGATTAAGCATATTTGTTATGAAGTTTACTAAGGCTTAGGGACTTAGTTTTTTTAACCCATATTAATTTTTTTTCTCTGCTTAACAATTAATTGTCATTATTATTATGAGATAATTAATTTCAGACAATATTTAAATACATTTCCAACAGATAGAATATGTAACTACGATTTATGTGATTAAGAGAATTTATTCTTTATTTTAATGATGCGGATAATAAGTGCAAGAGGATCAGTTGAATCAGATTGTAGGTAGAATAAATTAAATTTTTTTCCATATAGAGAGGAGGAAGAAAACTGATGTAAATAAATGTTATCAGATTTTCTTTTATGATTCTAGAATCATGAAATAAATTATAGATTTTCCAATTTAGAGGTTATTATTGAAGATAGGCTAATATCATTATGGTATAGATGATTTTGAATTAATTAATTTTTTTTTTATTTATTTTATTTTTTTTTTATTTTCTTTTCTTTGAATAATTGGACTTGGACAACTTAACATTGACTCCGATGGATGGATGGTATCGATGGTAATTTATTAAAAAGGAAATGCGGTTTCCCAGTTGACCTCACGTAAAAATAATACTATTCACAGATGCATTTTAATTATCCCTGAGAGGTGTCGTGTGGCAATTTAAGGATTATCCTATCGATAAATGTGATATGAGAAATGAAGATTGCGATATCGCTTAAATTTTATGATGCGGATACTGTTTATTCAATGAATGTTAGAAGCGAGCATAGCTACCGACACTTAGCATCGTTCTTCTTAAATGCATTGATCCATTTAATGATCCGTAGAAGTGATGGTTGGATGAGGGGAAAATAGCCGGAGCAATTGTTGGGACGCCCAATATGGTGCAAGAAAGAAATCCCCTCAGGATGGTGCAATACTTAGTTATAAATTTTAATTGAGCAACACAGGAGTAACTGTCAACCAAAGACTATCTCATCAAGAGTTTTTACGTGACTTCACAAAGATTTTACTTGTCAATGTGAACACTTCAGTTACTTTTATCATAATTCGCATATACATTTTTTCACTTTTGTCTGTCATTCCACCACCATCCCATCCTTCTAGATCCTCTCTCATTTCTCCACATTATTTTACTTTATTTTATCACTATGTCTTTTACTGTTATAATTTGGCTAGGCTGATGATGGTCCACAGTGGACCGAATCTAGTACCTATTAATATCATTGTAATGTTTTTGTAAAACATCAAATGATTTTTTAGTATTGAGAAAGTGGAAAATTAAAATTTTGTATTTAAGCATAGTCTTAATTCAATACGGAACCTAACAATGAAGTTTATTACTTTGAATAAAATTGTCTGTACAGTTTGTCACGACTGGCCATAGCAGATCTCGGCCGTTAGCCACACACAAGAATGGTAGGTGATTCTTACCTGTTTCTTCGGTGCGTGCTTGTCAAATATTTCCAGTACCAGTGAACTAAATTTGTTTACTTTAGAGTTAATGTTCTGAAAATTACGTATACTCTCCTAAGGCAAGTTATATGCATTGTGGCATAGTATATTCTGGTCCATATGTCATAAGTCTCGTATTGTAATGTAGCATGGTTTGTACTTAGGTATTCGTGTAGAATAACACACGTACAATAGGTCATGTGAAGAGATGCCAGGAGCAGGGATCTGCCCGTGCTTAATTACTTTTTGAGGTTGATATGTCACAAGAACGTCAATCAAGGTATGACGTGTGCGGTCAGGGTTATGAACGTGGTTAGTAGCATTGAGGGGTAAAATTGTCATGTATGTAGTGAGAAATAAATTCAGTAGATTGTTCGCGTCACTAGTCGGCTTTACAAGATATTAGAATCATTCCGTATTGACGGTTTTCACATTACAAAGGTGAAAAAATTGAGTGAATCCTACTAATTCAATACATCATATATTCCATCATTAGACGGAGTAATCAAATTCAAACATGTTTTGGCTCGTTTGAGCCATCTTCAGTGAAAAGGGGGTGGGGGGTTGAAATAATTACATAATAAAAACTAAAAAATGCAAAAATCATTATGAAGGAACAAATGAAAAAACAAAAGAGAGCCTATACAGAAACAAAATTAGCACAATATACAATATTTACATCATCATGTGGAACAAAAAACAACACACTGCGATAAAATTCAGTGAAACAGGGGTTAATACAAAACATAATTGAAATTAAAAACTGTGTTAACCTAAGAAAAGAACCTCACTATGTGCACTTATTGTTCATTTCCATCTGTATCATTTGTTTTCATTTCTTCTTAGGTTAACACAGTTTTTAGTTTCAATTATGTTTTGTATTAACCCCTGTTTCACTGAATTTTATCACAGTGAGTTGTTTTTTTGCTCCACATGATGTTGTAAATATTGTATATTGTGCTAATTTTGTTTCCATATAGACTCTCTTTTGTTTTTTCATTTGTTCCTTCATTATGTTTTTTGGCATTTTTTAGCTTTTATTATGTAAATTATTTCACCACCACACCCCCTTTTTTTCACTGAAGATGGCTCAAAAGAGCCGAAACATGTATGAATTTGATTACTCCGTCTAATGATGGAATATATGATGTATTGAATTAGGAGGATTTACTCAATGTTGGTGCTTAATTTTATGTTCATATGTGAATTAGGCCTATTGTACTTACGCATAGGACTAGTGGTTTGCAGGACATTCAGTTATGGAGAAGAAAGCTAGACAGTTTGCCTATGATGAAAAATTAAAGTTTACCGAAAAAGTGGATGCTAATCCACAAATGAAATGTGAGCATATTGCTGAATGTTGGACATTCCTACGACGACCTGAAACACAATTGTAAGCAGCTGAAAGAAAATTGAGGACACTTGTCCGGCAGGAGGAAGCAGCCAAATAAAACGTGTCCATAAAAGCCAGTTTCCAGCTTTAGAAGATGTTCTGGTAAAATGGTTTAAACAAGCTCAGGCTTCGAATATTCCTATTGATGGAACATTGATTCAGGCCAAAGCATCACATTCAGCTGCCAAAATGGGATTATGTAACGTCAAGGCATCTAATGGATGGCTTGAAGGTTTTAAGAAAGGGATTGAACTTTCATATAAATCCGTGTGTGGGTAGGCTGCCAATGTCAATATTGATACTATCCAGACTTGGAGAGATATGACACTGCTGGAAATCTTAAAGGACTATAACCCTGATGATGTTTTTAATGCAGATGAAGCTGGGCTACTTTTCAAGCTTCTTCCTGATAAAATGTACGCGTTCAAGGGTGAGAAATGAAGGAAAACTCAATAAAGAGAGACTGACAATGCTATTATGCTGCAATGAGAGTGATATGGAGAAATTGACACTGTTCGTAATAGGGAAGTGGAAGAATCCGCACAGTTTTAAGTACACAGCAAATGCCAATACTTGGATGACGTCATCGATTTTTGAGAACTTCTTGCGATCAATTGATGCCAGAATGGGAGTGCAGCAGAGGAAAATCATACTGTTCATTGACTGCTGTGCTGCACACCAAATTGACACATCTTATTTAAGAAATGTACATGTAGTGTTTCTTCCTGCGAACTGTACAAGTCATCTCCAACCGCTGGACCAAGGCATCATGAGGTGTGTGAAGCAGAAATACACATAGATTCTCGTGCAGAAGAGATTGGCATTCCTGGAAACAGCTTCACATAAAATCACAATTTTGGATGTCATGCATTTCTTAAAATCTACTTGGGCATCTGTAAACGAGATCACAGTTCAAAACTGTTCAATCTACTTGGGCATCTGTAAACGAGATAACAGTTTCTTCAGCAACTGATGACGTTTCAATGGAAATAACGGAAAGCACTGATCATATGAATGAAAAGAATGTAACCAGCTTGGGTCAGATGAAGAAGTTGTGAATTTTTCCACGTATGTTGAATGTGATGACAACGTTGCCATCTGCGACAGACAGTAGACAAAATTCATTAACAGCTGATAATTGACAAAGACAGTAACGGGCATGAACCCAAGGAGGAAAATGAAACCGACGAGATCTGTGCAGCAGTACCAACGCATTCAGCAGCGGTAGAAGCCATGGACATAGTGCGGTATTACGTGTCAAGTTTTGTCGTGGATGATAGTGCAATGGATTAGGTTACCAAACTTGATGCCGTCATATGTAATTTGGAAGGAAAGAAGAAGCAGTCTACATTAGATATGTTTCTTATACGCAAGTGATGATATGTAAGATACTCTGTGTATTTTTAAACATGTCTTGCTTTACTCTGAATCAAATTCTTGCCAATTTTTGTAGATTTTAATACTTTTATGCAAATACTAACGTATAACTCGCTTTTCTACGAACGTTCTTCCTTGATGTTTTTTTACTATATTGGTGTTCTTAAAATGTATTATTTTGTTATTCATTTTATTAATTATAATTGTAAACACTTGTTTCTTCGTCTTTGTAATAATCATTTTTACATTCAAACCCAACTTTAAATTTAGAAGTGTAATTTTTTATTGTGTTTTTAGCATGTTTCCTCTTTATGACTTTTTTGGGCCCCACAAAAATGTCCTAACCTATTTTCACTGTGCAAATATTTTTTTCTACAGAGTTACAAAATAATGTTACGTATTTATTCATTCATACATACATACTTGAGATCTTTGTGGAGCTTTCCACAATGTTACCACAGATTTCTTTCGAATACATGACGCATGCCGAATTGTAATAAATGTTTCAAGTATAGCATCATTCAAGCCAAGGTTCACTGAAAAAATTCAGGAAAAAAAAAAAAAAAGGAGAGCATTTTTTTTTCTTCTTCTTCTTCTTCTTCTTCTTCTTCTTCTTATTATTATTATTATTATTATTATTATTATTATTATTATTATTATTATTATTATTATTATTCGGCTTTGTCCTAGCATTTTCCCGCTGGTGCAGGGTCTGCTGTTCTAATCTTGGCTCACCATTTTGCACGGTCTTGGCCATAATGTGTTCTAAAGTCCAGAGTCTTCATATCAGCATTCACTGTGTCATGCCAGCGCTGCTTTGGACGTCCACGTGGTCGTTACCCATTAATTTTGAAGGAGTGGGAGAAATTGGCAACTATTCCAGGTGCAGCACGCAGGATGTGACCATACTATTGGAGACGTTTCTCCCGTGTCTTCACAGTGATGGGTGCAATGCCCATTTGCTGGCGGACAGAGTCCTTTTTAATATGATGCAGGAGTGTGATGCCCGTCGACCAATGGAGGATGTGCGTTTCCATGGTGTGTAATTGGCGATCTGTAACCTTGTCAGCTGGTCGACATTCAACACCGTGTAAAGCAACAGGGCGTACTACCATGCGGTATATTTTGGACTTCAGATGTAGTGGCATCCTTGTGTTGCAGAGTACGACTGTGACTTCCCTCCATCTCATCCATGCTGCCTTTATCCTACTTTGCACTTCATCACATATCCCACCATCAGTCTGTAGGCGAGATCCTAGATACCTGAAGCTTAAGGTCTTCATTGAGCCGTTGCTTGGGATGGTTTCCAGGTATTCAGTCTTCTTTTTGTTCAGTCTAATTCCGTATTGTGAGAGACGGCTGTTCCAATCTTCAACTTGACGCTGCAATCCATTTCTAGTGGTATCAGCAAGTGCAACATCATCTGCGCATACGAGAGTCCAAGGGACACTCCTCTGCAGGTCCTGTGTAATTGTGTCCATAACGAGAACAAAGAGCAATGGGGACAATGTGGAGCCTTAGTGTACACCGACTTTCACAAGGAAGCTCTCCGAGATGCCGACAGCACAATGTACACGACTTGTGGTGTTCGTGTAAAGCATCTTGATCCCATTAATAAGCATTTCTGGAACACCACGGTCAGGAAGTGTATACCAGACCACGCGATGTGGAATAAGAAATGCACTGTTCTTCAATAAATATTAATCTCAATTTCAATAAAATATTGATCAGGAATACTGATCTTTTGCTGCGATGCTATATGCTAAACCAAAGATTAATAATCTAAAATCACAATTCAAGGCCCTTCTCTATTTTGGAAGTTGCATAGGGACTAAGATTGCGACTGCTATTTAAAATCCATAGTTTTAAAAAACTACAATTTTAGCAAATATGAAGATACTAATATATACTGTATTAATGAACTAATGATGTAGCCAAAGAAGTAGCCAAGAATACTTAAAGTAATCAACTCAAAGAAGGTCAAAATAAACTGGCTAGAAGAAAGTAAGGTGGACCTCCAAGAAATGAATATCACGGACGACATCACAGAAGTTCGTGGAGCCTTTAGTACAATGAAATTTTGGGAGGATAAGAAGGAGAGAACCATCAGGCCAACAAACAAATTGCAAAGCGCTCTTTGATTGGGCGTAACGAAGAAAGGAAGGAAGGAAGGAAGGAAGAAAGAAAAAAGAAGAATTAAGAAATTATCTTCTCAATTTCAACTACTTACAGATCAGGTTCTCCATCCTTTGGACTTGCCGAGACTTGACAAGGCACATGACGTGTTAATTTCTGTGGATCATTGGGATTCTTAGCTTTCTCAATCCATTCAAGAACTCCCTGCCAAATTGTATGACGTTCACGAACAGTCCCAGGTTGTTGCTGTTGTTGCTGTTGTTGCTGTTGTCCACCAGGAGGTGCCTATAGCGGAAGAACAAGAATCAATTGATTAGAAGCCAAGTTTTTCAGTGTCTACTTCACAATAGGAATAATATGAAAACTATCTGGTAGATCAAATAACACATTATATAAACAAAAAGATAAGATATAAGAAATGGAGCAGAAATGTTATTAAATAAAGCTGGCATGTTTTGTCCAGTAAGATTCCTTGAATAACATAGGGCCTATAAAATAATGATCAAACCGAAAATATGAACAAAGGAACATTGTTATAGCGACATCGGTTTCAGACACACCTCATCCATAGCATCAATTATTTTTTTGTAACGGCATATTCGCCATAACAAGGGATGTTCAACCTCATTTAAATTGAAAAACATGTACGTGTCTATCTTGTACATAAAATCATTTTAAACTTCAGTTTGAATTAGAATTAGCACCATGAGGAAATTTTATCAACTGAAGAAATAAACACCACTGAAGATGGAGATGATGTCAAAGACAGTGACAATTTGGCCAAGTTACACTGGAGGAACATACGGATGGGACGATATGATACGTGAAATGAAAAATAAGGACCACAGTGACCATGAAGAGAAGGAAAAAGAACAGTCTATCCCAACAGTGAGTGATGTTTTAAAAGCCATCAAAGCTGTAAACAGCTAGAGAAAGTTACTGTGAAATTGTTAACACATATGAACACAAGGATTTTGGAAACAAATGATAGAATATGTGCAAGCAATGTACAAAAATTGTTGCAGCAGTGTCCAACATTTGTGGGGAAGCCAGAGTGATTTTGAAATGAAACTGGTCTTTGTCAAGGAAGTGTGCTGTCACCAATGTTATTCATGTGGTCATGGGTGAAATTAGGAGACAAAGGTAAAATACAGGGACAGGAAGCTGCACGTCGCGATGAGAATGAAATGATGATGAAGATGACACATACACCTAGCCCCCATGCCAGTGAAATTAACCAATGATGGTTAAAATTTCCGACCCTGCCAGGAATCGAACCCGGGACCCCTGTGACCAAAAGCCAGCATGCTAACCATTTAGCCATGGAGCCGAACGATATTGTGGTGTGGGGAGCAAACAGAGAGGAAGCACAATGGCAACTTGACAGCTTGAGTGGGATTATTGAAAATTATGGAATGAAAATGGAAAAGAGTAAGACAGTGAAAGATGCTGACTAGAGAAGAAAGGGAATGGAAAGGAATTATAAAAATAAAGGGATAAAACCTTGAAATTGTGGAGAGCTTCAAATACTTGGGAAGCAAACTGATATAGGATGCAGGGTTGGACAAGGAGAGCAGTAAAAAGATTCAAAAGGAAAATGCATTCTACCAGAGTGTGAGATACCTTGTGTGGAAGAAGAGAGCACCAATGAAGTGTAAAGAGGTAATGTACAAGATGTACAACTGCCCAATATTGACATATGTAGTGAAAACTTGGACAAAAAAAAAAATCCAGGCCAGTGAAATTAATTTTTTAAGATGATAGAAAAGGACAAAATAAGAAATGAGGACATCGAGTAGGAAATTGGAGTGGAAAAGCTTTACGACAAAATGGAGAGGGATAAACTAAGATGGTTCGGACATGTTATGAGGATGGAGATGGATGCTGAAGCGGATAATGGAGACCCAGACAGAAGGAGGGAGGATTAGAGGTTGAAAATGATCATGAATAGTATAATAATTATTAGAAGAAGCCTGAATCGAACATAGTTAAGGTGCAACAATGTTGATAAGATGGAAAGGTGCCATAAACATCCCAACCCGACGGGAGCTGGACGAGGGAAATGGATGATGATGATCACAATTTCAAAAGTGTATAGCACTGGTCATGTAGAAGAAGACAGACAAAATTTCCTCATTATTATTCCTAAAAAAAAAGAAGCTTGGTGAGTACTTTACATACTGTACGAGGTAAAAATAATGCATTTTATGGCTCGTTTTATACTAATACAATTTATCAGCTGCCTCAAACATCATAATAATAATAAAGTTCTACTGAGTATATAAATATTTGGAAGCTCTTTTAAAGAAACGGGTACTGTTTGTTTTTGGAAAATTCACATAAGTGGGGAGTGTGAAAAGAAGTGAAAGAAATTGAGTTCTTTTTCTGGAGAAACTTATATCTCAAAACTGAAGGTTACAGACGTGGAAATTGGTATCTGGAATTTCCTTTAAACATAAGAAACACGCATTATTGGGGGTAAATCAACTTGGGGGCGAGGGTGGTGAAAAAGGAGGACACTTATATCTCAAAAACTGAAGACGTTAGAGGCATGAACATTTGTATTTGGAATCTTCTTTCAAAGTAAAGCAACATGAGTTCTTTTGTCCTCAGAAAATCCACTAAAGGGGGTGAATGAATTGAAAAATTTGTTGTATTTTTTGTATGAGGATACTTATATCTCAAAAACTAAAGATGTTAAAGACGTGAAAATTGGTATTTGGAACCTCCTTTAAAAATAAACAAACACACACTTTTGGGGAGGGGGAATCAACTTAACGGGTAGGAAAGGGAGGGGGGGGGGGGGTGAAAAATGAATTACTTTTATGAGGATACTTATATCTCAAAAACTGAAGATGTTACAGACATAAAAATTAGTATTTGGAATCTTCTGAGGATACTTTATCTTTAAAACTGAAGCTGTTACAGACATGAAAGTTGGTATTATGAATTTCCTTTCAAAATAAATAAACACATATTTTTTTGTTTTCGGAAAGCCCAATTAACGCGGAAGAGGGGTGGAAAGAAGTGAAGAAGAAGAAGTTGAATTATTTTTATGAGTATACATTTATCTCAAAAACTGAAGGTGTTACAGATGTACAGACATGAAAACTGGTATTTGGAATATCCTTTACAAATAGTGAAGCAAGTATTTTTTTGTTTTCGGAAAATCCAGTTAAGGGGCTGAAAAGAATTGGGAAAGCGGAAAAGCGGGTGAATTTTTACAATGAGTACCTTATATCTACATTGTATGTCAACAACTTAACATGTTAGAGACAAGAAACTTGGTATTTGGAAGGTCCTTTAAAAACAAAGGAACATGGACCTTTTTGTTTTCGGAGAAGGCACTTAACGGGGAGTGAAAAGTAGTTGATATATTTTTATGAGTATACTTATATCTTAAAAACTGAAGATGTTACAGATGTGAAAAATGGAATTTGGAGTCTCCTTTAAAAATAAAGAAACATATGTTTTTTGTTGAAAAGGCACGCTAAATCGGAAAGTAATAAGATCAGCACGGTTTATATTAAAATGACACTATTTACTACATATGTAAATCACGAGATGGGGCAGTGAAAACAACGGACATGGAGATTACAATCGTGATGTGTCAGAATGGACAAAGAAAACGTAGTGTGTAGGTGGCGCTACTTGATGGTGGCTCAGCCAGAGTCATATGAACATGTATAAATATTCTCAACACCCCCTCTCGAAGGATGAACCAACTTCAACGTTTCAGTCTCCTGACACTCTAAACACATCCAGTGCTTATCCTTCGGTAGTCCCTTGGTTAATACATCTGCAGGCATCTTCTCGGTTGACAAGTATTCAAGGTGAACGTCCCCAGATGAAAGAACCTCTCGTACAAAGTGATGTCGCACATCAATGTGCTTAGTCCGAGAGTGGAAAACAGGATTTCCAGCAAGCTTCTGAGCTCCAATGTTGTCGTTATATAGCTGCACAGTCGACACGCTGTTAATGCCTATCTCCTTTGCTAGTCGTAGTAAGTGCACTGCCTCTTTTGCAGCCTCACTCAAGGCCATATATTCAGCCTCCGTTGAGGACAATGCCACTGTCCGTTGTTTCCTGGATTCCCAAGATACGACTCCGCCATACATTGTAAAGGCAAAGCCAGTGTATGACCTGTGATCGTTGATGCATGCAGCCCGATCAGCATCTACATGGCCAGTTAAATTACTGGTATCGCTTCCAAAGGCGATTCCCACATCAGAAGAACCCTTCTGGTACCTCAGTACCCTCTTTGCCGCTTGCCAGTGTTCTTTGCCAAAAGAATCATTGAATTGGCTTAAGACACTCACTGCATGAGACATGTCAGGATGCGTTGCGGTTGATAGATACATAAGAGCACCTATGAGCTCTCTGTAGGGGGGCCTCTCGCCATCATCCTTGGACCAAGTACTTGATCTTGACAGTTTAATTCCAGCTGCAATTGGTGTGGCCACGGGCTTGCAATCAGACATTCGAAAGCGATCTAAGATGTCCATAACATAACCTTTCTGTTTCAAGGTGATACCGGATTCATTTCGAGAAAACTCAATCCCGAGACAGTACTTAATGTCTCCTAGGTCCTTGACCTCAAAACGACTTTTGTAGAAATTTGTGGACCTCATCGATTTCTCTCGAGTTCCGTGACAAAACTAAAATGTCATCAACATAAACTATGATTAGGAGAGCATCAGCATCAGAACCCTTCACATAAACACTCGAATCACCGGATGTTGGTTTGACACCAAGCTTTAGTAGTTGCTCGTTCAACCGTCGGTGCCAACAGCGGCCAGCCTGCTTCAAGCCATACAGAGCCTTTTTAATACGGCACACACAATCCTTGTTCAACATCTTCAGCATCCTCTTGGCTTCAGCTATAATCTCGGATGTTGCATTGCTTTCCTCTACGATGAATTCGAGTATTTCTCTGATGTAGTGTGGTACTTCCATAAAGATTTCCTCTTCAACAATTCCATTTAAGTATGCAGTTGCTACATCGAATTGTCGGACATACATTTTATGATGAGCAGCGAGCGCAATAGCCATTCATATTGAGCTGAGTCGTGCTACTGGTACGAATGTTTCAGTATAATCTATACCTGACCTCTGGGAAAAACCCCTGGCCACGACTCTAGCCTTCCTTCTTGTGATCTCACCATTTGCTCCGTACTTATTCCTAAGGACTACATGACTTCCAATTGTCGTCCTATTTTCTGGGCAGTCTACAAGATCCCAGGTCTTGTTTCTTAGAACAGAGACAAATTCATCTGCCATTGCTAGCATCCACTCATTTTTCTCTGGACCTGAAAATGCCATCTGAATTGGAACCTCAGCCAGACATACTGAATCAATTTGTCCTCCACCGTGTTCCTGGTAAAGCTTTCGAGGTCTGTCTCGTGTGCCCAAACAGATCATTTTCGGTCTTCCTGGAGCACGTCGAGATTGTCGTATTTCTGGTTCTGGTTCATTTTCAAAACCAAGAAATTCTTCTTCAGAACTATCCGGATCTTTGGTGATTTCTGTACGTTCTGTGTCTCTAGGAGTTATGTTTACATTGATGAAAGGATCAACGTGCTCTGGCTCTATCCTGGGATGATCTTCATCAAAGTACTCTATATTTAGGCGCTCACTTGGAAAAATATCAAGATCGTATTTTTGCTCTTTTCTGTCTCCTTTCAGAAACTTGACATCACGTGAGATTTCCACTTTTTGTTCCTGTGGTATCCAAATTCTGAAACCTTTGGACTGCTCCGCATATCCGAGGAATATGCCCTTTTTTCCCTGAGGGTTGAATTTTCCTATGTTCAGCGATCGATTTAGGCAGTAGGTTTTACATCCAAATTTTTCGAATTTACGAACATTTGGAACCTTTCCTGTCCAGGCTTCGTAAGGAGTTCGTCCACCCAGTTTACTTGTAGGACATCTGTTCCTAATGTAATTCGCTGTTGAAACAGCCTCAGCCAAGAAAGAAGGAGGAAGTCCGGACTGCATTAATAAACATCTGGCCATCTCAACGAGTGTACGGTTTTTTCTTTCCGCTACTCCATTTTGTTCCAGGTTATGTGGAATCGTCAGGCGTCGTAGGAACCCGCAGCTTTTCAACAATGCGTCGAATTGAGAATTCATGTATTCCGTACCATTATCAGACTGCAAAATCTTTATCTTCGCGTTTTTCTGTGTTTCCAGGCGTTTTTTTGAAGTCCTGAAACTCATTAACGACTTCATTTTTCTGACGAAGAAACTTCACTTCGCACAACCCAGTCGCAACGTCGACGAATGTGACGAAGTAACGCGCGTTTCCATTCGAGGAAACCCTCATTGGGCCACAAATATCGGAATGAATCAATTCCCCTGGTTCCATTCTCATATCGGACTTCTTCGGAAAAGGGGTACGTGTCATCTTTCCTTGGAGAGAGATCTCACATTCAAAATCCTCTTCAGTGTCGATGAGTTTGATTCCCTCGAATCCTTTTATTCTTCACTGCCTCACGTAGATCCGTTATGTTTAGATGCCCCAATCGAATGTGCCAGTCCATAATGGACCCTTTGCGCATATCTTCAGCTCAGGCAAGTTTTCCCTGTTCTTCGTTGTATGACCCATTAACGTAATAAAGTCCGTCTTTTCTACGTGCAATGAATAAGGTACTATCGTTCGCATCTGTAACTCGAGAGGATGTTTTGTCAAACACTACGCGGTGACCCCTGTCTACGATCTTCCCAACTGAGAGTAGATTGTATATACATGAAGTGGTTAAGTGTAAGAAAGGGCCGGGTGCCCTAACTTCGCCACAATAAAGACACTTTAATAATAATAATAATAATAATAATAATAATAATAATAATTAGTATGCAGATCAGGTACGTATAATGTATCGCATAGGTTGAAACTTTTATCACAACCATCAACGCTCACTGACATTGTCACAACACCTTTTGCACTTATTTTCGTTGTAGAACTGTTCGCTAACTTTAAATCGTCAGAAACACTGGATTCTACTTGTGAAAAATAGTCCAGATTTTTACACATGTGCGATGTACAGCCGCTGCCGAGGCACCACACTGTATCTGCGTCGCAGTCCGTCACGAACTTGCACGAGTTCAGTTCTGATGTCATATATAGCGAGGTTCTTCCTTCGGCCTTGTGAGCATTGTCACGATTATTTTTACTCGATTTGCACTCCTTCGCCTTATGACCTATCTTTTTACAATGATAGCAACGAAGGGATGTGGATCCTTCTTTTTCGCCTTTATCACTTTGCTTGTAGGCTTTCTATAATTCTTGTTCTTGTATTTTCGTTCAACAGTCATACAGTTTTGCATCATGTTGTTTCGGTCACTGCTCCTCACGTTACTTTCTTCGACAATTTTTATGCGTAATACCTTGGGCTTTGGAAGTTCGTCGCGAGATTCTATCGTGCACCGAAAGTATTCGAAACTGACTGGCAAGCTATACAGAAGTAATATGGATAACAAATCATCGTTGATTGCCACGTCCATACCTTTGAGCTTGTCCACGGCACTGAAAAATCTCCGCAAATGATCGCGTACATCCCCATCTTCACTCATTCTTTGAAGCACGATCTGCTTTAATAATGTTGCTTTCCGCGCTGGCCCCTTTGATTGGTAAATCAATTCTAGTTTTAGCCACAGTTCGCGCAAAGTGACACAATCTTTTACCTCTTTCAATTCCGAGGGTGGAATCGCCAAGATGATATCTGACATTGCTTCACTGTCACGTTCTTCCCATTCTGCTATAGCGGCCACGTTCTCGCTGATTGGTTCAGGTTTAACCTTTATCCCAGCTACGTACGCCCACGTACAATTTTTTACTAACACAGCCTTCTGGTGAATTTTCCACGTGTCAAAATTGTCCTTCGACAACGTCTCGATGCACACCATACTTGAAGTGTTCATCTTCACACAATATTTCTTCGCAGAAGACACTTGGCTAAATGTTTAACTCAACCTCACCAACCGTGCGCGACACGATATTTTCATGCATCTATTTTCCAGTGTAATTTATCACTACACATTTGATAACTTTCCAAACGCGCATCCTGGGCCTGTAACCTGTTAAAAAGGCACGATGAATCGGAAAGTAATAAGATCAGCACAGTTTATATTAAAATGACACTATTTATTACATACGTAAATCACAAAATGGGTGCAGTGAAAACAATGGACATGGAAATTACAATCGTGACGTGTCACAATGGACAAAGAAAACGTAGTGTGTAGGTGGCGCTACTTGATGGTGGCTCAGCCAGAGTCATATGAATATGTATAAATATTCTCAACATTTTTGTTTTCGGAAAATACACATAGATGGGGGTGCAGGTGGGGCATGACTGATCAAGGCGTTGAATTCTTTTCATGGGGATACTTATGTATATCTCAAAAACTGAAGATATTACAGATGCTGGAATAGTATTTGGAATCTTCTTTAAAAATAAAGAAACATTTATGTTTTCGACTTGAGATAAGACTATTTCTCACATGTACATATATGTTGCATGGTCGTCTTAGCCCCAAAAGATAATATCACAAACATGGTTTACAAAGAATTTCTGGGGTAAATGAAACTCAATTTTTGGGTGAGTTTTTATACTTTAGGAATTTTAAGATAATGTCTTAGTACAATAGCCGGCCCCATGGTGTACGGGTAGCGTGCCTGCCTCTTACCCGTAGGCCCCAGGTTCGATTCCTGGCCAGGTCAGGGATTTTTACCTGGGCCTGAGGGCTGTTTCGAGGTCCACTCAGCCTACGTGATTAGAATTGAGGAGCTAACTGATGGTGAGATGGCGCCTCTGGTCTAGAAAGCCAAGAATAATGGCTGAGAGGATTCGTCGTGCTGACCACATGACACCTCGTAATCTGCAGGCCTTTGGGCTGAGCAGCGGTCGCTTGGTAGGCCAAGACCCTTCAAGGGCTGTAGTGCCATGGGGTTTGGGGGGTCTTAGTACAATGCCGAAGAACAATTACTTTGATCAAATTACAAAATCTATGCGAACGAAGCTGCGGGTAATTGCTAGTATATTATACGATAAAGATACAACACTTCCACACACACACACCCCCCCACTCAAAGAACAGAGTTAATGCCCATGATAGTCATCTCAACTTCCCCTCACCAACGCACAGAGCAAAGTTATTGCCTACAGCACATTATTTTTCATTTTTTTGCATTAATGTATAACGAATCCCACAGGAGGCTCCTCTGACTTAAAACGTACGGAATGTGGGTTAGGATATACAGTAGAGTCTCGCTCAACCGACCTCCGCTTATCCGACACTCCGAGTTATCCGACACTGGTAGTCTTAATTTGAACTTTAGGTGGATGCAATTCTGGGACACGGGATGTGGAGGGTGCGACTGTGGAACAAGCACTGGCAGGCATGCGGTAGGATTGTTCAATGTAGTATTGGTTGGGTGCGGATGTTATAGTTTTCATATCCTCTGTGAGTATGGCGGGTAAACGTAAGAAAGTGATTGTTTCTGTGGAAGACAAGTAGAGTGGGTTAAAGAGACTGGACAAAGGGGAAACTCTCCAAAAAATGGCTTCAGATTATGCTGTTGGACGTGTTACAGTGGGAGACTGGAAACATACAAGGGAATAAGTGATGGTCTACCAGAGCAACAAGTGATGCACTGAAAATTAGAAAAAAAAAAACAATGAATAATGTGAGTACGAAAAAGTAAGTGAAGCACTATTTCTTGGGTTCACTAAAAACCAGGAAAAGGGCTTGTCAATATCTGGCCCCATTCTGCAAGAAATGGCGGTGTATATCCAGAAGGAGTTTAATAAAGGGACCCTAATTTTACTGCCAGTGCTGGGTGGCTTGATCGGTGGAAAAAACGGTACGGCATTGGGCAGCTTAATATCTGTGGAGAAAAACTGTCAGCTAAATCCGATGAGGTTGTGAAATTTAAAAGACAATTTCAAGAAATAATTCTTGCTGAAGGATTATCCGGTGATCAGATTTTTAATTGTGATAAGACTGGGCTGAATTTCAAGATGCTGATATCAAAACTCTTGCAGCCCAAGCCAAGACGTCAGCAACCTGGCTACAGGTGTAGTGGGAAAAGATTACTGCATCTACTGTACAATTGAATTAATAAGTCAATAAATAGAGTCCCGTAAAACATAGTACATAATACAGTATAGCCTTCGTGTTTGTTTTAGTTCATTTTCAAAGTTATTTCGTATTATCCGACATTTTCGGTGATCCGACGTACTCCAGGTCCCGTTTAAGTCGGATAATCGAGACTCTACTGTACTGTACTTATCTGCAGTTAATTCTCTGAATTTATGCAGTGCCTTCACCAATCAACATGTTTTATTCGGTTATTATTTATCACTCAAAGTAAGGTCTTATAAGTTATGTTTAATTCATTTCCATACATTATTTCATCAAAATCATTATCATACATTTACTACCCAATACAAAAAATACATAATAAGATGAAGAAGCAACAATCCCCTTACCATTTCCAATGTACTTAGTCAATGCGCACACATTCCCATCACCCCACCTTACTTCCCCTTCACTCTCTGTAAAACGAAGTTATTGCCTAAAAAATTTTTTTTATTTTTCGTGTAGAATGAAACATGTCATTCTTTGTTTAACCCGATGAGTGCTACGCCCGCCTATAGATGGGCTGACGCGGCCGGTCCACCACTGCTATGCCCGCCTATAGACAGTGAGCGAGAATTTAAATTTTTTTGAGTTTCCCGGTTCACTTTCAAGTGCGAATTTGATCTCTGACAAGTTCTGCCATCTGTTGGGCATTATGTAGAACTAATTGATCAGAGATTATAGCTTCGGGAACTTACAGAGTTCATCTGTGATGTAAACAAACATGGCGGAACAACAGTCTAGTTTCTCTTGTAGTGATGTTAGTTCGGATCACAAAATCTTTCAGGTATTAACCACAGCGGAAAGTGATGATGGAGATGATCATTTTAATGAACTGTTAAGCGATTTTGAAAGTGAGAGTGATAGAGGGAATGCCAAAAAGATTGTATGTGAGAGAGAAACAGAACCTCTTTCTAAACGAAAGAAGAGAAACACTGTGAGTACAAAACTATTTTATCACTATTTTCGTGGCGGACGGATTACTTTTCTTCACCAGAATTTGAAGTAATTGTGACAGGCTCTGAAGGCCAAGTAGTGTTTGATGAAAACCCGAAAATCATTGATTTTTTTTAGAAACTTTTGTGCCAGTGGAGTTGGTGCAGATAGTCAAACAAATTGGCATCACCAAAAACCAGTAGAAAATATTTAACTATCACCACATTCCAGGTTTGGAAAGTATTTTAAAATATCAACTTATATACTTGTAAGAAGTTACATGTGTTAGTTGCCTACAGATTTTAGGAAATAATATTATTTTGGGCTCTTTACTTCGTATAAAAATAATGCACGCATGGGCACATAAGTGTAATTTTGTTTTCTCTCAAAATAATATTGAACGTAAGTGTAGGATTTTCCATTTGCATTAGATTTATAAACATTTTAAGCTAATCACCCCACTCGTAAGTTAAAAATTGAGGCCTCTACAAAAAAATTTACATACGAATGAAAAAACTCAGCTCAGAGGTACTAAACAGTTAACTGGTAACTCAGCACTTAAAAGGTTAATAGTGTATTTTTTTAGAGATATCTTATAATGTTTTGGACTAGTGTTCAACAGACTGAAAAGCTTTAAAGTTACATTGACAATAGGCTGTGCAATTATATGAATGAAAAGAGGCAAGGTTATAGTACATTGGTTTAAAACAAATTTATATTTTATGTAGCATTCATTTCTTGTGTTAATAAAATACAAAATTAGAAAAATAGAATTTCCCCTCCTAAAACTATGGTGTGCAGATTATTCACATATACAAGGTGTAATGAAATCCCTGGTCAAAACTCAGGAAAGAATTTCTCACATGAAGAAAAAAAGGTTTTAGCAGTAAGGGTCCACAAATGTGCAACTGCTGAGTTATCCATTTCTATTATAGATACTGCACCCCAATGTGTCTTAGCAGGTGGAATGAAATTCAAGATACTTCTCACATTTATTACATGTTTAACTTGATGAACTGATGTAGACCTGAATATGGCTTAAAGATCCAAAAATGAATCCCTTAGTCCCAAATGTAAGTAGCCATATCTGATAGGTTTGTTTAAAAGTTTCATGTATGATGATATACCACCAGATTTTGATCTTAAATGCACATAATCAGCTCTAGATAGACAGAGCTGGACCAATTGCATGGCTCCCCTTGCTCTCGTGATTTAATCCCAATTACTTTCTACTCAAGGAGTTTCTGAAGTATTTGGTGTATCCGACTATTGTACATGATATAATATCTCTCCATGTATTCACTGCAGCATCCTGTCAAACAGTACACACAACACCATGTATTTCTCAGCGTATTCAGAACTCAATATGAAGACGAGCAGTCAGGCAAGATTTACACATTTTGAATAATTCATATGATGTGTCAACAACGTATTCAACTGGATATTTAAGATGTATTCAGTGCAAGATCCTTCATGACACATGTTAATAAATGTAATTCCAATAATAATACACAAGTGATTTACATGCATTTGTAACATAGGTGACATCTGTACAAATGTTTTCTGATGACTGCTGCTGAAAATTTTATAATGGTTGTTACTATCTGATCTTGAAGTTGTGTTACCCTCCACTTAACAAATCCTTTGGGAATCGTTCCTCTGGCTCCAAAGACAAATGTTGGAGTACATGACAAATAAAATCTCATTATGCACTTCCCAACCTAAGTTGCTATAATCTTATATTCTTCTCCCAGTAAGAGGAATCCACTCTGGAAATTTTGCCCAGGAGTTTTGTTACACCCTTTAACAGTCTAAATGATGCAGATATCTAAATTTAGAAATCAAAAACGGAAATGACCTGTGATGGTGGACCAGCTGCACCTGAAACCGTTCCTTGTTGCTGATTTCCAGGCTGAGGCTGTTGAGATCCAGTTTGAACAGGTTGACCTGGCCCAGGACCTGCTGGGTTCTGCTGGGTTTGAGGAGGCCCTGGCTGAACAGGACCCGGAGCCACTGACCCTGGCACTACCATGTTTTGAGAATTCATGATAGGGCCACCAGGAGCTCCTGTCTGCTGAGGCATGAGCCCGCTCACTGGTAGACGCATTGGTTGGGTATTCATAGATGGCTGAGTATTCATAATGACATTATCTGAAAGCAATAATTTTAACAACATAGTATAGAGCAATACATGTACAGATATTAATTGCTTTACTTATTACAATGCTCAATACTCTACAAGGCACAAAAGTTGTCACTTGACAAGAGAAGGGCAGGTACTGTAAAAATTGGGAGACGAACAGCTTGAAATTGTGGAAAGCCCTAAGTACTTTGAACCGGGCGAGTTGGCCGTGCGGTTAGGAGCGCGCAGCTGTGAGCTTGCATCTGGGTGATAGTGCGTTCAAATCCCACTGTCGGCAGCCCTGATGGTGGTTTTCTGTGGTTTACCATTTTCAAACCAAGCAAATGCTTGGCCTCTACCTTAATTAAGGCCACGGCCGCTTCCTTCCCACTCCTAGGCCTTTCCTATCCCATTGTCACCATAAGACCTATCTGTGTCGGTGCGACGTAAAATAGATTGTTAAAGAAAAAAAGTACTTGGGAAGTGAACTGATGCAGGACTGGACATGGAGATCAATAAAAGGATACAACAGGGAAATATATTTTACCACAATGTGAGGAACTGAATCTGGAATAAGTACCAAGGAAGAGTAAAGAGGTTATACGTATTTATTGCTCCATAGTGACATATGAAGCAGAGACCTGGCCACTGTCGAAAAGGCAAGAGAATAAAATCCAGGCCATTGAGATGAAATTTTGAAGAAGGATGATGATGTCTTCCTCGATATATCCCTTGAAGGTGAAATTATGGGATTATTATTAATTTTTGTGAGTGTGCACGGATGTGACTAGCTAATCCAATCTTAGCCTTAAATATTCGTTTGCAGTGTGCACAGTACAAATTTCCACTGTCAATGTATGTGTACATACAAAGGTCATCGAATATAAACAGGATGTTTGTTCCTGAACATCAACAGTTGGTAGGACTGGCCCCGCGCTTCTGCCATGCATAGGCAGGACCGTTAGGAGTGGGGACAGCGTGCAGTTAGATATTTGCCACCGTTTCGTCGGTAACACTCACAATTACATAAAATCAGCTTCATGGTCCGTATCGGACTTAAACAGATTCACAACTAAGTATTTTTTATTTTCCACTTAGTAGTGAATGCTCACAATGTCGGAGCAACAGGTGCACCCCTCGACTGCACAATGCATAATTATAAAATGTCTTGCTCATGAAGAAGTTACAGCGGTGGAAATTTGCCAGAGATTGACTGCACAGTTCGGTGATCAAACATTGTCAAGGACACGTGGGTTTGCCTGGCATAAGAAGTTCAGGGAAGGACGAGAACGTGTGGAAAATCAGCAACACAACTGCCGTCCTCGGACCAGCATTACAGACAAAAACATTTGTGCAGTTAAAGACGTTATTGATGATGATCAACGGATGAGAGTATCAGAAATTGCAGAACAAGTCAGAATCAGTTATGGGAGCTGTCAAGCAATCATCACAATGCGACAACGCGCGGCCACATACTGCAGCTCTAACTGTCTCCAAGTTACAGGAAATTCACTGGACTACACTTGATCATCCTCCCTACAGCCTGGAATTTGTCGCCCTGCGATTTTCATTTATTCGGATCGCTTAAAGAAGTTCTAGGAGGGCAACGATTTCAAGATGACGACAATGTGGAAGACTTCGTGCGCAACTGGCTGGTGACACGACCCTGATCTTTTTACAATGAGGGCATCAACAAGCTGCCCATATGCTGGGACAAATGCATTTCCAAAGCAGGAAGCTATGTGGAAAAATAAATTGTAATTGCCTTGCGTTTTTTAATAAATTAATTTAAATAAAAAAATAAAATCCTGTTTATATTTGATCCCCCTTCGTATATGATGACGTCAACCTAGTATTTCTGAGGAGGAGCTTCACATCAAGACCTTGAAGACGCATCTGTTCTCAGGTTTGGACACCCATCTCAATCTCCTCATGCCACTGTGGTCTTAGTTGTGCATGTCTCTCCCCATTGCTAAGTGATATGCTGCATGATGTCAGGTGTCGTTTCAGGATGTCTTTATAACACAGGTACTGACCACCAACCTTATGTTTACCACCCTGAAATTCTAAACAGAAGACAGATGTTGGTAGTTTGACATCATTCATGCATACCAAATGTCCACACCACTTCAACAGGGACTTCATGCCATACACATTAGATTTTTGCAGAATCTCAGAGAATCTTGTAGAATTATCCTCAGACATTTCACATGTGGAAACTGTCTAAACATTGAATATCATGTTTATATAAGCACACAGTCTCTGAGGCACACAAACAAAAGGGCAAGATTATTGCCTTAAACAGCCAACCTGGTTATATGTAAATCACGTAATTTCCAAACTCATTGGTAGAGTTGCCATTGATGCTTTCATGGCCCGTACTTATAGACATGATGCTGTATAGGCTTTTGGGCTTATGCTGTGTAAAGAAAATAAAGTGAAATTCTTTACGTTTCGCAGGGAACTGTGCTCTGCGTCCTCAGAAGAAATCTTGACTGTCCACAAGAAAGGATTCCTAAACAATGACTCTTTAAAATTTAGACGTTATAATAGAAGTGGAAAATGGTACGTTCAGTCGCCACCAGATGGCTCCCAGGACGTGGCAAGAACGCTAGCGTTCGAAGCAGAAGCTGACCGAACCATCAGACTAAGCGGTTCACATAGCGTGTGTACATAACATACGAACTTGACAGGTGTATGATATAGACACAAGCTTGGAATGAGACATTTGGCGCCAAGTAATGTACGAATTTGAAAAAAACCGAGACGAAATAACAATAGTGAAAGGACAGGGAAGGGAACTACCTATGAAAATTCTTAATGGCTGGCAAACAGGTATTACTTAATTGCTAGCCGGTGTCCCTGTTGAAATTGTTAGGATTTCTACATATTTCCACAGCTTCCCGTATAATCCTGGACCTGTAGTGTCTAGTGTGGGTAAGAACTCGAGCATCTTGGAACATGACATCATGACCCGACGACAGAGCATGCTCAGCTATTGCCGATTTGTCTGGTTGGTTGAGACGAATATTATGTTCGTGTTCTTTGATATGGGTACCAATGAACCGGCATGTTTAGCCGATGTATACCTTGCCGCAAGTACAGAGAATTTCGTATACCCCAGGATGTAAAAGTGGGGACAATTTGTCCTTGGTTTTACTCAGACTGTGAGCAATTTTAGTGGCAGTGCCGAACACGGTTTTTATGTTGTGTTTGCGGAGGACCTTGGAAATTCAATCTGTGGTGTTGTGTATGTAAGGCAAGTAGGCAGTTCCCTTCACTTCTTCCTTCTGTGAGCTTTGCTTGGTCGTTTCTCTGGGATGCAGGGCTCTATGAATCTGTAAATCGCTATAATCATCACCCTTGAACGCGACTTTGAGCGTGTCCATCTCCACCTGGATATGTGATGTGATTGGCGAGTGTCATGAGAATGCCTTCTTTTTATGTTGGATGGTGGTGAGAATCTGCACGAAGATAGCAATTTGTGTGGGTAAGATGGTATGTCCTAAGGAGCCGTCCGGTTTCTTTCTTACTAGAACATCCAAGAAAGGAATGCATCCGTCCGACTCCATCTCCATAGTGAATTTTATTGAAGGATGTTGCTGATTTAGGTGGTTTAAAAACAGATGAAGTTTCTCAGGACCTTCTGTCCAGACCACAAATGCATCAAACATACCTCCACATCATAGGTTTGACGGGCGCTGAAGCAATAGCCTCCTCCTCAAAATGCTCCATAAAGAAATTAGCCACTAGGGCGAAAGTGGACTTCCCATAGCCACTCCGTCCGTCTGCTCATAAAAATTTCCACCCCATAAGAAATAGCTAGAAGTCATGCAGAGGTAAAATAGCTTAGTAATGTCCTCAGGGAACAGGTGTTCAATGAGAGACATGACCAAGTCAATCAGCACTTTAGTGAACAAGGACTCCACATCGAAACTCACCAAAAGTGCATTAGGTTGAAGGTTTATGGTTGACAGCTTGTTGACAAAATACCAAGAGTCCCTGACGTATGATTCAGTACGTCCTATGTGTGGCTGAAGCAATTTGCAGAGCATACATAGGAGAACCTATCAAACTAACAATAGGTTGAGAGGAACATCTTTTTTTATGGATCTTAGGCAGTCCATATAATCTAGGTGGCACTGCATCCCCCAGTGCCAGATTTTTAGCCTCCTCTTTTGGAATTGTAGATTGCCTTAAGAGCCTCACGGTGGCGTTGGACACATGAGTGGTGGGGTCACGTGAGCGCAGTCTGTAAACAGGCTCTGACAATATAAACGAGATCTTATTCTTATACTCGTCAGTGTCCATAACCACTGTCATATTACCCTTATCAGCTGACAGAATGGTCAGTTCAGAATCATCTCTAAGTTCCTTCAGAGCTCTCCTTTTGCCTCTTGTTAAATTGGGCGCAGGTACAACAGCGGACCTTATGAGTCTCACACATTTCTGTCTTAACTCCACAGCCTCATCTGTAGGTAGTCTGTGGATGGCTGCCTCAATGGAAGTAATTAATTCCTCAGAGGGAGCGACAGCAAAATTAAGACCCCTAGCTAGAACTGCAGTTTGGTTCTCGTCCAAGGATTTCTTGGAAAGATTGATGACAGTTTTACTAGCATCCGGGCGAGAGACCGTCTGTTTCTGAGCCAGACGGAGGAACTTTTGTCTGAATGACACCTGGTTGAATTTTTGTTCAGCCTGTATGGCAGTAATGTGATCGAAAGTCAACCACAATTCCTGCGAGAGAGTGTTGCTTAACAGCAGGTGTAAATGAAACAACTCTCGGGAGAATGAATCCAGTTCCCGATGAGCGTTATGCGCTCTCTCCATCACAAGAGCCTTGCTAGCGCGTTGATATATTCTCCTGGCCTTCGGTGTATTTAACGTGTGCTTCAGCTTCATAAGTTGGGAATGATGTTATGGTCCCTGCACCTCAGTAGAAAGCACAAAGAAGAAGGAAGAATACACTTCTTTCTCCTTAATTTGCTGAATTCTGAAACCTTCTTTAAAGTATCCTCCCCATGGAGGTTTTTAATGTTGACATTGATACTTTCACGACCCACACTTATAGACATGATGCTGTATAGGCTTTTGGGCTGATGCCATGTCAAGAAAATAAGGTGAAATTCTTTATGTTTCGCAGGGTGCGACGTAAAGCAAAAAAACTTGAAAAATGCCTTCCGTAAATTGATAAAAGCACATGCCGAGGTCACGGTATTGTTCAAGACTTTTCTTCTGTAGTAGTTACCTGACAAATATAGCATCAACAGTGCCTCTATTTGGATAGAAACCACACCGGCTCTCAGATAAGATTTGCTTTGTAAGAGAATAAAGATGTCGCAGGGAACTGCGAAACGTAAAGAATTTCACCTTATTTTCTTGATACGACATAAGCCCAAAAGCCTATACAGCATCATTGGTAGAGCTTACCAAAGACAGCAGCAGCTTTGGCAATATGAGCAACAATCTCAGTTTCTAGCTGGCTATCACTGCGAATCTTACTTCCCAGGAATCTGAAAGATATCTGCTCCTCAAGTTACTTTCCAGCTACTTGTAGAGGAGCCTCGTTTATAGATGCACCTCTAGCAGGTTGATTTAGTACCTGGGTCTTGGACACAATGATCGCCAAGCCAAATTTACAACATGAAATGTATAGTTTGTCAAGATACTGCCGTAAAATTTCCATTATACCAGCAATGAGGCATATGTCATCAGCACAGAGAATTTCAAGTATATGTACTCGGCAGACTTTATGCCTTGCTCTAAGGTGGGAGTATCAAGGATGTTTTTGTCAGACCTGACATTCAAAACAATCCTTGCAATTCTGAAGCACATCGTACATCATACTTGCAAAGAATAACACAAAGAGTGTAAGGACCATAACACATCCGTGCTTGATGCACCAGTCTCTGAAGCTGCTGTCATGTTGAACTTGGGATTTCATGCCATCGTGGAACTGATGCACGACGTTAACAAACTTCCCTGGACATCCAGCTTTCTCAATAATCAACGCACAGTCCCTGGTACTTGATCAAATACCAAGCAAGTTGGCCGTGCGGTTAGGGTCACGCAGCTGTGAGCTTGTATCCGGGAGATAGTCGGTTCGAACCCCACTGTCGGCAGCCCTGAAGATGGTTTTCCGTGGTTTCCCCATTTTCAAACCAGGCAAATGCTGGCACTGTGCCTTAATTAAAGCCACGGCCTCTTCCTTCCCACTCCTAGACATTTCCTGCCCCATCGTCGCCATAAGACTTATCTGTGTCGGTGCGACGTAAAGCAAAAAAACTTGATCAAATGCCTTCCCTAATTTGATAAAGCACATGCCGAGGTCACGGTACTGTTCAAGACTTTTCTTCTGTAGTAGTTACCAGACAACTATAGCATCAACAGTGCCTTTATTTGGATAGAAAACACACCGGCTCTCAGATAAGATTTGCTTCGTAAGAGAATAAAGATGTCGGTCAATGATTTGCAACAAGATTTTTTCCAGCTGCACACAACAATCAGAACAATATCCCGTTCTTTTGTATACAGTGGAACCCCTTTTTAATGAATCTCAGGGGGATTTGATATTTCTTCCTTAAAAAGGGGGTTCAAAGAAAATAGGCTATATATCACAAGAAATAATAATACATTTATGTCTTTAACTAATGTAATGTCAAGAAATAATAAATGAACATATTACTACTAAAAACTCAAATTAACACAAGAATGACAGAAAATATTTACAAAACAGCAGACATAACAAATTCCGTAGTGGACCACTGGGAGCACAACCTGCAGCAAGGAAAAAAAGGAAATAGGTATTACTGACTTGCAGTTTTAAATTGAAGTAATAGAGTCCTAGCATGATTTTAAAGAGATTCATGAAAAACAGAGCATGAGAACCATGAGAATAAGCATATTAACCTTCACTTTCTGAAATAGTCCAGTACAGTAGTTTGCTTCCTTTTGTCCAGATGTCTCATGGAAAGAAGTTTTCTCTCAATTTGGTTGAGACTGTTGATGAGATGTTCGCCAATGTTGGAGGAGGAGAAGTATTGACGGACAATATCCAGTCCCTCCACTGCTGCCCCAAAATTTGGTTCTGCTGGATCATCATCATCATCATCATCATCATATTCTTCTTCTTCTTTTTCCCCTTCTTCTTCTTCTCCTCCTCCTCCTTCAGTACTTTGTCTTCCTCTATCATCACAAAGATCTCCAACATCCATCTGTGGTGCTGAGGTTAGGATATCATCATCACAAGTAACAAATTCTTCTAATGTTGTGGCACGCGAGTCCTTTGATACAACCCCCCAATCTTCCCTAATGTCATCAGTAGTGTCATCTTCATTAAAAACTTCTGAAATGGCACCAAAACCTGCATGGCCAAAGCAGTTTTGAATAGTGTCTGTTGTCAAGAAGTTAGTATAAATAACCACCTAATCGATACTTTATTATTGCCTCAGGCAAAATTGAATATAAATTAACACTTACAGGACATGTTCCGACCACTTAGTGGTCCTCTTCAGCTGTATAAAGAAAGAATTGAGAAAAAAACATTAGGACAATAAGCACAAATAATAAAAGTTCTTTGGAGACTCCTTTGTTAAAAAAATGGAGGTCATGCCTCTCGTTCTTGTTTGGAAAAGATGTTTATTCTGCGCTGTCTAGAGGGTCTGTCTTTGAGCGCGACCTGGTGAAATAACGATGTGACACAGTCTGACAGTTCATGCAAAGCTCTGGAGAGACGGGAAGTAGAGTTTTGTCGTCATCTAAAATATTATGTGAGGGAGGAGGGAGATTGGGCTGTGCTTCTGCGATGTCGTGTTTGATTATATCTCTTGTTCGTCTTGTCTGTTTCATGTCTACCCATTCCAAGTATTTACTAATATTCTCGTATAAGATGTTTTTTTGCTCATTTTCGTTAAGATTCTCTTCACCATTTTCTAATTTATCAAGAACGATGTGCATGTTTTCCAGGTCGTTCATTAGATTTCCTTTATTTATCATACAGATAATTTGAAGGTCCTGTCTGATATTGGTGAATTTGTGGTTGGACTCTTTCATATGGGATCCCATGGCAGATAATCTTTTGTATTTTTCAGCATTGACATGTTCTTGATATCTAATTAAGAAGTTCCTCCCAGATTGTCCCATATAAGTTTCTTTTACACTGAGTACAAGTTAGCTTATAAATACCAGATTCCTTGAATTCATCATCTTAAAGTTCATTAGCTTTATTGTGACTAAAGAACCTATGTTTTGTGTTGTTGTTGGTTGAGAAGGCTACTTTGGTGTTGTGTTTCTTGAATAAGTTGGTGACTTCGTAAATCTTCGGGTTATTAAAGGTGAATTTGACATAATCCTTTTTCTTTTTCTGAATGCTGTTTAAGTTTAATTTGTTGTTGGTATTTGCATTTAGTAATGATTTTACTGATGAATTTCAAACTGAAACCGTTATGTAGAGCTTGTTGACGAATGAAAGATAGTTCCTTCTTTCTGTTTGTTTCTGTTAGCGGAATTTCAAAGGCTCTGTTGACGAAACTATAATAAGCAGATTTCTTTTGTGAGATGGGATGTAAAGAATCACTTTTGATTGTGGTCGGTGTAAAAGTGGGTTTCCTGTATATTTTAAATAGGAAATGGTTGTCTTTCCGAATTGTTTGGATAGAAAATTGAGTATGCCTTTCTCTTCTCCAAAGAACTTTTATTATTTGTGCTTATTGTCCTAATGTTTTTTCTTCTCAATTCTTTCCTTATACAGCTGGAGAGGACCACTAAGTGGTCAAAACATGTCCTGTAAGTGTTAATTTATATTCAATTTTGCCTGAGGCAATAATGAAGTATCGATTAGGTGGTTATTTATACTAATTTCTTGATTATACTCATCGATACGGTCATGAAATGGACAACTTGTAATAGTGTCTGTTGTGACTAGTTGCCATGCTGCTACAAACATATGCATGGTTTGGAGTATATTAAATTTCACTTCCTCATTTGTTTTGAAGAAAGAAATAGCTGTTTGAACCAGGGCCTTCCTGTACTTCACTTTCAAAGAATGAATAATGCCAGTGACCAAAGGCTGCAGGTGACTAGTGCAGTAAGGAGGAAAGAAAACCACTTTAATATTCTGCAGAAAAGATGTATCTGAAGGATGAGCTGGACATCTGTCTACCATCAACACTATCTTCCTTCCTGGTTATCCCATCTCAGCATCCAAGCTTCGTAAAAATTTTAGAAATATCTCCGATGTCATCCACACGCTTGTTAAAATCATATTTAAATGGGAGTGTACAGGTGTTCTTGAAGCATCTTGGATTCTTAAATTTTCCTATTATTAGTTTGTTTGTTTTTTGTTTTTTGCTATTTGCTTTACGTCGCACCGACACAGACAGGTCTTATGGAGACAATGGGATAGGAAAGGCCTAGGAAGTGGAAGGAAGCGGCCGTGGCCTTAATTAAGGCACAGTCCCGGCATTTGCCTGGTGTGAAAATGGGAAACCACGGAAAACCATCTTCAGGGCTGCCAACAGTGGAGCTCGAACCCACTATCTCCCGATTACTGGATACTGGCCGCACTTAAGCAACTGCAGCTATCGAGCTCGGTCCAATTATTAGTGGGGGTAATTTTTCATTCCTGTCATTCTTAACACATAACAATGCTATCAGTCTTTCTTTACTTTGTTCTTTTTTTTTTTTTGCCTCTGTGGCATTTTTTCTCCGTGAACAGCATATGTCTTTCACGGCAGCAAATTGAAAAACACTCCCGTTTCATCGACGTTAAAAATATCCTTAGCATCACATCTTCCAAGAAGGTGAGGTAACGCATTCTTTTTCCAGTACACAACTGTATCATCAACTTCCGCACTCTCGCCACAAATGTTTTGGAACGAAAGATTGTGCCATCTTTTAAAATTATCAAAGCAGCAATTAGAAGCATAGAAATCAACCAAACCCAGGTTAAGTGCGACTTCTCGAGCTTTTTGTTTAAGTATGTTCCCGTCAATTGGAGCGTTCTCACTCCTTTTTCCCATGAACCATTTCATTAAAATGTTTTCAAGTTCCTCGTATGGCAAAGAACAAATATTCTTCCGTATTTTTGCCCCAGAACTACATTCCACTTCTGCGGTCTGAACTGCTTCATTCTGCTTCATGATGCCAAACAGCATAGAGGGTGCCAAGTCATATTTTTTTGCCATCTGCTGCTTAGCTATTCCTTTCAGCATCACTAATGATGTTGATCTTTTGTTGAAGAGTACGCTTCTTACGTTTAGCAGCCATAAAGAATGTAGTCCGCCGTACCTCGCAGTACAACACTTATCACAGAAACAAATGTAACTCATAGCACAACTTGCAACACAGGAACGAAAACAGTGAATGAAGTTGCAGATATTCTTCAGTCTGCGCGCTCCGCACGATTCCTAAGCAGCGATTGGTGCTGCGAGACGGAAATGCCTAGCCAGAGCAACAGCGCTGTGGCTATAGGTTAAGGCAGCTGACCTCACTGGAGACATAACTATTTAACTATCATTAGTGAAGATTCTCCTTTTCAGATAATGACTGGACATCATTATGGGATTACTCGTACATTTTTAAATTTATTATTATTATTATTATTGACTGCTGTTATTATGGAATCTGAAAAATATGATGGTAGAAATGTCGCAGGTTTGATGTACGATATGACAAATCATTTTTATGGACATTTTAAGATTAACTAGTGACCCACACTGACTAAAACGGTCCTAACTCCAAAACCGTTCATGCGAATTATGTACTTTGAAGATTATTTTAATCCTTAATGAGTCCTAGAGGAGGTTAGACACTTTATTTGGATGTAAAGTTTGGGAAAAATCTCTATTTATATATTTGAAAAGTTTTTTCTTTTACCACTGACTATGAACTAAAATCACTCTAAAGGTCAAATGGCTGGAGATAAGTATATGCTTTTGAGCACTTTTTTGTAGAGCTCGAACAGCTCTACATTTCATACGATTACACTTGGGGTCCATCGATGATGGTTCAGGCAGCGTAAGCCATGGAAGGCACAACTTTCTACTTATTCGATACCTTTTTTTTTTCTTTCTAGAATACATTTTCATTTTGTTCAATATCCATAACCTTTTCAGTTTCTAATTGCTTTTAATCTTCTGAAATATATCTTGCACTGTACATCATGTGAAATTTGCACGAGACCTTCTACCAAAATGTTTATAACCGCACTTTGCTCCCATACAGCCATCATCCCGGTACTGCCTACAGTTCAGTGGACATGACTAACGAACGGCATCTAGCACGACAGTGACTGCTGCTTGCTGATAACAGTGATTTCCAAAGGTTGCACCAATTTATCATGGTTCCACACATCGCTAAAGGAGCGCTTTAATTTAACACGTTAACTTTGGACTGACTTTACATGAAGATAAAGTATCCTATCGCAAATTTTTGTTACAACGGGATGTGCATAATTTATGTGAAATATATTCCTTAAAAATGGACCTTTCTTTACGTCGGGGTTCATCAGAAGGGGATTTAAATAACATTGTGCTTATAGTGATTTGGCTGGACTTTATGAAAATCTTCGTTAAAAGCGGGAATTTCTTAAAACCGGGCATGTTAAAATGGGATTGTACTGTAATTTGCATATAGTGGCATCTTTCCAATCTTGCGGTACCATTTGTCTCCCAGGTTTTATGACCTGTTAGTAATACACAGACCAGCATATTTAAATATTTTTGCAGGAAGACTATCCGAGCCAGGTATTTTTCCATTTTTATAAAAAACAGCATGATCAAATTATTCCAGGGTTGGGGGAGCTCATCTAACTCTGGTTTAATAGTCAAAGACGGAAGTAAAACTACCTAAGCAAGATCTGTGCTTTGCATACTTGAATTCAAAACCTTGGCAAGATCTTCAGCCATTGTGCAAGATCATCATGAGACTCACTGCTTTAATAATAATATAAGAGAATTTATTGGACTCCAACCTATTCAATACATTACAGGATTACATAAAATCAGCTTCATGGTCCGTATCGCACTTCAATAGATTCACAATTAAGTATTTATTTATTTTCCACCTAGTCGATACAATGATTGCTTAAGGCAATTTTTAATGGTCAAAAGTGGTACATGTTTCGTATATTATCAACATCTTCAGCCACATAACACTGTTTTATTTTTCATCTAAACAGTGTTATGTGGCTGAAGATGTTGATAATATACTAAACATGTACCACTTTTGACCATTAAAAATTGCCTTAAGCAATCATTGTATCGACTAGGTGGAAAATAAATAAATACTTAATTGTGAATCTACATTACAGGATGTTAACATTTTTAGTTAAACATCGTTAAAATGGAGACATGTTTCGCCCCCCCATGTGGGGCATCATCAGTCATATCAAAGCACCTCAAAATTAAACCAGACGTCTGGTTGGAAATTATGAACATAATATGTAAGAAAGAATACATTAAAAAACACGTACAAGGGCCTATCCTAAACGAAATAACAATAGACTAGTTACACATAGTAAAATACGCTAGTGGATTCTTAATATTAAAATGAGGCCATCATATGTACAGTATAACAATGAAAGTAATCCAAGTCTATATGATATTGAGTTCGATGGTAGTTCTACGTAGTATATACAAATGTTGGCAAAATAAAATACAATTTATAATTACTGTACACTACACACCACCAGCATATTTTGCTATGTGTAACTAGTCTATTGTTATTTCGTTTAGGATAGGACCTTGTACGTGTTCTTTAATGTATTCTTTCTTACATATTATGTTCATAATTTCCAACCAGACGTCTGGTTTAATTTTGAGGAGCTTTGATATGACTGATGATGCCCCACATGGGGGGCGAAACATGTCTCCATTTTAACGATGTTTAACTAAAAATGTTAACATCCTGTAATGTATTGAATAGGTTGGAGTCCAATAAATTCTCTTATATTATTATTGAGATTCTTTCAATACGGAAAATAAAATGATTTTCATTACTTGTAACTCACTGCTTTATCGAGTATATCAAGCTAAGTACAAAAACTTCCCATTTGGTGTGTATCTGCTAGGTGTTGAAGTTCAACTGCTCTAGTTGTCCACCACTAGTTCTTAAATTCATGTGTCTTTGTCTTCAGTTCCCGTTGGATCTTTCTGTGCAATTCAACATCTATTTTGTCCTTAAGAACTTGTCTCGTGTCATCAATGAGTTTCTGTAGCTCAGCATCAGAATCATCAAAACAATTCTGGCTCTTTTTCTGTGGTGTTCCAATAACTACATACATTTAGATCAATATGCCAATCCAAACTACAATCTGAATGAGATTATTTAAAAAAATGTGTTATTTAATACAATTGTCCTGTTAATTGCCAATCAGTATTTCAAAATGTTCATAAATCAACGCAATATAAACTCTCACAATCTCCTCCATCGGCTTTCCCTCTCCCTCTCCCTCTCCCTCTCCACCCTCCCTCTCCCTCTCCACCCTCCCTCTCATAGCTTAAACAACAACTCACCACAGGCAACAGGCACTGCAAACAACTGCTGGAAACAAGACATATGGAACCGAGGGAGTAAGTTTAAACGTTTATTTCATTCTAGTCAATTTCTCTTTGAAATGGCATCCATCAATATTATTTCTCTTTCTTTCCAGAAATCCTCCCTTTCAATGCAACACATGACACAGAACAGCCACAATCCATATTGGCAATTCCCTGAATTCCAAAAATATAACTCTCAATTTCACCATCAGAGATCAATAAACTCAAGAATGTTCCCACAGGTTAACTACTAAACAACAGTGCAATGAACTACAACTAAAAAATACAAGTTTCACAGCACTGCACAAAATATTATTCTTTGTAATGATATAGTTTGAATATACAGCACCAATGCAACATTTTAACAACATTTTAAAACTCGACTAGTGCAACAGCAAAACCAAGTCCAATTCACTTATCATTGTAACACTTTATGTAGTGGCAGGCATGTGATAAGTTTTTTATACCCATCGACTATTTTAAATAGTGTTATTTTATAGTTTTTAAGTTTCATACAAGTGTATTGAGTGCACAGTGCACGTAATCAAACATTCAAAACAAGAGGCCCCCTTGGGGAGATGCTGCATCATTGTGCTAAATTTATTTTTTTGACATTTAGCAGAGTTATGTAGCAATATCAGAATATCAAATGTCCCACATACAGTTCGCTGGAAACTCCCTGTGACAGACGACTTATTTTTCTAACACCTTTTCATGTATGCCACAGAGTGAGACGTCATGTCAAAATATTTTTATTTTTTTAAATATGTAGGAGTACCCCTGTACTTCAATGGCAGCAGCAAATTCATTATTTAGTTAATGTGTGGAGAAAGTTTCAGGTTAAAATATTTGTACGTGTCTAGATGAGGATGACCCAGACAAGGGTTGAAACTAGTACGAGTTATATTAATGTATAAAATGTAAGACTGTAATTTTACAACTGTGAATCTTTGTGCACTGATCATGTGGAACATCCCCACCTTTTAACTTAGCTATTATATTACTAATTAAGGAATCATCAATGCGGACAAACATGAAATTTATATTGTATAATAACTCACTGAGCGACTTGAAGTGTTCTAGCGTAAGATTGCAATGCTTCATGAGTTGGTGCGCTTTCAGTACAGAATTGTGCAGACTCGAACTCAACATCCAGCTTCTTTCTGGTATCACAGCAGTGAATTAATTTATCATTGGCCAGTCTTTGTGGAAGATTTTCTTCTGCTCTATGCTGGGACTTGAATACTAACCTCATCTTGGATCTCGTAAGGTGATGATCAGTCCAAACCTCAGATCCATGCATGGCTCTAGTAATTACCATGTCCTTAAGGTCTCTTCTACGGACAATTATTTAGACAAGAAGGTCCCAGTGTTTGGAGCGGGCATGCATCCAAGATGTTTTTTACTTTTCAGGGAGTCAGAAGAAGGTGTTCGTAATGCTCAGGTTGAATTCCGCACAAAGAGTGAGTGGTACATGGCCATTAGTATTGCATTTTCCAATACCATACCGGCCAATCACACTATTCCTGGCTTAATACTCCATCCTAATAATTATGATAGAAAAGACAAGAAAGGACAGGATACGAAACGGCAATGTCTAAAAGGAAATCAGTGGAAAAGCTTTCAGACAAAATGAAGAGAAATAAACAGAGACAGTTTGGACATGTTAACAGAATGGAAGAGAAAAAGATACCAAAGCAGATGATCGAGGCTAAGACTGAAGGAAGAAGAACAAGAGATAGACCAAGACAAAGGTGGCTCCATCTGATTAAGAACAATGCTTGGATAGAGGAGACAGACAGGTGCCATTAACATTCCAACTTGGCTGGAACGGGAAAAGGGAAACTGATGATGATTATTATTATTATTATTATTATTATTATTAATTACAAACAAAGAAAATTTTTGGTATTTGTTTTAGGGTGCACCGAGATAGACAGGTCTTATGGTGACAATGTGATAGGAAAGGGCTAGAACTAAAAAGGAAGCAACCATGGCCTTAATTAAAGCGTGATAATGGGAAACCAAAGAAAGCCATCTTCAAGGCTGATGAAATGTGGAATTAGAGCCCACATCTCCTGAATGCAAGCTGACAGTTACATGACCCAAACCATGTCCAAACATAAATCATAAAAGACAGCAAACAAGAAAAACCACAATGACAGGCTACTGTGAACAGGGGAACATGTAGAGTAATGCATTAGGAAATAGCAACTGAAGCCAGGGACATTTCCAGACAATAGTACCAGAGAAAAACAACTATTTTTGTATTGCACTGAAGTACAACATATAAAAAATAAAAAAAAAATAAAAAAGGAACGGAACCTGATCCATGTAGAAATAACGTACTTGCACTAATTCCTCCTGAAAAAGAGACCTTTCTATACAAGATCATATCAATAGTTTTACACTAACTTTTAACATCAATCTTTTCTTTCTTTCTTTCTTTTTTTTTTTTTTTTTTTCCCCCTAGTAGCTTTACATCGCACTGACACAGATAGGTCTTATGTCGATGATGGGATCGGAAAGGCCCAGGAGTTGGAAGGAAGTGGCCATGGCCTTAATTAAGGTACAGTTCCAGCATTTATCTGGTGTGAAAATAGGAAACCACGGAAAACCATCTTTAGGGCTGCCGGCAGTGGGATTCGAACCCACTATCTCACGAATGCAAGCTCACATTGCAAGAAATCAGCTTCATTTTCCATATCAAATCCTATTTACAATTAATCAATAAAAGTAAATTTCCACCTTTTTGATACTTATATTTGCATTAAGCAAGTCAATCAATCATATACAGTACATGTTTCATTCCATTTGGAACATCTTTAGCTGTATTACAACACTTAGGTGAAATTACAAAGTATTTATTTTCTTCAGAACATCTTGCGAAGTACCTTGTTTCTTACTTAAAATCTATGTGAATTTAAAAAATTGAAATAAATTAAAATCTATATGGATGGTTGAATAGGGTGGTGAAATGGGAGAGAAATGGATTTACTTATTTCAGCCTATTGTAAAACTATATCTATTCATTGGAACAGATGTTATAAAAAATGTTTTTGTAACCAGCACTTTTCACTATGATAAATGATATTCTGCTTGTCCCCCATTTCACCACCGTATTCAACCATCCACAGAGATTTTAATTTATTTCAATTACTTCACAAGACGGAAGACAGCCATCAGCCGTCGCTCCTCCAAGGACACGGTAGATTTTGTCAACAAGATTTCAGGGGAGCTCTTTTAATAATAATAGTAATCACTGCCATAAGACCTATCTGTGTCAGTGTGATGTAAAGCAACTAGCAAAAATAATAATATTAATAATAATAATAATAATAATAATAATAATAATAATAATAATAATAATAATAATAGTTGGTTTTTTTTGCTATTTTGCTTTACGTTGCACTGACACAGATAGGTTTTATGGCGACGATGGGACGGGAAAGACCTAGGAATGGGAAGGAAGCAGCCGTGGCCTTAATTAAGGTACAGCCCCAGCATTTGCCTGGTGTGAAAATGGGAAACCACGGAAAACCATCTTCAGGGCTGCCGACAGTAGGGTTCGAACCCACTATATCCCGGATGCGAGCTCACAGCTGCGCGCTCCTAACAGCACGGCCAACTCGCCTGGTGAACAACATCAATCTGGGCAAATGTTAACTAGAGGGTAATACAAAGTCCCTTTGCTCAGACACATGCTTGAATCAGTCTTCACAAACAGCCCACAAGTTCCAATTTGTTCCAATCGACACTGATGGTTCTGTGTAAGTCTTGCAGATGATGTAGATATTCTATCCATAAACAGCTACTTTTAATTTATCACAGACATATGCTATGGTGATTATGTAGATATCTTTATTTGGGTGACACCAACAAAACAAAGGAAGGCATTAACAATAACTAGGCAACAAACATGTGAGTTTTCATCCACAACCCTCTCGGTGGTAGCCTGAGATCCTAAGGATAATCTTAGATTGCCACACCAATTACAAGCATTTTGTAGGTTCCCATTTTGAAAACTATGAAATTTTTAGTTACAAATATTTTAACCTGAAACTTTCAACACATGTTAACAAAATGAATTTTCTACTGCTGACAATGAAGTCCAGTGACACTCGTACATGTTTTAAAAAACATTCGGACACGACATCTCACTCCATGGCATACATGAAAAGATGAAAATGAAAATCCACAGCCTGTTTCCAGTCTTTTGACCAGGTCAGGAATGGAATGAATGAAGCCCCCATCTAGCAACGAGGATAGGAATTGTGCCGGCTGCCGAAGCCTGTCGCACTCCTCTGGGGCAATGATAAATTACCAACAGATGAAATGAAATTATATTGTATGGTGTTGCTGGAATGAAAGATGACAGGGAAAACCAGAGTACCCGAAGAAAAACCTGTCCCGCCTCCGCTTTGTCCAGCACAAATCTCATATGGAGTTACCAGGATTTGAACCATGGAACCCAGCGGTGAGAGGCGAGCGCACTGCTGCCTGAGCCACTATCATGTTACACAAACAAGGCGTCTGTCACAGAGTGTTTCTGGCATACTATAAGTGAGAAATTCAATATTCTGATACCGCTAGGTAACTTAAGGCTTGAGATAAACATCACAAAAAATAAATTTAGCACTATGATGCAACACCTCCCCAATGAGGAACCCCTGCTTTGAATGCTTGATTACGTGCACTCAACACATTTCGAAGCGATGTAAAGAACGGACATATTGATCGTTTTAAAAGATTCTGGTCTTGTTTTGTTTGAAAATAGACAGACTAACAAATATACATGATATTATAGCGAGTACAAGCACAATTTGTGAATAAGTGACTGCGAACACTGAAAATTTGAAGTTCTGAAAAATTGGTCATTTATCTATCTAAAAATCAATTCTGACGCCACGTATCAGGTACCATTACAAAGCTAACCCAACACGATGGTACCACAACAGCTACTCTATCACCAAAAGAGACAAAATTATGCAAGGTAAAAATATGAAAATTTCTTCATTTGCTTCACATCGACTTCTGAATGTAAATTCGACCCTTGATGTATGTAACATCAAATAGAGAATCTCACATGCAACCAAACAGTACCACTGTGGTAGAATTAAGACAAAAAGGGCAGAAGGTACATGTTGTAAATATCAAATGTTTTGAAATGTAACATGCACGGGCTACATAATTAGCCATTCATGTTGCTAGGTGACTGCCAGATAAGTTAGTTTGCAATAAATAACATCAATAACACAACAGCCATAACGATAAAATCAGTTAATTGGTATTCATTCATTCATTCATTCATTTACTGAAGCGCCAGTTAACCACGACCAATGCCATTCACCTCTCTCAGTAGTTACTGTATCATCAGCCACTAGTAAATAAACTTGTTTTGAACTGACAATTTAACATATGAATCTTCAGTTGTTCCAGCACTTTCCTCAGATATACAAGGTGTTCTTGAAAATTCTGGCTGTGAATTAAAATGTCATCGATATACCCTTGGCAAAATTCTCCAACATATCCCGATAATACCTCATCCATCAGTCGCAGGAAGGTGGCAGGAGCATTCTTCCATCCACAAGGCATTACTGCAAACTGGTACAATCCTCTTGGTGTCATGAAGGCGGTCAGTGGTCTAGAACTTTCCTCAACCTCCACTTGCCAGTATCCGGAGTTGAGATCCAGCGTGCTGAAAACCCTAGACCCACTTACTTGTTTCAACAAGTCTTTTAAGTCAGGCATGGGGTAGGCATCACCGACGGTCTTCTCGTTCAACCTGCGGAAGTCCACACACAGTCGATACCCCCCATTCTTCTTCTCAAACATGCCAAATTTCAAAAGTAAAAAATCAGGAGAAATTTGGCACCGAATCGCAACGTACTACGACACATCACTGATGGAAGAACATATACTAATTCATTAAAATTCAATACATTAACTCAATTTGGCCTACATATATAAATATATATTTCATTATTTATATGTGAATACCTGAATTTTGGAACATGCGACTTCTCTCCTTCAACATAAAACTATTACAAATAATTTTTAAAAATATTTAAAATTTTAAATGAAGAAGTCGCGAGTACCATATTGTTCACAACCTTGAGGTGGTGTATTATCATATGCTTCCAGTGTGCTCCGTACTTAAAGCTGAACATTTGTATAATACTAGATCAACAGCCTCAACACAAGAATAAGCTAGCCCTTCCTATGTTGATCTCAATTGAGCTCCATTTTAACTGTTTAAAACTTATTTTACCTCATTGTGATAACACACTCATGTGAAATCAAATGTTTTAAAATAATTTCAACACTGACGATGGACCTTAAGAGTCCAAAAACCGGTTTTGAAATAAAATTTAGTGTGCTGATACGACTGTATATGATCAATTATAATAGTAAGTACTACCATCGGCACTGTTAATAAGAAGGCTTTGATATTTCATAATGATTATAGTTTAAAATAATATGATAATTATTGAAACTGCTCTGAAAATTCGGAGATTGGTCTGTAAGGATATTTTAACATTAGAATTTTTTTACTCATGTCCCTCTTAATATGTAAACAGAACTGTATGGATCATTGTCCATATAGTCCTGTAATGTGCTCTGCACGTGACTGGTCTATCTCCTCCCCTTCTTGGTATTACTAACGGGGTAAGGATGGCCTTGGTGAGTGTTGGGGGATAGCCATTTTGGAATTGTTGCCTGATCTTTCTACGAGACAGACGTGTGATAATAGACCTTGTTATATTTCCGGGGTTTATCCCGGTTTTCACCCCCTTTTGGAGTGGGAATTTTATAAAGGTTTATTTATTTTACCTGCTATTTATCTGATTGGTATGTAAATTTATCGTTTTATCATTTGATCTGCATCCTCCCATGAATTTCCAGTATTCCAGTTAGTATATATTATATTGTAAGCTGTTTCTGTTTCTTAATTTTATTACTGACCCCTTTTCTAAAACTCATTACTCTTCTGGCTTGTGGTTTTAAGTATTTTCCATGGTCAGTAATTTCCTTCTGTTTTGGAGGCATTCAAACTTGTACTTTTCCCTTGGTAACTCTGTACCTTTTATTATGCTGTTTTTAATTCTTCTTATGTCAGATACTATTCGTGTAATATTATATTTAATGGGAAACTTTCAGCCGATTTCTTAGATTGCATTATTTTACCTAGATTTTAAATACCGTAAGGGTTTCACTTATTATACCCATATATTCTGTGAGCTAACCTTTAACGTAATTCACCCTCTGGTGGTAATTATTAATTGTAATGAAGTACCTGCATGCAATGAGAAAAATGAAACCACCTCTATTATTGCCGTGATTTGTCACAGGTTTTCTCGTCGTCTTATTTATTATTTATTTATTGATGTCTTTATTTGTGGCGAAGTTAGGGCTCTTGGCCCTCTCTTACACTTAACCACTTTATTGTGTGATTTTTTATTTTTTTTTGTGATAAAAAGATCAGGATCTGATTTTATTTGGTGCTGTGGCACGTTGGTGCCGATTGCACTTGAGATCAGCCCTGTATACTCTGCGTTGATATTTAATAATTACTCATTTTATCAAGGCTTGTTCTGGATTATCTGTGATAACCTCTTATTCTATTATGTTACGTTCTATTTATGCAAATATTGAATTAAGGTGAGTTATCTCCTTCCAGTTAACTTTGGCCTGGAAGATTTTTGATGGAGATAGTTACTGTTCCCATATTGGATTTCACTGGTTGACTCAATGTGTCAATCCTTGGGATTCTGCTGATTTGAAATGATAAAAAATATTGAATTAAGGGGTGTTCTCTCCTTCCTGTTAACTTTGACCTGAAGATTTAGTGGCGATAGTCACTGTTCCAATATTGGATTTCAGAACTTCATGTTGACTTACTGTGTCAATCCTTGGATTCTGCTGGTTTTACTTGATATTGAATTAAGGAGTGTTCTCTCCTTTGGGTTTACATTGGCCTCGATGTGTCAATGACTATATATCCTGACCTTGTTTTAAACTTCCCATTTCTTTACTTAATTTTGGTATTTTCCTTTGCATTCCTTGTACGGTTTTCTGCTCCTGGGGTACATTAATGTATTTTCACCATACTAAGATATTGGTTTCATTTCTCTCTTATTAACCTTCTCTGTTAATTTAACTAATAACTTGTTTCTTTTTCTTGGTAATTTATCCTAAAACCAACGGACATCATTCATCCTTTTGTAACCCTTATACACCTTTATTAAATTTGTGTTTCCTAAAACTGTGTTATCCTTTTGTGACAACCCTTTGGTTTTAAACTCTAAATTTGGTAAGTTGGTACTGATACAGAGGTCACCTTGCATGATGCACTCTAAGCTCGCTCTCCACTCATTTACCCCTTTGAGGTAAGTTTTGTTGTTCTTGCATATTGATTAATATTTTCTGTTTTAATTTGACTTGGGGTTGGTGTTGCGGGTGTAAGTGTACTGTGTGTGCTATTCTTTACCTAACCTGAACCTGGTACTGGGTAACACCTTCTGTTCACCCCTTTAGTCAGTGAATTTGTGTGTATCCCATTATTATTTACCAAGCCACTGTGTTACCTTATAACTGCACGCCTCTGTGTTTATATTTTATTCATATATACCTTTGCACGTGTTTTGGCAATTATTTATATATTATCCGCTCCGCACGTCACAGGTCCCGGTGATCGGGAGGTTGGGAAGAACGACGACAAATCGGGAGTCTCCCGCTTAAATCGGGAGAACTGGCATGTCTGTCTTCTTCTTTGGCAGGACGATAGGTGAAGCCCGACAGGATGTGTAGGGTTCGATGAGACCTTGCCCTTCCATCTCTTGAATCTTCTGGATGACAAAGTTGCGCTTATCCGGGTTGATTGGATATCAACGTTGCTTGATGGGTGAGGAAGTGCTGCATTCAAGGTGTGTGTTACCGTGGTAGTCCATCCTATTTTATTGGTGACGACTTCCGGAAAGTCCTTTAAGGTGTGTCTCAGCTCCTCTTCTTCACTCGGTTGAAGATGTATTAACTGAATATCTCCCAAGTTTACGTCGACTTCCGTATCCTTGCGAGTACGGAGATTTCCATCGTGCCAGGCGACCCTCAGACATCTGTCTTTTCCCAAAAGGACTTCATGAGCTGCATAGTCTAGGATCACCTTGTATTCCACCAGAAAGTCATGACCTAATATTATATCAGGTAACAGGTTCTAAATCACCGCAACACCAATTACCATATGCATGTTGATGCATTTAATGGTCAGGTTATGTCTGTCTTGAATGGAATAGGTTACCCCGTCCGTTGCTCCCACTACCCTTCCGAGGTGGTGAGCCTTCATAGGCGGAAGTAATATGGCAACAGTCCCGTTGACAAATGACTGGCTTGCTTGGCTGTCGAATATGGCTGAAAAATTATCGCTGCCAATCCTTAAGATGATAACTCAGCAGGGTTGACCTGTTCTACTCACAATCTGACCAATCCCTCTCCTACTTGACCAGGGTTGCTCGTATGTCAGGTCTTGAGGCGTATTCCTGATCTCCGTCCCATCCCCCCTTAATCCAGAGCGGATCGGACCTAGTTTCTCCGACGTCATATTTGGGCACTTGTTCTTCAGGTGTCCCACTCTTCCACACTGGTAGCACTTCCTAACTGCGCTGAGCTCTTCTGTAGCTTTGCTGTTGTGCTCCTCCTCCAGCTGGGCGATAATTCTGCGCAGATCATCAAAGGATCTCGGTTGTGATACTTTCACTAGGGGTCGAATCTTATCGTGGAGTAGCTCTGTGATGTCTAGTAAGATCTCGTTTTCGTTTCCATCCGGGTGCAGACGCTTGAAGAGCTGGTACTTCTGTAGGAAGAAGGCGCTAGCTCTTATGTCAGTGGGTTGTGCCTCAGTCAGTAGCTTCCTCTTCACCCCTTTGGAATTAAACCTAGCGAGGAATTCCCTCTTGAAGTACGTCCAGTTTAGATTTAAACCCTTCAAGTTATACCACCAAGTAGCGACTTGCCCCTTTAATCACGGTGTGATGAATTGCACAAAGATGTCCTCTGGTAAATTAGTCCTGCCTAATAGGCTGACCCATTCCTCAACGAAGCTAGTAGATTTCTCCTCCAGTAGCCCGTGGTATTCTGGAAGGCTCTCTATAATCACCTTCGGGTCTAGGTGCGCTGTAATGCTGGTCAGGCTTGAGGGGGTTATAGATGTGGTGATACATCCTGTTTGTGTTAATCTATCTTCTACTGCGTGAAGGATGTTTTCCCTTATATTCTGCATATTTCCCTTGATGACTGAAAACCGGTTTTCTAACCTTCTTTCAACAGAAGAAATATGGCTTCCGAGATTTCCCTTGACGGCAGATATACGGCTTTCAAAATTTCCCTCAATGTTAGAAATCCTCTCCTCAACCTGTTGCTTTATGCCAGAAACCTGGATTTCCACCTCCTCCTTGAGGTACAAGATATCCCCTTCTAGCTGACTTACTCTACTTTCGACCTGGTCAACCTGTTCCTGTTTTGACCTGATGTCCGATATCTGCTGCGTTAATCAACTGGTGATGCCTCTAATTTGCAATGAAATTTTGTCATTTACGGTTGAAATGTTTGATTCTAGGCACTGTTCTATATTATAAGCCTGTGTGTACACTTGTGCTATCTGTCCGGTTAAAACTGAGTTAGCTTGAGAATTTTCACCTGGAAGTTTGTCATTTAGGTCTGAAATTTTGTTATTTAGTGCCTGCATAATGGTCATTAGGTTTGAACACATTTAGATTATATTTACCTCTTCTTCTGACTCCGAATCTTTGTCAAGTTCAATGAAAACCTTTTCGGGATCATCTCCTATTTCTACAACATCTTCCCGTAGCTGCGTCTGTAGCATTTTTTTCTTCCTGTTCGTCACGAGATTCCTCTTGGTGAGTTCGTTCTTGAGCTGTTTCAGTGACATATTCTCTAGTATCACTTGCATTTTGATCTACCACACTCGTATTCACTCGTAAATTCTTCCATCCTTGTCAAGGTCGCCAGTTTACGAAATGCTGTCAGTTGGTACAGTTATTTATTCAAATCTATTTACAAATCAAACACCAAAATAACCTTAATTACTGCTGTCACAAACAAACACTCGTGTCACAAACCACCATTTTGACAACTGCCTACTGCACATGGAGACTGCAACCTTAAAACACAGTTGAAACTGATGACTGCTTAAAAGCATGTCACAACACATGGTCACAAGTATAACCTGTTAACTCATAACTCTACTGAACAATAACTCATCTCTACCATCAAGATCACCTCATTACATATGTCCCTGGCCAGGCTTCTAGAAAGATACGTTACAAAAAGTACCTTTACAATGGCGAAAAATGAGAGTATCCTCCTATTCAATACATCATATATTCCGTCATTAGACGGAGCAAACAAATTCAAACATGTTTCGGCTCGCTTGAGCCATCTTCAGTGAAAAAATTAGGGGGGTTGGAATAATTTACATAATGTAAGTTGAAAAAATGCTAAAAAACATAATGAAAGATCAAATGAAAAAACAAACAAAAGAGAGCCTAGACAGAAACAAAATTAGCACAAATATACAATATTTACATCAATAAGCAGAGCAAAAAATTTATTGCGACAAAATTCAGTGAAACAGGTGTTAATTTAAAATACTAATTGAAACTAAAAATTGCGTTAACCTAAGAAACAAGGGAATGAGAAAACAAATGATGCAGATGGAAATGAATAATAGTAGCACATGGTGAGGTTGTGGACCTCATACTTTTACAAATTATTGGTTTAGTAAAAATGACAAAACAGTTTGAAATTGCTGTCAAAATCATCCTAGTAGAAACCCAACACATCGAATCGGTCAGGAGGAGAGCGGGAGCAAACATTTTTGAGAAACCAAGCCTGATATAACCTGCAGGCGAAAAGCCTGTGACAAGGAGAAAAAACACCAATGAAATTTAAGGCTTTAGAAATAGCAGCATTCTCAATATCTTCTCAATCCAGCGGTCCCTTTCTTCATTATTGTTTCATAATGTTGGCTGGTGTCTTGCCTTATTATAAAGGGGTCGGAAGGGCCGCGTATAAAAATTGAGAAGCTGTGTTAGGTAGAAGACAGATGCATAGTAAACTGTAAGTAATCTAGTGGAAACCGTCAATGAAGTTCTAATCTGTAATGGAAAAAATGAGGTTGTATGAGAAACATGGGTTGATAAGTAAAAAGTGTGGATGGTTGTGAAGAAAGCTTAAACTTATGGTGTGCAGTAGGTGGTTGTCCTCTCTAATGGCCTGGCCTTCTCAAAGTAACGGTCTCGTTCGCGTGATCGAGTCTATTGTTAGTTCGGTTGTGTTTGCTAGGATGGAAGGAGCGGAGGGGGAAGGGGAGGTGCAGGGCTGGTTTGAGGAAGGGAGGGGTGGTGAGTTGGAGATGGAGGTGGGGTTTGTTTGGCAAATATATGGAATGAATGTTTCAAGAGGATGTTAGTTTACTCGCCGACTTCTAAAGCTCGAATGGCGTGGCCTTCTCAAAGTGATGGTCTCGGTCGCGTGATCGAGTCTATTGTTGGTTTGGCTGTGTTTGCTAGGATGAAAGGAGCGGAGGAGGAAGGGGTGGTGCAGGGCTGGTGTGAGGAGGGGGGAGTGGTGGTGAGTCGGGAAGATGGAGGTGGGGTTTGTTTGTGTTATGGAAATTCTGACAAATGTATGGAATGAATGTTTCAAGTAGAATGTTCTTTTTCTCGCTGACTTCATTTAAATTGTGAGTGGGGTTCATAAACTGATCTAAATCGATGTGGATGCTCTCGAGAACGTTGAGCAAGGTGCCTTTTTGCTCATAATGCAAGATCTTCAGGTCTTTATCTGTTGAAGTGTATTCGTGGCTGGATGCTTTATGATGTTCACTCATAGCTGAAGAACGATTATATTTGAGAGCGTTGCGATGTTCGGCGTATCTTATGACAAAATTGCGGCCTGTTTGACCTATATAGCTGGAATTACAGGATTGGCACCTTAATTTGTAAAGTGCAGAGTTCAAACATTTGTTGTTGATGTTGCTATTGTTATTGTTGACAGTGTGTGGATTGAAAATGAGTTTGGAGTTGGTGTGGGAGGTTCTGTAAGCTATTTTGATGTTGTGTTTCTTGAAAATATTAGAAATTTGGTAAATGCTACTATTATTGAAAGTGAATGTGGAAAATTTTTCTTTAGGAGCGGAATCTTTTACTAGGGTAGTCTTGGGTCTGCTTTTGTATCTGCTGATGATTCTGCTGATGAAGGTTCTATTGAAACCATTGTGTTCTGCAATATTGTAGATGGTATTAATTTCTTTTTTGTAATTCTTGCAATTTAAGTATAGGCAAAATAGATGAATTTATTCGAATTCTGGAATTTACTTTGAACAACAATTTCTTCACTTTCAATAATGTCATTTACCAACAGAGAGGTCTTCCCATGGGGGTCACCAGCTTCAGGAATCCTTGCAGATATCTACATGGATCATTTAGAGCATTCACACATCATTGGCAATATCAATGGCATTCAACACTGGACACGCTTTGTAGATGACACCTTTGTTATTTTAGACTCCCACGTTACTAACAGCAACACAGTACTTGGATTTCTCAACTCCATTGACCCACATATAAAATTCACCATAGAGTCAGAAAACAATAAAGCCCTTAATTACCTGGACTTAACCATTATGCGCAACAGCAACAACACTTTATCCTTCAATATATACAGGAAACCCACCCACACCATCAATACCATCCATCAGACCTCTGTGCACCCAGACATACATAAAAAAGCAGCTTACAATAGCATGGTCCTCAGAGCATTAACTATCCCTTTATCTCGCAAGAATTACAAAAAAGAAATTAATACCATCTACAATATTGCAGAACACAATGGTTTCAATAGAACCTTCATCAGCAGAATCATCAGTAGATACAAAAGCAGACCCAAGACTACCCTAGTAAAAGATTCCGCTCCTAAAGAAAAATTTTCCACATTCACTTTCAATAATAGTAGCATTTACCAAATTTCTAATATTTTCAAGAAACACAACATCAAAATAGCTTACAGAACCTCCCACACCAACTCCAAACTCATTTTCAATCCACACACTGTCAACAATTACAATAGCAACATCAACAACAAATATTTGAACTCTGGAGTTTACAAATTAAAGTGCCAATCCTGTAATTCCAGCTATATAGGTCAAACAGGCCGCAATTTTGTCATAAGATACGCCGAACATCGCAACGCTCTCAAATATAATCGTTTTTCAGCTATGAGTGAACATCATAAAGCATCCAGCCACGAATACACTTCAATAGATAAAGACCTGAAGATCTTGAATTATGAGCAAAAAGGCACCTTGCTCAACATTCTCGAGAGCATCCACATCGATTTAGATCAGTTTATGAACCCCCACTCACAATTTAAATGAAGTCAGCGAGAAAAAGAGCATTCTAATACCAATATAATGGTCCGTTATTGGACATTATAAATTTTCCAGCTAAGTCATTCTTGGTTGCTTGCATTTCGCCCTCGTATGCTAAGTTAGGCTTGTCAGTTGGGACTTAGCACACCACCCAAGACGCAAGGCTAGTGCATAACGTGGAGGCCACTGCATAGGCTATTTGAAGAAACCAGCAGTGCCAATGCACTATGAGAGCTATGTCTCATTTCCAAAAAATAGATGCCTGCCTGGCCATCAATGATGTAGATGTTGATTCCCATAAATTTACTCATTCAGGACAAATATTTTAGGTTCCCTATGGGAATCAACATCTACATCATTGATGGCCAGGCAGGCATCTATTTTTTGGAAATGAGACATAGCTCTCATAGTGCATTGGCACTGCTGGTGGCTTCAAATAGCCTATGCAGTGGCCTCCACGGTATGCACTAGCCTTGCGTCTTGGGTGGTGTGCTAAGTCCCAACTGACGAGCCTAACTTAGCACACGAGGGTGAAACGCAAGCAACCAAGAATGAGTTAGCTGGAAAATTGATAATGTCCAATAACGAACCATTATATTGGTATTATAAATGTACTCATTCAGGACAAATATTTTAGGTTCCCTATGGGAATCAACATCTACATCAAAAAGAACATTCTACTTGAAACATTCATTCCATACATTTGTCAGAATTTCCATAACACAAATAAACCCCACCTCCATTTTCCGACTCACCACCACTCCCCCCTCCTCACACCAGCCCTGCACCAGCCCTTCCCCCTCCGCTCGTTCCATCCTAGCAAACACAGCCAAACCAACAATAGACTCGATCACGCGACCGAGACCATCACTTTGAGAAGGCCACGCCATTCGAGCTTTAGAAGTCGGCGAGTAAACTAACATCCTCTTGAAACATTCATTCCATATATTTGCCAAACAAACCCCACCTCCATCTCTCCAACTCACCACCCCTCCCTTCCTCAAACCAGCCCTGCACCTCCCCTTCTCCCTCCGCTCCTTCCATCCTAGCAAACACAGCCGAACCAACAATAGACTCGATCACACGAACGAGACCGTTTTTGAGAAGGCCAGGCCATTAGAGAGGACAACCACCTACTGCACACCATAAGTTTAAGCTTTCTTCACAACCATCCACACTTTTTATTTATCAACCCATGTTTCTCATACAACCTCATTTTTTCCATTACAGATTAGAACTTCATTGACGGTTTCCACTAGATTACTTACAGTTTACTATGCATCTGTCTTCTACCTAACACAGCTTCTCAATTTTTATACGCGGCCCTTCCGACCCCTTTATAATAAGGCAAGACACCAGCCAACATTATGAAACAATAATGAAGAAAGGGACCGCTGGATTGAGAAGATATTGAGAATGCTGCTATTTCTAAAGCCTTAAATTTCATTGGTGTTTTTTCTCCTTGTCACAGGCTTTTCGCCTGCAGGTTATATCAGGCTTGGTTTCTCAAAAATGTTTGCTCCTGCTCTCCTCCTGACCCATTCGATGTGATGGGTTTCTACTAGGATGATTTTGACAGCAATTTCAAACTGTTTTGTCATTTTTACTAAACCAATAATTTGTAAACTATGAGGTCCACAACCTCACCATGTGCTACTATTATTCATTTCCATCTGCATCATTTGTTTTCTCATTCCCTTGTTTCTTAGGTTAACGCAATTTTTAGTTTCAATTAGTATTTTAAATTAACACCTGTTTCACTGAATTTTGTCGCAATAAGTTTTTTGCTCTGCTTATTGATGTAAATATTGTATATTTGTGCTAATTTTGTTTCCGTCTAGGCTCTCTTTTGTTTGTTTTTTCATTTGATCTTTCATTATGTTTTTTAGCATTTTTTCAACTTATTATGTAAATTATTCCAACCCCCCTAATTTTTTCACTGAAGATGGCTCAAGCGAGCCGAAACATGTTTGAATTTGTTTGCTCCATCTAATGACGGAATATATGATGTACTGAATAGGAGGATACTCTCATTTTTCGCCACTGTAAAGTGAAAACCGTCAATACGGAATGATTCTAATATCTTCTAAAAAAAATACCTTCTCGAAAATTCTAGAGTTCTTAATACATGATACAGTGTACAGAAAATTCTCCATGGTTCTCGTTCACCCACTACCATTCTGGAAGTTACAGTGTGTTTCACAATTTTGTAGTAGATTACAAATTATATATATACAGGTAAGAATAAATTATATACAGGTTCTTACATTAATTGAACTGATATAAATGTCTATATACAGGGCATGTTTCAAGACATAAGCTCAGAAACAACATGATTGCATCGTATGTACATATGATGTAATAATAATAATAATAATAATAATAATACTAAATAAATGTAAACCCTTCATAGCTAAACAAGTAATAATAATAATACTAATAATAATAATACTAATAATAATAATAATAATAATAATAATAATAATAATAATTCAACCTCGATACGCACGTGTGTCAATATCCCCCCTATAACTTGAAACAATTTCTACAGTCTATCACACTCATCGACTTTGCCTTGGACGCAGATTGTATCTACTTTCTTCTTCGATGTCGCTGGATGTGCTCTCCTCCTCTTGACCAGCTTGTACACTGTTGGGGGTCGGGGTTGCCCCACTGCCAGTCTCTTCATTGATGATAGTCGATGCGTTCTCCTCACAATGACCAGATGTTGCTGTGTCATTAGTAACCTCTCCTCCAGGCTTACTCTGTATGCGCAGCGGTTGGGTGACTCGCCGCAACATCGATGCTTAAAAGCATGTCACAACACGTGGTCACAAGTATAACATATTAACTTATAACTACTGAACAATAACTCGACTTGTAGTAGGCTGGTGATGCGACCCGTTGTGGCTTCAAGTATCGGAAAGGCCTCAATTCATCTTGTGAAGAGTTTGGTGATTACTAGGAGCCCTGTTTTACCCCTTGGTGTTCTAAGGTAAGGACCCATCTAGTCCAGGGCTATCACTTCCCACAGGCGTTGTGGCCGTCTTCCTCGTTAGCTGGAATCTGCCTTCCTGTTGTTCGCCTCGGTGCAGACACAGATGTAGCACCCCTTCATGTAGTCCAGGATGTCTTTCCGCATGCTGACCCAGAAGAATCTTAGTCGGATAGACTGATATGTCTCTTTGCCTCCTGGATGTCCGGTTTCAGCGCTGTTGTAGAACGTCTCAAAGATGTCCGTCATGTGCTGTCTGGGGATCGCCGCTACTGCAGGCGTGTCTGAGAGGTGCGACCTGTACATCAAGTGTCCTCCGTCAACCAGGAAGTTCTTGTAGCACATCTTGAATTCCCTCGGGACGAGTCGACTTTCGGTGTTCTGTCTCCTAATCCACTGCGTCATGCTCCTACAGGGCTTGTCTTGTTCCTGCCACTGTCAAGTTCCTTCTTGATGGTCATAAGGACAGGTTCCTTAGGCTTACTCTGGTGTTTTGTGGGAACTCCCTCTTGACAATGGTGCTCCTAGCTTCAGGTTCCATAGCCGGGTGCCTAGATAAGCTGTCTACTCCTATGTTCGTCGGTCCTGGGATGTGACGCACATCAAAATCAAATTCTTCGATTAACAGAGCCCATCGCATCAATTTAGATTCTGAGCCAGAGACTGGGTTTAACCATTTGAGAGAGGCATTATCGGTGTAGAGCTGGAACTTCCTTCCTTCCAAGTAGCCTCTGAATTTGCCCAATGCCCACACCACAGCTAAGGATTCCTTCTCGGCAGTCAGTAGCGTTGTTTGATGGGAAATAGCTTCCTGCTGGCATACTCGATGATGTCCCTTCCGCCGTCAACATGTCTTTCCTTTTAACCAAAATCAGACTTGCGCTGGCCGACGTCACGAAAATCCAGCAGGACAACTCTGATGACAATAGAAGATAACAATTCAGAAGTAGAAAGAAAAACAATATTAAATTGAACTCATGTACGAAATATCCTAACCTCTCTGCAATGCATTTAAGTCCAAGAGTACGCACAGAATAGAGAATCGAAAATACAAAGACATCACTGTTAAATGGTCAGTAGTTCAGAAGTTATTAAATTTTGAGGTGACGTTATAGTTTTATAGGATGTAATATCTAGGCCAATGGCACATTCTATATTGAATGTAAACAGAACATTAAGGATCACTGTCATGACTATAGCCTATACTATCAATGCGACGTCGCCTAATTACATCCTTATGACTGTACGTCTTAATTGTCTTCATTTTCAGATGGAGGAAATAAAGTCAACAATATTTAGATTGATGCTTTCATGAGCTGTAATTGTAGACATGATAACAAGGTTTGGCTTATGTCGTGTCAAGAAAACAAGGTAAAATGGTGAAATTCTTTACTTTTCACAGAGAACTTTGTCCCACATCTTCAGAAGAAAATCTTGTCTGTGTTGTAAAGCGTACTTAAATTCAAACCTTCCTCCTGAACAGACAAGATTTTCTTCTGAAGACGCGAAGCAAAGTTCTCTGCAAAAATAACCCCTCAGCGTCGCAGCCATTTAAATAGCTTCCTACCCCGCGGCCGGATGGGATTTCAACTACGCGCGACTGAAATACATCGATTCACTTAAAGAGTTACTACAAGTATAAGAGTAGCCCGATTTTCATGAAATTTGGAATTCCTTATGACACAACTATGTACATGCAGATAATTACATAATTGTTTCACATTTCCTTAGTAATTTAGTTCCGTGTGATAGAGTTCGAAGCACTCTTTGAGACAGGGACTCAAGTCATACTCCTGGCAGCAGTACACTGACGTCTTCTTTTCTCCGTGTTTTGAACACAGGATACAATGTCTCTGAGGTTTGGATTTCCAACTCTTGAGTGCTAATTTCCTGATAAAATGTCTTTCCTGCAACCTTGGAACTGTATTATCTGATGCGCGCCGGCCTTGAATATTTCGTTCCCCTCCCTCCCGAGCGTATTTTGTAAACAAACCTTTCACCAGCTGAACCCGATAAGGTAATTGCTCAATATTTGTCTCTGTGACCTGTGTATTATTAGAGAATTTAGCAATCAGAATTCACCGTTGAAAACTTCTCTTTGACCTGTATAATTATCTATAGAATCTTACACGAAATTTCCAAGTACTGTTTCCTCCTCATCGTCACTCTCATCATTTACCACTGCTACATCATCTATTTCATTATCACTGCTGCTTATACTGTCACTACTACTTCCGACTAAACTTTCATCTAAATTATACAATATTTCAAGCACATTACTGTCAGTCAAACCACGGCTGAGCGTGGCGCGTCACACGGACTGATGAAGCTGCAGCGAGACCAAAGGCAGCAGTACGAAACTGAATGAGGGGAATAACATTTATGACGAAATAAACCAACTCGATACATATTTCAGATAAAAGGTCGAGACGTCTTTCAAACGAGATATACACCATGAACAACTGGTTCTCGTATCGTATGACAGAAAGCAGCACTAACTGATGCCTACACAGAGCGCTCGTGGAGAGTTACGAAAATATTACAAGCTGAGAAATAAAGACAAATATAATAAATAAACTGCACTCCCAATGTACAAATAGAGCAAAGAACATCACACGAAAAGACAAACTTCTCAGATCATCATTTCCTTATTTTATTCTGTGGGAAAGAATGAAGCAAACAGACTTTAAAAAAAGCAAGAGATTAGTGCTCAGACTTATTTGACAAATAATTATCCTTACAAAACAACTACATTATAACGATTTTTCAATTCTTATTTACAACACTGATGAACCCGAAAATGTCGTCTTGGAAACAAAACAATTTGCACATCAGTAACTCCAAAACTCTTCGCGCTATAGCCGTAAATGTGAAACCATGTATGGGTCTATACGACGTATAGAGGTCGGCGGCTACGGAAAAAAAGAGGGTCTATACCACGTATAGAGGTCGGCGCTGAGGGGTTAAAGAATTTCACCTTGATTTCTTGACACAGCAAAAGCCCAAAATTTTATTATCATGTCTAAAATTTAGCAAAATCGTCATTATCATAAACACTAGATCATCATCAATGAAACAACATCACGAAGAAACTGACTGGCACCTTTAGGGGAGTGAATACATCTACCTCCCGCACCACAGCCCTCATCCTAGTGTACCATGTAAGTGAATACTGTGTCCCAGTGTGGCAACGCAGTGTCCATACTAAGAAGATCGATGTCCACTCTAAGGAATGTACGAGAATTATTACTGCATAAAAATTTACTCCTACTGCCTGGCTACATATCATCAGTAATATCCCGCCAATACAACTCAAGATAACTGGAAGCAACGTGCCAGAATGAAAGAAAACTACATGATCTTCCCAACCATCCACAAGGTCTCCCAATCTAGGAGGTCTTAAATAATCTTCCCCTTAGCTGGCTGAAGTCTAATAGTATGGCAAGGTATAGGAGATGACTTCAAAGAAGAATGTTGGTAGGTTTGGAACTCACCATCAATTAACCATCAAGAAGTTAACAGATCCTACCAGTCACCTACAGCCGTTCAAACTAAAGAGGAATGTGTGCACTAGACTGAAGCAAGTGAGGACAGGTCATGCCAGATGCGATGCTTCCATCTATAAATGGGGACTCTGCAACTTTCCAGCCTGACTGCAGAGCTCAGGAACAGGCTCTGGAACACCTCATGAAGGACTGGATCATTCCACGACCCCATCGATGTGACATCCTCAGTTCTAACCAGGCATTTTTTTTCTGTTAGTTACTTTACGTGGCACCGACAAAGATAGGTCTTATGGCAACGATGGGACAGGGAAGAAAGCAGCCGGGGCCCTAATTAAGGTACAGCCCCAGCATTTGCCTGGTGTGAAAATGACAAACCACGGAAAACCATCTTCAGGGCTGCCAACAGTGGGGTTCGAACCCACTATCTCCCGAATAATGGATACTGGCCTCACTTAAGCGACTGCAGCTATCGAGCTCGGTAAACCAGGCTTTAGTCACTATATGTCAATTTATGATAAATATGATCTACGCACTTCTGCACCATACTTCTTTGAGTACTTCAGAGCTATTACTCAGGCATAATTAACTAAATAATTAATCCAATCAATCACTCAATTAATCAACCAACAAAATGCACTTGTAAGCGATATCTGAAGCCACCTTTTTCCAGTTTCGACTACGTTAATTTATAACTGTTATGTTTTTAAGTTTGCTGAAACTAATTTTGAATAAATACCTTCTTATAAACAGAATGGTAACAGAATTGTACCAGAAAAAGGAACATCTTAATTAAAATAGAATGCCATGTTTCGTTCTTGAAGGAACATCATCAGATTCTATCAAATCACATTCAAAAATATTTAGAAGTGAATGAATATTTATGTTTAAATTCCATTTAAATCCTTTAAAAATTGCGATTTGGAACTTATCTCAATGAAGTCCTCACTTCTCTCCACTCTAGCAGAGAATGCAAGTTGGTGTAATTGCGGTACTCTGTCATTAGTACGAGTCCAGCTGGCACGTTAGTCTTCTGTCTGCTACACCATGCCCTGGTTAGGTCAGTGACATTATGAACCATACTTTTAGGTCTTTTTCTTTTTTTTTAACTCTTAGTAATTACTTTATTTTTATTATTATTACTATTGTAAACGTAATTACTATCATCATCGTACAAGTCCCTTCCGAAGGCTGAATACCAATTTTATCTAATAGCATTTTTGTGTTCCTTGTATCTGGTATGGAAATTTAGTTTTGTTTGGCCTATATATATGTCGTATTGCAATTTGTTTCTTGACATTTGAGTTCATTCAAATTATGCAACCATTTTAATTATGGTGGGTTTAAAAAAAGTTGTTTTTGAAAATTATTTAGGGATTGTCTAATGAACTTTAAATCAGCTGGCCAGTTTTCCTTTAATTTTCAGTTATGTGAATACGTTTCATGGAGTTTTTTTTTTTTTTTTTTTTTTTGCTTTACGTCGCACCGACACAGATAGGTCTTATGGCGAAGATGGGACAGGAAAGGGCTAGTAGTTGGAAGGAAGCGGCCATGGCCTTAATTAAGGTACAGCCCCAGCATTTGCCTGGTGTGAAAATGGGAAACCACAGAAAATCATTTTCAGGGCTGCCGACAGTGGGGTTCGAACCTACTATCTCCCGAATAGCTATTATTATTATTATTATTAATATTATTATTATTATTGTTGTTGTTGTTGTTGTTATTATTGGATTTTAATTTTATTGTTATTGTTATGTATTTGGGTTTAAATTTATGTTAATGATTTGATTACCCGAAGTATGAATTGAATGAGAGTGCATATTGTAAGACATTATTTTTATTGATAAATGATAACCTACAAAATGTCAGGAGTAGCCAAGGCGTTGCATGAAGTCGGAGAATTTTTTTTTTTTTTTTTTTCCAATTTGCTTTATGTCGCACCGACACAGATGTCTTACGGCGACGATCGGATAGGAAAGGCCTGGGAATTGGACGGAAGCAGCCGTGGCCTTAATTAAGGTACAGCCCCGGCATTTGCCTGGTGTGAAAATGGGAAACCACGGAAAACCATCTTCAGGGCTGCCGACAGTGGGGCTCGAACCCACTATCTCCCGATTACTGGATACTGGCCGCAATTAAGCGACTGCAGCTATCAAGCTCGGTAGTCAGAGAATTTACTATAGATAAGAATATCCTAATCCACCTTTAAGTCAGAGTAACCTCTTGTGGGATTCATAAGTGCTAATGCAAAAAGTGTGGAATAGTGCAAATAGGGGTTAATTTTTTTTTAAATTCATGTGATCATTGAGGTTATCTTGGTTAGCTTTTATTTTGATGTAAATTTTGATACCTTCTTTAATATTCAATGATCTGCTTTTATTTTCTATGTGCAAGATTTTTGGATCTGTATTGATGTCTGTGAAATGGTGCAAGTTGTCACATATGTGTTAGCTGAAAGCTGCATGTTTGTTATATCTAACTGTGCTTTTGTATTCTTTGTGTCAGGTGTGAAAATTACATTTTTTCTCCTCAATGTAGCCTACATGGCATTAATTCTGTTCCCATATATTTTCATTTTTGGGTTGTTTATAAAGATTATTTATAAAAAATAAGTTTTAGAAAACTGAAGAACCTAACAGTTTTTAATTTTAATTAACCTAAGAAATTTTTTTAAATTTTTATTTTATTTAAAAATCACTTTTACTGGTAGGGAGGTCACCTCAAAGGGATGTAAGAGCCACATGATCAGAGATGAAGATGACCTTTAAAAGTTTTGTCGCATTAGAACCAGTGAACATATAGTATTTCCTCCCTGGTAACAATTAAGAACTACAGCAAACTCTTGACTATCCAGGCTAATCACAGGATAAATTTGCACGGATAACTGAACACATGGATAATACGATTTTGTTCATTTTAATGTGCAAAGAAATTGTTAATAATACAGGACATACAATAATGTTTGAAAATGTAACAGTGTCGGACAATTCTACATTCAATAACCACTTGTATCAATAAAGTAGGCTAATATAAAAAATACTTATGTCTATTGTTGGTAGAACACTAGAGGTAGGAAAAGTACACAAAAACGTCAGTTTTACATCCAGTGAAAATGAATTGGTAATGTTATTTTGCTTTCGACATTCACGCAAGTTCTTTCCTATACAAGTACGAATGTTCCTAAGTGCTACAACATCCTGCTTCACGGCTGCAATTTCGAGTGAATTCTAAGAATTGCTGTTTGCAATTTTTAATATCTCTAACTGTCTGAACACCAATCCCATAATCATTCGCTATACTCTATCTCAAATAACCTGGGAGAAAGTTCTTGACTTTTCACTTTTAAAAAGCTGTTTAGTTTCAAATTATAATTGATACTCACGCATTAAAGTGCCTTCTGAGAGGGGCAAAATGTCAACAGCGGAACAGTCACTGTAGTATTCAGTAGTGGTTCATTTAGCTAACGTACAACCCATGTGCTTTCTGTTAACTGCTGTGTTCCAAGTGCATACCTGCCAACTTTTAGAACCGAAAAATAGGAAGATTTTTTAATTCTTGGATTTCATCACGCATATTTCACCACAATCTACGCGAAAATAGCTCAGGATAAAAGGCATACATACCTACAGTTACAATGCGAATTGATCATTAAATTTAAAATCTTAAACTAAGAAAACATAAAAATGGTTACAAGAAAATTTACCTAATCACTCTCATTTATGACACTTACATTACGAATAATAATATTTATGTCACACCGACACACACAACAAAATCCATAATACCATATTTTCTCGCGTAATTAACGCCCTTTTTTTGACGAAAAATACAGGCGAAAACTGCGGATGCGTAAATTATTCACGGAATTCAGATCTTTACAAATTATTTATAATTCATTTACGTTTAAAAGATACATCAAATATAATATAAAGACAATTGGTTCAACTCATTTGCGATTATCGTCATACAGCGTAAAATTCCGGCGTGAGATTTTTTCTGAAAAGTCAAATAGGGTACATCAGGTAAGTTAGACACGTGGGTTTCAAGTACCGACACTAGAAAATATTCTTCTCATTACGAGCTGAAAATACGACTTGAATGGCATACCGAAAAAAAAAAAAAAAAACTATCCAACACGAGAAGGGCCGGGCATCGAAGAAGGGACCCTGCTACATTACCCCAATCGTATCTAATCTTGTACGAGTGACGTGTCCATCCATCCTTTCTGTTGAATACGAACGTGGATCACTCGCGGAAATTTTGCTTTAGGCATTGTTTTTCGTTTTAGAGCAATGTAAAGTGTAACCTTTCTGCCATCAGCAAGCATTGCAGTACATCGTTGTTTTTGGCTTTCGATAGCGTGTACGATAACACTATATGTTCCTTTCTCATCGATTCTTCGACTTTGTGGCGTACGGAAACTGACTGGCGTCTGACGTGCGGTTCCTATAAAGGGAGATCAAATATTCCTTCATTTCACGCTTCTCAATCACAAAGCGATGACAATGGTTGAAATCATTCATCATTTTTTGGCATAATGTTGTTCTTCGTCGAAGAGAAAGTTCATTTCTCTTCAGAAAATTAATCAAGCCTCGGCTAACCTTTAAATCCGAGACACTGATTCAATGTGCCGCGGCTATTTCTCATTCTTTAAATTACAGCATTTCGTGAGAAACGGCTTATCCAACATTGCCCAACAAAATCATATATTTAAGCAGATAATCCTCTACTTGCAGAAACTTGCCGCTTTTTGGTCCGCGAAATGCTTTGGGAGACTTGTTGGCCGCTTGAAGTGCACTTCTGTTACCGCGGTAGCGTACGTTTCATTTGGACACTACTTGCTGCCCGCTGCTCTATTCCCGTATGTTTCGACGTAAATGATCACCGCGAGTTTGTATGATGCAGTATTACTGGAATACTGTGTACTGACAAACAATTTTGAGATCACAGAAGGTCCCATACCCGAAACACTCGTAAAACTAGTGCAGTGGGATTTCCTGACGGCTAATAACAGCAAGTTATGTGTGGAATGCCTGCTTCGCGATAGGAAGCCTGCTACTTGAGTAGTTGGCATCTTTATTTCGAAACGCATCCGGAGCTGAGTGATGGATGTTCGAAGTTGTGGGTGCGTCAAATACGTGAACATTTCTTTTTCTCCACTTTGGACCCAAAATTATTGGGATGCGTAAATTATGCAAGGGCGTTAATTACGCGAAAAATACGGTAGTTTCCCTAAGACGGTAAAATGAACGGAAATTTATAGGTATCTCTGAACACTTGGAGATAACGTTTGTTATATTTTTTGGCCATAACAAGAAAAGAAAATGCCAGAAACTGTCACGGACAAGAACCCCCTTAAAAACATTAAATTCATTAAAATTATGCACTTAAATACGCGAAACTACCACATGCAAAACAATTCAATATGTCCCATACATTATTAAGGGGAAAAACACGTGGCCTACCACTCCGACGAAACTGTGCACAGAAAAGATGTCAACAGCGCGCGAACAGCACAATACACTCGTTCTTTCGTCCCGATAAACTGAGTCGCTAGCGCGCGCTGGCCTCTTGCTTGCGGGACGATTGTCGCCCCGAATCAGGGTTGCCAATCTGGTGATTTTGTCACCAGATCTGGTGTTTTCAGGAAGGCGTATGGTGACAAAATTTGAATTTTGCGACAAGTCGAAAATATGGTGTTTTTCTTTAAACTTTGGTGACATATTTGGTGATTTTATAATAAAATGTCAATTTAAAAAAGAACTACGGTCATGAGACGTATAACTTAGTAAAATATTATGACCTATCATATAAAATATGATCTTAACATGTTTACGTAAGCGACTCGCTTAACAATAAAACCAGCGCCATTGTCGCGCGTGAGCAAGAGCGCTGGATTTTTAACAGCATCAATGTTGTATTTCCGTGCATTATTGATCTTATTATTAAGGTGAATAATAGCGCGGTCGACATCATTCTTACTTGTAACAGTTGTAATTGGAAAAGTTAGAATGAATCATGCGAGGAGCCCAGCTCCAGTGCCAATGTCGCTGTGTGATTCAAGATAGTGCGCTGGACTTTTGAGTTGTGATTGTGTGGTAGTGTCTACTTCTTAATTTATGTTAAATGTGTTAATTACAGAGTTAGTGTAATTGGGAACCATGGGGAAGCCTCAGTATAAACAGCGATTTAGAGACAAATGGCTTAAGGATGAGAGGTATAATAAGTGGTTACTAAAAGTAGAAGGAAATGCCACAAAAGGCTTTTGCAAATACTGTAAAACTCAACTAGCTGCTAAATTAGAAGATATTGAAAAACATCGGAACACTGCTAAACACCTCAAGGCAGCCGAACCCTTTAGTTCTAATAGGCAGAAAACTTTAAATTTTAAACCAGTTAATATTGAGACAAATTTAGTGAAAGGAAGAACGGCACTTTTCATAGCAGAACATTGCTCGGTTCAAGTGGTTGACCATCTTAGCGAGTTGTGTAAAGTGAATTTTCCCGATAGCAAAGGGATTAATAATTTGAAGTTGCATCGTACAAAATGCACTGCTATAATACAAAACGTGTTAGCTCCTCATTTTGAAAAATACTTGATAGATGATTTACGTGAAAGTGAAAACGGTTATAGTTTGTTGTTGGATGAAACGAATGATATTTCAGTTACCAAGTTACTAGGCATTGTTATAAGATACTATTCAAAAAGAAAAGGAGAGATTGTCGTGACATATCTACAGTTAGTAAAGTTGTCAGAATGTACAGCTGATGCTATAGTTGAGGCTTTGGAGAAATGTCTGTGTAATAAAGGTTTGGATTTGACTAAATTACAAGCAATAGGAACAGACAATGCGTCTGTTATGGTAGGCATAAATCATGGCGTGTATGTAAAGTTAAAGGCTAAAGTGCCAAATCTACAATTAATCAGATGCGTTTGTCACTCTCTACAATTGGCAGTTTCACATGCATCAGGGTGTTTACCGAGGAACTTAGATTTCCTCATAAGGGAAAGTTACAATTGGTTTTCACAATTATCTCTACGGCAGGTTGTATAAAAAGAACTAGACGAGACAATAAATGAAGGCGACTCTCCCCTGAAATTAGTACAGTTAAGCCAAACTCGGTGGCTGTCCATCGAAAGTGCAGTGACAAGAATAATGCAACAGTGGACCGAGTTAAAAACACACTTTGAAATCGCTCGTCTTAAAGATCGCTGTTATACAGCCGATATTTTATTTTCAATGTATAGCGACCCTCAGAATTACTTGTACTTGTCTTTTCTGAAGCCAATTTTGGTTGAAGTGCAGACCGTAAATAAGAAGTTCGAAAGTCGAAACCAAGATCCTACAAAATTATTAGGTGACCTAATCCTTCTCATTAAGTCATTATGCACCAAGGTTCTACTGCCCACTGTCAAAGTAGATGTCCTGAAAACAGAAATTAATAATCATCTGGACCCAAAGCCCTATCTAGGTTATGATTTCGAAACTAAAGTATCATCGTCCTCGCTTTCTGGAGACCAACAGAAACAACTACGCGATAGATGCGTGCAATTCATTGTTGAACTTATCCAACAATTGAGGCAAAGATTACCTGAAAATATAGGGATCCTTGAAAAAATGTCTCTCTTTTCACCCGAAAATTGTTTAAGGCCTTTTAAGTTGCAAATTATTGATATAGCACAACTCTTTTATGCTGACAATAATGTTATTGCGAAAGTAGAAAACCAGTGGAGAAATCTGCATCATATCCAGTGGACTGAAGTTAAGAACACTGTGAAATTTTGGGCAGAAGTTGATATGTATAGGGATTCAACTGGTGAAAACCCTTTCAGCGAACTTGCAAATTTAGCTATATCGACTCTCGTGCTTCCTCATTCTAATGCGGATGTAGAACGAGTGTTCAGCCAAGTCAATATAACTGAAAATAAACTGAGAAACAGAATGTCAATAAAACTCTCCATTCGGTCTTGTGTGTATAATTTGGATTGAATAGGACAGGGAAATGCTGTTATACATACGATCTACCGAAAGAAGTACTGCAGAAAATAGGCACATTAGAGTCATACAACTATCCGGGTCAAGTACCCTCAACTTATACAGATCAGCCATAAATAAACAAATATAGTACAGTTTTTAATTTTTGTATATAGTTTGCAATGAAATGTCGTATGGCTTTTAGTGCCGGGAAATCCCAGGACGGGTTCGGCTCGCCAAGTGCAGGTCTTTCTATTTGACACCCCGTAGGTGACCTGCGCGTCGTGATGAGGATGAAATGGTGATGAAGACAACATACACACCCAGCCCCCGTGCCATTGAAATTAACCAATTAAGGTTAAAATCCCTGAACCGGCCGGGAATCGAACCCGGGACCCTCTGAACCGAAGGCCAGTACGCTGACCGTTCAGCCAACGAGTCGGACATAGTTTGGAATTAAATACACTTATGTTAGGATTACGACAATTGATAACACGCAGTGAACATTTTATTATTATAATAGTGCTAGTGTTTGAGTGTGACTTGTATTCAATTGATCATATGGCTATAATATAGGCTAGACCTATCTTTACATTATCTTACTACATCTGGAGAATTTATAGAGTATTCCAATCTAGATCTGGAGATTTCTGGTGTTTTTCAAATCCATATCTGGTGATAATGAGTATCTAGGAGTTGGCAACCCTGCCCCGAATCCCCAGCTGCATAAAGCGCGCACGCTGTTGTGGTGTGCGGGAAACACGATACACGGAGGCGACGGACGAAACACTCACGAAGTAAAGCAACAAATAAATACGCTTGAAAATAAGGTTTCGTAAATTACACAAGTACGTAAGAATTTATCCTTCATCGAAGGGGAAGAGTATTGGCGGTACTAGAGGTTATATTAGTCAATTTCGGAAGAAGTAAAAATAAATCGGAAAATCGGAAGACGAGTTAAAAACCGGAAAGTTTCCGGGTAAATCGGAAGGGTTGGCAGGTATGCAAGTGATATTGGCGCACTAGTGACTTTGCATATTATTACAAGTTTCTTTTATGCCAATATTTAGTAATATACCATTATTAATTACATTGGTAGTCAGTCTTTGTCTTGGTGTTTAGGATTTAGTTAACCGTTTAAGTTTACATTTACATAACCTTTGTGAAAGTTCCATGTGGAGTGAAGATGGGTGAGCCCGGCCAGCCCTTCTCACGTAAAGCATAAGAAGGGAAAAGCATCGAGAAGCAGAGAAAAAGTGTGTTCTCAACATTTTTAAAAAGTTTAGTGACGCAAATCCTCGTAGTACTTTTGAAAATGTGACGAAGTTACTAGCAGCTACTTCTTAATGTCATCCAACAGTATATTAAGGACTGATGTGGCAAGTACCGAGTAGATGATATCGCATTCAATCGGAAAGGCAGTTTTAAGGTTACCTCCGTACCATTATTCTTTAAATCCAATTGAAGGTGTGTGGAGCCAAGTTAAGGGCCATGTGGCTAGGAACAACAAACCTTTAACCCTTGCGGAAGAAAGAAAACTATTGCTGGAAGGAATTGAACTAGTGACCCCTCAATATTGGGAAATGTGCGTAAAACCCGTCGAGACAGAAGAAAAACGAATGTGGGAGATAGAGTAGTGAGTAGATGATGCTGCTGAACGGATAGTGATAAATGTGAATGACTCCGACAGATATGGAGGGATGTTAAAAGGTTTGTTTTTTTCCACCTATTCAATACATATAAATTTTATAAATTAGGAATTTATTGTAGATTCCACTTGAGACATGTTTCGCCCTTCATTGAGGGCATCATCAGTCAAAATATCACCTCAAGGTAAAAAGATATGGAGGGAATCGAATACCTATCTTTCTTCTACAAGCAACATTGGTGAGTACATTAACCTTCAGAATTGTATTGAATATCATCTTGATTCATTCTGGTGATTGTATAAATGTTGTATTCTTCTTATAACATGTTACAGATTATTTGAACTAGTTATCAATCTCGCAGTTTCTTGAGTGATGTTTTTATGCAACTAGTACTGCAACGCGCACGTGGCTGGACTTGTTATTCTTATCTCCCAGGTAATATGAGACAGGGTTTAATATCATTACCGGTTCTGCTTTCTCAAACTTTTCAAATAATTCAAGCTGTTGTTTTAAAGTTAACAGCACTTTTTTTCGCTTTGTAGCCATGACTGCTATCACAGAATACCAACAAAGAACTGCTATACATTACACTGTTTAGTGTTTAGTTCTCGAACAGTCCGGCTCCATGGCTAAATGGTTAGCATGCTGCCCTTTGGTCACAGGGGTCCTGGGTTCAATTCCCAGCAGGGTCTGAAATTTTAACCATAATTGGTTAATTTTGCTGGCAGGGGGGCTGGGTGTATATATCGTCATCATCATTTCATCCTCATCATGGTGCGGAGGTCACCTACGGGCGTCAATTAAATTATCTGCACCTGGCAAGCCGAACTTGTCCTCGGACACTCCCAGCACTACAAGCCATACATCATTATCATCATCATCATCAGTACTCAAACAAAGCATGCCACGAGTACACTTGCAGTCGAGAACATGCTCAAATTTCAAGCGCACAGTTCACATGTATTCAAAATAGTGTAACAAAAATAAAGGGAAAAAATACAATAAACCTTGAGGGTGCACGGATAACCTGCAAATTGGATAATCCACACCCGGATAATCAGGAGTTTGCTGTATATCCTACCCTGTATGAAAACAACTTATAATGTGCTGTCATCTGATGGATATAACCACACTAATGGCAACATGCATGAACCTTGTTTACCTAAATCAGCGTTTAAGATTCTTCCTAAATCTTGTTTAAATGAAACTGCAGAGCATCATTACTGATTATTATTTAAATCCGTGATTACTGTCTGTTAAAGTTCAAACGATTACCAAACATAAACAGTGATCAGCGAAGAAGGTAAAATGGCTGCTAGATTTAGAGATGGTTTTGAAGATGAACTGTTACATCTGCAATATCAGGAACAGAATGGAAATGTGTGCGAAGGTATAATAGTGGAGAGAGTTGATCCTTTTGAAGAATTAGTCATAGGAAATTTGTGGAAAGGTTTCGCTTATCTAAACAAACAGTTTCATTTCTTCTGGAAACAATGCAAAATAACATGCAATTTCCAGTGCAGAGAAATCATCCTGTTTCTGCTATCAACAGACTGCTCACTGCATTGAGGTATTACAACACTGGTTCCTTTAACATAATTGTGACATGCATACTGGCAACCATAATTATTTGGACATATTTATTTGAGTATAGGGATTTTATCTCCCCTTATCATGCATTGTTTGAACTGCCGTTAATTTGTGTGATCGAGCATGTCTGTGTATTTAAAACTGTTATCTGCGATTATTACGTCAATTGCTGCATCTTCTATTCACTCAATAAGCAAATCCATAAGTGCACGCATGCGCATAAATTACTTCTGCTCTGTGCGCTGAGGCTGCTTCCGCCTTCCCGGTAAGTTGTGTTGCAGCCAGGCTCCAAGATGGTTGGATCAAGTCGTGTTCATTGGAAGGCATGTTGGAAAGTTTGTGGAATGGAGTTACAGTAATTTTATATTTTAGTGATATTTTATTATGTGAGTGTGTTTACCGCTGCCTGCGGGGTAGGCAGGCATTCTACCACTGAAATGCCAACTCTGATGTAAGATTTGTGACAACGGATTACACTACATTGGATACGGAACCACCGGAATGTAAGTAAATATTCATTTTTAAAAATTTCGGAAGATCATCTACTGCAGTGGATTATTTGGAGGAGACATAATCTACAACCGTCGTCATGGAATTTTCAACAACACTGACTAGACTGCTAACGAGCCAACCTTGTTACCGTTATTAAATATTAGGCTTATCTGGAGTTTTTTGCAATATTGTTAAGATTGAATCAAAACAACTTTCTCTCCGGTATTTTAAAATTTGGTAACCAACTCAGAAAAGTTAAATCAGTATTGTTAAGATTTTCACATGTAAGTGTAATGTCAATTTAATTACGAGGTAAATTGGAAACGCACAGTGCGAGCATATGTGTAGTTATGTCGTTCTAAATTTTGGTATAATTCAGGGGTGGCCACTAACCTTACTTCTGGGAGCCGCAAATTTAGGAGGAAAAAAATTGGGAGCATGTTTAGAAAATGGTTTTTAAAATGAAGACAGGTTTTTCATTTTATAACAAATGAAGGGACATTTATTTTCTACACTACACAGAATATTATTTTTCAGGTACACATCAAGGAATGAGATTTTACTTTTGAGAAGTGCTTTTTTTTTTTAGTGTTCATTTTTGCTGTTAGTTTTTTGAAATCTGGCTGATAATTGGTAAGCGCAGTTCGCACATGTTCATCAGATTACATAAAATCAGCTTCATGGTCCGTATCGCACTTCAATAGATTCACAATTAAGTATTTATTTATTTTTCACCTAGTCGATACAATGATTGCTTAAGGCAATTTTTAATGGTCAAAAGTGGTACATGTTTCGTATATTATCAACATCTTCAGCCACATAACACTGTTTAGATGAAAAATATATAAAATTGACAAAGTAATGCTTATAAATTATAATTTATATATTTTCTCTTGAGTTATTTGTTTGTTTTAATCTTGTCAATCTTATGTTAATTTTAAGGTCACTTCCTCTAAAGCATTACTTTGTCAATTTTATATATTTTTCATCTAAACAGTGTTATGTGGCTGAAGATGTTGATAATATACGAAACATGTACCACTTTTGACCATTAAAAATTGCCTTAAGCAATCATTGTATCGACTAGGTGGAAAATAAATAAATACTTAATTGTGAATCCATGTTCATCAGTTCGTTCAGATTGATGTGTAGATTTAATGAATTTAATAGTTGAGTACAGTGATTCACACACATAAGTAGTCCCAAAGATTCAGATTAGTCTTTTGGCACACAGTTTTGTTAGTGTGTATTTTTCTTCTGGAACATTCTTCCAAAATTCTATGGTAGAAATTCCACTTTGTTTGAGTCCTTTTAGTCCTTCGTCCTCTTGCAGTTCTTGTAGCTCCAACTCTACAGCTGCTGTATCCTTCGTTATTGGTGATGAAACAGGACTGCCATCGCCCACAACATCAACAGAAAAAGGATTTTCCAGGAATGAAGGTTTAAGTGATCTAAAATCATTAAATCTGCCACTGATTTCTTCAGCAAGGCCAGACATTTTACTCATGTAATCTTCAGTTTCCACCCGAACGTCAGGAAGGCTTTCAGTAATTTTCTTCAAACATTTAAACTGAGAAAATGTTTTAGTCTGAAGGTCTTTCCCAAAAAGCTTCAAACTATGAAAGCTAAATACAGTCTAGGCCAATTCAGAAATATCTTTACAAGGAAGATATTGCTTTGAGCGGGAGAGTGTGTCAGTGAGCCAGTGTCGTGGGGTGAAGCCAGTCGTGTTCACGTATAGGCAGTAGCGAGTGTCGATACTGTACTGAAACAGCACACAACAGCACACAGAAAAGTACCAACAAGACTGACTCAAGAGCCACATGCGGTTCGCGAGCCTCGCTGTGGCCAGCCCTGGTATAATTGATATTATCGTACGTGTTTAGTTTTCGGCTCCATATACGATATGCATATATTTTTGGTGTTTGGGTTTATTATTATTATTATTATTATTATTATTATTATTAATGTTCGGTAACTCCTCGCTTTGTAGAAAATTGAAATTTGTTTGCCCTGTTCTTAAAGTTTCTGGTGGTTGACACTCACATGTCTTATTCACACCTGTGTTTGTGTGTTTTCTTATCTTTTGTTGCGTCACTAGTCTGAACACAGTCCTCATCACAGTGCCTGCTACAGACAAGCTTGCACTACTATAGTATTTTTCTACTCTGATGGCGGGCGGCTGGAATGCTGTCAGGGGAAGCGGGGAGCATGGGGCCGACCAATCCAGCACGACGCGAGAGGCCGTTAAGGGAGAGAGACAGAGGCCACTACTACAACGTTGCCAGGAGCGCCCGCGCGCGTTAAAGTCGTGTTGAAATCCACATAACAATGAAATACAGAGCTTCGTATGTTACAGTTAGATTATGGCCTGTGGATGAGTTTTATTATTTTTATTTATTTATGTATTTATTTCTATTATTTTCTTATATCTTCGATGTAGTATGATACGAGTTAGTTAGTAATGCACATAACAAGTGCACTGACAACAGACCAAAAAACAATTCTTTCAAAAGTACAGAGTTACACAACACATTTTCTTACTTTATTTTACCTTATTCCAGCTGAAGGATCCGTGTTACAGCACCCCAACACTCGCCATCGTCACCAGAGCTGTCACCGGAAATATCCTCGTCACTCGACTCCTCACTGTGGCTGTCGTCTCGCAGATTCATGATAATATCGTCCATGACTGTGTCCAATACCACGTCCCTTTTGTAATCGTCCTCTTGAAATTTTTCAGCATGTGACACACAAGCCTTCCACTCCTATTCGGTTACTTTATCCAGCTCCTCTTCCATTAAAGATTGGACGTCAGTTAGTTTGAACGTTTTGTTCCTTTTCCCTACAGCAGTTTTAACGTTTCCCCAAACCAGCTCTATAGGGTTATATTGACAGTGATAGGGAGGCAGGCAAACAACGGTATGACCCTTTCTGTCAGCAAGTGTATCAATTTCGTACATTTTTGCCTTTGGCTTGAATTGTTTCACAAGAGACAACAGTTCGAGTCTGGTGTGATTGCTGTCATGAGGAATATTCCTAGCAGATAACCACGATATAATATCAGCTTTTCGTGTGTTCATTGTAGGAATTCGTTCTAGCTGTACTGAATGGTAGCTGGCATTGTCCATTACAATCACTGCGTCTTTGATGTTCCTTTCGTCAAGAGCGTCTAAAAACTTCAAAAACCACTCTTTAAAAACCATAGCGTTCATATCAGTGTGGTAGTCATCACTGGTCGATTTCACCTTTGGCCTGAAAACCAATTTACATTCCTGTAGAAAACCAGTGCGACTGGAACCTACGTGACAAACAATAATTCGTCCACCTTTCCCTACAGGAACTTTTAAACCTCCTGTATCCTCTTTATCTTGCCAGATTTTCATTGGAGCATAATTCTGATGAATGTCTCATCTAAATAAAATATATGGGGCGATGGGTCCTTATATCTCAGGAGATGCATTTTTCTCAAAAACGTTACTCTGGCTGTTACTATATCAGCTCTCTCCATTAAAAATCTTCTCCCGTCGTTGCTTTTTTTATACTTGAACCCCATAGACTTCAGTATCCTCCACAATGAAGTAACTCCCCATTTAAATTTTATATCTCTTTCTAAATCACCACGTAATTTGTTCAGTGTCCGGTATTCACCCTTTACGTAATAACTGAGGAGAGTTCTTCTAGTTACATCTTTATGGAATCCGTCGATTACCTTTGTTATACAGTTCCTTTTGATTCGCTTGCGCGGTGATTGAAATGAGATGGAACCAGATGACTGGGTACTGTCTTTACCTTTCTTTACTATACGCTGAACGGTTCGTGTACTAACTTGACAAGCTTCCGACACTCTCTGCTGCACTTTATACACACTCACTAAAGGGCCATTATTTTCTGCTTCCTTTTGAAAATATTCATGAACATTGCTGATCAGTTTTCTACCCTGGCTCCTTATCTCCTTCCTGTTCACCATTGTATGATATACGTATAGTGCAATTATTATATATAAAAACAACACAGAGCAACACAAATAGAAACAATAGAAAAAACTAACGTCACATCACATGCCACGAAAACGTTAATCGAAGAATGCAGTAAAGGACGCGGCAAGAATTACTCATAAAACAAACTCGTCAAACAAGCTCTTTGTAATACCCAACGTACTCTCTAAGACTACTCGGCAACACAGCAGTTCGTGGAGCGAAATGAACGCGGCAAAGTCTCCGGGAGACTGAATAGTTCTCAGCGCCACCGCTAGGCGATCTTTTGTCTGATTGGGCAGTGACATACTGCCCGCACCCTACTTCCCCTGACAGCATGTAGGCCGCCCGCCATCAGAGTAGAACAATACTATAGGAGATTTCAACACCAGAGTGGGGAGGGACAAACTCTTATGGGGAAAAGTCATGGGTAAACATGGAATTGGGAACTGCAATGCTAACGGTTTGTTACTTCTTGGCCTGTGTGCTGAGCATGAGCTCTTTATCATCAATACCCAATTCCTACTGCCAAATCACTTCAAGACCACATGGAAGCACCTATGCTCTAAACACTGGCATATGACAGATTATGTCATCACCGGCAATGCAACAAGAATAAAGTCCTAATCACGAAAACAGCCCGGAATATTGATGACTGACGGACGTATCATAAACTTCTTATTGGTCGATTCAGGAATACCATTCATAAAAACCATGAACCCACTTCACGAATCCAACAAGGAAGAAGTTCAACACCTCTAAACTTCAACTTGATCAAAACTGTTCTAGAACAACTAACTCACAATCCAATCAACACTAAGGATGTAGAATGTGAATGGACCACACTTACAAATATCATTACAGAGTCTGCACAGAAAGTTGCTGGCTATGAGGAAAGGAGAAGACTGGTTTGATAAAAACAATGAAGAAATCTTGAATCTCATCAAGGCTAAACGGGATGCCTATCTATCCATTTCTCAGGATCCATCCTCCAGAGAGAAGAAAATGAGTTTCCAAGAACTAAAACAGAAGTGTCAGTCTGAAATGAGGGAAATCAAGAACAACTGGTGGCAGCAAAAGGCCAAGGAACTTCAGAAAATCCCCGATATCAGGGACTTATGCAAATTTTATGCAGGACTAAAGGAGCTATATGGTCCTGTCCACTCATCATCAGGAACTCTGAAAGCTATTGACAATCCCACCATTCTTACAGACAGCCAGGACATCTTGAAACGATGGAAAAAGCACTTCAGCTCACTCTTGAACTGTAGTTCTGCTGCTGCTGCTGCTGCTGCTGCTGCTGCTGCTGCTGCTGCAGATTTTCTTCAACATGTTCCTCAACATACTCCCCAACCCCAGATGGACACTCTTCCAACCTTCAAGAGTTTATCAAAGCTCTCAGCAGAATGAAAACAGGGAAGGCTCCAGGATCAGACAATATTCCTCTCGAACTCATTCAAAGTGGAGGCTCACCTCTAAAACCCAGGCTTTTCTATCTGATTCTTCTAATCTTGGAAATTAAATACGTTCCTGCTGCCATGAAAAATTCCAGAATAGTTACAATCTTCAAGAAAGGTGATTGCAGTATCTGTGGAAACTACCGTGATATATCCCTGCTCTCCATAGCTGGAAAAATATTTGCTAGTACTGAATTGACTTCAAGTTGTGTCTGAGAGGTTACTACCTGAATCTCAGTGTGGGTTTCGTGCCTCTTGTGGTACAATTGACACGATCTTCTGCGCAAGACAACTCCAGGAGAAGTGCAGAGACAAATTACACCTCTGTTCTTAGTGTTCTATGACCTTGAAAAGGCCTTTGATAAGATTCCTCGAAATGCTATGTGGATGGTTTTGAGGCGCTTTGGATACCCCGAGCATCTTGTTGGTCTGATCCATGATGGTATGGTTGGTCAGGTACTGTATCGGAATGATATCTCAGAAGAATTTCCACCGGGCGAGTTGGCCGTGCGCGTAGAGGCGCGTGGCTGTGAGCTTGCATCCGGGAGATAGTAGGTTCGAATCCCACTATCGGCAGCCCTGAAAATGGTTTTCCGTGGTTTCCCATTTTCACACCAGGCAAATGCTGGGGCTGTACCTTAATTAAGGCCACGGCCGCTTCCAACTCCCAAGCCTTTCCGATCCCATCGTCGCCATAAGACCTATCTGTGTCGGTGCGATGTAAAGCCCCTAGCAAAAAAATTCCAATTACAAAGGGACTCAAGCAAGGATGTGTACTTGCACCTACACTTTTCGCCCTATACCCGGCAGCTATGCTTTATGAGACAACACCTGCAAACAACACAGGTGTGGAAATGAAATATCGATATGACAGGCGCTTTTTATCCAGGCCACACTTCGCTCCAAAATATTAACCTATTCCACCCGGGTCACAGAATTGCAATATGCAGATGACAATGCTTCTCCAGCCCACACACCAGAAAAGCTTCAACAATCTGTCACCTGCTTCAACAGAGCTTATGAACGTTTTGACCTGACTGTAAACATTCAGGAGACCAAAGTGCTTACTCAGCCTGCTCCTGGACCCTCCTCCCAGATATCAGATATCACCATATCTGGCACAGCTCTGGAAAGGGGGAAGCACTTCTCGTACCTTGGGAGTATTCTCTCAATGCACTGTACCTCTGAGAAGGACGTGGAAAACAGAATACAGGCTGCCCATGTGGCCTTTGGAAGTCTCTCACATCATGTATTCCAGAACAAAGATCTACGTATCCGAACGAAAATAATGGTGTACCAAGCTGTTGTTTATTTTTACGTTACTCTACGGGTGTGAAACCTGGAGCCTGTATCGCTGGGACATCAAGAAACTGGAACGCTTTTGTCAACAAAAACTTAAGACACATCATGAACATCAACTGGGATGACTATATAACTAATATAGCAGTTCTCGAGAAAGTAAAGTTAAACAGTATCGAAGCCACCATAATTGGCTTAGATGGGCAGGCCATATCCATCGTATGAGTGACAGCAGACTCCACTCGGCAAATCTTGTACGGTGAACTCAGCACTGGCAAGAGGACTCGCGGTGCTCCTCTGAAGCGATATAAAGACCAACTTAAGCAGACCATGAGAAGAGTACATATAAACCCAAATACTTGGCATAATCTCGCATTGGATTGCCCTCACGGGCGTGCTACCATCTCAGCTGCAGTTCCACAGTTTGAGCAGGAACGTCGAAGACAGGAAGAGGAAACTCACCAGAGGAAGAAGCTACGTCAAATGCCGCCACCTTCCATCGGGTGCAACATGTGTGGCCGTATGTTTTATGCAAGAATTGGTCTGATAAGGCATCAGCGTCACCTTCATCGTATGGACTAAGGATTACGAAACTGCAGGCGAAAAACAAAAACTCAGATACCAGTATAGGCCAACAACGACAACGTACCCACTGGTTAACCGAATCTAAAACAAGGTTGGTGCACTTGGGCATAAATGCACATTTGTTGAAATTAAACTGAAGTTGTATTTATGAATGCATGACTAAACAAATAAACAAAAAATGCTAAAGGTATATAATAAGGGAAACAACAGACAACTTTACACTTCAGGATAACACTGCTGCTCCTTAGAAGTTGTTACATATTAGTGTTGCCCTCACCTGTTACCTTTAACAATATTAAAGGTTTTAAATCATTCAATGTTTTTATAATGGTGTATTTATGTGCATATTAGAGTGAATACCTTGTAGTGAGAAGAAGGTGAAGGGTCACTTGTATGTTAGAAGGATCAAGACCTACACATAGTGTGTTTCTTGACTACTTGTTTAGTGATTCAATCAAATATGGCGGCCCACAGTTGGTGAATGAAGCACGTTTGAAGACACGCCATTTCCTGCAGAACTACTGGCCGGATTTTGTTAATAATCATGCCCCTGAATTTACAACATCCACGATTCTAACACCAGGTATATATTTTTAAAAATGTAGTTCTATTTAAAACTAAATCCATACCATAATACTGGCAGGTATTGACACTCTGGGAAAGAACTAAGTTTGATTTTGCACCCCTTGATGACATTACTAAAAGTTATGTTTTATGAGTTATTTGAGGTGAACATCTTAGCTGACTTACCCTGTATACATACTAATAAACTTGCATAATTATATTATGTTAGGAAAGTGATAATTTTTGTATCAGAAAGCAAACAGATTCCAGAAAAAGGAAATAATGTCCTTTTTTCCCAGCCAAAAGAGTGGGAAGAAGTGATACAAAAGTTATAAAACATGAAGAGACTATGAGATGGAAATGAAGATGCTGTAATGAAATGAAATGGCGTACGGCTTTTAGAGCCGGGAGTGTCCGAGGACAGATGCTGTAATAATATAACTAGACATAAGGAAAGATACTATGCAAAAAACAGTGAAGGTTGTCCCAGTCATAGAGAAAATGCAAGAAACATGTCCACAACATCATGGATATATAACTCATAGCACTGAACATTCAAATCTGAAGGTGGTTGATCACTGGACAGCCTTAAGGATCACTGCACACACACTACTTGAGGAAATTGAACTCTAAAAGACCATGAGAAGTGAAGAAATTGTGCAGGTATGCGCACACAGATGGAAAAATGTTACAATGAATTGGTAATAATATGGCCAACAGGGATGAGTGTCATTAAAGGACAAGGTCTGAGAACACAAGAATAAATATCTCAAAAGCTTACTGTGAATCAGAACAGACAGTAAGTAGCTGGGTACTGCCAATGTGCTTCTGTCACCTTTTTCCTCCACAATAAATATAACGTTAGTACTCCAAAGCATCACTTAACCTTTAAAGCCCAGACTAATTGCATTTTGTTATAAAATTAATTTCATTAAAACAAATTCCTTGAAATAAACGTTCTGCTTAAAGCTTGAAGCTGAAAGTTTATTTCAAATACAAAGCAGTCGCAATGCAAAGGGATCAATCTCACCAACGTGGCCAACAATGCCTGGCCCTGGTTGAGGAGGTTCAACTTATAGAAGCAAACCCTAATTATTTGTATATTCTAAATTCTAATGGAAGAGAGATAACTGTATCAGATAGACACCTTGCTCCAAAGGGACAGATGCCATTTTTAGAGGACCGGGATGGAATTCAAGAGGAAGACATTGAAAATAACGTCAAACAGGATACGACTCCTCCTAAGCCGCCTCAAAATTCAGACACAATGGAAAGTGATGATGCCAATCTGAACAGGGACTGCAAAAGAAGAAAGACAAAACTGGACGGGAATAATGTACCCCGCAGCTCCGGCAGAGTAGTAACATCCTCCAGTTACTTACAGGACTATGTATTAAATCGATCTGGGGAAGAATGTAATGAGTATAACAGTCAAATCGATTTATTACTATAACTGATTCTATGTCAAGGTAAAAGGAACAAATAGCATGAATTGATTCTTTATTTGTTTATGTATCCATAGCACCTAGAGTTTATATTTTGAATAAACTGTAATGAAGTTTAGACCAAATGTTAGTTTAGGCTGAGCAATGCATTGCTTGGTAGATCCATCAGGGCTGTGAAGCAATGGGTTTGTTTGTGTGAATTATTGGAGTATTCAGGTAGTTTTCTAGTAATAACATAAAATTTTGCTAGTGCATGATGGCAGAGATTTTCACAATGTTTTGCAGTATAATTTTGGCACGGAAGATGCTAGTTTGAGGCAAAATCATCCCGAAGAAGCCAATGCTTCTCTTACACTAAAACTCTATGTAAATTACAAAACTGGCAAGTAGCAAATCAAAAACAACTGTTTGCAGGTAATCTGTTTTCATAGTTCATTTACAGCAAGAGTTGATCAAAATATTATATCAACATTTTTATAAATGAATGTTTCTGTCACGTCTTTGATGCAACTGCTTCCTGTTTCCCCTCCTCTGTGTTCAACGTTGCCAACATGTTATTCAGCACAGAAGTCGTTGGCCTGTTCAAGGCATAATGTCTCCATCCGACGGACTAATCACCATCAACAGTGCCATATGCTCTCATTCCATACTAAGACTCTGGTGGTACAGAGTTTATTCCAGGTTTTTGGCACACAAACTAGTGATTGCATTCGACCGTCTCTCTTACACTGCAGGCTAACGTTCTGACGGTGAACATTTTTTCCACCAAAAGGACTTGAAACTGCTAACCAGTATCAGACCAAAAAACGTTTATGCCTTAATCACGGCCACCAGGCAGGCTTGCTAGCTATAACACAAAGCATACGTCATCATCATCATCATCTTAAACCATCTCCAGTTTCCCGGGTGTGGTATATGAGCCTCCTCCATCTCATCCTGTCCTCCACCAACTTGTCCCAATCATGACCTCTCAGCAGTACATCGTTCTTAACTAAATTTATCCATTTCCTTCGTGGCATACAAATGTTTAAAATTATAAATGCATAGGAAACTGATGGAGAGCAGTCACTTACTGGGTAAGTAGGTGCAAACAAAGCATACACAAAAGAAACACACAAAAAGTCCCACATTTCCAGCAAATTATCTAATAAAGAAGAACATAACCAAAAAGTTTGGATAGGTTTTCACATTTCTTTTATGTATGGGTCATTAATGCATACTTACCTGGTAAGGTGGTGCTCTCATCAGTTTCCTATGCATACAGTGAAATCGCATTAGTACATACCTCATTAATGCAATTTTCCATTTATGGCATCTACAGTATTTATTGAAGTCCCCATCATAGTTCTACTAACTACACATTAAAACTACTCCTTAACACATTTACCATCATCTGCTTACTACGTTGGCAGTAGCATACAAATGTTGACCAATCCTGATGATTGTCAGTCCGGCCAAGTCATGGTAGGAGTACTGTATGAAACAATTCGACATTGTGTTACTAGCCTAGTAATCTGAGGCACTGAAGTAAAGTTGCTTCAGTTTTTTGCTACACTGTTTCGTTTTGACAATTCCAGTTTAGCTATTGCAATGTTTGAAGTCTATCATGTATTGTGAGAGTGATGAGGAATTTTGTCGTGGAGAAGAAGAAAGTGAGGCATGAGGAAAAACTAAAATTTATTCAAGAAGTAGATCGTAGGCCTAACATAATACTTGTAGATATTGCACGGATGGTGAATATCACTCCTTCAACACTAAATAAAATAATGAGTAGAAAGAAAATAATTGAAGCAACATGTGAAGGAGTAAATGGCAAGCAAAAATATATGCGTTAGGGCCAGTTTCAGAACTAGAAAACGTGCTTTTGAAGCGGTTCAAACAAACCTGTGCTTCCAATGTGCCCATCAATGGAACTGTGCTAGCCCAGATATCTTATTTAGTGTGAAAAATGGGATTTGTTGACTGCAAAGCATTAAATGGCTGGATAGAGCAGTTCAAGAATTGCCACACCTAGTCTTACAGAAGCATGCAAGGCCTGTAGCCAGTATGTGAAAACAGATACAATTGAATCATGGAAAATCACTCCTACACACTGAATCAGGGCATTATAAAGTGCATGAAACAAGTGTACAGAAAAAGACAGAAGAGGTTGGTTTTCTTCAAACAATGAAGAAGATATATTAGATGCTGCACAGTTCATTACAGCTACTTGGGATGCAGTGTAGCATTAACAATCGCTGATTTTTTCAACACTGTTGGATACTGTCATGTGATTCAAGATGATATCACACTGAAATCAACATTTTGGAAACAGATGAAAAAACCAATTTGTGGATGATGGAAATGACATGGATTTCAAATCCTACATAGAATGTGATGGCAACATTGCAGTCTCTCAATATATGACAATAGACAAAATTCCTGAAGAAAAAGCACTGGGTAATGATGAAAGTGACTATGAACCAGAGCCTGAGCCAGTTCCTATACTGTCAAAAATGATGAACGCAATGGACACACAGTAAAGCATTACTGGTACATGTTTATTTTCCAAGTGGATGATGCCATGAAATAGTTAAATAATATTTAAGGTACTGTTTGAAAATTAGGATGATACGTATTTTAAACCTACAAGATGTTGAGACGTGCTGTGTTTTTCATATATGTACTGTATTTTGAGCTCATATGAAGATGTATTAGTTTAATAAGGCACACATTTGTTTTTTAAAAACAACTGAAACACTTAAGGGTTTTCTAGTAAATTTTCTCGTTTATGACATTCAAGTTAACAAGATTCTGCTGTATAGTCAGTCGGTCAGTCAGTAGTTAAAATTCATGTTGTTTCTGACATCACCCACAAATTAGTGCTTTCAGCTGTTTCCAAATTGTTGACTTCCGGTGCGATGTCATCTTGAATTCCATGACAAAACCTATCTTGACAGGTTTCTTACCTAAGCATTTACATTTTTGAAGTGAACCAAGAAATTAATACGATTTCAAAGACAATATAGAAAATATCAATACAATATACAGTAGAGTCTCGTTAATCCGAACTAATTGGGACCAGAGTCTGTTCGGATTACGAAATTTTCGGATTAACCGGAAAATATTTTCTAATAATAATCTTATCATTTATACATCCCGCTAACTACTTTTACGGTTTTCGGAGACGCCTAGGTGCCGGGATTTTCTCCCGCAGGAGTTCTTTTACGTGCCAGTAAATCTACTTAGACGAGGATGATGTATTTGGGCACCTTCAAATACCACCGGACTGAGCTAGGATCGAACATGCCAAGTTGGGGACACAAGGTCAGTGTCTCAACCGTCTGAGGAAAATAGTTTCTACAATACAGTACAGTACATACTGTAATTTGAAATGTCCACTTTAGCATTTAATGATGTTATGTTTATGAGACGCTGGTTTAACACTGCATCTTCGAGTAGGTTCCAGTAACTACGGCAAAAGAAACTAACACACTTTGTAAAGATAAACGAACAGTGATTGATGGTTTATGATGAGTAATTATGTTTCCATTAAGTTATTCTTGTAAAATATGACTAATAAAATGCAAGTAAATCTTCATTCTATAATATGTTCATTTCATTAAGGATATTTTTAAAAAATGAATATTTCAGTACGGATTAACCGGACTTTCGGATTAACGGGGTTCGGATTAAAGGGACTCTAGTGTAGTATGTTCAGTTATGATGTACTCTACATTTGAAGTGAAACAGAATTCAATGATTATTTTGAACCATAATTAACAGCAGTAAGCTCTTGCAGTGGCTGTTTCAACCTTAACCTCAATATTCCATTAATTGTCCACACCTAATATTTTGAGATCAAAAGTGTTGCCAATACACAAGTATATACGGTATTAGAAATGTCCGAGATAAAAAATGAAGATAATAAAAATAGGGTACATACTGTCCATTCTGGTGCCAAAAGGATTGTTTAGTGGCGACTGGTTTACTCCAGGGGGTGGCTGTGTGAGCTGGGCAATAAGTGCACTACTAGTCTGGCTGCTCTGAGGTATGTACGGGCTTCGTTGTTGAGGTGGCATCATAGGCCAGCGGGAGGGTGGGCGGGGGTAACCAGGACTATTCTGAAGGAAACCTCGCACCACCAGATTTGTTGTCAGGTTTGTCTGCTGTTGCGGCTGTGGTTGTGGCTGTTGTGGTGGTTGTTGTTGATTTGGCATCATTGGCTAAACAGAAAGTAAAAAAATATAACACAGTTTTATGAAAACATCACACAATTCTTTATAAAACAATGTAATCACATAAACATGTAAACTGAATATTGTATTTGTAATATTCTACTATCATACTTTATACAAAATTGTACAGAAGTTCAACCGCCAATACGGATTCAACAATGAGATTCATAGTCTGTAGTATCATACTTTACTCACTCTGTATTTAAACAAACTTTCACTTGTCCAAAATATCAAATATCATATCAAATGATTAAGTTCAGATGTTATTAAACGTGTGTGTATGTATGTTCAGTCCTCAGCCTGAAGTATGGTTGGATCCTCAACAGCTCCACCATTAGTTGTCATAGATGGCCTAGGCATCACTGAAGAGGCATGCTAGTTAAATGAGGAGTGATGTAGTTTCCCATTACTTTCCACACTTGGTTTTTCTTCAAACGATGAAAAAGATAACCATATTAAATATTGCACAGTTCATTACAGGTCCTTTGGATGCAGCGCAGCAAAAACAATCGCCGACTGTTTCAACATTGTTGGATACTGCCATGTGATTCAAGATGATATCACACCAGTCAACATTTTGGAAACAGATTAAAGAACAAATTAGTGGATGGTGGAAACAACATGGATTTCAAATCTTATGTAGAATGTGATGACAACACTGCAATCTGTCAGTGTATGACAACAGACAACAAGGAGAATTCTTTACGAGGGTTACCGAGTCATTTTCCACCCAAACGGAGGATGGCGCAAAATGGGCAGTTGATTGAAGATCCACGATAGGAGCATATTTGATGAAGCTACGACGACAACGGGGCCACCAACAGGACATTGTGTGAGGCAGTGATACCAGATCGGGTTTCTTAGATTGTTGCAGGTAAACTGTGGAAGTATTGGTAATAAAATCGCAAAATTTGAAAACTTAGTTGATGCGAGTGACCCTGATATAATTGTGGGTACGGAAAGTTGGTTATCGGATAATATATATAATTCAGAAATATTCAGGTCGAAATTTCTAACGTTTAGACGGGACAGAGGGCCAGAAGGAGGGGGAATTTTCATTTGTGTTAGGTCAGAGCTAAGCAATAAGTTAAAATGTGTTCTCGATGACTGCAAAATAATTGGGGTGGAGGTAAATAATGTAGGTACCCAATAAAATATAGTCATTATTGGAGTTTATCACCTGGGTTTGAACACGATCACTTGTCTTTCAGAACTGACATGCGCAAATACAAGCTACGGGAAAAGAACTATAATTGCAGGGGATTTAAACCTACCGTCAGTAAACTGGGCTGGGTCAAATACGGGCGGGCCTATCGCAGGAAGCAGTTAACTTATTAGTGTGCAATAATGGCTTTTCCCAAGTCGTTACAAAGAACACACGTACACAAGTACTTTTAGATGTTTTTCTAGTCAGACCGGATGACAGTTATATTTTGTGATGTAATTGAGGGGATTAGAGACCACAGTGCAATGGTACTCGATCTCTCTCAGGAAACTTGTAATACGAGGCATGTAGGAATTTCTAAAACTATTTGGTGCTATGCGAGGGGAGACTCCGTAGGTTTTCAAAACTATTTGAGGTTGTGCTATACTAACTGGTTAAAGGAGGGCAAGGGGATGGACGACATTTGGGAGAACTTATTTTAAATACTGGACTGAATAAATTTGTTCCCAAAAGGATAATTAGGGAAAATTCAGATCCGCCGTACTGCACCGCAACTATTAGGAAGCTTAAACGTAAGACCAGGAGAGCGTTCAACAGAAAAAATGATAACAATGTGTGCAAAGCGGAGTATAGAAGTTTTGTGAAGCTTTTGCTAGCAGAAAAGAAAGTGGCTGAAGAGAAATATCTTGACAATATCCTAAATGAAAATCAAAAAACCTGGAATGCTTTTTTTAAATATATACGAAGACTGAAGGGAGAGAACAAGTCAGTTCCTTCTCTTTGTACAGGAGGGGATTTATTGGCGACAACAGATGGAGATAAAGCGAAAGCATTAAATGAGCACAACGGAAAGGTTTTTAATCCGGCGGCACAGTTATTCAGGGACAATTTTCAGAAAAACAATAATGATTTCCAAATTAAAGCTTCATTATTGCTAAAGGTCCTTCCCAACTCAGAAGAAGTAAATCTTGTGGGCCAGATTCCAATTCTGGGGAGGCACTTAAACTCGGGGGTGAAGCAATCTTACCATATTAATAAGAATCTTTAATGTATCATTGAATAATACGAAGGTTCCAGAAGATTGAAAATTGGGCACTGTAGTTCCTATTCACAAAGGGGGTGACAAGAGCGACTTGAACAACCACACACTGGTAAGTATGACGTCAATTGTATGCAAACAAATGGAGCAATTAATAGTAGATTATTTGAGGTTAAAATGGGTTCTCTTATGGAATTATATTTAATGGGCAGCATGGTTTTAGGGAAGGCTTCTCCTGTGAAAGTCAGCTCAGTTCCGTATGTCAAGATATATTGGATAAGCTCAACAGTGAGTCAAGGATTGATGTAACAGTAATTGATTTTCCTAAGGCATTCGATCTTGTGCCACATGACATCTTCCTTAACAAGTTAGCGCGTAAGGGCATTGACATCAGAGTTATGAAATGGATACGAGAACTCCTCAAAGGAAGAACTCAGAGGGTGTGCATGGGAGAAATGCTATCTTCTCCAATAAGAGTTACGTCTGGTGTGGCTCAGGGTAGCGTTATTGGGCCAATTTTTTCATACTTTTCACGAATGATATGCCTGATTCCATAAAATCAGAAGTGCGCCTCTTTGTCAATGACTGCGTCATATACCAGGAGATAAAAACAGAGGAAGACGAACTATTGCTTCAGCAGGATTTAGATATGATTGAAAAATGGGCGCGTGAAAATCGAATAAAAATCCACAGCGGAAAAAGCAAGAAATTGTTTTTCAGTAAAAAAATGACAGGAAAGAGGAATTATGACATTGGAGGGGAAAGTGTTGTTGAAGTTGATAATTTTAAGCACTTAGGTGTTACTATTAGAAAAGACATAAAATGGTCAAAGCATGTGGAAAATGTAGTTAAGAAATCGTGGAAATCATTACATTTTATTATACGGAATCTCAAGAAAGCTAATTCTGGTGCCAAAAGTGAAGCTTATAAATGCTTGTAAGACTGATTCTCGAATATGAATTTTTTTTTTTTTTTTTTGCTAGAGGCTTTACATCGCACCGACTCAGATAGGTCTTATGGCGACGATAGGATAGGAAAGGCCTAAGAGTTGGAAGGAAGCGGCCGTGGCCTTAATTAAGGTACAGCCCCAGCATTTGCCTGGTGTGAAAATGGGAAACCACGGAAAACCATCTTTAGGGCTGCCGATAGTGGGATTCGAACCTACTATCTCCCGGATGCAAGCTCACAGCCGCGCGCCTCTATGCGCACGGCCAACTCGCCCGGTGAATATGAATTTGCGTGTTAGGATCCGCACAGGGTGGGTTTAATAAATTCCACAGAAAAAAGTTCAAAGAAGAGCGATGCGTTTCATAACTGGGAATAGGAGGAATACCATTAACTGGGAAAGTCTTGAATCAAGGAGAACTAGAGCTCACCTGTGTGGTCTTTATAAGAGCTATATGGGAAGGGCTGCCTGGAGTAGTATTAGGAATATGTTGAAATCTTCCTCGTACGTATCGAGAAATGATCACAAGCATAAAATTAGGGCCAGAAACCAACATAATACGGACGTGGGCAAGTTTTCCTTCGTAAACAGGACCATAAAGGATTGGAATAAATTACCTGCAGCAGTCTTTGATAGATTCCCTTCCGGTATCAAGTCATTTAAAAAGACCATTAGTGCTACTGTAAAGTGACAAGTGGTATTCTCTTTTCAGGGAATTACTTGTTGTACTCATGTAGTAGTAGTACTAGTAGTAGTAGCAGCAGCAGCAGTAGTAGTAGTAGTAGTAGTAGTAGTAGTAGTTGTTGTTGTTGGGTAATTATGGTTTAACTTCACTTTATTATCGCTTATAATGTTAAGCTAGTATTAAGCTCAAACTATAGTACTGTGAGCCGTAGAGTTAAGCACTGGAAATACTTAAGTTGCGTGGGAACTTGTATATGATGATGCTGGATTTAGAATGTTACTCTAGTAGTGTTTCTGGTAATATTTTCTTTCCATGGAATTGTTCGTTTGTTTGTTTGTTTCATCTTATATTTTACGTGTTGTGCACATAGTTAATTTTAGGATCTCCAGATGCTTTTAATACCTTTAATCATCATTTGTGTATTATTTGTACATTAGATGTATTTGTAGTTTTGTATTATGGCTGATTATGGCCAGCCAAGGCCGAAACTAGTTCCTCGACTAAAAATGTAATGTAAACATTATTTAATATAGTATTGAAAAGGTGGACCATTATGACATAAGTTATTATTGTGATCATAATTCAATACAGATCAAAAACATGAAGTTTATATCCTATGATAAAATTAATTCACAGTCACGGACAAGGCCTATATTAAAGCATGGTTGCTGGCGAGACGTAGTGTTTACAGTGCAATATGTCCTCTGGTACAGGAAAAAACAATTTTGATACTTTCCTTGGTCTGTCACTGAGGTATGAGCGATGCTAGTAAAGTCATTCCCTATACAGCTAGTCCATGCATGATTGGTGTGAAAATGTTGCTCATAGGATCGGTTGGAGCATGCATTTCAGTGGGCTTGGCAGAGTGATATATAAGAGCAATGTCATGACCTCAACCAAGGCCGAAACTAGTTCCTAGACTAAAAATTTAATGTACACATTACGTAATATATTATTGAAAAGACTGAGCGAGTTGGCCCTGCGGTTAGGGGCGCGCAGCTGTGAGCTCACATCCGGGAGATAGTGGGTTTGAATCCCACTGTCGGCAGCCCTGAAGATGGTTTTCTGTGGTTTCCCATTTTCATACCAGGCAACATCTTAAAGGCAACCAAGGTGTAAAGGTCAGATATCGTTCGATGTGGGCCTGTTGAATCTGGCTAGACTTCACTCCCAAAAGCTTACTAAAGATTTCCTAGGTTAAGGAATTGAAATATGTAGATGATGCTGCCGCACCTGCTCTCACACCTGATGAGCTACAACAGTCAGTTAGTTGTTTCAAGAGTGCTTGCGATCATTTTGGTCTCTCCTTAATGGTCCTTAATGGTTCAGAAAACCAAAGTATTTGCACAGCCTGCATCTGGGGTCTAACCTTCCAGCTTTCAATATCTCCATTGTGGATACTCCACTGGAGCAGGTCGACCATTTTATATATCTAGGAAGAATCTTCTCATCAAATGCTAACTTCTCACAAGATGTGGAGAAATGGTGCTGCCCACTCAGCATTTGGATGTTTATCCTGCAGTGTCTTCATAAATAAGGACTTTACAATGCATACCAAGATCATGGTTTACCATGTCATTGTCATATCAACACTGCTTTATGATTGTGAAACTTGGACCCTCTACCGTAAGTATATCAAAAAGGTAGAGCGCTTCCATCTGCAAAAAATTAGATCCATTCTGAACATCAATCAAATGGGAGGACTGTGTCACCAACCTTGCAGTTCTTGAGAAAGCACATGCTATAAGCATTGAGGCTACCATCACTGGCCACTGTCTCAGATGGATAGCGAACGTCCGCTGCATGAGTGAAACCAGGCTTCTTCGTCAACTCCTGCATGGTGAACTCTGCTCTGGCACAAGACTTCACGGAGCCCCTTTGAGGTGTTTCATGGATCAGCTAAAGCATACTACAACCTGTGACAATAAAGTTCGGTGAATGAAGTCAGAACGGTCGATCCGGCAACACCGGTGACACACAACACTGCACCTGCATAGCAGCAGGTTTTGACCACATGCTCCCAACGTTGTTCAGTTGAGCACCGTGTGTGTACTGTGCAAGACCTGTTTGACACAGTGCGTGTTTAGTGCACTGGTTCTGAACTGCGTACAGGAACATGAACGACCAAATGATCAATGTACAGTTTTGTTTTAAGCTTGGAAAGACAACAAAAGAAACGCATATGATGCTGGTACGTGTTTATGAAGATCAAGCACTGTCCTTGAAGTGTGTGTACGAGTGGTTCGCCCATTTTCAAGGAGGCCGGGAAAGCGTTTCTGACAACCCCTGTAGCGGAAGACCGGCAACTACCATCAGTGACGAAAACACTGAGAAGGTGAGGACATTAATCACGAATGATCAGCGATTAACTATGCGCATGATAGCAGATGAACTGCAGATTAACCATGAGTCTGTACGACAAATCTTTACCCAGAAGTTAAGGAAGAGGAAAACATGTTCTCGTCTTGTGCCACATCACTTGAATGACGACAGAAGCAGGCACGTTTCGAGGCTTCACAGGATTTTGTCGAAACGGAGGATGCGACACCAAATTTCTTGAAATGTCTTGTCACTGAGGATGAAACCTGGTTTTCTCAGGTACGACCCTGAAACGAAACGGCAAGGCCTGGAACGGTGTTCTCCGGGATCCCCTTGTCGGAAAAAAAGGTCAGAGCCGAAAAGGCACGCATCAAAACGATGCTCATCACATTTTTCAATAGTCAAGGCATTATCCACAAGGAATTTCTACCTGAGGGAACGATGTTGAATGCTGCACGGTACATTGAAATTTTGACTAGTTTCATGAAACGTCTACGCAGGGTACGACCCAAGTACGCACAACAAGGTTCATGGTTTTTTGTCCATGACAACGCTCGCCCACACACAGCCAATATAGTCAAATAGTTCATAGCAAAAAAGGAGGTGGTGCAACTTGAACATCCCCCATACTCGCAAGATCTCAATCCTCCAGAATTCTTCCTATTCTCACGACTCAAACCAGCTTTGAAAGGAAAGAGATTTGACGACATTCCTGAAATCCAACGAAATGTGACGATGCTTTTGAACACCGTCCCAAAGGAAGCCTTCTTGCAAAGTTTCCAGGACATGTATCGCCGATCTCAGCAGTGCATAGTTATGGGAAGGGACTATTTCGAAGGACAGTAAGGTTACTGTCATGCATTGTTCATCTATGTTGATAGTACAGGACTATTCACCGAACTTTATTGTTACAAGTTGTATGAAAAGAGCTGGAATTAACACTCAATCCTGGGATGCGCTTGCTGAGAATCATACACTTCGGTACCACAGTTTCTACATCAGTTACGGTGTTTGAAGAGGAACGACGACGACGTGAAGATGATGCAAATTTCTGTAAAATAATTTTCCGCCTTGTCAATACTTTATACACTTTATTCTATTTAATTGCCGTATAAAGTATTGACAAGGCGGAAAATTATTTTATAGAAATTTGTATATAAGTCAATACGGACCAAAATGGTGAAAATAGTCAATTGTGAAGGTGATAAACGAAAAGCACGGAACCTCCATCAATCTCAGACCCGCCCTCCCCCAGCTATTCCATGTGATCATGCCAAAGTCACATGAAACATTTTCACAAAGCATTGTGAGTGTGAAAATGTAAACTGCTGAAGATTATGTTTACTAACATACGAGTTACAGCCACCACCAACGACGACGATTACACACTTATATTTGAACTGATTTCTTTACATGTTTCTTGAAAAGCTTTTCTTCACCAAATCCCCTGTTGTAGGACAATTAATAAATAGCAGTCACTACATTTGAACACAAAATAAAAATGCTTTATGCACAGGTATAGTATAGTATAGCATTGTTACGTGCCAGCTCTGTACTAACCGCTTTCGGCAATTACAGGAAGGGGCTACTGACTTGGGACCTCCCAGCTGGCTTGCAGGGAGGGGCCAGCCTATCCATGTATTGTTCTCATTGGCCGGCTTACCTGTGAATTTCTTGAAGATTCAACGGGAATGTTCTGCCTCTAATGACATCGCAAAATTTCTCGCTGAAGTCACGCAAGCTGTAAAAACGGAAGCTAGCCGCGGACAGTCAGTCAGTGTTGGACTTGGGTGTTGGACTCCATGGTGAAGTCAGTGAGAGACTCTGCGCGTTTGGGATCGGTGGCTGGGTTGAGGGCGACAGAGCTGTTGGCTCTGTTAAAGATAGTATTTAAAATAGTTTTATTTTTGAGTCCACCTTGTCAATACATGACAAAAAATTAATATTTTTAATTTCTTTTAATTGTTTAATTTTTTATTATTTTATTTTTTTATTTTAATAATTTTAATAATTAATAATGATAGAAAATTAATAATTTTATATCATAATAAGGTGTACTGACAAGGTGGACTCAAATAAAACTATTTTAAATAGTATCTTTAACAGATTCAGACAAGTCAATACAGGATCAAGTAAAATACCTATTATGGTTAAGTTTATCAACAAAGCTGTTGGCTGTCGCTAGTGTCCCACCAACGTCTGAACCAGGAGCTGTTGTTGTAGTGTCAGGGAGACCAGTGAGTGGGTGAATTGGAGACGACAGAATGGAAGATTGTACTGTGTATTCGTATAATTCTGTGGACTGAGGATCACCGTGAGCCAGCGAGGAAACCCGCTATCGTGAGTGCCAGGATAAATGAACCTGTGTTAATGTTCGCTGTTGAGAATATCGTCCTGCTGTCGAATACTGTTGAGTTGTTTAGTTGTTCGCTGCATGCGACTGTGTGATGTACTGGACTATCTGTGGAGTCGAAGCAAAGAACAGTCATCATGTGTTGTGTAGCCAGTGGCACTGTGTTCAAATCCAGCAGTCTACATACAGCTGCTGTAACGAGTTGACTGGACTTGGGAAAGTGAAAATAAGGATTATAGCCGATCACTCTACAATGCGATTTTATTTGACATAAATAAATATCACACGAGAACACGTTCGCTTCCTTATATAAATTACTTTATTTACACTGCACGTCACAACACACAATTATACACAGTAGCAAATAACACTATATACAACACTCAATAGCGGAGTACCCTGAAGTCGATTCTAACAAGTACAGATATCAACAACACTGACGCGCACCCTATAACATACTCTCTCTTGAATTCACCGCCTGACTCACTTGAGTCCAGTACTCATACTCCACCTCAGAGCCCAACAGTCACTCCCAGTCCATCACTTGCCTGAGTCCCAAGAACTAAAAACTGCGAGCTTAGAACTAGAACTTCCTTCACTGACTGACAGCTGGATATTTATACCATTCGATCAACCATCCAGAATGATCGACTTCTGGACGAGTTCTTACAACACTCTAATGAAACACACTCAAAACATCGATCGACCAGCTAGTCGAATGGGTACTCGAACGTTCCTCCGCTATTTAAAAAATGTACATGGAAATATCTACAACATTCGTAATGTCTCTACATGTATCTGGATAATAAAACCTTGCCGTAAGTTTCCAGAACCTTTCACCTATACCAAATTATAGTACAATAAGTCTAACATACAAACATTATGGAATTTTCTACTGCTTTCGACCATATAGATTTTGAGGTTAACTTATACACAATATGTATTTGAGGTTATACAATTTTATACTACATATTTACAGGGAAAACATATACTAATCATGTTTAACACTTAATAAAAGATAGTTTAGCATTAAATAAACTATAATTAAAATATATTAAACATAATAATTGAAGGTTTTACGTCAGTTACGATGTCGTACCTATGACAAGCCGTCCCAGGTAATTCCAACTGGCTAGGACTCCCTGGTGTGTGTCCAGAAGAGAGATTTGTAAATAGACAGTAATTAGTAAGTGTGGCCATTCATAGCTGGTTAGAATTGTGTGTGTGTGTGTGTGTGTGTGTGTGTGTGTGTGTGTGTGTGTGTGTGTGTGAGCGTGCATTTGTGCGCGCGCGCGCCCGCGTGCATTTATTAGGTCATACTGAAATAAATTGGCATAATCAAACAGATGTAGTTTTATTCATAACAAAATGGTGTCAGAAATTAGGATAGACCCCATGTGATACATCACTGTAATCAGCGTTAATCAGTGGAACAGATACTACAAGTTTCGACCGCCATCAGGATCATTCCAGAACGTCGGTGTATAGTGACTGCACACTCATATAATTTTTTTTTTTTTTTCAACTTTTGTTAATTATTGCATGTTAGTTGAGACCAGAGAACACATGAAAATGGAGGCACAGTTAAATGCATTCTTCGATATGATGATGAAGATGGAGAAGAAGATGGAAGAAAATCAAAAGATGGTGATGGAGAAGTTGGAAGAAGGCTATAAGAAGAAAGTCAGGAGAGGTTAGTTGAAAGCCAGAAGAGGATGATAAAAGGAAATACAAGACAATTAAAAGAAGTTGGAAGACAAATACCAAGAGAAGACAGAAGATGGTCAGAAGAAGATGGAAGACGGCCAGAGACGGAAGACATCCAGAAGATGCTAGAAGACGGCAGAAAGAAGACTGAAGACGACCAGAATAAGATGGAGGATGGCCAGAAGATGGGCAACGGACAGAAAAATGTCGACGATGGTCCAAGCGAGATGAAGCATGTTCCGCAGGTCGGCGCTCTGTCCCGTAGACTTTGTCCAGAAGACTGCGAGTTCTGTTCCAGGAAGGAGGTCGAGCACGAAGTTTCCTGCCGAGTGTTCACCGTGGCGTTCGAAGGAAACTGGAACTGTGACGCCTGGATGGAAATGCAGAGGGATGGGGATCATCACTTTCCCCTGGTCTCCCTGGTGCCCCTAGCTTACCAGTCCGCAGTGCACGAGGCCACGAGATCTACTCCAGCGAGGACGCCGTGTGAAAACGAGCAGCGCGTTCCGATGGATCTAGGGTTCGCCCTATCTGAGCACCATCCTGCCCCAACCGATAGGTACTGCCTGGATCTGACAAGGAGACAGAGGATGTACACGCCACTTTCCGGGAGAGTACACGCACAGAGAGCGATAGAGTGAAGGCGTGGTACAACCGATGAGGGGACACCATCGGATATCATGAGAACGGCCTAGCTACATAACCCTGTAAGTAAGTAAGGCTTGTCTCTCAAGTTCCAGAGGATGTGGAAACGCCCTACCACGTTCTGAGAGGAATAAATGACGTCAGCTACCAAGTATGATGAAGGCCAATGTGCAAGATGAAGGTGGTATATTTAGACCGATGGATGCCATACCGAAGTACAGCCGAGAAGGTAACTGATCGAGACAATCAGCTCTCGAAGGGGGGCAATATTACATGCCAGCCACGTCACAACCCCTTTCAGCACTTCCAGGAAGGGGCTAGTGACTCACACGACTTGGGATCTCCCAGCCGGCTTGTAGGGTGGGGCCGGCCTTTCCGTGTATTGTTCTCATTGGCCAGCTTACCTGTGAGTCTCTTGGAGATTCAACGGGAATGTTCTGCCTCTAGTGACATCGCAAAATTTCTGGCTCAAGTCACACGAGCTATAAAAAGAGAGGCTAGCCGCAGACAGTCAGTCAGCGTTGAACTCGAGGTAAGTGTTGGACTCAGTGTGTTAGGGTTCGGTGGCTGGGCTGAGGGCGACAGAGCTGTTGGCTGTCGCTAGTATCCCACCGAGGTCTCAACCAGGAGCTGTTGTGGTGTCTGAGAGACCAGTGAGTGCGTGAACTTGAGATGACAGAACAGAAGACTGTACTGTGTGTTTGTGTATTTCTGTGGACTGAGGATCGCCGTGAGCCAGCGAGGAAATCCGCTATCGTGAGTGCCAGGATAAATGGACCTCTGTTAATGTTCGCTGTTGTATCATCCTGCTGTTGAATACTGTTGAGTTGTTATTTGCTTCATGTGACTGTGTGAAGTACTGGACTATCTGTGGAGTCGAACCAACAAACAGTCGTCGCGTGTTGTATAGCCAGTGGTACTGTGTTCAAATCCAGGGTTCTACACACAGCTGCTGTACGAGTTGACTGGACTTGGTAAAGTGAAAGTAAGGATTATAGCTGTCCCCAGGTAATTCCAACCAGCTAGGACACCGTGGTGTGTGTACAGAAGAGAGATTTGTAAATAGACAGTAATTAATAAGTGTGGCAAATCGTAGCTGGTTAGAACACACACAGAGAGAGAGAGAGAGTGTGTGTGGGGGGGGGCGGGGGGGTTGCGCACATTTTTTAGGTCCAAACTGAAGTAAATTAGAGTAATGAAACAGATGGAGTTTTATTCGTAACAGTATACAATACACATATGCTCATATGGATGTTGACTATGCAAGCAAGGCACGCTATCTGAACTTGAACATGGAAGATCACCTACAATCCCACATTGAGGAGAGGTATGGGGAAACAATTGAGTAGTGTGTATGTGTCACTCAGCAGGCAGATCAGACTAGTCATAGAGCAAAACTTTGCTCATTTATCAACTTACAATTCATTTAACATTTTTGTTTGTCTTGCAAAACACCCATAGACCAAGTTACTCATAATCCAAGGTTTTACTGTATCTATCAACATTAATGTATTTATTAAAAACTGCACTGTGATGTTGACTTTATTTTTTATTGTTTTAATAATCTGAAACAAAGTTTACAACTTGTAGAATATGAACATCAGTGATTTCCTCAGACAGACATCAGTTCCTTACTTTGACTGCAAATATCTGGCAACCCTGTTTCCAACATAGTACACAAAATTGCTCTGAGAATTTTACTTGTAACCCAATCTTCTAAACTACACAACCACTATATTTCAGTGATAAGTAATAATTATAGTCTGAAAGAAGTTCTAAAATCTAGATGAAAAAATGATATATATAAGGAAAAGGTAGAAAATTCTTGCAGTTCCAGAACTAGAACTTAAAGAATATCTGAAATGTTAGAACCACTGCTGTAAACTGAATTATCATCCAGAAAATGGAGGAAAAGGATTTGCATAAATTAATGGAAGTTTTTTTTTTTTTTCTTTACATCGCACCGACACAGATAGGTCTTATGGGGCAGGAAAGGTCTAGGAGTGGGAAGGAAGCGGCCGTGGCCTTAATTAAGGTACAGCCCCAGCATTTGCCTGGTGTGAAAATGGGAAACCACGGAAAACCATTTTCAGGGCTGCTGACAGTGGGGTTTGAACCTACTATCTCCCGAATACTGGATATTGGCCGCACTAAAGCGACTGCAGCTATTGAGCTCAGTAATGGAAGTTCTAACCAGCAAAACAGATCTTTTTTTCTTTTCAGTTTTACGAAAAGCACTAGTACATTGGAAAAGCTGCAAATCCCATAAATTATGATCTTATACCTTGGAATACGTTAGTTTCACTACATTGAGAGAGTGTATTTTCTGGGGTCCTTTTCTAGGTTAATTCAATTTCAAGTATGATTTTCTATTCTCTTCTTCAAGATGTATCAAAATAGTACCTTTCTTAAAGTATGTATTTAACAATCTGCAATAGCTCACCTGTGGGTTCTGTTGGTTAGGTCTGAAGTTAGTGGTTGCAGATGATGTGGGTACGACTTGCTGTGGTTGCTGGGGACTACCTATATTTGCAACAGGACTTGGAAGAGAAGGAATAGGGCCAATTGGTGGAATGTGTGGACCCATTATACCAGGTGTCGGGCTGATAGGTCGCTCTTTCAAACTGCAATTAAAGAAAGAAAAAATATATATTGCACAATATACAACTGTTAAACATTATGCAAATGTTAAAACAATAGCAACATTTGGATTAATTTATACTTAATATTATTAAACTGGGACATCTACAAAAATGCCTATCCATACACAAAAAACTAAAACACTACAGCACAGTTATAAAACTGGAAGCTACATATGTGGCAGAGACCCTCTTTCACCTAAATGAACAATCAAAGACTGACAGACTACAGAAGATAGGAAAAAGAATTGGAAGAACCTGCATCGACAAAAAATACCAAAAATACAGACTGGTGGATAGCACCCAAAAAAAAGTCATGTACAAGGAGTTGGAACCCATTATTTATACCATGCATAAGAGCAGACTGGTATTCTTTGGACACACAATGAGAATGGAGGATTTGAGACTTCTGAAACAATTGGTACAGTACAATCTTGATTTTTTTTAAATACCACAATAGGAAATCGGCCTTACACCACAAGACACCAAAGATAAGATAAAATTAAACGAAAGATCCAGGACACAAACATCCTCTTCATACTCACAAGAAAAAACAACTTGCAACACGAATATTTTCAACACCAGAAAAGGCAAAAAGATCGGAACACATGAAAAAGTACTAGGAGGACCACAGGGCCCAACAATCCCTTTGAAGAGACTTGAATATTGGACTGAATAAAGTGAGTCTATGCAGTCATAAAGTTGAAAGAAAAAGTAGTAGTTTGTCAGCTTGTATATGGAGGATTATCTCCAGAGCCACTCAACTGATAAGTAATTCATTCACCATTAGAAAGCTTATTTCTTCCAAATTACTATAGACTATGTACAATTATGTTAGCTTATCTGGAGAACAGGCTGTTTAAAAAAAGTACAAAGTCAGAACAACTGTGCATCCAGAATCCTTAAAAACTGAATATGCTGCCTGAACTGTCAGTTTCATTAACAAACAGAGCTCACTAAATATACTTTTTTGACAATTTTCGAAGAAAAATTGCCTTTTCTGTGTTTTGACGCATGCTTTATACAATAAAATCTAAAAGAAAGGGTGAACTGTTAGTCTTAATAAAAGAAGAACGTACACGCAGGGTTAAGAATTAAATTTCCTATCAAAATACACATATGTATTTTCTTCATAACTCGAATGATTTTCTAGAAAATTGCACTTTTACATGTTTAAGACCAAGCCAAAGTAAACGTTAGTCTGAGATCCTTAAAAGATAATACAATGCCTAATCTGTTAGAAGTATAGATTCTGGAAAAAATTATGTTTCCTAGTCACAGTCTTGGACCAGAGACGTCCATCGCGCTCTTGCAGCTCGTGTCAGCTCGGCTCTGGAAAATTAGCTCGTACAAATAATACCAGCATGCCACGTATTTGCTGGACTGTCTGGTAGTTCACAGTGCCAATCCATTTCAGTAATGGCAAAATAATTAGGGTTGTCAGGTTTCTGAAAAGTCAATATATACATGTCTGATCACCCTCTAGCCCTCAATCCTATTGTTGTGCTATCGAACATATCTGACAACAGACTCCTTGATGGATACCATAAACTGGAAATTATGAAGCGTTGTTCCATATTTCTCCTCTGTCAGCAACAAAAAATAATCTCTTACAAACTGTACATTTGGCTTTGCAATAATTCTAGCCCACAGATGGAAGCCCACTTTTCTCTAGGCATACAGAGTTTCTTTGGTTGATCATTCATGGAGGATAATCACTTCATCTTCCTGTCTTCATGAACTCTCTAGCTGACAAAAAGACAGACTAGTAGGCAGCACTGTATAGTGGTACCCTTCATATCATTTTCCACGCATTCATGAAACAATTTCTTATCGCTCAGCAGCTCTTAATTTGCAAGTGTGTTGAGAATATATTGCAACTATCGAAATGCCTGAATATTACAAGCAATGTATGAACATTTGCTTTTGTTTGGAGACATACAATGATGAAGATCGTTTTTTCAACATCACACCAACACATGTAAATCTTATGGCAACAATGGGATAGGAAAGAGCTAGAAGCGAGAAGGAAGTGGCTATGGCCTTATTTAAGGTACAACCGCAGTATTAACCTGGTGTAAAAATGGGATTCCCCAGAAAACCATCTTCATTGGGATATAGTTTACGATGATCAGTGCACGAGTCAAAGTACTGTGAGAGGTTCCAGCATTTCAAGGACGGTAGACAGTCAACAAACTATGACCCACATTCAGAAAGACCTTCAACATCATGTAATGATGCTCATGTTGCAGAGGTTCTTGAAGTTGTGCGCTCTAATCGTTTGACAGTTCGTGAAGTAGTAGAAGAATGTAACACTCAATAGGATCCTATCACACAATTCTCAGGGAAAAATTAGAAATGTGTCAGATAGCTTCAAAGTTCATTCTATACAATCACTAAGACCGAAACAAGTGCGGTAGGTCAAGCGTTATAGTTAGATTGAAAAGTTTCAAAGTTGTATAAGTGGAAACAGTGCTGGGAGCATTGTATTAATACATCATCATCATCATCATCATCATCAATGTCCCACTCCAGTCGCCTGGGTGTGGTTAACAAACCTCCTCCACTCCTTTCTGTCCTTCCAATTTTCCTGCTCCATTACTTCCGCCACATCCAATCCAGCTTCTCTAATGTCCTTCCAAATCTGATCCATCCACCTTCTTCTCTGTCTTTCAACTGGTCTCTTTCCCACCTACTTCCCTTCTTACTACCTGTTCCTTTCCCATTCTTTTTACATGTCCGAACCATCTCAGTCTTGCTTCCTGTATGTTCTGTACTACACCTAACGGCTCTATATTTAGCTCTTCTCTGATTTTAATCTTTTGTTTTCTATCTCGTCTTGTCTTTTTAACTGATGTTCTTAAAAATTACATTTCTACTGCTTGGATCTTACTATCTTGTCTCTTATTAGTTACCAGCGTTTCTAGTCCGTATGTTACAATTGGTATGCAATATTGTTTATATAATGTTAATTTCGTTCTCTTGGATACTTTGTCACCCCATAAAAGCTTGATGATAAAATGTTGTACCTTTACTTAGTCTGTTATTAATTTCAGGATTGATTTCATTACTTCCATTAATAATGCTATCCAGATATATAAACTGTTCTACATTCTCTAATCATTCTCCCACTATGTTCACTTGGCTTCCCTTTTCCACAGTGAATGACTACAGTTTTCTTTTTACTAATTACCATTCCAAACTCCTTCATATTTTCATTCCAAATGTCCACTCTCCTTTGTACTTCCTATTTTCCCTTTCCCCAAATCACCACATCATCTGCAAATACCAAAGCATTCACTTCATCACTACTGATACTCTGTTTTACACATTTTATGATTTCACCCATCAATAAAATAAACAATAATGGCAACAGTGCTCTTCCTTGCTTGAGACCTTTTTTTTGTATAAAATGTTTCAGAGTCACCACTCCCCACTTGTACAATGCTTTTACTCTGTAGCGTTATTAATAAATACGCTACCTGTGATACATATATATGTGTGAACTATCTACTATCTACGCGACATACATTTATATGGTGTCTCTCATCGGAAATGGTCAATTAGCTAATTCCTCTACGGACGTTATGTTCACTGGCTAAGTACTGTATTGAGCCGTGATTTTCCCGTTCATATGGAACTGTTATTCTACTCTATGGAAAGACTAAAACCTTGAGTCTGGTAGACTTGATTATTTTAAAACATGAGCGCTGTGAGCTGTTGGAATATTGGTCATATTTCCCGTCTAAACGTGGCTATTGTGACCTTTCGGAACACTGTTTTGTGCCTGGTAATACTTCTGCATGATATGATTACATAGTGGAACGATACATGAACGCCTACGCCATCTGTGAGAGTGGCTAGGAACTTATCTTGGTGGTTCAGCGGTCTCCGCCAGAGCGTGTAGCGGGGTCGAGACTGTGTCGCGCCTAGTGACGGTGGGTAAAAGTCGCCTTTTAGCTGTTGGACTCGCTCGTGGCTGGAAGCTAAGCCATGTTTAACGGCTACGCTGTAACTAAAATTATGATTATAGAAACTGTAGGTATCGGATGATCAAGACGAGTACACCTCGCCTAACAAGGAAGTTAATATGTAGAATTTAGTATTTAATCATATTAGTTTTTAGAATGTAAGTCTTTCGTAAATTTTTCTTTTTGTGAAGTGCCGTGGTAGTGAGGTGTAGCACGAGGATGTTACCTGAGCATTACTGATCACCTCAAAGTTCGCCTTTAGGTCTTATTAATGTGTATATACCGTTTGATGTAGTTTTCTGTATTCTATAAGTGTATTTATTGTAAGTGAAGTAAGCTACGGCTTGGTGATGGAGTTCATATTTGAAGTGTGTGCTGCGTAACGGCGAAGTGCAGTGTGCTCTAGGTAACAGTCAAAATCCGTTCCTGCCTTTTCTAAATTTGTGATTCTCTTGGTTTATTCTTGTTTCTGATGTATCTACGTGTGTTTTGGTGTATTATTTGATTCGGGTGTTGTTTCTTTTGATAAATTGCATCTTCATTATGCCGTGTTTATTGTGATGCACTCTTTCGTCTGTTCTCTCTGATATTTTGTTCCCATATTATTGTTTGATGATCGTTAAGGCGCTGAAGTCTAAAACGGTCTAACACCGAGGTTAGCCGGTTCGAGTCCCGTTGGTCGAAAAAATTTTCACCATCACAATGTTGGCCGGCAGGGTAGGGGAGGTGGTGGTATACAATTTCTAATCACTAGATTGCGTGCCAAAAGCCTGGATTAAATTCCAAACCTCTCTGCAGTGCTCATATGGAGTGAGGGCATATGACGCTGTTGATGGTGATTCGTCCGTCGGATGGGGACGTTAAGCCTTGAGCAGACCCCTTGGTGCTATTCGGCAGGAGTAGGCTATGTGCCGGCACTGGGTTTCACCCTCTCCCTACTATCATATATCACGTCATTCATTTCATCTCCCATTAACTCCTCTGATGAGGTTGACGTCAGGAAGGGCATCCGGTCATAAAAAACCGCCACGACAAATTCATCTCACCTCATACCCGACCCCGTAGGGAAACGGGACAAGGGTTGGACAAACAAACATTATTGTTTGGTGATTCGGTTCGTGTTTCGGCCTTCCGTTACTCGTGTTACGACCTAACTACTACGATTGCACTGAACACCACCCATTTCCTTTTAAGGGCATCATTATTTTTATTATTATTATTAGTTGGATTTTTCATAGATTTTTATTTTAATTCATACGTATGACTAGGGAATAGGATTGTATATTTATTGCATTTTTGCGGGTGGTTTATTTTATTATTGCCCTATAATATTAGGATAACTACATTTATTACTACGATGAAATTCTTTAACAATGTAAAAAAATTTAAGATTTAATTGAGGGTTTTGGGCACCCCTAGTGTGGAGTGATTGTTGCTTGGGGCTTATCTACTCTTCTCTGGATTGTTGCTTATCTTATCTTATCGCCGTGTGGCAGTTACGCAACTGTCTTTATTATTATTGTCTGGTGGGCATCAGCATCGGCTGTCACATACCGCTGTCATTAGTATGATGTTTTGTTTTGCGGTATTGTGGAAAAATCGTGTGTTTTTCTATCTTGTAATGTGGGTTCCGCCTCATTAAATTGCACACTTCTGGTCGTGTTGTTACCGATTACCACATCTACTATGTGTAGTGATTTTATTTATAATGTATTAGTGTTGATTTTATTTTAACTATTGTACGACATGTGTTTTCATATTGGTGGGTTGTAGTGTAAAGTCCCGTTATTTTTCTTGCATTGTTTGTTTACGTTATGTGAGTTTGTGAGGAATGATCCTTCGGCTGGGACGTGTCGAAGCCCTCTATTAAATAATTCATTGTAAATTTTATTAATATTTTATGTTTGTTCACGGACACTTTTAGTAATTTATTTAGTTAGCTGACTGGTGCACCAGAATTTTATTTTACAAAGAAGACTTATTTTAAAGAATATAAATTTTATTTTATCTAGATTTGTTACCTGTTTTATTTTTGTGGATGCCAGAAGGAATATAATTAATTTTTTTTAATTCATTACGTTAATTGGGGTCTAATGATTTTTCTTTTATTTTTAAATAATATGTAAGAATGAATTTTCTTTTAAGTATAAATTAATTTAACATTTTATGTTGGTGTTATTTGGGCGATGTCTGTCGCAATTCCTAATGATCCCATCCTCTAATCTTATTTCTTTGGGTTTGGTCCTGCACACTTCCATTTTTGCCTTTGGTGATGTTATTTACTGTTTATTTTGTATGCGCACGTCCCAATGACGCTTGTCATTTTCTTGTATTGCTTGAGGGCGTTGCAGTAGTGGTAGTTATAGAGCGTGGTTTTCTGTGTTGAAGCTACGCAGTACAGTTAGTTATGAAATTGCCACGCAGGCAGCCTGAATGACACCAAGAAATAAGTAAATATTTATGTATGTCTTTGTAAGCTGAGGTGAACCCCACTGATTATCTTGGCTTTTGTTTCATGTACACCCCCATGATGGCTGGACGGTCGATAATGGATCCGAGCATGCTGAGAAGCGAGGAGCTGTCTTACGAACTGAACATTCGTGGATGCGAGTCCAGTGGAATCAATGCTGTCAAAGTTCAAAGACTGAGGGAATCCGCCCACTTTCCCATCATGGTACCCGAATTGGACCGGCAGGAGGTTGGTGAGTCGATTACCCTTATTCAAGGTAACATTGATGAATTGAGAGAATTATGTTCTTCTTTTACTGACGTTACGCCTTCTAAGGCACAACTGAAAAGAATTAAAGTTAGGGTAGATCACTATTTAAATCGAATCAAGGATCTGCTTACTTTAGAACTTAATCCTTTCCATCGCCAAGAAATTTCTGAACTATTGTCCGAGGCCATTTCCTTGTCCTGTGATGTTCATGCAATTGAGATGTTTATCGATGTACAAAAACTTACAATCATTGATGTTGATCCACAGGCGAGTAGGGTCGAACAGGTTGATGCATCCTCCTCCCTCCCGTCTCGTACATTGACTCCGCAAGGAGAAGGCAAATGTCAAGCATGTTTACCGGTGAACTCCTTTGTTGTACCTCCTCCTGTCTTAGAGTTATTTAAAGGTTTGCCTGATTTCTCGGTGGACTCTATCGAAGAAACGATTCGATTTTTAAGATTCTGGATAGAATTGTTGGAAACTGCACATGTTTTTGAACTAACTTCGCTAAATGTTTTCCGTGTCTGCTTCCCTCACTGTCAGGGCATGCTGAAGGATGAGCTACGGGATGCCATTACTGAAAACGTCACTGTAGAGGACTTTCATGACACGATATTGAATAAGTATATTCCTTGGACTGCACAACAGTCTCTCATTCAAAGTTGTTGTTTCCGTAGGCAATCCTTAAATGAGAAATTGTCCAGTTATATAAAAGATGTGAAATACTATTGCAAGGTCTTCAGGCAATCCATTTCTGAAACGAATTTGGTGAATCATTTGGTAAGGGGTATCTCGCCGCAGTACCGTTCTTACATGTGCTTTACTCCGAGACCTGTAACCCTTAAGGAACTGGAGGCGGCTTGTGTTGAGGCAGAGAGTGTGCGTTATGAGGATTCGTGCCGCGTGGCGGACGTTCCCCCACCCTCGCTTTGCACTCGGGATGTTTCTTTAACATTACCTCCGGCTGTACAGCCCGTTAAGAAGTGTAATGCATGTGGTGCCAGAGATCATCGTCGGGACAAGTACCCGAGTCTAAAACAATCAAGTGCATCTCAGAATTTTAACAACAACTATCGTACACGTTTCATTTGTGGGTCCAAACAACATGTTAAACGTTATTGTCCAAATAAGCCCAGTCCTTTAACAAATTTTCCTCAGAATCAACCAAGAATATGACTAGCCGAAGCAAAAGTACCTGTGAATTTGTCTCCTGTTTCAACTAGACATGTGAACTTGGGTAATCAGTATAGTGATATCCTGTGTCATGTTGATTGTCAGTGTATTTCTGCCCATGTATGTGTTAACTTACCTTTTATTCCAGCTGAGGTCAACGGATTATTATTAGACATGTTTGTGAAATTAATAACTGGTTCGATAGAAGGCAATTCGGTTTTAGGAAAGGTTATTCCACTGAAGCTCAACTTGTAGGATTCCAGCAAGATATAGCAGATATCTTGGATTCTGGAGGTCAAATGGACTGTATCGCGATTGACATGTCTAAAGCATTTGATACGGTGGATCATGGGAGACTACTGGCAAAAATGAGTGCAATTGGACTAGACAAAAGAGTGACTGAATGGGTTGCTATATTTCTAGAAAATAGATCTCAGAGAGTTAGAGTAGGTGAAGCTTTGTCTGACCCTGTAATAGTTGAGAGGGGAGTTCCTCAGGGCAGTGTTATCGGACCTTTATGTTTTCTTATATATATAAATGATATGAGTAAAGGAGTGGAATCGGAGCTAAGGCTTTTTGCGGATGATGTTATTCTCTATAGAGTGATAAATAAGTTACAAGATTGTGAGCAACTGCAACGTGACCTCGAAAATATTGTGAGATGGACAGCAGGCAATGGTATGTTGATAAATGGGGCTAAAAGTCAGGTTGTGAGTTTTACAAATAGGAAAAGTCCTCTCAGTTTTAATTACTGCGTTGATGGGGTGAAAGTTCCTTTTGGGGATCATTGTAAGTATCTAGGTGTTAATATAAGGAAAGATCTTCACTGGGGTAATCACATAAATGGGATTGTAAATAAAGGGTACCGATCTCTGCACATGGTTATGAGGGTGTTTAGGGGTTGTAGTAAGGATGTAAAGGAGAGTGCATGTAAGTCTCTGGTAAGACCCCAACTAGAGTATGGTTCCAGTGTATGGGACCCTCACCAGGATTACCCGATTCAAGAACTGGAAAAAATCCAAAGAAAAGCAGCTCGATTTGTTCTGGGTGATTTCCGACAAAAGAGTAGCGTTACAATGTTTGGGTTGGGAAGAATTGAGAGAAAGAAGAAGAGCTGCTCGACTAAGTGGTATGTTCCAAGCTGTCAGCGGAGAGATGGCGTGGAATGACATTAGTAGACGAATAGGTTTGAATGGCGTCTATAAAAGTAGGAAAGATCACAATATGAAGATAAAGTTGGAATTCAAGAGGACAAACTGGGGCAAATATTCATTTATAGGAAGGGGAGTTAGGGATTGGAATAACTTACCAAGGGAGATGTTCAATAAATTTCCAATTTCTTTGAAATCATTTCGGAAAAGGCTAGGAAAGCAACAGATAGGGAATCTGCCACCTGGGCGACTGCCCTAAATGCAGATTAGTATTGATTGATTTATTGGAGAGCCTGTGTCTGCTCTCGTGGATTCTGGGAGCGTGTACTCCTTAGTCAACATGTCCTGGTATGAAAGGTATAAATCCCCTTGTAACCTTCCTGAACTCCAACCGGTAACTATAAATTGTGTCACAGCTAACAGTTCTACCGTATGTGTTGTTGGATCTATACTTGTCAAAATCAGAATTGTAAACTTCACGTGGAAATTTAAGTTAATAGTAGTTAGGGAATTGTGTTGTGATCTTATTTTGGGAGCTGACTTCTTGACCCATGTTGGTTTAGTGATTGACCTTCAGGAAAGAAAATTATTTTTCAAGTTTTCTCCTGATTCGAATGTTCCTTTAATTGGCAGGCATATTAGTCCATCCAGTTTAATTTCTTCTGTTGAGAGTGCTTCTTATGTTGAAATCGCCCAAATTAACTTGCAGCATTTACCTGATGACCAAGCTGTACAGATCCGCGATTTGTGTGCAAAATTTCCCGACGTTTTCACCGATAAGCTTGGGTTAACTAACGTCCTTGAGTATAAAATTGATGTGTCCGACAATATCCCTGTCAGATCCCCTCCTTATCGTTTGGCTCCTCCCCGTATGAAAATTCTGAAAGACATTATCCAAGATATGTTGAATGAGGGTGTCATACGTCCATCCACCTCTGCCTATTCCTCCCCCATCTTTCTTGTGCCCAAACCTAACGGTGGTTATCGTCCTGTCGTGGATTATCGTGCATTAAACCGCAAGGTGGCTCTGCAGTCTGTACCATTACCTGACATTCATTCTTGTTTTTCCTGGTTTCATGGTGCTAAATTTTATACTTCATTTGATTTGAACAGCGCGTATCTTCAGATTCCTCTTGCTGAAGAGTCTCGTCATCTTACTGCCTTTGCGACGGACTGGAATCTGTATGAATTCTGTCGCGTACCGTTCGGCTTGTCGACTGGTGCTGCTATTCTCACACGCCTCCTAGATTCCATCCTTTCGGACATTAAATTTCACTACGTGTATCATTATCTGGATGATTTGATAATTTATTCTGAAACCTTCCAGGAACATGTCCAACATATCCATGAGGTACTTACTAGGTTAAAGAAAGCTGGCCTGACTGTCAAAATCGCTAAGGTGTCCTTCGCAAAACCCCAGATGTCCTTTCTCGGCCACATTGTATCTCCCGAAGGGGTTGCTATCGATAAAAGTCGAACTCAAACCATTCAAGACTTCCCTCCTCCCAAAAACCAAAAGGACGTTGCTCGTTTCATTGGCATGGCTAACTTCTTTAGGAAATTTGTGCCAAATTTCGCTGAAATCGCTGCCCCTCTCAATGCGTTAAGACGCAAAGATGCCAAATTTATATGGGACCTACCCCAAAAGGAAGCTTTCCAAAAATTGAAAACCGCATTGGCTAACTCTCCCGTCTTGGCCATTCCTGATTTCTCCAAAAAATTCATAGTACAGACTGATGCTTCTTGTTCGGCTGTTGCTGGTGTTCTTCTTCAGGAGTCTGAACGGGGAGGACGCCCCATTGCGTATGCATCTCGTGCATTGAGTTCATTAGAATCTAAGTACTCCGTGTATGAACTTGAATGTTTGGCAGTCATCTTTGCCTTAGAAAAATTTCGAATGTATATTGAGCATGCCCCCTTTCTCTTGGAAACTGATAACATGGCCTTAAGTTGGGTTCTGAATCGCCCGCGTCGTACTGGTCGTCTTACTAGATGGGCAATTCGCATTTCTGCCTTCAAGTTTGAAGTACGTCACATAAAGGGTACTGATAATGTTGTTGCAGACTGTCTAAGTCGTATGTTTGGTGACTCCCCGGTTGAGAATATTGATCCTGTAACTGTCGATCTCCCTCAACCATGTCTTTGTGTCTCCGGTTGTGTCAATGCTCTATTATCCAACTGCCCTCTGTTATATCAAGACATCAGTAAGCATCAGAAGAATGATCCTGAGTTGAATTTGATCATCAGTGACATCAAAGCTGGTAAAATGGTAAAACCCTATAGTATGCATAATGGTATCTTGTGTTGCAAGGCGCGTAACGATAAGAAATGGAAAATTGTATGTCCTCAAGTCTTGATTCCGGTTGTTTTTCAATACTACCATAATTCTGCTATTGGTGGACATCTTGGTATCTTCAAAACTCGTCAAAAGATCAGACATTTCTTCATTTGGAAGGGCATGGATTTTCAAATTGCTGAAATGGTAAGGTCTTGTCGTGTGTGTGCGATTAGCAAACCGGCGTTGAACACTAAAATTGGTATGTTAGCATCATCCCAAGCTTCCTCCCCCATGGAAAGACTGTTTGTGGACTTCGTTGGTCCGTTACCCCGTTCGAGGCAAGGCTCCAGATTCATACTTGTGTGTGTAGACGGATATTCACGTTTTTCGTGGACCTTCTCGACTCGGTCGGCTAACGCTCCTACGGTTATTAAATGTTTAAACTCCATCTTTAGTTCTTTTGGGCCTCCTAAATTTTTGGTAACGGATAATGCTAAGTACTTCTCATGTAATCTGTTCAAGAAATTTTGTTTTGAGCTATCTATCTCCCATGTCACTTCTTCTCCCTACCATCCTGCCCCATCGTATGCTGAGAGAGTGAATAGGAATCTTAAATCTGCGTTGATTGCGTTCCATCATAAGGATCATTGAAATTGGGATTCCTCTCTGCACTGGCTAACATATGCATTAAATTCTGCTGTTCATGAGTCTCATATGCAAACTCCTATGTCACTGATGTTCTCCTTCACCCCCTTTTCACCCATTTCTAATCTGTTGAGGATTGATGAATTGCTTCCTGAGAAAAAGGATCCTGAGGAGATTAAAAGAGTGTGGAAGAATGGTAAAGATAGATTAAAAGTTTCACATGCTAAAGTGGAAAAGCAGTATAATAAGGGCCGTCGACCCACTGACCTGGCTGTTGGTGACGAAGTCTATATCAAGACTCATTACCAAAGTAAGGCGGTTGATAAGTTCAGTCGTAAGCTTGCTCCCCGTTTCCATGGTCCTTGTACTATCTTAGAGTTTTTGACCCCTGTTTCTGTTTTGGTAAATGATCCCATTTCTAAAAGAATCAGGCGAGTTCTTCTCAGCCAAGTAAAACCAGCTTAAATTATTAATTTATGTCCGTTGTAAATGTTAGACTCTAATTGTATGTTTTAATATGTAACATTTCATGTGTATGGCCTTGATGGCAGATGTATTTCCTATGTAACTAGTGAGGATTAGGTGCTCCTTATCACTCCGTGCAATAATTTTGTGGGTCAGTACCTGTTATAGTAGACCTTGCCGAATTTTAAAACTGTTTCTCGTGCTGTGTGCACGTATTTTTTTTTTTTTAATGAAAATTTTGAGATGAAATCTCATGTCACTGTAAGTGTTGGAACTTACTATTGCCCCGTGATTTTTCTAAAATCTTATCGTTACTCCGGGTCATGAGAACCCAGTTCGTATTAAATGTACACCCTAAATATATGTGACTGGACCATTTTGCATTTATTAGTATATGTGTGGTGTGCTTGTTCCCTCGTTGTCTGCTTCCTCGTTCATGTTGCAGCTTGTGCGCGCAAACTCCATCCTGAAGCTGCTGTTTCCTGAAGCGCCCGAGGACTGATACATCACAGGATGTCATGGAAGCTCAACATTTGGTGCTGCTGATTGCAAGTCATGTGTTTGTTTTCCACCTGGTGCATTGTACGCTGTCCGTACTGGCCATTTGAACACCGTCTTCTTGCACATTGAACAGTCCATGTGTGCCCAGTGTTGGTTCTTCAATGTCACCTATTACCAAGTAAGACTATTCCAAAGTTACTCTATATGCATGAATGGAAACATACTCGACGTCGAGAAATTCTGACCCTAAACTTGTGACGCCTAAATTATAATGGACTTGACATGTGAAGACGTGCCGAACATTTTGAAAGGTTCTGGTATCTTGTGACTGTGTGGTACCTCTCCTGGTCCATACGACTGAACTCTACCTGCTCATCGTGGCCCCTGGTGGTCCTCTTTCGGCGGGGGAGACTGTAGCGTTATTAATAAATACGCTACCTGTGATACATATATATATGTGTGAACTATCTACTATCTACGCGACATACATTTATATGGTGTCTCTCATCGGAAATGGTCAATTAGCTAATTCCTCTACGGACATTATGTTCACTGGCTAAGTACTGTATTGAGCCGTGATTTTCCCGTTCATATGGAACTGTTATTCTACTCTATGGAAAGACTAAAACCTTGAGTCTGGTAGACTTGATTATTTTAAAACATGAGCGCTGTGAGCTGTTGGAATATTGGTCATATTTCCTGTCTAAACGTGGCTATTGTGACCTTTCGGAACACTGTTTTGTGCTTGGTAATACTTCTGCATGATATGATTACATAGTGGAACGATACATGAACGCCTACGCCATCTGTGAGAGTGGCTAGGAACTTATCTTGGTGGTTCAGCGGTCTCCGCCAGAGCGTGTAGCGGGGTCGAGACTGTGTCGCGCCTAGTGACGGTGGGTAAAAGTCGTCTTTTAGCTGTTGGACTCGCTCGTGGCTGGAAGCTAAGCCATGTTTAACGGCTACGCTGTAACTAAAATTATGATTATAGAAACTGTAGGTATCGGATGATCAAGACGAGTACACCTCGCCTAACAAGGAAGTTAATATGTAGAATTTAGTATTTAATCATATTAGTTTTTAGAATGTAAGTCTTTCGTAAATTTTTCTTTTTGTGAAGTGCCGTGGTAGTGAGGTGTAGCACGAGGATGTTACCTGAGCATTACCGATCACCTCAAAGTTCGCCTTTAGGTCTTATTAATGTGTATATACCGTTTGATGTAGTTTTCTGTATTCTATAAGTGTATTTATTGTAAGTGAAGTAAGCTACGGCTTGGTGATGGAGTTCATATTTGAAGTGTGTGCTGCGTAACGGCGAAGTGCAGTGTGCTCTAGGTAACAGTCAAAATCCGTTCCTGCCTTTTCTAAATTTGTGATTCTCTTGGTTTATTCTTGTTTCTGATGTATCTACGTGTGTTTTGGTGTATTATTTGATTCGGGTGTTGTTTCTTTTGATAAATTGCATCTTCATTATGCCGTGTTTATTGTGATGCACTCTTTCGTCTGTTCTCTCTGATATTTTGTTCCCATATTATTGTTTGGTGATTCGGTTCGTGTTTCGGCCTCCCGTTACTCGTGTTATGACCTAAGTACTACGATTGCACTGAACACCACCCATTTCCTTTTAAGGGCATCATTATTTTTATTATTATTAGTTGGATTTTTCATAGATTTTTATTTTAATTCATACGTATGACTAGGGAATAGGATTGTATATTTATTGCATTTTTGCGGGTGGTTTATTTTATTATTGCCCCATAATATTAGGATAACTACATTTATTACTACGATGAAATTCTTTAACAATGTAAAAATTTTGAAGATTTAATTGAGGGTTTTGGGCACCCCTAGTGTGGAGTGATTGTTGCTTGGGGCTTATCTACTCTTCTCTGGATTGTTACTTATCTTATCTTATCGCCGTGTGGCAGTTACGCAACTGTCTTTATTATTATTGTCTGGTGGGCATCAGCATCGGCTGTCGCATACCGCTGTCATTAGTATGATGTTTTGTTTTGCGGTATTGTGGAAAAATCGTGTGTTTTTCTATCTTGTAATGTGGGTTCCGCCTCATTAAATTGCACACTTCTGGTCGTGTTGTTACCGATTACCACATCTACTATGTGTAGTGATTTTATTTATAATGTATTAGTGTTGATTTTATTTTAACTATTGTACGACATGTGTTTTCATATTGGTGGGTTGTAGTGTAAAGTCCCGTTATTTTTCTTGCATTGTTTGTTTACGTTATGTGAGTTTGTGAGGAATGATCCTTCGGCTGGGACGTGTCGAAGCCCTCTATTAAATAATTCATTGTAAATTTTATTAATATTTTATGTTTGTTCACGAACACTTATAGTAATTTATTTAGTTAGCTGACTGGTGCACCAGAATTTTATTTTACAAAGAACACTTATTTTAAAGAATATTAATTTTATTTATATCTAGATTTGTTACCTGTTTTATTTTTGTGGATGCCAGAAGGAATATAATTAATTTTTTTTAATTCATTACGTTAATTGGGGTCTAATGATTTTTCTTTTATTTTTAAATAATATGTAAGAATGAATTTTCTTTTAAGTATAAATTAATTTAACATTTTATGTTGGTGTTATTTGGGCAATGTCTGTCGCAATTCCTAATGATCCCATCCTCTAATCTTATTTCTTTGGGTTTGGTCCTGCACACTTCCATTTTTGCCTTTGGTGATGTTATTTACTGTTTATTTTGTATGCGCACGTCCCAATGACGCTTGTCATTTTCTTGTATTGCTTGAGGGCGTTGCAACTCTCATGATACAACATTTTTATCTTGTTAATTAATTATTTTGGAACATTCCTTTTCCATAGGCATTCCCATACATGTTTCCTCTTAACTGAATCATAAGCTTTTTCGAAATCCAAAAATACGAAGATTATTTCCTTATTCCTCTCCAGGAGATTTTCCATTATCGTTTGCACTGTAAATATCAAGTCTATTGTAGATCTATTCGATCTAAAGCAATATTGTTCTTCCTCTAACTGTGTTTCTATTATATCCCTCAGTCTTTTGTTTATGACTTCCTCCATTATCTTTAGCCCATGTGATAAGAGGGTTATACCTCTATAATTTTCACATTTCTTCCTATTTCCTTTTCTGAACAATGGTACAATGCTTCCTTGTTGCCACTCTTCAGGTATCCATTCATCCTTCCATATGACATTGAGGGCTCAGTATAACCACTGTAGTCCACTGCTTCCTGCTGCCTTCAGCACTGAATTTGTCTTTTCCACTTGCTTACCTTTGGTCACTGCTTTCACTGCCCTTTCAAGTTCCAACCATCTATTATTTCAATTTTCTTATCTCCTTCTTCCTCCGAGCAGTCATCCTCATTATAAAGTTTTTCAAAATATTTTGCCATCACCTTCCGAAGACCCTTTTCGTCATGTACTATGGATCCATCTTCTCTCTCTAATGACTTGATTTTTTCTTGATTTATTCTTTTTGATTTTATTACTCTGTATAATAGTTTCAGATTTCCTCGACTATCTTGCTCAATTTTGTTCGTAAACTCTCCCCAACATTTCTCCTTTTTTATCTTCATACTCCTCTTTACTTGTAGTTTCAATCTTTTGTATTCCACAAGTAACCTTTCTATCTTATTCTCATCCCTCTTATACGTTTTTTGCTTTTCCTTATCTATTTCATTCTTCACCTTGTTCCTTTCTTTTATTTCTTTTTTTATTTTGTCTGTCCACCACCGTGTCTCCTTTCCCTTAACCTTTGCTTTTGTTTTCCCGCATATCTCAATTGCTGCTTCCACAAATGTCTGTCTTAAATTGTCCCACTCTTCTTCTAGACTTCGTATTTCCATGTTAGGAAACTTCCTTTTTATACAATCTTGGAATGCAATTCTTTGGTTTCTTTTTCAGTACAATTTTAGGGATTTTCACTAGTAGTAATTGCACAATTAATAATCTATGACCACCTTCCATACTTTCACTGGGGATTATCTTCGTATTCATGACATATCTTCCCCATTCTCGGTCTGTTATTCCCCATTCTTGTATCCCATTCAAATAAGTTCCCACATGGGCATTCAGATCTCCCGTTATCATGATCCCTTCTCCAACAATATCTATTTCCAGTTCATTGAGGAGGAAGGGAGTAATTCAAAGGAAACAAATTAACTTGGTTGCAGTAAAGCCCCCCTAAGGAGTTATTTACAAACTTCAGTTTTTTGAACAGGCCTCATATATGGATTGAAATACCATCGTGAAGGGCTGATGAAACATTGATGAATAGGCAGTTTTATCACTATATCAATGGAAATATTCAACATAATTAGGAATGTGAGAAAATATGACTGACTGAAGATAACACTGACCTGTAACCCTTCAGGAGAACAAGGTGTCGAGGGTCTTTGGCATAATTCTTTGTCTGCGAAATCTGCAAGTCGCCACCAGCATTCTCATACAGCTTGAAGAGAGCGGGGATTTTGCGAGGGGAAAGAATAGATAAGTGAATACCTCGCTGTGGAGAAAGAGAGAAAAATCGATTAATAATGAGCATCCAGAGGTAGATGTAATCTTGAACTATGTACAAATTTCAAGGCCCCAAATTATAATAATAGTGTTGGTTAGAATATTATTTTGTAACTTCATAAATTTATACCGAACTGTAAAGTTATTTTCAGCCCAAAACAGCTTTATTTAATTTCTCTTGAAACATGTTCTTAAAGACATTCATATTATAGCTACGATCTGAAATATACATAAAATCATCATTATAGACTGTTATGCATTTCAACGTTCAGTCTGCAAGCCTCTGTGAATTTAATAAATGCTGCCACAATCCTCTGTTTGCAACTAGTGCTGTGGCCTCATTTAGTACTATACCTCTTATCTTTAACTCGTTAGAAACTGAGTCTAACCATCGTCATCTTGGTCTCCCTCTACTTCTCTTACCCTCCATAACAGAGTCCATTATTCTCCTAGGTAGCCTATCCTCCTCCATTCGCCGCCCATGACCCCTCCACCGAAGTCAATTTATGTGTACAGCTTCATCCATTGAGTTCATTCCTAACTTAACCTTTATCTCCTCATTCCGAGTACCCTCCTGCAATTGTTCCCACCTGCTTTTACCAGCAATCATTCTCGCTACTTTCACATCTGTTACTTCTAACTTATGAATGAGATATCCTGAGTCCACCCAGCTTTCGCTCCCATAAGGCAAAGTTGGTCTGAAAACAGACTGATGTAAAGATAGTTTGGTCCGGGAACTGACTTCCTTCTTACAGAATACTGCTGATCGGAACTCTGAGCTCACTGCAATAGCTTTACTGCAAATTGATTCAATCTCACTCGCTATATTACCCCTGGGAGAATACACATCCTCAATTAGTACAAATTATCTACCTGTTCCAGCTTTCTATCACCAATCTGACATTCAAATCTCTTGGACTGCTTACCTACTGACATCAATTTATTCTTCGAAAGGCTAATTTTCATACCATACTCACTGCACCTATTTTCAAGCTGCAAGATATTATACTGCACGCTTACGGCGCAATCTGCCATTAAGAACAAGTCGACAACATAATCCCTCCCTGCCACTTTATAACTTTCAGCAAATGATCCATGTAAACTGTGAACAACAAAGGTGAAAAATTACAGCCTTGTCTAACACCTGTAAGAGCCCTGAACCAGGAACTCATTCTACCATCAATTCTCACTGCAGCCCAATTGTCAACATAAATGCCTATGATTGATTTTAATAATCTACCCTTAATCCCACAGTCCTCCAGTATGGTGAACATCTTTTCCCTCGGTACCCTGCCATATGCTTCCTCTAGATCTACGAAACATAAACACAGCTGTTTTTTCCTCTCGTGGCATTTTTCATTACCTGGCGCATACAGAAAATCTGATCCTGACAGCCCCTCTGTGGAATGAAACCACAATAGTTTTCATCCAACTTCCTCTCAACCACTGATCATACCCTCCCTCCCAAATGCTAATCTTATTATTCTATGAATCCATTTCATCCCTGCCTACCCACTATATTTCACCATTTCTGGTCTAATTTCATCTTTCCTGCTGCTTTTTGACAGTGGAGTTTATTTACCATTCTTTCTACTTCCTCAAGCGTAATTTCACCAACATCATTTTCCTCCTCCCCATGAGCTCGGTTGTTCACAACACCACCAGGAAGATTTCCTTTTACGTTGAGAAGATTTCCAAAATATTCCCTCCACTCTCCAGTGATTCTTTGGGATCTATTATGAGTTCACCCGAATTACCCAAAACACTGTTCATTTCCCTTTTCCCTCCCTTCACAAGATTCTTTACTACAGTCCAAAAATGTTTCCCTGCTGCTTGACCTAGCCTTTCCAGGTTATTACCAAAATCTTCCTACAACTTCTTTTTGGATTCAGCAACTATTTCTTTCACTCTGTTTCTTTCCTCTACGTACAATTCCCTGTCTGCATCAGCCCTTGTTTGGAGCCATTTCTGATAGGCCTTCATTTTACGTTTACAAGCTGCTCTCACTTCATCATTCCACCGAGATGTTCTCTTTTACCCATCTTTTCACACAATTGTTCCTAGGCATTCCCTTGCTGTTCCTACTACAGCATCCCTGTATGCCACCCATTCTGTTTTTATATCATGAACCTGCTTACTGTCCACTGTTCGGAGCTTCGTACTAATTATATCCATGTACTTCTGTCTAATTTCCCCGTCCTGGAGATTTTCTACCCTTACTCGTTTGCAGACAGATTTCATTTTTTCTATACTAGGCCTAGAGATACGTAGTTCACTACAGATCAGATAGTGGTCTGTATCACTGAAAAATCCCTGGAAAACTCGTACATTCCTAACAGATTTCCTGAATTTGAAATCGGTTAAGATATAGTCTATTATGGATCTGGTACCCCTAACCTCCCATGTGTAGCGGTGAATAGCCTTATGCTTGAAGAATGTATTCGTAACTGCCAAACCCATAATAGCACAAAAGTCCAGCAAACGTTTCCCATTCCCATTAGCTTCCATATCTTCCCCACACTTAACAATCACCCTTTCATATCCTTCAGTTCTATTTCAAACTCTTGCATTGTAATTGCCCATTAGCACTATCCTATCCTTGCTGTTGACCCTGACTACGATGCCACTCACTGCTTCATAAAACTTGTCAACTTCATCCTCATCTGCACCCTCACATGGTAAATACACTGAAACAATTCTCATCCTAATTCCTCCAACTGCCAAATCTACCCACATCATTCGCTTGTTTACGTGCCTAACAGAAACTATGTTGCGTACAATAGTATTCCTGATGAACAGCCCTACCCCAAACTCTGTTCTTCCCTTTTAACGCCCGTCAAGTACACTTTATAATATCCTATCTCTTCCTCGTTATCTCCCCTTACCCGAATATCACTTACTCCTAGCACATCCAGATGCATCCTCTTTGCTGACTCAGCCAGTTCTACTTTCTTTCTTCCGTAAGCCCCATTAATATTGATAGCTCCCCATCAAATTTCATTTTCGTTCGCTAAGTTGTTTCCAAGCAGTCCCTCGCCTGTCAAATGGGAGTGGGACTCCGTTACTCCCATAGGTCAGGGGCTTGCTTAAAATGTTCTGAGCTTCGTAAATTCATGAAGCTGGATGCTACCCTACTTACACATAGTCCAAGTGAGGATCTCTCCTCTAACGAGTTAGGGACCATTGGTGGATTGTATAGCCCTAGCCGCCTGAGCACAAAGAGGGTCATGACTCAGAATATGTCCGAGATGCCCACTCCCATTCCATAGCAACTGGTATCCCGATTCTCAGGACCACCTACTAGGCCACTCAGCCGTTGCCCATGGTTCACGAACTACGACGTGACTACAATAACCAACACCATGAACCACTGAAATATAAACTGCAGAATTTGCTTTGTCAACAAAGATATAATCAGATGAAGAAAGGAACATTTCTGATCCTACAGATGCACTTGGTTTCCAACCTCTATTCATCTTTATCTTTTTTTTCTCTTCCATTTTTCTGTGCTTATCCAGCTTTCTTCTTATCCCACACTTCCCACAGCAAGACTGAAAATGAGTCAAGATCACCCTCCTGATGAAGATGTGAAGTAGAAACAATCTTCTCAGGGGCTGAGAAGAAATGGATGTAAAGCAAATGGGACTGATGAGGAAAGATCCCATCTATTTGAAAGCAGCAATGTGTGAAGACGTGGAGATTTTCCTTGCTCTTTTGTGTTTTCATGTTTGTCAATGGCTTTTCTTTCTGTTGATCACTCTTCTCACACTGATCTATGTTACGTTTAACCTGTTATTCATGTTCCCATCTTTCTACGAAGGTCGATCAAATATAAACAGGATTTTTTGTTCCTGAACATCAACAGTTGGTAGCACTGGCCCCACGCTTCTGCTATGCTCAGGCGTTAGGATTGGGGAGAGCGTGCTGTTAGATTATTCCGCCGTTTCGTCAGTAACGTTCACGATGTCGGAGCAACAGGTGTACCCTTCCACTGCGCAATGCATAATTATACAAATTTCTTACTCGTTAAGGAGTTACAGCGCTGGAAATTTGCCAGAGATTGACTGCACAGTTCGGTGATCAAACATTGTCACGGATGCGTGTGTTTGCCTGGCATAAAAAGTTCAAGGAAGGATGAGAACATGTGGAAAATCAGCAACACGATTGCCGTCCTCAGACCAGCATTACAGACGAAAACATTTGTACTGTTAAAGACATTACAGACTTGATTGATGGGCATGAGCAATGCACAATCAATGTTGCTTACTACTGCGAGCTGCTGAATAAGGTGAGGGTTGCATATCGCCGCAAAAGACCAGACCAAAAGATTCGACAGGTCATCCTCCTTCACGACAATGTGCGGCCCCATACTGCAGCTCTAACTGTCTCCAAGCTAAAGGAAAACCAGGCAAGTTGGCCGTGCGGTTAGAGGCGCGCAGCTATGAGCTTGCATCCGGGAGATAGTGGGTTCGAATCCACTGTCGGCAGCCCTTAAGTTGGTTTTCCGTGGTTTCCCATTTTCACACCAGGCAAATGCTGGGGCTGGACTGTACCTTAATTAAGGCCACAACCACTTCCTTCCCATACCCAGCCCTTTCCTATCCCATCGTTGCCATAAGACCTGTCTGTGTTAGTGTGACGTAAAGCCACTAGCAACAAAAAAAGAAAAAAAGGCTAAAGGAAATGCACTGGACTACACTTGATCATCCTCCTTACAGCCCGGACTTATCGCCCTGCGTTTTCCATCTATTCGGACAGCTTAAATAAGCTCTAAGATGACAACAATTTGAAGATGACGAGAGTATGGAAGACTAATAAGATAGAGTTTGAGGGATGTTCCACCATTCAACACATTGTAAAATATAATGGAAACAAGAGAGGTCCACCTATTCAATACCATATAATGTTATAAGAAAAATTATAACATTTTATTATACTCGGTACCGGTTTCGATGCTGGTGTGCATCATCATCAGCCAAAAATAAGAAAAATATACATAGACAAAGTTACAATAAACAATGCATAAAGTACAAACAAATTTTACAAAACCGACAAGACCAAATTAAAAACGGGATCAATAAACATTAACCTATGGGCTAAACTTAAAAAATAGCACCAACTGTCTTAAAACTATGAATATATGTCCTCTTGATAAAAGTCCTCTGAATCTAAAAAACATTAAACCATGTGTGAGCAGGTTAAATTTGAGGACAAAACCAATGCTTCACTATCATAAAAGTCCAAGAGCATAATTTTAATTTTGTAAGAACATATGGATAAAAGGTTTTCTTGCTAAACATTCACTGAGTATTAGAGTAGAGTTTTTGTTTGGTTGCAGTCAATCTGCTTCCTTTACGACGCTGTGCAAATGCTTGAAAGGCCCGGTACATCATCACTGTTTATGTCACTTTCCTCCCCCTCAATACAATTATGAGTACTGCCAGAATTATCTTCACACAGCTGGGCTGGGTAGCTCAGGCGGAAGAGCACTGGCCTTCTGAGCTCAAACTGATGGGTTCGATCCAGGATAAAATTCCAGCACTTTGGCATCAACGAAAACTGTGAAAGTAGTTAGTGGGACATAAAACCAGTACGATTACATTACCTTCACACACAGTATCGTCAACACTAACATTTCTATCTCTGGAAACAATGTCTAACTTACTTGCTAGGAGATTTTCTATCTCGTCTTCATCCATGCGACTACATCTTCTCAATGCCATGATGACTCAACAACAAACCTCTTGGTGACATACTTTTCGTTTTCTGTTGGAGGAATATGTAAGTCCTTCAACTTTCTTCTGGCGTAATTGTTCAGTTGAATTTCAAGACCCACAAAAGTCCAACTGTCATTTCTCGACAAAAATGTGTGAAGTATGAGTTCGGTTGCAGAATTTCCAAAGTAATACGTCTGCAGTTCATTCAAGAATGGATACAAGAGACATCTACGGGATGTGATTTGAACTGCATGCTTTTATACTAAGCAGTGCAGCACTGCAGTTTTGTCAAATGATTCACACCATAACAATTGGCACGATTACAGCTCGTCAAATGATGCGACTGGACTAACGCTTTGTTGTTGCCTGAATACACAGCATTAGTATAAATAATGTCAACATCAAGCAGATAGGCAGTTGGCCCGCCAAGACGACTGCTGTGAGTAAATCCAGTTTCAGCCCGTAGTCCAAAGTTAAGATCCCTGGACTAACCACAATACAAACCCAGGGTCACTGGGTAGGAGGCAGGCAGTGGATAATAAATACAAGAATTGTAAATACTAATAGTAAGTTCAATAGGGTAAAAAGATGAAATTGGTCTTATGCAAATTAAAACTCCACATGCTCTAGCAAACTTTCAATCCCATCTGTATACAGTATATCTGTTATCAAAACACTCACCATCTGTACAGTACATTCTCCTTCAACCAGGTTTCTGTGAGGATGACAATATCATATTCAGCTGATAATATGCTGTTATAAAAAATATATGTTTTTGTGTTTAGACCTCGCACATTTTGATAATAAACTGAAATATATTTGCTACTAGACATACTGAAAAATAATTAAAAAGTGAATTTGATAGACATCTAAAACAACCAGTACAACACAATCTCGTCTCAAAAAATACCACAACAGGATGTAAATGGATCAGGGAAGTAAGAGAGATCTGAAGGAAATAGGCCTTACAACAGAAGACACCACAAATAAGATAAGACTGAATACAAAACTCAAGAAAACAAACCTCTGATTTACCCTTACACGAAACAAACCAACACGCATATTTTCAACTGAGGAAAGGGCACGAGAATCAGAGCGTCTGAAGAAGTACTGGGAGGACTGCAAAGCCCGAACAATCCCTTCAAAGAGACCTGAACGATGGACTGACTAAAGTGATCCTATGCGGTCATAAAAAAAGAAGACTTTGTTAGTTTTATGACGAAGTGGCCAGGTCTTCAACTGATTATACCGTATAAACATATCTATCATCCACTTGCTTTTTCAACTTGATTGCACCTGATCTGTCAACCCACAAATAGGCATAATTTCTTTCTTGATTTTTCTAGATTCGGAGAACTTCCTTCTGAGTACTGTTAAACTATGGTTTACATAAATACGGTCTCTGAATGTGAATCCAATGTCTAGCGTGTTCAAATTCCTCTTTACGTTTCGTTGTTTCATAAAATTGTCCTTATCTATACGTCCAACAAATTTTAGTACTACTCCAGCATTTTTCTGGTGTTGAGACTTCTTCAGCTGATGACAGGTGTCGATTATTTGATCGTGGATGTCCAGATCCAGACTGCGACCCACCGTTTTAACAATATTAAGTATGTTTTCATTCACAACATCCAGGATCCCATGAAGTTTCACAGTGTTCCTTCTCCCATATTGTTCAAGATCATCGATCAGCATTGTTGCATCAGCTAACTGATTTTTGAGAAGAGAGTTTTCATTCTTGAGTTCCGTTATTGTCTTCATGCAATTTTTGATCATATGATTTTACTGTTTAATCAGAAGAGCGTTCTCGTCTAGCTTCTCATGAGCTAGATTGAATGATTTTCCCAAGTCACCTTCAATTATTTTTGTATGCTGTTGTAATTCCATCATAGTGTCCTGAACAGATGTCAAACTCTTCACTTCACTGTTAATTTCCATCAGGAGATTGAACATTTGCTCCAAGTTGGGAGTATCATTTGCTACACTTTCTTTGTCTGTGCACTTCGTTGTTAAGCATTCTTTACAACACCATTTCGTTTATTATTTTTTTTGAGAGTTCACTTTCGTCCTTGAATCCTGCACAAGTACTATGGAACCAGTTGCTGCATAGCCCACACTTTATTTTTCAAACTGTATCCTGATGTAAGGTGCCCTTAGAACACACAATGCATACACCCATACTGTTGCCCTCTGTGGATGCCACATACCCCTACTCTGATATGAGCTGCTGAGAGCCAAAGTGGTCCAAGTCAAGAAATGTCAGTTTTTCAGTTATACCACTCAGTGCACTTATAACGCATGAAAATTTGTTGTGAAGAAGTGGTATAATGATAACTCCCTTGGGAGACGCTTGAGAGCGCTAGATGCATTCTTCCCATCATGCCAGAGTGGAGCGCATTTACAGGAATAGTGGTATAAGTCAAGCGTTACGGCCACGTGGTTGTGTTGTTCTGTGTTCATTAAGGTTGTTATTTACGTTCTAGAATCAAAAGGTTCTTGTAACTGTGCTAGTAAATACTGGTACTGTTTTCTTTATTTAGATTTTTAATATTCAGGTGTTATTAAAGTAAAAATAGTCTTTATAAGGGAAATTCGCTCTGCATGTTGAAATTCTAGGTTACAGCCTACAGGTGTCATGCAGTGTTATCTCACATAAAGTACATGAACAATACATTATACTTCGTTTGATCTATGCATAAAGAAGTTTAGAACTCAATATTCGCATGCCAAATGACAAATTTTAATTTATCAATATTAAGTATACGTGGTCGATTTTTTTTTCTTTCCTATGTGTATTATGTGTCTACTGAAGGATTATAAACGTAATTCACGTTATTAAATTTCAGTCCCAGGTTGCATTCTATTGTACATCAAGTAAATAACAATAATAACTGTGACACAAGAAAACTAATTCCACGATGGGTTAAACAGAGTGAAATCAACACAGCTGCAATTGTTAGGCCAAAACATGTATAAATGTAGAAGTGAACACATAGCCTTTATTTGCAGGACTGAACATGAATGATCCCAACTATGAGTTTTCCAGTGCTGGAGGAGGTTCCAACAATGATGATTCCGATAGTGGCACAGTGGACTATTTAGAAAAGTGTTTGTTGTCAGATCCAACAACTGCAAAGTACTACAGAACTGCGGCTACTAGTACCAATCCTGAGCTGCCTCCATTTCAGTAATCACCATCACCACAGATCACTATCCTAGAAAATCGACCTCAGCTTCCTGAAAGGGCAACAGGACATGCCCAACCAATCACCGACCTAGGAAGTCGAAGAGACGTTCCTGAAACTTCAACATTGTGCAACAGAACACAAGATCCAGTGCATAGAAGCGGAACTGAGGAATCAGTGGAACCCTGAGAAAAACGTAGTCGTCAACCTCAAAATCACAAAAAAAAAAAAAGGTGGCATCAAAAAGGAGAAACCTAGGAGAATCTTATGTATCAACCAAAGGGAAATATGTCGAAGAAACGAAATTCAGTGGAAAAGACTGTGGTTGTTGTAAGGGATTTGTGACTTTGTTAAATACAGACGAGAGGTGTGCTTTGTTTAAAACATTTTGGGGTCTGGGAAACTTCAGTAAACAGAATGCTTACCTCTGCGGACTGGTGAAACGTGTTCAAGTTCAACAGCGACGACCAAGTGAAGACAAAGGCAAAAGCAAGGGACCAAAATCAGTTACGTACAAGTACTTCCTGACTGTAAAAGCAGAAAGCATTCTTGTTTGCAAACAGTTTTTCTTGGATACCTTTTCCATTTCCAATGGCCGGTTAATCCGTGCACTAAAGAAAGTAGAACCAGGGCGAACACCAGGAGAAGATCTGAAAGGGAAGAACATTCCAAAAAACAAAATTTCCGAGGAAATAGGAAATATCTTAGCCCTGATCTTACTATTAAGATCATGTATGATCTTTACAAAGAAGACTGGCTTGAAAAACAGGTTCCAGAAAGAAGTGTAGTGAAAGAGAGTTTTTACAGGCGTATTTTTAACGACAGATTCAATTTATCGTTCCATGTTCCAATGAAAGATTCATGTCCTACATGTGACTCTTTAAACCTGAAAATTTTGTCTGTAGAAGAACCACTTAAATCTGCATTGGTACAGAAACAAAACGAGCATTGGAGGAAAGCAGAAATGGCATGGCAGTCTTTGGCTGATGACACAAAACTCAGTCAAGGAAATGGAAATATCGTAGCCATAACTTTCAATCTTCAGAAAGCACTTCTTCCCCAAAGGTATCAACATCAAAAGCCTATTATTTGAGGAACTTGTATAACTGTGGCATTCATGATCTCAAAACAGGCAATGGCTTTATGTACATTTGGGATGAGACTTTGGCATCAAAATGCTCCCAAGAAGTAGGTTCCTGCCTTCTAAAGCATGTTGAACTCCATGCCCATGATGCTCATCATGTGATAGCATACAGTGACGCAGCAACTGGTCAAAATCGGAATTTGGACAGAGATAGTAAAGAACTCTAGAAATGAAATCCAAGTGGTTGACCATAAGTTCATGCTATCAGGACACTCCTTTCTTCCAAACGATTGGGATTTCAGAGTTATCAAGAGAAATCAAGAACTGCTCAAATTTTCACTCCAGATGATTGGTAATAGCATTCATAAGGCAAGGAGAAAACAACCCTTTGCCATTTATAGAATGGCTCTGAATGACTTTGTCTCAACAAAAGACATAGAGAAAAGTGTAACATTTAGAAAGATGAATACGCAAAATGAAAAGTTCAGTTGGCTTCATGTTTGATGGCTTCGTTTTCAGAAAGACTCTTCTTATCTCATTCTCTACAAGGAATCTCTCGATGAAGGAATCCCTTTCAAAACTTTAGACATTACTCCTTCACATCGCGTTCGTGGCCATCCTCATTTGTCTGGTGTTCAACTCATCCCTCTCAACAACGCTGTGCAACCTGTCACCAAGGCTAAGAAGGGAGACATGATGACCCTTCTCCCATACATCCCTCCGGCACACCACACATTCTTCAATCAACTAACAACTGTGAATTCGGCTGTGGAGTATGGACCTGATTATGTTGATCCATTACAAGAGGAAGATGATGTAGATTGTGAAATTGAGTAAACTGGCATCTTCCATTATAAAGTCTGTTTAAATTTCAGCATGATAATTTAATTTTCAGAAATTCTGACATTTGGGCAAAACAATTTATTAATAATTCTTGAGTGTCCGTACTGCTGAACTATTAGACCAGATTGCGTAGCTAGCATTTAACAACAGAGCAGTTATTTTAACTCAATACTTGAGAGAAAAAGTTGTAATGGAAGCCATACGTGGAGTTACACATCTACTGTACAACATTATTTTATAAATATACTGCCACAATAGAGGTTATAACACAACCTATACATTTTTCTTTTACTCAACATCGCCAAAACATTTATCGGAAGAGTGGTACCACTCTACCTTTCGCTATGAGTAAATTACTGACAGGAAAAGTGGTACTCCAAATTTTAGGAATGATAAAAAGCAATTTAAGGAACAAATAACTAAAACATCTTTATGAAATATAATATTAATATATATTGTCTGCATATTTCATCAAATGAATCATGAATTCTTGTAAAGCCTGAATTTACATGAAATGCGAAACCTTTAGTTTCTCAGAATGGGAAAAAATTGACTTAGACTACTTTGGCTCTCAGCGGCTCACATATCCTAGCGCTACTGGTGACAGGGAGTATTACTACGAACGTGCAGCACCACGGTGCAAGAGTTGGCAGTTCTGCACTCTAAAATCGTCTGTCACTTGTCACCGTTAACGAACACTCAAAACGGCATCAACTGATTCTTAACAAGTATTTTAAATCGAATACTATATTATGAACAACAAGCCTCCGTGGCTCAGATGGCAGCGCATCAGCCTCTCACCGCTGGATACCATGGTTCAAATCCCGGTCACTCCATGTGAGATTTGTGCTGGACAAAGCGGAGGTGGGGCAGGTTTTTCTCCGGGTACTCCGGTTTTCCCTGTCATCTTTCATTCCAGCAACACTCTCCATTACAATTTCATAGCATTTATCAGTCATTAATAAATCACTTTGGGAGTGGCGACCCCATTGTATTAATAGCCTATATATGGTTCATTCATTACATCCCTGACCCGGTCAATGACTGGAAAGCAGGTTGTAGGTTTTCATTTTCATTATGAACAACAAGTAACACACTTTTGTAATTAGGTACCTTGTCTTTGAAACCTATTTATAAGGTCACCCTCCACTGTAATGCTTTCTTCAATGTTAAACTTTCACAAAATACAGAGTCATACTAGCACACGTCCACTCACTCGCTCATACCAACTCATATTGTAAGTAATGGAAAGGAACAAACAAGTGACAAATTAAATTTGTTTCTTTCTATTACTTATGTTGACCTGTACGGTTCCCCTTCTTCATTTGTGATCTAGCTTTTTACAAGCCGTAATCATACTGATTTATTTTTCCTCTCCCCTTTTTCTGTGTTCATCTGGCATTTTTCTTATCCCACATTTTCCACATCAAGACCGATGAGCAGTCAAAATGGCCCCGCAGTGAGAGTTGCAACCCACCCTCCTGATGAAGCTGAAAAACAGAAACAAATGAGAAGAAATAGATGTAGAAGAATATGCCATTGGTTTTATATTCCACTGACTGCTTTCACGGTTTTTGAAGACGATGAGTTGCCGGTATTTTGTTCCACAGGAGCTCTTTTACATGCCAGTAAATCTACCAACACAAGGAAGGCGTATTTGAGCACCTTCAAATACCACTGAACTAAACCAGGATCAAACCCTGTTGTCACACTGGTGAGTATGTTAATGTTGACAAGAAAGCAAAGCCATCTCTACACGCCATGAAAACCTCAATGAGAAAAGACAGTAAAGATCTATGTGACAACGACAACATACCAAGATAAGGAGATTATTCCTGTCCTTTGGTGTTTTGGTGTCTGTGTTTCCTTTTCTACTGCTTTCTCTTCTGAAACTGACCTGCCATTGGGTATTCCTTTTCATGTTCTTGATCTCTATATAGAAAACTAACAGATTATAAAATAAATTGGAGACATACAATCAAATTGAGTCGGTGTTAAAAAATAAGCAGTTTTCTCAATAGTTCTCTCTCTATAGTCCACGGATGCCTAAACTACAACCCACAAGCACAACCCTCCATAACATTCCAAACAACATGTGGGACAGAATTCTAATGATATAAAATCTACTCAGAGGTCAAAAGTGACCAGCCCTGAAGTGCAGGGGTAGTGGTCCTTCATCTTACCTAGAGTTTTTGGGTCTGATTCCTGGCCAGTCCAGAATTTTATTTCTGGTTTGTGGGGTGGAATGGGATTTCCTAATCGTTGTGAGACCAACTGAACAGATGTCTGATATGAGAGGCTGAGGATGTTGTCACGCTGATCATATGACACTGCAATTTCTGCAGGCAATCTGGCTGAGCAATAGTCGCCTTGGCATGCTAAGGTCCAAAATAGGCCAACGAGATGTGAAGCACTCATCTCCCTTCATCACAGCCTGATTCTGAAGGTTATCTCTCGATTTTGTCATTGTAATAAATTTTTGTCACTGTTAGAATTTTACATTCTCAACGAAAAGGACTTTTCAGATTTGAAGTGTAAGGGTTGTAAAAGTGAATAAAAATTAAAGATTCAGAGGCATCTGACCACACCATCAACCAACAAAACAACATTGAACTAACAATTTCACTTCTTGCGCTAGTAACTGTCGTCACATAAGTGAGTAGGTCAATGCTGACAAGAAAGCAAAGCCATCTCTGTACAGGCCACAAAGACCTAAAGAGAACAGTGAAGGCTTTGATTATTCATTATCTTCTCAATAATACTTGTTAGCTTGATGCCCAGCCATCTTTGCCCAAGGTATTAACCTGGTAATCATGTCTGCAGCAAACTGTCCGAATATCAGGGTCATGTGTCACCCCAGAGGTAGAAGTTTCCTTGCTCAGTTCCTGTTCTTCCTGACTTAGAACTGAATCCATTTACTTCTGGGTGAATGTTTCCTCCTCATTTCCTGAGGAGGTTGATTATTTAAGATGGAAATTTCAAACTAAATTTTAAAATTCTTGAAGCTGATATATCAGTTACATATAATCCTTCATGATCACATTATCTACAGAAAAGAACTTAAAGATTATATAATGTTAAACGTCCATGTTAAATTCTTCTGTCACCAAAACCGCCACAATTTTACAATTTAAAAAATTATTCAGTAATTTTTCTTGAATTAAAGTAAAGTTAAACTCTAAGAAAAATAAATTTAAAACCTCTTGTTCTTTATCTTCTAGTTCTGAAAATATAATATGTATAAGAAATTTTACCTCTTGCAGCAAAGCAGCTAACTTCTCAACAGTGTGGCCAGAAAAGGCTGGTGACTCCATGACAGGCAACAGGTATGGCGGGGAGTTGCACACTAGAATACAGTGTTTCTGAGGTAAGATGTTTGGTTCACGTCTCTGCTGGAGGTCCTCAAAACACTGAAGAGCTGTAGCCAAACCTTCAGCAATATTTGCATGAGACTCTCCTTTTCCCCCAACCAATCTATTAAAAATGACAAAAAATGATTAGCAGCCTGAAAACTAAATCAAAAAGTAACTGAAAATGCATAAGTTATTTTATAATATAATCATGTCACTTTTTAATCTGAGATTTAAAGCTTACAATGAAAACACTAAAAAAATGTGAGACGTTATAGAGCAATACTTCTATAAATGACAGTTGACAGGGCTGAGTCAACAAGACATGATGATGATGATGATGATGATGATGACGACGACAACAGTGACGGCTGAGTCAACAAGACATGATCATCCATGACCGCACTATCCCCCTATTCAGAACTGAGTATATGGCTTTGTATCCACAGAACAGAGTTATTGTTAAGGATTTGTGGCTTCCTCACTCCCCTGATGTATCTGCCTGTAGGGTGAATTGAAAAATGCCATGTACAAGTCACATCCGCATACCATTCAAGAACTGAATCATCAGGAAATTGACAGGATTCACCAAGATGAATTACAGCGAGTTATGAATAATTTTGTAACGAAGTACCAAAAATGCGTGGAGAATGAAGGTAGGTGTTTCAACATCCACTTTCATAATGTGGTAAGTAATGGACTTCTTAGAACTGTTTGTGTTACTGTTGTATAGTTTACCTTTATGTTACTGACCTCGACCTGCACCTGACAAAGAAGTGCACGCTCACCCATAGTAAAAACACTGCACATCAGAGTAAACATATATGATCACCCTGTATACATTCAAGTATCCAAACTTCACTCACATTGCCCAAAAATATATATCATAATATGCTCGATCCCTTGCCACTAGTAAGTAACAAGAATACTAACATGACCACTAACAGACAAATACGGTAAAAATCAACCTCCATGCTACATTACTGTACCGTTGCAGAAAGTTACTTGAGTATGGATAGTTTGAACACATTACGTGATATTTTATAAACACTCTGACAAAGTTGCATAAAAAGAGAGGCCTTAAACTCAATACTAAACTGAATTAATTACTGTAAATATTCACAAGTTTATATGAAATACCTCAATCATTCTGCTACAGGTTCAATCAATCAATCAATCAATCAACCAACCAACCAACCACAATGTTCTAAATTTAGGGCAGTTGCCCAGGTGGCAAATTCCGTATCTGTTTTTTACCTAATATTTTCTTAAATAATTGCAAAATTAATCAACTACAACCAATGTGGGTTTGTCAAGGGGGCCGAAACTACAGACGCCATCTTTCCAGCACAATTACTTATGGAGAAACCTCAAGAGAAGAGAAAGCCAATGCACATTGCCTTTTTTGACCTCAAAAAGCCTTTGATTGTGTTCCACCTAAGTTGATTTGGTATGCGCTCCGCGACCATGGTGCGTCAGAGTCAATTGTGAATGCGGTAAATGTTATATAAGAACACCAGCAGTAATGTGGGTTGTGCTGCCAACACCTTGGAAAACTTTCCTGTAAAAGTTGGAGTCCAGCAAGGCTCAGCGCTATCACTGTCCCTTTTGTTCCTGTCATGGACACCATCACTCGTGACCTGCAACGGAATATTCCTTGGACCCTTCTGTATGCAGATGATGTAATGGTAGCAGGTGTCACCTGAGAGCTCCAAATGTCAAGTTGAAGACTGGAATAACCGCCTCTCCCATTATGGACTCCATCTGAATGTGAAAAAGACGGAATATCTGGAGTCAAATCCAAGCGCTGGTACCATTCAAGTCGCTGGAGAAAATCTACTCAAGACTGAATGCTTCAGGTACCTTGGATCTCAGCTGCAGAGTGATGAAAATTTCAGTGTAAATTTCAGGGTAAATGCCACCTGGTTGTGGTGGAAGGAGGTCACCAGTGTACTTTGTGATTAAAAAATGCCACTTCATTTCAAATGCAAGATATAATACCAATATGCATATCGGACAGTAGTACGGCCCGTTGCTCTGTATGGAGCCGAATGTCGACCATCTGACCAAATTTCAGAACGCCAACTACATGCTATGGAAATGGACTATGGGTATCTTCCATACTGACCATGTCAGAAAAAACATAATTCGAGAGCAAATGGGTGTCGATGTTAAAAGTAACGGTATCCGTTCAAGTAATCGCGCAAAATTAATAGTTGGAAGTTACCTCCACTGATACAAACAACCCACCCTTCCGTTCTACATATAGGTGGAGCAGTTCCCCTTCCCCTTCTAATAGCACTGCTGCTCATCCTCCTACCGCTCCCACAAAGTTCCACCGGGCGAGAGGAAAAACACGCGCAGTAGAGCGGCGAGAAGCAGGTCAGAGCTAGGCTCGGATGGAACCAGCTGTAGGGAGGTACACCAATTTCGAAGTTAAGTTTCTGGGTTACGTAATCGTAACAAAAACTTATTTTTTCAATTTCTGAGAGTTCAAACCCACTAATATGTTGTTTTTTTTTTGGTTTTTTTTTTTTTTTTTTTTTTTTTTTTCCCCAGACCTTGTCCTTTGAAATTTTCATTAGATTTGAAACTTCAGTATTCTTCAGTTGATGATATGGTCCCATTCGCCCATTTCCGAGGCCAAAGTTCAAATTCTACCTTAGTCAGTGCACTGAAGCTACAGTATGTCAAATCTCAATAAATATTATTTAGAATCAAATTTCAACATGTGAAGAAATTTTGTAAGAAAGTGATGGACAGTTTTAATTGTTTTTAGTGTATTTTAAAACATATTAGAAAGGATATGGGTTCATCCATTTTAAATTATTAGACAGTAATAATTATGTATTTTAATTAGATATGAGACGCTATGGCTGAAGAAGTCTTAAATTAGACGAAATGTACCAAAGAATGTATAACATATTTTAACATTGAATGTGTTCTCACTAGTAAAGTGAAGTGTATTGATTGGGTGGACCACTAAACCTAATACTAGTTCTTAACAACCCACTTAGTTGAGCAGCTCATCTCCTTTCTCCCGAGTCTTCCCAGCTCAAACTTGCAACATTTTTGTAACGCTATCTTTTGTCGGAAATTACCCAGAATAAATCGAGCTGCTTTTCATTGGATCTTTTCTAGCCATACTGTACTGAATAATTAGAGATTTATACGAAATAAACAACCTCTTTATTGACAGTCGCCATTACATCCAAAGCATAAACAACAATTCTCTTCTCCCTGATCTTACAACACACACATCGATCTCCTGTATATCGATAGTACAGTACATCACTCTCTTTCTTTTTTTTCTTTCACTTTAAATCGTAGTCTGACAAAAATCCTGGGGGTTTCCTCTCCCATTGACTTCATCCCAGTCCCGATTCTTGGCTCTCTTCTTTTTCTTTCTTCTCTGGTTGATATTCTTCTTCTTCTGGTTCCTCTGGTTGCTCTTTCACACTCTCCGACTCGTCCTCAGACAACATCTCATGAAAGGGCCGGAAGAAGGTAGAGTTATTACATGTGATAAATATTATTCCATATTATTCCATAGAAGGTAGAGTTGCGAGTTATTTGTCTACCATTCAAAGTCTCTACTGTCACAGCGTTGCCATTCTTCTTGACGACTTTCAAGGGTGTGGGTCCATATGTGGTTGAAAATTTGTTTACTTTGGGGTTACGCATCAAAACCTTGTCACCCTCTGATAATTTTTCTCGGGCCCCACATCTAATGTCCGCGTATTCTCCCTTTTTAAACTTTTGAATAAGGTCTCGTTCCACCACCTCTTCTAATATTTTTTCTGTTTTGTAGGGGGCCAGACCGGGAATTTTGTTTCTCAATTTTCTGTTAAAAAATAACTCCGCCGGACTAACCCCTGTAGTCTGGTGCTCATGGTTCCGGTACATCAGTAGGTACTTATTTAGTTCTAACTTCCAATCTAATTTCATGGCATTGGCAATCTGTAGTCGTTGATTTATCCCTGGGTTCAGTCTTTCCACTGTGCCATTTGCTTGTGGGTGTAACGGGGTAACTCTGTGGTGATGAATTCCACACTGTTGTAGGTAATTTTCCATCTCTGTGCTGACGAAGTTCGTGCAGTTATCTGTTGAGAGAACCTTAGAATACCCGTATCTTGCAAAAATACCATCTAGGGCCTTTATTATGCTTTTAGAGTCAGTACTACTTACTTTTGTTACTTCCATGAAATGGCTAAAATAATCTATCACAATCAATAGTTGTACCCAATTAGGGAAAGGACCCAGAATATCAGCAGCTATTCGTTCCCAAGGCTTTTTAAGAATTACTGTTGGAGATATATTTTCGGGCTTCTCGGGTTTACTGGTAATCTGACAACCCAGACATGTTCTCACTGTCCGTTCCGCTGCTTTGTCCATTCCAGGCCCCATACTTTAGACCTGAGTTTGTTTTTTATTTCCAAAATTCCAGGATGACCCTCGTGTGCCAAACTAAGGACCCTAGTTTGTAAACTTTTCGGAATTACCAACTTAGTTTCTTTCAGTAATATATTGTCCATGACGCATAATTGCGACATCATCGCCCGAAATGGAAGAAGGTCAACGTCATTACGATCCCAACACCCTGTTTGTAATTGTGATCAGACCTTTTTTAGAGTGGGATCAATTTTTGAAGCTTCGTCTATTTCCTCCAAAGTTAATGCAACTGGTGCCAAATACGTAGCAAAGTGCATCAGATAATTGTCCTCCTTGGCTTCACCGATTGAATTCTCACTTAACCGTGATAAAGGATCTGCTATGTTATTTTTCACCTTTACAAACTTGGAAGTCAAAAGATTGGAGTCTCAGAAGCCAACATAGGCAAAACTGCTTACCCGTCAGGAAAATCCTTAGACGCTCACACACCCAGACAATCCCAAGGGCTTCTTTCTCCGTCTGAGAGTACCTTTGTTCGACATCTGACAGGCTGCGACTAATGTAGCAAATTATGCGTGGGATCCCTTCATTGTTCCGTTGTATCAGCACTGCACCAAGTTCTTTCGGACCAGCGTCTGCCACAGTGGCGGCTCGTGCTGAATTGTGTTGGTGGTTCTGCAATATGAGCGCCAGTCCATTGCAGTAAGTGTAATAGTGAAATCTAAATTCGCACTGCACACGAGAAGTGTCAGCTTATCTCGTGTGCAATCCGTTCTCCAATCCCACGAATGCGTCTAATGGGCCCCTCTCTCTCCATGTCCTATCAGCTTTGAAGTTCCCGAAAATTTACAGAAAAAAATGCAGGTAAACATACAGTACATCTCAATTTCTAAGACTCCCTGACTTCGAGTGGCTTCGACGATATAAAGAACTGACTTGTACAAAAAATACAATGGTTAAAATGATACAGTCCGCCTCTGTGGTGTAGTGGTTAGCGTGATTAGCTGCCACCCCCGGAGGCCCGGGTTCGATTCCCGGCTCTGCCACGAAATTTGAAAAGTGGCACGAGGGCTGGAACGGGGTCCACTGAGCCTCGGGAGGTCAACTGAGTAGAGGTGGGTTCGATTCCCACCTCAGCCATCCTGGAAGTGGTTTTCCGTGGTTTCCCACTTCTCCTCCAGTCGAATGCCGGGATGGTACCTAACTTAAGACCACGGCCGCTTCCTTCCCTCTTCCTTGCCTATCCCTTCCAATCTTCCCATCCCTCCACAAGGCCCCTGTTCGGCATAGCAGGTGAGGCCGCCTGGGCGAGGTACTGGTCATACTCCCCAGTTGTATCCCCCGACCAAGAGTCTGAAGCTCCAGGACACTGCCCTTGAGGCAGTAGAGGTGGGATCCCTCGCTAAGTCCGAGGGAAAAACCGAACCTGGAGGGTAAACAGATGATGATGATGATGATAAAATGTTACAAAAATAAAGCATTTCTTCCCCTTACCGTACGAAAATAATTCTGATCTAGTATCGAACAAAACCAAACCAAACCTCATGACTGATTGGCCTTGGCCCACCACGCGACCACTGCTCAGCTCGAAGGCTTGAAGATTATGGGGTAACGCATGGTCAGGGCAACGAATCCTCCCGGCCATTATTCTTGGCTTTCTAGATCAGAGTTGCAATCTCACCGTCAGATAGCTCCTCAGTTGTGCTGTAACCACATAGGCTGAGTGGACCTCGAACCAGCCCTCAGATCTAGGAGGTAAAAATCCGTCTTCGCCGGGAATCGAACCCGGGGCCTCCGTGTGAGAGGTAGTCACGCTACCAATAGACCGCAGGGCTTGAGATCTGTACACAACGTTTGCAGCCAGCTTTCTTAATTGAGGGGTAAATCGTGTGATGATACTAACGTTCCTATTTTCATGAATACCTCGCCTTCATCTGTACCATTACGGAGAAAAATCTTCACGATTACTTGTAAAGTGATCATTCCTTATTGATCTAATTACGTTTACGGCTTGTCTCATTTTGCCAGCAGTATTACGTTTGTCGAAAAGAGGACACTTTAAACCCTTGAAATAATTCTTTGCTACAGCGCGATCCAATAGCAAGAGGTAAACTCGGAGCAATGACATTTCAATACAAATCGTCAAGGCCGTCCTTTCCTTTCACATTCTGTAAGGCAAGGTCGTCCCAAAGAGGGTTGAGAGAGGAGAGAAGAGAGGGTGTGATTTACAGCCGCGCTCGGGGAGAAACTGTCAACAATTCCAAGTAGTGGCACTTCTCAGCTGCAGAGCTCCTTCGAACAATATTATACCGTACACCAAGAAATGCAAGGCAAGTTTGTAGCTTTGCGAGGTGTTACGGATCCTTTTTTTACATGTGTAAATTGAACCACAGGACATATTTTTAGTTTTGAATATACACATGCATTGGCCGGGAGTCGAGCTATGCCATCTTGGTTAGATACGGATAATTACACCACTATATTAGCATGCCTTATACCAGCAACATACGTATAAATAACATTAATTTAATACTGAACCATGAAAACAATTATTTAAACTGTAAACTCACCCTATTTCTTGTAGATGAATTCCATGCGACGATCTTTCTGACGAATGAAGTGGTCTATGACTCGCTCATTAAAGCTGGGTATACTGGCCACAAATTCCCGTTCAATAGACAGCATGGATAATGCATTCAGTCTTTCTTGGCAAATGGTTGACCGGAGAAAGGTTTTTACTCGTTTCAGAGTAGAAAAGCAACGTTCGGCTTCTGATGTAGTCATTGGAGTTGTGATGAGAATGTCCAGCAGTTTAACAGTTTCTTTGAAAGTGTCACACAAATTATGTCTTAAAAAGGAATTTAATAATGGTGTCAGACCTTGGATATGGCTGAAATCCTTTCTCATGTACATTATCGACAATTCTGTTTGTAAACGATCTTTATCGAGCATTGGGTAATTTTGAACGGTGGTATTCAGTTCCTCGGTTGGAAAGTTCAAGGTATACTGTAGGAAGTTACCTGATAAGAATAGTGCTGAAGCTATTAAATGGCCGTTGAATTCGAATCGGTGCTTTACATTTCTTGTGATTACGTCACAAACTTCCAAAGCTGCAACGCGATGATCACTTACAGAATCGTCTGGGCGCTTACGTTTCGGGTCTTGGGAAACTGATTTCTTTGAAAGAATGTCTGCTTGATTCGTAATTCCATCCATGTTACTTCTTACAGACGATATACTTGTTTCAAAATATCTCAGCGCCCTTTCGATATCATTAAGGTCAGTTTTTACTTTCTGTAGTTGATTGAATAATATATCAACATGGGGCACAACATGATGAAAAAATGTCAACCAAAAGATGAATTTGTCACTTTCTAACATTCTTTCTATTGCTGAAGCTTGATTAATGGTCGTCGTCTGTCGTGATTCTTCTTGTATTTCTTGCATACACTCAATAATATCACTTCGGTGTTCGTACACAACATTCACTGTGCGGCTTTTGAAATTCCATCGTGTAGGTGCAGAACGAGGTACCCTTCGCTGTACTATCTTATCCAGCACAGCAGTGCGTTGCGGAGAATTAGAAAAGAACGACGGTATTTCTTGTAAATTGGAAAAAAATAACCTGACTTGCTTGTTTTGTGACGACGCTTGGGCCATTATTAAATTCAATTGGTGAGCATAACAATGCACAAAATGTGCTGTTGGATACTTCTCCTTGATTTTTGTTTGCACACCCCCATGCCTGCCACTCATGACATTTGCCCCATCATAACACTGAGCAATTAGTTTGTCTGAAGGAATGATCGATAAAATTTCATTTAATATTGTTTGCGTGAGTGTTTCGGCATCAGAATCAGATGGTAAAATAAATCCACCAAAACGCTCAACTGGACAACCATTTATGACGTACCGGTAAACTAAAACCATCTGACACTGTTGAGCGCAGTCACTAGTTTCATCGGCCATAATAGCAACAAAGGATGCCTGTCCTAATTCATGAGAAATTACATCACGACAAACTGCTAACATACTGTCCAATAATTCATTTTGGATGGTTTTAGACGTGCCTTTAAACTGCCTAGAACTTTCTAAATGTTCCCTTAACGTGCTATCCAAATCGGCACATAAATCAATCAAGCCATGAAAAATACCCCGGTTTAGTGAATCTTCTTTCTCATTATGACCACGCAAGGCCAGTTCAAAAGATCCACAGAATTTTATACAATTAAGTATTTTGGATAGAACATACCTATTTTTTGTGACATTCTCATTATGCATTTGAATGTTAATCCAATACGCAGAATCGAGTTGCTGTTGAATGTTCACAGTTCCTAATAATGCAAGTTCTGTCTGATTGTTCAAATGAGTCTTTGAATTTTCATGCTTCTTAACCCTCTTGGAGCCAAGAGCCGATCTGGTCGGCCGCTCCCCATCAGCTGGAAGAGGCCAGAGCTTCGCCGCCACTCTACTACTGTAAAGTGCCAGGCCGTTTTCAGTGGAAATACATGTATTTTAAAATTCGCGTATATCTACCGGTGTATAGCAAATACCGGCATGAAATTTTCTACATATCGACTACGTAGAATAAGAAACTGGTTTGGAGAGATATAAAGAGTCAAAGACCTTTTATTGTTGATTTATAGTTGTTGATAGCGTTTATTTTTAGGAAGAGAAAAATATTTTCGCACTTTCTCTCTCAATATCTACTTTGAAAAAATAATTTACGATACAAAAGAATATACGTAATTATGTATAATGTATTTCTAAATACAATTCTATAGAATAACTAATCTGAACGAGAAAAATAAAAACGTAAAAAATAAAAATTCAAACATATGTCACTAGTAAAAACAAGACAATTTTACTCACCGATAAAATTAGCGTGAATGTATCGATCTTTGGCAAATACTGACAACAATTTTCTATGTGCGGACAATACAGTATTAAAATAATTCTGAATTATTAAAGAAGTAAAAAATAATAGTTGATATTATAGTTTTTATTTTCAGAAAAAATAGTTTCTCGTTTTCGGTTGTAGTATATATTAGAAAAATAATTTTACAATACAACAGAATTTACGAAATTAAGAAATGTATGGCACTAAATCCCTGATTTGCTTTAACCTACTAAGCGACCGCTGCTCAGTTCGGTACCTGCAGTTTACGAGGTGAATCATGGTCAGTGAGACAGATCCTCTCAGTAATTATTCTTGGTTTTCCAGACCGGGGTCCTCTCACCCTCAGATATCTCCTGAATTGCAATCACTTAGGGTCACTTAGATTGAGTGAACCTCGAACCAACCTTCAGGACCAGGCGAAATTCTTGACCTGGGCGGGAATCGAACCCATGACCTCCGGGTGAAAGACAGGCACGCTACACTTAGCCCGCGGAGACCGGCATTTAGGTAATGGTAGAGGGCTATATGTGACTATAAGGTTTAGCAGAGAGTAAGTGAAAAGTAAATTGATGTGTGATATGGGCGGGAAATCAGACGGTAGGGCATGTTTAGGTCCAAGAACTTCCTTGAAGGAGACAGGAGGTTGAGGAATGTTTACGGGTTCATTGGAACAAATTTCCACAAAATGTTCTCCAGAGACATCATCATCATCATCATCATCATATTTGTTATCACTAGTTTCATCTACCACCATATTCAGAGTAGCTTTAGTGCTGTTAGACACAATTAAACGTCTCTTTTTTAGCTGCGGTGATCCCGCGGACGTGTCCGGTATAATTTCATCGCTACTCTCTGAACTAAATTCCCTATCGCTATCCGATAAATCATCAGCGTTAACTTCGCACTGTTCTAAATACTGCATTAATCTATTGTCATCAATAGCTGCTGAAAAATTATCACGTGAATAACATGCCATTTTCCTGTCACACATCCACTCACTGCAAGGAGCAATCTCTTACTGACCGGTTAGCGGTATTTGTAAACACAGGAAACGACTCTTGTGAAAGGTATAACACCCTCTTAGAACTGCCAAAGCAAGGCCAGGCACACAATAACGTGTAGCCCCTTTACTACAGGTTGTAACAAAAGTATGCACTCCACTATAGGTTGCCTCAAAATTACGTATATCACAGAATTTTAAGCCGGCCGATGTAATCGGCTCTGGCAACTTCCGACTGGATTGTTAACGGCCGACCAGATCGGCTCCGGCAATTTAAAGGGGGGAGCTCGCACTACCGCCTGGCACCAAGAGAGTTAATTTTTTCGCTTAGATGTACGAGATCTTTCACTCCAGTTTTTGACCATAAGGGCTCACCACTGAATAAAACGCATGGAAAGCAGAACAGAGCATTGGCATTGTTACAGCCACAAATCCATTTATTTCTATTATATATATCTTTATTAAAACGCCTTGTGTACGCTTTACCTCGACTGGAACCTGACACTTCTATTGTTAAATTCGGAAGGGGTCTCCCTTGTTCTTTAATTAGTAGTCTTTCCTCATAAGTTAATGCAGTAAATGGCTTCGACAACAAGTTCTTCACGACATCCATATTTAAACATGTAATAATTAAACTTCGCTTATTAGCCTACACAATGCTAAATAACTAATCTACTCTACCTGTGAATTTCTGCTGAGCACTTACATAAAACTGACACCAAAACAACAATTTCTTAAATATATTTCCACTCACACGCTTTCTTAACAAAACTGCACTGGAAACTGGCGCGAAAAATCACAGCCTGGAACGTCTAATACAAACGAATAAGCCACCTGAGCTACAAGGCATGCAGTACAAATAGAACCTTGTGTGCTTATGGGCGACTCCTAACTACCGTTTTCTCCGATAGGTGGCTAAAAGTGTGGTTCTCAGGCTTTCTTCACAGAGCTGGCGTTCACAGTCCCGAACAAGGTTGCCAGATCACTAGTAACCGAATGGCTGTCAGTCTTTGGCTCAATAACAACACAGCATGACAGATGGGATTGCTCATCGCTGTATATCATATCTTTCCACTCAGGTGGTTCTGCAGCTCTGCAGATCGTATTATGGAGCCGCACCTGGTCTGCCATCACTATTGTTTCGTCCTTGGGGTTGAAATACCCTAAAACTGAACTAGATGTAGGTAAGTACTTTTTATTATTTTACTGAAAGCCTCTTGGTGTACTTGTTTCCATTCAAACTGTGCAGATTTATGTGTAAGCTGTCGCAGTGTTTCTGTCATGGTTGATATGTTTGGAATAAATCTACTTACATAGTTCAGTAGGCCTAGAAAACCTCTCAGCTCAGACACATTTTGTGGTTTTCTGCAATTCTTCAGAGCCGCCACTCTGTCTTCGATAGGCCTAATGCCATTAGCTGATATTATGTGACCCAAGAACTTAATTGAAGTTTTACCATATTCACACTTTTCCTCATTCAGTTCAATACCGTGCTTGCGAAAAACTTCCAGAACCTTTTTTAATCTTGAATCATGTAATTCTTCAGTTTCCCCATACACCAGAATGTCATCAATAAATACGTAAACACCTGTAGGATCTTGTTCCTTATCAGATGCTCCATTATCTTTTGGAACTCAGGAGCTGCCCGATTCAAACCAAACATTAGCCGCTTGAACCTAAGCCTAAATGTGTGTTAAATGTGGTAATCTCCCGTGAGTCTGGATGTAACTCCACATGGTGAAAAGCTGACCTAACATCCAACTTTGAAAAGTATTTGCTTTCACTAATTTCAAGGTGTAGGTCTTCCATGGTCGGTAAGGGATGTACTAGCCTTTAGTACAGCTTTATTTGCCATTCGCATATCGACACACAATCTAACGCTGTCACCTTTTGGAATTGGTACAAGAGGGGAAACCCATCTTGACGGTCCTTCAACCTTTTCAATTGTCATTTTGCTCCAGCTCAAGGATACGTTCTACTATTTTTTGTTTCAATGCCAATGGCACCCTCCGCAGAGGTTGAATAACTGGTGGGACTTTCGGATCGATTGGTAATTTAAGCTGAAAATTCTTTATTTTGGCCACCCTCGATGTGTCAGAAACCACCGTCTGGTTAACGTGCTCAAAAATTTGTAATATTCCTAGTTTTGTAGCCGAGGAACGTCCCAAAATAGGTGGTCCCCTACCTTTAATAACTACAACAGTGGTACTAATTTTTCTACTGGAATGCGTTATGTCCGCCTCAAACTCCCCTAAAATATCCAACGGATCGGTTCTACCATAAGTGAAAAGTCTTTTTGAACTATTTAGTAATTTTACTTTATCGGTTACCTGCTTCCTTTTAAATTCCTTCCAAGTTTCTTGGTCTTTCTTTCTTTATTCGTGTCAGAAGTATCAACTTTACTTACAGATATTTAACAAAAAGCAACAAGATATCTACATTCCTACTATACAAATATACATGTCTATTATACAATCACAGATAGAGCAACAATATTCGAGAGCTAGATGATGCTTGGGCGACGTCAACAGCGTTGGGGGAGGCTGCAATTAAGTCTTTCATAGCGCACATTGAAAGACATAAAACACACTGACATAGATGTTGGATCGTCTGCTGCTCTCCGCAATCACAAAGTGATGAATCACTTGAGAAGCCCCACTTCCGCAAATTTACTTTTGTTCTGCCGACTTCCGTACGGAGTCTGTTAAGGGTTTTCCATACTGTCCACTTCTCCTAGTGTCCACAAGGAAGACTTTCCTATCCAGTTGGAAAGGTGGTGGATTCTTTCTTTCAACACTGTGACTCTAGCATTCTCTGCTTTCCCCTCAAGGTTAACTGATGTGCGGAGAAAACTTTTTCTAGATTTTAGCCTCTGTGTGGCTGGGTGGTATCCATAGAGAGGATGTGCTTCTGAAGATGATGACTGGAGCCTTTCTTTGTTAGCTGCTACCTCCCTACGAATCTCACCGGGAGCAATACCAGCTAAAAGTTGGACCTTCTCAATGGGTGTAGGTTTCAAGCATCCAGTAATGATCCTGCAGCTTTCGTTTAAAGCGATGTTGACCTGCTTCGTATGAGCTGACCTGTACCAAACCGGGGAGGCATATTCTCCTGCAGAATAGCATAGAGCTAGAGCTGATGTTCTAATTGTTTGTAGTTGTGTTCCCCAACTTGTTCCTGATAACTTTCGTAGAATCTTGTTTCTGGCAGCTATCTTTTGTTTCAGGTTTTGGCAATGTTTCTTATATGTTAATGTGCGATCCAGCATAACTCCCAGGTACTTTAGTGTAAAGCAGTGTTCCAGTAAGTTCCCCTTCCATAGTACTTTGAGTTTCTGAGAGGCCTTAATGTTATTATTTCAAGGCCTGTGCATGCCGCAGATGGAACGCACAAATTTGAGTCTTAGCTGGATTTGGTTTGAGTTGGTTTTTCTCATAATAGGTACCTTGGTTTCTTGGTCAATAACATCGCAAGTAGATCCCGAGTCAATAATAAAAACGAAGGGTACCCCTGACAATAGACAAGTGGTCTTCCCCGATGTCTCCCGATTTTTTTTTTTCGTCATTTGTAAGAAAGGTGTGGTCTAAATCACTACTACATCCAGGGCCGACTTCATATTTGATGTTGCCCACGTAAGAAACTTCGTCATCAACAGTTGACTCCCCCGATTCTAACGTATATGTCCTTTTTGTTCTACAACACTTCCAATAGTGCCCCGTTAAATTACAAGCCTGGCAAACTTCGTTTCTTGCTGGGCACTGGGGGTCACTTGCTAAGTGATTTGTTTCCCTGCAGCGATAAAATTTCCTTTCTCCTCTATTTTGATAACTATTATAACTAGTTTTCGGCGGAGCACCAGTGTTTTTGCCACTATTGGAAATAGTTCTTTGTGAAATCCCATATTTCTTCCTATTCGACATACTATACACCTCTTGCTCAGAACCGTCGTCCTTACTAAAATGTGATGTCTGTATTTTTATCATTTCGTGAGGCCGTCCAATGTCAATCAAATCGTCTAGTGTGACAGAAGATTTTTTCAATATTCTCTTTCTGACTTCAGCTGATTTGCAACCCTCTACGAACTGGTCACAAATAAACATGTCCTCCAATTCTTTTTTTGTTGTGGTATCTTTAAAATCACATTTGACAACTTGTTGATGCAACCTAGATATAAAGGCGTCAGATGTTTCACTAACATCTTGTTTCATAGACTTCATAATATGCCCCTCAAATAGCGGATTGCTTTTCGATAAAAAATGTTTATCTAACAATTCTAAAGTATATTCAAGCACAGCTTTACCTGTAGGAATAGTGTTGTGTTCAGGGATAGAATAAAATATGTCTTGCAAGCCTTCTCCAACCGAATGTAGGTAAACTGCCTGTTTTCTAGCAGAATCTGTTATTCCTTTTGCGGCAATATACAATTCGACCAAACGTTTCCATTTTTTCCATCTAGAAGCAAGGCTGGTGACATCTCCATTTACATCGAAAATTGGTATTGGCCTAGAGATCTTTCTTTCCATTTTAATATCTTCTGAAGGTTTAGTTTACGTATTTAATCAATGGATTTTACCGACTGCGCCAATGTACTGAATAATTAGCAATTTATACGAAATAAACAACCTCTTTATTGACAGTCGCCATTACATCCAAAGCATAAACAACAATTCTCTTCTCCCTGATCTTACAACACACACTTCGATCTCCTATATATCTATAGTACAGTACACATACGTACACATGGTCTGCACGAAATCAGAAATCGATTATAGATTATATAATTTGTAATGGTAAATTGGCAGATTTAGTCTTGGATCGAGGCCCTGAATTGGAAACTGATCAATATCTATTAGTAGCACCTATTTGTCTGAATCCTAGATGGTATAAAAGAAACAAACAAATAACACAAGAAATTAAAACTTCTTACAAGGTTCACCTATTAAGAGACCCCAGTATAAAATGGCTGTACCAGAACAGACTTAAAAACCTTAAACAGATGACACCAGTTAGTGACAACGTGGAAATGGAGTGGTCTAATTTGTGTTCAATTTTAAAGCATTCTGTTTTTGAGAGTTTGGGAGTTAAGAAAAAATGGCAGAGGAAAAAGGGTTTAAGAATCTGGGATGAAGAAATTGAAAAAGTTATTTCAGACAAAAGAAATGCTTATAAAAAATTTTTATCAACTAGTAAATTAGAAGATAAAATAGAGTATCACCACAAGAGAGCAACAGCAAAAAGGGAAGTGTGGAAAAAGCACAGAAAGAGTTGGGAAAACTTTGTTTCACACCTGGAGACTGATATAACAAGACCACAACCACAGACTTATAAAATACTCAAGAAACTGAATAATGATGTAAAAGAAGATATACCGGTACACATTAATGCAATACCTCTAATGGAGTGGCTCATTTATTTTTGGAACCTTTGGAGAGGTTCAAATATTGAGCCATTTCTTCTGCCAACATCTCTTAACAAGTCTTTGGAAACCATTACACCCGAACAACTGGAGCTAGTATTAAGAAAACTTACAAATGGAAAAGCATCTGGAGAAGACTCAATAGATGCAGAACTATTCAAGTACTCCAGTGACATCTTCAAGCAAAGATTTCTCAAATTCATCAATTTAATTGGGAATGGCAACAGACCACCAGAGAATCGGCAAAAAGCTATACTTATTCCTCTTCATAAGAAGGGCAGTATGAAAGATAGTGGAAATTACAGAGGGTTACATATACGCAACTCAGATTACAAAATTTACTCTAATATTGTCAAAGAAAAATTATTCAGGTATTATGAAAATGTGATTGGAAATGAACAACATGGATTTCAAAAGGGACACTCATGTGCTGATGCTTACTTTACCTCGAAAATCTTAGTAGAAAAACGCAGGGAATTTAACTTGGAAACTCATATAGCATTTGTTGATTTTAAGAAAGCCTTTGACCTAGTTAACAGGAACAGACTTCCTAATATCTTAGCAGAAGATAATGTCCCACAACAGTTAATAGATAAAATATACAACATGTACAGTGACAACCTTATTGCAATAAAGTTAGGTAATCATCAGACTGAATGGGAACCAATCAGCAGAGGTGTGAGACAAGGTTATGGACTTTCTCCTTTGCTGCTCATAATCTATATGAACAACATAATGCAGAAATGGAGGCATCCCAGTCAGCAGATATCTCACACATCTAGATGCCATACTCCTTTATGACGATGCAAAAATAACCAAATTTACCAGAACAACTGGAATCATAAATCATATCATGAAGCCATCTCTTGTCCAAAAACACACTCGCTTACGTCTTTATAACACTTTAGCCAGACCAACCCTTTGCTACGGCAGTGAGGCATGGACAATAAGAAATCAAGACATTTCCAGAATTACAGCACGTGAAATGACGTTCATGTACAAAACAGCAGGCTATACAAAATGGGATCGTATAAGAAATGAAGATGTGCTTATGGGAATGAATGTGAAACCAGTAATCAACTACATCTATGATTACCAAGAAAACTGGAAATGTCACGTTCAAAGGATGGAATCTGGAAGACTACCAAAGGAGATCCTACGCTATCAACTAAGAGGACAGAGATCTATAGGACGTCCAATGAAGCGATGGAAAGAAAATGCAAGACCGTGCCAGGCCACATGGCCCAATACTTGGAATAATGATTATGATGATGATGATGATGATGATATTACCTCTCCTGCCCAAATGCCAACCTCACTTTCCCGGGATGAACAAACCTGTTCACACAGACGAGGCCCTGTCGACCGAGTCACAGAGGTATAACCGTTACATCAATTACAGAGGAAATGCTGTAATTTCAGCTAGTCCATTAGCTGAGAGGTGGCAGCCCCACCAATGGTCTTACTTCCCTCAGGCTAGCAACCCGTCGGAAGGACATCTGATGGCTTTCAAGTCTTGCAAAAAGAAAAATGCAAGACCGTAATGGGACACATGGTCCAATACTTGGAAGGAAGATGATGATGATGAAATAATTTTCTTTCAGCTGCATTCATTTAAAACACTATATGCGATCAAGAACATGTCACACATTGTCCATTAAAATGATGTCACCTGTTATTATTAATTACAATATAATATGGTACGTCAAACCCAGACTCTGGGGTAGGCAAGCCAGCCTATCATCAGTCCCAAGGTAGTGACAGGAAGGCATCTGGCATAAAACCGAGCTAGACAACATGGATATGGGGAGAAATACATTCTGGAACAAGGCTAGAGTATACGTCATGACCGACGTGTAGAGGGATCACCTTATACCCAAGAAAAGTGAACAAAAGTTACCACATAATGAGCGTTTTAAGCTAAGGAGGCTAGCTCAACATAAGAACACCAATCAGAGATATATTATGAGCCTGAAAGTGGGGACATTAAATGTTAGAAGCATGACAATTTGAAGCCAGGATGTGATGGACTTAATGGAAAGAAGGCATCTCCAGATCCTGTGTGTTTAAGAGACGAAATGGAAAGAGGAAATGTCCAAAGAAATTGGTGGAGGTTAAAAAGATCCTCTACTATAGTACCAACACAAAGAGGAAAGGTATAGGTAGAGTTCTGAGTAATGATAGGAAGGACAATATCACCAAGACCAAGAAAATAACTGATAAGCTAATAAATGTTAAGCTGGTTGTAGAGAACCTAGATATTAACATGATTGGTGCTTATGTACCTCAGGAAGGCTGTATGCAAGAGAAGAAAGACGATTTCTGGACATCCCTGGACAACCCTGAGAGATCGATCCCTGATGAGAATCGACTTATAGCTATTTGCTTTACGTCGCACCAACACAGATTGATCCTATGGCGACGATGGGACAGGAAAGGCGTAGGAATGGGAAGGAAGCAGCCGTGGCCTTAATTAAGGTACAGCTCCAGCATTTGCCTGGTGTAAAAATGGGAAACCACGGAAAACCACCTTCAGGGCTGCCGACAGTGGGGTTCGAACCCACTACCTCCCAGATGCAAGCTCACAGCTGCGCGCTCCTAATCACACGGCCAACTCGCCCGGTGATCAACTTATTATTGGTGGTGACCTTAATAGCCATGTTGGCAATGTAAACAAAAGAGTGAAAAGAGTCCTAGAAAAACATGGTGTGAGCCACAGAAATGCAGCTGGTGAGGATAATTTGGACTTAGTTATGGTTTTTGATATCGTAGTTATCAACGCCTTCTTTGAGGAAAAGTTAAACCGCCAGATCACCTTTGCAAGTGGAAGAAATAATTCTCAAGTGGATCACCTGCTGTGTAGCAGAAGAGATATGAAAAAGATAAAACAGTGCAAAGTCTTCCCTGGAAAGGCTGTAGCAACACATCAAATAGTTGCCTGCCATGCTGAAATCAGGACTTAAAATTGGGGTGCTTAAAACAAAATGGTGGAGATTGCAAGAAAAATACCATCTTAATAGCTTCTTGGATGAAACTCAACCACTGACCCTGTCTGCCCTAGAGCAAGAAAATTACAACTGGGAAGAGGCTGCAGACTGAACCGGGGAAGTTGGAGAGAATGTGCTTTGAAAATTGTTGGGTAAGGTGAAAATAAACAACGACCTGGTGGTGGCAACCTGATGTGCAGGAGTAAATCAAAGACAAGAAAGAAGAAAAACACAACATTAGTCTTTGTATGCGGTACTAGAAGCAGAGGAGGGTCAGAAGATGATATTCAGAATTACAAGACAGAGAGAGAAAAGTTAAGGGATTTTTACCAGTCACAACAGAAGGATGAAAATGGTCAACTCCTGACGAAGGAACTGGACATCTTACAAATATGGAAGGAATATTTCACGAGAATGGCGAATGAAGAGTTTGAGAAGATGGGACTGCATAGTCATGCCAAAGCTTGAAAAACCTGTAAACTTAGTGGGTGGAACTGAAATAACTCAGGTACTATAAAAAATGAAGAACGAGAAATCTGTTGGCCCTGAAAAATCTTGGACAGTAAAGGAGTAATTTTCCTTGAGGACTTATTCAGAAGGATCATGAGAACAGAGCAGATGCCAGACAAATGGAGAAAGTGTGTGCTGGTTCCCATGCATAAAAATAAGGTGGGTGTTGCCTCATACAATAACTACAGAGGGATCAAGTTGATGAGCAACACTATGAAACTGTTTGAGAGAGTCCTTGAAAGAAGGATCAGGAATGAAGTTGTGATAAATGAAGAACAGTTCAGCTTCGTGCCTGGACAAGGAACAACAGATGCTTTCTTCGCCCTACATCAGCTGGTGTAACGCTACCGTGAAGGACAAAACAAACTGTACTGTGTGTTAATCTATTTGGAGAAACCATATGACAGGAGATATGGAATTGCTTGCAGGATAGAGAAGTGCCAGAGAAGTACAACAGATCAGTCCAAGATATGTATACTAACAGCAGTACATGTTTAAGGTGTGAGAATGGAGAAACAAGAAGTTTCAGAGTTGAAGTTGGACTTCATCATGATTCAGTCCACTATTTTTTTGCCATCCTTATGAACTCGATATTTGAAGGGATCAGATCAAAAGCCTCTTGGACCATGCTGTATGCTGATAACATTGTTTTGTGTGCTGTATCATCTGGAGAACTGGGTGTGTCATTGGATGAAGGTCTGCACTGATGAGTAGAGGAATGAGACCGAGTGGGACAAAACCTGAATACATGCCGTGTGGAGGAACTGGACTAGTGCATCTCCCAGGGAAACCTGTGCCACTGACAGAAACCTTCATATATCTGGGTTCAGTGCTAGCGAATGATGGTGAAACAGGAGTTGAGATTAGTAGAAAAGTCCAGTCTGGCTGGTATATGTACAAAACAGTTATGGGAGTTCTGTGCAATAGGAAGGTACAACCAAACCTTAAGGATTTTACTTATAGAAGTATGATTCTTCCATCCTGCCAAAGGTCTCTGAAAGAAAGCTGCAGGTGGCAAAAATGAAAATGCTGTGATGGGACTGCAGCACATTAACACGTTGGGTGCCACGTGCCGCCATACGGCGTCACGGTGGTCTTCAAATTTGAGATGGCGTGACGCCATATGGCGGCACACCGTTCTTCAAATCAGAGTTGGCGTGACGCCATATGGCGGCACAGTTGAGTTTCAGGCGATGCGCCGTAGATAATCAGCTGTGACATCTATGCGCGTAAAATTGGTACTACGTGAAGGGCGAACTTCAGGGTCTATTCCAGCTATGTATTTTTACTGTATGCCACCATGTGGCGCCACAGTATTCTTCCGAAGCCACTGACTGGCCAGTGGTCATTGTCACAGGTGAAAGCGCGCCAGGCTTTGTTTATTCCTCGTTTACGTACGTATTATCACTCAGATTATATAGTTGTGCAAAAATATTTTAAAAAATGGAAGATATTGGTAATAATCTTACGAGGGAACACATACATGTGTTACACTCGGATTCGGTTGAAATTTGGTAGGAATATTCGTGGGAGGCAGTAGAATGCCAAGGTGAAAACTGCATGTACCCAGCGCAAGTTTAAAAGCCAAAATTGACCAAATAAATAGTCATAAAATTAGATGTGGGGCGGGAGTATCGCGGTGTGGCGGAGAGGTAGGGAGGAGCGAAGCAGCGGACGTGAACCAACCGGGCTGCGTCGAGGTGCGCCAGCAGCCAGGTAGCGTATAGTTAGCGCGTTCCCCTTAACTTCCCGATCAGATGTGCAAAACGTAAATATGAAAACAGCACATGAAACAAGTGTACCAAGGACGATGTTTGAACAACGATGCCAATAAGGTTTGAAAAATTACGAGTAACAAGAACTCGGGCATGCCGAGACGTATATTTTCATTGTTTAGAGTTATCAGAAAACTGTTCACAACAATATGTAATGTAATATAAGTACTTGTTTTGCATTTTACTAGGTTTTCATAAATATTGCGTTAATTTGAATTAGGAAATAAATATCCCGTATTGGAAATTCGTATTGAACATTCCATGTCAAAAAATTCTGTGACACCATATGGCGTCACGCATGATCATGGTATGGTGAGATAAAATTTACTTAGTACATCATATAAATACATCCCAAGATTATATAAACAGTCTACAACGCGTACAATTGCTTTGGCACCAGCGGAATGCAATTCAAAAACATGCCTGGCACCAGTGGAATAGTGTGCTACAATCGGCTCGGCACTCAACGTGTTAAGGAAGTATAGAATCAGAAATGAAAGTACACGGGACTGGGCAAAAAAGGTGAAGAACATTAACAAAAAGATCAAGGAGTCAAGACTAAGACGGTTTGGTCACATCATAAGGAGGGGAAGTGATCAAGTGGGAAGAAGCCTCCTAGATATGCCTCCCCCAAGTGAACACAAGAAGAGGTAGGCCCTGCAGGAGATGGAAGGATTCTTGTCTTCTCGGATCTCACAGAACGGGAGCTGGAAGAGGACCTAGTGTTCAACAGAAATGAATGGAGGAGACGAATCTGCATCAGTGACCCCACATGTCAGTGGGACCAACTGTGCTGGAAGAGAAGAAGATAATGTATGGCACATCAGCTGTTAACAGTGAAAAACAATTACTATATTATACTCACTCTATCCTGTCGAGAACACTGAGCAGTCTTTGAGGGCTGGAATATGGGCCATAGCAATTGCTACTTGGGTTTGGCAGACAATCAGCAGCTTGGTACACCACCAAGCCATACTGCGTACTGGTGCTCTGTAAAACAAAATACATTTTTAAAATGCATGCTGTTTCATTTTTAAAACATAAAAGAGTTACATTATCTTAATTTCAAAAAACAGTTGATCTAACTTGAGTATATTTTATAACTGCAGTAGTACCGCTATCTAGCAGAGTATAGTGGCAGAAGAAGGCAGAGAGGGAACCTCAACAACAACACTCAGTCAGTTATTGTAAATGTTGATAAGTTTTAGGGGATTGGGATTTTGTAATCTATTACAATTTGTTTTCTTCTAGCTCTACGACATTAGGGCTTTCTCCCTCCCACTTTTATGATCCCTCTTCCCTCACCTCATTCTTCAAGTGATTCACATGTTTTTCTCGTATAGCCATTAAGTGTAGTCTGTTGAAACTAATGTCATCATCAGTATTGTACCGGGAACACCGCTACGACAGAAGTCCGAAGTATGTTTGTTGAACTTCGCGCGAGATGGAAGGTAGGTAGGCAGCCCGCCGAACGCAGTGACGTACCCAGCGAGTGACGTGGCCGCCGTAAGCCAGCTATCCGCTACCATATATGGTAATGATCCAGCTCATCCTCAAAAGTACATTTTGAGCTAATTTATCGCTATTTTGACACTGCCAACTTAAAAACCTTTACAATGGACATCATCTCTTAAGATTTCAAGAAAATCCACCGAGTATTATAGAAGTTATAAGGGTAGATAGTACCCGAGTTCTAGACACTTCCATGCGAACGTGTATAAAAGGAGGACCACCCGACCTACGAATTCAGTGTCTGTCACTCCGCCGTCTCTGTGACACGGGTGACAGGAGAAGTATTGTGTGTGTCGAACTTCTAGTCGACAGTCTGCGAAATCCAAGTTCGGTATTTTCTCTAAGTGTTGTATCAGGACTTTATCATATTCTTGAAGTGCCTGAATGGGACTTTATTTTTTTGCGAGCATCGTATTGGAACTTTGTCATATTGCCACATTGGAACTTTGTTTTTTTTCGTGTGTCGTGATTGGACTTTGATATTTTCTTAAAGTGCCATATAAGAACTTTGTTATTTTTCTGTTTTTTTTCTGAAGCGTCTCATTGGAACTTAGTTATTTTCGCCAAGTGTCGCGATAAGACTTTATTATTTTCTTAAGGTGACATACTGGAACATAGTCATCGGAACTTTATTTTCTTCGAGTGTCGTGTTGGGACTTTAACATTTTGACACCACGGAACTTTATTTTCTTCGAGTGTCGTGTTGAGACTTTAACATTTTGGCACATTGGAACTTTGTTATTTCTACACATTGGAAATTTGTTTTTTTTTTTAAGTGCCACATAAGGACTTACTTATTCGACGACGATTGAAAGGACTTTGAATTTTCACGAGTGTTGTGTATCGCATTGAACTTACGTTTCGAACTTATTCGAACTTATATTTTTGAATCAATTTCTGGAACATTGAAACTTTCCGAGCATGTAGGATGAACTTGTGCCCTACCAACATAAACTTACGTGTAAACGATGTGACTTGTTTTCTCAAGTGCCTCGTTGAATTTACGCCTTGTAAGGACTATGAAACTTAGGGGACATTCAACATTACGTTTAATTGTGAAATATGCAATGCTTTCCAAGTGCTGCACAGGGACTTATGTTTTGATTCTTAAAGACTGTGACAATTCAGAATACGCATATCGCGTTCCCAGAAAGCCTAGAACTTTCCAGTATTTTGAGTGATCCATAATTTATGAAGTCAGACCTTTTCTTTCAAATATTATTTTCTTTAATGGCTATTCACTTCGCCTATTGACGGAACAGGACAGTTTCCAAGTGCTACTTATTCAGTTCATTGCCAATATGTTTTAAATCTTCAGAACTATGCATTTAGGACTGCAGTGACTAATCCTCTAGAACATTCTGACTTACAACGAGCTTGCATTATGAACTTGCATTTCTACCAGTACTTGTTCTTCGAGTGATTATTCCAGAACGGTTTGATTTAATATCTAGAGTGCAGTAACCATAATTAAAAGGTCATATCTGTTCAGACAGTGCCCTGAATGTGTGGAGTGCCGTGCAGGAAATTCAAGTGTGAATTACGTCTCGAATCGAACCCAGGAACGTGTGCCAATCTTCGAGACATTTCAGAACGTCGGGACATTCCAGAACGTTGAGATTTCCAGAACGTCGAGACACTTCCAGAACCTCCAGACATTCCAGAACTCCTCATCCGAGCAGGTGTGGTCCCTGCCCAGTCGATGTCCAGCACCATCCCAGGACTTGGAGGTACCAACCAGCCATGACACTTCCACGCTGCTGTACGAAGGTGATATGAACTTGCTTTTGATGATCAATAAACTCAATTTATCAAAATAATCTCTCAAATTGATAACTATACCTCTCTCTGTACCAGCTCCAATGATAAAGCCACTCCCTAGGTTAAGAATCATGCTCATTCATTTAATATCAAGCGCCTTAAAGATATGAACACATTTTTACGGGTACAGTATTGACAGACAACAGTTATCTGGGTGTAGTCTACAAGCCTCCTTAATCTTTGTCTGCTAATGAACCATTCTTCTTTCATAACCCTCTCCTGATCTTGTCCTCTCTCCTCAACATCGTCTTCCATAAAATCTGACCCTTTTTCTCTATGCCTCTGTCAAAACTAATATAAGATTAAGAAATACTAGAAAATACCTCTTTTGACAGACCAGAAAACTTAAAAGTTTTATGTTAACTAAGTCAAAACTGAAAGGAAGGCTTCCACTTTAACAAAAAGATTTTCTCATTTTGATAGATACCTTCATTATCTTCCTGATCAAAACACACAGTTTTGATGCTTATAAAAACAATCACAACAACAATCACCACCATCACCAGTTAGTTCATATTGATGGTGACTGAGCAACATTTCCATTTTAGCGATGCTCGCCGCTGATGGACTAAAAAGATGATGATGAAGATGATGCTTGTTGTTTTAAGGGATCTAACATCTAAGGTCATTGGCCCCTAAAAAAATATACACCTGCATTATTATACCTCATATGGTAAAACTGTATCAAACAAAAAACTGGAAATGAGATTTTGTATCATTTTTGTTATGTAAATCTTTTAGAAAGAACTAATATTTCTGTAGATATTTGGACTTGAGTGAAAAATGCAATACTTATGAATACTTATTCCTCATGTGGAGTATGGAGCATAAAAGACTGGAATTTATATTTTCACAACCTTTAGTATGTTCAGTTTTCAATACAGCTAATATTAATGGAGAGATTTGATATTTCATATTTCTCTTAATGCTCCATCACAGTATACTATGAATAGCATGTAGTCTAGTACACACTGCTATCCTCTACCAAGTTTTGAGAAATCTTATACGCCAAGCTGAGTGGCTCAGACGGTTGAGGCGCTGGCCTTCTGACCCTAACTTGGCAGGTTCGATCCTGGCTCAGTCCTGTGGTATTTGAAGGTGCTCAAATATGTCATCCTCGTGTTGGTAGATTTATTGGCACGTGAAAGAACTCCTGCGGGACTAAATTCCGGCACTTTGGCATCTCCAAAAACCATAAAAGCAGTAAGAAGGACGTAAAGCAAATATTATTATTATTATTATTATTATAAAGCTTATGCAGCCATTTTCCCGTAACATCAGCACAAAGAGACCCAGACAGACAATTTGAACTGAACTTAATTTTGACTTTTGTATACACAATCTGAGATGAAAATGAAGTACGAATGAAAATTTTTATGAGAATAGACAAAATTATAATTTTATTTGTCATTCTTAGACAGACTATCAATACTTAAAACGACAAATGAAATACCTTGAGGTACTGCTTTCAACTACTTTTGTGTACATCTAATATTGTTCCAGAGAGTTAAGAGCGTGTGTCCTTCAGGGCTGATGAGGAGAATTTCCATGCTTGTGTCGATCTCTGCATATTTGTTTCCTGTGTCTAGTGAATGAGCGGTAACTGTAAACTCCTTGTTACATTTGAATGGTCTGATGACAAGAAAAGGAACACCCAGCATGACAGCAGATCATTGTTAAGACCCAGAAAGTGCGACTACATTTCGCTGGCGCTCTAGCTATCCCCCATCAATGTGAATTTCAGTGAAAGTGCACTAGATAGACAGATTTATGCTTCTAGTCACAAAAGGCAGGGGTAAGCAGGTGTGGTTGTAGTGAAATCAGGCTGATGATGAAAAATCCATGTTCATAGTCTTTGTAGAAAAACAAACATAACATGATGACAAAAATAATAATATATACAGTAAAACCTCAATAAGATGTATGAATAGTGTGTATTAAGCAGGGACCAATGTAATTATATATGTATATATAAGAGTTTTGTCTGTACATTGCTCAGATTTTTTAAAAAAATAGGCGCGCGGCTGTGAGCTTGCATCTGGGAGATAGTAGGTTCGAATCCCACTATCGGCAGCCCTGAAGATGGTTTTCCGTGGTTTCCCATTTTCACACCAGGCAAATGCTGGGGCTGTACCTTAATCAAGGCCACGGCCGCTTCATTCCAACTCCTAGGCCTTTCCTATCCCATCGTCGCCATAAGACCTATCTGTGTCGGTGCGACGTAAAACCCCTAGCAAAAAAAAAAAATTAAAAAAAATAATGGTACTTCTGTATTGGCTGTGTTCACAGTAATAAGGAAAGGCACATTTTAATTTTCTGTCATCTCTGTATGTATGAACTATCAGACTCACTAAACTCAATGTCAGACTCTTCATCACTCTCCATTTTCACGTAACAGATGAAGTACACTTTGATAGCAATAAATATGGAAAGGCAGCGAAAATGAGCTGCCTGAGTCACTTACTATCCTATTTGGCAAAAACAAGAACCTGAAGTAATAATTTTATAAATATCTTGCAGAAATACTGAAAAACAACAAGAAATGAGTATATTCCGGCCTTTAAATTAGGCACCGATCAGTGAGCGACATTCCCGAATATACTCTGGTTTTTATTTTATATAAATATATAAAATCCCGAGTATACTTGGGCTTTTATGGTAAGAGGTTAATCATCTTAAGTGGCAATGGTTTCTGTCACAATTGTCTGAAGGTGTAAGACTGAATGTTCATCAGCCCATATCAACAAGGAAAATTGTGAAGATGATTATAAAATGAGAAAAAATCATAATGGAAGATCGCTTGAAGAATAAGACAAGAGGGAGTCATGAAAGGAGGAGGACTGCCTTTACATTACATGCCCTAGTACCACAGAGTTGGAAGAAAACTAAATGTGAAGGCCTATAATGTCGAAAGCACATAAAACTGATGAATAATAACATTATATTGATCATTGTTGTGATATGACTTGTCTCTTCTGACGCCACTCATCTCCGATTCATGGGATTACTGCTGCGTCCCGAGTAAAACAGCATGCCTGAATATTGGTGGGAAGTATCTGGGGAGTTAGATGACTTTGCACATGCTGTATGATTGTCCCGTCAATGACTGGTACTACAGCTAGTGTTTTCTATATTTCTCACTGTAAAGGAGACTATATACTTGCGTATCATTTTATTGTAATACACTAGTTAAATAAAATACAGTTCACCATTTTGACATCACTTCTGCAGTGACTGAATCAAAGTTTCTTAATATTGTCCTTAATGTAGACAATGGAATTTCTAAAGAATCAGCAAGCTGTTTCTGGTTAACGTTTTCACTATGCTTTTGCAAAATTTCTAATATATCCAATAAGTGAAGTACTTTCTTTTCATGCATAATTGCAGACAAGCTTCAATACACTGAACACAATTGAGAGACAATTTTAGAACAGTCCAGATAAACCAGTAAAGGCGGACTCCCACTTATGAGAAGTGATGCGTTAAGATTCAAAGTGACGCCCATTCAAAAAATCCCACTTATCCGATGCGAAGGGAAGGGAAACAAGCAAAGAAATTGGATTGCTTGATAGCCTTACCATATTTATGCAAAGAAGCAGAATATGAAGAAAAAAATACAAATAATAAAAGAAGGAAATTCTGGATTCATAATATTTGTTTAACCAGGAATACATATGGTTTGAAATGCTCTTTGACTTCATTTTTAGAGATGAAGACAAATTTTTTCAATTAATTAAAATGAGTATCCTAAAATTTCAGCAATAATCACTTGGTGGAACATCATTTAACCAAGGAATTCACTTGATTGTGTGCTCCTCTTTACTTTACTATACAAAATTTTAAAGTATATAGTATACAGTAACGTTTTACTGCCTGCTGGCATCAAGTTCAACCAAGAAACAGCGAGGGATGTCATAATCATATGTTTCCCCAAATACTCGTAACAGCAAACAATTACATCTAAAACAAAAGTTCCATTCATGTTGTGGATAAAATATTATTCCATTCACTTCCCTTCCATTTGCATCACTTGGACAAGTATTTCTTGCCATATATTTAAATACACCTGTAAGAAAATTTCTCTTCCCGTTACTTCCAGGGATGTGATGAAAATGTTTCTTCTCTCGCTTCCTTATCCAAGTTTTACACATTAGTATGTAACAACTTGTCTCCAAAAAATTCTAAATTGGCCTCTCCTTGACTCTGTAGAATCAGCCCATCTGAGTACTCTGTACAAACTGCAGACTCCCAGTGGCGAGATTAAGATAAACTGATTGCAAGGTCTGAATGTCAATATACTTTATCTAGCCGTTAGCTCCAGACAAAGTTTACAGTTTTCTTCAGATCTGTAGGTACACTTGCAACAAGGGAGTAAAATTTTCTATTTCTTCTGAACTTTACTAAAAATTAACCAAAGAATATTCCCTCAAAAAAAGAGCGTGTTTAACGGTAGTGAAGTGCGATATAATGGGATATTTTATAATAGCTTCTATAGAAAATGTCTAGGAACCGGGCAAAAAGCACTTATTACCAAGGATAGCACAATAAACAATAATAACGTTATTGGTTTTACGTCCCACTAACATATTTTTGGAGATTCAGAGGTGCCAGAATTTAGTCCCACAGGAGATCTTTTACGTGCCAGTAAATCTATTGGCATGAGGCTAACGTATTTGAGCACCTTTAAATACCACTGCCAAGTTGGGGTCAGAAGGCCAGCTTCTCAACTGTCTGAGTCACTAAGCCCGGCGCACAATAAACAGAAACGTCTTATTAAGGTTTTAAGTCATATATATAGTCCCCGTTCAAATTGTGCTTTCCGTGAACATAATTATGTATTTTCTAATAGCCGGTGTCATTCCTACATTGTGTGTTATTTTGAAGATACTGTATTAGCAGGAAGTTGTTCTGAATTTTATTCAGCCACGTGTTACGGCAAGCTCAAGTCATCATGTTTTATTTTTCTTTCCACCCTCTGCAAGTAAGAGCGTGTGCGACATGACGTGATATGCTTGTCACAGCTCAAAGCTGAACTTGTGTCTACCGAGTGTGCGCGATGTTGTAACATTTTCTGAAGCGAAGTGAACCAATTATGTAAAACAATTGTGTAGTGAAAATGCCAATCGTAATGTGACGAAGTGCCATGCCTTCAGACCAAGGGATATTTAATCCTAGTGAAACTGTCCAAACCTTTCCTATATTCCAAATATTCTCGAACTATTCATTGTAGAGAGAGCCAAGTTAAGTTTCGCTTGAGACGTGAAATATTTATTCTGGTCTGGCACGAACTTTTCATAATTCTTGTTTGTCAGTTTCAGCTTACACTAAAATAATCTGGAAGAGGATGACCAACCAAGGACTGAACGATTGTACCAGCCTTAACAATGTCATCTTTAATTCCAAGAGGACCACTTCAATCAGCGAGGGATTCATCGTAAACTGCAAACATGTTCTACACATATGTAAATGCCGACAATATTGAAGGGAGGAACTTGAAAGAGCAAGGAACCTAGCAGACCGCAAACGGGAATAGACTTTCATCATTAAAAAATTAGTACACTAATGAATATTATCTGTCGATCTATTTAGAAAATTTAACGAACTTCTTCAGTAGATTTGTAGTTCTATTAGTTTGTTATAGTTTTGAAATATTTTCTTAATTCATTCTTATCCAGGTACAGGTAGATTTGTAAGTGAACATGTGTGTAGTGGGTTGAAGTAGTTTGTCTTCTGAAATGTTACCATCCCAGTATAGTCTTTAAAAATAAGAGTTTAATAATTTATTACCCTCACGGGTAAATGAGAAATGTTTTATTATTATTATTATTATTATTATTATTATTATTATTATTATTATTATTGTTACCGAGTTTTTGTGGTAGTTAAGCATGAAAGAAGGTGCTGGGTGGTGAATAGGTCTCAAGCTACTAAAGAGAAATTAAATTTTAAAATTTAACAAGGTTATATTTTCTTTTCAAAATTAGGTAACAACAAATAGAACAGGTACTTAGTAGCCGAAATACAACTTGAAATGTACAATTACAGGGATTAAAGAATTTAGGCTTCGAGCCCTGAAAACACAATTCTTGAGCAACTAGCTCAACTTTACGATATACCAATTTTAACAAAAGGGGCAGAAGACCCCACTCAAACCCTGGAGCCCTTGCTCCAAATTACACAGCAAAGCCTCCTCGAGGCATACAACTCTCAGTTTTAGAAAAGAGCCACTCGCTCTTAAAGTTAAGCCTCTCCCAGGCCACACCAAACTCAACTTTCAAGTTGTCCTCAAAGGACATATACACAGGGGTAAAATACCCAACCTACTGAGGTCTATTAGGTGAGAAAAGATTAATACATGACCTCTAAAATACAACTTGAGAGGAGGCGAACTTGCACTCCTAATACACTTTGCTTTTAAAACCTAATCTGGCTCTGGGCCACTAACGCAAGGGCTAATCCCATACTACAGAGGTGACTTAGAGAAGAACACTTTACATTACATAAACGAAGAAAAGTTTGAGAAAATAAGTTCACCTCAAAACAAATGTGAGTGGGAGCTCGAGAGGGTTAGCACTCTCTATCCCAATATGTAACTTTACAAGAAAAAGAAGAAAAGAGTAGTTACATTTTAGGAAAAGGTTACATGATGGAAAACGCTTCGAACCCGCCGCGAGAGTTAAACTGCCGACCTAGCAAGAAAAGAAGATATTAATAGGCCATTACCTGGTAGTAGATCGCTGCCGAGGAAAGAGGCGCTTCCCGCCTCCTGCTATGTACTTAATACACTGAAAGATGGAACAGAAGTGGCCCGGAGACCCCAAAATCAGCAGTTTATATCCTCTCGCGGAAGATTCTAGGCGTTAGGGGAAATAAAACACCCTCCCACAAAATCTTTATTGGTTCGGGAAAAGAAACCCCTACATAGAGGAAAAAGAAACACATTATTGGTGGAAAATTAATTAAAGAAATTCGGGATTGGCTAGATCCAAACTAAGGGGAAAAAGAGGGGTATACAGCCAACTTAAACAATAACAGAAAGAAATTTAACAAGAAACAAACTTTTGAAATAAAAATTTCTCCAACAAAATAGTTCTTTGATTTCGCACTAGGTTGCACTATTGTAATTCTTCAGTAGTGTCCTCTAGAAGAGAAAGTTCCCACTTCTTACTTCAAGCGAAACAAAAACACATCAAAAGTGACACAGTTCAAAAACTCAAAATTTTCCACGTGGTGACATCTTCTGAGAAGGTAGAGAATTAATAGAATAGATAAAGTTCAACCTTCCTCCAGAAGAGGTGTTTCAACTGGCGCAACTTTTAAATAAACAGAGTAGAGGTGTACCGCCCGGTACAATTATTATTATTAGAGATCAGGATAAAATGAGACACAAAAGTCGTGAGTGATAAATGAAAGAAGATTTGCTCATGTGCAATAAAATGAAGTTGTGCTCAGCTTTAGAAATATTTACCTGGAAAATGGTATGCCTGCGGGTAAATGTATAATTTTTGGAAGCATTAGTAATGTTATACAATGTGTTCCGAGGAAAGTGGAGCACACGCTGAAAAGTTTTACAGCATTTAAAGAAGAATAAAAAATCTTCTAGACACTCAATGAACATGTGGTAGAGTAGAGTCACGTTTAACCCAGGTATTGAGTATATTTACTGTTTTTTCCCATTCTTCGGAAAGATAAAACAATCTGAAATATATTGTCGTCGTAATGTCAGAGGAAGATTCAATTAAGTGATTATGTTTAATCAGAAGTTATACGTCAGTTGTTCGAAGTGTAGAATTTAGTAGAAGGTCATCAGTTAATGTGGGGACTGAACGTTGCTCACGTCCGCAGGATTTACCTCCATATTGCCCTGCACGTGTTCCCCGGGTGGTGCTAAGCGACCAACAAAACATCGGTGGCCAAACTGTCAACAGTCGTTGATCTCCTGGCCAAATGAACTTAGAGAGAACTTCTGAAAATGGTCCTTCTCAGCACCAACCTGCAAAGATACTAGGACCTTCTTTACAAATATGCCAAATAAACATCGAAGTCATATCCAGATCGAAGAGTGAACATCTTTCTAGAATCCTTCTTGAAAACAACATCGATTTAGTGACCATTCAAAAAACTCATACTGCGAGTGAGGAACAGCTAAGATCGAGAGGAAATATCCCTGGTTATATCGCTATTGGGGCAACCTACCACCAGACGTATGGGGCAGCAACCTATGCTCGTTTGAACCTACGAGATGTTCGGCTCGTTTCAGCAATGGTGACTGACGATGTTCACGTGGTAACTGTTGACATATTGGGCACCAAAGTGGTAAATGTGTATAAACCACCATCTGTGGCTTGGTCAAATGAAGTGCTCCTCACCCAGAATCATCCAGCAATATATGTTGGAGATTTCAACAGTCATCATCCGAACTGGAAATATGATGATACAGATGAATGTGGCTCTCAACTAGTCACCTGGGCTGAAGCTAATAATCTACACTTGGTTTTTGATGTGAAAGATAGAAGAACTTTTAAGTCTTTGCTTTGTCACTGAAGATGTAAATGGTATTGTCCTGCCTTCTACAAGGAAAGTAACGGAAAACTTTCCCCACAGTCAACACAGACCTGTCATGATAACTACAGGAATACAAATACCTTTGGTTAAAAGCACACCTCGACCACGCTGGAATTTCAATAAAGCCAAGTGGGATTACTTTTCAGAAGATCTTGAAAAATTTGTCCGATTCATACCGCCTATTCAGTCTAACTACGAACGTTTTGCTGGACTTATTATCTCAATTGACAAGAAATATATTCCAAGAAGGCTGCAGAAAGAGTATATCCCTGGATGGAATGAAACTTGTGAGACACTCTATGAGGAGTATTTACAGGGTGGAGATCCTGAAATAGCAAGTGCTCTGTTACAGTGTTTAGATGAATCTCGCCAGCAGAAGTGGAACAATACCGTTGAGACTATGGACTTCAAACAGTCCAGCAGAAAAGCCTGAAGTCTTCTCAGGAAACTTACGAGAAACAGAACCTGCCGCAAGAGAAATTGTTGCATCACCCCCAACCTAGTAACTGAACATATTGTTAATATGTCACGAGCGCCCTCTGATAAGAAACATACCGTCCAAGTAAAGAAGTTGCTCAAACAACAGAAAAGCAACTTGCAGGAGAACTCTATATACTCAGAACCATTTTCACACCTGGAAGTAGATACTGCTATTAAAAGCCTCATACCTGGTAAAGCTGCTGGCTTTGATGGGATATTTCCTGAGTTTCTGATACATAGTAGTCCAAACACAAGGCTATGGTTGGCTAAATTCTACTCTAATATCTTGCCGTCTGGACATCTGCCATATGAATTCCGGGTAAGCAAGATCATTGCAATTCTGAAACCTGGTAAACCGGAAGACCAAGTCGATAGCTACCGACCAATAGCATTGCTGAGTGTTTGCTATAAACTCCGTGAGAGACTTGTGTACAATAGGATTAGTTTGGCCCATTAATGAAGTGATTCCAGTAGCGCAAGCTAGATTCAGACAGAACCGAAGCTGTGCTGACCAGGTGCTAGCACTAACAACTCACATTGGGGCTGGTTTTCAATGGGGTACTAAAACATCAGCAGTATTTGTAGATCTAAAGGTTGCATATGATACTGTGTGGAGGCAAGGATTGATGTCAAAGCAGCAGCGAGTTATCCCTTGCAAAACTGTAACCACACTGATCAACAATATGCTAACCGAAAGGCTCTTCCATTACAAATAAATAAAGTTTTGGTATTTCCATCTATTCAATACAAAATTTAATGTTGTTATTCAACTACAACATTTACAGAATTATACAGGACTAGTTTCGACACATAATAGTGTCATCCTCAGCTGTCATTGAAAAGTAGGCATACATACAATTCATAATATGACTTAAAGTAATTGTGTGGAAAAACTATTTAACTGTTTTGAAGATATTAACACATTAAAAACATTTATAACAAGTAAAGAACTTGCGAGTCAGTTACATATTAAAAGAGTTCATTAAGGTCTCCTTGTGATAGCCGGTTGCGATGTTCTTGAATATGTGCTCTTGATAAAATGCTGTATTTCATTCATGTGTATAATGCAGCAGTATCATAAAAGTTTGTGAAGGCTTGCAATTTTTAGTTTATGTCCTAGGCTAATGAGGTGGAAACATTCAGGTGGCTTCTTAAGATCTTACTAGAGCGTATGTTTCTTAGTTCAATATGGAATCTGTAAGGAAATGAAACACTATTAAAAAACCTATGTTGGATATTGTCAGAGTCTATACAACATGAATGATAATGATGAAATGTCATTTAAAAGGGGAAGGAGGCTCACCTCAAATAGCCGTAGGACGAACCTCTTATTAGCCACACGCTATGACATGCGAGACAGCACTGAGCGTGTGTTCGCAGTCAGACGATGTTAGGAGGGGGGAGTAGGGGCGGGCCGAGGCAGCGCGTGTGGGTCGCGCCTGTGGAGGGAGTCAGGTGGCGTGAGCTGCGGAACGAATACTGAGAGAACTTATTGCGTATTATACGCAAAATTAATTTCTTGTTTTGAATCTGGACTTTATTAAGAAATGTTATCAAAAAGTCGAAAAGGACTTTTGGAGTTTCAGAAATATCATTGAGATTAAGATTGGCATTAAAGTATTGGTCTATATGAATGTAGCATAATTCCGTAGCGTTAAGTAATGGTCCTTTACTCGAAGATTCTAGTATTTGGATATCCTGTTCCAAATTTATAAAATTATGTTTTAAATCATGTATATGTTGCCCGACAGCGGACAATCTATTATATTTTACTGCGTTGACATGCTCGGCGTATCTAATCTTAAAGTTGCGCCCTGTTTGCCCTAGGTAAGCGCTGCCACAGTCATTACATTGAAATCTGTAAACACCTGAACTTAAATAAGGGTTGGATTTATTTAAGGTAGCTGTGTTATGTAAAACATCGGAACTTTTATTATCCATTCGAAAATAAATCTTTACACTGTTCTTTTTGAATATGTTGGTACCTCTATTAATGTTGTTATTAAACGTAAAGGTTGAATAAGAATTATGACTTGGTTTATCCCTAATGAGCTTAGTGTGTAGGCGATGTTTAATCTTATTGATTATGCCTTCAATAAAAGAAGTCTTGTAGCCATTAGCATGAGATATTTTATGGATAATATTCAACTCTTTATTTAAATCGGTTTTTGACATTGGAATTCTAAAAGCACGGTCTACCAGGCTGAAATAAGTGGCTCTTTTATGAGCTTATGGGTGTATTGAGTCATGCCTTATGGTTACGGTGGTTTGTGTTCCTTAATGCAAAAATTAGCGACAGGATTAATCAATTTATTAAGTAAATTAGTGTGAACTGAATACGATAGTAAAATTTGCTAAATGTGAGCAAGTACAAGCAAGGGAAACAAATATAATGTAAAATTTCTAGTTTAAATGACACATTTGTCATGCTCATTAAAATAATTAGAGCTACTGCGAGATGTGATCTCCAGTTCAGATATTAAGATGTGAAAGTGTAGAACGACGGATTAACGTCTTGTAATGCTTATTTAAAGTCACAGTCAGCTCAAATAATACGATATTAATTTTTCAAGGATGTTCATGACTCAAATATTAATTCGAGTTTGTTAATCAGAAACCAGAGTCAGTTGAGAGACTATATTCATTTAAACAACATTTATTATGATGCTGAGATGATGTTAAATCTGCATACAAAAATCATCGACCACATAAACATGTGTGTAAAAAATAGGTTTATTGATAGCATGATCATTGACCACGTGTACAAAATTTTGACTGTCAAATCTTCTTCGAAGTAACGCAGCTGTTATTATGTTTAATGAAGTTGAAATGACTATTTATGGGATAATTTAATAGGATAGATCAAAGGATAGGAAGGAGTCACTTCCATTTAATTATTTTGGCACAGCCACAATATATGGCTAATTTTATTATTTTATTTCTTCTTGCAGAATATTCCAGATACATCATCATCGAAAATCCAGTAATGAATTTTGTAAAACAAAAATTTTTGAACTTGTAAATTTGTAAGTTAATCAAGCAACGTCTAGCAAGAGACGATTCTGTTAAATCATGGTTTTTGTTATGTGCATATTTTAAAATGAATGTCAAGCCTGTTTTAATTTTTTTTATATAGGCCAAAGGCAGGCATTTATACAAGTGAAGGCACGTGCTTCCCCTAGTGCACCGTCACTGCATTGTCCTACATAGGAGGCTTGCAGTGGTGTCTCAACGGCATACTAGCACCAGCATCTTGGAAAGGTGCAGCATTCCAACTGATGAGCCCACTGCTGCACTGGGACGAAACGCTGGTAATTTCACGATTGAAAAAGCCTAAAGACTTAAGAGCTTGACTGTTTTAAATTGTTTCTTTCTCCATTGTCGTCAATTCTTGTCCTTTAAATGCCTCTAAAATTGGAACAGCTTCCAAATGAACGGTCCACCTTGGGATCTCTCGTATGCTCGCTGAGTTAGACCGGATAAATGAGTTCAAAATGTATATATATACAGAGAGAGAGGAGGAGCAACACAAAGAGGATACAAGGACAAACATGAAAACACAAAAAGACAAAGACAATATACACTTCTCCACAAACTGCCATCTTCAAATAGACTTGCTCTCTCCTCATCAATCCCAGTTCTTCATTATCCATCTCTCCTCTTGCCCGACGAATTTGTTTCTGCTTACCAGCTTCATCAGGAGGGTGGGCAGTAAAGATCTGAATTCTCAGTTCGCAGTCAGTCGAGCAAAGGTAGTGTGTAGTTCAATCCTACTCCCCTAGAGTGCATGATCTGTCCAACCGCTTGGCGCAAGACAGTCTGAACGAATGCACCACATTCGATCCGACTAATTCACATTTGCAGTCGCTATGACATTTGTTGCAAACCTGGAATTGGAGTCCAAAGACATGGTAAAGGCAAAAATTAAAGAGGAAGGAATATGGATTACAAAAGAAAGAAGGAATGAAGAATAGGTGTCAGAATACTTCTTGCTAGTAGCAGCTGCAAATGGTCAACGTGTAGGATGTGTGCCATGAAAAGATTGTGCTTCTTAATTGATGTTTACATCTACTACCTCACATATGAAAACATACGTGTGTAAAATGTAGCCTAATATACTGTGTCCATCAAATGTAGTATCACATGATATCAAATAAAACATTACACAGAAGTGTGCCAAGATGTGTGGAACAGGGTTCAAAGTTGTATGTCAAGGACTTGTTAACGTTGGTGTTGACCATGGATGAATGTGCGTTGCCGATATTCTCTCACATCCTACAATAATTTCATAAAATCTCAAAGTGCAAGCCAAAGAGATACAAGCTAAAATGTTGCCTGAAATTGTTCATGCTGCAGAGAATGATGCTTATGCATGTACAGCAGATATATGGACAGATTGGTACAAGAAAATACATTACCTTACTATTACTGCTCACTTTATTGATGAAGAGTTGAAGCTTAAACATATGTCCTCTTTACCACTAACTTTCCTGACAAGGCAAAAACAGGTGCACACATGCAGGGGGAATTAAAAGAGAAGCTATCGGAGCTCAAAAAATATCCTAAACATATGAAGAAAATAATAAAGAAGCACAGTGCTTAGACATCTTTTCCGAGAGATATTCATGATGGACGAATCACCAGCATTGGAGGCGACCATCGACGCTGCCAAACACATAGTGCTTATATGAATTAAAAGAGGTATGTGGAATTATTAGGAGTCACATTGAAACAGGAACTTAAAACAGAATGGAATAGCCTCTACATTATGCTAAATTAATTGTTTGTTCAATTCGATACAGTAGCCAACAATACTACCTTCACGGAATACCCAAAACAAACTAGGTTACAATGAATTTCCTCAAAATATTCAAAGATGCAAACAGATAACCTCAAAGGAGATAAATACTCAACTCCACAAATCGTGCTCCTTTGGTTTTACAAACCGAGCTCACATTTCAGGCAAATAAAACAAGATACCAATGAGATTCAGAAGCTCAAAGAAAGTTCTCTCCATTTTCTGGCTCAAAAGGTACAGATTAGTAAAGTGCACAAGATCAGCACCTTCCTGTGGCCCACATTAGTAAATTTCACCCTTTTGAGTCCAGAAGGGAGAGAGGAAGTAATCTCCCCTTTGTGAAGCCTGTGTGTTCTGAATACTCATCTAATAATACTGTGACATTTTCCTCATATCGAGAGAACATAAGTTACATCTAGAATAATCTTTAAAATACGATGGAACGACGATACGTCAATATAATTTCTTAAAATGAAATGATTGATTATAAAACTTGAGGAAATTAAATATTTTATTTTTAAATTCACATCATGATTTATGATATAATCGCCACATGGATAATTAAAGAAACTGAGTATGGAAACGCAATATTTAAACTATGACATGACTGAAGCTGTATAAACGCAGCAAGCTTATACTGCCCATTGTTGACACAACTCACTCTTGCTTTGGACGTGGAAAGGAACAGATGTAAACGCTGAGCTTTGATGCATTTTATATATTTATCACCGTGTTCCACACTGAGATATCGTCACTGTTGTATACGACAGATGCGACCGGTAACTGTCGTGCAGTCGGATTTATGGAATTTAACATTTAAACTGAATTATTAGCTGTGATAATTTCTTGAAGACTGAAGTCATACAATTTCTCGACCGCGTATATATGTAATTCAAGTAACTCTTACTTTACATGTGCTTGGCCAATGATGTGTACTATTGTGTTGCAGTGCGCAATGTACTCGAAGTCTTATTTCTATAGTGTGTGCTACATGAAGATGGGATAAACATGTGAGGCACCAGGACAACACCAGGATGGATTATAATACATCACCTGATCCCGGTGGTGGCCGGCTCATCATAAGTTCTTACTTCATTATTTTGTAGCTTTTTCAGGTTTTATTTGAACTTAGTGTACATATTTTCCTATTGCAATGAGCAGAGCAGAAAGAATATTCGAAATATGAGATTGATATCGTGTCATCAAACATAGATCAAGGTACCTATGATGTGTATCTTCAATTAGTAATCTAAAGCCACGCGTAATGTCAATAATTTAATTAGATGTCATTCATTATTTTGAATTTCTGGATGTTCGTCGTCAGTGAATATTAACTTCATTGATGTTAAATGGGTCAGGGAAATCAGCAAAGCAAAGCAAGGTCATCTCCGTACAGGCCATGAAGGCCCTTGAAGGGATGGAAGGTAAAGGCTTCCACTATCCGTAACCTCGGCACTTGGTGGACTAGAGTGGTTAGATTTACGCCCGGCCGCCTTTGCCCCCAGGAATTAACCTGGTACTCATTTTTGGTGTGGGCTGAGTGAACTTCAGGGCCATGTGCACCTCTGGAAGTGGAAATCTTGTTTCTTAAATTTTACGACTTCCTGACTGGGATTCGAACCCACGTCTTTCCGGGCAAGCTGAGCACGCCTTTACTGCCTCGGTCAGGCAGCCCCCTCAAGCAAATTAGGATCTCCGAAATAATAATTATGCATCGCGATATTAAATGATACTTGTAGTATTACTGTGTAGAGTGGCAATTCTACTTCAGAGTTATGCAGCAGATTTACAGCACGAGTGTATGGTAACTTTATTTCCAGGAGAATCGAGCACAGTGTTAGCTACATATTACTGAGAATCTACGTATTATTGAGGATCTACATCTTATTGAATCTACGTGTTATTGAGTCTATGTGTTACTGAAGTTACGTGTTATTATGATGTGATATTTTATGAGAGAGGCATTTCTTGAAGAGAGTCTTCGAATATAGAAATGAATATATCGTTTATACCAACTGAAATAATAAAAATCACAGATAAACTTGAAGACTTAGTACACAACCTTAAACAAATTGCAGAAGACCTGGCTCCAATTAAACCACGTAAAAAAAAACACCAATGGTGGAACAGTGAATGTGATGAAACAGTGAAGAAAAGACATCAGGCATGGCTATTACATCAGTCTCAAAAAACAGAAATATCCTATCAAAATCTAGTAAAACAGAGAAAAGAAACTACGTAAGTCTTAAGAAGAATAAAAAGACAACATCATAAGGACACACTGCAGTTAACTGAAGAACAATTCAATAAAACTCAATCAAGGGACTACTACAAAACCTTCAGAAAGCAGCTCCAAAAATACGAGCCCCCGACCATACTGATGAAGGATGAAAATGGTAAGCTGGCTCATAACAATAAAGACAATGCAGAAATTCTGGCTAAATATTTCAACAAGCTTTTAAATTGTGAGGAACCTACAGAACTCCTTCATTTGGATACGAACACCCTGATAAAAACACACCAGAGAACATCAATTCCCCCACAATAAAGGAAGTCTACCAAGCTCTGAATAAATTAAAAAACTACAAAGCGCCAGGAGAAGATCAGACCTTTGCGGAAATCTGGAAATATGCAGCAACATCAGCAAAAGTTGCTCTCCATCAACAACTTCTCTCTATCTGGATTAAAGAACAACTACCAGAACACTGGATAACAGCCCCCATTCACCCACTGCACAAAAAAGGAGACAAAACCGACCCTGATAACTACAGGAGAATCGCGCTGCTAGACATAACATACAAAATATTTTCAATAATCATCCTTAATAGGATAAGTTTACAACTTGAGAAAGAACTAGGAGAATATCAAGTAGGTTTCACACCCTGGAGGAGCTGTCCCGATCAGATCATGAGTCTTAAGTTGATAATGGACTATAACAGGAGAAGAAATAGAGTTATGGTGATAACATTTGTAGATTTCAAGAAAGCTTATGATTGTATCCATAGAGAATCTCTGTTCAAAATTTTAAGACACCTTGGACTACACCCCAAATTAATGAACATGATAAAATTGACTCTCACTAACACCAAATCAAAAGTGAAGTTTAGGGGTGAAACATCAGAGACATTTGAAATTAAAACTGGACTACAGCAGGGAGATGGGCTCTCACCACTATTATTTAATTGTGCTCTAGAAATGGTAATGAGGGAATGGTTTAGGAAATGTCCCCCCAAAATAAAGATTGGCCGAAAAATCAAAACAAATTGCCTGATTTCGCTGACGATTTAGCATTACTAGCAGTGGACATAAAAGAAGCAAAAACCCAGATATCAGAACTTCAAAGCATTGCAAATAAAACTGGCCTCAAAATATCATTTGAAAAAACAGAAATTATGCCCCCAAAACCAACACAAGTAAAAGAAGTTACCATAACTTGTAATAAAATCAAAATAGTAACTCAATTTAAATATCTTGGAGAAATAATAACATATAACCTAAATGAAAAAATCTCAATCCAAACAAGAACAAATAGATTAGCTTAAGCACAAAAATTAACATGGGATATCTACAAAAAGAAATGTCTATCAATAAATGAAAAAATAAAACACTACAACACAGTTATAAAACCGGAAGCTACATATGCAGCAGAAACACTTTTTCACCTAAATAAACAATAGAAAATTGAAAGAAGGATTGGAAGAACCTGCATCAACAAAAAATACCAGAAATTGGACAGTGGCGGTTAATAACTAACAAAGTCGTGTACAAAGAGCTAGAACCCATTACAGATACTATGTGTCAGAGGAGACTGGGATTCTTTGGACATATCATGAGGATGCAGGATTCGAGGCTTCTGAAACAACTAGTACAACACAATCTTGTTTCAAAAAATACCACAGCAAGATGTACATGGATCAGAGAAGTAAGAGAGGATCTGAAGGAAATAGGCCTTACAACAGAAGGCACCACAAATAAGACAAAATTGAATACAAAACTCAAGAATACCTTTACACAAAACAAACCAACAACACGCATATTTTCAACTGAGGAAAGAGCACGAAGATCGGAGTGTCTGAAGAAGTACTGGGAAGACCGCAAAGCCCGAACAATCCCTTCAAAGAGACCTGAACAACGGACTGACTAAAGTGATCCTATGTGGTCATAAAAAAAGAAGATGAAGAAGTAATGTAAAGACGATAGAATGTAGCAATCTTCGATATGAATCAATGGAATATTAGAAGCTGTACGTGAAGTTCTGCTCTCGTTATTTATTACAGGTACAGGAATGTCTGGGAGAATAAGGAGGTCCCTGAGGATTGGCAAAAAGGAATAATCATCCCAATTTTCAAGAAAGGTGATAAGAAAGTTTTGAAGAACTACAGGGGAATTACTCTAATATCCCATGTTGCTAAGATAATGGAAAGGATACTGGAAAGTAGAATAAGGTTGAGGGTTGAGAAGCAGATACAGGAAAATCAGTTTGGTTTCAGAAGTGGAAGGTCAACAATAGAACCCATTTTCATTATGAGACAACTAATGGAAAAGCATTGGGAGTACGGGAATGATATGGTGATGACATTCATTGATATTGAAAAGGCATATGACAGTGTCCCTAGGACGAAAGTTTGGGACAGTCTGGTGCAAAAAGGAATTGGACAGGGATTAATAAAAATGATCATGGCATTGTATAAGGAATGTTGTAGTTGCGTGCAAACACAAGTTGGCAGGACAAGTTGGTTTAAAATAACTAGTGGGCTGAGACAGGGAAGTGTTCTATCACCAATCCTGTTTACAATAGTCATGGATGACATCATGAGAACAGCAAAAGCAGCATATGGAGGAAGAGAAATGAACATGATGTTATTTGCAGATGATATTGTGATTTGGGGAGAAGACGACAGGAAGGTTCAAGAACAGTTGAATATGGTGAATGGGAAGATTGAAGAATGTGGACTGAAAATAGGTGTAGAAAAGAGTAAAACTCTTGTTATGACTAGAGGGGAGAAAGAAGGGAAAGGTCAGATTAGACTTGCAGACAAGCACCTGGAAGTAGTGGAAACGTTTAAATACCTGGGGAGTGAATTAATGGAGAATGCTCGACTGGATGCTGAGATTAGTAAAAGGATTCAAGCTGGAAGTTGTTTCTATCATAGTGTAAGAAATATGTTATGGGACAAAGATGTGCCAATGGAAGCAAAGGATACTATGTACAAGATGTATTACGTACCCATAACAACTTACGGAGCAGAAACTTGGACAATGACAAAGAAGGATGAGAGTCGAATACAGGCGGCCGAAATGAAATTCTTGAGGAGTATGATACAGAAGAGTAGAAGAGACAAAATAAGGAATGAGAAAATCCGGGAAGAAATTGGAGTGGAAAAACTGAATGATAGAATAGAGAAGAGCCGACTAAGATGGTTTGGGCACATAAAGCGAATAAGCGACGAAAGAATGCCAAAAAAGGTGATGGAAATGCAAATCCAAGGAAGGAGAGGCCGTGGACGACCACGATTGAGATGGAAGGATACCATCCAACGCAGCATTATAGAAAGAAACCTGGACTGGGACACAGTGTTGGAGGAGGAGTGGTGGAAAGACCGAAGAAAGTGGAGAGGAACCATATTTGCCCCTACCCGGCTACAGCCGGATAAAGGGAAATGATGATGATGATGATATTTTTACGAGAAACTGACCAGACTTAGTGACCACCAGCAGTATTACTGTAATATTACGTATGTGCATGATAATTTATTTCAGCTTTTCATTGTGGAGTGATCCAGAATCATTGATCCAGTGTGGCTATTCATATTGCAATATTTGGGATGAACTTTATCCATTCTAGGAACGAGCTGATGCCACGTTCTTGTCAATTTATTTGCATGTTGGTGTGATTCTTTCTTTACTTTGAGATTGTACCACATTTGTATATTATCTTCGAAATCAATCCTTTTCAATTTCATGACATGTACATCTGCATTGAACTGAGTGTGTTATTTTTAAAAGGGGAAAAATCTCTCATATTTTATGAGTGTCTTGATGCTGGTGCCATTGAGGTAATGCTAACTTACATTTGTTTAAATGAAAAAACCTGAAGGCGAGTACTAATGTTGACGTGAGGATTTTTCTTAGAACTGCGGGAGAAGGAAACGATAATTCATCAACTCAAACCAACTCAAATCTAAATTTCAAATGAAGTTAAATTCAATCATAGCCAAGATTAAGTTGTATTATGTATACTTGCATTTTAAATCATAGATGGGTGTAAACATTTAAACCACGATGTTATGGCAAATTTTAAATAATTTTCTTATAATGTTTTTAAATATTTATTGGATCTTACTATTACTCAGTGATTTAATCAATGTATAAATTATTCAAACTTTCAAATGGACTAACGTTAGAAACATTCATAAATTTAATTGTACATCACGGACGTGTTGTTATCCCTTTTAAAGAGGCCATTGTTTAAACACGCCATTGTATAATCTAAGACCGCCATTATAGTCATTTTATCCTTCAACAACGTAACGTTGCGCCTCCACTACAACATGAAATGTAAATAAACCAGCCATCTTACATTTGAGTTTATTATTTATAGTTAGGAAATTCTTCCACATTCCTTCATTACAATAGTTAATTACTACCTTTGCATGAGATGCCTGTCTGTCTCAGGTATTTTTATTCTTGTTATTACAACTATTCCGATTTAGTGGTGAAACTGTCGTGAGAACCTACTCCATGAGATTTGAATCTTATGTTTTGCCGGAACTAAGCTATAATATAAAATGATATAATAATATAATATGAGAGGGTATGAAACGGGATACTTTATATGAGTATGCATCAAACCCACATGACAGATTTATTGATGACATTCTACCTTAATAATGACGCTGATTTGATTACAAGTAAATGATGTACATATTTGTTATTATCATAATAGGTCTAATATGATTGCTGTAGGATGAATGAAATTGATTGCACAGATGAATCATTAATGGAACATTTAAGCCCCAATTTCACCACTGAATATGTGTCAAATTTATATGTCACCCAACTGTGGGGCATTGACACTGCGTAATTAAGGGTGTCACAATACTAATGCAACAAACAAGGATTTGTAAATTATGAAAATTAAGTCTTTTTCTTTGGAATAGTGTGATATCACCTTTCCAATGATGATACCCTTTCACGGTGGAGAAACAGCACCACAGAATATCCAAGACTTGCTCTGCTAGCGAAGAAAATATTGTCTAGGCCAGCCTGCAGCGCAGCAAGTGAAAGAAATTTCAACTGAGCTGGTTACCTGACTAGAGACAAAAGGAGCTTGCTTACCCCAGATAAGGTAAATGACGTTCTCTTGAGTCAATGTGTATTAAAACAAACAAAATAATAATGGTGCATGTTTGTGATAAACTTCATGATCTGATTCATATTGATTTACACTATAGCAATCAAAATTTCTTATAAAGAAATTACAGAAGCTCAATCCACCTATTCAATATAATACATATGACATTTAATAATAGTACATGTCAACAAGTCCAAATATTTAATATGTTGGTTATAAATAATAATTTTTGCTAGCGGCTTTAGGTCACACCGACACAGATAGGTCTTATGGCGATGATTGGATAGGGAAGGCCTAGGAGTTGGAAGGAAACGGCTGTGGCCTTAATTAAGATACAGCCTCAGCATTTGCCTGGTGTGAAAATGGGAAACCAAGGAAAACCATATTCAGGGCTGCCGACAGTGCGATTCGAAACCAATATCTCCCGGATGCAAGCTCACAGCCGCGCGCCCTTAACCTCATGGCCAACTAGCCCGGTAAATAATAATTAATTATGTCTAATTACAATATTATTTTTTTTAGCATTTAACTCTGTCTAAATTATTGTACTATTATTAAATGTCATATATACTGCACTGAATAGGTGGATTTATTTTTTTAATTTCTATATAAAATCTTTTGTCTAGCTACAGTGTTTGTAGTACCGTAAGTACATTTCTAATTAAATTTCTTCCACGAATAAAGCTCACTGCATATTTCATTATAATATTTGCAGGTGCTCAACATTTTATAGACAGCCACTCCCCTTACCTAGCTTTTTTTCAACTATTGTAACTTTGTTGGTACTGCCCATAAGCAACATCAGCGGCGTTCTCTTAGACTACGTAACTCTAGCCAACCCACGTCGACTTAAGATACAGAATGGAAAATTCTAAATTCCCATGGAGGGAATTAGATATTTTTCACCAATAGAGCATGTCAAAAACATATCAATATAAAAACACCCAGCGTCAGTGGGTAGGGTCTGACACATCCCACTCTGACGAGTCTAGTGTCAGACCTAAGACGAAACGCTGGTTAATAGAGCAAACGCCTGAAAAGCCTTACATCTGATATGTTTAAGATACTGAGTCGAATGAGAGTGAGCGAACTAACTGCGTAGTTTGCAGACCGCTAGCATGCATCAACGATCACTGAAGGACTATCTTGATAGATCTTCAGTCTTGATGCGAGAAGAGTAGTGTTTCTTATCTTTTACCACTTATACTCATCTTTATCTTATGCTTCTACCCTTTTCTGGCATTTATCCAGCATTCTTATCATCTTACTTTTTTTGCGTCAAAACAGAAGACCTTTCAAGACGGCCCCTCAATTAGTGTTGTTGCCCGGATGAAGCTGGGAAGCAAATATAAGCTAATTGGAGGCTAAGAAGAAATGGATGTAGAAGAACTGGGAAAGATGAGGAGAGAGCCAATCTATTCACAGACAGTTGTTTAAGAAGATGTGAATACTGTCCTTGTCCTTTTGTGTTTTCATGTTTGTTCTTGGCTCCTCTTTCTATTCTATTCACCTCTATTCTTCCTGGACTGAACTGTCATTGTGTTAGTAATATTGTGCATGCATATCTCTCTCTCTCTCTCTCTCTCTCTCTCTCTCTCTCTCTACAAATATATACGGCTTGATTTAACATTTACTTATCAAGGTTTTATTATATTTTATAAAAATTACTAAGCCTACAGGCACATGTATTTCAGCACAACTAAAAGCACTGTGATCTAAGATGGGACGTGCTAGTTTATTTATGACTGATTAGCACAATGTGTTCTATGTTTGGAAAGAGGATTTGCAATACAGTTGACCACATGGAATTATGCCAGTAGAAATATATTAAGCTCGCATGATGCTGAGACTTCATCAATAGCAGAACAGGATTTCTTTTAATGCTATGGTTCATGGTGTGAGTTACTGTAGTCACGTCCTAGTTCGTGAACCATGGGCAATGGCAGAGTGGCCTAGTAAGTGGTCCTGAGAGTCGGGATACCAGATGCTATGGAATGGGAGTGGGCATCTCTGACATATTCTGAGTAGTAGCCCTCTTTGTGCTCAGATGGCTAGGGCAATGCAACCAACTAGTGGTTCCTAACCCATTAGAGGAGAGATCCTCACTTGGACTATAACTAGGGTAGCATTCTACTTCATGAATTTACCGAGCTCAGAACATTTTAAGCAATCCTCGGACCTATGGGAGTAACAGAGTCCCACTCCTGTTTGACAGGCAAGAGACACCTTGGAAACAACTTGGCGAACGAAATGGAATTCGATGGGGAGCTATCAATATTAATGAGGCTTATGGAAGAAAGAAAGTAGAACTGGTTGAGTCAGCAAAGAGGATGCATCTGGATGTGCTAGGAGCAAGTGATATTCAGGTAAGGGGAGATAATGAGGAAGATATTGGAGGTTATAAAGTGTACTTGACGGGTGTTAGAAAGGGAAGGGCATAGTATGGGGTAGGACTGTTTATCAGGAATACCATTGCACGCAACAAAGTTTTGGTTAGGCACGTAAGTGAGCAAATGATGTAGGCAGATTTGGCAGTTGAAGGAATTAGGACGAGAATTGTCTCAGTGTAGTCACCATGTGAGGGTGCAGATGAGGATGAAATTGAAAAGTTTTATGAAGCATTGAGTGACACTGCAGTCAGGCTCAACAGCAAGGATAGGATATTGCTAATGGGAATTTCAATGCGAGAGTTGGAAATAGAACTGACTGATACAAAAGGGTGATTGGTAAATGTGGGGAACATATGGAAGCTAGTGGGAATGGGAAGTGTTTGCTAGACTTCTGTGCTAGTATAGGTTTAGCAGTTACGAATACATTCTACAAGCATAAGGCTATTCACCGCTACACATGGGAGGCTAGGGGTACCAAATCCATAATAGACTATATCGTAACCGACTACGAATTCCGGAAGTCTGTTAGTAATATATGAGTTTTCCAGGGATTTTTCAATGACACAGACCACTATCTCATCTGTAGTGAACAAAGTATCTCTACGCCTAGGATAGAGAAAGTGAATTCTGTCTGCAAACAAATAAGGATAGAAAATCTCCAGGACAAGGAAATTAGACAGAAGTACTGTGCATGGATATGATCAGTGAGGATATACAGGGTACAGGGATGCTGTAGTAGAAACAGCAATGGAATGCATAGGAACAACTGTGTGTAAAGACGGGAAAAAGCGAACATCTTGGTGGAATGATGAAGTAAGAGCAGCTTGTAAACGTAAAAAGAAGGCTTATCAGATACAGCTCCAAACAAGGGCCAATGCAGACAGGGAATTGTACGTAGATGAAAGAAAGAGAGTGAAACAAATAGTTGTTGAATCCAAAAAGGAGTCATAGGAAGATTTTGGTAATAACCTGGAAAGGCTAGGTCAAGCAGCAGGGAAACCTTTCTGGACAGTAATAGAGAATCTTAGGAAAGGAGGGAAAAAGGAAATGAACAGTGTTTTGGGTAATTCAGATGAACTCATAATAGATCCCAGGGAATCACTGGACAGGTGGAGGGAATATTTTGAACATCTTCTCAATATAAAAGGAAATCTTCCTGGTGATGTTGTGAACAACCAAGCTCATGGGGAGGAGGAAAATGATGTTGGTGAAATTACGCTTGAGGAAGTAGAAAGGATGGTAAATAAACTCCACTCTCAAAAAGCAGCAGGAAAGATGAAATTAATAATAATAATAATAATAATAATAATAATAATAATAATAATAATAATGTTATTTGTTTTACGTCCCAGTAACTACTCTTTTAAGGTTTTCGAAGACGCTGAGGTGCCGGAATTTAGTCCCGCAGAGTTCTTTTACGTGCCAGTAAATCTACCGACAAGGGGCTGTCATATTTGAGCACCTTCAAATACCACCGGACTGAGCCAGGATCGAACCTGCCAAGTTGGGGTTAGAAGGCCAGCGCCTTAACCGTCTGAGCCACTCAGCCTGGCAGTAGTAAGATTAGCATGGAGTGTTGGTAACGTACTTTCAGATTGGACTAAAGCAGTAATTGCACCAACCTATAAGCAAGGGAACAGGAAGGCTTGCAACAACTATTGAGGTATCTCACTGATTAGTATACCAGGCAAAATATTCACGGGTGTCTTGGAAGGGAGGGTGCGATCAGTGGTTGAGAGGAAGTTGGATGAAAACCAGTGTGGTTTCAGACCACAGAGGGGCTGTCGCGATCAGATTTTCAGTATGCGCCAGGTAACTGAAAAATGCTACGAGAGGAATAGACAGTTGTGTTTATGTTTCGTAGATCTAGAGAAAGCATATGACAGGATACCAAGGGAAAAGATGTTCGCCATACTGGGGGACTCATGGAATTAAAGGTAGATTATTAAAATCAATCAAAGACATTTACGTTGACAATTGGGCTTCAATGAGAATTGATGGTAGAATGAGCTCTTGGTTCAGGGTACTTACAGGGGTTAGATAAGGCTGTAATCTTTCACCTTTGCAGTTCACAGTTTACATAGACCATCTGCTGAAAGGTATAAAGTGGCAGGGAGGGATTCAAGTAGGTGGAAATGTAGTAAGCAGTCTGGCCTATGCTGACGACTTGGTCTTAATGGCAGATTGTGCCGAAAGCTTGCAGTCTAATATCTTGAAATTTGAAAAGAGGTGCGAAGAGTATGGTATGGAAATTAGCCCTTCTAAATTGATGTCAGTAGGTAAGAAATTCAACAGAATTGAATTTCAGATTGGTGAAACAAAAATGGAACAGGTAGAATTTCAAGTATTTAGGTTGTGTGTTCACCCAGGATGGTAATATAGTGAGATTGAATCAAGGTGTAGTACAGCTAATGCAGTGAACTCGCAGTTGTGTTCAACAGTATTCTGTAAGAAGGAAGTCAGCTCCCGGACCAAACTACCTTTACATCGGTCTGTTTTCAGACCAACTTTGCTTTACGGGACCAAAAGCTGATTGGACTCAGGATATCTTATTCATAAGTTACAAGTAACAGATATGAAAGTAGCAAGAATGATTGCTGGTACAAAAAGGTGGGAACAATGCCAGAAGGGTACTCGGAATGAGGAGATAAAGCCTAAGTTTGGAATGAACTCGATGGATGAAGCTGTACGCATAAACTGGCTTCGGTGGTGAGGTCATGTGAGGGGAATGGAGGAGGATAGGTTACCTAGGAGAATAATGGACTCTGTTACGGAGGGTAAGAGAAGTAGAGGGAGACCAAGACGACGATGGTTAGACACAGTTTCTAACAATTTAAACATAAGAGGTATAGAACTAAAGAAGGCCACAGCACTAGTTGCAAATAGAGGATTGTGGCGACGTTTAGTAAATTCACAGAGGCTTGCAGACTGAACGCTGAAAGACATAACGGTCTATAATGATAATGTATGTATGTAGTTTTAATGCTTGCATATATAGAAGGAACTGAACATTGGAAGAACTTTAGCAGCTTGTTTTGTGCTGTTGAGGATATTCACAGTGAGGAAGCATTTTTATTAAAAAATCATACATTTCAGAATTATAGAAATTAGCTCTTTCATTGTCTTAGACTGCCTTGCGTTCTCCACAGTGTTCTAAAATCTCATGTACATAAACAAGAAATACAGACACAGATAGCAAATGAATTTTATTAAAAACCATAAAAGTCATTCGAAAATATTAATTCGAGAAGTCCAGCTCTGTAAAATTGTCAGGAATATCTATTTTCAAACCTGCTTGCCTTGTAAATATATTCTAGTTAATAGAAATAGGAACAGAATCTACAAATTTGGGACAATAAATTTACGGGAGTGTGAAATCCTGTCGTCACCATTTGTAGCCAGTAAAACAAATCGACAATACCACTATCTTTTTTCTTTCAAGTTATTTACATTGCACCGACACAGGTGTGTCTACTTTAAGGTTAAGTCAATATTCCACCTTTACAATGCGTCTGTTATTGGACATTATCAATTTTCCAGCTAACTCACTCCTGGCTGCCAGCATTTCGCCCCAGTGTGCTAAATTGGGCTCATCAGTTGGTAAATAGCACACCCACCAAGACACATGGCTATTGCAAACCGTGGAGGCCATTGCGTAGGCTACTTGGAGCCACCAGCAGTGCCAATGCACTATGAGAGACTTTGTCTCATTTCCAATAATTGATAAATTTACTCATTCGGGACAAATATTTCAGGCTCCCTATGGGAATCAAAATCTATGTCAACAGGTACAGTAGGTCTTACGCCGACAATGAGATAGGGAAGGGTTAGGAGTGTGAAGGAAGCAGCCGTGGCCTTAATTAAATTACAGCCCCAGCATGTGCCTGGTGAGGAAATGGGAAACCACGGAAAACCACCTTCAGGGCTGCCGACAGTGGGGTTCGAACCCACTATTTCCCGAATACAAGCTCACAGCCGCACGGCCCTAATCGCAAGGCCAACTCACTCACCCCATCATTTATTATCTCCTCAATTGAGTTTGGCATCACGCAGGGAAGAGGTTCTCAAACTATTATGACACTGTACCCCTCACTTATGGCTAAAAGTTCAATTAATCTCCACGAAAAAATCCCTAAATGATATGTTCAAAAATATAATTACCTGGCTAATTATTAAGGCATTTTTAATTGATTATAAACCATTCATTTTAAATACATATTGTAAATGAGATTGTGTATGAAAGTTTCACAAAATGCTAGATTTTAGCCTTAATAACAAACCTATATATAAAATAAAGAGTTTTGTCTGTACATTGCTCAGAATTTGAAAAGAATGGTTATTACTGTATCGGCAACAGTAACAAGGAAATGCATTTTAAAATTTTCCGTAATTTCTGTCTGTATGTATGTATGTACACGCATCATGAGAAAACGGCTGAAGAGATTTTAATGAAAATCATTCCGATCATTATGTCTTATACATTTTTACCGTACCGGCTATGATAATGGGTAAACAGAATTTAATGAAAATCAGTATATAGAGTCTGAGAATAAGATAGTACAATCTAAGCTATAAACAATTTTATTCACCTTGGATGAAATGGTAGTTCAGGGAAAGGCACCTACAATTTAATTTTTAAATGTTTATGTTATTGGTCCCATAGAAAAGTACTACATAACAAAAGTTATAGAGAATATAATTTATGATCATTTTTGTTTTATTCACTTTTACCGTACTGACTATATTAGGAGTGGTGTTTCAGAGTCGGAAGAAAGCTAAATGTGAAGGCCTACACTATCGAAAGCTCATAAAATTGATCGACAATAACATTACCTTGACCATTGTTTGTTGTAATATTCTCTGTCTCTTATGCTGCCACTCATCTCCGATAGATGGGATTACTGCTGCATACCGAGTATAATAGCCTGCCTGACTATTTGCGGGAAATAGCTGGGGAGTTAGATAACTTTCTTCTTTAGCATGCCATTCCTCTGGCTCATACATTTTCTGATACTGCTGGTACGTAACACACTGGTTCATCATAGTATTCCAGCTATTCCATCCCTACTCTGAAGCGCTCATTGGAATGATCAGTGTGCACATTTAACAGAATAATGGCAGAGGCTCGCTTATGACCTGGTCTACAATTACAATTTCGTCCTATTCCAAATTATAGCACCATAATTCACTAATTAGTTCAAAATTCAATCCTGAAAAGAGCTGTTTTTTTTTTTTTTTTTAAGTGTCTTCCTCTTCACTTTTATTCAATTCTACATTCATTTTATTAGAAATTAGCAGCGAAGAGGTTTCTCCTCTGGCTTGGAGGAAAAATTTACCTCCAAGTCAGATTGTTTTTCCCCCCGCCAGTATAGTGAAGACTTTCCAACTCATCGGGCACTCCTATTAAACAGATGAGTAAAAGGGTATAGTGTTTGCCTTGGGATTCTACATTATCTCCCCCAACCACCCTCGAAATTAAAGAGTGTTTACAGCTCATGGCTGTCTGCGGCCTGGTCATTCTAGCTCTAGAACTTTGGACTGCTAGATCGGCAGCATAATACTGTTCGTAAAAAGTAAGAAAATATGTAGTTTTTCATTTGATTATTTCATATGAGTGAATTAATGGAGAATGCTCGACTGGATGCTGTGATTAGTAAGAGGATTCAAGCTGGAAGCTGTTTCTATCGTAGTGTAAGAAACATGTTCTGGGACAAAGATGTGCCAATGGAAGCAAAGGAAACTATGTAGAAGATGTATTACGTACCCATAAAAAATTACGGAGCAGAAACTTGGACAATGACAAAGCAGGATGAGAATTGAATACAGGCAACCAAAATGAAGTTCTTGAGGAGTATGATACAGAAGAGTAGAAGACACAACTAAAGAATGAGAAAATCTGGGAAGAAACTGGAGTGGATAAAATGAATGATAGAATAGAGAAGAGCCAACTGAGATGGTTTGGGCATATAAAGCGAATGCGTGATGAAAGAATGTCAAAAAAAGGTGATGGAAATGCAAATGCAATGAAGGAGAGGCCGTGGACGACCATGATTGAGATGGAAGGACACAATCCAATGCAGTATTATAGAAAGAAACCTGGACTGGGACAGAGTGGTGGAGGAGGAGTGGTGGAAATACCAAAGAAAGTGGAGAGAAACTGGCTACAGATGTAAAATGGGAAATGATGATGATGATGATGATGATGATGATCACTGATTTTAATCGCGACATTCTAACTGGCATCATTGTAACGACCTATGTTGATTTCAGTTGGGAAAACCACTAAGACAGTCTTTCTGAGAATGTAAAAAGGCACGTGAAGAGTGTCTGCCATTATAATAAAAACTCCTCTTGATTGTGACTGATGGTAAGCACGAGGGCCTACACAATCTTCACATAAGAAAAGATGTTTGTTGACTACACCGTCACGTTTCTAGGGAAATGTTCAGAGCTATGCAATTCAATACCATCTTACTCGCGTGTACACTACCTAACCTAGAATTCTTTATACAATGTAGAAACCCATAGCAAAGCACGGGTAAATCAGCTAGTTAATAAATAAGGATGTAAAATGTTCAATCTTAATTCTGGAATTCAGGAATTGTGAACCATTTTAATTTTTAATGGGATGGGTGTGCCTGCATGGCATGACACAGTTTTCTGATGTGTCGTAGTCCAGGCGTTAAGGACACTTTTATTCTCCGTGCAGCGGAGTAGGGAAAATAATAGTAATCCACCAGCGGTAAAAATCATATAACCACATTTCAGTTGAGAATTGTAGTGCAGATACGGTATATTTAGATAGTACAGTATCTTACCTGTTATATTCCTGTGTATCTATTACAGTATAGTAGTAATAATAATCTGTCTAAGCATTTAGCTTTGTTGGTATCTTTGCGTACAGTAGTTCGTGCAAATTTCAAATTTGCAATTTTAATTTCTGTTTGTGCTTAGTAGTGACATACGGTACCGGTATTGTAATTAGGATACGTCTCAACGTAGTTTAAAACTATTGTAATATACTGTACAGTAGTATACGAGTAATATCTTATTAGAAATTAGCGTGCTTATTTTATTATTGTAAAATATTTGTGTAGTATATTATAGGTATCTGGAGAAACTCTCTTACTAAAATTCTATTGTTGTAACTACAATAGGCTTAACTTCAGTATAGAATTGTGTAATTCTTGTGTATTCCTTTTGGTATTCAGTAATTAACAGCAGTTTTTATCTGTTAGGGTGTTGTAGGATAAAAATAGCTTATGACTAAGTAGTACTGTAATGTAGTAGTATATTAATTACCTCATTATCGTGTCATCTTTGAGTACTATCCTAGATTATTATTTGTTTCAGTTCATTTTTTTGTTTACAAAACAAGTTATTTTATTTTTCCTGTAAAGAATGACTACGGAGTGCAAGTGTAGGAACTGTGGGTGTGGAGAGTTTGAGGGAGGTAATTAGGATTCTCACAGAAGACAGGAAGGAAAGCAGGCCTCCCTCAAACAATGTACAGGTTACAGAAGACGTAAAAGAGGGATGGGAAGGAAAGGGGGGAATTGTAAAAGAGAGGTGGTCTAATGTTCTAAGGGGAAACGGACTGCAAACTAAGGGCTCTATTCAGGATCAGAATTCAGGACAGGTGTCTGTGAGAAATCGGTACGAGCCACTCCATGTAGAACAACAGAGGGAAGATGAGGAAAAAGGAACTGTTGCTGAGATATGTGGGAGTAGGAGAAAGGGAAAAGGTAGGAAAAGGAAATGTAGAGTAGAGGATAGGAAAAGACAGGTGGAACAGGGTCATGGGAGGGAGAAAAAGGAGGAGGAAGCAGATTCTGCAGCTATCAGAAAAGATAGGGCTGACAAGGAGGGGAAGGAATCAAATGAGGTGGGTAGGGTTGAAGCTCTGGTCATGGGGGATTCCATCGTTAAGACATGTGGAGAAAGTGTGTGGAGGAAAGAGAACCAGGGTAGAGTGTTATCCAGGAATTAGGTTGAGGCAGATGTTGAGAAAAGTTGAAGAGAAGGAGAAGGGGAAGGAGAAGGTGGTAGTGCTTCACGTTGGTACCAACAACGTAAGGCACGCTGGTGTAAGTACCAACATAGCTGGGGATGTGTGGGATCTGGTAAATGCAGCACGGGTGAAGTTTAAGGAAGCAGAGATTGTTATCAGTGGAATACTGTGTAGGAGGGATACTGACTGGAGGGTGATTGAAGATTTAAATGAGACTATGGAGTGGGTATGTGGGAAACTGGGAGTGAAATTTCTAGATCCTAATGGGTGGGTAGGAGATAGGGATCTGTGCTCAGATGGCCTTCACTTAAACCGCAGGGGTACGTATAAGTTACGAAATTTGTTTAGAAGGCTAATACTGAGGTACATTCAGGGAAACAGAGTTGTCTAGGGAGCAGTGATAAGGGTACAGAGATCTGGAAGTAAGTAGGGATGACATAAAAATGTTAGTGTTGAACTGTATAGAAGTATTGTAAAGGAATGGAATGAAGTAATTTGATATAAATTTACCAGATATTGTAATAGTTGAATCATGGCTGAGAAATGATATAATGGATGCAGATATTTTCTCACGGATCTGGAGTGTGTATCGTAGAGATAGGATAGGAATGGTGGGAGGGGGAGTATTCATTCTGGTGAAAGAAGAATGTATAAGCTATGAGAAAGTTAAAGATGACAAACACGAAATTCTAGGTGTAAAGCTCATTTCTTAAGATAATAGGCAACTTTATATCTTTGGAGTGTAAGACCGGGAAAGGGTAGCGCTGATATGGATTCAGAATTATTTGACAAGATAATCAGCTCTGTGGACAACGACATGGAAAGGAATGTGATTGTAGCAGGAGATTTGAATTTACCAAATGTCAATTGGGAAGGAAATGTAAATGACAGGAAGCATGATCAACAAATGGCAAATAAGCTAATATGGGAAGGACAGCTGATTTAGAAAGTGATGGAACCAACTAGAGGGAAAAATACCCTGGACGTGGTGCTGATAAAACCAGATGAGCTCAATAGAGAAACTGAAGTAACAGATGGTATTAGTGATCATGAAGCTGTTTTTGACATAGTTAAAAATAAATGTGATAGAAAGGAAGGTTTTTAAAGTAGGACTATTAGGCAGAACCATATGGCTGATAAAGAAGATATGAAGCAGTTTAAAAAAAAGTAAATATGATTGGTAGAAAATGGTAAATAAGAACATAAACAGACTCTGGGATGGGTTTAAACCAATTGTTGAGGAACGTGAAAACAGGTATGTACCTTTAATGGTGGAAAGGAATGGTAAATACCCACCTTATTATAATAGGGAAATAAAGAGACTAAGAAGGAGGTGCAGACTGGAAAGAAATAGAGTTAGAAATGGCTGTGGAAGTAAGGAGAAATTGAAGGAACTTACTAGGAAATTGAATCTAGCAAAGAAGGCAGCTAAGGATAACATGATGGCAAGCATAATTGGTAGTCATACAAATTTTAGTGAAAAATGGAAGGGTATGTATAGGTACTTTAAGGCAGAAACAGGTTCCTTAGAAAAGGACATTCCAGGAATAATTATTGAACAAGGGGAGTGTGTATGTGAGGATCTTCAAAAGGCAGAAGTATTCAGTCAGCAGTATGTAAAGATTGTTGGTTACAAGGATAATGTCCAGATAGAGGATGTGACCAATGCTAAAGAGGTATTAAAATTTACATATGATAACGATGATATTTACAAGAAGATACAAAAGCTGAAAAGAATAGCAGCTGGAATTGATAAGATTTCTGGGGATATACTAAAGACAATGGGTTGGGATATAGTTACCATATCTGAAGTACTTATTTGATTATTGTTTGGTTGAAGAAGCTATACCAAATGAATGAAAAGTTGCTATAGTAGCCCCTGTGTATAAAGGAAAGGGTAATACACATAAAGCTGAAAATTACAGGCCAGTAAGTTTGACATGCGTTGTATGTAAGCATTGGGAAGGCATTCCCCTTCTGATTATATTAGACATGTTTGCAAAATTAGTAACTTGTTCGATAGAAGGCAGTTCGGTTTTAGGAAAGGTTATTCCACTGAAGCTCAACTTGTAGGATTCCAGCAAAATATAGCCCAGCATATATCTTGGATTCAGGAGGACAAATGGACTGTATCGCGATTGACCTATCTAAAGCATTTGATAGGGTGGATCATGGGAGACTACTGGCAAAAAAAGAGTGACTGAATGGGTGGATATATTTCTAGAAAATAGATCTCAGAGAATTAGAGCAAGCGAAGCTTTATCTGACCCTGTAATAACTATTTTGGGAATTCCTCAATGCAGTATTATTGGACCTTTATATTTTCTTATATATATTGAAATGAAATGGCGTATGGCTTTTAGTGCCGGGAGTGCCCAAGGACAAGTTTGGCTCGCCAGATGCAGGTCTTTTGATTTGACTCCTGTAGGCGACCTGCGCGTCGTGATGAGGATGAAATGATGATGAAGACGACACATACACACAGCCCACGTGCCAGCGGAATTAACCAATTATGGTTCAAATTCCCGACCCTGCCGGGAATCGAACCCAGGACTCCTGTGGCCAAAGGCCAGCACGCTAACCATTTAGCCATGGAGCCGGACTTATATACATTAATGATATGAGTAAAGGAGTGGAATCAGAGGTAAGGCTTTTTGCGGATGATGTTATTCTCTATAGAGTAACAAATAAGTTACAAGAATGTGAGCAACTGCAACATGACCCCATAATGTTGTGAGATGGACAGCAGTCATTGGTATGATGATAAACGGAGTTAAAAGTTAGGTTGTGAGTTTCACAAATAGGAAAAGTCCTCTCAATTTTAATGACTGCATTGATGGGGTGAAAGTTCCGTCCAGGTGTTAATATAAGGAAAGATCTTCATTGGGGTAATCACATAAATGGGATTGTAAATAACGGATACAGATCTCTGCACATGGTTATGAGGGGGTTGTAGTAAGGATGTAAAGGAGAGGGCATATAAGTCTCTGGTAAGACCCCAACTAGAGTATGGTTCCAGTATATGGAACCCTCACCAGAATTACTTGATTCAAAAACTGGAAAAAAATCCAAAGAAAAGCAGCTCGATTTGTTCTGGGTGATTTCCACACAAAAGAGTAGCGTTACAAAAATGTTGCAAAGTTTGGGCTGGGAAGAACTGGGAGAAAGAAGACGAGCTGCATGAGTAAGCGGTATGTTCCAAGGGTCAGCGGAGAGATGGCGTGGAATGACATTAGTAGACGAATTGAGTGGCGTCTTTAAAAGTAGGAAAGATCACAATATGAAGGTTGGAATTCAAGAGGACAAATTGGGGCAAATATTCATTTATAGGAAGGGGAGTTAGGGATTGTAATAACTTACCAAGGGAGATGTTTAATAAATTTCCAATCTCCAAGAAAAGGCTAGGAAAACATCAGGTAGGGAATCTGCCACCTGGGCAACTGCCCAAAATGCAGATCAGTATTGACTGAATGATTGAAACTTTCAAGCGAAGTGTGGATCCATATATACAATATATAACTTTATTTCAGGAAATGGGTCTAAGGGGTATACGTACAGACCTAGCCATCTTTCATTGATTTGTAGATAGATTCACATGTTTTTGGAACCACTTTTAAAATAGTACATTGTGGTATTCTGGTGTTACACTGCAAACTTGTAAAACTTTCTCCAGTAGAAAAAATCTTAGTGTTACCATAACAAAATCTTCCACACTATGGGGGTACCTCAAATGAGTACTACGTTTTGCAATATAAGGTGATGCTTTTGAAACAAATTGAAATGTTTCATCATCCATTCTGAAGTACTTAGCATAGGATTAAGTTCTCTCAAGAGAGTTTGATGGATTCTGTTCGAATCTGTTCTTCCTACCCAATCTCTAACCCAGATATGTTCTTTGATTTCTTCTTTATAATTAATGCAACAACCATTAATGCACTTACAGTTGCAGTACATGCATAGAACTATTATGGATCCATCATTTCAGAACTGTAACACAAAATATGATAAAAGCTTTGACTTAGTGTAAATTAATCAAAATCATACATTGAATCACATGCATTTGGTCAAAGACTTTATGACATTCTCTGACATGAAAATGTGATAATGTGGCTTAAGCTAACCTCAAAACTAAAATTCAATATTCTAGTCACACAGAGAAAAGTTGCTTAATTAAACCAAAATCTTATGTAGATTCTTACCTCTGCGACATAGTCACGTTCATCAATGGTGCCATGACTGAAGTATCTAGGGAGAAAAAAATAAGAAATAATAAAAAACAGCCATATCAAGGAAATCTCTGTACATGAAGGAGAAGAAAAGAGACTTAACCATCATGGATGTTATCCTCTCCAACTGATTAACCATTTTGGTAATTGAAAATAGGTTAATAAAAGTATTTTAATAATAATAATGCTATTTGCTTTACGTCTTACTAACTACTTTTACAGTCTTCGGAGACGCCGAGGTGCCAGAATTTAGTCCCGCGGGAGTTCTTTTACGTGCCAGTAAATCTACCGACACGGGGCTGTCGTATTTGACCACCTACAAGTACCACCGGACTGAGCCAGGATCGAACCTGCCAAGTTGGGGTTAGAAGGCCAGCGCCTTAACCGTCTGAGCCACTCAGCCCGGCTAGAAAGTATTTTAGCAATAACACAGTGTGAAGGAGTTCTTTACCAACTGATGCCACTTTTATTTTATCTTCCAAATAAGGTACCAGCACAGGTTTGGCTGTATTGGCACCAAAATTCATAATCTTTAACCAAGAGAATTAGTCACTGTTAACAACAACAATAATAATAATCACGCTATAAGTGTAATATTCCTTGAGTTGCTACAGATTTTACAGCATGCCTAACCATCAAAAGGAAGTGCCTGTAAATCTAATGACAAGGGTCTCAAGTACACTTGGAATGCCAATTGGCAGTAGTGATATCAATGTTCTGAATAATTTCAATTAATAATCACCAGTCTCCAGAACAAATTATGAATCAGAAAAGTTTTTTTTTTTTTTTTTTGCAATAATCTTACGGTAATATGATCTCTAAATGTATTTTTTATTACTACTGGGCTGTGCAGAAAGTTGTGTTTTCTTAGATGAAAATGAAACAAACAATGCGTGATCAAGAAAAATTACATATTTTTAATATGTAAAAATATTGTGAATATGATGAGTGAATGCAAGGATAAATTTTGGGTGAGATCTTGTGTTTATGGCACAATATGTCTTCTAGTACAGTCACTATGGCCACTATATAACCAGCCAGCATCAAAGTACATATAAAAGTCTTGAAAGCACAGTCTCACACTTTCCAACCTAGCGGACCCACACTGTAAGTGACGCAGGCAGACTTCTTTTAAAAAGGCATTCTGCTAAATAACTGTCATCGTCCACAGCCACTTCCACATTACACACGTGTTTTAGTGAGCAGTCAAGCGATAACACAGCAACAAACTGCTACTAAAGCCTGGGCATGCATCATTATTAGCTTTCAAGGGATTAAAGAAAGAAGCCAATGACCATGGTAACTCTATGGACTAGAACAAGTCTCAGATACATCTTTGGCTTTGACAATATAAAAATATCTGAGGTATGAACAATGTTAGTAAAGCTGATCCTCATGCAGCAAGTTCCTGTGATGAATGGTGGAGATGTATGGCTTTTAGGGTCAACTGGTGTATACATTTCAGTAGACCTAGCAGAGTGATGTATTAGCACTTTCTGAACCAGTGAGAAAAACAACGGGAAAACTACCTCATCACTCACTTCACCAACACACCTCTTTGGTGACAGATAAGCTATCTACAGTAGCTGATAGCTGAAAACATCATGGTAGGTGTGCTAGCTGTCAGACGAACCCAAATTGGCACACTGGCAATGCTGGCAACTAAAACTGAGGTAGCTGGAAAATGTATAATTTCCAATAATGGACCAATTCTATTGGAAAAAGTAAACCCCTAAGAACAGCATGCATTTCCCTGGTGCAGCCCATACTACTCTATGGTCCTTCCTGGCATCCAATTGCAAGGAAAAATATGGTAAAATTAGAAGGTGTCCAGTGTTGAACAGAACATATAATAAACAAACACAGTCAGGTCACTGCCACTAGTGAACTCATTGTGTAAAACAAATAGATGTAGCCTTCCTTAGGAAATCCCTGACAGATAACACAATCTCTCCCATTCTCACTGCCTGCAGCTTAATTACCACTCTGTTAAGAGAGGCCAAGGAGTTACTCTTGTTCGCAAACCCCTCCGCCCACCAGCCGGAACCACCTCATATTTAAATGGATTTTACACAGGTAGTGTTCGGCAAAGGAACCTAAACTACTCTCTCTTTCTCACTTCCTCCACGTATTAAAGAAAATGTATATGTAAATACAAACCCGTACGTGATGTGTCTGTCTGCCTGTTGATCTGTCTGATAGATCATCAGCCCAGAGGCTCGTTGGATCCTCAAATAGCACCACCAAAGGTTATGTGGTTGTAAGGAAACTGCAAAAACCAATGACAGTGCCAAAATAAGGCGTACTAAGCAAGGTAAGGAGTGAGGTATTTTGCCACTGCTTTCCTCACTGGGCCAGAAAGTGCTACTGTAGCATGACTGACCCTATGAGCAACACCTTTCAACACACTCGTCGAAGTCCAAATGTCGTTACTCAGCACCACCCTTACCTCAGTAGCTTTCATACTGTCACAGCCATGGATGAGACTGGGACTTTGGTAGAAGCTACACTTTGCTCTGGCCTCTGCCAAGAGACAGATGCAATAGTACTGTTTACATCAAGAAATGTCAACTGGAGGATGTGATCTAACTTGTATAAATATCTCCAGAATGATGTGTGCAAATTCAGTTGAATGTGGGCGAATGTGTACACGTGTACATGTGGGAGTGGTTATGAACAAGTATGGGCTTGTAAGAATGTGTATGAATGAGGGTACAAATAACTGGGTCTTTTAACTCTTAACACGTTCCTTACGGTGGTGAATTTTGATGACGTAATTTTACGTCGTATGGGCCCATCGGTTACCCGATGCTGCCTTTAGTTATTGTCGGTTTGGGTCAACAGTGACTTGACGAATTCGACTTTGGTTAGTCCCTACTATGAAATCCAAAACAATGCTGATGCACTTGTTGTGTGCATTATTGCTGAGGAGACATTTCTACGTATTTCCCTCTGTAACAATTTTGTTATTAAACAAGTGTATGACCCAGAAATGACCCCGGAAGTAAATGTCAGTTTCTCGTTCATTGATCTGTTTTCATGGGAATATGATAGGCCTAATGTTAATTATTTTCATATTATGGTTAATAACTAAATAATATCACAAAATATTAACAATATTTGCTAGAGACAAAAAAACAGCTATGTACAGTTAAAACGAAACAAAAATGTTACCATTTGCCTATAATTTTCAGAAAAGTCATCAAGTAAAATTACCGATTTTCAGAAGAAATATAACACAAACACTATCACTGTTGCGTTTTGCATGTTCACTGGAACTTTTTCACACGAGTTTCATTGAAGCACTTGATACACAATTTTGGTGCTCCTGGACATTCTACACCACCTTCTTTTTGTCATCCAGTTTTCTTAGCATGCTGTGCAAATATTTTCTTGCAGCATACTGTACAGTGTCGCTGCATTTTCCTGGCTGGTCCTTCCACTTTACACAGGGTGTGTGCCCTGTTCCTTGTTGGAGGAGTACAAGATGTAGCAGTACTGTACCAACATAGAGAGAAAGCAACAGATTCCTTGAAATAACGGAAAGATTTTTTCTTTTCAGAACTGCGTTTGCAGTGTAGGATCCAGGCATTTACAAATACTGTCCCCAGGAGAAGTTCAATAGCAACTCTTCTCCACCATTTGACACCCTTTCTCAATAGGGTGTAATATGACAACATTTGGTCACAAAGATCAACACCTATTTGATTTTGTTGTAGTACAACACAGATAACACAAGTATGAAGGATCAGTTTTCCACCTAATCAATACTTTATTTTACAAAGTGTTTAAAATTATTTACGTTTACAGTACCGGTTTCGACCTGCAAATAGGTCATCATCAGCTGTTGATGAACCTGCTTAATAGCGATTGTACATAATAAAACATTGCTAAAAATTAATTAAACAACATAGATTTCGGCTTTAAAATTGGATCTCCTTTCCTGTTCCTTTTTCTGGTGTCTTCTAGAATATTGCCAATGATCAGGTACAGAGGATATCATCAATACTCTCCTCTTGTCCATCCAATTAATTATTCTGACCCCCTTTTCATTCTCTGCTCAACAAATTTCCCCCCTTTTAAGACGCTTATTAACCACATCTTTGGGGAGACCGCTCTTATTAGGACGAAATGTTCCACAGAAAAGCGTTTTCTTGTCCAATAGATTCTGTGCCAATGGAACACATGTATAAAAATTGTCGGCAAACAAGATGCAACCTTTTCTCAACAATGGTTTACACATTTTCATGACGACTGCTTCAGCGTGACTTGTCCCTTGCAGCTCATCATCTTTCCCTTGATAAACTCTTACAGCAAATGTATACCCATCTTCCGTGCACACTTTGTAGAGTTTAATTCCATACTTATGTGACTTGTTCGGAATATATTGCCTGAAAAGCAGTCTTCCCCTCCACTGCACCATAGACTTGTCTATTACAACATTTCTCCCATGGGTTAAAGCATTCTGAAAATTTTCCTGAACCCTGTCTACTAGAGATTTAACTTTGAACACTCTTTCATTTCCCTGCCTAGGGGTTTCATTATCACACAAATGCCAACAGGAGAGTGAAGCTAGGAAGCGATTACGAACGATAGTGGTTTTTATTACCTTCTTCTCATATAAAGGGTTCTTCGACCAATAAAAGTGGCAGTTCAGGGACATAATTTAATCCAGTGACAAGTAATATCCCCAAAAACTTGGCCATTTCTTCTTCCGTGGTATCAATCCATTTGGATAACTTCCCCCCCCACACTTTTTTTTCTTCGGTGGACACTTTGCTAACTTTTGTGCAGCAAGTCTGTTTGTTCCGGTTACCATAGTCTGCATAATTTGCTGTGTTACAAATATGTTATAAATGTCGGAAGGGCTATTGAAACAAAGTCACAATGTTAATTTGTGTGTCATCACAAAAAGATGGGTAAGCCAATGTCATGCCCCCCTGTTGACCCCACCTTGGCACATCCTCATAACTTACATCGTCATCACCAACAATCTGACTTAGAGAGTTATCATGAGTTTTCTCCCCGTAAATAGCTGACCCACGTGCATCAGAGTCACTGTCTGTTTCAGGAGACGCGTCACTATCTTGGAGGCTGTATGTAGGATCATCAGATACTGGAGAGAAATCACTGTCACTGTCATCACTTTGTTCTAAATAATGAGCAATTCGTCCAGGATCCAGTGCCGTCCTAAACCTCTTTCTTTGTCGTGCCACTTTCCTAAAATAAATATTAAAAAAACAGAAAAGGACGTGAACTTGCTTGTAAATATTATCTACGGCAGATAATAAACATGTTGATAACTGTTCCAATAAATAAAAATCTGAAAACTTAAATTGCTTACCTGAGTGCAGTGTAGAAAGGAATAGGTTACACGAGATATCAGAAGGGTAGTACTCTCGAATTAAACAACAACCTGTCATCTGAAGGCAGCACCACTGTAGGCTTCATTCACCGTACTGCCTGCACTAAGCGATGCCCGCGTAAAAATATGGGTTAGACAACAATCCGAATGGAAGATGAAAAAAAAAAAAAAAAAATCCTTTGGGTCAAAGATGGGCTGACTGAAACATGCCATGATCCTTTACTTCAATAGAAACACTATGTTGCCATTAGTTATCGGAAGTTTGTAAATAGGACATAGTTACTTAGCCTGCAATTTTGGGAAGTTTGCACCAACGGATAAGAGTAACATGCTTCAGGATACATGGTGACCCAAACTGTGAGGAACGTCTTAATATGTATACCATAAATTATGATCATTATTATTCTAACAGTACAGCGTTTGGAGTATAAATAAGTAGGGACTTCAAAATGTAAGTTACTAATGTTGTCCCATGCTACGACTATTGCAGAACAAGAATGGCACATTCTCAGAAGAGAGTACATATTCCAGGCTTCCTGCAAACACAGTTCTGGTGCGGTACTGATAACAGGTGCATAAAGTGTGCGAGTGAAATGGCGTGTCAACTGCAAACATATTCCTAAGTTGAAGTATGCAGGACAGTACGATTCTTGAGGGCAAAACATCTAAATTACACAAAGATTCGCTGTGAACTTCTGGCAGTATATGGACCAAATGCAATGTCGTGTCCAGCCATAGTGAAATGGTGCCAACAATTTGACCAAAGCCGCACAGACATGGGTGATGAGTATCAGGAAGGAAGGCTGTCAACATCAACCACAGACTACAATGTCCAGGTAATCAAGAAAATGATTCGCAACAATCACACAGTGACCATCGTGAACATAGCACAGCAGATATGCATCTCAATAGGCAGTGCTCATTCCATTGTCTGGGATCGTCTGCAGTATCGGGAATTGTGCTCACGATGGGTTCCACAATCAGTGACACCTGCACACAAAGATGCAAGATTTATGGCATCCCTGCACTTCCTCCAACATTACTCCGTAGAAGGCAGTGATATCCTAAGCCACATCATTATGGGTGATGAGACAAAGGTGCATCATTTCACACCTCAAAGAGAGTGTCTACGGAATGGAAACACACCTACTCACCTGCGTGGAAGAAATGCAAAGTTGCACCATCAGCAGGGAAGATCATACCCACTGTTTTCCTGAATTGTGAAGGAACATCATGCCCACTGTTTTCTTCAATTGTGAAGAAGTTGTGTACACAGAGTTTATGGCAAAGGACATAACCATTAATGCCAATTCTTACTGTGCAACACCATAAGGAACAAGAGACATGGAAAGTTAAACTACAGCACTTGACGTAAACACCGCGCCGATCTTCTGAAGCTTGCAAGTTACTTCGTTTGAGCTGCTCATCTTCGGCTTCTTCAAGACTTTAGATCTTCATATTTGGATTGTGTTGTGACTTTGTGCCTGACGGTGTATGCAGTCTGGCTCATTTAACTGTTCTCTGCTTTTCGTGAACATTGTGAGACAGTGCCAAACATTGCGTGTGCCATGCTGACGCTCGGAAGATTACGCATTACTTCTTTTAAGTGACTTACATTCCACTTCATCTAAATTGAACAGTCCCGACCCCCGTCATTTTTATATATCGCCTCTTCAACTGATATTGTGTGGACTTGACCTTTAACTTCTTTCTTACTTATGCATTGTTTTTAGAGTTATAATCGGCTGATGATGACCCAGACTGGGGTCGAAATCGGTACCATTTCCATTTCTAATTAAATAAGAATGTAATCTCTACATCTCTTATTTACTTGTATTCAATAGGTTGAACTACCATATTTTATATTTCAATTTAAAAGTTAAACAAAGGCATCGTTCTCCTGCACAACAATGCAACACCTCATATGGGGATTTCCATCTTTTCAGCAAGCTGAAATAACAACAGGGGGGGATAAGAGATTTTCCAACGATGATGAAGTTCACACAGTGGTTCTCAAATAGCTCCTCGACCAAGGAGCAGATTTCTATCGTTGAGGAATTGAACAATTGGTAGAACTTTCAAACCGTTGTTTACAGAGACTTGGTGACTGTTGAAACATAGTGTCATACAGTATATCTGTGTCACTTTATAGTGTAGCACAGCATTTAATAAAAATTACCTGGCCTGCCATAATAATGTGTAATTTACTTTTTGAAGTCGCCTTGTATATACATTTAAAATCGTATATATATCTGTAAATATTCAGTAGAGTTTATGTAAACATACACATCTGGTGATGGAGGCACTTCCATATATGTGAGGCTTGCCCTTTCTCCAACTACCACCTAGCATTTTAATAATAATAACAACAATAACAATAATAATAACAATAATAACAATAATAATAATAATAATAATAATAATATTTGCTTTACGTCCCACTAACTACTTTTTCAGTCTTCGGAAACGCCGAGGTGCCGGAATTTAGTCCCGCAGGAGTTCTTTTACGTGCCAGTAAATCTACCGACACGAGGCTGACGTATTTTAGCACCTTCAAATACCACCGGACTGAGCCAGGATCGAATCTGCCAAGTTGGGGTCAGAAGGCCAGCGCCTCAACCGTCTGGGCCACTCAGCCTGGCCAACAACAACACTAACAACAACAACAACAACAACAATAATAATAATAATAATAATAATTAGAAATGGTAATAAACTCAAAATAGTGACTCAATTTAAATATCTTGGAGAAATAATAACACATAACCTAAATGAAAAAATCTCAATCCAAACAAGAACAAATAGATTAGCTAAAGCACAAAAATTAACATGGGATATCTACAAAAAGAAATGTCTATCAATAAATGAAAAAATAAAACACTACAACACAGTTATAATACCGGAAGCTACATATGCAGCAGAAACACTTTTTCACCTGAATAAACAATCAAAGACTGACAGACTTCAGAAAATTGAAAGGAGGATTGGAAGAACCTGCATCAACAAAAAATATCAGAAATTGGACAGTGGCGGTTAATATCTAACAAAGTCGTGTACAAAGAACTAGAACCCATTACAGATACTATGTGTAAGAGGAGACTGGGATTCTTTGGACATATCACGAGGATGCAGGATTCGAGACTTCTGAACACAATCTCGACTCAAAAAATACAACAACAGGATGTAAATGGATCAGAGAAGTAAGAGAGGATCTGAAGGAAATAGGCCTTACAACAGAAGACATCACAAATAAGATAAAATTGAATACAAAACTCAAGAATACAAACCTCCGCTTTACCCTTACACAAAACAAACCAACAACACGTATATTTTCAACTGAGGAAAGGGCACGAAGATCGGAGCGTCTGAAGAAGTACTGGGAGGACCGCAAAGCCCAAACAAACCCTTCAAAGAGACCTGAACGACGGACTGACTAAAGTGATCCTATGTGGTCATAAAAGAAGAATAAGAAGCAGAATTAGAGGAATTACAATATGTGGCTGCAAAAACTGGTTTAAAAGTATCTATAATACGAATACAAATGGTCCGTTATTGGACATTATAAATTTTCCAGCTAACTCATTCCTGGTTGGCAGCGTTTCGCCCCAGTGTGCTAAGTTGGGTTCATCAGTTGGTATATAGCACACCCGCCAAGACGCATGGCTAGTGCATACCGTGGAGGCCACTGCATGGAATACTTGCAGCCACCGGCAGTGCCAACGCACTATGAGAGACTTTGTCTCATTACCAAAAACTGATGCCGGCCTGGTCATCAGATGATATAGATGTTGATTCCTATAGGGAACCTGAAATATTTGTCATTGTGCATTATTGGACATTGTAAATTTTCCAGCTAACTCCAGGGAACCAGGAATGCAAAAACAGAGAGATGGAAGACAGAAGATGGGGAGGCTTATGTTCTAAAGAGACCCAGCCTGTGGCAGAAAGCTGTACAAGATGATAATTTTGTTTTGGAACTATTTCTTCATTCATTTGTTTAGTAGGTTCAAAAAATCTCCAATTTCATTTCTTCATTTTATCTCGCAAGGTGGTGAGGAAACTCAAAAGTAGTTTCCTCAGCTTAACTCAAGTATGGTCTAGGTGTTTCAAGGGCAGATGTTCTTCCTGATATCAGATGATTTTTCAGGTGAATACTGCTACAACCTCGGCCGTTTGACAGGAAAGGCAATAGCTAAGCAAATGTGTTTAACATATGAACTGTAGTGAATATCGAAACTTTCTCAATATCAATACAATGTTATTTCTTTGGCTAATCAGGTGTTTGATTTAGTGTTTATGTTTTCTTTACTGAACTCTGTTAATGTACAGTAATCACTAAGAAGTATTTTTATATACCAATATTTACTTCAGGTGAATACTGCTACAACCTCGGCCGTTTGACAGGAAAGGCAATAGCTAAGCAAATGTGTTTAACATATGAACTGTAGTGAATATCGAAACTTTCTCAATATCAATACAATGTTATTTCTTTGGCTAATCAGGTGTTTGATTTAGTGTTTATGTTTTCTTTACTGAACTCTGTTAATGTACAGTAATCACTAAGAAGTATTTTTATATACCAATATTTACTACGTGTCGGTAGATTTACTGGTACATAAAAGAACTCCTGCAGGACTAAATTCCGGCACCTCAGCATCTCCGAAAACCGTAAAAGTAGCTAGTGGGACGTAAAGCAAATAACATTATTATTAATATAGAGATAAATAATACAATGAACAATTACCAATTACCCATAATCAAGCAAATTGCTTAAACAACTTTGCAAATCATCATCATCATATTCTTTGCATTTTCCCATTTATTCGGGATCTACCTTTTTGCAATGTTCCCTCCACTTCAATCAGTCCAAAAGATCTCAGGGGCTGAGTTTTGTGAGCCGCATGTCAACTCTCACCTGGTCCAGCCAATGTGTTTGAGGTCGCCTTCGAGGTTGGCAACCCTCCACATACGGTTGAAGGGCAATCTTTTCTGCAACTGAGGCTAGGTTCACACTAGTAAGTTATTGCAGCAATTTACTTGCACAGAGCAGCTTGCTGCGCCAATTGCAAATCTAAATTCCTCAGCAAGCTGAATTGTGGCAGTTAGCAATTTCTTGGGCAAGACACTTGCAGCCGTTCTCATGCTAACAGTGTGAAGGACATGTCATGAGCTTGTGTAAGTTACTTGCACAGATAGAATTTGATCCCATTTTGTGCAAGTGGAAGGCACAAGTTGGTAAGTAGGTGATCACATTTCACACATTCATTTCTCTGTTTATTGTCATTTAATTTAGAAAACGTAATTAAAGTCATGTAAGCACACAGCACTCAACTGTCCAGGAAGGATACAGGTGAGTTAATACAAAAAAATAGAGCGCTTCCCAGAAATTTGAGACGTTCTTCACAGCGGTGAATTCTAAGACAGAATTAAGACACTCAATGCTGTCAGTACCAATGCTCTAACATGCCACCAAAGGAAATACTGAGAAAATGGCACAACCTGAAAACACAGTTTTCCCAGGAAGTGAAGAAACGCATAAAAATGAAAAGTGGCTCCTCAGGGATACCAGCCAAGTCTGGGTGGCCGTATTTTTTCAGGTATGAAATTTATGGAGAATAACACATGATTACTATTATTATTGTTACGGGGCTACCCGTGGAATGCAGAGGTGAAAGAAGGTGCGGGCTGGAATGGGTCTATCCGCAATATGAAACCAAACTTAAAATTTAACCGAAGATTATATTTTCAATAGACAACAAAGATTTAACGATTTTTCACTAGGTGAAATAACAATGAAAAAAATCAGATACAAGTATAATTTTACAAATGAAAGCACACAAGTTCAGGGGTCTTTCAAGTTCGGGGCTTCGAGCCCCAATTTTACAATCCTTGAGCTACTAGCCCAACTTTACCAAGGCACACACTTGTTCAAAGGGCAGAAAACCCCTTCTTTCAAGGAGCATTAGCTCTAAAAACCATATCAGTCCTCCTAAAGGCACCTTTACCACATATAAAAAAGCTGACCCGCTCTCAGTTTTCCATGCCTATTAAAGGCAATACCACACTGAATTGCCATCAAGACACAACTTACACAAAATGAAACAGGGGTACCTTGTACCCAGCCTACTGGGCCGTAGTAGAAAAATAATGGGTTAAGTAAGTGGCCCAAAATGCAAAAATGAATGGAGGCGTGTACTTGCACTCCTAAATGAAACCTTTTAAAACCTAGGAGGCACGAGGCCGATGAAGCAGGGGCTAGTCCCAAACTATGGAGGCGACTCGTATAATGAATGAATTTAACACATTAAGGAAGAGTAGAAAATCAGTTACCAAAATGTAGTCACCTCAAGACAAAATGAAGGGGAGCTCGAGAGGTTAAGGCACTCTCTATCCCCGATTTACAGTTGGGAAAGATATTTGAAGTTTTACAAAAGCGACGTAAAATTACATGTTTGTAAGATGGGTTACATATTAAAGGTTTCAGACCTCCCCGGCAGGTTAAACTGCTGAGCTAGCAAGAAATCAAGACGTTAAACGGCCATTACCTTTCAGATGAGCACCTGCCTGAAGAAAGAGGTGCTTCCTGCCTCCTGCTACATGTCCATACACTAAGCTAGATGTTGATGAAGTGGCGAAGAGCCGAGAAAATCAGCAGTTTTTAAACCCTCGGGGAAAATTCGAGACCTTTCATGAATAAAACAGCCACACCCACAGGCGTTTATTGGCTACAGTACACAGCTACACACAAAATTGAAGAAGAAAGATACGATTGGTCAAAAATTAATTACAGAAATTATTGATTGGCTAAATTCAAAACTGGCGGAAAGAAAAGATTAATATTGCCAACCCACAAATGAAAGAACGAAATTTAGTAAGGAGAAAACTTATGAATACAAAATTTCTTCCTTTTGCTTCGCACCAGGGTGCATGGTCAGAGTTTTTTGTAGAGACATCTGTAAGAGAATGTCCACACTTCTTGATCATTAGTAAACAAAAACAGTTCGAAATTAACACAGTGACATCTTCTAAGAAACAGATGAGTTGATTCAGTTTTTAAAGTTCAGAGTTTCTCCTGTAGAGGAGGATTTATTGGCCCAAGATTTAAAATTGTGGCGTAGGGGTGTACCACCCGGTACAATTATTATTATTATTATTATTATTATTATTATTATTATTATTATTATTATTATTATTATTATTATTATTATTATTATTATTCCCTGCAAACAACCTCAGCCTCTGTGGGTGAGGTTAACTTCTGAAAGTAACCAGGGAAACCTCACCCCTACAGAGTGCGTTCCCTATCTGCTAAATTCAAAACTGGCGGAAAGAAAAGACACTGAATGGGAAAGACAGAAGAACTGGTTGACTTCACGAAAGAAAAAGATATAGCCATACTTGGACAGTGTGAGACCAAGAAGAGGGGTACAGGAGAGATTCCTCTGTAGGGCCCTTTGGATATGAAAATGTAAATCCAGAAGGTGAGTTGTTGGTGGATTTTTGCATGAGGAACCAAATGATTGTTGGAAACACCTGGTTTACAAAGAAGAACAGTAAGAAAATTACAAGGTATGGTTGGGAAGAAGGACGAACAAAGACCATGATTGATTATATGATCACAGAGAAAGAACACTGGAAGAACCTTTTAGATGTTACAGCCATGCCTGAAGAAGCCTTTGGTGGAGATCACAGAGTTGTGATAGGAAAACTGAAAGTGGGAAAGATTGAAAAACCCCCATTAAGAAGAGAGAAAAGAATTACAGTATGGAAATTGAAGTAGAAAAACATACAAGAAGAATTTCAAATGGAAATAATACCATTGGTACCCAGGACAGAGATGGGGAATGTTGAAGATGAATGGAAAAGATTTAAGGAACCACTGGTTGGATGTGCACACAAGGTATGTGGTAGAACAGCAGGAAATGTGAAAGACAAAGAAGCACACTGGTGGAATGATAGAGTAAAGATTAAAGTGACGGAAAAGAAAATGGCATGGAAAGCATGGAAAACATCTAAGGCTGAAAAAAGTAGAATATGTGGAGGCAGAGAATTTGGCCAAGAAAGTAGTGGAGGAAGAAAAGAGGAAAAGCTGGGCCTTATTCACACAGAAATTAAGAGATGGTATGCAGGGCAGCAAGAAATTATTGTATGGTATCTTAAGAAGCAAAAAGAGAGATCAAGTAAACACCAGAATTGTGAAGGATGAAGGCAGCATAACATTAACAAAGAAAGAAGAAATAAGAAATAGATGGAGAGAGTATTTTCAGAAGTTGCTGAACATGAGAACTAATGACAGTCATTCAATGGACCACCAGGAAAGGCAACTAGTTGACGAAGAAATGGATACATTTTGAATGAATTGAATGAATGAAATTAAAATGGCAGTAAGAAAGATGAAGAATGGAAAAACTGTTGGAATCCATGAAATTTCAGTGGAGATGATAAAGGCAGCTGGAGCTGTAGGCCTGCAGTGGACATATCGAGCTCTCAAGATTGTCTGGGAGAATAAGGAGGTCCCTGAGGATTGGCAAAAAAGAATAATCATCCCAATTTTCAAGAAAGGTAATAAGAAAGTATTGAAGAACTACAGGGAAATTACTCTGATATCCCATGTTGCTAAGATAATGGAAAGGATACTGGAAAGTAGGATATGGTTGAGGGTTGAAAAATCAGATACAGGAAAATCAGTTTGGTTTCAGAAGTGAAAGGTCAACAAGAGAGCTCATTTTCATTATGAGACAACTAATGGAAAAGCAATGGGGCTATGGAAATGATATAGTAATGACATTCATTGACACTGAAAAGGCATATGACAGTGTCCCCAGGACTAAAGTTTGGGACAGTCTGGTGCAAAAAGGAATTGGACAGGGATTAATAAAAATGATCATGGCAATGTACAAGGAATGTTGTAGTTGCATGCAAACACAAGTTGGTAGGACAAGCTGGTTGAAAATCACTAGTGGGCTGGGACAGGGAAGTGTTCTATCGTCAATCCTGTTTACAATATTAATGGATGACATCATGAGAACACAAAAGCAGCATATGGAGGAAGAGAAGAGAACATGTTATTTGCAGATGATATTGTGATTTGGGGAGAAGAGGACATGAATGTTCAAAAACAGTTGGATGTGGTGAATTGGAAGATCGAAGAATGTGGACTGAAAATAAGTGTAGAAAAGAGTAAAACTCTTGTTATGACTAGAGGGGAGAAAGAAGGGAAAGGTCAGATTAGACTTGCAGACAAGCCCCTGGAAGTAGTGGAGAGGTTCAAATACCTGGGGAGTGAATTAATGAAGAATGCTCGACTGGAGGCTAAAATTAGTAAGAGGATTCAAGCTGTAAGCTGTTTCTATAATAGTGTAAGAAACATGTTATAGGACAGAGATGTGCCAATGGAAGCAACAGAAACTATGTACAAGATGTATTACGTATGCATACCAACTTACGGAACAGAAACTTGGACAATGACAAAGAAGGATGAGAGTTAAATACAGGCAGCCAAAATGTTCTTGAGGGGTATGATACAGAAGAGTAGAAGAGATGGAATGAGAAAATCTGGGAAGAAACTGGAGTGGAAAAAAAGAATGATAGAATAGAGAAGAGCCAACTAAGATGGTTTGGGTACATAAAGCGAATGAGTGATGAAAGAATGCCAAAAAAAGGTGATGGAAATGCAAATGCAAGGAAGGAGAGGCCACGGACGACCATAATTGAGATGGAAGGACACAATCCAACGCAGTATTAGAGAAAGAAACCTGGACTGGGACACAGTGTTGGAGGAGGAGTGGGTAGAAAGACTGAAGAAAGTGGAAAGGAACCATATTTGCCACTACCCGGCTAAAGCTGGATAATGGGAAATGATGATGATTATTATTTTGTGCATCTGAGAGCGGAGGTTGTGAATTCTTTGTTTGCATTACAGAATATCTATTACCATAGCCGCTTGTTGAGATGTCAATGTACTGTCCATTGGATATTGGGCTGTGATTTTATGAAATTTTACACCTGTCTTATTTAGGTAATGAGGTGAGTTTTGTTAAGGCAGATCTGCAATTACGTTAATGTATAAGCGCACTGTAGCAGCATCGACGGCACTTTTCATAACCAGCGTGACTGAAGCAGCAGCTGCATTTTTGGACAAGGGAAATTCTGGGTACCGGGCGTTGGAACATTTTAAGCCAAAGGGTAGTAATAACATAGACCTAAAATGTGCCAACATCCTATGAATATAAAGGTTCCAAAGTGTAGAAAGTTTAAACCAAACAGATTTGTATGTCTTTGTCGTTTACCGCGGGTATGAAGTGGGCAGGACCGTTTATTGTGAGTTTGACATCTAGGAGAAAATCATACAGAAACTTTGTCAGGTAGCACATTTCCACTTCGTTCTAATGAATTTTAATACACACTCCAGATCTTTTGTAGACATTCAAGAAAAATTTTGAAAGCTATCCGCATTCTCTAATCTCAATTCTTGCACCAGATTATTGTAGGCTCCATACTGTGGTCTTCGAGGATCTAGTTCCTAACACTAACCTTCCTTGTTTTCACTTATTCATAAGAATTACGAGAGTTGCAGCACATCCGATCTGCCTGTATGTCGTCATTTTGTTGACTGGCACTGCAAGGGTATGTAAACGGTATCGACAAGTTACTGCTGTAAGTTACTTGTGAAAAACCTGTGCAAGCAATTTGCTTAGTTTTCTTGCATACACTGTAAACCCAGCAACAAGTGCCTTGCAACAATTTGCAGCAATAACTTGCACACGTTTCAATGCAATGGAGAACATGCTCATACCAAAGCATTTTCTCTGTGCCCTGGGTTAACCTTGAATTACTTCAGCACATTATCTTTCCTGATATGGTCTAGTTGAGTCAAACCTTTGGATCATAGCAGCATCATAATTTCCATTGCATGAAATGCCTGTTTGTGCTTCAGTGTTGTAGGCCATCACTCAGCTCCATAAAGGGCCACGAGAGTAACCACTGTTTGGCAAACTTAATATTTTAGATGCAATGGAATTTTCTTATCAAACAGGACTCCAGTAACTCGGTGCCATTTCATCCACGCGGCACTGACCCTTGTCTTGACGTTGGGAATCGTACCGCAGTCTTCACAAGTTGTTGTTGTTTCTTTTTTTTTTAAGTATTTGCATTTAGTATTCCTGATCACATAAACCAGAAGTTTCCAAAGTTAAGATCTGTTCATCCAAGGTTGCTTCAATACTAACAGCTTAAAAGGTAAAGGAGTAGTGAGAGGAAACGTCACTCATTTTCAGCTATCAGCAAAGAGGAGGATATTAAAGTATGAACTTTTCTATACATTGTCACTGGATTGTATTATATCAATCACATCTTTATATATAAAAATTCAGCCTGCATATGTTCGTGATCGCAAAACTCTAATAAAAGTAGTCGATTGATTGACTTTTAATGTTGACACAACGTTGCATTCGAATACGAGCGTGTTTAGGAAGTGGTTTGGACGAAATTGGATAGGTAGTTTTTTATAATGAGTAATTTAATGGAATTAATTTAATTACAAAGCCGCACAAGATTGGATCAACACTGATGGACAGATTGTCGCTAGGCGACAACAACTTACGCTATAACATTATAGTCCAGTAAGAAATGCTGTATATAGGAGGATGGGAACACACTGTCAAGTTTTATAATGGCCCTTTCTTGCTAGGAGGTTCATGTAGGCCTAATTAGGCAACTCATTACCTGTTATTTAGAAATAGGAAGCCAACATGTCGTGAACGAGATGTACATTCATGTAACTAGGCAACTCATTGCCTGTTATTGTAAATGTGAATAAATATGAATAAACATGAATAAAAGTGTCCTGCGCTTGCGAAACACTAAAAGTAGTTGATTGTTGTCAGTGTTTTCACCAGCCATAGTACGAGTTTTATGAGTTGAATCGAGAAGAAGAGCCAGACAACAGTCTCAACAATGCCAAAACAATCAGGTCAACAGCTAAGATGTATACAGTTGCAATATCTGAATGATCGAACCTCAAATCCTTAAGTAATAATAAAAGATTGTTAGTAACAGTACGGCAGCCTTTAGTCTTAAGACACAGTACCACATTCATTAATCATCTGTAATGCCTCGCCTACATTCGAACATAGGCCGCCATTCTCGACACGCAATCACAGAACATCAACGGATATCAAACCGCGCTGATCAAGAACGTTTATACGACAATGAAAGTATTAGAGTCAGAACTTCTCAAAGGCGAGCAGAAGAATCGGCAGATCAGCGGGAAGAAAGACTTGAAGTCTTATGAGTTAAACAGAGAAGAAATACAGCACAATCATCTCAACAACGCCAAGAACAGTTAGCATCATATGTTATGATTTTCATTTCCGTGTTGACGTATAACTAATATAATAGGGTTTGAGGGATGTTCCACCATTCAACACAATGTAAAATATTTAAAATTTATTAAGCGAAGACTGGTTTCGACTCTCTTGGAGTCATCATCAGTTCTTGCAGAATAATTAAATCAAAGGGAATCTGATAATCATCACGAGGATTGCCTAAATACATCTCAATTGGTTGACATAAAACATAATGACAAATTATATACACAGCAACATGAAACGCTTGGCACTTTCAGAAAGATCTTGGATCTGGGTTAAAAATACTGCCGTGTGCTTGTAGTTAAAAATACTGCCGTGTGTTTGTAGAACATGGAACAGACTTGTTGGTCTTGTTTCAATCAACTTGAAAACATATGAACTAGTTGAAATAAAACATATTTGACAATGAAACATGACAAATTTAGAAATTGCTTTGCTTTAGGTCACATAATCTTACAGTGCTTTTGTACACTATGGATCAAACTTGTTAATATTAGCTGAGGGGTTGGGGGAACATCTTTTGTTATGGAACATCTGCTTTTGAAGTTGAAACTGTCATCCACTATTGTTGTTGATGTAAGAATTGATAATGGTATGGCGTTTCATATGTTTCATTGTCAAATGTGTTTTATTTCAACTAGTTCATATGTTTCCCAGTTGAATGAAACAAGACCGTCAAGTTTGTTCCATGTTCTACAAACACACGGCAGTATTTTTCATCCAGATCCAGGAACTTTCTTAAAGTGCCAAGCATTTCATGTCATTGTGTATATAGGGTGAACCGAAATTCGAGCACTCGGGCGTCGCAGCACAACTCCTCACATGCCAGAAAAAAAAAAAAAAATGTTATCTCACAAAAGTTCATCTTGCGAGTATATCCCGGCAGAAAAAGGATGTTGAAGAGTGGCAATCTGGCAACACTGTAACCACATACAGGGTAACTACCTCTGTCAGCACATACTAGTCGTGCTGTACAGTTGGTGCAGCGGATAGAGTTTCGGGTTAGCATGCAGGAGGTCGAGGGGTCGATCCTGGGTTGAGGTGTATGTTTTTTATTTTGTAAATGTAGTCCAGGTGGTATATCTGGCATATTAATCATCAACAGCGATTGAAACGGGTCCCCTAAAAACCATTTGCACTTACATCCTACGATCCTAGAAATGGATGAACAATCGTTTTCATTGGTCAGCTCTGAAAGACGTCCTTTCCACATCGTGGGTGTGAGTTTATTCACTGTTTACGATTAAGATGCCACATACTATACCACCTGGACTACATTTACGAAATAAAAAACATACGCCTCAACCCAGGATCGATCCCTTGACCTCCTGCATGCTAATCCAAAACTCTATCCACTGCACCAACTGCACAGCACAACTAATATGTGCTGACAGAGATAGTTATCCTACATGTGGTTACAGTGTTGCCAGATTGCCACTCATCAACATCCTTTTTCTGACGGATATACTCGCAGGATGAACTTTTATGAGAGATATTTTTTTATTGCTGGCATGTGAGGAGTCGCACTGCGACGCCCAAGTGCGCGAATTTCGGTTCAGCCTGTATTTTTTTTACTAGTGGCTTTACGTCGCACCGACACAGATAGGTCTTATTGCGATGATGGAATAGGAAAACCCAGGAGTTGGAAGGAAGCGGCCGTGGCCTTAATTAAGGTACAGCCCCAGTATCTGCCTGGTGTGAAGATGGGAAACCACAGAAAACCATCTTCAGGGCTGCCGACAGTGAGATTCGAACCCACTATCTCCCGGATGCAAGCTCACAGCCGCGCACCTCTAACTGCACGGGTTCACCCTGTATAAGTTGTCATTATGTTTTATGTCAACCTATTGATATGTATTTAGGCAACTGTCATTGTGTATATAATTTTGTCATTATGTTTTATGTTTATTTATTTATTTTTATGTCAACCTATTGATATGTATTTAGGCAACTGTCATTGTGTATATAATTTTGTCATTATGTTTTATGTTTATTTATGTATTTAGGCAATCCTCATGATGACTGTTATCAGATTTCCTTTGATTTAATTATTCTGCAAGAACTCATGATGACTCCAACGGAGTCGAAACCAGTCTTCACTTAATAAATTTCAAATATTTTACATTGTGTTGAATGGTGGAACATCCCTCAAACCCTATTATATAAGAACAATTAGATCAACGGCGAAAACATATGCAGTTGCAATATCTGAATGATCGAGCTTCATACCACCGAAATGCTTTTTCATGCGAACAATATATTCAATACAATACCTCATGTAAATTTGTTCATATCAGAAAAATGCACAAAGTTTGTTCGCACTGCACAGCAATGAAATTTAAAGAAGAAACCCTGGGAATGTGCTGCGCAAGGGGAAAAGTGAAGCTTCCTGAACTTGAGCAGCCAAAAGAACCACTGAAAAGTTTGTTAAAAGGAATTACTGGTGATTCAAAACATTTTCTCAAAAACATAAGAAATTATAATTCCTGTTTTCGGATGATTCGGCACTAACGTTACAGCAGAGTATTTTATGCCGACATTCAAAATTCAGGGACAAATTTACCACAGATCATTAGTCTTTGCTCCCTTTCCCCAGCAAAAATAATAAATTTCTCCAAATCTATTTCATCGGAGATGAAAATGACCAATTGAATGGTGTGAACATGGGAAATCACGGAAAACCATCTTCAGGGCTGCCGACAGTGGGATTCGAACCCACTATCTCCCGGATGCAAGCTCACAACCATGCGGCACTAACCACACGGCCAATTCGCCCGGTGAATACATTTCTTTACTTACCCATTAATTTCATATCAGACTGAGCCACAGCGAAACGTGGCCGGGTTTAGCTAGTCTTTTATAATATTATTAACAGCCTTACCACAAATAAGATGTGTTACATTTACTTGCGAAAGCTATTACATGAAAAATAATGCTGGAAATAATGTCTCTTCTCTACTATAAATACAAATTCACAAACAGGAGATTGACACTTAAAAACTAACACAGATTTAATCCAAACCAAACAGAATATCTTCCAAGCTGCATTTTAAAAGTGAAATCACTGAATAGACTACAGGGCCCAATCATTTAAAACCAAAATAAAGAAGCCAAGATTTTTAATACCAACATGTGTCAGTACCTTACGTACTGATGAATTCAAGACCTAACATTCTAATAGGGCTAAGAACCAAAAACTACTTTAAGATGATAATGATGGAAAGCACAACCATGTGCTCCAATCAAATAACTGTGTCTATTTTATGCAACAAGCACATCATTAAATCACTTATACAACCAACCATGTGCATATAAGGTGTTACATAGTGATATATCTTAGAGATTACAATCTAAAGATGAAAACGCAGAAGAGGCTAGGACTAATACATTATTCAATATATATAGGCTCCATCCTGGATACATGTAGCTTCAGCATCTAACATAAATAATATTAACTTCAGTTCAATCTTTCTGAATCAACAATAATAACTTCAGTCCAATATCTTAATTCATGATAGAAACACATCTTTATTTTCTTTCATCACAGCACAAATTAACATAAAACTGGCAATGTTCTTGTGGGAGATACTGAATAATTTCTTCCAGATCCTTTTTTTTTTTTTTTTTTTTCAGGGGATATCTTGTGATTGTCACACGATGAAGAGGTAAACACTAAACGGAACAGTCACAGAAATTTTTCTGTTTTCGTTACTTGTTTAATATCACACTAACACAATGAAGGCTTTTGGCGACGAACGATGGGAAAGGGTTAGGATTGGGAAGGTACCAGCCATGGTCTTAATTAAGGTACAGACCCAGCATTTGCCTGGTATGAAAATGAATGAATGAATGAATGAATGAAATGGAATGCACACATTTGTGCATATTTAAATAGTTAATTCTCCTTGCTCTACTCTATGAGAGATTTCACTCTTATTGCACAACCGAGTAGATGGTATCTTGTACATGTTTTGTTGCAAAGTTCACATTTACACTTATCACCTGGCGTATGGAATGACTTAATCACGCATATTTTATGATGGAGATCATTGACCGCATAACGAGTCACCATATGCCTGAGCTCATAGTTTGCCATCGTCCAAGCTCTGTTCATCATGGCTTCGGTGCTGTAAAAATCTTCCCAAATACTTGATCTCTTTTCATACCGCTCTTTTATATGTTTCTCTCATGCAATCGTGTATGGGATTCCTAGTTTGATTTTGATATCCTCTATATAGAAAAACTCCTTTGCCAGTTCATATACAGCCTTGTTTGTGTGAATTTTGACATACACAGAGTGCGTTTGAGAAAGCATGCTTTCACTCTTTCTATGACTGCTAGGTCTGCAGTTGTTAGATTATTCCATATTAATTGAATCCCGTATGTAATTATGGGTGTTATCTTAGTATTGAAAAGAAATAATGCCGTCTTGAGGTCTAATAGTTCTGGGTGTGAGATGTCCTGAAAGGCTCTGATTGCTGCTATCGCTTTCTGTTTTACATGTATTCTGAACGATGTTCTTGTTGATTGTAATCGTATTCCTAGGTAGTTATACTGACTGACTACCGTGAGTTCTTGTTTTCCATATTGTATGATATCCTTTTTGGCTATTTTGCCTCCCTTTCTGAAAATCATTTGCACGGTTTTGCTTCTGTTTATAGTGAAGTCATTCTGCTTAGCCCAGTCTCTTATAAGATTTTTGTAGTTCTTCTTTGTTATTGGAGCCGATGACCATGTCATGTGCATACATGTATATTACTACTGGTACATTGTCAGCTATGACCATCTCCACAATATCTGCTGTTGCCACGTTGAATAGTATTGGGCTTATTGGATCTCCTTGTAGGACTCCATTTGTTTGTATAATACTATCTGAAACACTGGTTCCATCATCTATAGTTATTGTGTTTACTGTGAGGATGTTGTTTATTATGGTGACTAATCTGTTACTTTCTCCTAAGATCGTTTCTAGTTTCTTGATTAATTTCTGCCCATTTAGAAAATCAAATGCCTTGTTGTAATCAATGAAGATTGTGAAGAATTTTTGTTTTGAGTGTCTTAACGTGTCGTCGATACTATCTAGTAGATTTTGTACTGCATGCAGAGTCGATCTTCCTCGACGAAAGCCGAACTGGTTGTCCGGAATCATTTCATCTACTTCTTTTGTCAATCGTTGTGTAAGGAGTAAGCTATGCTTCTATACGAGTCTGGTGCGCTTGTATTACCTTTGCCTTTGTATAGGATTTTTACTGTAGATTCTCTCCACATTTTGAGGTATATCCCCTTTCTCAATGCATTTATAGAATAGTGAGGTCCATACTCCAATAAAGGATCCCATTGGGGTCTTTATATGTTCATTGTATATTCCATCGGGGCCCGCTGCTTTATTAGATGCTAGGTGTTTTATTGTTGTTTCCACTTCCTCTTTATTGAAATTCTGGAATGCCTGATCTTGTTCAGTGACTATCTTCTTCTCTGTTGCATGCACACTACCTTTTCTACTTAAAACACAAGAGAAATGGGTCTTCCATGAACCCATCGTTATGTCATGGGGAATCGCAGTCTTTCTTTTGCTATTTCTGCCAATTTTTTTGCCTTATTCTCAAGGTATGATTGTTTCTTTTCTTTTATCATCATCTTAAATGCTTTGCATTCAATGGTGTATTCTGCCAGGTTGGTGGTTGTATTTTCAGCTTTAACTTTGTGTAATGCTTGTAATACTAATCTCCTGTGTGCATAACATTCAGCATCAAACCATTCTTGTGCTTTCCTTGTGTTTTGCTTGACCGGAATGAAAGCCTGCCTTTGTCTGTCTGTGATGTCTCTTGCTGCTTCCTCAATCGTATTCTGTTCTACTTTTTGTACTAGTTCTAGTGTTTCCTCAGTTCTTTCAATTTCCTTGAAAATTTTGTTTTGTCTTTCGTGCAAGATGGGGAGTCCGACTTTTGACAGTGTAAAGGTTATGAATACCGGAAGGTGTTTCCTCAATGGATAGTTCTCAATCTTGCATAAGTATACGTGTATGTTCTTGATTATGAATATTAAATCAATCGTACTGGTGCCATTGTAGCAGATACAAGTTGGTTGTGTTTTTGTATTCACCAAGTGGAAGCCTTCTTCTTTGAGGAACGAAAACACCATATCACTTTTCCTGTTTTGAACATCAAGTCTACAGTTAAGGTCTCCCGCTATTATAACTGGATCGTTTTCATTTGTCTTACTTATGGCTTCACTTAGTACCTCTATTACTCCTTCCGGTGTGAATTCTGGCTGCATGTATATTCCAATGATAGTTAAGTATTTAGTCTTGGTGATCAATGTATTTTCCCCTCTGAATAAAACTTCTATTGGTGCCAGTTGTGGTTTGGACATACATGTGATACCCCCACTGGGTCTGCCTCGTTGACCCTGTTGTGCCAAGTTGTGCGTACTGTAATATTCATTTGTATGAATATGTTCTGTGAGAAAAGTCTCTGCTAATATCATAATATCCTCTTTCAGTATATTTTCTGTCATTAAGTTTATAGCACTCTTCAATCCTTCGATGTTCCATAGAAGCAGCATTATAATCTTCCTGTTAGTAGTTTCCTGTTTCTTCATTGTTTTGGTCTTCCTGTCTGCGATGAAACTTGAATCCAGTTTTCCTTTGACTTTGAAAAATAAATTGTGTTATTGTTATCCCCATTGGCCAAAATTCTGGTTTATTTACTAACTGGAGGTTGTCGATTGGTATGCCAATTTTATAGGATTTGTTGTACCCTTTTGTTTCGAGTTGTTCAAACTCTATTTTCCCTTGCACACCACTGTCCTTCAGATATTCAATTAGATCTTCATTTTTCATTGATGGGTAAACCTTACCTACATACAGCCATTCCATCCTCTCTGCAGCCTTCAGTTTATTTTTTTGGTCTTTCCGAGACACTCTTATTTCTGAATTATGACGTTGCCTCACTATTTCCGTCCGCAAGGGTTGGTCTCCTTCCTCCAATTCCTTTGTATCTCCCTCCGGTAAGCTGGGTTGACAGTCAATCGTTGTGTCCTTTATGCCATTTCCTCTTTTTTGTGATCTATCTGGGTCTGAGACTAACGAATGGTGATGTATTTGCAGTTCGGTATCTTGGGATGTGTTTGTTTCGCTCTGTTTGTGGTTTTGGTGCTTTGTTCTTACCCTGTTTTAAGACTGTTGGTCATTGTAGATGTTTTTCCATTTCCTTTTGTAGAGATGTTGCAATTTCCTCTCTAATTCTCTCTTGTAGTTTAATTTCCATATCTGCAAGCATTTCTTTAATTTTATCTAACATTCCTTCCATTGGATTCTCTTGCCCTCTTAATTTTGTTAATAAATGCGGTTTGCATTCGTTGCAGAGCCATAAAAGTCTGCAATTTTTTCTCTTTATACATTCCAATTCTCCTTTCATTAGACCACTGCAATTGAAGTGCTGCCATCTATTACATCCATCGCATTCAATAGCCAGATTACATAAAATCAGCTTCATGGTCCGTATCGCACTTCAATAGATTCACAATTAAGTATTTATTTATTTTCCACCTAGTCAATACAATGATCATTGTATTTATTTATTGGGAATTCAATAGCCAGCTCGTCATTACCTACTATTTTCTTACATATGTCACATTTGTCAGATCCTTGGTCACTATGGTCTTTGGTAATCGGCATTTTTGTACTCCGTGACTTCTTCTTTGATCTAATTTCTGTTGTTGCGTTTTCACTATTCCAGAATGCTATTTATTCCGTGACTGTTCCTTGTAATACTGGTATGTATAGTCTATGACTATATTATCTCTGCTCACTCGCCAAATTAGTATTCAAACATACAATATTATCAAAATTCACTGCACTCCTTAATTGGTTTTACTTACGGCTTGTTTAAAATTTATTATATAGTATTACTTTCGCCTACTGTAACATATTCACAGTCGGTTTATGCGTATTTTTATACAATTCTTCGTGCTGAATTAGACACTTGGTTTAAGTGGGCTTTCAATATCAATATGTCGACCGAAAATGAGAAACCATGGGAAACATCTTCAGGGCCGCCGACGGTGGGATTCGAACCCACTATCTCCCAAATGCAAGCTCACAGCCGCGTGACCCTAAACGCATGGCCAACTCACTTGGTAAAGAATTCTTTCTTGAAACATGTGAAGAGATAGTAGACTACAGGAAAGAATGGATGTCAGATGACACTTGGGAATCAATCCAAAAGCGAAGAGAGCGCAAGGTCCTAGTCGACTCTAGTCAAATAATATACTAGAAAGCAGCAGCGATGGCAAAATAAGGAAGTTAATTAGAAAGTATGTGGAGATAAACAAGTGTTTACAGATCAACTAGCGACCACGCAGAAGTAGCAGCAAGAGTAGATAACAGCAGAGAAGTATGTGCCATTATATAACAGCTCTCTAAGAGGAAATTTTTGGAGCAGAAACCAGTCAAATATGCTAATGGAACAGCTTTGACATCTGAGACACAGCAATTGGAAAGATGGAGACATCACTTCATAGGCTTACTCAATAATATAAAAACTGAAGAAGATGAAGCCATTTCTGAGGACCTGGATATATCGATAGACCAACAAAAAAAGACAAGAGATTGTACAAGCAGTGAGACAAATGTAGAGTGGCAAAGCACCCAGAGTAAATAACATTATCCTAGATGTCCTAAAGGCAGATCCTGATCTAACAGCAGAAACCATGGAGCCACTTCTAACACTAATATGGATTGAAGAACACTTCTTGAGGAATGGAAGAAGGGAGTCTTTATAAAGATACCAAAGAACCACCTCCCGGACTGTAATAACTGGAGGGGAATCATTGCTCTCATATGGGGAAAAGTGATGTCAAAAGTCATACACACAGAATAAGTAATGCCGCTGATGGGAGACTGCCAAGACTAGCAGATTTCAGAGGTCAGTCTACTGTATTTCAGATTAACACACTAAGGATAATTATTGAACAACTGGCTGTTTCAGAGATCTTTGTAAAATAATTTCATTGATTTTAAAAAGGCCTTGGTTTCTGTTAACTGGAGAAAAATGAGGAGGAATATGGAAAATTTTGGAATCCCACAAAGATATCTGCCTTACACAGGCGACATACATGGATATAGGGCCTACTGTATTTGTCACGTAGAACATAAAGGGAAGCTGTCTCAACCTTTTGTTGTGAAATCTGGAATAAGACAAGGATGTCTGCTGTTGCCAATCTTGTTTAGCAAGAAAATGGATTGTGTGTTGAGAGAGGCAACGAACAGAAAGTGAGGCATTCACTGGGACTTAAATAACCAAATGGTAGGAAGAACTGGAATTTGCAGATGATCTCTGTCTTCTTGCAGAATGTTTTCAGGACATATACTTAAAAATAGAAGCTACAAAACGGAAAACCATCTCCAGGGCTGCCGACAGAGGGATTCGAACCCCCTATCACCCAGATGCAAGCTCACAGCCGCGCGCCTCTAACCACACGGCCAACTCGCCCGGTCACACAACAATTCTAACCTGAATCTAGATGGAATGGATATAGAAAGGGTAGAGGAATTTTGTTACTCAGGAAGCATGGTCAACCAAGATGCAGGTGCTTTTAGAGATGTGGCAAATCATATAAATAAAGCCAGAGGAGCTCTTTTACAGTTACAACGAATATAGAAATCCCTCCACATTTGCATAAAAACTACACTAAAAATATTCATCTCAAACATTAAACCAGCCTGGAAAGTGTCTAAAGGCTGCATATTTTCATAAATCGTTGCTTGAGATAAGTTACATTATAAGAATATGATGTCCAAAGAACACCTCAAACAAAGACCCTTGGGACACCAAAAGTCAAACTTCCTTACAGCAACAGATGAGAAGGAAATGGAGGTAGACTGGCCACACCCTGAGAAGACCACAAGAAAATATTGCAAGGCAGGTACTGAACTGGAATCCGCAAGGTAGCCATAGGCAAGGCAGACAAGGCAGACCATATGCACAGAGATAACTAGAATCAACAAGACAATGAGAGAAGTGAAAGCATTGGAAGTGGATTGAACACACTGGAGAAATTTCCTTGAGGCCCTATGTTTCAGCTAGGAATTACAGGAAATATGTTAGTTGTCCAGCAATCACCAATTGTTCTGGGTGATTTCCAACAAAGGAGTAGTGTTACAGTAGAAGTCCGATAGTCCGGCACGTTCGGGATCGGCCCGGTGCCGGATTACCGAAAATGCCAGACTATCGCGCGGTACCTCTTACTACAATACAGGTTAAGGCGTACAGCGAAAACAGCTGTAACACGGCGTTTTGTAGTAAAATGTTTATCAGCAGAATCATTAGTTTAATAACACACTCCTCTTTTCAAACGTGTTGTTTCTTATTGCCATTCCATAATAATGCCGGAGTTCATCGATGTTTTTATCTGTGGAAATAGTACCACCAATAACCAAATCGTGGCATGCACAGAAGTCCACAAACAGCTGTCCATTCTCATTTTGTTCTCCTAAACCATGCCTTCCCATAACATGTTCAAGTCCTTCATTGTCCTGTCCCACTTTTGCATTCAAATCTCCAACTAGGATGATATCCTTTGTTTTCTGTTTCTTAACCGTTCTATTAAGATGTCCATATACGCCTGTTTGTCTTCCTCCTCCGCCGACTCCGGAGGTGCACAGCATACTATCAAACATTTCTAATATTGGTCTTAAAACGTGCCACTATTATCCTTTCCGTCACTGGATACCACTCCATAAGGCTCCTCTTGGCCTCCTTTTCCATTAATATACCCACACCTCTATAACTTGCTCCGTCACCTCGGGTCTTCCAGAGTATACAAATGTAGCTCCATCATGGGTTGCCTCACCTCACTCAAACCTAGAATGTTCAGGCCATAACTCTTCATACATGCCACTGCCTGTCGTAGCCTTCCACTTTCCCGCGGAGTCCTCACATTCCATAGCCCAATTTTCGTTAGCCTTTTCAAGCCAAAGATCGTCATCTTTGGATCAATCCGTTTTCTCATTGTTGATTTTTCTTTAATAAGGTAATTTAAGGTTGTGCGCATTACTGGCCCACAGCACCCGAACTTGGTGGTGGGGCTGCCACCTACGCCTCCAAGCCTGCTGTTTTCTGTTGGGGTAGTCTCCCTTAGCATTTGAAGATCCCTCTTCACCACAAGGCAGTGGTTTTCCTCTTTATTTTACCCCAAGAAAAAGGATTGTCTCCTCAGCCAACTTTGCCGTACCAAAGGTCTCCTTCTCCGCCTCAGAGCCCCATTAGCCATTAGTTTTCAGGATTCCTGTAAGGCCTTCACAGCTACCGTAGCGGTCCTGGGGCACACAAGGTCCCGGCTGTACTTCACCCTTACAGGCTATCCCTTACTTCGTACTGTTGCCCGTCCTCCACGACGTGGACGAGGGGTTGGACTTATGGGGGACGTATTACAACACAACATCTGTATATTTACTTCAGTTTTATAATAACACCAAATATTGTAACTTATTCAACAATCAACTGACTACATTCAAACATCTCTCTGAATCCAACTGAAGTACTGAACTGACTGCAGGTGACCACTGATTGGTATATATATATATGCTCCACTAAGGTTTGGGAGTGATCGACATGTTTCTCTACTATTATTATTTATAAGTTTCATATTCCGTATTGATTGGATTCAATGTAATAGACAAGAAAAATGTTCCACCGATCAATACATTTATTGTGAATGAATTATTGCACTAGTACCGGTTTCGGCCTATCTTGGCCATCATCAGCTAGCACACAAATTTACAGTCATTAGACAAAATTACAAAGATGTTACGTTAGAGCATCCGGATGTCTAATGAAAATGGAAGTAAAATATATTGCAGTATGTTGCGTTAAAATATTTCTGATTAAAAGTAGTGATGGTGTTAAACTAAAACCTATTGATTGAGCATGGACATGAGTACATAAACACATTAAAATATATATGCCACATCATAAGACACTAAAAAATATAGTACATTAAACACATTAAAACATGGTATATTTTTAAAACGTCTATTAAAATTTGAGTTCATGTTGCGTTGCATTCATTCTTCAATCCTCTTGTAGTTCTTGTGTTGATAGTTGTATTAGGAGAATATCGAGAATGTTCTATGGCTGATATACTTTGTATTGCTATGTTATAAGAACTCTTATCATTAAAATTTGAAAATTGAGTACTGTGCAATTCAACTGCTGATGTAGTCAGGTAAGATTTATATATACAGCAAGATAGGGTTTAATTCTAGAGCAGTTGGTGGTGACACCTCTCTCATCTATGCACGTTATATGGTTGTTATTGTTGTTGCTGTGGAGGTTGTGTACCGATATGTTTGGAGATTTGTTGTGTTAAAAAACTGCTCTAAAATTAAACCCTATCTTGCTGTATATATAAATCTTACCTGACTACATCAACAGTTGAATTGCACAGTACTCAATTTTCAAATTTTAATGACAAGAGTTCTTATAACATACCAATACAAAGTATATCAGCCATAGAACATTCTCGATATTCACATAATACAACTATCAACACAAGAACTACAAGAGGATTGAAGAATGAATGCAACGCAACATGAACTCAAATTTTAATAGACTTTTTAAAATATACTATGTTTTAATGTGTTTAATGTATTATATTTTTTAGTGTCTTATGATGTGGCATATATATTTTAATGTGCTTATGTACTCATGTCCATGCTCAATCAATAGGTTTTAGTTTAACACCATCACTACTTTTAATCAGAGATATTTTAACGCAACATACTGCAATATATTTTACTTCCATTTTCATTAGACATCCGGATGCTCTAACGTAACATCTTTGTAATTTTGTCTAATGACTGTAAATTTGTGTGCTAGCTGACGATGGCCAAGATAGGCCGAAACCGGTACTAGTGCAATAATTCATTCACAATAAATGTATTGATCGGTGGAACATTTTTCTTGTCTATTACATGTTTCTCTACTAACGTTCCAGTAGTTCGTGTACCCTCCGCTGGGGTTATAAATCTTTCGGGACTGCTCTATGAAAATGAAAACCTATAACCTGTTTTCCAGTCAGTGACCGGGTCAGGGATGAAATGTACGAAGCCCCCATCTTGCGGCGAGGATAGGAACTGTGCCGGCTGCCGAAGCCTGTCGCAATCCTCTGGGGCAATGATTAATGACTGACGGATTAAATGAAATTATAGTGGAGTGTGTTGCTGGAATGGACAGAGAAAACTGGAGTACCCGAAGAAAAACGTGTCCCACCTCTGCTTTGTCCAGCACAAATCTCACATGGAGTGACCGGGCCGACATGCTGCCGCCTGAGCCACAGAGGCGTGCTCGGGACTGCTCTGTAGTGTTCGACCAAGCTCGATAGCTGCAGTCGTTTAAGTGCGTCCAGTATCCAGTAATCGGGAGATAGTGGGTTCGAGCCCCACTGTCGACAGCCCTGAAGATGGTTTTCTGTGGTTTCCCATTTTCACACCAGGCAAATGCCGGGGCTGTACCTTAATTAAGGCCATGGCCGCTTCCTTCCACTTCCTAGACCTTTCCTTTCCTATCCCATCGTCGCCATAAGACATATCTGTGTCGGTGCGACGTAAAGCAAAATAGCAACAAAGTAGCGTTCGAAATTCCTCTAAAGCAGGCATAGTTATTTGTATGTTGGGGAGTGCCGCTATACTCAGCATAGTGAAACAGTGTGCTGTGAACAAAAAACACGTTTGAGAACCCCTGCTTTAGAGGAATATGCCAGACTATATTTTTGCACCTGATTGGCCATCCAGGAGCCCTGACCACAACTCACTGAACTACAAGTTAAGACTGTGCCTGAGAGTATGGTCTGAAGGAAAAGTCGCACCCCAATATCAACAGCCTGAAATGCTCCCTGGTGAAGGCAGTAGTGGATTTTCCAGAAGACCATAAGAAGTGCAATCAATGAGTGCCCACAGAGGTCTAAGGACAGTATGGAGGTCAAATGTGAACATTTTGAAAAATGACTGATGTTTAATGTTTGAAGAACTTGCAAGTAACACATGTAACAAGAAATTAATGAAATTAAAATTGTGCTAGAAATTAATTTAAAAAACCAAACATGCTGTTAAACCTGGAAACAGCCACGGCAAAACTGGAAGGGTCTAAATGTGAATATATGGATCTGACCCAATGACAAAGACACTTGTTCTAGTACAGTACCGGTACTTCACTGTATTTAAGTAAACTCTCACTCTGTGACAGCATTGCAAATCTGCATTATTTGATGTTCGAACCAGGCAGTAACAAAAGCCATTCTTAGTGCATCTTCCCCCGGTTGCTTTCCGCTCTTACTGCTAGTTTCAGGAACCTAGATGAATCGTAGGGCCAAATATTCAATGCTACTCACTAACAAACATCTTGTTTAACATCAGTTTTTATAGGCCTAAATTACTGTTTCTATAGAGAAAAGATGACCTACATCTACCACAGCTCCTTACTTTTAATATTATTCGCAAAACTTTTAGTGATACATCAGAGCCTCGATTATCCGACCCAAACGGGACCTAGGGTACGTCGGATCACCGAAAATGTTGGATAATACAGAATAACTTTGAAAATGAACTAAAACAAACAGGAAGGCTATACTGTATTACTATGTTTTACGGTATTCTATTTATTGAATTATCAATTCAATTGTACAATACATGCAGTATTGAACGAAAATAGTTCACGAAAAGAAACTTGCCAACAATGCCTGCTTGCCTGCTGATTCACGTTTTCTTGCTACGAGATCCCGCCATCGACAATAATCCTTCACTGTGGGTCATTGTTTTCTCCTTTTGTTCTGCAATGCCTCGTTCTTCTTGTTCATCACCCTTATTTTAGTTAGCATTCACAAAACCAATAATATCAGGGTCAGTTAGTTAAAACAGTTGACCTTGTGCACACTACTTACATCTTGAGTCGTAGCATCCTCATACTCAGGAATGCAATTCAGCAAGGGAACAATGTTTTCCATGTCTCGATGCTCAACCTCACTCAACAATATGTTCCAAGACTTTCTAATGTCGTTGTTTCAACTTCTTCCCAAGGCTGCGCTATCCAGTATGCCACGTCTTTCATGTTGTTTCGTTTTAACTTTTCTATCATGTCGTTGCCATCGTCCATTTTCTCTGTCAGGATGAAAAGAGTTTCCGCAGATATTTCCTCTTCAGTTTTTCCAGCACACCTTGGTCCATTGACGGCATAATGACGTCACATTAGGAGGAACATGACTTTGATGTCACCATTTCTAAGTTGCTCTTCATTTGGGTGTGATGGAGCGTTGTCTAGTAAAAAAAGAGCTTTTCTAGGGAGATTGTTTGAAGCTAGAAATTTTTCCACATCTGGAACAAACTGTGAAAAGAACAGTCTCTTAAGAAGTCAGCAGACATCCAGGCAGCCTTCTGATTCGTGTAATGGACTGGAAGAGCATTAACAGAAAAGTTTTTAAATGTCCTACGCTTCTTTGCTTTACCAATCATAAGCAATTTTGCTTTCAAGTTCCCAGTAATATTACTACAGGCAAGAACAGTAACTCTTTCCTTACTACGCTTGTAGCCATGTGCAGACATCTTGGTTTTGGGTTGCGAGAGCTCTGATGGCAGCATCTTAAAATTCAGCCCAGTCTCATCAAAATTTAAAATCTGATCACCAGTTAATCCTTCAGCAAGAATTATTTCTTGAAATTCCCTTTTAAATTTCACAACCACATCAGATTTAGCTGACAGTTTTTATCTACAGATATTAAGCTGCCCAATGCCGTATCATTTTTTCAACCAATCAAGCCACCCAGCACTGGCAGTAAAATTATGGTCCCCTTCATGAAAGTCCTTCTGGAAATGCACCACCATTTCTTGCAGAATGAGGCCAGATATTGACAGGCCCTTTTCCCGGTTTTGAGTGAACCAAAGAAATAGTGCTTCACTCACTTTTTCCTACTCCTATTTTTCATTGTTTTTCTAATTTTCAGTGCATCACTTGCTCTGGTAGAGCACCACTTTTCAATTTCTTCCCTCTTATGTTTCCAGTCACCCACTGTAACACGTCCAACACCATAAACTGAAGCCACTTTTTGAAGAATTTCCCCTTTGTCTAGTCTCTTTAACCCACTCAACTTGTCTTCCACAGAAACAATTACTTTCTTCCATTTACTCGCCATACTCGCAGAGGATATGAAAACTATAACATCCGCACCCAACCAATACTACACTGAACAATGACTGAAAACTCGCTGCACCTGTCCTTGAGAAAAACCCGGTCCTACCGCATGACTGCCAATACATGTCCCACGGTCGCACCCTCCACACCGGGTGTCTCAGAACTGCCTCCATCTTAAGTTCAAATTAAGCCTACCAGTGTCAGATAACATGGAATGTTGGATAAACGAAGGTCGGTTAAGCGAGACTCTACTGTACCTGAACTCCCTGGTGCTGAATCGGTAGACCTCGGCAATCTTCGAGATCTGTATTGGCAACCTTTGAAAACAAACTATGAATCACCATGAGACATCTAGCGTGCACTTTGCATACTAGTACTGTCATTTACACAGCAAAGCCAAAACATAAAATTCATGCTAGGGACAAGATTTGCATCGAGAAATGTTTATATAATGCTATATGTGTGTGACACAGTTGTTGGCTTAAGATAATAAAGGTTTAGAAAATTCCTATCGATCGATCATACTATCGATTCAATTCAGATTTCATTTCCATTCAGTTGGAAGTATTACCGGAACCAATTCTATCAATTTGCTACACAGTCATTTTGAATTTAACATTATTCTGTTCAAAAACCTTGTCATGTGCTTTCTTATAGATATATATTATAGAAATATCTTAATTACAGACTGTTATACTTTAGAGCGATTAATCTGCAAGCCTCAGTGAAAAAAAATGCCTCCACAATTCTCTATTTGCAACTTGCTCTGTGGTCTCATTTGGTTTCACACCTCTTATCAACAAATCATTAAAATCTGAATTTAACCATCATCATCTTGCTCTCCCTCTACTCCTCTTACCCTCCACAGCTGAGTCAATTATTCTCCTAGGTAAACTATCCTTTGGTATTGTTATGACTATAATTATTCTAGACTGTTCTTCTTAGACATTAAAGTTTTTCTTTCTGTACCTTAAAACTAAACTTAACTTCATTTTAAGGAGAAATGTTAATTATTTGAATGTGCCTATTTATCACAGAAAACCTAAGATGTAAATGCACAACCATTTCCACTCTCTTTTCTATCGTTGCATTATGCTCTTACATCTTGAGAAATATGCAGCAAATAAACTGAACATTAAATGCATCCACCAACAGTCATTTACAGTTCAAAACTTCTGAGTTTGTAGGCCTACTCTATGAATCATCATTGCATGTGGGCCAGAAGACACTGGGTTTTAACAAAAATACATGTGAATGAACAACATTCTTTAAAATGTGTAAATAGGCAAACTAAACAAAATAAGAAAAATGTAAAGTAATCAGAAACTTACTCTAATGTAGGAATTACATAGTAAGTCTTCATATCATTTAAGTATGCACCACTGATTGCTGTTCCTTCAACAACAAAGATGATGTCTGCCTGAAGACCATGATCTGCTGGACCCACAACCATTCTTGGGGTGGTAAATAGGAAGAAACTGCAATGAGAGAAAAAATTAAGAAAAGTTAAAAAAAATTATATAAAAATGTAACTTATTCACGAGTAGAGGAAACGTGCAGTAAAGGAGTATCTGGTACTCAAGGAAGATGTGAAAATTGAGTTCACTGATCTGTTCAAGAATAGTGAATGAAAACTTCTTAAATATTACTGGATTTAAACATGATTTGTTTAAGGAGGATTCTCACAGCAATACAAGTAACAATAGTTTCAATCAAACAAGGAAAATTTAATTTCAATACATTTACCCAAATAATATCAATTATTTATCCTTTAATCATAATGTAAGATGTATTCAGATTTTACAATTTCGTACGGGTAATTTGGAACATGCATTTAAAGGAAACACTTGTTACTGTCAAACGAGACGAGAGGCAACCGTCAGATGATTACAAATCCATGCTAATTACGTATTATTTACGAAATAATAATATCTTCCTTTAATCTCTTACAAGCAAACGATTAATATTTAATACTTACGAAGCAAAATTAACAATTTCCTCAAAACAGAGCTACATCCCTAACCACTATTTTTCAAGACAACAGTAAATGTATCAAGCTGGTACCACTGCTTGTACAGCAGGTCACGCAATATTTCTTTCATTCGAAACATAATATACACACTCATTCTCAACTTTCTTTGTAAAAATTACTTTCATATTCAGCGATATATTCTGTATATGTGTCGCTATAGAAATATTATATTTACTTGAGCGTTCGACCACTGTAAATGAAAAATATTTAGTTGTCGTTGTTGGTACATCTCTGTGCAGATCCCTGTTTTCATTTGTTTTTCTTTCTGAATGATTTTGCATACTGATAGATATTTAATGAACTAAAATCTATCATTTCTCGACTAAAACTAAATCTTTATTGATTTCTAAATCTGCATTTGTTGCATTTTCTTGAGTATTTAAGTGACAATCATTCCAACTAAATATGTATTTGACTTCCATAGTAGTTGCGCTCGGAGGATCTTCTACGCGATTTAGTAACTGAATGTCATTAGTGGCAGAAGGATGTATTCGTTGGCATAACAAGTGCGTTTAAGTTGGTGTGTTTTTGTTCGACTGGTGTGTTCCTTAATTGATTTACGATGGGAGTAGGATTGCAACCCCTTGAATTTTCGGATTGTCTGGGTGACAGTCCATATTTTAGGGAAAAATTACACGCTCATGAACAGGAACTTACGAGAACCAGTCAACAAATTAAAGGACTAGTGAAAGAAGTTAAGGATTTGTTAACTGCTGCGAAAAGTAAGTTTTATGAGTTTTCAAAAATTTTGTATGGAAATCTTGTAAATGTTTTAATTGTTTAACGTGTAAAGTTATTTATGGATTGCGTTATTTGATGATTTGTACGCAGTCTTTTGAAAGATACGTGTGTTTACATTAATTTTAGGGGCGTACCCTCAGTGGACTTTTGCTTTTACAGCCTTATATGTCGTATATAAACAGAAAGAGTAATATTTATTCTAAGCCTACGTTTTAATAAAAATCTGTTGTATACTCTGGCACAATATACACTCCTGGGAATTTTGGAATCTTTATTATAGCAGTTTATTTGCTATGGAGGTATCTGATCAGATTTCGGTAATCTGTCGTATTTAGAGCCATTTGTGATGATTAGAATGATAATTGATTGAATGAAAGGAAGTTATGTTCATATATTCTAGTTCTCTGATTAGGATCAATTTATGTTCCGAAAATAGGACGGAACTTTTGCTATGATTTTCTACTTCTTGCTGGGAGATTTATTTAGGTAATGGATAGGTTACTTGTCTGACAGTGAGAATGGCAATTATACCTCAAATCGAGTGAACAAATAGCGTCCGAACTCATAAGTGATATCTAGCAATTGTCAGTATCTCAGTTTATTTTCATATATTACATAAACTATTCGTACACACAAATCATTTTAAAGATCTCTGATAAGGTTTAGCAGTGTTGGGAATACGTTTGGATTCGGGAAACACGTGCTGAAGGTTTTATTTAAAACTATTTACATCTGTTTACCACTGTTCCGTTGAATCTGATGAAAGGTGACTTGTTAACTCTAAAGATTCAATAGTAGCCTGCATCACGTGGGCTTTGAAGACGTCACTCTTAATCCACAAGTGTCGCATTTAACTGCAGCGTAAGGCGTCAAACATTGTTGGATTGTATCTGTGATTTATGGATAGTAACATGAACGTCGTCGTCATTTTATGTAGGTGCTTAGAACATTTTGGCCATCAGTCCAGTGTACTTCTTCAGTTGAGTGCATTGCAACGGAGAAGGGGCGGTCATGCCTTTTGAGTTCGGCGCCTTCCCAATCTTCATATCCCGGAAAACTATTACGAAAGTTTGTAACGGGAGAAAGAGGAAGAACTATAGTTATGTCCTTTCGACTGCTCTCGGTTTTAAATGCTGAAAAGTGTGTGAGGGAGGGGGTGTTAGTCAAGTGGTGTTGTCACTGGCTTCTCACTAAGAGGGCCGCAGTTCGAATCCTGGCTAGTCCATGTGGTTTATCTTTTTGGTGAAACGGTCACATCCCTGTGTTTCGAATTCCACGTAATTCCGCAATCGTAACGTCGTAAGTGTTTTTTTTTAACCGTCCAATTACGGATACAGTCTGACAGTCTGTAAAAGGTGCGAGAGGACTGGAGTAGCCAGTTGATCCTTCCGAAGATAGTTGGAAGTTTTCTCAAAGCCTCATTACGAATCCATCTCTTTTGGAATTAGCACCACTACTTTAGTTAGTTCTATAGTACCTACAGCGAACTACGTGTTGCCTATCCTAGAGCGTTATTATAATGTTGTCTAAATGCCCCATATGTGAAGATAATTAACTATTAACCATAGCTACGGGAGGTACCGTAGTGTTTTTCGCTAGACTGGAAGGCTCTGTATTCTCTGTTACTCGATCATTGGCGTGCCTTATTCAGTGGGAGAATTTCATAGGTACAGCCTAAACAGTTATGTCGACTCCTTCCTAGTAGTTGGAATATTATTTTTGTACGGTTTAGGGACGATGTAGCAACTTCTGTATGAATCAATGCAAATTAATGTTATGTGGGTGACTTGTGTGTGTGTTTCGTGGAATATTTATTAAAATAACCAACGCTCAAAAAAGAAACAATGTTTCTAACCTGAGATCGGAAGAAGGCAAACAAGCTTGTAGTTTTACGTGCATTGATATTGTGATCATAGCCTGAAGACCTCCAGGTTTACTCAGAATCCGAACTACAGAGATGTGACTTCTAATTTCAAAAACTTCTCGTGCATTGGCTGAGATTCAAACCTACTGTCGGAAGTCGCGAAGATAAGATTTCCTTGGTTTCACTTTTAGCTTTTTACGCCTCCGTAGCGTAACGGTTAGTGGTGTTAGCTGCTGTCCTCGTGGGCCCGGTTTCGATTCTCGGTACTGCCAGAAATTTAAAAATAGCAGGAGGGCCGGTATGTGGTTGATATGGTACATGCAGCTCACCTCCATTGAAGGTGTGCTGAAAAGAGGCTGCACCACCTCGATATGAGGACACGAGTTTACTACGTTTAAAACCGGGCAAATGCTGGCTGAACGCCAACGAATAACCACGGTTGCTTCCTTCCGAGCCATGTCCTGTCCTGTCGTCGCCAAGACGTGCCTCAGTCGTGCGACGTAAATCCAGTAGTATAGCAAGTAGCGAAAAAGGCATTGGACTTCAAGGAAATGTCGAGTGTTTATCGATAGATGCTTTGTTACCATTGTACCGGTATGGGAAATTGTTCTACGTACTTAAATTAATTTCATGGCTTTTACATATCGACAACAAGAGTGTATAACAATTATAATGGAGGTGCGATGCTTGTTTTAACGTTTTAACCACATATCCGCTCCCCCTCCCGCCCCACCACCCTGCGAATCTTAGATTTCAGGTATGATCAGGGATCGTACCCGAGTGTCCGAGGACGGCAGCTAATAGGGCGCTAACCGTTTAACCGGAGGTGGACTTGAAATAAAGTGGAATTTACATTGACCGCTTTTTTTGCTTAGGATAAAATGAGCGTGAATCATTTTATGAGTGAATCATAGGGCTTGAGCTCTTTCTAGTCCGACTTGACGTGCACCTGTTTCTGAAGAATATTGTAATAAATGTTCTGTAGGGAAGAGCTACTTATTTTGTCTTACTCCTTATCACAGAGTCTCGGTTGTTTGTTATTGTTTTATTATTATTATTATTATTATTTCCCTATGGTCAAGAAAGGAAGAGTTCGTGGGCTAGATAAGATTGAGTAGCATAGCTACGATGAAAGCTTTTATACAAAGTATATAGGCCTACTTGCACAAATACCCACGCGCAGATATTGTGGTCTATGTAACGTGTAGTATTTATTCGTGGTATTGTACGAGGTCGTGTGGCAGTAAATGCTTCCTCACCTGAAGCGTTCGTTTCCTCTGGAGGATGTTTATGTTCTATGCACAAAGCTTACGAATTAACATTATTGTACAGACTTCCTCATAACAAGTGGCTGCTTACAGTGTGTTCATTTTGGCGCCGTATTATGACCCAGTTCCGTAAAGCTAACCAGTCTACCCCATCAAGTGCCGAGGTTATGGATAATGGAAGCCCTTACCTTCCACCCCTCCAAGGGCCTTCATGGCCTCTACTTTGCTTTGCTATTATGACCCAATTCTGGCTCAAGTTCTCTCAGAGTGGCACCTCAGAATTAACATTTTAAAATTAGGATTCGTATGTATGTGATGTGCCCTATTTTATGGAAGCTTGTTTTTGGACATATAATTGTTTTAGCCATTCTCCAAGAATTAATCACATGTTATATACAGATAATGCCATATTATTTTGTTTGTGTTTATTTTGTATTTCCTTCCCGTAGACATATTTTGTGGTTATATTAAGTTTGAAGATATAATAGGTTTCGCGAGCAGTAAGCTGTCAGAATGCTGCAGAAAGTACAAAAGAATGGTAGTAATATAGTCAGTTTGCTGCTGGTCGGCCTCACCCACGCCCCCTTCACTCCACTCAAACATTCTCTGTTAAGTGCTTCCAACCCCGTTGTTGCCAGGTATATTTAGTAATTCTTAGCAGTTAGTGATGTTAGTTGTACATGGATATATTTTTGTGCTGGGGGTCTATCTAGAATTAGCATGGACAATTTTCCGACATCGCGGCAACCATGGTACGTCATTAAACATATCCATGGTTCTCCGTGTAGCAGAGGAACTTGAATTTTTTTCTCGGAATCTTCTCTACGGTAAAGTGTCAAATCAGTTAAATGCATTTTCTTGTTTTTTGTCGGATATATAAAAATTTAGTTTATGTGCAGTATTACTTAAAAGCGCGAACAGTTTGCTGTGGCCGATGACAAGAAATTAATATCCACCGAAATTTCTCTTCTAAGAAATGTTTGAGCAATTTATTTTGCGTCTTATTTCCGAGGTTTTTTAATGTCATGTTTTTTTTTTTTTTTTTTTTTTTGTAATTTTAAGGGCATGAGTGCATGCATGTTTCCGAATTTAAGGTCATTGAAATTTCAGCCCTAGTTACAAAAAAAAAAAAAGACAGGCTGAAATAAAGATCAGAAAACCGAACGAATTGGCCGTGCGGTTAGGGTCGTGCAGCTGTGAGTTTGCATTCGGGAGATCGTGGGTTGGAACCCCATTGTCGGTAGCCCTGAATGTGGTTTTCCGTGGTTTCCCATTTTCATACCAGTGGCTGTACCTTAACTAAGGCCACGGTCGCTTCCTTCACATTCCTAGTCCTTTCCTAACCCATCGTTGGCATAAGACATAAGTGTCGGTGCGACATAGCCTAAAGCAAATTGAATAGAAAATGATCAGAAATTCAAAAATTAAGCAGGTAAGCCAGGTTCACTATCACGGAAGCATTGTCACTAGGACGACAGAAGTATCCGTGAGTAGAAGAAAAGAATATATTACCGAGCTCGATAGCTGTAATCGCTTAAGTGCGGCCAGTTTCCCGTATTCGGGAGATAGTGGGTTCGAACCCCATTGTCGGCACCCCTGAAGATGGATTTCCGTGGTTTGCCGTTTTCACACCAGGCAAATTCTGGGGCTGTACCTTAATGAAGTCCACGGCCGCTTCCTTGCCACTCCTAGCCCTTTCTTGTCCCATTGTCTCCATAAGACCTGTGTGTGTCGGAGCGACGTAAAACAACTTGTAAATATATATTTGGCTAAAAAACATGCCACAGCAAAAAGCATCTGCCGCCCTTGGCCTACGAAGCGACCACTGTTCAGCCCGAAAGCCTGCAGATTACTAGGTGACGCGTGGTCAACGGGAAGAATCCTTCAAGCTGTTATTCTTGGTTCTCTAGACTATCACCATCAAATAACTCCTGACTTGTTCTCGCGTAGGCTGAGTGGACTTAGGATCAGCCCTCAGATCCAAGTAAAAATCCCTGTCCTGGCTGGGAATCGAGCCCGGGCCCTTAGGGTCAAAGGCAAGCACGGTACCCCCTAGACCGCGGGACCGGCAAATCTAGAAACAAGGAAGGTATATGTGAAGAGCTTTGTCTGGAGTGTACGTACGTATATGGATGTAAAAGCAGGTAATATATGCTCCAGATAGTATTGAGTTTAGCTGCCGTTTTGACTCATGGCGTTGTGGTCGGCTCACCGAATGTACTGTACTGTTTGGCATGGTACATGACTATGATGTCGTCAGACCTCGTACTGGCCGTCTGAGTAACAGGTGAACGCAAGATTTAAGACGAGGGTTTGGCGCTTTTTATCGCGGTCAGTTTGGCTGTACCATAGGTATCGGCTGTTCTATCTCTGAAGTCGTACAGGCGGGCCACCGTGTCCGGAGTGTATCATGAGTACATATATACGGGCAAAACCACCAACGCCAGGGTCAATTGCCGTGGAGTACAACGTGTTGCATGACAGTGGTCACTGTCGACGGATTTGGTTGGTAAGAGTGCATGTACGGGTTACAATACAACAGACTTTTCGCGAATTCAGTGCTGGATAAAAAACGAAGTGTGAACAACCATACTATCCAGGACCACCTCCTCGCAATGAGGTATATACCGTCCCTCTTGGGTACCGCACGTCGCAGGGCACAAAGAACGACATTGGCACTGAGAAACAACTACCGTGGTACCAGTTTGTACACGCTGGTGGCAGGGCACGAGTGCGTCACCAAGCATTCCAGGCAATTTATTCTCTTTTATTGCCAAAGTGCTGATGGAGGGAAGACCTCAGGGAAGATGTTGAGGATTATTTTAAAGGGAAACATTTCGAAATTATGAAGATAGGGATAGGACTTACGATTGAAAATAACCAAATTAGATGCGGCAATACAGCTTATAGAAAATACAGTAGTGATAGTAGGACAGAAGATGCGAGTGAAGGGAACAGGACTGCCAAGAAATACTGGGTGGTACAAACGAAGAATGCAGAAAGAAAAGGACGGAAGTAACGAAAGCTTTTAAGATCATACAGGTAGGCAGGGGATCTTGAAACAAGAATTGCATACTTTAGCAAACGAAAAGAGTATAGAGAACTATTAGTAAACACGAGCAGAAGAAACAAGCTGAAATTCTAAAAGAAAGGACAGTAAGAAGTGTGGAATAGAATAAACCAAGTCTGTAGGTATAGAAAAAGCACAACTCATGCGAATATTTTGGAGAATGCATTTCAGACGGCTATTAGATGGGGAAAATAATTTACAATCCAACATAGAAAATACTGGGATTTCGAGAGGATTGGAGTGCACCCTGTCTACCTTAGACCAGGAAATTTCAATTAGTGCAGTAAAAGAATAGAGAAAGGGCGAAAAGGTAATAGGAGCACTTTCAGGCATTAATGTTGAATTTAGGAAAGAAGTAAAAACAATACATTTATCCTCGAATATCTTCAAATAAGATACTTGAAGGAGTGATAGTACCAAAATATTGGCTGGAGGAAGTCATTTGCCCTATATAGTGTATAAGAAACGGGGTGGGAGATCAAATCCAAGTATCTATAGAGGGATAACGTTACTAGATTCTCTAAGTAAGATATGTAGAGGGCTATTGGCAAAACGACTAATGGATTGGGCAGAGGGGTGCTTAGTCCTGTAGAGACTCCTATCAGGATTTAGGAAGGGAATGAGGACAAGTGATAACATAATGGTTGTTAAAACAGTAATGGATAAATACATGACCAAGAAGAGAGGCAAATTGTACATTACGGCAATCGATTTAGAGAAAGCTTTTGACTCGGTGAGTAGATGGGCTGTCATCTATAAATTGAGTCAGATCGGAATATCAAAGATAAGAGCAATATTGAAACTACGTATTAGGAATTTAAATGTTCTATTAGACTGAAAGATGGGGTAGTAGTGGATGAGATATTTTCAAAACTGTGTCTCAAACAAGGTTGCAAATTATCACCAATATTGTTTTTATTATTTATTAATGACATTTTCCATTCAGAAGGCTTTGACAAAGAAGCATCTCCATGTCTCGCGAACCAAGATATTCCAGGTCTGATCTTCGCAGACTATATTCTGCTTCTCACATTAACACCTGTCAAAATGCAAAATTGTATTAATGGGATAATAAATTACTGTAAAGAATGGAATCTAAAATATACATCAGTGGGTTATCTTATCAGCAGGGTACAGTTTGGGCTTGAGGTGGTTGTATGATCGTATTGGGACTGTTCAGATAGGTTGGAATGGTATCCCTGGTACATCTGACAACGTCACTCACCGATGAACGATACAGGAACCTGCTGTCAGATAATATCCACTCATTTTTTTCACCTACAGTACTGTACTGGACCTGTACGTACAGTAAAATAATGCACCGTCCAGTCGTTCCCGAATTGTAGATGATTTGCTCGATGAACTTTCGATAGACATGTGGATGCTTGCCTGGTCTCCGAGGTCACCCGACGTACCGTATTGAGCATTGCATCTAGGATACTATCGAGAGAGGTGTGCAAGCCGATGGCCCTGCTCCGAACGTTGTCTGTGCAGCGGTCATGGAACTGTTTGACTTACCACTCTTCCGGTATCTTATGGAGTCCTTGTAACCTCATTGTCATCAGGGTGTCTAATTCAGTTGGTCAATGTACAATGATGAACAGAAGTGATAAAAATGAAATGGCGTATGGCTTTTAGTGCCGGGAGATCCCAGGATGGGTTCGGCTCGCCAGGTGCAGGTCTTTTGATTTGACTCCCGTAGGCGACCTGCGCGTCGTGATGAGGATGAAATGATGATGAAGACAACACATACATCCAGCCCCCGTGCCCGAGAAATTAACAAGTGATGGTTAAAATTCCAGACCCTGCCGGGAATCGAACCTGGGACCCCTGTGACCAAAGGCCAGCACGCTAACCATTTAGCTATGGAGCCGGACAACAAAAGTGGTGATTGGACCGAACTGTGGTGAAACTGAAGCGATACGCAAGGTACCCGCACGGGAAGCAGTCAGACGTATAGCGCAAGACCCGTTAAGAGAAGCGGCGAAGTTAGGCCTAAAATCCCACAAAGTGCACCGGCGAAAGTGTCGAACATTCTCATATTTGGTGATAGCCAGGCGAGGGGAATTGCGGAGAAAATGAACAATAAAGATATTGCAGCATCGGCTGTCATCTATCCAGGGGCCCCAATGACGAAGGTATTGGAAAACACGGAGCAGCGGCAAGAAATCTCGGAAGTCGTGATGCAGTAGTGATCATCGGCGGGACGAACGACGTAGCTCACAACGACGCTAAGAATGTCATTTCTGAACTTAAATGTACACTAGGTAAGCTGACTCACACTAACATCTTTGTAGTGAACGTGCCCCACAGGCATGATTTGATTAGAGACTCGTGTGTGAACATTGAAGTGGACAAAGTTAATACAGATATGGTTAAAATTTGTAAACATTTTCGTAATACACAGGTAATTGATAGCAGCAGTTTCGAGAGACACTGTTACACAAAGCATGGCCTTCATCTAAACAATTCAGGTAAATGAAAGATAGCAAATATTGTTCTAGATTTTATTAATCTTAAGATAAGTACTGTAAAAAAGGCAACTCCCTTGAGTTATAATACTGACCAGGAAAACTAGTAGAAAGAGCCAGCCGTACTTCAAGCTGGCTTAGCCAACTAGAAAATGTAACTCAGGAAGGCAGGGAATTTCAAGTTAACCAATTGCAACAGTCAAGTTTTAGGGAGGAAGGGGGTCTGAGATTGCTCTTGGTAAACTGTCAGAGTGTAGTAAATAAACAATTAAAATTCGGTACATTGATGGAATCTTATGAGACTGATGTGGTGATAGGAGTGGAATCGTGGTTGAGAGAAGGGGTGGGTAACAGAGAAGTATTTCCAGAAGGGTACACAGTCTATCGTAGAGACCGAGGAGATAAAAAGGGAGGGGGGGGTGTTTATTCTGGTGAAGGAAACTTATTGTTCACATGAATGGTTTACTGATGAAAGGGATGAAATATTAGGGATAAAATTAATTTGTGATAATATGATGGAGGTGGGAATTATAGGAACATACAGGCCAGGAAGAGAGGAAAGGGACGTGGAAATATTTGAGAAAATAATAGATTATACTCATAAAAACAATAATAATGATGTGGTAATAATTGGGGGAGATCTAAACTTGCCTGAAGTTGAATGGAATGGAGCTACAAGTGAAGCCCATGAACAGAAACTGGCAAATAATTTAATCTGGGAGGGAGGATTTACACAAGTAGTTCAAGAACCAACTCGTCTCAATAACTTACTAGATGTGTTCTTGATTAAACCATGGGAAATTGTTGATAAAACTGAGGTAATTGAAGGAATAGGTGACCATAAGGCTGTAATAATGGATGTAGGACTGGTACCAAAAAGGCTTAATAAGAGGGTCACACAAGACAAGAAATTGTACAGAAAAACTAAAGTTGATGAATTTGGGACTTACCTTAAATCACAGTTCAGTTGTTGGATAAGTGAAGGGAGTAATGTGGATACACTTTGGGCTAAATTCAAAGGAATCATTTGGGAAGGAGAGAAGAGATTTGTACCTGTTAAGAAGGGTAAAATGACCTCGGACCCTGTTTATTATACAAGGGAAATAAGAAAATTAAAAAGAAAATGTAGAATAGTAAACAGGAAAATCAAAGAAGGTAGGGAGAGTAGAAATACTAGAAAACAGCTAATGAGGGAACTGAATAGAGTGAAAAAGGAAGCAAAAGAGAATTATATGAATGGCATTCTTCAAGAGCGTAATGACCACAAAGGGAAATGGAAAAGACTGTATTCATATATCAGGAATCAAAAAGGAAAAGGAATCCAAATTCCTACAATGGTGGGAGAAGGGGGTGAACACTATTTAACAGATACTGAGAAAGCAAACCTCTTTAGTAAGGAATTCAGATATTCAGTAGATGATTGTCAGGAGTTGGAAACCGAAACAGAAGATACAGAAGGAGAGACACAGAGGGAAACTAGAAGCTTCTCATTCACAAATGAAGATATTTTCAGAGAAATCCAACTGCTTCAGCAAGGAAAAGCAGCAGGAAGTGATCAAATTACTGGGGAGGTGTTAAAGACAATGGGGTGGTACATAGTGCCTTATTTAAAATTTCTCTTTGACTATGTCATAAATAATAGTGTAATACCAAAGAAATGGAAGGAATCTATAATAATACCAATTTATAAAGGAAAGGGTGATAAGAGGAAACCAGAAAACTACAGACCAATCAGCCTGACCAGTATAGTTTGTAAAATACTGGAGAGTTTAATATCAAAGTACATCAGAGGGATATGTGATGATAAAAATTGGTTCATGAGGAGCCAGTATGGATTTAGAAAGAAATTTTCTTGTGAGGCACAACTGGTGGGATTTCAGCAGGACATATCAGATCAATTGGATTCAGGAGGCCAGTTAGATTGCATAGCCATAGATCTTTCCAAAGCCTTTGATAGAGTGGAACATGGAATATTATTAAAGAAATTAGAGGGAATAGGACTGGACGTAAGGGTTACACGTTGGGTGAAAACATTTCTAAATTCAAGGGTTCAGAAAGTCAAAGTAGGAAATAACGTATCGCAGGAAGAGAAAGTTTGGAAGGGAATTGCACAGGGTAGTATAATCGGTCCGTTACTTTTCTTAATATACGTAAATGATTTAGGGGAATAATATGACATCAAAAATAAGGTTGTATGCAGATGACGTAATTGTTTATAGGGAAATAAATACCATTGAGGATTGTTCAGAATTACAAAGGGACCTTGAGAGTATCCAACAATGGGTTGAAGAGAATAATATGAAGGTTAATGGAGGCAAATCAACTGTTACAACATTTACAAACAGGAGTTATAAAACTGAATTTGAATATACTTTGGATGGGGTAGTTATCCCAAAAGATGGCAAGTGCAAATACTTAGGTGTAAAATTTTAAAGTAATTTGCACTGGAAGGGTCATGTGGATGACATTGTTGGGAAAGCATACAGATCATTACATGTCATAATGAGGCTACTTCAAGGATGCAACAAAGAATTAAAAGAGAAAAGTTACCTAAGGATGGTTCGTCCATTATTGGAATATGCAAACAGTGTTTGGGATCCTCACCAAGAATACCTAATAAAAGAAATAGACAGTGTGCAGAGGAAAGCAGCAAGGTTTGTAACAGGGGATTTCAGGAGAAAGAGTAGTGTATCAGAAATGTTAAAGGAACTAGGGTGGGAAACTTTAAGTAAGAGAAGGGAGAAAACTAGACTTATAGGGTTATATAGAGCCTATACAGGAGAAGCACCATGGGGAGATATCCGTGAGAGTCTTCAGTTGGAAAATAATTATATCGGCAGGACTGACCACAAATGTAAAATTAGAAGAAATTTTAGTAGAAGCGATTGGGGTAAATTTTCATTCATTGGGAAGGGTGTAAAGAAGTGGAACAGTTTACCAGGGGTAGTGTTTGATTTTTCCAAAATCTGTACAGATATTCAAGAAGAGAATAAACAGCAACAGAGAAAATAAATGAAATGTTAGAGGGCATTCGACCAGTGCAGGTTAATGTAAATAAAAAATGTGTGTGAATAAATTAATTCCATCCCCTAGTCTAAGGAGTTTGGACAGCCAAAGTAGGGGACTGCCTGTAGGGGTGAAGTACAGTGGGGACTTCGAGGGCCCTGGGACCGCTACGGTAGCTGTGAAGGCCCTTCAGGTACTCTGAAAAGTGGTGGCAAAAGGGGCTCTGGTTAAGACGCAGCAGGTTGTTATGCTACTTAGGTTCCAGAATGGGTAAAGGAAAAAAGAAAAAAGTAAATAAATGCAATGTAAATTTTAATCTTATACCAGTTGTACAGTATCATTTGAAGTAATTCCACATAAAGTATATCAGTTGACTATATTTGTAAGTAGTACAGGAGATATTATTAGTAGAATTTTGTAAACAATATAAATTTACTAAGGATGAGCTGTGTGTTTAATAGAAAAAAATTGTTAGCGTAAATTGTATAATATTGTATTATAGGAAAATTTTGTTCTTTTGTTAATTTAATATTTAGTGCTTGACAATAATGTATTTTAGTGTACCATTTGCCACCGAGGTAGGCACCTCATTTGCAAATAAAGAGATTTTGATTTGATTTGATTTAACTATCTACCGTATCAATAAAATAATGTATGAGAGCTGTGTCGGATACACGACCGCAGTCTTTTGAGAGTAGAATGCATCGCCTCCGTGGATATTAGAAACAAATGAATGCAAAGTTCCATGACCACTGCACAGAGTTCGATTGATCTCGCACAGACGAAATGAATGACATTTCACAGTTCATGCTACCACGTCATGGTCCTGAATTATATTAATAATTTTACCGAATGCGCCAACTGCTTCTGTGGATCAGTTTATAGACAAAATTCATTACAACTCAGCCATAGACGCCCGAGAGAGATTCTGTTTACTCTGCCATCTGATAGGCCTAGAGTAAATCGGAACGTCGAAATTCTCGAGCAGGCAGCGAGATGGCGACAAATTAAAGTGCCTACACATTTTAGGAGAGGCCGTATGATGAATTTATTATTATTTTTATTATCACCGCATGCGTCACAAAATGGCGGATGCGGGCGCATCTCACTTGCGTCATCTGACCGTAATAACTGTTTTAGTAGACTCCTTGGACCTTTCTCTTCAATTCGATTATTATATTTTTTGCTTAATTTTATGGTTTGAAATTAGTGAAGGAAGTCTGGTGTATACTTTATGGGACTTACGGAGTTTTACCATGGGACTCAGTACTTGAGACGTATTCTGCGTCAAATAGGTTCGGAAGAACAACCATGTAGCTTTTTGTTCTAGCTGTCCTATGCTTGTGATTTGGTACTACTTTATTCAGCGCAAATTCCTTTGACCTGTGTAACGTTGTTTGCGGTTAAAACCTTTCGTCCCTATTGCTTGTGGCATGCTGTGTCTTTCCTCCCCCATCTCGCAAACAATTTAACATCACACATTTTGGTCCCTCTCAACAGCTTTAAAATTGTGCTCAAAGGGATTAAGATCGGGCTCCTTTGGTGACAACCAAGCGCACCTTCGTATCCGTGTGGAGTGCTCATCGAGCAAGTCAGCGATTGGCTGGATCATTGTTTTGCTGCAGGTACAGGTCTCCTGCAAGGTGCTGGACGTGAACAAAGAGATGACTGTGGTGAATATTATCTGCCAGCAGGTTCCTGGAACTTTCGGAGGTGAGGGACGTTATCAAAAGCACCAGGGGTACCATTTTCATCCCACGTAAGCAGTCCCGATGCTAGGATACCACCACCTGAACTATACCCTGCCGGCAAGAGGGATCCATTGCCTCATGTGGTTGACGATGGAGTTGTACCCGGCCATCGGAATGTACCAACGGGTTCCTCGACTCATGTGTCCACGTGAACGTTTTCTAATGGTGCCCTCGTGAGACGCATGCTTCTGTACCCCATGGTAAGGAGATGGTTCTGGATGGTATGGTTGCTCACACGCCGTCGTTGTGTATCATTGAACTAACGAGTGATCTGCTGCACTGTGGCCTGTCTATCCGCTCTTACGATCCGAGCTAGCCGACAGCGAACCCCCCCCCCCCCCCCCAAGCGTACGCGAACATGTACACCACAACAGTACACCCTGACAGCGGAGTTTTTCACCGGTGAACTCGAATATTATTTTTTGATAGCATAGCCATCTTTGTTTCCCTCATCTTTCCCTTGTCCGTTTCAGATATGACGTCACTTTAGCACTAGACATTCACAAACACGCCGGCACTGTGTTTGTGCCGTCAGTTTTCTTTTGAAAAATTCGCAAATACATATCTTAAGAGGCGACTAAAAAGGAGACCAGGGGCTCTCAGCTTGAGCGCGTGGGTTGGTGACCATGGTTCGCATAGCTGAGTCTGACATTGCTTCTACTTGTGTGAGGCTCTTCACCTTCATCTTTCCTGTCCGACCTCCTCCGGTCAGCTCGAGTTCTTTTCCAACCCTGTAAAAAATAATGTTTTTAGTGTGTATTTTCGACAGACTGAAAAGCCGTAAAATTACGTTAAATAAAATATAGCATGTGACACTTCTCGTTTAGAAAGTTTCTACAAAATTTCATGAAATTCTGACCAGCGATTTAGACTTTATTTCGTTTTGGACAGTAGACAGATACACATAATTTCGTTTTTCTATGTAGTTCTTATGAACGGTTTTTGTTCTCGACCCAACCTCCGAAGGATCTTCATTGGGGTAATCACAGTAATGGAACTGTGAATAAAAGTTACAGGTCTTTTCATATTGTTGTGAGGGTTGTAGTAAGGATGCAAGAAAGAGCGTATAGGTATCACTTAATAATAATGTTTTTTGTTATGACCCACTAGCTACTTTTACGGTTTTTCGGAGACGTCGAAGTGCCGGTATTTAGTCCCGCGGGATTTCTTTTACGTGCCAGTAAATCTACCGACACGTGACTGACGTATTTGAGCATCTTCAATTGTCACCGGACTGAGCCAGGATCGAACCTGCCAAGTTCCAGTTCATGGGACCTTCACCAGGATTCCAGAATTGGAAAAGATCCAAAAGAAAGCAGCTCGATTTGTTCTGGATAATTTTCGCCAAAAGAGTAGTGTTAAGAAAAAGAAAAATATTACAAACATTGGGCTGGGAAGACTTGAGAGTGCCGGGCTAAGTGACTTAGACGGTTGAGGCGCTGGCCTTCTGGCCCCAACTTGGCAGGTTCGATCCTGGCTTAGTCCGGTGGCATTTGAAGGTGCTCAGTTACCGTCAACGTCGTGTCGGTAGATTTACTGGCACGTAAAAGAACTCCTGCGGGACAAAATTCCGGCACCTTGGCGTATCCGAAAACCGAAAAAGTAGTTAGTGGGACGTAAAGCCAGTGACATAGACGTGAGAGAAAGGAGACGAGCTGCTCGACTAAGCGGAGATATTTCGTTTTGTTCCGAGCTGACAGTGGATATATTGCATGGAATTAATATAGTAGACGAATAAGCTTGAATGAAGTTTTTTAAACGTACGGAACATCACAATATGAAGATAAAATTCAATTTCAAGAGGACAAATTGAGGCAAATTTTCGTTTATAGGGAGGGGAATTAGGGATTGGATTAATGTACGCCGGAACTACCTCATAATGATCGATGTGTCTTTATAGTTTAGTACAGTCTGAGTTCCTCATTGGTTGAACGGTCAATGTAGTGGGCTTTCGTTATATAGGGCCGTGCGTTCGACTCCCGGCCGGACCGGGGATTTTAACCATACGTACTTACATCATTACTGACTATTATGCCTTTCAGCGGATCCAGGACCTGCTGGCCGAGTGTTCGAATGCCGGCGCCAGAATCACGTTTAGGTGGCTCCCAAGCCACATGGGTGTAGAGGGAAACAAGTTAGCAAATACGGCTCCCAAGGAGGCGGTTACACTACCCCCGTTGTCCTACAAGATTCCAGCAAGTGTTATTCGCTCTCAGCTGAGACATATTTTGGTTATGTCCCATTGGGAGATGGGGTGGCAGGCCACTCCACGTCCAAATAAGCTGAGAGCGATTAAAGGTACAACGAAAGTATGGAGGATTTCCCTTCGGGCTTCTCGGAGGGAAGCAGTGGAATTATGTCGTCTTCGGATTGGCCACGGTTTAGTCACGCACTCCTATTTACTGAAAGGAGAACCCCATCCAGTGTGTACTTGCGGGGACCGTCTTACCGTGGTATTTACACATCCTTACGGAGTGCGTGGACCTGCTCGATCTGCGTCGTAGGTTAAAACTCCCGAGTACCATCTCCCTCATCCCGCGAGATGACGAGCAGTCAGCAGACCTCGTCATCCGATTTATGAGGGATAGTGGTCTTTTTTATCGTGTGTAGTAATGTCTTTGTGTATTTGTGTTAACTGCGTTTTTATCCTATTGACTCTATTTTAGTTCGTGTTTGCGTATATTAATGTGTTATTTTAACTTCTAACTTAAACTATCTATCTACAGTATATCTGTACTTCCAGGCAATGCCTATTCCATTGTCACCTGTATTTTCTATAATTGTATTAGGAAATAAGGCATTGCGAATTAGATCCACTGATTGTTTTAATCTCATAAACATTTTGCATCACCATTTTTTTAAACCCAAGTCAATAGATACATTTTAAAATTTTTAAATTGTAATTATCGTATCATGTCGTCCATCTCGTACCATTAGGGGCCGATGACATTAGATGTTAGGCCCCTTTAAACAACGAGCATCATCATCATTAAAATTAAATTATACCATTTATGTTGTATTAAATGTTTCAGTATTGCGACCGCACGCTGTTAATAATGGAGTGAAATAATTTTGTTTTAAAAGACGTGATGGAGGGTGGCAAGATTTGTTTGGCCTAGGGGCGTCAAAAAAGGTAAATCTCGCCCTATGTTATTTTATACAGCGCAAATTCGGGAACCATCTGTACTGCAGTGCAACACAGTTTTCACTTCGAGAAACACGCTCTGTAAATCACACAATTAAAAAAACATGCTATGTTATGATCGTTATACCGTAAATTAAATATCATCCAGTAGCCCATTAATGAGTTTGTTTAGAATGCGACTCTTGTCTGCACGACATGCTGCAAATACGAGGAATAGCTAGTCAAGATTATTAAATTAATCCCCTGTAATAAAAAGGAATTGAAGATTAGTACTCCGATGAGAAGTGCTTCGAAAAGCTCTCTCATACATTACAAAGCAGATATATATAGCTTGGAATTTAAACGAATAAGGGCCCTTGAAAGTGTTAAAGTGGAACTTATCCTGTAGACTTCCTGTGTATGAAAAACATATTATAAGCAGAATGAACCAGAGCTCAAATCTCTGTCGAGTCGTACATACTAATACATATTACGGCTTATGGCATCTGTCCAGTCAAGCCTGACTGGTATTAAGTCACGTTTATCCCTAACATTAACCTGACGTCACGTTTGGCATTTAAGCTTCCTGTCATTTAAATAGCTCATTTAAAAAATATATAGGAAGAGTCGTATGAAGACTGCAAAACTTGCATTTCTCCCGTGCAAAAAGTTAACATACACTACACTATGCAGATAATAATAATAATAATAATAATAATAATAATAATAATAATAATAATAATAATTAACTGCCTTGTGGTGTAAGTTAACTATAAAATACCTGCTAAATCCTTGCCTAAATAATAATGACGAATGCCTGCAACTTATACTGTACTACTTTTGCGTCTGTACCCGTCTCTTTAAAGAAGATTGGCGACTATTTTTCGTATCTCGTGTTTCCCGTGTGAGAGTGGATGTAAAATCAAGAGGTAGTTGTACTATGGTTCTGTACAGCAGAATAGAAACAAATAATATCGTCTGCAAGGACATCTTAAAGGACCTTTTCCTTTCCTAGCCTTCTCCCAATTATCTAGGGTCGACACTAATGTGAATTGACCCCAGTTTTATAACCGGTTACCCTTCTTGACGCTAACGCTGTGTAGAGGGCTGTATCCCTCAACTCTTTGTTAATAGAGGGCTGTATTCACTATTGCGTGTTTCTTTAGTGGTAGGTGGTGTGAGATGATGTGTGTAGATGAATGTGTACTAAGGCGGTCACTAACACCCAGCTCCCGAGTTAGAGGAATTAATCGAAAGTGGCTAAAATCCCCGACCAATGCGGGAATCGAATCCGGAGCCCCCTGAACCGAAGGCAATACGCTGATCGTTCAGCCAAGGATGAAATTATATTAGACCTATTACAATAAATTCAAAATTGTTGCCAGGCGAAGCCGAGGTGGATCGCTAGTTAATCAATGCGTTGCATTTTTAATTGCGTAGTGGTCATCGGCGCACGATAGTAACTATGCTTAAAGTTGTTAGAAAAGAGCGCAGAAAAGAAATGTTGACCTGGATTTTGGACCCCTTTAGACAACAAACATCCTCGATTCAGGATTGTGCTTTAGAAGTAGTCCCTTGGTCAGTAATTCTATTGTTTATGATAGTTTCTGGATCTGATCCACTGATTGTTTTAAAGTCATATGCATTCATTCTTCATCATCACGTTTTTTCATTCTGGTCAGTGGATGATTTTGAACTTTTAAATTGTCATTACAGTCCGTCTCATTTCGTACCATTAGGGGCCATTGACCTAAATGTTAGGCCCCTTTAAACAACAAGCATCATCATCATCAATAAAAACTCTGAGATTTGCCGATGATGTTGCTATTGTATCAGAGCCTGCAGAAGATCTGAAGAATTTTGTTGAATGGTATGGACACAGTCTTGGAAAAGGAGTGCTATGTGAAAATAAATACAAAACAAAAGTAATGGAGTGCGTTCGAAGTCAGGTGGTGCAGGAAATACTTTATTAGAAAATGAAGTCTTAAAGGAAGTAGCGCCGAAAACCGTAAAAATAGTTAGTGGGACTTAAAACCTTAAAGGAACATTAAAGGAAGTAGATGAATATAATTACTTGGGTAGTAGAATAACCAACGATGGCAGAAGTGAGGAGGACATAAAATGTAGACTAACCCAAGCAAGGAAGGTCTTTCTTATGGAAAGAAATTTGCTGACTTTAAACATTGCTATAGGAATTCGAAAATGACGATGTAGCTGTCCTTATGTCACTTCTTTTGATATAAATTCATCAGAATGGCGCACTGAAACATTTTCGATAATACGTCTGACCAGAGACCGCTCAATCAATGGGACGTTACTGTGTTATAATGAAGCCGACATATTCAGGGAGTCCAAATAGTTTAAGAACAAAATTAAAATATATTGCTGTGCTGAAAGTTTTGTTCTCTCTGTAGGTTTTTAAATTCGAGGGGTGCACTATATTGTTTTACGCTTTATTTTTTGTACTTCCCGTTATGGTTCGCATTTCACTTTTGAAGGTGGTGACATGTAACAAATGTATTGTTCCACCGTTTGGTAGCAGCACACGCACAGGGGTTAACGAATGCACTCGTCTTAGCCATTTCATAACAACACTGTCAGCGTAGGAGCTGACAACATGGAAAGCAACCGTCAGGTACAGCGCTATACGACTTGGTTCCTGTGGACAGAAGGCGTGACCACTGCAGAAATTCATCGCCGCTTGGTGGCAGTCTGTGGAGAACATACGCCGTCACGGAAAAGAGTTTACAACTCGGTGGAAGGTTGGAAAACAAGGCGCACATTGGTGGAGAAGGGAACCATTTCTGGAAGGAATATGATGGTGTCAACACCAGCTAACATTGCCCGCGTCGAACAGGCCATCCAAGGAAACAAATGCAGCACATTTACGGAAATGGAGGCAGCCACGGGAATTATCCGAAACAGCCTGCAGCAAATCGTGCACGGCCACTTACAGTTGGGGAAGGTATCATCCACGTGGGTGCCTAGACTCTTGTCTGCAGACGAAAAGCAGAGGCGTGTGGATGTGTGCAGAGAACTTTAGCAACTCAAGGATTAAGATCCAGCCGACTTCATGGCTAGGCTTGTGACTGCTGATGAGACATGGCTCCATTACCATGAGCCAGAAACGAAACAACAATGCAGTGGAAGCAGTCCACCGCCAAAGAAATGTCGAACAGCACCGAGTGATTCTTCACCTGTTCGGAAACATGAAGAAACCTCTGCGTAGTCGCCGTTTTGCGGATTTTGCATAACTGGACACAGCTGTCAAGGCAGCACTCAAAAAAAATGTTTTCAGGATGGTCTGAAGAGACTGACACATCGATGGCAAAAGTGCATACAGTTACAAGGAGATTATGTTGAGAAGGGGGACGTAACAACTGATGTGTAATGTACTTCATTTGAGTAGAAAAAATAAAGTGTAAAAACAATATAGTACGCCCTTCGTATTATTTTATGCATTTTTATTATCATTTGTAATTATTCGCTAAATAGTCAAAATAAATACAACTCGGGCTCCAGATTATCTCTCGATAAATTCTGGAGCTCTCGTTATATTACTACAGGTAATGTGCTCGTACCTTTCGGTCGTTCTTTTACTTAGGGACTTCGACATTTTAAGCCGATCACTGTTTTTTAAGGAGCTATGCAGACATCTTAATTTTTTAAAAATACTCCACAATAAGTAAATATCAGGGATCCCGTATTTGCATGCAAGAGAAGTACCCAGCTTTACCACGATTATCCTCGCCCCCAAACTGAGTAGGAAAACAGTTATAACTGGGGATGTGTGGATTTAAATATGAGGACACTTGTTGAGTGCGAACTAGAATAATTCCTTACTTCCTCTGTGAATGAAATGCACGCGATGTAGTAGTTAACACAATCAAGCGGGTGCGTGTCGTGTTAATGACGCCACACAGCAAATGATCTGCTATCTACCACTAGGATAATGTTGTTGTTTTATTGTGGAGGCAAAGTAAGCCTACGTAGTGGTCATAGGCTCTGATGTATGTACCGTGTTTTTGTAACGTCTGATCAGGTGGAAATTGCTTCAAGGATTCCAGTTCATTGGCCACGTTGTCTTTAAAGGGGGAGAATCTGTGAAGATGGTGATGTCCGGACAAACGCCTGGTATAAGACTCGCGGGAGAGCTCTATTGCGATGGTCTCATAAAATTAGTGTTAGTCGTACTGTATAGTTGTTACCGCGTACAGAAAATGTGAACAACATGGAAAACCCTCACGAAAAAATATCAAGAAAGATCTCAGTCCTCGGCAGTTAGGGAACGGCCGAGAGAGAGTCATACTTAGGGGTCTATCTATAACATATTGGTCAATTTGATATATTTGTGAAATCCCTTCTTTCCACCATTTTCCTATGTATTCGTAACATTATGCTAACTCTTAATAGTAATGACCGGTGTGATATATTCGTGATACTACAAACTTTGAATGTTTGTCTCATACTTCATTTTTATCCTGCATTGCCGGGCTGAGGGGCTCAGACGGATGAGGCGCTGGCCTTGTGATTCCAATTAGGCAGATTCGATCCTGGCTCAGTCCGGTGCAGGGGTCGAAAAATACCGGGCGCCCAGTAGCCATGGCGCCTGAAAATGTTTACCTGGCGCCCGAATTTTCACATTCGGTTTTGAAAATTTATTTTTTTAAATCCGGAGTTCCCTTACATGTACGTTTCCTCCACTTTACAAAGTAACAAGTCATGTGGTGTTTCACGTTTCTTTCTGTAGCTCATATATTCTAATATGCGCAATACACATTTTCAGTGCTTTTGGCAGAGTCTTGAATTCTGTAATTGCTCTTCGTACCTTGGAACTGGACGTTTCAGTTCTGCCCGGGAGCTGCGTAGCGGTCATGGGAGATATCGTTGTAACCCGTCAAACAAGTATCCTTTCATGTGGACATATCGGAACACATCGAATTCCATTTCAGATGATCGGCTATCGGTAGCAGAGTACAAAGATCAGACCAGAGTTGTGGAGAAATGCAGAGAACTACTACGTTAAATAATTCCACAAACACTACATTACCGCCTTCCTTCCCGTGACTAGCCGTTTCTCAACAGCTATTGCCGCCAAAGCAGTGCTGATAAATTCCCGTGGAATTCATTCTTTGCACTTAGAATATACGGAATGACGTGTTTATCAATTCTTGTATTTTCACCAAACAATATTTATACTTTTAATTGAATTACAACACCTTGGTATTGAACGGTGTGCACTTTATAAATACGGTTGTTTTTATTCCTGTGCGTTTAAGGAAAATTGGCAACGTAGCATCAGACATCGAAGCCCGCGAACTCGGAAGCCATTTAACGCTGGTGTATTTTACGTTTGTGTCATACTTGAGGAAATCGGCAAAATGAAACGAACAAAACCGCACAAATTGACTGATACGAGTAAAAAACAGTGTACTCTTTCAGATTTCTTCGTAAGTAGGGCCCGTAAAAGTAACACAAAGTGATACAGAAGCGAGTGTATGTGAGAAAACACTTGACGGAAGTGCCGACTGTAGTTTTCAGGACGACAGTGACCAGCGTGACATTTATGGTGTTCAAGACAATGATATGTGAAACATTAAAAATCCGTCGAAATATCAATTTTCAGGCTAACGGAAATTTCAGCACATGTAGCGAAGTGCGTAAAGAAAATGAATGCTAATATGTTACAGCATATGAATGCATTGTTCATGACATCTTATCATATTGTAAAAAATAACATACCCTACACTGATTTTGAAGATTTGATTACAATGTTAAGCAACTTGAATGTTACTGATTCGAGAAGTATGTTCATGATACACAATGCAGAGAATCGTAGCTTGAATTACAGCCGTGGCTGTGCTATGAAGAAGGAATTGCGTAGTGTAAATTATGCAGTAACTTTCGCAGGATTGCCGACAAACATTCTAAAGTTGTTTCCGGATTGTCAGGACCATTTAAACTGGAAACGTTTAAAACATACAAAAAATCCTATCCTCACTCGAAGTGTCAGGAGGCTGAAAAAATGGCGTAACAGCCCCAAAGGGCCTTGGTCTACCAAGCGACCGCTGCTCAGCCCGGAGGCCTGCAGATTATGAGGTGTCGTGCAGTCAGCACTACGAATCCTCTCGGCCGTTATCCTTGGCTTTCTTGACCGGGGCCGCCATCTCACCGTCAGATAGCTCCTCAATTGTAATCATGCAGGCTGAGTGGACCTCGAACCAGTCCTCAGATCCAGGTAAAAATCCCTAACTTGGCCGGAAATCGAACCCGGGGCCTCCGGGTAAGGGGCAGGCACGCTACCACTACACCGCGTGGCCGGCAGGAGGCTGAAAGTTTCATGAAAAATCCCGAATGTGCACTTTTAGCGAAGTGCGTAAAGAACATGAATCTTAATATGTTACAGCATACGAATGCATTGTTCATGGCATCTTATCATACTGCAAAAAAAGAAAAACTATTTTGAAGGTTTGTTTGCATTGTTAAGCAAGTTGAATGTTACTGATTCAGAGAATTATGTGAATGATACACAATGCAGAGAATTTATTTCATACATTGCCTCAGATATTCGTGAAGATTGTATATGTGGCATTACGGAAAGTTCATGTCAGTATCTTACTCAATGGATCAACAGAAATCTGATGATGAGGAGTTGATACATTCATTTTTTTTTTTTTTAATAAGGTGACTTTCTATTGTGTTGCTGGAGGGTGCAACAAGTGATAGCTATATGGAGGCTCTAAAAACAGAATTGCCGCAGTTAGGGGTTGGAGAACTCTTTACGGTACAAAACTATTAGGTATAGGGTCTGATGGAACAGCATGTGTGATTGGTGTCCGTAATGGTATGGTTACAAAAATATCTGAAAAAATTGAGAACTTGGTAAAACGTTAACTGTGTTGCACATCAACCCCACCTCATTGATCTTCACTCACTGAAAAATGTGAAACTTAAAAATCATTGATGAAATTGATTCTATACTCAGGAAACTTATATGTTTTATCGACATTCGCCAAAACGACTTCGCGAACTGAAGAAAATTTCGGAGTTGCTGGAATGTGTAATATCTATACTGGAGTACTTACACCAAGTTCGATGGGTAGCAAGCAAATTAAATGCTTCGCATGCAGTTGTCAAAGACTGGGAATGCCTAGTGGTACATTTAGAGAATATTTCTGAAAGGAAAGGTGAAGACGGAATCACGGCTAAAGGTCTTCTAAAGAAGATCAACAACTTCAAATTTGTCATCATAATTCCCTTCTTGTATGACTTCTGAGTATATTCGAAAGAATTTCACTTGTATTTCTGAGACATGTTCTGATTTTTGGTCAGATAAGAGTGCATGCAAATAATGCAATTAATTCATTGCAGCAACTTCACAACACCAAGGGCCCAATGGCAGAAACATTTTTTCTGCTATAACACTTTCAGGAGTTTTCAGTAGAATACAGTTATCAGGTGTGTCGAAGAAGAATTTCACGGGCGACAAGGAACTTCGGCAAGTGGGATTACCTTTCTGAAAGACACATTTCTTCAAAATAAGGACATTCAAAGTGCCACTGGTGTTATTGACACATATTTCTGGCCATCAGGAAAACAACTGAAAAATAATGGCAATAGTCAGCTTCTTGCTACTCATTTTTCAAAACACCTTCAAATTGAGGAGAACAACGTAGAAGACGTACTGAGCGGGTGGTACGCGTTCAACGTAGTCGAGAAAGGTCTTCGACTGAATGATCTACTTGAAAAATCGCGGTCTGTGAAAGGACGATTTACGATTTTCTGGAAGCTCCTTAGTATATAGTGGCAACAATTCCTGTATTGACTCATCATGTGAGCGAGTGTTCAGCACGATGAATATTGTTAAACACAAACTGCGAACCAAGCTTGTCGAGAAGAACTTAAGTGATCTCATTATATCTTTGAATGGACCATCTTTAAAGGACTTTGATGCAACAAAATGTATTGATCGTTGGTGTTTTCTGGTGTTAAATCAGTCACATGTAGTGTAATTTTAAAAGACGCTGACCTTGAAGGTGGCTGGTGATTATTTGGGTTAGTATCTCTTAAAATATAAAGTTCCATTCTTACATGAACTGAGACTATACTACTTAAGGTCACATTTCAAAACCAATACTTAGCTTTATCTTAGTCTAACCTGTGGTTTTCATAATGTACATTTACAAAAAATTTGCTGGCTCCTGATAAAAAGGAGCTGGCTACTGAACTATTTTTTATTTTCTTCTACCCCTGGTCCGGTGGTATTTGAAGGTGGTCAAATATCAGCCTCGTGTCGGTAGATTTACTGGCACGTAAAATAACTCCTTCGGGACTTAATTCCGGCATCTCGGCGTCTCCGAAAACCGTAAAAAGTAGTTAGTGGGACGTAAAGCAAATAACATTATTATTATTGTTATTATTATTGTTATTATTATTGTTATTATTATTATTATTATTATTATTATTATTATTATTATTATTATTATTATTATTATTATTATTATTATTATTATTATATAATTCGCTGGGGCCATCAAGGACCACGTTAAGTCTTGTTGCATTTGACACTGAACTTGGCCTCCTTTAGAGCCCAAATTTCCCTCATTCTTTGTGAGTGGGCCTGCTTACGCTCCTCTGTCCAAGGGGCACCGTGTCTTCTCTTCGGCTGCTCGTCTCGGTTTAGCCCGTTCGTCAATATTTTCTTGCGGAAGAGATCTCTGTTAAGGGCGTCTTCAGCTGAGATATATAGCATTTGCAGGTCGTCTTTGGTATTTCTGAACCAGGAAATTGTGGTTTTGGGGTTTGAATCAAAAAAGTGAAAGATTTCTTTAGTTAACTTTCTTCCGTCCATTCTTTTCAGATGACCGTAAAATCGTGCCCGTCTTTTTCTGATTGTGTCGGTAATTTTTTCTATTTTGCTGTAGACTTCCTTGTTGGATCTCTTTTGATGGATTCCATTTCTGTACTTTGATCCCAAGATTCCTCTCACAATTTTGCGTTCTCTTTTCTCCAGTTCTTCAAGGAGTCCTTTGTTGGCATTTAGAGACAGGGTTTCGACTGCATATAGAACTACTGGCTTCAGAACTGTTTCATAGTGACGTATCTTGGTGTTTTGGGAAAGGCATTTTTTGTTGTAGGTTGTGCGGAATGTTTGGTAGGCTATTTCCACTTTGTGTACTCGCTCCTGAAGTGCTTCTTTGTCCAGTCCATTTTTCATGATGATCTCACCCAGGTATTTGAATTTGTCTACTCGGATGATGTCCCCGTATTTTGTATGGAGTTTTGGTGGAGCCTCTTTGATGTTAGTCATTACTTGTGTTTCCTCAAACGATATCTGCAAACCAGTTTGTTCGGCAATTTCCTTTAAAATTTCAACTTGAGCTCTAGCGGTTTCTATGTCGTATGAGAAAACAGCAATATCATCGGCAAATGCTAAGCAGTCTGTTGCGATCCCCTTGGATTTGGTTCCTATTCTCAATGGACTGTAGTTGGTTTCCTGTAATCTCACCCGCCAGGTTCTGATGATCTTCTCAAGAACACAGTTGAAGAGTATCGGGGATAGCCCATCACCTTGTCGGACTCCTGTTTTGATGTCAAAGGAATGCGAGAGACATCCGTGGAACTTCACCTTGGATTTTGTATCGGTCAGGGTGGCTCTAATTAATGCCAGCAGTTTCAGTTCAACTCTAAATTAATTTAAGATGTTTAGCAGGACTTCCCGGTCAATGGAGTCGTACGCTTTCTTAAAGTCCACAAAGACAGACACATACTGCTTGGACCTTAGCGTACAATATATGATGATCGTTTTGAGATTTTGGATCTGTTCAGCTGTTGAGCGACCTTTTCTGAACCCTCCTTGGTATTCACCTATTTGATGTTCGACTTGTGCTTCCAAACGCTCCAGGATGGCAAGTGATAGAATTTTGTAAGTCACGGGTAGCAAAGATATTCCTCTGTAGTTGTTGATGTTCTTCATGCTGCCTTTTTTGTGTAATGGATGGATCAAAGCTATTTTCCAATCTCCGGGTAGGGTCTCCTTGTTCCAAATTTCTTCTGTTTGCTTTTGCAAGATATCAAGTGATTCCTCTGGGGCATATTTCCATAGTTCTGCTACTACTGAGTCTTCCCCCGGCGCTTTGTTATTTTTGAGACGGGCAATGTGGCGCTTGATTTCATCTCTGTCGGGTGGTCTGGAATCTGGGTACCTGAGTAAGGGTTCCTTGGTCTCAATGGCGCTTTGAGGTTTAGAGCAATTAAGCAAATTCTTGAAGTAATCTGCCAGAATGCTGCAATTTTCTTCATTTGATGTCGCCAGTGCCGTCCTTTCGCTCAAAGCATAGAGATGGTGGTTTATAGCCAGTGAGTTTGCGTTTGAAGGCTCGGTAGTACTCTCTGCTTTCATTCTTCCTAAAGTTTTGTTCTATCTTTTCAATGAGAGATTTTTCGTATTTACGTTTCTCAGTTCTGAACACCCTAGCTGCTTGGGCACGTTGGGTTTTGTAGGTTTCCCAATCATTTTCTGATTTCGTAGAGTAGTACTGTTTCCACGCATTGAGTCTTTCTTGGAGGACTGATTCGCAGGTAGCATTCCACCAGGCATGCTTTTTGCCTCTCTTGATTTCTGCAACGTCTTTGGCGGCCTCAACAAGGAGACTTTTGGCGTTGTTAAAGTCGGTGTCATTTGGTCTAGCCTTCTCCTGGAACTCCTCAACCCTTTGCCGAAGTTTATCATTGTCGAAGCGTGTGATCTGTTTGGTTGTCTTTCTTGTGTTTGCGGGAATTGGTTTGAATTTGATAAGAGACATATAATGATCTGAGGCCACATTGATGCCTTTCTTTACCTTGACATTCATAATCTCAGAGCTGTTTCTCCTGGAGATCGCAACATGATCAATTTGGAACTCTCCGAGAGCTTGGACGGGAGAACGCCAAGTCATTTGCTTTCTGGGTAGATGGCGAAAGTGGGTCGACATGACCTGCAGGTTGTGATTTTCGCAAATGGTCACCAGTCTTTTGCCGTTGGGATTGGTTCTTTTGTGAGCAGGGTAATTTCCTATAACTCTCTTGTACTTCTGTTCACGACCTAGTTGGGCATTGAAGTCACCCAAAAGAAACTTGACAAAGTGTTTGGGGATTTTGTTTAATTTTTCATCTAGTAGGTCCCAGAAATTATCAACTTCGTCTGGATCAGACTTGTTCTTATCGTTTGTAGGAGCATGTGCGTTAACTAGGGCGTAGGTTTTTGTTCGCGCATTTAATTGTGAGTATATTATTATTATTATTATTATTATTATTATTATTATTATTATTGTTCCGGAGTTATCTGTGGAACGCAGAGGTGAAAGAAGGTGCGGGCTGGAATGGGTCTATATACGATAGTCAAAGATGAATTTAAAATTTTAAAATAAAGATTATATTTCTTTTCAGATCTTAAATTTCAACACATAACAAGCTTTCAGGTACATATGTAGTTGGTACAAAAATAGAGAAACAAGAATTGGTCATTTACAATTTTGAGCTTCCAGCTCCTAATTTACAAGGTCCCAACATCACAAATGTTGCGTTCAGTTAGATAGATAAGGAGAGATATCAATGAATATTGAATTTTCACGGCCGCATTGTAATCGAAACAGGCTTTCAACGTATTAGGTCGTGTTACGTACATGTAGTACGTGTTGAAGAGATGTTAAGTACAGAACAAAAATGGCCAGCCGGACACCAGTGGGATCCGAACCCACAATCTCCCGATTTCGCGTCGGTTGCCATTTTTGTTCTGTACTTAACATCTCTTCAACACGTACTACATGTACGTAACACGACCTAATACGTTGAAAGTCTGTTTCGAAGGAGAGATATCTCCCAAAACACAATTTTCAAGAGCACTTTGCTCCAACGGTTACAATTTACGGCCTTCCAAAGGCATCACTCCATAGTACACAAATTTATATTACCTAACCACAAAAAAGCTTAAATGCTCTACAAATTCTACCAAGGAGGCAGCGCTCTCGAACTCTTACGGCCTACTCAAAGCAACCATTAACTATTACAAGACGGAAAAGAGCGTCTCTACTCAATACAATTACACCTGTAGGCCTCACTAGGCACAACCTGCAATTTACAAAAACATATGAATTTTACTTTACACAGGGGTATCTAGTACCCATTCTAATGGGCCTTCGTGAAAAAGAACAGGTTAAGTTACTAGTCCAAACTCAAAAATGTATGCAGGCGTACACTTGCGCTCCTAGAAAACCAAGGTAAAAACCCTACTTGGGCTTGCAGCCCGACGATGCAGAAGCTAATCCCACACTACTGAGGTGACTAGGACAAGTTAATTTATGATTTTCAGGAGAAAAACAGCTACAAAATCGTAGTCACCTCAAGATTATTTGAAGGGGAATTTGATAGGGAAACGCACTCTCTAAACCCGATTTACAGTTTAAGTCTTTAGGACTTGCATGAAATTTTACATGAGAAAGAAGAAAGTTTACATTTTAGGAATTGACGGTTACATAGTTAGAGATTGGACCCTTCCCCTCGAGTTCAGCTTGCAGAAATAACTGCAGAGACAGAAAACTGGTGGCTATTACCTGGGCTGATGTTCTGCCTGCCGAAGAATGAGGACCGCCGTCTCCTCTCTTAACACATACACTCAGTAATTCGACGATTAATAAGACAAGTTAACTCGAAAAGGCGTCAGGTTTTATACCCGAGAGGAAGCTTCGAGAAGGCTCTGGACTAAATCCGGGCACACCCTCTAATTTTTGTTGGATAAACAAAAAGTTACAAGAAGCCTATGATTGGCTGAAAAATAAATACATGTAATTTATGATTGGTTAGAATCCAATGTTGGCGGGATGAATAAGAAGTGTTCCAAACATTGAAGTACCATAAATAAGAAAAGTCAATTCAGTTGAGAAAACCTATAAACACACAACTTCTTAAAATTTCTAGTTATTTCACTTTGCACCAGAGTGCATGACCTCAGTTCTTTCAGAGAGACATCTATGGAAAAAGGTCCGAACTTCCTGTGATACACCAAAACAAAGAAATCCAGTCAGTTTAGGAAACCTTAAATTAACATATTACTCCATCATTTAGTAGTGACATCTTTCGATCAACGTCCCAACTTCTTGTATTACATGTTCCAATTTTTATATGATAGGTAGCGTTCTTCAAGGCGCTTGATTTCCATGTCCTGGATTGAGGTGTACCTCCCGGTACAATTTTTATTATTATTATTATTATTATTATTATTATTATTATTATCATCATCATCATCCTGCATTAGGCAGAGGGAAATCGAAAATACATTTTATTACATTGTTCTCCGTTGTCTGTTCCGACATACGAAAACAAACTTAATTCTTAAAGTCAGTACATACGTTTGGCAAAGGCCGACTGGAGCTTGGGATATGAAGTATTTTTAGGGCAGAAATCATACTTACGCATCTCTTTGACTGGGCATGCCCAATTAAGTTTTGCTTTGTCTCAAAATAACGTGCTTCATAATTCAATGTGCTCCAGGCAGACCAATTTCTGTTGTACTAGCTGCTTCGCCACGGAATTCTACATTGTATACAGAATTCTAGGTTAGATAGTGTACACGTTGTAAGACTATTAAATTGCATAGCTCTTAACGTTATACTAGAAACGCGACGGGGAAATCACCAAACATCTTTTCTCATATGAAGACTGGGTTGGGGAATTTCATTTGTAACGGTTCAAATCCCATTACAAGGTGATATCGGTATTATTATTTCATCTGTGATATTATTATTATTATTATTATTATTATTATTATGTCCGTATTATTATTATTCTATCTGTGAGATTACTATTATTGTATTACACTGACTGACAGAGCAAATGCAACACCAAGAAGGAGTGGTTCGAAAGGGATGAAAGTTGGGGGAAAAACAGAGACGGCACGGACGAATAATTGATGTTTATTTCAAACCGATATGCAGGTTACACAATGCGCACGGCATCGACTCAGTAGGATGTAGGACCACCGCGAGCGGCGATGCACGCAGAAACACGTCGAGGTACAGAGTCAATAAGAGTGCGGATGGTGTCCTGAGGGATCGTTCCCCATTCTCTGTCAACCATTTGCCACATTTGGTCGTCCGTACGAGGCTGGGGCAGAGTTTGCAAACGGCGTCCAATGAGATCCCACACGTGTTCGATTGGTGAGAGATCCGGAGAGTACGCTGGCCACGGAAGCATCTGTACACCACGTAGAGCCTGTTGGGAGATGCGAGCAGTGTGTGGGCGCGCATTATCCTGCTGAAACAGAGCATTGGGCAGCCCCTGAAGGTACGGGAGTGCCACCGGCCGCAGCACATGCTGCACGTAGCGGTGGGCATTTAACGTGCCTTGAATACGCACTAGAGGTGACGTGGAATCATACGCAATAGCGCCCCAAACCATGATGCCGCGTTGTCTAGCGGTAGGGCGCTCCACAGTTACTGCCGGATTTGACCTTTCTCCACGCCGACGCCACACTCGTCTGCGGTGACTATCACTGACAGAACAGAAGCGTGACTCATCGGAGAACCCGACGTTCCGCCATTCCCTCATCCAAGTCGCTCTAGCCCAGCACCATGCCAGGCGTGCACGTCTATGCTGTGGAGTCAATGGTAGTCTTCTGAGCGGACGCCGGGAGTGCAGGCCTCCTTCAACCAATCGACGGGAAATTGTTCTGGTCGATATTGGAACAGCCAGGGTGTCTTGCACATGCTGAAGAATGGCGGTTGACGTGGCGTGCGGGGCTGCCACCGCTTGGCGGCGGATGCGCCGATCCTCGCGTGCTGACGTCACTCGGGCTGCGCCTGGACCCCTCGCACGTGCCACATGTCCCTGCGCCAACCATCTTCGCCACAGGCGCTGCACCGTGGATACATCCCTATGGGTATCGGCTGCGATTTGACGAAGCGACCAACCTGCCCTTCTCAGCCCGATCACCATACCCCTCGTAAAGTCGTCTGTCTGCTGGAAATGCCTCCGTTGACGGCGGCCTGGCATTCTTAGCTATACACGTGTCCTGTGGCACACGACAACACGTTCTACAATGACTGTCGGTTGAGAAATCACGGTACGAAGTGGGCCATTCGCCAACGCCGTGTCCCATTTATCGTTCGCTACGTGCGCAGCACAGCGGCGCATTTCACATCATGAGCATACCTCAGTGACGTCAGTCTACCCTGCAATTGGCATAAAGTTCTGACCACTCCTTCTTGGTGTTGCATTTGCTCTGTCAGTCAGTGTATAATTATTATTCAATTCCATTCTGCAATGCTTGTAGCTTGCGTGATTGTAGTTAAATGTATGCATATATACGTGTGTGTAGATTAACACTTGAAACATATACAGTAAAGAGTTGCTGTATTTCAGATGTGGATATGACATTGCTACATTGTGCAATACTGCTGGCGATACTGCCAAGTGATTACTACGTCATCAGTTCATTTAGCGGTGCGCTCACTGCTGGGAGAGACCTACTGGTTGCCCCGGGCTATTTCACCATTGTAGGTAACATTTGTCGCGAGGTGGGAGTTGATAATAGTTATTTCTGGAGATTACGTAGGTGCGTCAACCTAACCTCTATATAAGGTGCCTGTATCTTGTAGCGTCAGTCATTATTCAATTGGAAGCAGAGGCCTAATTCAGTCAGTCAACGAGTGTGAACGAGATGGAGAAGACTCAGTGAGCCATTAGTCTTTGGTCATTGAGAGAGTGAGGCTACAGTTGGTCGGTCTCTTAGTTGAAGATACGGACGCAAAGGCTTACCACGAAGTCATAGAAGGAAAGACTTGCAATGAAGTCATACAGTGCAGTCATATAATATGGAGAAGAAGCAGTCACATGGATACATCACCAAATTAGGCGTGACACATCTACAGTAAACACCAGTTCTAAGGAATACTGTACGTCGTAATAACACTCAAAGTGTTGACGGTACAGTCAAGTGAACCAGTGAGGGATATATTTCGTATAAATTGTTAAATGTCCGGTCAAGAAGAATTCAAATTCATGCCTAGTTTCTTTCAGTTGCAATGTCATAATTTCATATTCTCGTCTGTTTTATCGCAACAAGACTTACTATTTTTTATATACAATTTCAAGAATATATTTTGTTCTATCAAATTAATCTTCCGTTTCATTTAAACAGTAAAATTTCTTAACCTCAAATTTAATGGGGAAACCGAACGCCAATCTCCTTTTCCCAGAACTTATATGGTATGTTGTCAAAAGTAAGCTTATTACCCCACACCCTAGAGATAGTCAAGATTCTCATTCTATTATTGCTGCACTGAGTGGTAGCTGGCGCCCATCAAATAACGTATGTGTAAGTAAGCAGGTAAGAAGTAAGTGTGAGTACAAGGTCCGACGATTGTGTATTTTATTTAATGAATATTAATTTACATATTTTTCAATTTAAATGCAGTTTTATATGTTTCAAAAGATAGTCAGCGAGTTAGGAACATCTCACATTATAATGTCAGACACTCTCTGCCTGCCTGTTTACATCCTCAGAAAGACTGTCTTGGTTTCCAACTGAAATGTACATAGGTCATTACACTGACGTCAGTAGGAATGGCGCGAGTAAAAGGAATGTTTTCATATGAAATACTCCATCAAATAAAAAACCATACATTTTCTCACTTTTAACGAACAGTACTACGCTGCCGATCTAACAGTCCAAAGTTCCAGGGCTGGAATGACCAGACCGCAGACAGCCGTGAACACACTTCGTCTTTTTTTTGGGGGGGGGGGGAGCGAATAGTGGAGAATCCCAGGTCAAAAACTATGCCCTTTTACTAATCTGTTTCCTAGGAGTACCCGATGAGTCGAAAAATCTCAATTCACTACACTGGCGGCGGACGAATCTACCTGACTAGGAGGCAAATTTTTCCTCCAAGCCAGAGGAGAAACCCCCTCTTCACTGCTAATTTGGAATAAAATGAATGTAGAATTGAATAAAAGTGAAGAGGAAGAAGCTCTTCTTAAGAAACGGTTCTTTTCAGGGTTGCATTTTGAGTTATTTAGTGAATTGCGGTGCTATAATTTGGAATAGGCCTAAATTGTAATTCTAGACCAGGTCATACTGCTGCTACTAAGTGAGCCTCTGCCTTAAGTTTACACACTGCTCATTCAAAACAGCGCGTCAGAGTAGGGATCGAATAGCTGGAATACTATGATGAACCAGAGGAATGGCATGCTAAAGAAGAAAGTTTCTAACTCCCCAGCTATTTCCCACCAGTATTCAATCACCGTGCAGCGTCTGTACTCCATGACAGGAGCGGTTGCAAAAGGCGTCTATTTCCCATTTTGGAGACGGCCTCAAGAAACCCTGGCAGTAGGTATAAAATGCCCTCGACGACAGGGGGAGCGACACGTCGGTTGAGGTAACTTTTGTCATATCAACATGCAGTTGACTCCTCTTCTCAGCGACGCGCAACGATTTCGCCCGAACGATGTGGAAAATGGACAAGGGCTACCGACGCGTCGTTGACGTCGGCTAAAGAAGCTAGACTAAAAGGCATCAAATCGTATCAGACTAGCCACTGTCAACATTGGGACAACGACAGGCCGAAGCCGAGAACTGGCCGCCTCTTTGAAGCAGGGGAATGTGGATCACGAATCACACATTCAAGCTGTTGATGATAGCGAAATTATTTTCGTTGGTGGTGATCTAAATGGACATGTTGGTCATGAAAGGGATGGATTTGAACGAAACCATGGATGCCATGAATGTGGCATTCGAATCCTAGAATTTGATGAAGCGTGGGATCTGTCTGTAACAAACACCTTAAGAAAGCGGAATTCACACACTTTATCACCTACTATAGTGGAAGCCATAGCCTATGTCCTAAATTGACTACTGGATGACCCGACGAAGAGACCTTGCGATGGTCAAGTATACGAAAGTGATCTCACATGACAGCGTTGCTCCTCAACACCAACTACTTGTACTAGATGCCGCAGTCTATATAGATTATGTATCTGTGAGGCCCAACACGAAGATTGGAGGCATTAAATGATGGATATTATTAGAACATCGAACTGCCATCAATGAAGCATTGATATTATCGATTTCCACGAACCTACTACGCTGGCGTAGCAGGGGGAGAGGTGATACTCCCACGTGGCGCGTCCCAGGTGGCGGATAGGGAGGTCCTAACCGGCTTGCCGGCGGTCTTGAGGGAAATAAAATACCTCTCGCGGACACACTACCCCCTGCGGGTGGGGGACGCACATGTAGAATACACCCGCGGTATCCCCTGCCTGTCGTAAGAGGCGACTAATAGGGGCCCAAGGGGCTCTCAACTTGGGAGTGTGGATTGGCGCCACGGGGCCCTTAGCTGAGTCTTGGCACTGCTTCCACTTACTTGTGCCAGGCTCCTCACTTTCGTCTATCCTATCCGACCTCCCATGGTCAACTCTTGTTCTGTTCCGACCCCGACGGTATTAGAGCATTCGAGGCCTAGGGAGTCTTTCATTTCACGCCCTTCGTGGCCCTTGCCTTTCTTCGTCCGTTACTTCATCTTTCGAAGTGACTGATCTCTTCTTTCTTCTTCTTTTCTCTCTTTACCCCCTGTGGGTGGGGGACGCAGACGAATAATACACCCACGGTATCCCTTGCCTGTCGTGAGAGGCGACTAAAAGGGGCGACCAAGGGATGATTGAATTAGAACCATGAAACTACTTTTGATTCGTACCATCACGCGGAGAACACCATGGCTTGCCTGTACTTGCGAGTTGTACCATTATATTCGGTACGAAATGGGTTTGTGATTAGTAGCAGTCATGAGCTTGGCCTGGGGGTTTCCAGTACCCGCGCGTCGTACCCATGTGAGCAACACCGCCTGTCTGGGCGTTGCCTGTGAGTTGTACCACTATATGAGCGACACCGTGGGTCTGCGTTGCCTGTGATTAGTACCCACTATGTGAGGAACACCACGGGATGTGTGGTTATCACACCTAGGTGAGGAACTTCATCGGTTTGCGTTGGCTATGAGTGGCGCATTGTGTGAGAAACACCATAGGTTTGCGTTACCTATGCGAAGTACAATACTTGTGAGTAGTACCATCTTGTGTGGAACACCGTGAGTCTTCGCTACTTTTGATTAGTACCCCAACATGACAAATACCATGGTTCTACTTTACTCGCGACATGTACCATTGTGAGGGGCCTCAGACCTGGATTTTGGACCCCTTTAGACATCAAGCATCCTCGATTCAGTATTGTGCTTCATGAGTGGTCCCTTGGTCAGTAATAAATTATCTATGATCTTTTTTGAGATGGATCCACTCCTTTTTTGTTTGCTCGTTTTTTGTTATTTTTTTTCATGTCCATCCATTCCTTCTTCATGACGATTTTTTTATTTTGGTCAGTGGATGATTTTGATTTTTTGTTGTCAGTTCATTTCGTACCATTAGTGGCCGATGACCTCGATGTTAGGCCCCTTTAAACAACAAGCATCATCATCATCGATATCATCGATTTCAAATTCTACAATGTCGTCCGTAGAAGATGGCTGCAACACTGTCTGAATCCATCAAGACAAGTTCGACATCCACCCTAGGTGTCACCAAACCAAATCGGCGCCTCATTGACAAGCAGTCTTGGTGGTGGAATGATAATGTGCAATTGGTAACTAGGGAAAAGAAAGCTGCTTACAAGACATGGTATCAGACACGCAGCTCAGAGGATCTAGAAAGGTACCGGGCTCTTAAGTCCAGTGCAATACGAACTGTAGCAACTGCAATAGCAGCACATTACAAAGCAATCTATGACGAGCTGGACATGTCTGGCAGCACGAATAGAATCTACAAACTTGCCCGCGATCGCGAGCGCGCCACACAAGATCTAGGTCATGTTATCAACATCAGAGACAGAAATGGCCTCCTCCTACAAAAGATACATGCAACAAGGAGTTCCCTCATCCACATCTACCTATAGCTGATCCCATTCACGACCCATTGTCCATTATCACCACGGAAGAAGTGACCACTACCATCAACAAAATGAAGTCGGGGAAAGCGTCTAGTGCAGATGATATCCCAGCCGAAGTATGGAAACTTTTGGACGAACAAGGTGTAGTATGGCTTGCCGATTCCAACAATACTGTGTTATTATGGAGGACACAGTACCAGAGGCATGGAAGACCAGTATCACAATTCCAATTTGGAAAGGAAAAGGAGATATACAGGATTGCTCAAATTATGGGCCAGTCCGCCTCTTATGCCATACTATGAAAATTTTTTAACGTGTTCTTGATGCGAAATTACAAAACATCATCCCTGTTTCATGTAACCAGTGTGGCTCTGTTAAAACCAGCGGAACAACAGACGCCATTCATGTACTTCGTCTATTGATGGAAAGACACCACGAGAAAAGGAAGACAGTTCACTTGACCTTTCTTGATTTGGAAAAGGCGTTCGACAGGGTACTACATGATTTCATTTGGCTGGCAGTGAGACTACACAGTGTTCCTGAAGCCTATGTCAACAGGGTGAAACTTCTGTACCGAGAGACCACAAGTTCTGTACGGTGTGCAGCAGGAATGTCCGATGCCCTCCAAATCAATGATGGTGTCAGTCAAGGATCAGCTTTGACCCCATTGATCTTCGTACTCTTCATGAACGCCATCTCAAATGACATCCTGGCCAGGCATCCATGGACATTATTATTTGCGGACGATGTCATGTTAGCTAACAAGATACGTGAGGGCCTCGAACGGCAAGTGCAAGAGTGGAAGATTCTAAAGTCTACCGCACAGTGAATAGACCGGTGGCCCTTTATGGATCTGAATGCTGGCCTACAACATCGAAGCACGAACAGACACTTAATGCAATGGAAATGAAGATGCTGCGGTGGTCCAATGGCTTGACTAGACTAGACCATATCAGGAACGATGCTGTGCGGAAGAAATTCCAGATTGCCCCATTCACAGAGAAAATGTTGGAATCACGCCTGCGATTGAATGGGCATGTACTCCGTAGCAGTGAAACCTCAGTTGCAAAGACTGCCCTTCAACTGAACGTGGAGGGTCGCCGACCTCGAGGACGACCTCAAACACGCTGGCTGGATTGGGTGAGAGAAGGCGTGCGGCTCACCAAACTCAGCTCTCGGGACGGTATGGATCGATCGAAGTGGAGGAAACATTTGAAGGCAAACTCCACAAAAATGGGATAATGCAAAGATGATGATGATGATGATGATGATGATGATGATTTTTAAATGGCTAAAACTTTTCAGAAATACCTTGAGTCAACGCATGGAAAAAAAAAATTGTTCTTAAGATGCGATGTCACTTATCAACAAAAAAGGTTGTTACAATTTTAGATTTTAACTACATTAATAGCAAACATAGTCCGACTCGTTGGCTGAATGGTCAGCGTACTGGCCTTCAGTTTAGAGGGTCCCGGGTTCGATTCCCGGCCGGGTCGGGAATTTTAATCTTCACTGGTTAATTCCAGTGGCCACGGGGCTGGGTGTTTGTGCTGTCCCCAACGTCCCTGCAACTCACACACCACACAAAGCACTATCCTCCACCACAATAACACGCAGTTACTTGCAAATGGCAGATGCCGCCCACCCTCATCGGAGGGTCTGCCTTACAAGGGCTGCACTCGGCTAGAAAAAGCCACACGAAATTATTATTAATAGCAAACATAGTACAAATTATGTCTTTGACTTTCCTAAACTCAACTACTAAGTTTTTAAATCAGACAAAAAAAAAGTTACTGAGTTTGGAGCATTTTTAAAATAGACCTTTTTTTTTTTACTTAATGACCCTGTGGCCTCCGTAAATGTGTGGCCAAGATGAAACTGCAGCGTACCGTACCTATCTTCAATCATTTCTTGACTCAAATCTGTTGCCTGGATTGAAGCCTGTTTATTGATTTTCGAAATGATGCTTTTCAAATTTCTTCATTTCGGCGACTCGGGTCATCTTGGTCAACAATTACGTGTATTTAATGCCCCGAATGGAGAAACGGAACTTGTGAGTGGGGAAGATCCAGGCGGAGACGGAAGTGTAATCTGCTGCAGCAGGGGTATCCCAGACATCCGTCGAGGAAAACCAATATGCTTCTTGTGTGATTGAGCTGACTGATACAGCACCTCATATATTATAAAGCCTGTTTTGTTTTAAGAGTGGAACTGTGAATTAGCTCACGGCGAAATGCAGTGAGGAGAGATATATTAGCACATGCGATTGAAATACCTGCTTTTTTTTTTTTGTACTGTAATTTAATTTGTGTTGTATGATGTGAAAAGTCATCAGAAATCGCATTATTGTTGTTAGTAGTAGTAGTGGTAGTAGTAGTAGTAGTAGTAGTAGTAGTAGTAGTATACATTTTGCTTTACGTTGCATCGACACACATACGTCTTATGACGACGGTGGGACAGGAAACTGCTAAGAGTGGGAAGGAATCGACCCTGGCCTTAATTAAGGTACACCCTCTGCATTTAACTGGTGCGAAAACGGAAAACCTCGGAAAACCATCTCTAGGGCTGCCGAAAATGGATTTCGAACCCACTATCTCTCGAATGCAAGCTGACAGCTACGTGACCCAAACCGCGCAGAAGTGGATATTTATTTGACCCTAAGATCTGACTCCATCGTCATATCAAAGTATGCTAGCTTCTTCTGAGGATCAGCGATAGAGGTCAGCCTTTGGACCCCAAGATTGATTGTTCAGACCCAGCAGAAGTAATCGGATTCATGACAGTAGGAAAAACTCTCAGTCCTCCATGTCGTACGATGTCGGAATGTTAAAGATCTGTGGCGTTTACCCGGTAGTTAATTAAAACTCAGCAATACGTGGTCTAGTCATGTTCTGATGTCTCTGTTCTCTGGCAGCTTAAAATGGAACGTCGAAATTGACACAGCCTAGGTGGTGTAAAAGCTCTGAACCTCTAAGCGGTAGCCAGATGTATTATTATTATTATTATTATTATTATTATTATTATTATTATTATTATTATTATTATTATTATTATTATTATTATTGCTGGTACAAACCGGTGGGAACAGTGGCAGGAGGTTATTCGGAATGAAGAAATAAATGTTTTTAGAAATAAACTCGATGAATGAAGCTGCACGTAAAAATCGGCTTGGGTGGTGTGGTCATGTGAGGTGAATGGAGGTGGAGAGGTGACCTAGGAGAATAATGGATTCGGTCTTGGAGGGCAAGAGTAGAAGGTAGCCGAAGTGACATAGTTAAGTCAGTTTTTAATGATTGAAGGATAAGATATGTAGAACTAGCAAGGCCATGGATCTAGTTGCAAATAAGGGACGCGGTTAATTCATCCACTGAGGCTTACAGACTGAATGCTTAAAAGGTGCAGCAGCTTATAATGAAGATGTTTGTATGTAGTAAATAATAATAATAATAATCATATATGTTACTAGCTTTCGCGCCTCTCTTCGACAGATCGGCCATGTAGGCGATTCAGGTAAATGGAGAAAAAGCCATGTGATTCACTGCTGGAGTGAAAATGCCAAATTTAGTGCTGAAATAACCTGACCACAGACAACGTCCGGCTCCATGGCTAAATGGTTAGCGTTCTGGCCTTTGGTCACAGGGGTCCCGGGTTCCATTCCCGGTTAATTCCGCTGGGGCTGGGTGTATGTGTCGTCTTCATCATCATCTTCATCACGACCTGCAGGTCACCTACGGCCGTCAGATCAAAAGACCTGCATCTGACGAGCCGACCTTGTCGGCACTAAAAGCCATACGCCATTTCATTTTACCACAGACAACGGTGGAAAACTGCTCTGTTGTGTTCCGTCCAATGTGTGAATTCCCCATTCCTACCAGCACCTCCATGATACGGATAAAATAGCTCGAATACCATGCCGGACCAGAAAGTCCAGTATCGGTGGTTATCAAAATAAAATAATCCAGAGGAACGACAGCATGGAATAGAAAGTTACCCAACTCCCTATCTCCTCCCCTCCAGACGTCCGCTCATAGCTCTTTGGCACTCTACCGGACTCGATAACCTTTCTGCTACGATAAGAATGTGAGGCATGGAAGATCAGAATTTACTATTCCTCCTCTTCTGTTTGTTACAAAGGATTCTTCCGTAAGATTAAAATCGATGCAGCAAATGAATGCGTTAATAAATTTGTACATATTTCCATTATTAGCTATAGGGCCATTTGTATTGCGGAGAAAAAAATGAAAATCCACAGCTACCAACCATTCGACCGGGTCAGGAATGGAATGAATCAGCCCCCATCTAGCGGCGAGGATTGGAATTGTGCCATCTGCCGAAGCTTGTTGCACTCCTCTGGTTTGTACTGCGCAGAAAATCGAAAATATTAATTCTTACACCTTTTCTGATATTGTAGCATTTATTGATAGGACCACTGTTAAACAACGGAGATATTTAGTGTTATTTTTTACCTTTCCTTAGACTACCAGTTTAGCCAACGTGAATACAATTATTTTAGCCTAGATTGTAGAGTCTTCACCCCTGATGTTAAATACCGATTGTCATAAAATTCTGTTCAGCCATTTTCTCGTGTTTTGCATACATAGATACGTACATACATACTTCAGGCAGGCAGACGGACATGACGAATTTAAAAAAAATATTTCCTTCTTATTCCGGACGTGACCGACACACAAATGCTCTTTTTTTTTTTTTTTTTCTGATCGAAGTACAGGCTAAACTCTGTTATGTTATGTGTGTCGTTATCTTTGATACAAAGATGCGTCAGTATTTTTTCTGTATTGCTTCATAAATCCACATACAACTTTCAGCATTCCTGTTCTTCGAGACGTGTTAGAAATGTTTATAAAGAGGAAAGCCCACATTATAAAGAAGTTAGCGGGAGTTTCTGATGATGACATAAGCGACAAAAAAAAAAAGCTCTTTTTATTCCACTCCTGTTGGTAAAGGAATGTTTGAGGTACTGTTACTTGCTTCACGCTTTGTAATGTTGTAGTGCCATTTCCTTCTTGTTTATTTGTGACACGCGTAGGGATTCCGTGGATTAAAAACTGGCATTTGTGCGCGTCTCGTAATTGACCTTGTACCGGGCGGTACACCTCTACACCGTTTATTTAAAAGTTGCGCCAGCTGAAACTCCTCTTCTGGAGGAAGGTTGAACTTTATCTATTCTATTAATTCTCTACTTTCTCAGAAGATGTCACCACGTGGAAAATTTTGAGTTTGTGAACTGTGTCATTTTCGACGTACTTTTGTTTTGCTTGTATTAAGAAGTGTGAACTTTCTCTTCTAGAGGACACTACTGAAGATCAACAATAGTGCAACCTAGTGCGGAGTCAAAGAACTATTTTGTTGGAGAAAATTTAATTTCAGGAGTTTGTTCTTTGGTAAATTTCTTTCTGTCATTGTTTAAGTTGGCAATATTTACCCCTTTCTTCCCCTTGCTTTGAATGTATCCAATCACGAATTTCTTCAATGAATTTCTGACCAATCAGGGGTATCTTCCCCCATCTTGTATCTGTTGCGGGGTCCTACCCAATAAAATCTTTGTGGGAGGGTGTTTTCTTTCCCCTAACGCCTAGAATTTTCTGCGAGAGTATTTAAACTGCTGATTTTAGGGTCTCCGGACCACTTCTGTTCCATCTTTCAGTGTATTAAGTACATAGCAGGAGGCGGGAAGCGCCTCTTTCCTCGGCAGCGATCTACTACCAGGTAATGGCCTATTAATATCTTCTTTTCTTGCTAGGTCGGCAGTTTAACTCTCGCGGCGGGTTCGAAGCGTTTTCCATCATGTAACCTTTTCCTAAAATGTAACTACTCTTTTCTTCTATTCTCTTGTAAAGCTACATTATGGGATAGAGAGTGCTAACCCTCTCGAGTTCCCACTCACATCGTCTTGAGGTGAACTTATTTTTCTCAACCAATTCTCCCGTAATGTAATGTAAATTGCCTTTAAGTCACCTCTGTAGTATGGGATTAGCCCTTGTATTAACGGCCTAGTGCCAAGTAGGTCTTAAGCAAAGTGTATTAGGAGTGCAAGTTCGCCTCCTCTCAAGTTGTATTTTAGAGGTCATGTATTAATCTTTTCTCACCTAATAGACCTCAGTAGGTTGGGTATTTTACCCCTGTGTATATGTCCTTTGAGGACAACTTGAAAGTTGAGTTTGGTGTGGCCTGGGAGAGGCTTAATTTTAAGAGCGAGTGGCTCTTTTCTAAAACTGAGAGTTGTATGCCTCGAGGAGGCTTTGCTGTGTAATTTGGAGCAAGGGCTCCAGGGTTTGAGTGGGGTCTTCTGCCCCTTTTGTTGAAATTGGTATATTGTAAAGTTGAGCTAGTTGCTCAAGAATTGTGTTTTCAGGGCTCGAAGTCCAAATTCTTTAATCCCTGTAATTGTACATTTCAAGTTGTATTTCGGCTACTAAGTACTTGTTCTATTTGTTGTTACCTAATTTTGAAAAGAAAATATAACCTTGTTAAATTTTAAAATTTAATTTCTCTTTAGTAGCTTGAGACCTATTCACCACCCAGCACCTTCTTTCATGCTTAACTACCACAAAAACTCGGTAACAAGTGGTAGCAGAGCGTGGTTGAATGGGTCTCAATTTAGCCCCTTTTGACGGCTAAACATTGCTTTGATTCGAACTCTAACAATTTTCTCAGTTGCTGGAATTTTTTGAGTTTTTCAAAATTGTTCTGTCATCATGCCCGGCCCTCGCGATGTTCTCCTCCTTAACTACTTGCGCAAAGAGGAGTTGATATATGAGTTAACTATCAGAAATGTTCAATCTGGAGGCACGGTTGCAATAGATACTAACAAGCTTAGAGAGTCCCTTGATTTGCCCATTTCCATCCCCAATTTGGGAGAGAAAGAAATTGATGACTCTCTTTCCACGATTGTCGAGAATATTACTGGGCTAGCATCGGTAGTCAGCTTTTTTGATGAAAACGATCCATCTCCTAATCAAATTAAGCGTGTGCAAGGCAGGCTGTATCACTTTGCAAATAGAGTTAATGATCTATTGTCTCTAAAGGTGAATGACGTTCAGAGGAAGCAAGCTAATACGCTCCTTGAAACTATTTCTGAATTGTCTAATAAGGTCACTCAATTGCTAACCGGCGAAGCTCCTCCCAAAACTGATCAACCCGCCACGGTGAATGTAGGTAACGAGGAAGAGCCTCCTCAGGGAGAAGTCAATAGGATAACCGTTGCTGCTCAAACTATCTCTGCCCCATCGAACAACGAATCTGAACGCCGTGCGTCATTGAGTAACATCCGCTCTGAATTAACTTCTTTGCCCTTGAAACCTTTAACGACTATGACACCTGGGTTCAGCAGCTTGCCTCATCCATTGGCAATGTTGCTTAGAGGTATCTCTAAGTTTTCCGTCAACACCACCAGTGACGTAATTTCATTTTTAAGATTTCTAGTGGAATTTCAGGATCATGCTCTTGTTTTTTCTCTTTCGCCATGTCAAATTTTGCAAATTATCTATCCGTATGCTATTGGTATTCTCTCTGATAAAATCGTAAGAGCCATTGCCGAGCAATCATCTATTGAGGATTTCCATGCCCATTTGCTAGCTAACTTCATCCCGGCTAGGGCCAGGTCCTCCCTGATTCAGAAGTACTATTACCGTGTACAGCGCTTGGATGAAAACTTGGCTGATTTCATACAAGATATCAAATTCTACACTAGGGTGTTTGCTCTTCACTTCCCTGAGGATCAAATTGTACAAGCTATTGTGGAAGGCATATCACCATCTTATAGATCATACTTGTGTTTTGCGGCATGCCCGCAAACTTTCTCTGAACTTGAAGCGTTGGCCGTCTCAGCGGAAGGAGTTAGATACGCCGATTCTTTGCGTGTAGCGAAAGAACCCCCGCCTTCCTTTAGTAACACTCGGCCTCCACCTCGCCGATCAGTCAATCTCCGTAAATGTTATGCTTGCGGGTCGCCTGACCATCTGCGCAACAAGTGTCCACTGATCAAGCCAAGTGGGACTAGGAATGGAGCTGGCTCATCACAAGGCTGCTTTAAATGTGGGGCTTTCTCACATATCGCCAAGAATTGCCCAAACTCAAATAGCACCCCCTCCTGCTCAACTTCTGGTGCAAATTCCAGCTATTCCAATAATAAAAAGTGACTAGCGGCTTCGGCTGAGTCGACTAATTCTGCTTTCCAAGGCTCAGCCCCGGGCAAAAGGGTCGAGAATTCAGGGAATGAGCAATCTTCAAATTCTTTTTTTGAATGCCCCAGAGAGTGTCTTAGGATTGCGGCGGATACCCCCGCACCTGTTCCTTTTCTTAAGATTGAGTTAAATAACGAGCCTATAACAGCTCTCTTAGATTCAGGCAGTGTTTGTTCCATTATTTCGGCTGATTGGTATTCTAAATTGAAATCTGTTTGTAAACTCCCTGACTATGTCTCTTCTCCTGTTCAATACGTTTCGGCTAATTCATCTCCATTAGAAATTCTAGGTTCCTTACTGGTCAAAATTCGTGTTTTTAAGTTTACATGGAAAGTTAAATTGTTTGTGGCCAAGCAATTGTCTTGCCCCATTATATTGGGAGCTGACTTTATTTCTCACACTGGTCTTGTGCTCGATCTCCGGTCTAGGTCGTGCACATTCAAATTTGCTTCTAGTTATAAAATCCCACTATTAAAGTGTAATTCTGTATCATGTTCATCTATTTCGCCTACCCAGGATGAGATGATGTTAGACCTTAGACATCTACCTGAGGAGCAGGCTGATAGTATTCGCAAACTGTGTCAGTCGTTTCCCGAGGTGTTCTCTGATACTCTTGGTGTTACTGACCTTATTGAATACAAAATTGAGGTCACGGACTCGATTCCTGTCCGTTTTCCACCGTATAGGCTATCTCCACCTAAAATGAAGGCTCTGAAAGAAATCATCGATCAGATGTTGAAGGATGGTATTATTAGGCCCTCTAAGTCAGCGTATTCTTCGCCTATTTTTCTAGTCCCGAAACCCCAAGGAGGCTTCAGGCCTGTCATTGATTACAGGGCTCTCAATCGGAAGGTGGTGTTGCAATCTGTGCCCCTTCCCGACCTTCATTCTTGCTTTTCATGGTTTCGTAAGGCCAAGTTCTTCACCATCTTGGACTTGAATCAGGCCTATAATCAAATTCCCCTTGCCGAAGAGTCTAAACATCTTACAGCGTTTGCCACGGACTGGAACTTATACGAATACAACCGCGTGCCTTTCGGGCTCCCCACGGGGGCAGCTGTGCTCACTAGGCTACTAGATAGGGTCTTTTCCGACATCAAATTTGAGTACTTATATCACTACTTGGATGATGTCGTCGTATTTTCCGAGACCTTTGAAGAACATCTAGATCATCTGCGAGAAGTTCTCGATCGCCTTCGTAAGGCTGGGTTAACTGTTAAGTTGTCCAAGGTTGCCTTTGCTAAGCCCTCAATGTCATTCCTAGGGCATATTGTGTCACCCGATGGGGTAGCTGTCGATCATTCTAGAACACAGGCCATCCGTGATTTTAAACCTCCTAAGGACATCAAAGGTATCGCTAGATTCATTGGTATGGTGAATTTCTTCAGGAAGTTTATTCCTAATTTTGCTAATAGAGCGGCACCCTTAAACCTTCTTCGTAGGAAAGGCATCAAATTCGAGTGGGGACCTTCTCAACAAGCCGCTTTCGAAGATCTTAAATTAGCTCTCTGTAATGCCCCTGTACTTGCTATGCCTGATTTCTCGAAGAAATTCATCGTCCAAACGGACGCGTCGTCGTCAGCTGTAGCTGCAGTCCTTCTTCAAGAGACTGAACTAGGGAGGCGTCCCATCGCCTATGCATCTAGGACTCTATCGGTTCAAGAAGCCAAGTATTCCATCTATGAGCTCGAAGGGTTGGCAGTCTTATTCGCCTTAGAAAAGTTCCGTCTCTATCTGGAACATGTCAAATTCGACCTGGAGACAGATAATCAAGCCTTAAGCTGGGTCTTAGGTAGGCCGCGTCGTACTGGTCGTATAGCCCGTTGGGCCATCCGTATTTCTGCCTTCCAATTTGATGTACGACATATCAGAGGTACCGAAAATGTTGTTGCCGATGGACTCAGCCGTATGTTTCATAACGACGTAGAGACCCACGAACCGGTCGACAGTTCATCACCTTCCGAGTCCATACTATCTGGTGTTAATGCCATCTTAACAGATGCTCCCATGCTCTTTAGGGATATCGAGAAATACCAACGTGAAGATCCGACGCTGGCTCCGATAATGGAAACCCTTTCTTCTGGGGAGCATGTCGTCCCTTATGTTCTGAGGAATGGTGTTTTATGTTGCCCTTCGAGGCATGACAAGATGATGAAAGTTGTCGTTCCAGCTGTTCTCGTGCCTATGATCTTCAAATACTATCATGAGACCCCATTGGGGGGGCATCTTGGAATCTTTAAAACCCGTGAAAAGATTCGTGAAAGGTTCATCTGGAAAGGTATGGACGGTGAAATTCGCGAACTTGTAAAAGCCTGTAAATCTTGTTTGCTTAGTAAACCAACCATGTCCACTAAGGTAGGCCTTTTGTCTTCTCATCAAGCATCGCGCCCCATGGAACGCCTGTATATTGATTATGTAGGACCCTTCCCCCAGTCGAAGGGAAATGCCAACAAATTTATCCTTGTATGTGTAGATGGTTTTACTAGATTTTCCTGGTTATTTCCGACTAAGCTGGCTACCGCTCAGTCCACCATTACCTGCTTAAATTCTATTTTTGCTTCTTTTGGTCCGTGTCAATATATTGTATCCGATAATGCTAAGGCTTTTACATCTAATTTATTTCGTAAATTCTGTTTTGACTTATCAATATCTCATGTAACTACTTCTGCTTATTACCCGCAACCATCTCTGGCTGAACGAGTTAACCGTAATCTCAGGTCCGCTCTCATTGCTTATCATCATGAAGATCCTTCCAGGTGGGACACGTCCCTGCATTGGTTAGCTTTTGCTTTGAATTCGGCGGTTCATGAACCTCACAAGTTTACTCCAGCTTCTTTGATGTTCAAGTTTGTTCCCAACTCGCCGCTCTCTAACCTCTGGTCTCTGAGTGACATTCTGCCCGAGACAATAGACCCGGACAACATCAAAGATCTTTGGAAGAAGGCTAAAGCCAATCTTAAAGTGTCTCATGAAAAGGTTAGGGAAAGGTATGATCGTGGACGGAGACCCACCCCTTTGAAGGTAGGTGACCAGGTTATGGTCAAAAATTTTGTTCCCGCGGGCAAGCTTGCCCCCAGATTTCATGGGCCTTGTATCATTCTCGACTTTCTTACGCCGGTTACTTTATTGTTAAGTAATCCAGCCACCGAGAGGATATTTAGAGTTCACCTGTCCCAGGTGAAACCGGTGTAATTTCTGTGTTAACTTGCTTCATATTATTTTGAAAGGATATGAAGGTTATATTTTTTTTTTGAGTTTTACTTTTAAGGCATTCTGCACTACCTATAATATTTTGTTTCAGATGTAAGCTTTTTGTAAAACCTGTCCCGACCCGTTAAACTGCCATTCTGTCCTTGCCACGGCCATTACCACGCTCCCGTCTCCTGCTCCACCTTACACTGTGGCTTCATAATGTTTAATGCAATGGGTATCTACACGCCGCTGGCCCCTCAACCTCTCCATAAAGCCTGTACCCTCAAAGAAAATGATTGTCCAACACAATTCTGCCGTCTAGCTTTAATGTTTCAGCGCCCCCGCAGCCGCGCAGCGCCGTGCAGCGACTGGGGAGGGGGATGGGCCCCCTCCTCTCCAGCGAGGACGACATGTGCACGGCGAGCCGGAGCTCACCTCCCGGCCAAGGCTGATGTGCGGCGCACGACCTGCTACATGCCCGCAGCCTGTATCTGTTCACCGCGGGCGCGGCGTACTTCAACACCTCTGCTCCCCTCATAGTGCGGGCGAGCGGTATCTCAGGGTACTTGAGGGGTCCGAGCGGCCTCCGTCCCCTCATAGTGCGGGCGAGCGGTATCTCAGGGTACTTGAGGGGTCCGAGCGGCCTCCGTTGGACGCAAGCTGCAACGGCCGGTCCGGCCATTCGACTCAATCTACATCAACTACATGGACAGTCACCATAAGCAATAATTACATTTGGGAATTTAACAACAATATTTGGTGGACATCGCAAAACTTTTCTTCACTTTTAAGCATTAAAAGTTTATCTTCAGAAATTCAAATTCTACAAACTTAAAGACTTTCATTCACCTGCAACAACAACATTTTGAAACTGAATTAAGAAATCTTGTAAATGCTTCTGCTATCTATCTTCGTATCAACATCATTACTTGGTCTTTGTTTCAAACTGATTTCATGTGTCACCCCTGGAGGAACTTTTGGGGGGGGAGGTCTGTACCCGGCGGTACACCTCTACACCGTTTATTTAAAAGTTGCGCCAGCTGAAACTCCTCTTCTGGAGGAAGGTTGAACTTTATCTATTCTATTAATTCTCTACTTTCTCAGAAGATGTCACCACGTGGAAAATTTTGAGTTTGTGAACTGTGTCATTTTCGACGTACTTTTGTTTTGCTTGTATTAAGAAGTGTGAACTTTCTCTTCTAGAGGACACTACTGAAGATCAACAATAGTGCAACCTAGTGCGGAGTCAAAGAACTATTTTGTTGGAGAAAATTTAATTTCAGGAGTTTGTTCTTTGGTAAATTTCTTTCTGTCATTGTTTAAGTTGGCAATATTTACCCCTTTCTTCCCCTTGCTTTGAATGTATCCAATCACGAATTTCTTCAATGAATTTCTGACCAATCAGGGGTATCTTCCCCCATCTTGTATCTGTTGCGGGGTCCTACCCAATAAAATCTTTGTGGGAGGGTGTTTTCTTTCCCCTAACGCCTAGAATTTTCTGCGAGAGTATTTAAACTGCTGATTTTAGGGTCTCCGGACCACTTCTGTTCCATCTTTCAGTGTATTAAGTACATAGCAGGAGGCGGGAAGCGCCTCTTTCCTCGGCAGCGATCTACTACCAGGTAATGGCCTATTAATATCTTCTTTTCTTGCTAGGTCGGCAGTTTAACTCTCGCGGCGGGTTCGAAGCGTTTTCCATCATGTAACCTTTTCCTAAAATGTAACTACTCTTTTCTTCTATTCTCTTGTAAAGCTACATTATGGGATAGAGAGTGCTAACCCTCTCGAGTTCCCACTCACATCGTCTTGAGGTGAACTTATTTTTCTCAACCAATTCTCCCGTAATGTAATGTAAATTGCCTTTAAGTCACCTCTGTAGTATGGGATTAGCCCTTGTATTAACGGCCTAGTGCCAAGTAGGTCTTAAGCAAAGTGTATTAGGAGTGCAAGTTCGCCTCCTCTCAAGTTGTATTTTAGAGGTCATGTATTAATCTTTTCTCACCTAATAGACCTCAGTAGGTTGGGTATTTTACCCCTGTGTATATGTCCTTTGAGGACAACTTGAAAGTTGAGTTTGGTGTGGCCTGGGAGAGGCTTAATTTTAAGAGCGAGTGGCTCTTTTCTAAAACTGAGAGTTGTATGCCTCGAGGAGGCTTTGCTGTGTAATTTGGAGCAAGGGCTCCAGGGTTTGAGTGGGGTCTTCTGCCCCTTTTGTTGAAATTGGTATATCGTAAAGTTGAGCTAGTTGCTCAAGAATTGTGTTTTCAGGGCTCGAAGTCCAAATTCTTTAATCCCTGTAATTGTACATTTCAAGTTGTATTTCGGCTACTAAGTACTTGTTCTATTTGTTGTTACCTAATTTTGAAAAGAAAATATAACCTTGTTAAATTTTAAAATTTAATTTCTCTTTAGTAGCTTGAGACCTATTCACCACCCAGCACCTTCTTTCATGCTTAACTACCACAAAAACTCGGTAACAGACCTGATGCGGTGAATCAACATTTGCTGCTTGCTATGACTCTCATAGCTCGTAAATTATGATGTAACTCCCTCCTCATCAGATCCCTAAGTGTGTTATATATTTAATTTGAATTATGCTGTTCATAGTGTTGCTGATTGACATATCAACTTACGAATGAGTCATGTGTGAAAATATATTTTTTTCAAGGATTGAAGAGATGAAGAAAAATAAGTATTCCGATTACGTTTTGTGCAATATTGAGCCTGTACGATGCGGAAATTACGTGAAAAATTACTTGTGGTGCATGCTTAAATTATGCTTGTAGCAACAGTTTTCACCGCACGAGATGTTAGTGTCGTGAGTACCGACCTTCGCATCCGAAGATCGCGGGTTCAGAGGTAGTTGGAATTGTGAAGGGCTGAAGAATATTCGTTTGACACTCCGCGTCGTACGATGTTGGCTTCAAATGTGATTTTCTCAAAATTACGTATTTGTAACTTAACACCCTTTGCTCACCCAACACAGGATATACCAAATCTAACCCGTTCATTTCTGTATGAAGAAAAGCAGTCATCTCCGTATAGACCATGAAGGTCCTTGGAAGAGTGGAAGGAAGGAAACGGCCATGCCCTTAAATAAAGTACAGCCCCAGCATTTGCCTGGTGTGAAAATGGGAAACCACGGCGAAACATTTTCAGGGCTGTCGATAGTGGGGTTCAAATCCACTATCTCCCGAATGCAAACTTACAGCTGCGCGCCCCTTCCCGCACGACCAACTCGCTCGGTCGGCGTAAAGAGAGAGGTTGCCTCCAGGGGAATTAAACTGGTACTTATTTCTGTGTAGACAGAACGAATCCCAGGGCCATAAAACCTCGTTTCTCAAGTTCTGGACTTCGTGTCCTACCAGGTGCACTGCGCACATTTTCACCTTGTTGCTAAACAATCATGTAAAAATGACCTAGGGTATTGGCCGAATGACGAAATACAATGCAGCATTTCTGAGCCGCATGGTTTAACCAGACGCGTCTTAAGTCCCCGACCCGGCCGCGAATCGAACCTGGGACTCTCTGAACCGTAGGTTTCCATGCTGGCCGTTTAGCCAGAGAGTTGACTGACACGGGGCTGGCGTACTTTTGCACATTCATATAGTACCAGTTTGAGGTGGGATCGAACCTGTATGTAAGGCAAGAACTGATAGGACTGTGCATTAATATTGGGAATTTATGTTATTCAGAGAAGTGACAAGATTATGTCAAGGATTGTAAACAGACCACTATCCGCCGGACTGACTAGTTCAGACATTAGAGCGCTGCCCTTCCGAGTTCTTCATTTACACACACCTCATTATTCTTACAATTTCATATCCAGTGCTGAACTCGGTAAATTTGGGTGGGGGTGCGGGGAGGAATCAAGAAGGTGATGTTACCAAAACGATAAATCATTACTCGTTAGGAAGAAGGTTAAAACTGATTTTAAAACTGATGAATACCGAGCTCGATAGCTGCAGTCGATTAAGTGCGACCAGTATCCAGTAATCGGGAGATAGTGGGTTCGAACCCCACTGTCGGCAGCCCTGAAGATGGTTTCCCGTGGTTTCCCATTTTCACACCAGGCAAATGCTGGGGCTGTACCTTAATTAAGGCCACGGCCGCTTCCTTCCCATTCCTAGGCCTTTCCTATCCCATCGTCGCCATTAGACCTAACTTATCTGTGTCGGTGCGACGTAAAGCAACTAGCAAAAATATATATATATGATGACTTATGCATAGCTTATTCCCCCAGTTGCTCTCTCAGTCCGCAGGATCACAATCTCTGAAGACATTATTTTCCGTATACATTTCCATACTTCGTGGTATCCTGCCAAAAGGGATGCTTGTGTGAGGGATATCCTCGTTGTGCATGTTTTATGTAGCCTGTCCAAAGTGTAGGAGCTCGTCCACGTTCCCTCTTCCCTGCGACATTTCCTGTATCATTTTTGCTTTTGGTATATGATGAAAACAAATAATTGAAGGACTCTTTGTTGAAAAACTGCCTATAGCCCGACCTGCTCCTTAAGGATGAACTCGTTGGTACGAAATGCTGTCTAATGATTGCTAAGTATTCTTCCCAAGTACTGCATTTCAAATGAGGTGATCTCTTTCTTATCTGCAGTTCTTAAGGTCCACGTTTCAGCATCGTAGAGGATGGCTGAGAAATGATATAATGGATGTAGAAATTTTCTCACGGAACTGGAGGGTGTATCGTAGAGATAGGATAGGAAAGTTAGGAGGGGGAGTATTCATTCTCGTGAAAGAAGAATTTGTAAGCTACGAAAAAGTTATAAAGATGACAAGCACGAAATTCTAGGGGTAAGGCTCATTTCTAAAGAGAATAGGCAACTAGATGTCTTTGGAGTGTACAGAGCAGGAAAGGGTAGCGCAGATGCTGATTCAGACTTATTTGATAAGATAATCAGCTATGTGGAAAACGATAAGGAAAGGAAAGTGATCGTAGCGGATGATCTCAATTTACCAAATGTCAATTGGGAAGGTAATGCGAACGACAGGAAGCATGACCAACAAATGGTAAATACGTTAATATGGGAAGGGCACCTGATTCAGAAAGTGATGGAACCAAATAGAGGGAAGAATATTCTGGATGTGGTGCTGGTAAAACCAGATGAACTCTATAGAGAAACCGAAGTAATAGATGGTATTTGTGATCACGAAGCTGTTTTTGTGGTAATTAAAAATAAATGTGAAAGAAAGGAAGATATTAAAATTAGGATTGTTAGGCAGTACCATATGGCTGTTAAAACAGGCATGAGGGAGTTTTTAATAAGCAACTATGATCGGTGGAAAACGGCAAATAAAAATGTAAACAGACTCTGGGATGGGTTTAAAGCAATTGCTGAGGAATGTGAAAATAGGTTTGTACCTTTAAAGGTGGTATGGAAGGGTAAAGATCCACTATATTATAACAGGGAAGGAAAGATACTAAGAAAGAGGTGCAGGTTGGAAAGAAATAGAGTTAGAAATGGCTGTGGAAGTAAGGAGAAATTGAAGGAACTTACTAGGAAATTGAATCTAGCGAAGAAGTCAGCTAAGGATAACATTATGGCAAGCATAATTGGTGGCCACACTAATTTTAGTGAAAAATGGAAGAGTATGTATAGGTACTTTAAGGCAGAAACAGGTTCCAAGAAGGACATTTTAGGAATAATTAATGAACAGGGGGAGAGTGTATGCAAGGATCTTCAAAAGGCAGAAGTATTCAGTCAGCAGTATGTAAAGATTGTTGGCTACAAGGATAATGTCCAGATAGACGAGGTGACTAATACTAAAGGAGTATTAAAATTTACCTATGACAGCAATGACATTTACAGTAAGATACAAAAGTTGAAAACTAGAAAAGCAGCTGGAATTGATAAGGTTTCGGGGAATATACTAAAGACAATGGGTTGGGATATAGTACCATATCTGAAGTACTTGTTTGATGTTTGTTTGCATGAAGGAACTTGACCAAATGAATGGAGAGTTGCTATAGTAGCCCCTGTATATAAAGGAAAGGGTGATACGCATCAAGCTGAATATTACAGTCCAGTCAGTTGACATGCATTGTATGTAAGCTTTGGGAAAGCATTCTTTCTGATTATATAAGACACGTTTGCAAAATTAATAAATGGTTTGACAGAAGGCAGTTTGGGTTTAGGAAAGGTTATTCTACTGAAGCCCAACTTATAGGATTCCAGCAAGATATAGCAGATATCCTGGATTCAGGAGGTCAGTTGGACTGTATTGCGATTGACTTATCTAAGGCATTTGATAGGGTAGATCATAGGAGACTACTGGCAAAAATGAGTGCAATTGGACTTGACAAAAGAGTGACTGAATGGGTGGCTTTGTTTCTAGAAAGTAGAACTCAGAGAATTAGAGTAGGTGAAGCTTTATCTGTCCCTGTAAAAATTACGAGGGGAATTCCTCAAAGCAATATTATTGGACCTTTATGTTTTCTTATATATATATCAATGATATGTGTAAAGAAGTGGAATCAGAGATAAGGCTTTTCGCAGATGATGTTATTCTGTACAGAGTAATAAATAACTTACAAGATTGTGAGCAACTGCAAAATGACCTCGATAATGTTGTGAGATGGACAGTAGGCAATGGTATGTTGATAAACGGGGATAAAAGTCAGGTTGCGAGTTTCACAAATAGGAAAAGTCCTCTCAGTTTTAATTACTGCGTTGAAGGGGTGAAAGTTCCCTTTGGGGATCATTGTAAATACCTAGGTATAAATATAAAGAAAGATCTTCTTTGGGGTAATCACATAAATATGATTGTAAATAAAGCAGATCTCTGCACATGGTTATGAGAGTATTTAGGGGTTGCAGTAAGGATGTAAAGGAGAGAGCATATTTGTCTCTGGTGAGGCCTCAACTAGAGTATGGTTCCAGTGTATGGAACTCTTACCAGGATTACTTGATTCAGGAACTGGAAAAAATCCAAAGATAAGCAGCTCGAGTTGTTCTGGGCGATTTCCGACAAAAGAGTAGCGTTGCAAAAATGTTGCAAAGCTTGGGTTGGGAAGACTTAGGAGAAAGGAGACGAGCTGCTCGACTAAGTGGTATGTTCCGAGCTGTCAGTGGAGAGATGGCGTGGGAGGACATCAGTAGACGAATAAGTTTGGATGGTGTCTTTAAAAGTAGGAAGGATCACAATATGAAGATAAAGTTGGAATTCAAGAGGACAAATTGGGGCAAATATTCGTTTATAGGAAGGGAAGTTAGGGATTGGAATAACTTACCAAGGGATATGTTCAATAAATTTCCAATTTCTTTACAATCATTTAAGAAAAGTCTAGAAAAACAACAGATAGGGAATCTGCCACCTGGGCGACTGCCCTAAATGCAGATCAGTAGTGATTGATTGTAGACGCATAACGCTACGCTCAGGACTAACCTCATCTTCACTTTTATTGAAATGGGGCGATCCTCCCGAATATAAGCTGTTTTGAGGTGAATATTGCAATTATCCTTCTAAAATGACAGTAGTAGTAGGAGGAGGAGGAGGAGGAGGAGGTGGAGGTTTGATTGATGCTATTCAGGCTGCCTGCCCATCAGTTTCGATGATCCCTGTTAACCGGGTCTCTGTTGGGCAATCTATGGTTGAGTTACAATTAATTTTGTTTGGTATTTACCAGATGTGTTCACCCAGAAGGACGTGGGTTCTATTCCCCGTCAGGAAGTCAGAAAATTTAAGAAACGAGATTTCCACTTTCGGAGGTGCATATAGTCCTGAGGTTCACTCATCCTACATCAAAAAAGAGTACCAGGTTAATTCCGGGGAGTAAAGACGGCCGGGCGTAGAGCTAACCAATCTACCGCATCAAGTGCCGGGGTTACGGATAGTGGAAGCCTTTGCCTTCCACCCCTCCAAGGACCTTCCTGGTCTGTACGGAGATGACTTTCTTTGCCTTTGCTTTATATGTAGCAGATGTACCACTAGAAAACATTTTCATGCCGACAGCATACGATATGGAGTGCAGAATGGACTTTTTACCTCCGTTCAAATATCCGACTATTATACCTCTGCCGGGTTTTAACCCCATCCCATAACCGACACTCCATAAATAAATTCAATAAATTTCCAGTTTCTTTGCAATCATTTAAGAAAGGCCTAGGAAAACAACAGATAGGGAATCTGCCACCTGGGCGACTCCCCTAAATGCAGAATAACACCCACGGTATCCCCTGCCTGTCGTAAGAGGCGACTAAAAGGGGCCCCAGGGGCTCTGAACTTTGGAGCGTGGATTGGCGACCACGGGGCCCTCAGCTGAGTCCTGGCATTGCTTCCACTTATTTGTGCTAGGCTCCTCACTTTCATCTATCCTATCCGACCTCCCTTGGTCAACTCTTGTTCTTTTCCGACCCCGATGCTATTAGGTTTGCGAGGGCTAGGGAGTCTTTCATTTTCACGTCCTTCGTGGCCCTTGTCTTCCTCTGGCCGATATCTTGATTTTTCGAAGTGTCGGACCCCTTCCATTTTTTTCCTCTCTGATTAGTGTTATATAGAGGATGGTTGCCTAGTTGCACTTCCTCTTAAAACAATAATCACCCCCACCACCTAAATGCAGATCAGTAGTGATTGATTGATTGATTGATCGATTGATTGATTGATTGATTGATTGATTGATTGATTGATCACTGATTCACGGAGGGGGTTATGTTATTAGATAAGTCAGTAAGTTGCAAAATGTGTACCCAGCAGATGTGTGTACATCGAATGCCTTCTCCAGCTTAAGACCCCTCCCAAGAACGGAGGCGAAGCTGCTGGAAGACAATATGAATGGGGTGTGGTAAATCGGCTTCCTTTGAATAAAAGAAGCTCTGTTTTATTACTCTTGCTCACACTTCGGTTTCTAGAACTTCACTCCGTAGTGTGCCATTGTTTGCCTCTTCTTATCAACAGTGGTCAGAAATGGTTTTCTAGGGTTTACTTTCACAGAAAACAAAAATATTCCGCTGCATTTTACTATTATTCACGGATCTGTTTCTATATTGAGAACACAATCAATATTTTATTTTAAGATTTTTTTTTCCTTTCCTGGCCTTTTCTCAATTTCTTGGAATTGGCACTGTTTGTAGACCGCGCACAGTTTAATGGCAAACTGCCCTTCCTGACGCCAACCCTATCTGGAGGATTGTATTTACTATTGCATGTTCGTTTGGCGGTCGCCGCCGGCTAGCTCGGATCGAAGAGGTTAGTCAGGCCACAGTGCAGCAGATCACTCGTCAGTTCAGTGCTGAACAACGATGACGTGTGATCAACCATACCATCCAGAACCATCTCCTTACCATGGGGTACAGAAGGAAGCGTCCCACGAGGGCACCTCTACTGAACACACTTCACATTACACAACGAATGCCATGGGCAAAGGCACACCACCAATAGACGCCATTAGAAAATGTTCGCGTGGACAGATGAGTCGAGGTACCAGTTGGTACATTCCGATGGCCAGATACAGCTGCGTCGTCAACCACATGAGGCAATGGATCCCTCTTACCGGCAGGGTATAGTTCAGGCCGGTGGTGGTGGTATCCTTGCATCGGGACTGCTTACATGGGATGAAATGGTACCGGTGGTGCAAACGTCCCTCACCTGCGAAAGTTCCAAGAACCTGCTGGCAGATAACATACACCATAATCATCTCTTTGTTCGGGTCCAGCACCCTGCAGGATACCTGTACATGCAGCAAAACAATGGCCCAGCCAATCGCTGACTTGCTCGATGAGCACTCCACGGATGTGAAGGTGCTTGCTTGTCCCCAAAGGAGCCCTATCTTAATCCTTTTGAACACAATTTTGAAGTTGTCGAGAGGGATGTGTATGCGCTGGACACTGCTCCGACCAATACTCGTGGGTTATGGGAGGCTGTGCAGTGATTGTGGATCAGTGTGGCTCCCCATCGCTTCCGGTGTCTGTTGCTCTCCATGCCACGCCGCATCGAGCCGTCACCATGGCGAAAGGAGGTGCTACACGCTACTAGTCAGGTATATCTAATTCAATTTCTCATGAGTTGAAGTGCATGTAGTTGATATTCCATTGTAATGGAGCGAGCGAGTTGGCTTCGTGGAGCGTGTCATTTTCCTGTAAATTTGTTCCAAGAAATGCGGAAGGATTCGAGCCTCGGCATTGGTAGCCTTGAAGATTATTTATTTATTTATTTATTTATTTATTTATTTATTTATTTATTTATTTATTTATTTGGTTCAGACAGGTATAAACCTAATGGTGTGAAACACATACCTATACTACTATATTAGATAAAAACAAATATCAAATTAAAATAATATTGCCGGTATCTCCTATGAAAGTCTTTCGAAAATAAAGTCATATATGAAATAACAATACACTGTTCTTCAGTAGCATAATATTACAAATATTCAGTTACATATCTACATAGTGTAATTGAAATTATTTTCTAACGGCTTTAAACCTGTATTAGTACTGTAATTATACAAGATGATGAGGAGGATGAGGTGGTTTATTGGTATAACTAGAAACAGAACTACGCCTATGAACTTAACTAACAGTCAGCAAAGTGGGAAGAAAGTAACATAAACTACAACTTCCTGCAAGATATTTAATTAAGGAAATCCAGATGATCTGTGTTTATTGGGAATCTGTGGGACCTCACGTCACAGGTTAAAGGATATAACAACTTTTTTTAAGCAATGAAAAATAGGTATTTGTTATTCAGCAGGCTTATATTAAATGCTTACTATTACCTAAGATATTTATTATTTAGTACAAATGTAAATATTAATGGTAAATAATCCATAATTTCAGATTGGGTGTTCACTAACTGTTGGAGGGACGGGTATAGTGCGCATTGGTATCACCCAAATATCACTATAAAATTTGTCACAAATGGAACATAATAATTGCTTTTACACATATCAAGTGAAAAATCCCTGGCAAATTAAGAAATATCTACAGTAGAGGTGCCATGCTCCGAGGAGATTGTAAACGAAACAGCTAGGACAGATGGTACCATACAAGTGGAATCAACGACTGAAGCCAGTGATAACATGGAAGTAAACGTACTGAACGAAATATTGTCAACTCCAGCACACCTAAGCACATTAAAACTACAGTTAATGACTGTAAATATATTATAACCAGTTCATTTCAATAATGTTTAGTACTAATTGATGCCACGAGAGAACAACTAAACCGATTACAACGTGCTATGAACTCATGTATTAGATTTATATTTTCCTTACGCTATGATGTTCATGTTACCCCTTATTATCGACAACTTTCCCTTCTAAAATTTGAACAGTATAGAAACCTCCACGTGGCAGTATTAATCTTTCGAGTATTAAAAGAGAATATCCCATACTACTTATCTTCACAACTCAATTTCCTATCCTCTTTCCACCAGCATAACACACGCTCCGGCAGTACACTTGCTATCCCTCTCAGCAGGTCAGCAGCATTTAGCCGTTCCTTTGTTGCAAATGGAGCTAGATTGCGGAATTCTCTCCCCCACAACATTAGAGCCATAAAATCCTTAAATTCTTTCAAGTTGTCTTGCCGTGAGCATCTCCTCATGTGTGCCGCCAGGCTGAATGAATCTGGTAGAGTGAATGTGTGTATGAACGTACGTTTACTGTGCTTATGGTATTTTGTGTCATTCAACTTTTAATTTGTAACGATAGTTTTAAGACATGACTAAACCGAGCTCGATAGCTGCAGTCGCTTAAGTGCGGCCAGTATCCAGTATTCGGGAGATAGTAGGTTCGAACCCCACTGTCGGCAGCCCTGAAAATGGTTTTCCGTGGTTTCCCATTTTCACACCAGGCAAATGCTCGGGCTGTACCTTAATTAAGGCCACGGCCGCTTCCTTCCCACTCCTAGCCCTTTCCTGTCCCATCGTCGCCGTAAGACCTATCTGTGTCGGTGCGACGTAAAACAACTAGCAAAAAATAAAAATAAAAAATAAGACATAATTAAGAATATATATAGAGTTTGTTATTTTGTTTCATATTTTGTAATGGTAGTTTTAAGATAAGATTATGAATATTGCTCTCAGATGTACAATGTTAATGAAGTGTGGTTAAGTGTAAGGGAGGACCATGAGTCCTAACTTCGCCACTACAAATAAAGGCAAATATAGTAATAAACTAATATAAGACCTTGTACGAAACAGTATGGAGTGGCGTCTCATATCGGTACTTGTTGGAATCAGTTCTAACATAGAGATAACTACAGCACTAGCTACAGTTACCATTCGTTGCACAGGTAACTGTGTAGAAGCCGATAACTGTTGTTTCGGAAACTCATTTTAAACGTAGCCTATCACCATGTCACTGATAATTACTACAGATAATTGTCATTCAAGAAACCGGCCATTTAAGGGAAATAGTTGACGTTATGCATGTATGTTGCTTTTGTTCATCTTAAATGGTGAGCAAAGTTTAGTGGTCTTGGATCACATAGTTATCAGTCTGCGTTCGGGAGATAGTGGGTTCGAACCCCACTGTCGGCAACCCTGAAGATGGTTTCCTTCGTTTCCCATTTTCACACCAGGCCACGGCCGCTTCCTTCCCATTCCTAGCCCTTTCTTATCCCATCGTCGCCATAAGACCTTTCTGTGTTGGTGCGACGTAAAGCAAATTGTAAGGGTAGTCTTGGAGCAAATAGTTTGTTAGATATGAACCTGCAAGTGTGCGCCTTAGAACAAGCAGGTTTCGTGTTAGGTGCTCATAAACAGCTAATAAAAGATATAAGGCGCTCAGAGGGTTTGTAGGGTTTGTCGATTGGATCTCGTTCTCTACCTTCGTAGGCTTTGATAATAGTTACAGACGCCTGTAAAATTGAGTTATTGTACAAATTAAGACCCTTTATTCCCTAGGTATTAATAGAGTTCACAGTTGCCGTAATGTTTCTATGGAGCACTATTTATTTCTAACGGAATGTTTTAGTTGCTAAGCCTGTTTGCGGAGTAACCAGTTGCGCCATTGTGGTTGTTCTCCCCTGGCTTCAATGTAGTTACTGGGGGGAGTGAAATAATTTAATTAAGGTCTATTTTATCCCAGCGGCGAAAGGGGTTCTGTTGATCCCCGTCGTGGGGAGTGGAAATAGGCTTCCGAATAATTAGCCCAACTTTCACTGCCGTTTTCCTCGCTTGTTGGCATCATTTTTCGTGATTTGCTTTGAGTTCAATTATTGCCAGCGCTCATTATGTCGTATCATGAAAATTACTCCTGGTACATTTCGGAGTGTAGACAATGATTCATACAGTATAATCTAGCAGATTGTCTGACACGTTGTCTGTATGGTCAGCGTACTGGCCTTCGGTTCAGAGGGTCTCGGGTTCGATTCCCGGCCAGGTCGGTGATTTTAACCTTCATTGGTTAATTCTAATGACCCGGAGGCTGGGTGTTTGTGCTGTCCCCAACATCCCTGCAACTCACTCACCACACATAACACGCAGTTGCCTATACATGGCAGATGCCGCCCACCCTCATCGGAGGGTCTGCCTTACAAGGGCTGCACCTAGCTAGAAATAGTCACACGAAATTATTATCTAGCAGATTAAGGCTAGTGAAATAATATCACGTCGAATAGCGCCATGTACGAATAATGTTTTTAATGACCTATTTGGTGTAGAATTTCGCCGTAATTTCATAAATACTCCTGTGAGACATTCTCTGTTATTGCTTATTCTTTATGACATACTGTTTATTTTGGTAACGTTTAGTATTTTTCATGAGTAACTATTCAAGTCGACAGCAACAATGGATCTCATTGAGATCTGCCATTTTGCTTTTATGGATCAGTTTTAAATGATTTGATTTACCATATATACAGGGGCGTAGACAAAGGGAGCTTATTCGAGGTTTGACTCCCTCCCCCCATGGAATTTTTACAAAAGAAAATAAGTAGAAACCGGCAATAAATGAGTGAAGTCGACTCATTGGGTTGGCTCTCTTGAACATTCACATATACATAATAATGATAATAATCATAATTGTAAAACCAACAGATCTCTTGAGTCTATTTTCTAAGAAGCATCGAAAGTTAGATTTTAGGTTTAATCTAAACATACCATTTACTGTAAAACTGTTGACCTTGACCATATTGTTCTTGTTCTAAGAGTTTGTAGTGTACCGGTGCTGCAATCTGAATATCAATATAATGCACTTGTACCAATGTCCTTACTATCATACGCATGTATGAGCACACCACACACACGCACAAGCACCTTCGTTATGTTCTGTCATCATTTTGTAACTATTAACCCCCTCCTCCTCATCGTTCGGTCCTAGCTACGCTACTGCATATATATTTCGATGTAGTCTGGCCCCTAAACATCGGTCCTTTCTTTCACAAACGACATTGAACGCCGCGATTGAAGTTAAAGAAACCATAAGAGAAATTCAATAGTGTATATCAAACCAAACCAAACCCCATGGCACGACAGCCCTTGAAGGGCCTTGGCCTACCAAGCGACCGCTGCTCAGCCCGAAACCTACATTTAATACTAATGAACATCCAATAATACTGCCGAAAATCTAGTTCATTTAAAAGCAATTTGAATTTGACGCATCGAGTAAGTATCTACGAAGATCAGTTAAGCCATGTAGTTGGTTTTCAAGTAATGCCGTATACGTTTTTATAAATACGATAAATAACAGGCTACGAACCCGTAAACGCAGCAATGCAATTTTGTAATCGTCTTATAACATCCGCCATTAACTTCAAAATGCCTTTGCTGGCAAGATGTAGTGTTTACAGTGCACTCTGTGTTTTCTGGTATGGGCTATATCAAATTTGTTACTTTCATTGACCTCTCTGTCTCATCCTTGGCTTTGATAATATGAAAGTGACTGAGGTATGAGTGATGCTAGTAATGCCATTCCTTATGCAGCCACTCCCTGTTATGCATAGTGTGAAAATATCGCTCATAGGGTCAGTTGGTGCATGCATTTCAGTGGGCTTAGCAGACTGATATGTAATAGCAATGGCTGGCTCTGTGAGGAAAGCATCGGGAAAACTACCTCACTCATTTCCCTAGTACGCCTCTTCAGTGACGCCTAGGCTATTTGACAGCTGTTCGCGGAGCTGCAGAGGATTAACTTCAAAACTATATTTAACCATAAGATTAAAAAACAGTTTTTGTCACAGCGAAAAACCTTTCTTTAGGACCTGTTTTACTTCAAATTACCAAATAAATGAATAAATAATTAATAATTAATTAATAATAGGAGAAAGCAGCATGACAAGGTTATTCCATTTAGTGTGTAAGATGTATGAGACAGAAGATGTCCCGTCCGATTTTCATCAGAATGTTGTTATACCTATTCCCAAGAAAGCCGGTGCTGACAGGTGTGAAAACTACCGCACCATTAGTTTAGTATCTCATGCCTGCAAAATTTTAACACGTATTATTTACAGATGAATTGAAAAACAAGTTGAAGCTGAGTTGGGAGAAGATCAATTTGGCTTCAGAAGAAATGTAGGCACACGTGAAGCAATCCTGACTTTAAGTCTGATCTTAGAGGATCGAATCGAGAAGGACAAGCCCACGTACATGGCATTTGTAGATCTAGAAAAGGCATTCGATAATGTTGATTGGACCAAGCTATTTAAGATTCTAAAGGTGATTGGGATCAGATACCGAGAACGAAGAATTATGTACAATCTGTATAAAAATCAGTCTGCAGTAATAAGAATCGAGGGCTTTGAAAAAGAAGCAGCAATCCAGGAAGGAGTGAGGCAAGGCTGCAGTTTGTGTCCCCCCCCCCTTCTTCATTGTTTACATAGAACAGGCAGTAAAGGAAATCAAAGAGGAATTTGGAAAGGGAATCACAATCCAAGGAGAGGAAATCAAAACCTTCAGATTTGCCGATGATATTGTTATTTTATCTGAGACTGCAGAAGATATCTAGAAGCTGCTGAGTGGTATGGGGGAAGTCTTGGGCAAGGAGTACAAGATGAAAATAAATAAGTCCAAAACAAAATTAATGGAGTGCAGTCGAACGAAGGCAGGAAATATTAGATTAGGAAATGAAACCTTCAAGAAGTAGATGAATACTGTTACTTGGGTAGTAAAATAACTAACTATGGCAGAAGTAAGGAGGTCATAAAATGCAGACTAGCACAAGCAAGGAAGAGCTTTCTTAAGAGAAGAAATTTCCTCACTTCAAACATTGATGTAGGAATTAGGAAGATGTTTTTGAAGACTTTCTTGTGGAGCGTGGCATTGTATGGAAGTGAAATCTGGACGATAACTAGCTCAGAAAGAAATAGAATAAAAGCTTTTGAAATGGGGTGTTACAGAAGAATGCTGAAGGTGAGATGGATAGATTGAATCACGAATGAAGAGATACTGAATCGAATTGGTGAGAGATCGATTTGGCTAAATTTGACAAGAAGAAGAGATAGAATGATAGGACACATCGTACGACACCCAGGACTTGTGGAAGGAAGTGTAGGTGGTAAGATAAGAACAGTTGGAGTAGACCAAGGTTTGAATATGACAAGCAGATTAGAGCAGATGTAGGATGCAGTAGTTACGTATAAATGAAAAGGTTACCACAGGATAGGGTAGCATGGAGAGCTGCATAAAACCAGTCTATGGACTGATGACTCAACAACAACAACAACATGTCTTCCGATGACAGCAATTAGTCCTAACCGTTACGCTACGGAAGCGGACCAAATAATAATTGCAGAAGTTAAATGAAGTAAAAAAAAGGACATGTTTTATGTGATAAAATACATTAAAAGCAAGCCATTCTGACTTCAAATTTTAAAAATTGTCTCTATCCCCCGCTCTCCGGAGGCCGCCTGGAACTGCACCCTCTCAAAATAACTCTGCCGGTGCCTCTGACAGCAGCCTTGGGCTTGTTTCACACCTACCCGGCTGCCGGGTAACCGGTGTCGGGTACACGGTTGTCAGGGCAAGAAGTGTACGAGACGTTTCACACTTGCCCGGTAAAAGTCGTTGCCTTATAAACGGCACCCGGCTGCCGTGCTATTGTAGTAGGAAGCCGGCAACCCCCACTGTACTGGCCGGCTGCCGGGTGAACAAAACCAGATTGGGAGGGTAGTGGTGGCTGTGAGTCAGTGGAAGTTTACACATCTAGCCACCACGGCAGTGTCTACAGTCTTCTCGAGTGTTGCGTTTCCTTGTTTTTACGCTCTAGTGTATTACGTATTTGTTGTTATGCCGGAAATTGACAGAAAGTTTGCACACTCATCCTAAAATAGTTGAAAAATTTGTCGCTGTCATTTCTTAAGTCTTAAAAAATTAAAAAGAATGCCCCTACCTCGTCTCTTCTCATATTGACTGGATTCACCCATAGCAGTCTATTTTTTCTCCTTTTCTTCAAACGCCTATACAAGACCATAAACGCTAGTTATTTATTGCGATCCATTCCAACACGCGATATGTACACAACTGCTGCCGTGTTCTTGCCGGGTATATGTGAAAAAGGAGGTGTGAAACAAGCCTTGCTCGCCAAGAAGCAGCATACCCTGTGACCGCCGTGTTCCCTGTATCTAAAGCGAAGCGCCAGCCTATGTTACATCGAGTGGGGTGTGTGTGTGTGTGTGTGTGTGTGTGTGTGTGTGTGTGTGTGTGTGTCGTTTGCTCCACGTGTTGTCCCTGCGCCGGCGGCTTTCTGAAATTATAATGATCTGTGAGCAGAGAGAGCTGAGGATCAATACTGAAAATAAAGGGTGTTACAGCATCCTAGGGGTCAGCAATATCCATGCCACGTGTCTCCTGATTTTATGACCTTCCTCGGTACCTGGAGTAGGTAACCGGTTCAGAGTAGGAGATTCCATCGTGAAGAAAGTTGAAGTTATTAGGCATTTGCTTAATATGAACCACAGACGTCTTCTGCTTTTCCTTGGAAAATAACTGAAAGCACTACAAGCAACATTAAAAAATATAAGTTATTATTTAAACGATGACTTCTTACATTTTTATTTTCTTACTGAGGAAAAGGCCTCTACTGTTATTCCGATCCCCCTTTGGATATGGTTTTTGCTAGCGAGTTGTCAGATGGTATATTTTGTTCCGGATAGTAAGCCTATGGTTTTTTAATATTAGCTTAATACTTTTAATACCAGAAGGAATAGATCAAATGAAAAAAAAAAACCGACTGCGCAGGGCCTGAGAGAGTCAGGAAACGACACGATAAGCCGCTGACAGGAAGAAACTAAAACCTGTGACAAAGTTCGGTGTATAGTCCTGTACTATCAACATAGATGAACAATGCACGACAGTGGCCTTACTGTCCTTCGAAATAGTCCCCTTCCATAACTATGCACTGATGAGATTGGGCGATACATGTCCTGGAAACTTTGCAAGAAGGCTTCCTTTGGGATGGTGTTCAAGAATATCGTCAAATCGCTTTCCTTTCAAAGCGAGTTTGAGTCGTGAGAATAGGAAGAATTCTGGAGGATTGGGATCTTGTGAGTATGGGGGAAGTTCAAGTTGTACCACCACCTCTTTTTTTTTTTGCCATGAACTGTTTGACGATATTGGCTGTGTGTGGGCGAGCGTTGTCATGGACAAAAAATCACGAACCTTATTGTGCGTACTGGAGTCGTACCCTGCGTAGACGTTTCATGAAACGGGTCAAAATTTCAGTGAACCGTGCAGCATTCAACGTCGTTCCCTCAGGTAGAAATTCCTTGTGGATAATTCCTTGACTATCGAAAAAGGCGAAAGGCATCGTTTTGATGCGTGACTTTTCGGCTTTGACCTTTTTTCCGACAAGGGGATCCCGGAGAACGCCGTTCCAGGCCTTGCCGTTTCGTTTCAGGGTCGTACCTGAGACACCAGGTTTCATCCTCAGTAACAATACAGTTCAAGAAATTCGGTGTCGCATTCGCTGTTTCGACAAAATCCTATGAAGCCTCTAAACGTGCCTGCTTCTGATCGTCAGTCAAGTGATGTGGCACAAGACGAGAGAGAACACGTTTTCCTCTTCCCTAACTTCTGATAACGATTTGTCGCACTGATTCACGGTCAATCTGCAGTTCATCCGCTGTCATGCGCACAGTTAATCGCTGATCGTTCGTGATTAACGTCCTGATCTTCTCAGTGTTTTCGTCACTGACTGCGGTCGCCGGTCTTCCGCTACGGGGGTTGTCAGAAACCTTTCCCGGCCTCCTCGAAAACGGGCGAACCACTCATACAAACACTTCAAGGACAGTGCTTGATTTTCATAAACACGCACCAGTATCGCATGCGTTTCTTTCGGTGTCTTGCCAAGCTTAAAACAAAACTGTGCATTGATCTTTTGGTCGTTCATGTTCCTGTTCGCCGTTCAGAACCAACGCACTAAACACACACTGTGTCAAACATGTCTTACACGGCACACACACACACGATGCTCAACTGAACAACGTTTGGAGCAGGTGGTCAAAACCTGCTGCTACGCAGGTGCAGAGTTGTGTGTCGCCAGTGTTGCCGCATCGACCGTTCTGACTTCATTCACCGAACTTTATTGTCACAGGTTATATTCATCTTCCTGTCTCCGTATCTCAGCAACAACATGAGGGGTCGATATGCTAAGTGGCAGTTCCTTCGACAACAAGAAGGCCTACAACTGTTAGTTTAATATATTTTTATCTATGGCCAGATGCTTACGTACATATGACATATTTCAGGCGTTATTCTACCCGTAGTGCATATTTTCGGTAATATGCTTTCTTGGGACTTCTGTTCTGGAGATACATATGGCCTTGAGGTTCGGTCAGTCGGTGTCGTGTCGCATGCGACCCGTGCCACTAGCGACTGCATAATCTGTAATCGTGCCGGATGCGACCGGTGCTGACAACTCAGTTTTAATTTAATAAGCTATGTCATCATCCAAGATAAGGTAAGCTAAATCAGAAAGAGAAAAGGTCAGAAAATACGTCAAACATTTATAGCACTCCTTACCGGGTTGGGAATGAAATTGTTCTTTGTTCTCTTCAAATGGCGAACTACTATAACCACAAACCGTGCACAACATTTAATTATGTACACTGAATTAGTCGTCGGTAAGAAATTTTTAAAAAATGGCGTATGGCTTTAGTGCCGGGAGTGTCAGAGGACATGTTCGGCTCGTCAGGTGCAGGTCTTTCGATTTGACTCCCGGAGGCGACCTGGGCGTCGTGATGAGGATAAAATGGTAATGAAGACGACACATACACACAGCCCCCGTGCCGGCAATCGAACCCTGGACCCCTGTGAATAAAGGCCAGCATGCTAACCATTTAGCCATGGAGCCGGAGACGTCGGTAAATACAGCCAATAATAAATCTTTACGGAGAACAATCCCAACGACTGCGTGAAAGGTTTATAAATAATGAGTACATTTCTATGACGAAAGTTCAAATATAACATGCATACATTATTTCACACACAGAGGTAATATCTAAAAAACTCAAGAACTCGTCGTTGAAAACTAAATCAGTGTAAAGTATAGTTTGGAATGCCATAAATATATTCCTCCCCAAGAGAAAGCATAAATGGGTCATACAGTAAATAAAGCAAGAGGTATATTAAGATCAAAACCCTAAAAATGCGGGGGAAATGTACAATCAGGTAATTCTATACTGAATACTAAAATAACACAAGTTCAGTTATATTTTAACAAAGATTATGTTCTTAAATAACAATAATAATGTTAATGGCTTTACGTCCCATTAACTAATTTTACGGTTTTCGGAGACGCCGAGATGCTGGAATTTATTCCCACATGAGTTCTTTTATGTGCCAGTAAATCAGCCTTATCGGTAGACGTATTTGAGTATCTTCAAATACCATCGGACTGAGCCAGAATCGAACCTGCCAAGTTGGGGTCAGAAGGCCAGCTCTTCAACCGCCTGAGCCACTCAGTCCGGACAATTACCTTGTCTATAAACACAGTTCTGTGTGAGGGTGTTGTCTGTAAGTGTAATTGTAATTGTACGGGCTAGGAATGGGAAGAAAGTGATCCTGGCCATGAAATTCAGTCCCTGGATTCTCGGGAAAAGTTGCTTTTGAAGAATTTACTGCGGGAAACTCGTAGTTTTTTACAACACGAAATACGGTCATGCGTTTACATTTTATCTTACAACATGCCCATATATAGAGCTGCGTTACCATGTCTGGAAGAAATTACCAAACAGGCTATCTAAGTGCGTGACGGCACTGCTTGTTACGGCTATTTCGGGATACGGCTGGGTTCGAAACCCCGTCGGCCATCTTCGAATATGGTTTTTCATAGTTTCCCATTTTCATTTCCAGCCAAATGCCGGGATGGTACATTTCCCATGGCCACGATCACTTTCTTCCCATTCCTAGCCCGTACAATTACAATTACATCCACTGACTACACCCTCACACAGTAGTACAAGTAGCTCACTCCTACAGGGTGCACCGGGTAAAGGAGCTGGAGGTCTGGTGGGCGGAACATGTCCTCGGACACTCCCAGCACTAAAAGTCATGCGCTAAAAAAATACAATTTGAAAACGTTCAAGGTAATCATATGAAATGGTAGCAATTATTCAGATACTTTGAAGTTTTGTGAGGTCGTGTTACATAATCAAATCACATTCCAGTATATACATTATGAAAGGTAACTTTTTCTTCTTCTTCTTCTTCTTCTTCTTCTTCTTCTTCTTCTTCTTCTTCTTCTTTAGCGTTTGTCCCGCCTGGTGGCAGGGTCAGCTGTGTGGATTCGTTGTCTCCATTTAATTCGGTCACGGGCCATGTCAGGATGTAGTCTTACAGCTTTCAGGTCGTTGTGCACTGTATCGATCCATCGCTGTCTTGATCGTCCCTTGGGCCTCTTTCCAGCGCAGACGGTTTTCCTGCATTTTCTTCTGGATCGGTGCAACGCCAAAGCGTTTCCTAATACTGTCGTTTGAAATATGATCCAGTCTAGTGATGCCAGCTGTCCACCTAAGCATCTTTGTCTCCATGACGCTTAGTCGACGTTCTATCTCCTTCGTAGCAGGCCAACACTCAGTGCTGTAGAGAGCGACGGGACGGATAACAGTTCGGTAGATCTTAGATTTCAGATGATCCTTCATCCGACGGTCGCAGGTGACGCCCGTTGTCATTCGCCACTTCAGCCAGGCTGCGTGTATCCTTGTGTTGACCCCATCAGTAAGTCTGCCATTGTTAGAGAGTGTGGAGCCAAGATATTTAAATTTCTCTACTCGTGGTAGATCTTCACCATCAACGTGGATGGTTCCAACTTCTCGAGGATCTAATGTCATGTATTCTGTCTTCTTTATGTTGAGGCGCAGGCCGTATTATGAAAGGTAACTGATGCACCATTTTTTTTTTCTATTTGCTTTACGTCGCACCGACACAGATATGTCGTATGGCGACGATGGGATAGGAAAGGCCTAGGAAGTGGAAGGAAGCGGCCGTGGCCTTAATTATGGTACTGCCCCGGCATTTGCCTGGCGTGAAAATGGGAAACCACGGAAAACCATCTTTAGGGGTGCCGACAGTGGGGCTCGAACCCACTATCTCCCGAATACTGGATACTGGCCGCACTTAAGCGACTACAGCTATCGAGCTCGGTATGCACCAAATTAACACTATAGATGGCCGCCTCCGTAGCGTAAACTGTTAGCATTATTAGCTGCCGTCGTCGGGGGCTCGGGTTCGATTCCAGGTACTGTCAGCAGGAGGGCTGGTTATGTGGTTGAAATGGTACATGCAACTCACCTCCAATGGGGGTGTCCCTGAAAAGAGCTGCACCACCTCGGGATGAGGATACGAGTTCAGTTTTTTTAACACTATAGATCTTGGAGAGATGATCACAATACCGTAAGTTGCAGGTCTGTAGCTTGCACCGTTACGCTAAGACGTTGGAGAAAGGAGACGAGCTGATCGACTAAGCGGTATGTTCCGAGCTGTCAGGGAAGATATGGCGTGAAATGGCATTAATAGACGATAAGTTTGAATTGTGCTTTTAAAAGGAAAGATCACAATATGAAGTTGGAATTCAAGAGGACAAATTGAAGCAAATATTCGTTTATAAGAAAAGGAGTTACGAATTGGAATAATTTCTTTCTTAATCCGTTTAATGTCCAGGGTTGGTTTTTCCTTCGGACTCAGTGAGGGATCTCAATTCTACCGCCTCAAGGGTAGTGTCCTGGATGGTGAGACTTTTGGATCGGATGATACAACTGGGAAGAAGAACTAGTACCTCGCCCAGGCGGCTTCACCTGCTATAGGGGCCTTGTGAGGGGATTGGAAGATTGGAAAGGATAGACAAGGAAGAGGGAAGTGGCCCTGGCCTTAAGTTAGGTACCATCCCGGCATTCGCCTGGAGAAGTGAGAAACCACTGAAAACCACTTTGAGGATGGCTGAGATAGGAATCGACCCCCCGCCCATTCGGCTCACTTGACCTCCGGATGCTGAGTGGATCCCGTTCCAGTCTTCGTACCACTTTTCAAATTTCGTGACAGAGCCGGGAATCGAACACGGGCCTCCGAGGGTGGCAGCTAATCACACTAACCACTACATCTCTTGGAATAATTTACCAAGGGAAATATTCGATTAATTTCCAAATTCTCTGAAATTATTTAAGAAATGACTAGGTAAACAAGCGATAGGCAATCTGCCACATCGGCGATTCCTTAAATACATAACAACGGTGACCGACTGGCTGATTGACAGATTGGTCGCATGCGGCACGATGCTTAATCCACTCGGCCGTTAGCAGCACGAAATCAGCGTGGTCGCATCCGGCACGGTCGCTTCTGGCACGTAACCGCCGAAATAACTACCGGTATCCAGCACGGGTAAAAGATATCTACCGAAAGGGATATTAACTTTCAGACATTAAAACGGCAATATTATATCTGCAACAAAATATTACATAATAATATATCGGCCATCTACACCCGGTAGTCACCACACGTCCATTGCCGTATTTGCTCCTCGGATTGGTTTTCAATCAATGCGCCAGCATTACAAGACAAGGATCCTTCAATCGTCGATTTGTAGGCTGTGTTCACTTAATCGTTTCCTTGGTATAATCTGTCCTAATAGGCCTATCACAGGTACAATCATATCACCACTTCTTTTACTAACTGAAAGAAAAATCGTCGCTAATTTTATTCTTATCCTATATTTCCCACATCACGTCCGAAGGTATGTCAAGATGGCACTCAATGGCTGATGAAGCTGGGAAGCAGGAACTAGCTTGTTTGGAATGCTGAGAAGAAATAGATGTATAAGAACTGGGACTGGTGAGGAGAGAGCACATCTCTGTGAAGCCGGCTGTGTGTTAAAGATGTGGAGACTGTCCTTGTTCTTTTGTGTTTTCATATCTGTCCTTGTTTCCTCTTTCTGTAACACCCCCTTCCCACACTGACCTATCTTTGTGTTCATCTGACCCGTCTTTGTGTTCATCTTTTTATATGTTCCTATTCATGTTCCTTTCTATATCTGGCTTGATTTGTCTTTCGTTTGTTCCTTTCCATTACTTCTTTAATTGGAGTGTAGCGTATGGTGTATCAATGAAAACCAACGATAACTACAGTGTCCTCAACAGCTACAGACACTGAAATGTGTATTGAGAGATCCGAAAAGGAAGTAGACAGCGACATCGGTTTCAGAAAGAATGCTATCCCAGATCTTACAAACAGCACATGTCAAACTGGCTGACCTGTAATTATCCGCTTTTTATATTTGTCACCCTTCCCTTGTACACTGGGGCTACTATTGCAACTCTCCATTCATTTGGTATCGCTCCTTCATGTAAACAGTAATCAAACGAGTATTTCAGATATAGCACTATATCCCAACCCATAGCCTTCAATACATTCCCTATTATAGGAAAACCCCGGTATAACGCTCTTCAAGGGATCGCGGATTACCCCCTATTAAGAAGAATACAACCCAACACGTACAGTAATATATGTTGTTTTTTATTGTATTATTGCATCCCCATTACCTGTTGTAAATGTTACATATATTATTTGTCAAGATATTATACAACCTATTGATGTTTTACAACTCTAGCCCTACAATGCTTAATTCTTACGAGGATATATATATTTGTTTAACGTTTCACTAACACGTCGAAGGTTTCGGCGACGTAAGGATGAGAAAGAGCTGGGATTGGGAAGGTAGCGGCCGTGGCCTTAAGGTACAACCCCAGCATTTTCCTGGTGTGAAAATTAGACACCATGGAAAACCATTTTCAGGTCTGACAACCGTGAGATTCGAACACCATCTCCCGAATGCAAGCTCATAGCTACGCGACCCTAAACGCTCAGTCAATTCGCTCGGTGCGAGGAAATAATAATCGTAACCCGGCGAGTACTTAATAATTTAACAGTGAATTTCCACTCAATAAAATATCATCAGAAGCATTTATGTTGTAACTTGCTGTATCACTTGCATCGTTGCAAGGGCACCTTGCCGCACGGGTACACGTTCATCTGACTCGTCTTCTTTATCTTCTTCATCGTCGACTGCGACACCGGCATACTTTCCTATGATTCCATCCAATTCAGGAATTTTCGGAGTTTAACGGCCATTTTAATCACTCAGACACTTCAGTACACCAAGAACAAAGTGAAGCTGATAAGAACAATTTTCCAGAACTAAGGAATGTATGAGAGAGAATTGGTAACAAAAGAGCGATTGCCATATTTTTCTGTACAAGGGTATAGGTTCAAAGAGCGCGGGAAGCGGGACCAGTACTTTGCAAAACAATCAAGTGAATCGTGGAATACTTTACAGATTGATGACACTAGTGAGAACAAGCAACAAAAGAACTTTTTATTCCAAGCATTGCAGATGATGAATAAAAATATGCCATGAATGAAGCGTAATCCGCCTCGTTGGATGAATGGTCAGTGTACTGGCTTTCGGTTCAGAGGGTCGCGGGTTCGATTCCCGGCCGGGTCGGGAATTTTAATCGCTTCTGATTAATTCTTCTGGCTCGGGGACTGGGTGTTTGTGTCCGTCCAACACTCTTCTCTTCGTGTTCAGACAATATACCACACTACCAACCACCACAGAACCACGCAATAGTGAATACATCCCTCCGTATAGGGTTGGCGTCAGGAAGGGCATCCGGCCGTAAAACAGGGCCAAATCTATCTATCTATCTATCTATCTATCTATCTATCTATCTATCTATCTATCTATCTATCTATCTATCTATCTATCTATCTATCTATCTATCTACATACATACATACATACATACATATATATACAGGGTGGAGCGTAATTCGCGCACTCGGGCGTCGCAGCGCGACTCCTCACATGCCAGCAATAAGAAAATGTCTCTTACAAAATCTCGTCTTGCGAGTATATCCGGTAGAAAACGGACGTTAAAGAGTAGCAATCTGGCAACACTGTAACCATATGTAGGGTAACTACCGCTGTCAGCACGTCCATCCCGTGCTGTACAGTTGGTGCAGTAGGTAGAGTTTTTGGTTGGCATGCAGGAGGTCGATGGTTCGATCCTGGGTTGAGGCGCATTTTTTATTTGCTAATTTCCATCTGACATTACCTACTGTGATACAGTAAGACACCGTTTCTGAGGTCACATGTATCCTACATTTACAACATAATAATAATAATAATACATTGAGATAGTACTAAACAGCATGCGGTTACCAGACGCAACACGCAATGTTGAAAGGCAGAATTATTGGGACCATGGTGATAACACATACAAATTGTAACCGAGTTTGGACATTATTCGCAGAGCACGTTGCTAGGCCTACTGGTAACGTAAGGCCCTAAGGAAATGTAATGGACCTGAACGAGGCAAGAATAATAGTTGGTACTAATCTATGGGACCATTGGAGGAGGGTACAAAGAAAACAGGTTTCACATGTAGTAGATGAAGTGGTGCGAATAAATTCACGCCCCCGACGTGGAAAGGGCGCCTTTCAAAGCTGACCAATGAAAACGATTGTTCGTCCATTTCTAGGATCGTAGTATGTAAGTGCAAATGGTTTCTAGAGGACCCACTGCAATCGCTGTTGACGATTAAGATGCCAGATATCATACCACCTGGACTACATTTACGAAATAAAAAACATACGCCTCAACCCAGGATCGACCACTCGACCTCCTGCATGCTAACCCAAAACTCTATCCATTGCACCAACTGTACAATACGCGGAACGTCTGCTGACAGAGGTAGTTACCCTACATGTGGTTACAGTGTTGCCAGATTGCTGATCTTCAACGTCTGCCGGATATACTCGCAAGATGAAATTTTGTAAGAGACATTTTTTTATTGCTGGCATGTGAGGAGTCGCGCTGCGACGCCCGAGTGCGCGAATTACGCTTCACCCTGTATGTATATATATATATATGTGTGTGTGTGTGTGTGTGTGTGTGTGTGTGTGTGTGTGTGTGTGTGTGTGTGTGTGTGTGTGTGTGTGTGTGTGTGTGTGTGTGTGTGTGTGTGTGTGTGTGTGTGTGTGTGTGTGTGTGTGTGTGTGTGTGTGTGTGTGTGTGTGTGTGTGTGTGTGTGTGTGTGTGTGTGACGTAGTTCGCACCCGCGACCCCACAGGTGTGGGAAAAAGTGGCAGGAAAGGAAGAAGCAGCAGCGTAATAAGCGAGATTCCAACGCCAATATAGGTTTTAAAAGTTTTTATATGAGATGTGCAGGAAGCTGAAACAAAAAGCGTATTATGCAGGCTAATGTATTAAACGGACGCATATTATCGGTATTTCACTGTAGTTACCCCATAGATTCTATTAAGTAGTCAAATCACTGACGAATCATACAAATGTAACTATAGCTACGATAATGAATAGATTATAAAGTAAACAAATCGTTAGGTTTACAATTTTAAAATGCAGCTACATTCACGTGTTCATCCTTCACCAACAGCAAAATAATGTTCCGAAAGTTTAACCAATAAGAATAAAATTAGAGATACAAAAACTGTATATCACGAATGTTAATTAAACCTAAGGCCTATCTCCCCTATTTCTTGTCCAGTCTTCTTGTGTCTAGTCAGCTCTCTCCAAACGCGATGCCATTTCGCTTCCGATGACTAGAAGAAAATAATGTTTTCATTTTCCGTAATCCTTTATGACAACCCCATTTTGTCCTTCGTCATTATCAACCGTTACCGGAGTGTGACCTTGGTCCATTAAATCAAATGAATGAATGAATGCATGAATACATGGATCAACGAACAAACAAACGAACATATCAATCAGCCTATACATAAAAGCAATAGCAGCAATTTGATCTCTGATTTTATGTTAAAAATACGCTACATTCCAACACAAAATAAGTGCAAAAATGACAGAAACAGGTTAACGAAATTTACCAGTTGATCTGTTGGATTACCGGTGTAGGCCATCTGTTGAGTCCACCGAACGGCGTTTTTAAAACAACTGAGAATAGGATCTGAGACGGCTGCGATAAAAACAAGGCCTAAGGTTGGTATAAATGTCCATGAAAGCACTGACCAATATCGGAGTGTAAAATTTGTTTGATGTGGTGCGGCCTTCAGAGAGGCCTAGTGTAGGTGTTTCTATTTGACATCCATGGGCGGCCTGCACGTCTCTCTGTCTCTCTCTCCCTCTCTCTCTGGTGTTGATGAGTTAGGGAGATGGTGGAACCCGGTGTCGGCACATCGCCTACTCCTGCCGAATCATTTACTATTTGCTTTACGTCGCACCAACGCGGATAGGTCTAATGGTGCCGATAGAATAGGAAAGGGTTAGGGGTGGGAAGGAAGCGGTACATCCCCAGTAGTTGCCTGATGTGAAAATGGGAAGCCACGGAGAACCATATTCAGGGCTGCCGACAGTGTGGTTCTAACCCACTATATCCCGAATGCAAGCTCACAGTTACGCGAGCCTAACCGCACGACCAACTCGCTATCGAGTAACATCAAACGGTCTGAAAGAGGATCAATCAATCTCTTGATATAATCCATTGGTATATGAGACAGAATTTGCTCAACAGTAATAACCCAATTGATATTAACGAGGTTCATGTGTATGTATGTTCAGTCTTCAGCCCTAAGGCTGGTTGGATCCTCAACAGCTATGCCATCAGCTGTCATAGATGGCCTAGGCATCACTGAAGAAGCGTACAAGGGAAATGAGGAGTGAGGTAGTTTCCCGTTGCTTTCCTCACCAAGCCAGAAGTTGCTATTACATATCAGTCTGCCAAGCCCACTGAAATGTATGCACCAACCGACCCTATGAGTAACGTTTTCACACCATTCATAGCAGGGACTGGCTGCACAAGGAATGGCATTACTAGCATCGCTCATACCTCAGTCACTTTCATATTGTCAAAGCCAAGGATAAGACAGAGACAGATCAATGAAAGTAACAAAATTGTTCTAGCCCATACCAGAAGACATAGTGCACTGTAAACACTGGGTCCTGCCAGCAAAGGCATAATGGCGTAAAAGGCACATGAACCAAAATATACTGTCACTGATCGTAATGTGAGGAACGAAACTACGATTAATATTAGTTTTAGAAATTTAACCAGAATATTTTGTTATTGATTGCTTATCAGGATATATTGTTATTAATTTCAGGAACTGAATCAGAAAATCTTGTTAGTGATCGTAAATTAGGATATCGTGTCACTGAGATATGTTCTAGGAAATGAACGAGAATAACTACTTGTTGATGGAAAACCGAGAAATCTTGTCGCTAATATTAGTTTACGACTTGGTCTAGAATATCTTGGTACTTATGGTAATTTGAAGAACGATACCAGGACATCTAACATGAGTTTTAGGAATTGGTCCAGAATATCTTGTTACTAGTATTACTTTTAGGAACTGCTTTAGAATATCTTGTTAGTAATCATAATTTAAGGAAAGAAACCAAGATCACCTGTAGTTGATCGTGATTTGAGGAATGAAACCAGGATATTTTATTAATAATAATGCTATTGGCTTTACGTCCCACTAACTGCACTTTTACGGTTTTCGGAGACGCCGAGGTGCCGGAACTTAGTCCCGCAGGAGTTCTTTACGTGTCAGTAAATCTACCGACACGAGGCTGAAGTATTTGAGCACCTTCAAATACCACCGGACTGAGCCAGTATCGAACCTGCCAATTTGGGGCCAGAAGACCAGCGCCTCAACCGTCTGAGCCACTCAGCCTGGCAGGATATCTTGTTACTAATATTAATTTTAGCAACTGGTCCTGAATATTGTGTTAGTGATCGTAAACCAGGAAATCCTGACACTAATATTAGTTTTAGGAAAGGGTCCAAAATACCTTATCAAACGTAATTAGAGAAACGAAACCAGGATATCTTGGACATATAAGTTTTCAACAATCAATCTATCACTACTGATCTGCATTTAGGGCAGTCGCCCAGGTGGCAGATTCCCTGTCTGTTGTTTTCGTAGCCTTTTCTTAAATGATTATGAAGAAATTGGAAATTTATTGAACATCTCCCTTGGTAAGTTATTCCAATCCCTAACTCCCCTTCCTATAAACGAATATTTACCCCAATTTGTCCTCTTGAATTCCAACTTTATCTTCATTTTATGATTTTTCCTACTTTTAAAGACACCATCCAAACTTACTCGTCTACTGATGTCTTCCCACGCCATCTCTCCACTGACAGCTCGGAACATACCACTTAGTCGAGCAGCTCGTCTCCTTTCTCCCAAGTCTTCCCAGCCCAAACTTTGCAACATTTTTGTAACGCTACTCTTTTGTCGGAAATCACCCAGAACAAATCGGGCTGCTTTCCTTTGCAGCTCGAAATCATAATATTTTGACAATATTTTTTTAATATATATATATATATATATGTGTAGGAAAGGGTCGAGAATATCTTGCTACCAAACGAAACTTGAACTTAAGTTTAAGCAACTGGGCCAAACTATTCTAATTGTAGAACACAGCCAAACTATTATCGAGTTATAATTTAACCTCTACCTTTAGTTTTAGGAAGAAGAACCAGAACATGTCAGTTTTCAATGTGGGCTGTGACTGTACGTAATGTAACTTCATCTGGAAACAGCTGTCCTAGAATCCCACGCTGAGTCCTCCTCAAGGGAGGATGAGTCTTGAAGCTGTAATTGATGTAACCAAAGACTCCGTGATGCGTCCCCCGCACTAACAAAAAATGAAGAGTCAAATAATAAAGCGTAAGATCCGGCAAGGAGAATAATATACTTTCTTTGTTCCGAACCACGTACACTTTCTGAAGGCTTGAAACTAAGACCTGCCAAATCGTGTTTAACTACACAGTCTTTACTCCCACTGTCATTACATCTATTTACCTATCTGCCTCTATACACATTTTTGCCTTATACAGAAGTATACAAAGTGAGACGTACTGAAGGTTTAATTCACTTTTTGTCTTTTTGTTTACTTGTTTTGTTACATCACGAGAAAACTGCTTTATATTATTTCTCCAGACGCTGCACTCCAACTCAGTTCCATAAAGCCAAATAGTTTTGCGTTCATCAATTTATCGGTTCTAAAGAACATACAAAGTGACACACACATAAACAATGCCAGACATGTTCCTAGCAGAAAGTGAATACTGGAAAAAAGTCGACTTCATTGCAACACAAACAGGCAAATACAATAATGGACGGCTGTCCCGTCCAGAAGTTGTGAAATGAGCAGTTATAACTGCCTCTTACCGAGCGAGTTGGCTTTGCGGTTTGGGTCACGTAGTTGTGAGCTTGGATTCGAGAGATAGTGGGGTCGAAAATGGTTTTACGTAGTTTCCCATTTTCACACCAGGCAAATGCTGGGTCTGAACCTTACCTAAGACCACGGCTGTTTCCTTCCCGTTCCTAACCTTGCCCAATTCCATGGTCGTCGTAAGACCTGTCCACATCGGTATAACATAAAAGCAAGTAGGAAAAAAGTCCACCCCCCCTCCCCACCATTCATTTTAATGTACATTTCATCCTTTATTTTCCTTTACACAACAACAAGCTACTGCATAATCTTGCTGACGATATGTGAAACTGGTTGTTTTAAAATGTCTCACCACCAATACGGAATTGATTTAATTGTAATATTTTTTTGTTTTAATTTATTTTACGTGACAAGAAGGGGTATGCTAGATAATGTTTTTAATCATTTACATGTTCAATTATTTTTCATGACTAGAAGCAATATGCTGTACTACATTTTAAATCACACCTGCAACACACTGCGCACATAGCCCGAAGTCTAAGAAAATGGGATGGAAAATTTTGTGTAGCTTAGTACGTGTTTGGCCCTGAACTAAGTTGAAGTATGACCTGGGACTGTGTTAGCTTATGTTCTTCCGATATGGGACTGAGTTTAGGGACACCGCAGTCAGGGATAGCTGTGTTGTGCACTAGGCGATATATTATTAACTGATTATAATAGTATACAGTGTCGAAGCAGTATAAATGGGACCTACAAACGACGGTATCATCTTATCATATTCAAACATTACAACTTCCATTTTTAGCGCAGATTCGATGTCTAAGGAACGTATCTAAGTGAATTCGATCGATATATCAGAATAATCAAGTAGGCCGAATTCTCTTGAAGATGACAGTAATGCCCTGTATTCGCTTGAACGAATTTTTGACTACAATTGTTGGTCTTTAAAGAAGGTACTGTCTGTGTACTTTCAGTTAATCAGTCAGTCAGTCAATCAGTCAATCATAAAATTAAAAACGATCAGTAGCGGAACAAATTGATTATGGGCAGCGAATTATTCTGTGTATCAGTTTTACATCAGAAACGAATATATTTTAAAATGTCAACCCACAAGTACCGTATAACCATTTTACGGTATAAAATGAAATAAAATAAAAGCAATGAAGGCGAAAAACACCGTTGTTATCTTCGTTCAGCCTTCAAAACGATTTTCCGGCTGTACAAGGGAACCTTGAAACCCTCAACTAACCAGAAAAAGTCTTGACAAAACAAGGCAATATCCTATTACTAGGCAGGTCGAATCTCACCTAGTCACCTTGAAGCAAGCGTTGAGAGCAAGGTGTATTCTGTACAATAAGCGACTGTAAACAGGGATCGAATGCTCACACCGACTGTGATTGACATTGAAGTTGTGAACGCATGGACTCGGATAATATTCCAACTTTTTATTTATACAGATTTCTTCAGATTAAAAGGGCCTACTCGAGATGGTAAAGGCGTGCTCGGTTCAACCAGAACCCCCTTCAAGTGTCGGAAAATGAAAAAAAAAATGTATTTCCTCTTCTGGGGAGGCACATGGCACTGAGGTTCAGTCAGCCTACACCAAAAATGAGCCCATGTTAATTCCTGGAGGCAAAGGCGGCCGGGCATATAGTTAACCACTGAATCCCATTTAGTGCCAAGCGATACTTCGAATAGTGTAGGCCTTTACCTTCCATAAGCCAGCCCCACGGTGTAGGGGTGGTGAGCCTGCCTCTTAACCGGAGGCACCGGGTATGATTCCAGGCCAGATCAGGGATTTTTACCTGGTACACTCAGTCTCCGTGTTTATCTGGCGGTGAGATAGCGGCCCCAGTCTAGAAACCCAAAAATAACGACCGAGAGGACTCGTCGTGCTGACCACACGACACCTCGTAATCTGCAGGCCTTCGGGCTGAGCAGCGGTCGCTTGGTAGGCCGAGGCCCTTCAGGGCTGTTGGGTCATGGGGTTTGGCTTTTTTACCTTCGACTACTCCGAGGGCCTTTAATGCCTGTACAGATAAGGCTTGGCTTTGCTTTACTAAAGATTAAGGTCGTGGTTTCCCATTTTCACACCAGACAAATGCTGGGGATGTACCTTAATTAAGGCCACGGCCGCTTCCTTCCCACTCCTAGCCCTTTCCCGTCCCGTCGTCGCCATAAGACCTATCTGTGTCGGTGCGACGTAAAGCAACTAGCAAAAAAAAAAAAAAAAAAAAATATTATGGTCCTCCTCTTCCAGTTCCTTAAGTCAATCACCATCTCATGGAGGTGGTATTGAGGCAGTAGTCCTACAACTACGCAACTATCTTCCCTTAACACTAAACAGGGCGAAAAATGGACGAGGTCCGACACGACGAAAGAAAGGTAGGGAGTGGAAGAGAACAAGATTTGACCGAGGAAGGTCGGATAGGAAGATGCAAGTGAGGAGACTGGCACAAGTATACTCGAATATCAGATTCAGCAAGGAGCCCTATGATCCCCAACCCAAGATGAGGGTCTCTGAGGTTTACCCTTTTGTCACCTCTTGTCCGCCTTCGTAGCGTAACGGTTAGTGTTGTTAGTTGCCGTCCTCGGGGGTCCGGGTTCGATTCCCGGTACTGCCAGAAATTTAAGAATGGCAGGAGGGCTGGTATGTGGTTGAAATGGTGCATGCAGTTCACCTTCTTTGGGGCTGTTCCTGAAAAGAGCTGCACCACCTCGGGATGAGGACACGAGTTTTGTCCGACTCGTTGGCTGAATAGTCAGCGTACTGACCTTCGGTTCAGAGTGTCCCCGGTTCGATTCTCGGCCGGGTCGGGGATTTTAACCTTCATTGGTTAATTCCAGTGGCTTGGGGGCTGGGTGTTTGTGCTATCCCCAACATCCCTGCAACTCACACATAACACTATCCTCCACCACAATAACACGCAGTTACCTACACATGGCAGATGCCGCCCACCTTACAAGGGCTGCACCCGGTTAGAAATAGCCTCACGAAATTATAGTCACCTCTTACAATAGCCAGGCGATACTGTGGATGTGTTCTACCGTATTATTTTGTATCAGATTCAGAGGGACAGCTATTAAGCTAACACATATACCATCATTTCGCGGCAGAATCAGAAGGGCAACTATTCTGCTAGCACCTAGACTTGAAACTATATATACTTACGTCGCAACAAGAAAACCTTTACCTGGAGTGGATGTAAAAAGTATAAACTTGCATTAAACGACGTAACTTTGGCTCCTCAGTCCTACTGCGCAGTTTGACTTAAGCAATCAACTACGAAGGTGGGTGAAGTCATCACTTAAACACCTGCTGTAAGAGAATATCCCGTTTTTACATGGGAATGACCCGAGACGGCAAGTTGCTAACAGCTGGAGACCGCGCAGATGATTGCTCTAGCTATGTTCATTAGGAAGTGAAGTGTTCATTCCCCTCACAAAATAACTGTTAACACATTTTTTTTTGCACTATACCAGGATTATTGCACCTTCCGACAGTGTGTAGATCTAGGTACATCCTCATGATTGCAGGAAAAGCACACTAAATATCGACCATTATACAGAGCGATTTATGAGAAGTTACAGCCACTTAACGAGCAGATTGCTCAAAACATTTTGAGCTCGTAAACCTGTGTCCAATTTGCAGTACCAGCGAAGTTTCAATAATTTGAAATTAATTTGTAAAACACATTTTCTAGGGTTCCTTTCGTTGGAAGGGTAAAACAACAAGTAAATTAACTCTTCACGATTAAATCTTTATTCGGCTAGTTCGCGTTGTGACAGCTGCACATGTGTTTTGAATTCTTTGAATTCTTTCAGTTTACAACTACAAAATTACACCTTTCTTATGGAATAATAGCAAATGTTACAAACTGCATCAGTTTTGGCTACCCGATGCATGAGTTAGATTTTACAGTCTTACGCAGTTTGTGAAGAGTGCATTTATTTTAATTTTACCCTCTGAACGACAGGAACTTAATATAACTGTCTATATAGATACTGTATATATCTATAAAGAGAAACATGATTTTTTGTATTGATTTATGTACGATTTCGCGAACCATTTTCGCGTTATTTAGCGAACTAGGACTTCCTTCATCGCTGTAATCATTTTCTAAGACTAATCCTAAAACGTTATATTCGTTTAATTTATGAGTTGTTTATATAATATATATATATTATATATTTCTCTTCATACATGTAATACTGGAATGCAATTTCAAGCTCGTTATTTTCCAACCCACCTTCGTAGTTGTAAAATACGTACATTTCGCTTTAAACTGGCCTTATCACATTAATTCACTGCAATTCGCAAAAATAAGATCATTATTTCCTTAACTATAATCATATGATTCGTTACAACACAAAATCGCTTGATTATTTTATTATTATTATTATTATTATTATTATTATTATTATTATTATTATTATTATTATTATTATTATTGTTTTAATTTTTTTTTTGTCGCGTTTATCGTTAATGTGAAAAATACCATGCCTCTATCTATTAACCATCAGTGCTTATGTCATTGTACACACCAATACAAACACCTCACCAAGAGTTACCTCACAGAGTTCGTTCTTCACGCTCAATATGCGGGGCTGAGTTATATGTCCACCCACCTTCACAAAATAGATACAACACTATCAATTAATTTTAAAGTGAGGAAGTCTCCAGAATACTACTACTACTACGTGGCGCTAGTGTGTGTTTATCGCAGTGGGTAGAAGACAGCAGGCACCTCAGTAGACAGAGTAGTCATCACAGGAATCTCAGATTACAGACAGGACAATATGAATTTTAGAGAATAATTTTCATCAGTGCTACAAATGCGAAAACAATGCGGCAAATTCAAAATGGAATGTGTGTTGATCGTTCAGGCCTTTGCGACGGTGTATGAACAAGTATTCATCGACTAAGCAGTCACATATTTAACATGCTACGCTACTGTACTTAGTGACAGATCACTGGACGTAAAATAAGCATGGCATGACCGAATGTACACATATTTAAAAACACTTGCTACTACTACTACTACTACTACTACTACTACTACTACCACCGCTACCTCCTCCTTTTAAAATTATTATTATTATTATTATTATTATTATTATTATTATTATTATTATTCCGCTGTTCCCTCACCCTGGTGGGATCGCAGGTGTGACATACGAGGACTTAGGCCAATTGCATGGCCGCATGCCCTTCCTGACGCAAACCCAATGAGGAGGGATGTATTCTGTATTCAGTTTTCGCGCTTTTTATGTGCAAGTTTGAAAATTGGTGTGTATAATAAGATAAACACAAGCATTTAGTCCCCAAGCCACACAAATTAATCAGATGCAGCTAGATAAAAAAAACAGCCCGTCAGAGAATCGAATACAAGACCCTCTGAACCGAACGTTGTGTCGCTGAGAATTCAACTAAGGAACCAGACAATAGGATTTTTAAAACAGGGGTTTAAAAAATCGAAATTAATACGAAAGACTGCAACAGCAATATTTGGTTGTTATTCCACAATTAATACCTATACTATGCCCACATTAAGAAAGCAAATCCATCTTCCATCATCCGTAACCTCGGATAGAGTGGTTAGCTCTATGTCTGGTCGCCTTTGCTGCCAAGAATTAACCTGGTACTCATGTAATGTGAAGGCTGAATGAACATCGGGGGTCATGTGCTTCTCCAGAAGTGGAAATCTCATTTCTAAATGTTTCAACTTCCTAACGCGGAATAGAATTCACCTTCTTCTGAACGAATCGAACTCGCCTTCACTGCCTCGGCTATGCAATTCCTGTTTGAACAATACGGACTTACAATAAATGTCAGCCTAGAGAACTGTCTGGCATTTGCGGAATGGATGTTTAATGAAAGAGGCCCCAAGCAGTCTACAGACACGCAAAATCCAAGATTAGCTGTGAGTAAGGTCAATAACTCTGAAATTTCCCGAAAAAGTATGATCTAGTAACCATTCCACAAGAGTTGCTACTAATGCCGTTGTTCCGTCGTTTAAAACAATCAACACACCACCGCTAGACAGAGAGGTGTCAATGCCAGCTTATCAACTGAACGGTATTGCTTCCGTTAGCAGTAAAAAGGTACCGGCAATCCGGGTCGCACTCACAGCCCCGAGAACATCTAAGCCTACTGTGTATCCTAATGTGGAAAATATGAGGGGTATAAGATACGTGTGCACTGACAATAATAATAATAATAATAATAATAATAATAATAATAATAATACTGCGGCTCCTTGGTTGATCAGAAGTAAAGAAATGCCTTCGGTTCATAGGGCTCTCGGCACGATTTTTTGACCGGGCCGGGGATTTTACCTGTGTATGGTTCATTGCTGTAGCTTGAGGGCTGGATATCATGATCTACATACACCACCTACCAACCACCACAGTAACACGCGATATTGAATACATCCTTCCACATAGGACTGGCAGTAGGAAAGGCATCCGCCGTAAAATTGGGCTAATCCACATTAGTACCGAACTGAGATAGTACGGAAAAAGACCAGGAATAATAATCATAACAATAATAATAATAATAATAATAATAATAATAATAATAATAATAATAATAATAATAATAATAATAATAATAATATGGCCCTAGCTACCGCACTGGAAACATTTACATTTGGCATTTAGGCTGCTTGGACGTCAATGTCGACGTTTCGTTCTACTCCACCAGAGACATCGAAGATCTTTTGGATGGTCTATGGCTAAGATTTGATTAATTTTGTTGGGTAACACCAAATGTCTCACCAGAGATCTTCTACATGCCAACAGAGTGCCAAATGGACCTGTTTTCCACCCTTCAAAAGTCTGACTAACTCTGTCGAGTTTGGACCCGCGATCTTGGGATCCATTGGCCGACGCTCTACCATGCCGCTGAGAGAGTTTTAAGTTACCGTGTTTGTCAGGAGTTAGACATACGATATTAAACAATAATGTTATTGACTTTACGTCCCACTAACTACTTTTACGGTTTTCGGAGATGCCGATGTGCCGGAATTTTGTCCCACAGGAGTTCTTTTACGTATCAGTAAATCTACCGACACGAGGCTGACATATTTGAGCACCTTCAAATACCACCGGACTGAGCCAAGATCGAACCTGCCAAGGTGCCATGAGCCACTCAGCCTGGCTCACGTTTAAACAAAACGTGCCCCGATTCTTAACAGTGTGATGTCATGCCCATCTGTAAAAGACCGCGCAATATTCAGGTGTATAAATGAAGTCCCGCTATGGCTATCGAAAGTGAGGACTGACATAATACTATCTATTTTCTTACAGTCTGAGTAGACAAGCAACGTTCTGTGGCTTCACAAGACTCTTTCACGTCAGATAAATTCCCTGGTTGATATGCCTTCCTCAAATGAAGATTATGCAGACAAGATCGTATTTTCACAATAGCTTTCTCTGTATAGCCTTACAACGTTCACAAGAGGACAATATTGCTTCATTCCGGACTGTATGACTTCGACTGATATGCTTCCCGTCCTTTGTTTTGTTTTCGAGAAATACGACCACGTGCAGGTTTGTTTCCACACACACACACACACACACATTTTGAAGGACTACTCTTCCAACGAAAAATAACCTTACAACATTACAAGTTGCTACTGAAATTTACAACACACTTTACATGTATTGAATTTTTCTTCTTCTTGTTGTTTTTCTTGTTAGAGTGACTGTTCATCGTTGTTAGCTGAAGTTTGCTTTCTCTTTTCTGCAGCCACTTATCTCCGCTGGATGGCGTTACTGCTGGAATTACAAAAAACCGTCAACGACGGGTAAACAACACTAGTATGGTAAAATAATGAATATAATATTCACCACCTCTACATACGCTTGTGTGTAGGACACCTGATTATGATGTTTCTGTAAAATCTGCAATAGTGTAATAATACGTAGCACGAATCACGATTCTCTGAACCGCGCAGCTCCGAGCTGACTTACCTCTCTACTACGAAAGCTGGTCTGGGCAACTCTTTCGCCTTGTACGAAGGGCACTAGAAAAGTTTTGCAATACGCAAAAACGGTTGGCTGAACATCCCTCTTATGGTGAGGGATGAAAAGAAGGCTGAAAAGCGGTCTAGAAGACAGCAAGGCGCGACCTTCACACCATTTGTTACCAAGCAGTGGGATTGAAAGCAAGTTAAGATGTCATTGTGGTCTAAAGGTGACTATCGCGCAATTATCCGCTACAATTTTGCTCGTGGATTAACTGTTGACCAGTGCCTGGAGGAAATGACTCCTGTGCTGAGAAAAGACTGTCCACATCGGACAACAATTTTCCGCTGTTGCGATTTTGGGGTTGAAGACGATCCTCGTTCTGGGCGACCATCTGAACCAGTGACTGAGGAAAACATTAAAGCTGTGAGGAAAATGTTGCAGCAGTAGAGACGGTTGACATATCGGCAGGTAAAAGAGGCCCTCCACATCCCTGTACCAGCTACTCATTCAGTTCTACACGACAGTCTCCATTTAGAAAGGTTTGTTCCCGTTGGGTGCCCGATTCACTTTCAGAGGAACAAAGGGCTCATGGAGTGAAATGGTGCCGAAAAATGCTAAAACAATTTTAAAATGGGACTTCGCGTAACGTCAATAGCATCGTTACAGGTGACGAAACTTGGCTTTATTATTACGATGTTCCAACAACATCCCAGAACAAGGTGTGGCTGTTTGAAGATGAGGGTACTCTTGTGACTGTGCGAAAGAAAAGGATGACTGCAGTGTTCTTCATTAAACGGGGCACCCTGACTCGGGTTGTGCTAGAAACACAAAGGACAGTTACTGCGAAGTGGTACAGTGAGACTTGTCTGCCTCAGGTCATCCAGGCTCTCAAGAAGCTCCGTCCAAGGTCACGGGTCAACACTTGGCTCTTGCATCACGACAATGATGTAGCACATCCTGCTAATGTAACAATGGATTTTCTTGCCAGATCAGGGTTGACTGTGCTTGATCACCCTACATACAGTCCTGATCTTGCCCAATGTGTCTTCGCGCTCTTACCAGAAGTGAAGATGAAGCTGAAAGGGCGGCATTTTGCATCCGACGAGGACCTTCTGGCAGCGTGGGATCAAGAGTGTGAAAATGTAACCGAAGAAAAGTGGCATAGTTGGTTCAGTAACTGGTTTCGACGTAGGGAGAAGTGTATTGAGTGTGGTGGAAATTATTTTGAAACAGTCTAAAGCGTTCACTCACATTGCAAAACTTTCCTAGTGCCCTTTGTAATTAGACTGCGTCGAGGGATCTCAACCAGAAAAATCAAGATGAAACTTGGGCTCCAGTCCAGGAAGCGTTTAGCAACTACTGAGGCAATGAACGGCGTTCTTTAAGATAATCTTCAATGGAGCGTTTCCTGACTAGGAGCTCGAGCAATGATTTCACCAAACGAAGCAGTGTTCTCCTTCATGCTAAACTCAATATTGTACTGCAGTAAATAGACAAGGAACAATGGTTAGAGTAGATATGGTCGGATGCAAAATGCCGCAGAATACTTATGGTATTGTTGGCCAAGTTACCATTACACTTTCGGAACACTTCACAAGACAAAAATGCAGAAGTGCTCATAGATAAGTTGTCTTTATTACTAGTAAACTATGAACAATATACAGTAGAGCTCCAGCAGTTACAGCTAACTGGGGCTTACGTTCCTCTAATTATATTACGAAGCTCGGATTACACGGAAATAAGAACAAATCGAAGGGTAATGCATGAATAAATATTTAAAAGAAAGATTCAGTAATACCTGTGTTGGATATGGGTTGACGTTACCAAGTTTAACACAGAACATGAATTTAAATTTTAAAGAAACAGGCCATGTCTTTGGATTTAAAACGGGTCCTCATTTTTAACAGCAACGTCGGTTCATATTTTAGGAAGCATAGTGTCAGTCGGCGTATCTTCCGCTTGCTGCTCGGCGTAACGCAACGTCGCGTCGCGTCTATTCAAACCCTCGGTGTGGGTCATTTCATCAGGCACTTCTTCCTGTCTCTGTCTTCAACGAGGTTCTCTCATTCCAACGACTGAAACATAAGTTCAAACATTCGTGGCGTAAACATACCCGTACATTCTGTTGCCTAATATTATCATATGAGTGTCCGACTCGTTGGCTGAACGGTCAGCGTACTGGCCTTCGGTTCAGAGGGTCCCGGGTTCGATTCCCGGCCGGGTCGGGGATTTTAACCTTAATTGGTTGATTCCAATGGCTCGGGGGCTGGATGTATGTGTTGTCTTCATCATCATTTCATCCTCATCACGACGCGCAGGTCGCCTACAGGTGTCAATTAGAAAGACTTGCACCTGGCGATATCCTGCGATATCCCGGCACTAAAATCTATACGACATTTCATTTCATCATATGAGTGTCCGGCTCCATGGCTAAATGGTTAGCGTGCTGGCCTTTGGTCACAGGGGTCCCGGGTTCGATTCCCGGCAGGGTCGGGAATTTTAACCATCATTGGTTAGTTTCACAGGCACTGGGGCTGGGTGTATGTGTCGTCTTCATCATTTCATCCTCATCACGACGCGCAGGTCACCTACGGGTGTCAAATCGAAAGACCTGCACCTGGCGAGCCGAACATGTCCTCGGACACTCCCGGCACTAAAAGCCATACGCCATTTTTTTTTACATCATATGAGTACTGCACATCCGGTTGCCCCAGGTTAAAATGTAATTGAGATTTAAATGCCAGGTTGGGAAAACAAAACTGGAGTAGATAGATTATTTCAAGTACACTGAACGACACGAAAAACGCAACACTTCAATTTCTTGAAAGAAATTTATTTTCAATTTGACACTTTCATGACACTATTCCAATATCTTATGATAGAACAATCCCATCAGCGTGTCTAACAATGAAAAGAAAATCTATATATATAAAATACGTTTTGTCTGTACATTGCTCAGAATTTGAAAAGAATGGTATTTCTGTATCGGTCATGTCCATAGTAACAAGAAAATGCACTTTTTACTTTTCCGTAATTTCTGTCTGTCTGTCTGTCTGTTTGTCTGTCTGTCTGTCTGTCTGTATGTATGTATGTATGTACACGCATCACGAGAAAACGGTTGAAGAGAATTTAATGAAAATCAGTATGTGAAGTCGGGGGATGAGCCTCTACAATCTAGGCTATAAATCATTTTACCCACGCTGAGTGAAATGGTAGTTTAGGGGAAGGCCTAATATTGAATTCTCAACTATTTATGTTATTAGTGGTCTAAAGAAAATCGGTATTCGAAGTCGGGGGATGAGCCTCTGCAATCTAGGCTATAAAAAATTTTACTCACGCCGAGTGAAATGGTAGTTTAGGGGAAGGCCTAAAATTGAATTCTCAACTATTTATGTTATTAGTGGTCGTATTTTAAAGAAAATAGGTATGCAATGTTGGGGAATAAATTGCTACAATCTAGGCTGTCAATAATTGTATTCACGCTGAGAAAAAAGGTAGTTTAGAGAAAGGCCTAAAATTTAATTCTCAAATATTGTTGTTGTTATTAGTAGTCCTATCTTGATGAAAATCGGTATGTAAAGTCAGGAAATAAGTCGCTGTAGTCTAGGCTGTAAATTATTTTATTCACGCTGAGTGAAATGGTAGTTTAGGGGATGGCCTAAAATGTAATTCTCAAATATTTCTTATTAGAGGTGTAATCGATGAATGCTACATAACTAAGGTTATATAGTATTAAATTTCCTATTATTTGTCTTATAACGGCCAACTGGATCCCTCGCTACGCTCCTTATACCGGCCTAGACAATCGCTTGTGAAGCCCAGCATAAAGCTGTAATTGGAAAGTTTCACCGTAATGCCGCTGGAGCGCTGGCCTACTACCCACTGACAGGAAGCTGTATATCGCAAATTGCCGCATTTCCAATTTTGTTTATATGGTTTTTCTGTCGTAAATGTTGGCAATGTGTTTGCAATGAGGTGCTTGTTGACTTGATATTGAGATATGTTAGTTATGCGCTAGCGAGTTTATTTTCTTTTTGTGTAGTGTGCTGATTATATTTTTAAAATTGTGTTTACAAATCTTGGAATTTGTGACATTCTTGTGCACCTTTTCGTACTTCGAGCAGAAATTTTATGGAAACAAGAACAAAGTGATTTCTCGCTGTAACTTCGTCCTGAACAAAGATTTTAATTTATGCGCTAATTCGTTTTTTTAATGGTGTGGCGATTTCCTTGTTTTTAACTGTGTTAGGAAATATTCGAATATATATTGCTGTGTGCCTTTTTTGTATTCCGGGAGATAGTAGGTTCGAATCCCACTATCGGCAGCCCTGAAGATGGTTTTCCGTGGTTTCCCATTTTCACACCAGGCAAATGCTGGGGCTGTACCTTAATTAAGGCCACGGCCGCTTCCTTCCAACTCCTAGGCCATTCCTATCCCATCGTCGCCATAAGACCTATCTGTGTCGGTGCGACGTAAAGCCCGTAGCAAAAAAAAAAAAAAAATTGTATTCCGAACAGGAAAAAATAGCAAAGGGACACTATCATTTCACGAATTCTCTGTAGACCAGGACAAAACTACGGAGTGGCTAAAAGCAGGTAGCTCTCTCATCTTAGTTTACCGTTTCTATTTCGGGTATTTACCTTCGTTCTTTCTTTCTTTCTTGCTCTGTTTACCCCTCCAGGGTTGGCTTTTCTCTCGGACTCAGTGAGGGATTCCACCTCTACCACCTCAAGGGTAGTGTCCTGGAGCGTGAAACTGCGGGTCGGGGATACAACTGGGAAGGATGACCAGTACGTCGCCCAGGCGGCCGCAATTTCTGTACTGAACAGGGGCCTTGTGTTGGGGATGGGAAGATTGGAAGGCATAGACAAGGAAGAGGGAAGGAAGCAGCCGTGGCCTTAAGTTAGTTACCATCCCGGCATTTGCTTGGAGGAGAAGTGGGAAGCTATGGAAAACCACTTCGAGGATATCTGAGAGGGAATCGATACCCCTCTCTACACAGTTGACCTCCCAAGACTGAGTGGACCCCGTTCCAGCCGTCGTACCACTTTTGAAATATCGTTGCAGGGCCACGAATCGAACCCGGGCCTCCGGGAGTGGCAGCTAATCACGCTAATCAGGTATTTTTATCCATTAATTTTCTTTCATAGAATAATCCTTTAAGCGGTGTCGTATTTGCCATATGACAGCAACACAACACTTTTTTTATCCAAGATAATCTGAACTTTAACATTTAAACATTGACAAGTAAGAATCGCTACTGGGTTCGAACCCACTATCTCCCGGATGCAAGTTCACAGCTCACAGCTGCACGCCGCGCATCCAACTTGTTCCACCCTACTGCATTTCAAGTAAAAATTGTCTGAATTTAGCACGGCCCGCTTGCCCGGTATTTAATATTCTAGTGAAAGGTGTCACAAGTGAACTATGTACTGCAAGTGGAAAGTGTTTTTTTAAGACGTTATTTGTGAAGTACAATATGATGTTTTATTTATTATGACCTAACCTGTACTGTGTAAGATTGGTGACGTGCATTTGTAAATAGTAGAATTCTGTTCTATATTTCCTGGAAGGATCCAGAAAGTCACATGAATTATGGAACAGGGTGTGTTGTTTTGTGGGTAATGTATTCCAGAAAATATTTCTGACTCTTCTGGAAATACGACATTCACGATCAGGCGTATTCTAGAATGTTAGTCAAAGTTCGCGATCGAAAGAAAGGTTGTGATTGGTGAGTCTAGGTGGCGATAGGGAACTCGTGTACGCTGATTGGCTGATCCAAGGCCGGAAATTCCTATATATAGAGAGCGAGGCAGTGTTCGAATTAATTCTGTATCCTGAATTCTGTCGGTCTTGGTCTATCTGTTTGCGAGCAGCCTATCTGGTTGACGTCCCCCGGTTTCCGGGATGGCACTCTCCTCGGATAAGCACTCTTGAATTCCGTTCCTGCCAAAATTTCCGTAATGTTCCGATTTGCTTTTCATACGGGAGTCTGCCCTAACCTCGCCTAGATTCACCACATTAGTTACTTATGACGTCTTAGTTTTTCAGCTGGACTTACCTGTTCGTTTCCGAGGCATTCCCACTTCTTGTTTCACTAAAATATGTAGATTGTATTTTAACATTATATCCCTTGGGGTTTGCCTCTGGTAGTTCTGTATCACTTGAGGTACCCTAGATTTTGGATAACCTGTTTCACATCACTGTAAATTGCATTGTACTACTGCATTGGTAACTAGATGTATAGTTGATTTAAAATTTGAATTTACACAGCTACGAAATAAGCCATGTATATCACTGAACTTATAGCTCGTAACTTGAAATTGTATTTTGAATGTATTTGTAAAATTATTTTGTAAATAATATTTTTTCAAATCTAAGGATCACGGCGATTTATTTTCGGAATCCGCTATCTAAGCCATGTCCATGCCTTTGGTAGGTTCCCAGCCCTTTTCATCTTCCCGGTTTGTTGTTCACTAGTTGGCCCTACTGATATTTACGTACATGTTTTGTCGGAGATCCGCGTAATGCCAACTACTGTTTTTCCGAGTGTGTAGTGATTTCTTACATTGTGTAGTTTACTCTTACCTTCCCCTTTTAACTGTGTTTGTGCCTTGTTTTGGTGTTACCACTGTAGGAGAGGTAACAAAAGGTACGAATGAAATTTAATCTGAAACTATACATATTGAAATTAAAATTTAAACATGTTTGAGTCAAAATATTTATGTTATGCATACAACGAATATGGAAAAAGTAAGACTTTTATGTTTTATCCAGCCCCCTTCCTGAGAGGAGCGCTTGAAGAATTTTAAAACTCTAATTGAACACTGACTCTTAATCTCAATATTAACATCAGAATACAAAAGTATTTTGGTAATTTCTGCTATGTATCTAAATGCCATGATAATAAAAATCATTGCTATTATTCCTCACAATTATGGAACGTCAGTTGGACTACTCCATCGTCCGCAGTTTCATTTCACGACGTTATTTTGGCACATATCAATGAAAGTAGCCTTTAGGATTAATCATTTTAACAATATTAGTCAATATAACATACTATTTTATTCCCTAAATTAAGATACATCGGCAATCAGAGACAATATCAGAACGTCAGCTGGACTAAGTCATCTCCCCGCAGTTTCATTTCACGACATCATTTTGGCAAATATCAACGAAAGTAACCTTTAGGATTAATCATTTTAACAATATTAACCTATGTAACATTATCAATAACTCTAAATTACGATAAATCGGCAATCAAAGTCAATATATTTTCCATAAAGAAGTATGTATTTCTACCGCAAATAGGTCGACCGCCAGCGCTACGTGTCGAGCTGTGTAACTACTCCGATTACAGTGTGTGGACCCGATTGTCAAGGCCGGTAAGGAGCTAGCTAGAGCGACGCATCAAGTCGGCCGTGGTCTTATACATTGTTACCGTACTGGCTATGATCACAAAGATATTCATGAATTTGGATTTTTGTTACTACTGTAAGTCCATATCAGCGCCGAGTAACGAGCAAATGGGTACACAGTATTTAATGAAAATCGGTATGTAAAGTCGGAGAATAAGAAACTACAGTTTACGGTATAAAATATTTTACACCGGGCGAGTTGACCATGCGCGTAGGGGCACGCGGCTGTGAGCTTGCATCCGGGAGATAGTAGGTTCGAATCCCACTATCGGCAGCCCTGAGGATAGTTTTCCGTGGTTTCCCATTTTCACACCAGGCAAATGCTGGGGCTGTAACTTAATTAAGGCCACGGCCGCTTCCTTCCAACTCCTAGGCCTTTCCTATCCCATCGTCGCCATAAGACCTATCTGTGTTGGTGCAACGTTAAGCCCCTAGAAAAAAAAAAATTACAAATCACAGAGTCCAAAGAAAACTAAATATGTAGCCCTACAATATAGAAAGCTCATAACATTGATCAACAATAACATTACATTGACAATTGTTTGTCGTGATGTGCTTTGTGTCTTCTGTTGCCCCTCATCTCCGGTAGATAGGACTACTGCTGCGTACAGAGTATTTTTTTTTGTTTGATTTACGTCGCACCGACATAGATACGTTTTATGGCGACGATGGGATAGGAAAGGGCTGGGAGTGCCTTAGGCCTTAAGGTACAGGCCCAGCATTTGACTGGTGTGAAAGTGGGGAAACCACGGAATACCATCTTCAGCGCTGCCGACAGTGGGGTTCGAATCCACTATCTCTCGGATGCAAGCTCACAGTGCGCACCGCTAACCACACGGTCAACTCGCCCAGTCGTACAGAGTGTAACAGCCTGCTTGAATATTGATGGGAAGTAGCTGGGGTGTTAGATAACTTTCTTCTTTAGCATGCCATTCCCCTGGTTTATAAATTTTCTGTTCAGAATCCCACTATCGGCAGCCCTGAAGATGGTTTTCCGTGGTTTCCCATTTTCACACCAGGAAAATGCTTGGGATGTACCTTAATTAAGGCCACGGCCGCTTCCTTCCAACTCCTAGGCCTTTTCTATCCCATCGTCGCCATAAGACCTATCTGTGTCGGTGCAACGTAAAGCCCCTAGCAAAAAAAAAAAAATTCTGATACTACTGGTACGTAACACACTGGATCATCATAGCATTCGGGCTATTCAATCCCTACTCTGAGACACTGATTGGAATGAACAGTGTGCATATTTAGCGGAATAATGGCAGATGAGTGTTCATGGCAATCTGCGACCTGGTCATCCCAGCTCTGGAACTTTGGACTATTAGATTGGCGCCGCAATCTAACCGCAGCACTGTTCGTTAAAAGTGATAAAACGTGCGGCTTTCCATTTGATCGTGTATTTTATATGATAGCATTGCTTTTAATCGCTACATTCAAACTTACGTTTTTGTAATGACCTATGTTGATTTCAGTTAGGAAAACCACAAAGCCAGTCTTTCTGAGAATCCCGTAGCGAAGCACGGGTACATCAGCTAGTACGATTATAAACAGATTGGCCAAATTAAGCCAGAGATGCACATTTTAAGGAAATATTAAGCTCATAAAAGTAATGCACTTCTGTTTTGATGTTATACACTTCACACTTTCACTTCTCAGACCTCGGAGACGATCTCGGGAACCTCTCTTTGCGTCTTCAAAAGCGTTTAATGCCACCTCGTGCACTAATGGCGGCATTCAACCTTTCAGGCATTGCTCCTGATTAAAGCGGTAATGTCCTGTTGAGGAATCATCTCCCATTCTTCCAGGGAAGACGTTCCGTAGGTCCTGTAGGGTCTCTGGAAAGTGCTGACGGGCTTTTCTCCCCAGCTTGTCCCAAACGTACTCAATAGGATTCAAATCAGAGCTTCGAGCAGGCTAAGCCACAGCATGAATCCCTGTTTCATCCAAGAACTCTCGCACAATTATCGCAACATGTGGGCGTGCATTGCCGTGCATTAGTGTAAAATCATCACCAATAAATATAGCAAAAGGCACAACATGCTCCAGAAGGATTTCCTCCACATACCGATGTGCGGTAAGGTTCTCATTCTCCACGAAGACCAAATCCGTCCCTGCAGCTGTATTGATTCCTGCCCACACCATCACAGAACCACCCTCAAAAGGCGTCCTGAATGAGAATGTGCGAGGGGGAATACCTTTTCCCTGGCCTTCTCCAGACTCTATCTACCGCCAGGTGGTGGAGGCCAAATCGCGACTCATCGGTGAACAACACTTGATCCCATTGTTGTACTGTCGAGCCAAGATGTTCCCTTGCGGAATCCAGTTAAGCTGTGCGATGCTCTCTGGTGAGTTCCGGACCTGTCTTTTGGACGTAAGATTGGCTTCTTCCAGTCTTCTTCGAACGGTTCTCTCACTTCATTGACCCCTCGAACTTGCTGAAGTCTATTTCGTGCTTCAGCGGCGGTGATGTGACGGTTGCGGAGAACTTGAAGTTGTAAGAAGTGGTCATCTCTCTCCGACGTTGCTCTTCTTGGGCCTAATCCTGATCCCCTTGCAAAGCCTCCAGTTTCCCTGTACCTTTGTACGGTTCTGGAAATCGTGGAAGGTGTAGTCCCCAACACTTCTGCAACGTAATGCATACTGCGACGATCTTCTACCAAAGTAACAACTTTCACAGCTTGTACAGGGCTTAAAGGCATGTTTACTCCAGAAAGCTGATTAAGGCAATCACAAAAAGATCCTAGAAACACGTGTGATTGAAAGGGGAGCAACTAAAGGTACAATAATAAGCCCTAAAAGAACGGGAAAACATTATTGGCTCACATCCAGCGATGTGTTTTCCAGGTTGCGCAGGGGAAAAACAATTGAGGCTAGTGCAATAAACAATCAACACTTCATTGTTTCCTCGCAAAGCAACGCCAATAACATACCCCGTCTTAGAAAAATGGTTGAAGTGCTTCACTTTGATTAAATAGATAATTGCATAATTACACATCGTTTATTGGGTGTTGCATTTTTCGTACCGCTCAGTGTATGTACTTAGGATGTGTCTTCTCCTAGGATGGAAGTACAGTAAGAGATTGCATCAAGGTGCAGCAAAGGTAATGTAGTGAGCTCGCAGTTGCGATCAAGAGTATTCTGTAAGAAATAAATCTTTATACCGGTCTGTTTCAGACCAACTTTGCTGTACGGGAGTGAATACTGGATTGACTCAGGATACCTTAATGTTCAGTTAGAAGTAACTGACGAGAAAGTACCGGGAATGATTGATGGTACAAATAGGTGGGAACAATGGTAGGAGGGACTCGGAATAAGGAGATAAAGGCGAAGTTGAGAATGAATTCCAATGATGCTGTACGCATAAAATTGCTTCGGTAGTGGGGTCAAGTGATGCGAATGGAGGAGGACAGGTTACCTAGGAGAATAATGAACTCAGTCATGGAGGGTAAGAGAAGTAGAGGGAGACAAAGACGGCGATGGTTAGGGACTCAGTTTCTAATGATCTAAAAATAAAAGGTATGGAACTAAACGAGGGCACAGTGCTAGTTACAAATAGGGGATTGTGGAGGCGTTCAATAAATTCACAGAAGCTTGCAGAATAAACGCTGAAAGGCATGGGCGTTTATAAAGAATGCGTAAGCATACGTTTTGTTACTTAGTATTATCATACGAGTAGTGTACATCTTGTCCCAGGTTAAAATGTCATTGAGAATTGAATGCCAGGTTGTACGCTGAAAGACTTCACCGTAAATCCTCCCCAAGTTATGTCCCTGCCTATTTCTAGCCATGTTTCCAAAAGCGCTACAATATCAAAGCTTACTATTAAATTTTTCACTTGTGTATTGCCTATTTTACTCAATACACCTTCAATATTAACAAAGCCTATCTTCCAGCCTAGTTACTGCTTTTTTTTTTCCCTACCGTCCGAGCCACCCTCTTTGTTCTTACGCCTCGTCACCCTCTCATTATCAGCTTCTACCTCCCTTCCGTCATTCTTGGACACTTTATTGTCATCCTTCTTCTCTTTATCTTCTAAACCTTTATTCCTTTTCCCCCACAGATCTTTCAGGGTCCTGCTCGTCCCCTTAGACGTAAGGTCTCTCTCTTTCTTGTCACACCCCAGGTCGGTAATCAATGAATCCTCTTTTCCTTGTGGAGCACTATCCAATAACACTTCTTGAACCTGCACACTTGATTTTCTACTTACATTACCTTGCACTGCACCGTTTACTTGTCTCGTCACGTCAGCTATCGTTGCCCCGTTTCTTCCTTCCTCTTGTGCGTCCTCCTGTCTGTCTTTTGGCCGCTTCGATCCCTCCTCTCCCCGTTTCATCTCTTCCTCCATACCTTTTAGTTTTGCTACGGACTAAACACGCCACCAGATACCGTTCGTTAACCAGCAGCCTTTGGTCCTTAATAAATGCTTTAAGGCCTTGATGTCTAGCTCGGGCTAAATGTTTTCGTAGGATTTTCCTATTCTCAGCTCATTCTCTTCCTAAGTCTCTGTTTATCCATATCTTTTCACCTTGTAAATTCCTAGCGTTTTTTTTTTTTTTTAAATCACTATATCCGCCATTAAAGTTAACATCAGCTTCATTTTCACTGGTCTACTGCCTTTCACTTTTCCTGCTCTCTCTGCATCTACTTCACTGAAGTTAATTTTCAGTTTATTTTGTACGAGGTCCACCACTTTATATATAAGCTTCACTTTATCTTCATTTCGCTCTTCCTGTAGTCCATATATATATACTGTGCCCTTTTCAAGGCATGTGTGGTGGTGCTCCTCTTGATAAAAACGATGCTCCGGTTGTTACTGAAAAATAAAAGCAAAAATACTCACCGTACACGTAGACTCTCTCTCCCCTTGGGTGTGGAAACGTCCCTCTGCTTTCCTCGGGTTGTAGGACCACAGCAAAATGGGGTGAGGAAATAAAAATAACGACGGGTCTAACTAAATACAAATAAATTTACCCAAGACTGAATCGAATTTAAATGAATATAATTTATTAACAAAAGTTGTAAAAACAAAAAAAAGTAAAATTTAAAATGAAGTGGAACAAAAAAAATTATAAACGTGAATAACCGAAAAATAAAAACTCAAAAATCTTCCCATAAAAATCTGCCTCAAACTTGAATGTAGGTCAAAATTAAAATAATAAAAATCACCATGAATAAATAAATTCTGCGTCGATAGGCGCTAATATAGAAGAAACCTGTGGTCTACCACACGAGACTCACCACTCATACTAATGTCTCAGATTTACAAACAAAACTAAAATTGTAAATAATGGAATTCTATAATTAAGCAATTAATTAAAATAGTCTGAGACCACTCATGGGTATCTTAAACTCACTCTCCTTGACTCATTAATCTTACAAGTTACCCACCTGTTAACAATAATTTTTAAAATAAAAGAAAGAACCATGAACACTCTTTCCGTTGCGTAAAATATCACTTTTAATTGTATGACCTTGCCGCGCAATTAATCTAGTGGCTGAAAGAAAATCACTAAAGCTCTGTTTCAATAAAATGAAATTAACTCTCAGAAATTAATTATTCTGCCATGATACACCTTACATTAATTTACTGTGATAGTTTCGGACAATCAAAACAAAAATAATAGTAGGCTAAAATGCCTCAGTATTTACATTAACCAAATGAACTCGCCTTTTAACAGCATTTGATTTTTGCCGCTTATTACACTTTACTAAAAATAAACAAATTGTGTTATATTATTGTTGATGGCGGCAGATTCCATCTCATTAATTCGATTTGCGGCATTATTCACATAACCTATTACCAAAGGTCGGTTCATTTGCATAAAATTTGTAGTGGCACAATTTTATTTACGGTGCCTTCACGTCTGCGTAAAGAACCTTCTGTAATTTATTTGACTGTGAATACCAGGTGCTCCACTAACATTTGAAATCCTAATTTACAAAATATACACAGCACTGTCCACATAGTGCCCAAAACAAAGGAAGAAATCAAAACACGAAAATAATCTAAGCTACACCTACACTGAATTTACAAAATAAAACAGATATCCACGTACCTTCAACGTCTATGCATAAAACACGGTAAATCAAAACATCAAAAATGAAAAATAAAAAGACAACGAGAATTATTACAAGTAATGAAAATCTTTTTTTTTTTCCGTATTGAAAGAATCTCAATAATAATACAAGAAAATTTATTGGACTCCAACCTATTCAATACATTACAGGATGTTAACACTTTTAGTTAAACATCGTTAAAATGGAGACATGTTTCGCCCCCCATGTGGGGCGTCATCAGTCATATCAAAGCACCTCAAAATTAAACTAGACGTCTGGTTGGAAATTATGAACATAATATGTAAGAAAGAATACATTAAAAAACACGTACAAGATTCTGTCTTAAACGAAATAACAATAGACTAGTTACGCATAGTAAAATACGCTAGTGGTTTCTTAATATTAAAATGAGGCCATCATATGTACAGTATAACAATGAAAGTAATCAAAGTCTATATGATATTGAGTTCGAAGGTAGTTCTACGTAGTATATACAAAATTTGGCAAAGTAAAATACAATTTACAATTGCTGTACGCTGTATACTACGTAGAACTACCTTCGAACTCAATATCATGTAGACTGATTACTTTCATTGTTATACTGTACATATGATGGCCTCATTTTAATATTAAGAAACCACTAGCGTATTTTACTATATGTGTAACTAGTCTATTGTTATTTCGTTTAAGACAGGATCTTGTACGTGTTTTAATGTATTCTTTCTTACATATTATGTTCATAATTTCCAACCAGACGTCTGGTTTAATTTTGAGGTGCTTTGATATGACTGATGATGCACCACATGGGGGGCGAAACATGTCTCCATTTTAACGATGTTTAACTAAAAGTGTTAACATCCTGTAATGTATTGAATAGGTTGGAGTCCAATAAATTAACTTATATTATGATTGACAACGAGAATCTCAAAAATAAACGTGATCAACGCCTACAGCGAAAAATAAAATTTTAAAAAATACGCAATTTACCAACTCCAAATCCGCTGTCACAACAAAACTTTCTAAACGCTGAGGTGCACTTTGGTGGCAATCAATAACATACGACAAAATGTCTAAGGCTGATATTCCAAAGCTCAAAAATGGAAATACACATCACAATGATCACAACATAAATTCCAAAAATATTCATTGCTAGCCCGCTCAGTTTCCATGTTTCACACTCGGCCCCGTACTTGGAATATCTCCGAGCATTACATCATCCCTGGTAATATTTGCGTACTTTACACTTCCGCACATAATTATCATACGTATTCTACCGTAGACTTAAAACCCATATCTCTTGAGCTGATTATTTTCAATTCCTATTTTTATCAACGTAGCATTTTATATCAACGTAGCATCGTTCTGTTCCACACGAGCTCAATAACTGTACAAGTTCATTCTGCTGTTCTCACAAGCACAATACGACATTTACTGGATATGTACAACATGGTCCTCAAAGACTCTAATTTCCATCTCATAGTTACTACAGTCAGGGATATTATTGCATATGTGTTTTCACACTTCGATCTTTCATTCCTATTCCATAAATCGCCGTATATTTCAACATATCAAAATCAGAGCTGGTCAGCAACGATTTCTCACTTTAACCTGAATATAGAAGCATGATTGCCTGCCAACATTCTACTATCAAACTTCAAAACTATGCACCAAAAAGAAAATCGTGCATTCAAATCATGCACCAGCACAAGAAAAATCCAAAAACTCGTCGTCTGACTGTGATCACAACTTGACTAAAAATTTGAATACAATTTAATAAAGCATCCACGATACATAACGGATTTCTGAATAAAACCATCTCAGCTGAATTTAAATGACTTGACAACACCTCACAATACCAAATAGTTGTTATTATTATTATTATTATTATTATTATTATTATTATTATTATTAAGGCCTCCTAATGTATCTACAATAAATCTGGACATAACATATTCCGGAAAGTCATCGTAAATATCCAATTAATCGCCAGCATAAAACTAACATCAATGAACGTCTCAAACATGACTGACTGAAACTTCAATTATTATTATTACTATTATTATTATTATTATTATTATTATTATTATTATTATTATCGAGCCCTGGGCATCAACATCCCGACCATTAGATGCTACTGCCCTGGTCACGATCTCTGACCACGCTACAGAATTACATTAAACGCAGCTCTACTCCATCTCATGTACGTGAATTTACCTATACAAAAAATACATGAAATCACTAACCTAACCGGACCACAAGTTATTCACGTCATTATTAATTACATAAGATATAAATAAAACATGCTCTTTTACCTTGTGCTGAAGGTGGGCTGCATCCTCTTAGCCCCCGCTTCACATTGATTTAATCCATCCTGCACATAGCGATGAAATTACACAATATTACGCGCACACGGCTTGGGTCCATTTTTTATTATATAGCACTCGCAGATAGGTTGAATCACACGCACTCTTGAAGCTTACATTAAAATACAATTTACACAACATAAATGGAATTAACACACATAGAGTTTGGCTTCCGTTGACACAGAAATGCTCCGCTTGCCGTGTCCCTTCCAAAGTCTGCAATTAGCTCGTTTCCCTGCTTGCTTGTACTGGGGAGTAAAATGTCATTTACCTGGTCTCGGAAATAGAAAGGATACGTCCAGGCCTGCTGCTGTCCCCTTACCTTCCGTAGCTACAAGTGTCTTCACCCTCTAATTAGTACAACTAGTACCGGCTCCATTGTCCCAACTGAACAGTATTTTAATATAATGCAGATCTAATTGCGATATCTTACTGATCATACACAAAGAAAAACTGCATAAATTTGTCCTTCTGAATTTAATGACTTCTCAACTCCTGCCGCAAAAGTTACATGTGAGCTTGTAATGTGCTGCGAATATAAAATAATATTCCGGCTGCTATCATTCTGAAGAATAGTATAGTTCATCTGTGTACGCCGTGAGATTAACACATTTATATTCTATATATATATATTATATTATTATATTATTTATATTCTATATATTCTACCCACGGTTACTAGTGATTCTACCTGATCTCGTAATATTATAATCGTTCTCCAATGTCTATCACATTATTCAACTCACCGACCATATGCGGCGCGATGACTGACACAATGGCGGGTTTAGTTAAACTTTGCTCTGCGCTGCTCGTCTCAAGCTTGACCGTAGGCTATAAAAATGCAACTAAAACTGGGGGTTCGGTAAGATGCTACCGGTAGTTTTGTAAATTCTGGGAACCACGCCTTCGAAGTAGTCCTGTGGAGGGGAATGGCGTAGTGATAGCACACCCTTGAATTAATTTTCCAACTGTCCGTAGATTAATTATTCAGTGAATACACTCTGATTACTCCAAAAATCAGTGTGATTACAATGTTGCACCAGAATATCAGAAATTATCGTTCATTTTTTTACAAATTTCAACGCGTCATTGGGATTATTTTACTACCGCATTACGGCGCCTTCCCGCCATAAGACTCCGTCTTGTAAGTGAAACCATTCTTCCGAACTTTAGACTTTAATGCGGATAACTTCTTATTTATAAGATAATTAATCACCTATCCGCACAAACGATTCCTCAAATTCTATTCCAAGACTGGAACACAGTATATTTCTGTTACTCTCTTCACCAAATCACGAAAGACTAAATAATATTCCCGCTGAAACAGGGCGGTTTAATTTTGTAATTTTCTGATTGGCCGAAAACTGCCTCCAGCTAGATTGACATACTTCATCCCGGGTTCAACCACTTCCGCAAAGGGGAGTTAGGTATGACTCTGTCTCACTCACTCACTATGGTGTGGCAAATTCCAATGTCCTCTTTTTCGTGGGAAAAGTTTGGCAGAGACTTTCACATCGTCGGCACCATAAATTTTTATTACAGGATGCTTTCAGCAAGAGCCTTCTTCAGACGTGCCTTAAAGCAAGTTAAGGGGATGTATTTTCACCCTGTGAGGTCTCTATGTCGCGTCTTGTGAGATATCTGCACTGACTTGCTATTTGCAGTATTCACATGTATAAATTTAATAATTTAATCAATGCATACATCAGCCCATTCGCCTTATGGGTGCAATACATTTCTTCGTCTTTTCTTGATTAACGAGTCCGAGCTCATTCTTCAGGGACGCCACTTCCTTCTCCAGATTTTTCACCTGCTCTTTTAGCACTCCCGTTGCTCTCATTCTCTTCTATCCTTTTTTCCGTAGCTCTCCATTGCTCGTTGAACCATATCTTCATATCTTCAAAACCCTTGGCTTGTTCTTTGCTCAATTCCTTTACCTGTGCATCTCCAGTATATGTTTTTACGGCATCTTCTATCAGCCCTTTGATTCTATCCCAGTCTTCCCAGCTCATACCAGGGCCTGGTTTCATCTCCACTCCCCCTATGATTAGTAGCATAGTTATCACCATTGCTGCCAGAATAGCTTCGCCAATCTTCCCCATTGCTCTGCCAGCCGCCTATCGCCGCACGATATTGCTCAATACCAATCATGTTTTACTGCACTCGCCTTACCACACGTCTACACTGTTCGGTTGGTTAAGTAGTACTGTTTGTCTTTGATCATTATACAAATCTGTGTCAGAGTCTGCGAGAGGGAAATAAATCCGAATATATTATTCGCTTTATTCGGTTATGTTTACATCACAATTCGCGCTAATCAAAGGGTTCATGCCAAAGTGTATAGAGTCTACTATAAAATCTGACGTTACTACACGGCGAAAGATGAGGCTGATTTCAGCGCCGACAAGTAAAAACAATTGGAATTTGCGATCCGAATGCACACGGAAACAATCGGTTGTAACGGTAGTTGACTATCGAATAATTCGGCAGTTTTCATTCGATAGCCCGGTCACTAACGTGGGTTGGCTTGCTCTCAGTCGCTTTTGTGATATTATTCGGAGTGATACTGTGTTAGCTTTTGCTGCCTTTATTATTTAGGTGTTTGTTTTCTGAATATCATTTTCGTTGTTACAGTTCTATTCTGTATTTAATATGTGCATTTGTTGAGGTTATTGTCAGAAACTGATGAGTTTGTTGACTATGAAACCTAATATTTATCGGCAGTGACGTGTTCTGTCTTAAATGTTGTAATTATTAGCACAAGCTTAGGAACGGTTCAAAGTTTACTGAATTGCATTTGGCGTACATGTTTTATTAAACATTCGGCCAGTATGAAAGGGTGATATGCCGCAGATGGAGGTAACTATGAGAACGCAGCGTACTGTAGTTAACTCTTTACGCCGCTCAAATGTCAGACTCCAACTCTCGTGGGCCCAACTACAGTGGCTCTCCACTGGATTTGTCACAAGATCCTTGCAATACATGTGTTATAACTGTCTCGAGTAGCAAGATGGCGGAGAGCTCAGTCATAGTGTAAAGTGTGTGTCAAGGCTAACTCGTAAATCTGCAAGATAAACAGCAACTAAGTGCCGTTCGCGACCTAATCTCCATAGTTTTAATAATCACCGTCCAATACTGACAAAAATCATGACGCTACGGGATGTAGTTCAAAAGGTATCGGCAATTGAAGATGCGATGCAGCATTTTCGCGCCCAACTCAAGGAGGCGACCAGGAGCGCCAACCGGGAGGAGAAACTACAGCGGCTGGAGGAGGAGTTCTGTGCGTTTCAAGAGAAAGTGTCTGGTGAACTGAGAGACATAAAAAACAATATTTTAAAAATAGAAGAAAAGCTGGACGAGCAAAGAGAACGGATGGACGAAGCGGAACAATACAGCCGCCGAAACTGTCTAATTTTGCATGGCGTCCCGGAAGCACCAGGTGAAAACGTGTACGCTAAAGTATTATCAACTATTAAAGAAAAACTGGATATCGAGCTTAATATGTCAGACATTGACCGTTGCCATCGCCTAGGTGTTCCGAAGCGAACAACGGCTGATGTGGTTGCCACGGGTAAACGCCCACTGATTATTAAGTTCCTGCGGTACCAGGATCGTGACCACATTTGGAGGGCTAAACGTCGGCTAAAAGGCACGCACCTGACGGAATCGCTCACGGGTACCAGGAAAAACATTTTAAATCGTGCACGAGATCACTTTGGCCTAAATCGTGTCTGGAGCCAGGACGGTCGCATTGTTGTGCTATGTGACAATGGACGAAAGGTGTTAATTACAACAATGGTACAACTTGTTAGTTTAATGTAAAACACGAGTGAGCATTGATACGGACTCATTACTGAGATGGCATTAATGGATAATGTTGTAGTTTTAAGTAAATGTGCGTGTATGTGTGTGAGTGAATGTGATTGTGCCCCTGGAAGTACTTGTGGTGAAAACAAGGTGAGTAAGCAGAAATCTTTTCTAGATAATGGCTAGTCACAATACAAGTGCTATTTCTACCGATTGTAGTAACCTTGATGTCAGTGACCCGCTCCCACCCCTTTCCCAGTCGCCCCCCTCACCCTACCCTTCAGCAGCGTCAGCGGGAAACATTCTCAGGGAAAGTCTTTCAAGATATCGGCGAGCCCTACAGTGTTGTCATATTAACGCGCAATCGTTAATGGCTCACATTGACGAAATACAATCCCTCTTTCATGATAGTAATACCTTGCACTGCATATGTGTAACTGAGACTTGGTTACAACCCTCACTTAACTCAGGCCTGGTTGAATTAAATAACATGACTTTACATCGTCTAGACCGAAGAAAACGTATAGGGGGAGGGTGTGCTATATACTGTCGTAATGATCTCAAAAGTAAAATAGTGGCTACTTCAGACCAGACGATTCCCAATCGACCTGAGTTTATGTTTATAGAAGTTTTGGCTAACAATCAAAAAGTACTGATCGGAGTAGTTTACAAACCCCCAGACGTAAGACATATATCGGACCTTGAAATTTGCTTAGCAGAGTTAATTCCACTGTACGAAAATATAATTATACTTGGAGATTTTAATACAAATCTGCTGACTGCGACAAACGACTCATTACATTTACAAAATATGTTCTTTAGCTTAGACCTGAACATCCTACATCTAAATGCTACTAACCATCTACATACAGTAAACCGGACGACTCATACTTTGATTGACTTGATCATAACTAACAATACTCAGAAAGTTTTAAATCACGGACAGCTTGCAGTGCCAGGTATTGCTACCCATGATATGTCTGCTATTCATTAAAGATGCCAAAATATGAAACTAAATATATAACACGCAGGGATATAAAAAATCTGGACAAGGAAAGAATACGACACGAAGCATATTATCTGCCGTGGAACGATATTTTACACATGGATGATATTGACGTAAAAATAAATAAACTATCTGATCTGGTGTTAGAACTGTATGACAGATTTGCTCCCAAGAAAGAGATCCGGGTGACTCGACCACCTTCTCCGTGGCTGACTAGTGAGATTAAATCAGAAATGGCAAAGCGTGACTCATGGTACAGAAGGTTTAAACGAACGGGTAATGCTAATGACTTTGAAAATTACCGCGTTCTCCGCAACAGGGTTAAACAGTTAATCAGAAACAGTAAATATAAACACATATGTCAAGTATCGAAATGCAAGAACTCGACAGAAATATGGAAACAATTACGAACGATGGGTATAGGTCGAACGTTATCAAAGCAGGCGCCGAATGTATCCCTTGATGACTTAAATTTACACTTCACGTCGGCCGAATCCACTGTAAAAGCAAATAATAATAATAATAATAATAATAATAATAATAATAATAATTTTCATAACTGTACAAGTAATAATAATAATTTTTATAACAATAATAATAATAATAATAATAATAATAATAATAATAATAATAATATTCATTTTATGCCAATTCAAGATACATTTGTGTTTAAAGAGGTTGGTATAAATGACGTAAAACGAGTTATGTATTCTCTCAGATCAGATGCTGCTGGACACGATGGCATACCTCTGTCTTTCTACAAATATATCATTGGTGCCATCCTGCCGATCGTAACACACATTATTAACTACTGTTTAACCCAAGGAATTTTCCCTACGGCGTGGAAGGATGCCCTCGTCATCCCAATCCCAAAAAAGGATGGACCCAGTATTCCTTCAGATTACCGACCAGTTTCTATCCTACCACCCCTGTCCAAAGTGCTGGAACGCCTGGTACATGAGCAAATCCTTACGTACTTACATAAATATGCTTTACTCGACTCTTACCAATCAGGCTTTAAGAAAAAACATAGTACCATGACAGCTCTGCTGAAAGTGACACATGACATTAGATATGCAATGGACAACAAACAAGTGACAATACTTACTCTTTTAGATTTCAGTAGCGCATTTGATACTGTCGATCCTAGGTTGCTTATTTCCAAATTACAGTCCTTAAACTTTAGCCAGAAAGTGCTGGAATTTTTCTATTCTTACCTCACAAACCGCCGGCAGTGTGTGGTTGCAAATAATAATAAATCAACGTGGCGAACAAAAAATATTGGTGTTCCACAAGGGTCAGTCCTAGGCCCTCTCCTATTCACTTTATATATAAATGATATCACCAGATCAATTAAGCACTGCAAGTACCATCTTTATGCTGATGATCTGCAAATTTATTACCACACTAGAACTAATAATATACAACAAGCAATATGTAATGTAAACGCTGACCTTGAGCAAATAGATAGCTATGCAATTAAAAACAACCTTAAATTAAATCCCCATAAAACGCAAGCCATTATCATCGGTACATCAAAGAATCTTCACATTTTAAAACAAAATTGCATTCCTCCCGTAACTTTAAATAGTACTGTTATACCTTATTGTGAATCAGTTTCTAACCTTGGTGTTATTATAACGGAAACTCTAAACTGGTCAGCGCAAGTTAAGAATATCTGCAAAAAGGTTTATTGTGGCTTGCACCCCTTAAAACGTTTCAGAAATGTATTCCCTCGATCACTAAAAATTCAACTTGTTCGGTCATTATTATTTCCCATTTTTGACTACTGTGATGTAATTCTTACGGATATAACAAAAGAATTAAGCTTGAAACTACAACGCACTCAAAATGCTTGTCTTAGATATGCTATGGATTTACGGTATGACGCTCGAGTTTCTCCCTACTATAAACAATTATCTTGGTTACGACTAGACGACAGGCGTAAACTACATGCAAATACTCTTATGTACCAGGTACTTTCGGAAGACATCCCTGCTTATCTCTCCAGCAATTTTCGTCACCTTGGTTCTTTACATCTCCATGATACTCGCTCAGTGTCCCTCCTAGAAATACCTGTCCACCGAACAACCACATACCATCGATCATTTACTATCACCGCTTCGGGATGGTGGAATGCTCTTCCCAAAGACATCAAGGATGCTGCATCAAAAAGTATATTTAAAACCTCCTACCAGCAGTTCCTCGTTAAGTGCTTCCAGCAAGATACAGTACCTGTATGAGTGGAACGAGTGATTGTGTGTGAAAATGATATGAGATTATTGCACAATAAAATAAATATTGGTTTAATATAATAATTTAAATTAAATTAAAAACATCCACATTGTATTTACGAAGTAGAAGTAGTCTAAAAATAGCTAGTAGTGTAACGGTTCAAATCCCGTTACAAGATGATATCTGTATTTTTATGATTTTATCTGTATTTTATTATTATTATTATTATTATTATTATTTAATATTATTATTATGTCAGTATTATTATTATCTGTGATGTTGTACTATTATTGTAATTATCCGTTTTATTCAATTTTGCAATTGCCTGTTGCTTGCAAGATTGCACTTAGATGTATACATATATACGTATGTGTAGTATAACACTCAATACCTGTACAGTGAGAATTGTTGTATATATCAGAGATCGGATGTGACGTTGGTGCATTGCGCAATATTGTTGGCGATTCTGCCAAGTCATCGCCGCTCCATGGCTACGTCATTGTATTTATTTAGAATATGCGCGCACGGTGTCATCGCCGCGGGGCTATTTCACCACTGGATGTAATATCTGTCGCGTAGGTGGGAGTATGTCATTGTTATTTCTGGAGATTACGTAGCTGTGTCAACCAAAGTCTATATAAGGTGGGTGCACATTGTAGCGTCAGTCATTACTTATACGGATGCAGTACAGTGAAGTAGTCTACTAGATCAAGAGGCCTTAAGTGGTCAGCCAACCAGTGTGAACGAGAGATGGTGAAGACTCAGTGAGCCATTATTGGTCATTGAGAGAGTGAGACCAAATGGTTGGTCCGTCACTTAGTGGAAGACGCGGACGCAAGGCTTACCAAGGAGTCAGAGAGGGCAACCCTGGACCTACCAAGAGGTCATACCATATTGACTTACAAAGAAGTCAGATGATATGGAGAAGAAGCAGTCTCAAGGATGTATCACCACGTTAGGCGTGACACATCTACAGTAAACACCAGAGCAATGGATTACGTCGTAATTACACTCAAAGTGTTAAAGGTACAGTCAAGTGAATCAGTGAGGGAAATATTTCGTATAAATTGTTAAATGTCCGGTCAAGAAGAATTCAAATTCATGCCTAGTTTCTGTCAGTTGCAATGTCATAATTTCATATTCTCATCTGTTTTATCGCAACAAGACTCACTATTTTTTGGATATATTATTTAAAGAATATATATTGTTCTATCAAACGAATTCATAGTTTCATTTCATTGAAAGTAAAATATCTTAACCTCAAAATTAATGGGGAAACCGAACGCCAATCTCCTTTTCCCAGAACTTATATGGTATGTTGTCAAAAGTAAGCTTATTACCCCACACCCTAGAGATAGTCAAGAGTCTCATTCTATTATTGCTGTACTGAGTGACAGCTGGCGCCCTTCAAATAACGTATGTGTAAGTAACCAGGTAACAAGTAAGTGTGAGTACAAGGTTCGACGAGTGTGTATTTTATTTAATGAATGTTAATTTTTATAATTTCCATTTTAAATGCAGATATTCAGATTTTCAAGTTAAATGCAGTTTTATATGTTTGTAAATTTAGTCAGACAGCTAAGGAACATGTTTACAATGTGTCGACGCAACGTGGTGCACGAAGAAATTCAGAATTTGGTCTGAATGACAGCATATCATAGGTTCATTTGGGAGGAGTGTGCGCATTTAAGCCAACGGAAATTATTACCGGTAAATGTCAAGAGTGTAATTTTGGAATATATATTTGTATTTTGGGGATATGTCAAGGGATTTGAAGAGGGAAATTAATTTGAGATCGCGTACTATCACTAGTGAACCAAAGATGGACAAGGAAGACAATAACAAGTCATGTGACGACGAGGTCATTGCTTCTGCGGACATCCAAAGTGAAACTCAGAGTAGGGAACAGGTGAATACAATGGAAACTTCTGAGGTAATTCAGGAAAGTGCAGAAATTGAGAAGCACACTGAAACCCAAAAGGAAATCGCGGGGGGAATGAACCAAGATTTTCTAAATTTGCTGATGGCCAAATTTACCGAGTTCAGTAATGAAAATAAGAAGCTCAGTGAAAAGAATAGTGAAAATAATAAGAAAGAGATGAAAGAGATGAAAGAATTATTTTGTAATAGTAGTGAAAATAATAAGAAAGAGATGAAAGAGATGAAAGAATTAATTAGTAATAGTAACGAAAATAGTAATAAACGAATGGAAAAGATGAGTGAAAATAATAAGAAAGAGATGAAAGAATTAATTGATAGTAGTAATGAAAATTGTAATAAACAGATTAACTCTCTAAGTAATAAAATGGAACAAGTAATTAGTAGTAACGAAAATAGTAAGGAAGAGATGAAAGAATTAATTTGTACTAATAATGAAAATTGTAATAAACAGATTGACTCCATAAGTAGTAAAATGGAGGAAATGATTGGTAGTTGTAACGAAAATCTTAATGTGATCAATGATAAAATAGATGGGTTAAGTGAATCACTAAATTCCAAAATAGATACTAAGATAGTAGAGGTAACTGGTCAAATATGCAAGTTAGAAAATAAGTTAAACAAAGAGTGTGTTGACCTTAGAGAAGAAATGAAGTCGAGTCGGAGCGATCTTCATACGCAAATTGAGCATGTCAAAGGAACTTGTACAGAGAATATCAAAGAGTTAAGTAATAAGATTTCTAGTAATCAGGAAGAAATTCACGAGATCATAGACAAAAGACTAGACAAGATCCATAATGCAGTGGGGCAAGATATGAGGGAATGTGTCAGTAAGGTAGAAACGTTTGAAAAAGAGCTTGGGCAGGTCAGAGAACTAAAGAATAAACAAGAAACTTTGTCGCAGAAGGTTACAGAGAAAGAGGAAAAATTACAGGAAGAATTGAGAATAATGAAAGAGAATGCGGAGAAGGTGGCGGAAGAAAAAGTTTTGAATTGCCAGAGGGTACTACGGCAAGAAATGAGAGAAGGTCAGATTACAAGAGAGATAGTAGTAACGAGTGGTTTATACAATAGGGACCAAGATTTGCCTAAGTTTACTGGAAAACAATTTAATCCTATGGAATTTGTAACATTAGTTGAGAAAAGATTTGCAAATAAGTTGAGGGATAATATTATCGAATGGGAATACGTGTTAGAGACCTTGTCTAATTCCTTTGTCGGTGAAAGTAAAACCTGGTTTCAAGTGTACCGTAATAATATGTCTAATTTGGAGGAATTTAAAGAGAAGTTTATTAATAAGTTTTGGGATGAGAATGTCCAGGGTCGTGAAAGAGAACGGATTATGTTTGGTAAATATAGACAACAGGAGGGGGTGTCTATGACAGAATACTTTCTGGCACACGTGCTTATCTGGAAAAATCTCAATAGTATTGGTTCAGAAGTCGATATCGTAAGGATTATGTTAAAACATTATTCTGATAGGATTAGGGAAGCTGCGTGTATGCAGAAAGTCAGTACTATCAAAGAAATGGAGGTATTGCTAGATAGTTTTGAGGCTCTGAATAGTAGCATAGGTGGCAATCGACCACAAAGTAGAAATGTAGAGGGAGCGGGAAACAGGTCAGATAATTATCAGAGGAGAGTAAACAATTATGATCAGACGAGGGCTAATAGGAATTTTAATAGTGATAGAGGTCAGCAGAGTTACCCGAGACAATCCGACAATGGGAGGCGTGGGGATTTGAGTCATAGAGATGAAAATAGGCCTAACACGAGTGTAATTCAGGATCCATCATTGAGCCAGCGCAATTTAAACTCTCAGCGGACTGCATAAACAGGTCACGTGAACAGTCCGAAGGTAAAAGTTGTCAAAAACAGGTAGGTGGTGTAGATAATTGTGTAGTAAAAGTAAATTTAAGTATAGTGTGATTGTGACCTAAGTAATGTTAAGTGAGATATTTAAGTACTGACGTAGCCGTAGATAATGAAGTAATTAATGGTAGTAGTAAGGTAGACGTAAGAAGTGTTCTGATAAGTGATGGAAGTACTTGTGATACCGAGAATATGATGTAAGTAGTGAATGAGTAACTCCGATGATGGAAATTGTGATACGAAGAAGGTAAGCAAAGGTACTATTAGATATTATAACAGCCGTTGGGTAAGTCAAAGTGAGTAAATAAAATGATAGCGGTACCAGTCAATTGAAGATAATTGTAAGTTTCAGCCACGCCTTGTTGTACCAAAACTTGTGTATTCAGTTATTTTAGGAGCTAACTTGGTTGCAAATCTTGGAAGTAGAGTAGACTTTAATTTAGGTAGTGTGTGTTTGTTCTATGAGGAAACTAGCAAAGAAGTACGTGTTAATTATGATGGTCTGAGGTAAGTGTTGGTGACGTGTGTTCTTTAAAGATATATGAGAGGTAAGTGAAGGTGTTCCTAGTGAGAGGAAATGTTAGTGTGTGTTACGTGTCTATAACGACCAGGATCTGAGGGATCGTCGGTATGAGGCAGTGACGTGAGGTAATTTGAGTGAATTACAGGAGGAGTAATTGTGTTCGATGTTAGGTAAGCATCGAGAGGTATTTAGTGGTAAGTGAGAAAGAACACGTATATGAACATAAATTTGTAGTAAATGACCAATGATCGTTTGTGGGAGGTAAGTACCCCATTCAACTTAAAAATGCTAGTGACGTCTAGGAACAAATGAACATTATGCTGGATTACGGAATAATTGAACCATCTTGTAGCTATGGTATTGGACCTTAATTATTGTTGCCAAGTAGGATGTGATGTTTTGAGATATGTAAGTTTACAAGGGCAAAATTGATTCAGTTTGCGTGACAGAGTGCTACTCAGAGTTCCATTTCATCATCTGCAGAGGCGGGAAATATTTTGAAGTTATTATTTTGTATCAGGGGTATTTCACTATTGTGAACCGTATCGGGAAGTGTGCATATTCCTTAAAAGATCAGGAAGGGAAGATTGTCGGTACTTACAACATTAAGAACTTAAAGTATTTCACGTGAGATTTGTTGAAATAAGAGTAAGATGATTATATTTTGTGAGAAACTGGCAAAATAAAATTAACATACATGAATTAGCGTGTGAACCAAGTGTCGTATTGGTGCATTGGAAGAATAAGTGCTACATTGTCATGTTCTGTGTGACAAAACTGAGAACAGGACATTGGACAGTTATTGCGATAACCATATGCGAGAAAAGTTCTCATATAAGTGATACTTCACAAAATATTTTGATATGTTAAAAAAAAAGGAGAAGAATGTTGTATATTGATTGAAATTATTTGTGTGTGTTAAATTAAGGGCTATACTCTTGTGATTTGTATGAGAGAAAGAGAGAGAATGGGACACTGAACAGTTATCTACGATGGCAATGTGCGAGAAGAATTCTCATATTTGTGATATTTTATAAAATGTATGGATGTTGAAAAAGAAAATTATTGTTGTATACTCATTTAAAGTGTTTATCTGTGTCAGTGTTATATATATAATTTTGTTCATAAATCAATCGATTCTTTGTTCTTCGATTTATTTATGAGGGAGGCGAATTGTAACGGTTCAAATCCCGTTACAAGATGATATCTGTATTTTTATGATTTTATCTGTATTTTATTATTATTATTATTATTATTATTATTATTATTATTATTTAATATTGTTATTATGTCAGTATTATTATTATCTGTGATGTTGTACTATTATTGTAATTATCCGTTTTATTCAATTTTGCAATTGCCTGTTGCTTGCAAGATTGCACTTAGATGTATACATATATACGTATGTGTAGTATAACACTCAATACCTGTACAGTGAGAATTGTTGTATATATCAGAGATCGGATGTGACGTTGGTGCATTGCGCAATATTGTTGGCGATTCTGCCAAGTCATCGCCGCTCCATGGCTACGTCATTGTATTTATTTAGAATATGCGCGCACGGTGTCATCGCCGCGGGGCTATTTCACCACTGGATGTAATATCTGTCGCGTAGGTGGGAGTATGTCATTGTTATTTCTGGAGATTACGTAGCTGTGTCAACCAAAGTCTATATAAGGTGGGTGCACATTGTAGCGTCAGTCATTACTTATACGGATGCAGTACAGTGAAGTAGTCTACTAGATCAAGAGGCCTTAAGTGGTCAGCCAACCAGTGTGAACGAGAGATGGTGAAGACTCAGTGAGCCATTATTGGTCATTGAGAGAGTGAGACCAAATGGTTGGTCCGTCACTTAGTGGAAGACGCGGACGCAAGGCTTACCAAGGAGTCAGAGAGGGCAACCCTGGACCTACCAAGAGGTCATACCATATTGACTTACAAAGAAGTCAGATGATATGGAGAAGAAGCAGTCTCAAGGATGTATCACCACGTTAGGCGTGACACATCTACAGTAAACACCAGAGCAATGGATTACGTCGTAATTACACTCAAAGTGTTAAAGGTACAGTCAAGTGAATCAGTGAGGGAAATATTTCGTATAAATTGTTAAATGTCCGGTCAAGAAGAATTCAAATTCATGCCTAGTTTCTGTCAGTTGCAATGTCATAATTTCATATTCTCATCTGTTTTATCGCAACAAGACTCACTATTTTTTGGATATATTATTTAAAGAATATATATTGTTCTATCAAACGAATTCATAGTTTCATTTCATTGAAAGTAAAATATCTTAACCTCAAAATTAATGGGGAAACCGAACGCCAATCTCCTTTTCCCAGAACTTATATGGTATGTTGTCAAAAGTAAGCTTATTACCCCACACCCTAGAGATAGTCAAGAGTCTCATTCTATTATTGCTGTACTGAGTGACAGCTGGCGCCCTTCAAATAACGTATGTGTAAGTAACCAGGTAACAAGTAAGTGTGAGTACAAGGTTCGACGAGTGTGTATTTTATTTAATGAATGTTAATTTTTATAATTTCCATTTTAAATGCAGATATTCAGATTTTCAAGTTAAATGCAGTTTTATATGTTTGTAAATTTAGTCAGACAGCTAAGGAACATGTTTACAGTAGTAAGTACAGTATTTAACTTAGATCTAGTCTTGCAAGGATACAATTAGTTAAATTTTCACTTAGTATTTTTATTAAGCTTATTAGTATTTTTACATTCTTATTTCTTTTGTTGTGTATTGATTTGTTTTTTTTTTCTTTTTCCTCAAACCTGTATTATGTAGGCAGTTACTTTTTCTTTCATTCTTCTTTGCATGTATATATTCATATTTTTGTCTTAAAAATTAGTGTTATTTGTAGTTCTTAGTATTTTAAGTTAATGTCATTGTATGGAATAATAATAATAATAATAATATGTGTGTGGTTAAGTGTAAGAAAGGGCCAAGAGCCCTAACTTCGCCACAGAAAATAAAGGCTTTATCTATCTATCTATCTATCTAAATGCGAGTTAATAAATGTCAGGCCTGATAGCCTCTGTGCAGTAATGAAATTAATGTTGGACTTAGGTCCAGTAGTGTTATAATCGAAGGTATATACCGAATTGTAACATTGTAATCTTGGTCAGTGTACCACAACATCTACTGGTTGTAGCTTGTACGCTGGAAGACTTCACTTAAAACTCTACATAAAAGTCTATTTTTTCCTTCCTTCGAACTATACGTCGTTTTATTTAAACGTTACCAGCGTACCATAAGAATTTCGACTATGGATGTAGCCGACTTGGAATTTTAAATAAACTGTCATCTCTACGACTTCTTACTGAACATCTTCTTTGGACTCCAGTAAAGACTCGCGTCCGAGCTGAAGTAACCATTTTCAAAATGTAATCGAAATCAAAAAAGTGTGACGGCTGGCTGTACGACACTTTTCATCACTATTCATCCATTCTGAAACCTCACTTTCATCCGCATTGTTACAACTGGTAGACTGTTCATCTGTTCTGCCAAAGTGACGTCATCTTCGTTCTGTATGTATGTACACTATAAAGGAAAAACGTACAAGTGGGTCAGGTTTACATGAAAAAATAGAAGTACACAATGTAACATAGATCTATACAGTAAGTGCGAAGCAAGTACTTATAAGAAATGTATAAACAGGCTTTTACTGTAGCCTATTGTGTAAAAGTTAATTTTCGCAAGACCCGCTCGAAATACACGGAACTTACAACTACTGGTTCCTTACAAAATAATCACTTTATAAACTAACCCGTCAAAGACAGGTGCACAACAATATAATAGCATTGTATATTCGGATTGCCTTAACTACATTTCCTTCCGCCGGGAAGTTTCCGTGTTAATTTGAAGAAGGCGGAATTAGACCATCCAGTGGCCTACTCCAACTTCATTGGATGTGGACTGCTATCCACTTCCTCCAGTGAATGACCCATGAGATCTGATGCGCATTTTAATGACCTTCACACATGGTGCTGTAATTGCTCTGATCGTACATGTGATATCTGCAGTACGTGCTTGTCACAACTGTTCCACGTGTTCCAGTTTCTAATATATGCAATCTTCCGCAGAGCAAAACCACAACAGTCAATACTATACTACTTTAATTCGAGAGGGAAGGCTGGACTTCAAGACATGATGACTAACATGAAATTAGTCTTAATGCGGTTAAGAACACCAATAAAGATAATGTTTTTATTTTACTGAATGGGAGGTGCTCTCAAGGTAACAAACAGTAAATGCATGCAATCTTCGCCGACAACCTTTCCCTGAGAAGTCATAAAACTGAGAAATTATATTCGTTACGAAGCAGATCAGAAATGAAGAGAGGCGAAAAGTGGGAATTTTCTTTGGGTAAGCTGAAGAGAACACAATTTTCATGATATAATAATAATAATAATAATAATAATAATAATAATAATAATAATAATAATAATAATAATAATAATAATATGTATGCCACTCGTTAGTTAATATAAGTAGGACTGTCGTTAAGTGTTCCCAGTCCCCTTTCTGGCATACAGGTTATTCGGATATTGCTGATTCAGTTCCTAAATCTCTTTAATAGTTCGTATGAAGTTTTCTTATTAGCTTTCACAATTATTTAAATGTCCTTCTACCTTTGCCATTAAGTTTACTTTTACTTCCACTACTGAGTTTACCAGCCGAGAAAAAAAAAAAAAACTGTGCACGTTAGATACACTCTAAGTCATATTTAGATCCACAGAAACGATAAATAAAATGTATGAAACCTATTTGGAGCTTTACGTGATATTAAATTAATATATTTCATGAAGCAGCAACAAAACACACAAAATTTTCAACTCTACAAAACAAAACTCACTGGGGAAAGCCAGCCTAAAAATTATTTTGCTGGGTGAATACGCAGAATGTACACTGATGAGCAACTGAATTAGAGATAGCTGCTGTTTTGGCGAAACGGCACTGTAGTCGGGCCGGCGAATGTAATACAGTCGGAAACAAAAGTCTACATACAGTACACTTCAATATTTAATGTAAATTTAAACAAAACTTATCTCCACTTATAAAACAAAATAATAGGCTCGCAGACATTTTGGCATTATTATCTAAATATAGAACGGCAAAGTATCGTTCATTTTGAAACTGAAGAAATGTTAGAAACAGAACTGAACATACACCCTCCATTTTTTCATTTTCATTCATTCACTAGGTTCTGTACTTTGTGTTTCCACCTTGTGCAGCTATCACAGCTTCCAAACGCCGGGGCATCGAATCCACAGGGTTTCTGGGGACTTCTGATGAAATTGTACTCCATTCAGTTCGTTATGACAAGTTTCAGATTGTCGTTACTCTTAATGGAATATTTCCTAATCCTCCTATGGAGTTCTTCCCAAAGGTATTCAATAGGGTTAATGTCCGGGTGGTGGGGAAGTGAATACAGTTGCTTGGAAACATTGTAAAGCAGCCATTCTTTCACTATTATAGCGGCATGTTTAGGGTCGTTGTCTTGTTGAAAGACTCAAGTCATTTTTTATAGTCCCCACGAACCTACTACGCTGGCGAAGCAGGGGGAGAGGTCATACTCCCACGTGGCGCGTCCCAGACTCCCAGGTGGCGGATAGGGGGGTCCTAACCTGCTTGCCGGCGGACTTGAGGGAAATAAAATACCTCTCGCGGACCAAACACACAACCCCCTGTAGGTGGGGGACGCAGACGAAGATATACCCACGGTATCCCCTGCCTGTCGTAAGAGGCGAATAAAAGGGGCGACCAAGGGATGATTATATTAGAACCATGAAACTCTTTGTGATTAGTACCACCACGCGGGGAACAGCATGGGTCGCTTTTCCTTGCGCGTAGTACCACTATGTTAGGTACCAAATAGGTTTGTGATTAGTAGCAAACGAGAGCGCGACGGCTTTTACAGTACCTGTGATTAGTAGCACTATATGAGTGACACCCTGGGATGACGGAAACCATGGTTCTGGCTTGCCTATAATTAGTACCCACTATATGAGGAACACCACGGGGTAGTACGAGTCCCTGTGGTTAGTACACTTAGGTGATGAACACCATAAGTTTGCGTTACCTGTCAATGGCTCCTCAATGTGCGAAACACCCTAGGTCTGTAATACATGTGCGAATTTCATTACCTGTGAGTAGTACCGTAATGTGTGGAATACCGCGAGTCTACGCTACTCTTGATTAGTACCGCAACATGACAAATACCATGGTTCTAGCGATAAGTACCATTATGAGGGGCGGATTTTGGACTCCTTTCGACTACAAGCATCATCGTTTCAGTATCGTGCTATAGCAGCAGTCCCTTGGTCAGTAATACTACTGTGTTACGCCAGCTTCTGTGCATGTGAGGCACTGTGGGTCGTTTCCACTGATCGTTTTAAATTCACATCCATCCCATTCATCCCATCCATCCATCCATTCCATCCATCCATCCATCCATCCATCCATCCATCCATCCATCCATCCATCCATCCATCCATCCATCCAGTTTTGAATTGTGGTCAGTGGAGGATATTGGGTTTTTAATTTGTCATCTCATTTCGTGCCATTAGGGGTCGATGACCTATATGTTAGGCCCCTTTAAGCAACAAAAATCAATAATTTCCTAGTCCCAGTTTTTCAGTAGACTGTTTCAGATTTTCTTTTAATATATCCATATACTTCCATCTATCCATTTTATTTTCAAAAAACACTAAATTGCCTACACCAGCACTGGACATGCAACCCTTTACGAGAACATTTCCACCTCCATATTTCACTGATGGAAGGAGACTTTTCTTCTAGAGGTTTTCTCCAAACTTTCTGCATTTTTCACACTGAAATAAACATAACTTACCCTCGTCTGTCAAGAAAACGTTATTCCAATAATTGGATTCCTTATCTTTGTGCAATTTTCAAATTCTATTCGCTTCTTCTCATTAACTCTACTAATGTAAGGCTCCTTTCTTGCGGATCTGTTCGAAATCCCGCAATTTTTAATGTCCTTCTCATTATAGTGGGATGGACAGTCTTTCCACTAGTCTTTGCGATATTCACTCTCAATTCAGGACCTGTGATTTTAGGTGAAGAATTGATTGTTCTGATGTGTCGTTTATCTTTGTCAAAGAGGTTTGGTTGCCTATCACGTCTGGATTGAGTTTGTACACTACCTCGTGCCTTATAATTTCGAATGACTGTCTGATCACTTGAATGGCTTCTTTTCACTATCTCACAATGAAAACCCCTTTGCATGAAGTTCAGTTATAACGTCCTTCTGTGCAGTTGTTATTTCAGTTCTTTTGGAACACATTTGTGAATAAAACTTCCAGCTCGATAACACAGTTCTGTATAAACCTTAATATATAAGTCGGATTGTACTTGCGACTGACTCTTTAAGTGTATATTGAATTTTGTACTTTGCACCTTGCACAGTACGGCAGCGCATGCTGTTAGTTCAAGGGCAGAAGTATTCACTGACTGGGAGGACGTCACAAGCACAGGTATCAAAATAAACATTCAGTAAGGGTTGTCCAAGAAACTATGGAATAATGGGGTGTATGTAGACTTTTGTTTCCGACTGTTGTTCGGCGTGGTACATGACCGCGATGTCTTCAGACCTCGCACTGACCTTGTGAGTAACAGGTGAGCACAGCATGGGTAAGGCATGAGATCTTGGTGAGTTCGTTTGCGACCAGATTGTGGGTGCCATGCATATGGGTAATTCTATCTCCGAGGTCTCAACCCACCAACCCAACTAACAAACCCTCGTGGACCGGTCGAAACTGGCTAGATATTACCAAGAACTGAATTCGAGCCTCTTAAACTAAAGAATAGCAGTAAAAAAGGCATGTACTCAACACAGAACGATTAGAAGGATAAAAATAAGGTTTATTGACTTAACTTGGTAAGTAGAAGAAAATGAAAACACACAAAAAACAATTAGGGGAATACAAAGGGAGAAGGTATACTCACATCATAATCTTTCAGGGTATTGTGAACACAGTCGAGTCATTTGAATCATAAAATCCAATCTTATGAATTTCAGTATACGCGTCACAGGAGCGTTCAGTTCTTTCCTTTCTTGACAGAAATAACTAAGATTTAATGCCAAGCATTTCTTTCCTCAGAACAAAACGTTAATGATACGTGAAATAAATAACGTTTTACATCAGAAGAATACTATCATAGCATCGGAATCGACAAGGCTAGAAATCAATTCATTCCTTTTGAAAAAAAATTACAATAATCTCCAAGGAGACTCTATGCCCGCAGAAATAAAACGCCAGAAAAGTAAACCTGGCAGAAAAGGAATAAACAAAGAACCCAAAGAGATTAAGGGAGTTGCAACAGTTCTTACATGAAATAAATAGAACTGAGAGAAAAATCCCGAAAATGGGCAAATACACAGGCAGATACAGCCGAAAACAAGTGTAAGATAAATTAACAATTAATAGAAATAAATCAACATCCGTAAGTCACGAAAAATAACATGGATCCAGCAATCATATATCAACACACACACACACACGCGCGCGCGCAGACAATAAGATAAACAAGGTAGAATAAATGATATAGTGTCAAGACACGTTACGACGGGACTCGTAACAGCATGACAAAAGTAATCATAGGCTCGTGAGCTTGATCCAAATGAATAGATCAGAATCCTGGGTTGCAGAAATATAGGCAAGGCTCACCCAGTCGTCAACATAACCAAATCTCAGCACACACGCTATGTAACACATTCATATCGTCCGAAAAGACGAACATGAAATGCACAGCATTAGCATTAGACCATACGTAGAAACCGGAGAGAATGATAAAAGGTATCTAATAAAAGCACTCACAAACACATCGTCCACACGGATCGCATGGACTAGTGTTATCTCCCGCCCCTACGTAGGGATAAATACGCAACAAGCAGACGAGAAGAAGATGAAAGACATAAAAGGTCTGCAGCAAATGAAATAAAATCAATTTACAGGAAAAAATCTCTCAGCATGTAAGATCAAATTAACTATGGCAAGCCAAGAAAGCCAAAAGAGATAAATACCTGAAGTCTTGAGAAATAGAATTCGTAGATTCTATTTAATCATAAACCTTGATTCAGAACGGAGAATCATTTGAGGCAAATAAGGAATCTCTTTAAAATACCAGTAGAAATCTATTAAAATCATCTCATAGCCCAACGCCTCCATCTTTTCAATCCAAGTCATTCTTGCCTCTCTCTCTCTCTCTCTCTCTCTCTCTCTCTCTCTCTCTCTCTCTCTCTCTCTCTCTCTCTCTCTCTCTCTCTGAGAGTAAAAGAAGCAAAGAATAGTAAGAAAGAAATGCTTCGTCAATCTTTCATAACAAGAGCTGCCATCTGTCTCAAATAGAGGTGAATTACATGTAAAGTTCGAGAATACTGAAGCAGTCAGATTAATATATGGCATCGATAAAGAACACATTGTCAGAAGGTACAGCATAAGGGTAACTTGGTGTGGCACAGGTCGTGCAGGCAATGTGCCTCCATGGGCCACCGTGCCCAGAGTGTACCATGAGTACGTAGTTTTGGGCAAATCCACCATCGCCAGTGTTAACTGCCGAGGAGGACAACATGTTGATAAGGGTCACCGTCGACTGAGTTGAATGGTAAGAGCGGCTATACGGGCCACAGTGCAACAGATTACTATAGCGAATGCAATGCTAGATAACAACGAACTTTGAAGAGGACCACCTTCTCGGAATGAGGTACAGAAGAGACCGCCCTATTTGGATAACACTGCTCACCGCACGTCACAAGGCATAAACAAGGGCATTAGCACAGGAACACTATAACTGAACTCTTAAAGCATAGAGAAATATCACCTGGACAAATGAAACTTGTTACCAGTTTGTACGCGCCGACGGCAGGGTAGGAGTGCGTTAACAAGCTGTAGAGGCACTGGATACTCTTGTCAGCCTGGTGCAGTTCACACCGGAGGTGGTTGTATTATCATATGGAAACTGTTCACGTGGGATAAAATGGGGCCCTGGTACATCTGACAACGTCCCTCACTGACATACAATAAAGGAACCTGCTATCGGAACCTTTCCACCCATCTGTTCACTTCCAGTATACTACAGGAGACTTGAACGTACAGCAAGACAATGCACCGTCCAGTCACTCCCTAATTTTAGCTGATTAGTTCGATGGACATTTCATGGACATGAGAATGCTTTGCTGTTCCCTAAGATCACCCGACCTGAATCCTATGAACACAACTAGGATGCTGTCGAGAGAGATGTGCGCGCCGCTGACCCTGTTCCGAACAATCTCTGCGCATTACGAGAGTATGTGTAGTGGTTATGGAACAGTATGACTTTCCACGCTTCCGGTATCTTGTGCAGTCTCTGTCACACTGTACTGCCATCGTCATCAGGGTGAAACAGGGTCCTACACGTAACTAGACAGGTATATATAATTCAGTTGCTCATCAATAGTATAGGCGCATACCTCAGTGTGCGATTCCTCTCCCCTTCGCACCGGGCGGTGACCAGGGAAGACCGAGATCCCTCAGCTTACCCTGTATCTTTGTTGAGAACAATGTTGCTTGGTTGATAAGGCTTCGTTATTCAGATGCGCTACGCACACATTTTTGTACCGGTACTATAGTAAATTCAAATGCTTGCTTTTATTTTTTTATGACACTGTTGGGAAAGCGCAGCTTACCCGTCAACTCTCACGTTTCGCAGCAGGTAATGAACTCGGTTAGTTGAGTGGCGCAGCTGATTATGAATTCAGCATTTATATTGTAGCCTACGGAGGGTTGTCCCAGTTAATACAGGAGGCGACCTTGAGCGCTCGTTCACTCCTGGAAGCTGCACGTCGTTTTTTTGTTCTGTCTGGTCAGTGTGATTTAGAGAAGTGCCGCATATGGTCATATCATACGATTGTTGCCTCATGGCGTGCCGAATTGCAGATATATGGCAAGGCTACATTGTTGGCCTTTCTGATGCTAATTTCTCATTATCGAGGATTTTACAGCAGTGTAAAATTAAGTCTCAATACAAGTCCGCTGTAGGCAGTGTGATAAAATCACATCAGAATGGTTTACCTCCAGAAGCAACAACTTCGAAAAAACTGCCGCTGAAGAGAGTTCGACCATCCATGACTCCGGACATCATTAAAAAGGTAAAGGTTGCTGTCTTGAAGGAAACTCCACCAACTCAAGGACACTTTGCCAGCCACACAAGCACATCTAAAGGTACAGTCTACCATATAATTAAAGAAGATCTGTACGTGGACGTGCTTTGAAAGCAATGCACGTTAAAGAACGGTTCATTAATGCCAGTAAATTATACGAAAACCACCTAGCAGGGGATAAATGACAGTCGGTTGTTACCTTGGATGAAGCTTTGGTTTATTTGGATGACACCAACAAGCCCCGAGCAATTTACTATCGCCCAAAAGGCCAAAAGGGGCACTCAAACTTCGTCATGGAAAACAGAAAATTTTGCTAGGATGTTCATGGTGGAAGGATATTGTACCCAAGGTAAACTCGAAATTCTTAAGCGAGCCAAAAAATGTCCAAGATCAGTGCTACCGACTTCCAGAAGAATATCATGGACCCTTATTTCGACGAAGAAAATCCCTCGGCTGTAGGCTGAGGATACTTCAAATGTCTGGATTCACATGGATAAAGCATACAGTCATACTGCCAGATCATCAGTCACCTACTACGAGAGAAAAGAAGCAGAGACAGGTGTCCGTGTCATACCATTTAGTGACATCCCTGTCAAATCCCCGGATGCCTCGTCGATGGATTTCTATGCCTTTGGCCTCATGAAAAGAGAGCTTTTTTCTAGGCGTCCCGCCAGTATTGAGGGTCTTTGGAAAGTGTGCAAGCAGGTATGGGACAATATTACTCTTCCTGTACTCCGTCGAAGTCTTCTACAGAGTAAATTGTGGTGTAGGGCAATAGTCCGTGCCTGTGGGTATCACATCGAGCACAACCGGGTCTGGAGAAAAGGAATCGCCTAGGACAAAAGACACGTTAAAATCGTCGAAGCTTAACTGGGGCAACCCTCCGTACATCCGTTTCAATAAAATATACACGTCTATATCCTACTTTTTGCTGTTTGGATGTGGCTCTTGCGTTCTCTTTATTATCTTATTTAGGCTGCACATCAATTTCAGTTTGACCCCCCTGGTCTAGGCTCTGGAGGGTAAGAGAAGCAGAAAGATAAGAAAGATAAGAGGCGCGGAACCAACTGAAGTCACACATCTAATTTCATAAAAAGGACTGCGGATATGCTTAATTCATAAAGATTTGCACAATTAAAACTAAGAAGCATAAAAATCTATCACCGAGCAGGGCAGACTTCGGTTCAACAGCAGCTAGCTTTGGCTAGACTTGCAGCTGTGCATTTGGGATGCGGAGGAGCTGGTACCCATCGTCGGCTGTCCTCAGAATAGTTTTAAGTATTTTCCCATTCTTCTGTACTAAGGCAAATGCCGGGACAGATTCATCTGTAAAACATGGCCGCTACCCTCTCACTTTCTCCGCATCTCAAATTACCTCTAAAAATCTCCTGGCCTGAGAGAGGACGTTACCCTGTACGAGGCCCGCCATACCCCTTCAGGATATAGAATGAAAACTTGCTAAGAACATCTATAACGAATGCGTGTATATTATTACTACGCAAGCGAGAAATGGCAAATAAATGGGTGTACCGTAGCAGGGATCGCAACCTTCGGCCTTGGGAAATTTACACCGCAGTGAGGGACGAAATCTCTCCCCTACTTGGCTTTTAAAACTTTGTATTGCTTGTTTCAACCACCGTAACTGGTAAGACCTATAGTAACATAAAGATAATTGAGAAGTCTCCACCTTATCAATACATTCATTTATTTACTTTAAAGTAGTAAATTCAGTCAGTACCGGTTTCGATCCCTATGGGATCATCCTCAGGTGACACACCAAGAAATAGTTACAAAAACATCACATATGAATGTTCCCTCTTCTTCTTCTTCTTCCTGGCTTTTTTTTTCAATTGCTTAGGGTCGTCACTATATGTGGATTAAGCCTTGTTTTTATCGCCGGATTGTGTTTCCTGACGCCAACCCTATATAGAGGGATATACAGTATACACTACTGTGTGCTTTTGTGGCGGCGATTGGTAGTGTGGCGTATTATTCTTAAATTGCAATATGTATTAAGACGAATACAAATACCTGGTCCCCGAGCGAGAGGAATCAACCAGAAGCGGCTAAAATTCTCGGACTCTCTGAACAGAAGGCTACTAAGCTGACCTTTCAGCCAAGGAGCCAGATAAAAAACTTTGGAATATGAAATGTGGTGTTAAACCGGCCCCGCGGTGTGGGAGTAGTGTGCCTGCCTCTTAGCCGGAGGTGCGGGTTCGATTCCCAGCCAGGTCAAGGATTTTTACCTGGATCTGAGGGCTGATTTAAGGTCCACTCAGCCTGCGTGATTACAATTGAGGAGTTATCTGACGGTGAGATGGCGGCTCCGGTATAGAGAGCCAAGAATAAAGGCCGAGAAGATTCGTTGTGCTGACTTCACGACACCTCGTAATCTGCAGGCCCTAGGCTGAGCAGCGCTCGCTTGGTAGGCCATGGGCCTTTCGGGGCAGTTGAGCCATGCGGTTTGGTTTGGTTTGGTTTGGTTTGGTTTGGTTTGGTTTGGTTTGGTTTGGTTTGGTTTGGTACTAAGGTACTTGGTTCAGGGAGGTCAGTTGTCCATCTGAAACTACTGTCATATTCAAGTAAAGGCTTCCTAAGAATGCGTACATCGAGCTCATCATCATTACAAAAGTCATGTGTGTTCAATCGGTCCTAGTCCGAGCAATGAACAACACCGCCTGGCAGTAAACTGTTGCTTTATGATGCCAAGAGGGAATGTGCAGCTCAACTAAGGCGATATGCTGTGCATGGTACTCGTACAACATTCCTTGGCACGTTCAGCGCTGTCTCCTGTGTCATGTTTTACCTATAAATTACGTTGATAAAATGAAATTCGGAAGAAAATTTAATAGTAATGTTACCGGTTTTACGTCCCATTAACTACTTTTTACGGTGTTCAGATACGTTGAGGTGCAGGAATTTTGTCCCGCAAAAGTTCTACCGATACGAGGCTGGGGTATCTGTGCACCTTAAAAAACTATCGGACTGAGCCGGATCGAACCCGCCAGTTTGAACTTAGGTCATTAGGAAGTGTGGGGTGTTCGGCGACGAGAACATGAGAGGTGTTACAGTCGGTGCTTAAACCTGTGCATAACAGAGGCGTAATCCACGGAAATAATACTTTCTTCACTTATAGGAAAAACTGCAAGATAGCGTTTTAGTTCCTCTCTTATTTCTGCATGTTGAGACGTGGTCAATTACATCCCGGTCTTCTAAGACGGCATACTGTACCAGGTGTGTCTAAAAAGTACAGTGAATGAACCAATGTCGCAATGTCAACGTGTGGGAACACATGCATGCGCATGTGAATATAGACACATCTCGAGAAGTGCCACGTAGCGTTGAACACACGGAACTGAAGCAGATTAATTTCCTACGGCCAGTCGAACGTATTGCGTGTGAAGGCTCACGTTATAGTGCAATGGAGCAACTCATAAAAATGAAGTTTTGTTACAAATTGGAAAAAAACAAAAACAGTGACGGAGACGCATGCGATGTTGGTGCAAGTGCACGGAACGTAAGTCGTAAGCAGACAATGTGTTTACGACTAGTTCAAACGCCTTCCGAATGAACAGGAAACTGTTGATGATGCACCACGTCCGGGTGGACCATCAAGAAGCAAAAGTGCGAAAAACATCGAGCAAGTGCGACAGATGCTGGTACAAAATCGGCGATTGGCTCTGAGAAGGATATCAGAGGAATTAGGGATTGGCAAGTACAGTATGAAAATCATTATTCACAACAATTTGGGTAAGCGGAAGATCTGTTCTCCATTTGTACCACGCACATTGATTGACGAGCCAACACGGATGGAAAGCGCTGGAGATTTCATTGGCATGTGACCGAGATCCATCTTTTCTGAAGCCATCATTACACACGTTGGGAGCTGGTAATACCAGTTCGCCCCGAGGCCAAGCAACAACCAATGGCATAGTGTTCATCGGGTTACCCACGTCCCAGAAAGAGTCACCTCTAAAAGTCCACGGTGATGCACCGTACTGCCCCGGATCTGGCGCCTGCAGACTTTTTGTTTCCCCGCCTCAAGGGAATCTTGCAAGGCACACCCCGTGCTGACAAACCGGACATCCGAAGACATGTGACATCAGTGCTTCAATCGATTTCAAAAGACGCTTTCACTGCCAGTTTCCAGCAGATGTATACACGTTGCCAAAAGTGCATTGTGGCCAATGGGGAGTACTCTGAAGGCGACTAAAGTTATTTTAACTTTTTTTTTTTTTTTTAATGGTTTGATTCACCGTACTTGTTAGACACACCTTGTATTCACTCTGTACATTACTTGCAACCAAAGCAGATAAAATGAATGTAGTTTAATGCTATACCTGTTGCCTTTCAGTCCACATTCGCTCAACCTAGACTCGGTTAACAGAACAGACTTCACTATGGCCCTGTCTTCCGTCTATGAGCGTAGTAAGCGTGTGTTTCAAGTTGTCACTGCTGGAAAAAATCAACGCTCCTCGAGCAGTACCCCATAAGAACCAGGATTTTCTTTCCAATATTTTCCATCCGGTACCTGTTATGATACCCTAATCCCGAGTGACATCACTAAACCCAACAGATAGAAGAGCAATTGTGGTCACTGCACGAAGCTGTTGCATTCCTTTCTGCCACTAGTTAGCCGCTTCTCGTATAACCATTCTGTGCTGGACGAGAACAAATGCCTTTTCTTAAGAAAAGGGAGGAGTTCAGTTAGGAGGAAATGCATAAGCAGTTTAACCTATGACGACTTGATTTTAACGGTCGAGTGTATCTGGGAGCTCGAAAAGAAATGTATGAAAATTAACTTTCCAAGACTAAAGTGATGCCAGTAAGGAAGAGAACTAAGAGGGAATGCCAGGTAGATAACACAAAACTGGATCATTTCAAGCAGAGCCATCTAGTTAAAGCCGGAAGGTACGCTTGGCAACGTTGTACCTAGCTGTCAAGCGGAGGCCGAGAGAAAAGGAGGCGTGTCCGACTTCGAATTACTTCACCCATATTCACCACATTTAGACCAACACGATGATTATGATAAATGCACACTCTTCGTAAAATAGTACTAAGAAACACACACATCAGTAAATACATTCACTGATGTTAGAAATACACATTTTACATGAATTAAAAAAAAAAAACACTTTAAGAACAGTACTCACAAGCTCCATTATTGTGGAGCGTTGACAGCTACCTCCGGTTAATGTTTTTATCCTCACCGCTGACATAACTCGTGTTCTTCATCTGCTTTCAGCACTTATTTAACACGACATTGGAAAATGTAGACAATAAACAATCTGCCGCACCATTATTGTAATGCCCACAATGACGGCGTTCAAACCAGAACTATTGATTGTCATCTCTTCCTAAAGCAGCTCAGGGTAGAGAGAACAGAAATTCTTTATAATTTTTACAATCCAGGTAGTCTTCATATACCACTGTTCTGCTGACACACTCAACACAATGTGATGGCACCACTAACCCATCTCTCTGAAATATTTCAAAATAGGGACTACCTGTTTCATTACTCTGCAGGAGACCTAAACAAGTGTCACAGGTTATCCTTCTAGATATTGTCCTTAGTGTATATTTAGAAATGTACAGCATATCACTCCTGATATCTCAAAATGCCCACACACAAAAACGCATGATAAAAGTGAGTCTAACTGGTTTATTACTTCCGTACTGAGCTCAGTAGCATCTGTCTTGATGGAATCAGGCATGTCTAATTGGCTACAGCCAAACCTCACTTTTCCCTACCATCACCACCACCACCGCAACCCTAGAACACCCTTAATCCTAATTTTCATCTCGCTTTTTAGGACTTGAAGTGCAGTAACATTGTAGTGTATTGGCAGTAAATAATTTGCTTTCACAGTTCCAAACGAAACTTTTGAGTACCTAACTCTTCTTCCTTTTAGTGCAATTAATAGTAATAATAATGTTATTTGCTTTACGTCCCACTAACTACTTTTACGGTTTTTGGAGACGCCGAGGTGCCGGAATTCAGTCCCTCAGGAGTTCTTTTACGTGCCAGTATATCTACCGACACAAGACTGGCGTATTTGAGCACTTTCAAATACTACCGGAGTGAGCCAGGATCGAACCTGCCAAATTGGAGTCAGAAGGCTAGCGCCTCAGCCGTCTGAGCTACTCAGCCCAGCCCTTTTAGTGCAAAGTTCGAATTGTTCCCTTAAAAATACGAGGTAAGACGGTGTGCTTTCACTGCTTACCTCACGATACTGTATGAGATTGTGAAGCATTTTAATATATTTATTTGTACACATTTAATACTAACATTACAAGAAGTGGTTCCTAAATAATTTAATATGCATTTCGTTGAGACCACTTTGATATTTTACCATCTGCTAAACATGCCATCACTATTAACGTATACAGTGACATTCATATCTTGGTGAATTTTGAGTAAATGGGTTACATTTGGCATATCATCCATCTTCTTGTTTACCCTACTCTACATTTCCAGGCTCCTACCATCCGGATCTTTTCTTTTAACACTTTTTGATGACACATATTTTGGCAAATTTGGGAAAATAATTGGACATGCATCAGGGAGAAGCTCATTAGGTTTAGTTGGTAGTATGGTTACGTTGACTTTACTATCGCAAATTCTATCCCCCGTTGAAAAACTATCATGTGTGACATGTTTTATGCATACGACTGAATCCTTTCCAGGTTCCCAATTATCCCGCTTCAAATAACACTTCCATTCTTGTATTAATTCCTCGTCTGAAGGAAACCTAAACGAGGTAACTAAACCTTTTTTAACGCTATCGTTGTTACGATACATAGGAACAAAACATTTTCTGGGCATCTGCATATACACGAAACGTTTTATTAATAAGCCAAATTCAGTCCGCGCCTTCACAAATAATAACATTATTGATTTAACGTCCCACTAACTACTTTTACGGTTTTTTGGAGACTTCGAGATGCCGGAAATTTTTCCCGGAGGGAGTTCTTTAACGTGCCAGTAAATCTACCGACACGAGGCTGACATATTTGAGCACCTTCAAATACCACCAGACTGAGTTGGGCTTAGAAAGCCAGCTCTACAGTCCAAGCTACTCAGCCCTGCTTAGCCTTCACATTATTTCGATAATAGGCTCTATGTGTGCTTATTCTATCACTTATCTTGTTTTATATTTTATTTTAAAATATCCGTGAAAAATAAAACGAAACACGAGACGAAGTCACTAGACATCAACATGCACTGATAGATCCTGCGCTTTCACCTTGGCCTCCACTGGACGTTGCCAAACTTACATGACTCCGGCTTGTAATTGTAGTCGGCTATGATTTCAAGTATTTAGAATGCGCATTCTCCCAAGTTGGTAGTACGTTAAGTGAAATTGAATCGAAGCGCAGCTAAGCTAATGTAGAGAGCTCGCAGTTGCGATCAACGGTTTTTTGTAAGAAAGAAGACATATCTCGGACGAAACTGTATAATCTGTTTTTAGCCTGACATTATTGTATGGGAGCGAAAGATGGACGGACTCGGGATATCTTATTCATAAGTTGGAAGTAACAGACGTCAAAATAGCGAGAATGATTGCTGGTACAAACAGGTGAAGACAATAGCAGGAGGGTGCTCGGATGAGGATATAGAGGCTATCTTAGGAATAAACTCGATGGATGAAGCCGCACGCATAAACCGGCTTTAGTGGTGGGGTTAAGTGAGAAGAATGGAGGAGGATTGTTACGTAAGAGAACAATGGACTCAGCCATGGAATGTAAGAAAGTAGAGTGAGACTAAGGAGATAATGGGTAACCTCAGTTGTAAATGATATAATGATAAGAGATGTGAAACTATTAGAGGTCACAGAGCTAGTTACAAATATGGGGTTGTGGAGGCGCATGGTGAATTCATAGAGGCTAGCAGACTCAACGCAGAAAGGTATAACAATATATAATGAAGATGTACGCATGTAGTTACGGTACTGTATTTGCAAAATAGCGAAATCAAGTACGTTGCCGATCTCAACTTTTCTAGTCAAGTATTATGGTCTGAGGCTCATCTTTCATGGCATATGACTCGCAGAAAATGTGAGAGCATCTGCTGATTTATCTCATTTTCACTAATTAAAATTATAAATCAAAAGCACATAATCATTAACAAACAACAGCCAGATTGTTTCATCTAACTCCAGTCGTCAATAAAAACCATAAACAAGGATAAAATAAGTAAAATGATAGCTTAAACAAGATTACTCAATAAAAAATCTTTTTATTTTTGAACATTCGGACCCAAACAGCTTGCTGCTATTTCTTGATGAATGCATTATATTTACATTTGTCTTATGGCACAGACCAGAGCAAAATGTAGATTCCACCGAACTCTTAGTCTCATCTATGAAATAAAGAAGCAATATGGAAGCAGCTAAGGAATGTGTGGGGCTGAGTATTGACATTCGCCGTCCCCGCGGTGTAGGCCACTTACTCGGAGGCCGCGGGTTCGATTTTCGGCCAGATCAGGGATTTTTACCTGCATCTGAGGGCTCGTTCGAGGTCCACTCAGCCTACGTGATTATACTTGAGGAGCTATCTACGGTGAGATGGCGGCCCTGGTCTAGAAAGCCAAGAATAACGGCCGACAGGATCCGCCGTGCTGACCCCACAACACCTCGTAATCTGGAGGCCTTCGGGCTGAGCAGCGGTCACTTGGTAGACCATGGCCCTTTGGGGCTGTTGCACCATGGGGTTTGGTTTTTGGGTTTTGGTTTGGAGTATATACATTCAGAGAACGATTATTGTGCCTGGATGTTATGAGATGTGATCCTAATAGGACCGGATGTGCTGCACTATTCATTTCTGCCCCGATGAGGAAAGCAATGGCAAATTACCACACTCCACAGCATGCTTACACTCCTCATTATGGGACCGCCATCTGTTTTTGGGGGGGGGGGGTGTTCCCTACAACCGCATACGTTTTAATGCACCTATTTGAGGATAAAACCAGCCTCCGGGCTGAAGACTTAACAGATATTAGATCCAAGTTCTGTGGTTCGATGGTGATAACTTACCGCAATCATCTTAATCGCGGGTAGTTACAGTGAACAAGTTCATATCTTTTACAAGAGAATAGTTCTAGGATACAAGTATTCAAATTGTTTGGGCTTCTTCAATCACGACATTACCAACGTTTCACCCCTGTTTAGAATGTCATACCTCTCAAAAACGATGGCTGCTAATGCGCTTTTGAGATGCCACTGCAAGCCTCCTCTGAAGCACATGCAGTGACAGTGCACTAGGGGAGATTTGTACCTTCACTTGCCCTAAATGCCTGTTTGGCGTTTATATAGTTGAAATCGCCTGTTCGACCGAGATCTAATTCAGGGACCTCAGAACCGAGGTTCACTACGCTGACCATTCAGCCAAAGAGGTGGACACGAAAGCGTAGACCTACAAAACCGTTATCAAACAACTCACCCTCTATGAGAGACTGTGTAAGGATAGGGAAACGCAACCGATTAGGCCTACAGTATACAGAATTATGGCGAATAATGAAATTCATTCAGGACTATACAGTGTCAGTAACACTGGATGAAAACATCGCCGATATCATTGGACAATATCACAATGGACTAGACAATAATAATAATTTGTCATGCTGCACTGTTAAACTAACAAAGCTGTGCTGTCTAACACGTTACTAGCTATGACTACAAGTATTACTCACCCATTTACCGCATGCAACCTCGCTGTCAGTGCTATTGATAAGGTAGTCTAAACAAAACCGAGCATTACTAACATGGTGCTAACTGGACCCTACCGATAAGAGGTGGCCGCAGCTTTACTTTAATCTTTGAGAGGCTGATATTCATCTTTTATCTTTGCCCATTCGGATTTATTGCATACATTTATTTACAGTTTTTAATATACAGCTAATTTTAAATGTGTTTATACTCTACTTAGCTTTTATATTATTTACAGTTATTTTATTTTCAGTTAATGTAATGCAATAAATGTAAGTTAGCTAAATAATTCAGGAAATGGTAATAGTGACAGACATGTTTAAGTCCGTATCTCCTTAAGCTGGTTTCAAAAACCCTAATTCTCCGATCTCAAAATATTCAAAAGAGTACCCCCTACTACTTGTTTCATTTTTGCGCGCTTTTGCTGAAATACCCTGCGTAAGCAAGTCTACCTAATCTAGTAAAATCAACGCTCTACGGTAAAAGGAAAAGACAACTCAAAATGTTACCTCCCAGGATTTAGCAGTACAGCAGTAGCTTTTCTGAACATTTATAAATTCCATTTACATTGTTTTTACCTTTTTCCTTTTTTTTTTCAATTCATGTGCACATGACGACATAGGCCATTCCCTTACACTTGAAAAGCTGAATTTGCAAGTTCTTTGCTTTACTGATTCAGTGATCTCGTCACGCTTATGAACGGTGACGTGGTGTCTGCAAGACTTATTCGCACATAGACGCATTCTTTATCACGACATGACTCAGGTTCTCCTGCAGCCTGGACTAAAGGCGTGCGCCCATAGGAGTAACGTCTTTCCAAGTCAAGCAAATTGTGTCCATCTTGCTTTTATATGCATTGGATGTAATTTACATACTTAAACAGCCCAGTGTGAAGTGGAGTATACTATGGAAGGACAAGGGTACCAACGTTGAGCTGTTCGATCACCTGTCGCATCAAATTTTGGTGACTGCACTGAATATACATTTTATTGGGCATTTCTACACTCACGCAACTTAATTATTGAGCACGTATCTTTCAGGACGACGTTGTATTTTGGTATTTATTCACTCTTCCCGGATCCATTCTTCCTTTGACAGAAAAAGAAATCTGCTACCATAATATGAAACGTAAATCCGCGTAGCGCTAAATTATAAAACAGTAATAAAATTGATCCCTAAAACAAATATATATATATATATATGGTAGACCCATCATTGCTGCCAACTTGCATAGGCTACTCACGTATGAAATTCACCAAACTTTACTAGACCAAACAGTATTTCAATGCAAGTAGCATTCACTTGATCGAACTCGGGGCAGGCTCCCTACTTATAGGCCACGGGGCCTTTAATCCTACATTAACTAGGTTTTTAAAGACGCTGTTCGGACGTGCCACCATTCTGCTGACTTTGTAATTGTAAGACTTACAGTCGCAAAGGAAATCAAAATATTAATCACACTCCGAAAACTACGCTCATGGTTTGTCATCATGAACGTTGGCAATATTTTACTTCCGCAAAAATTACGAAAAATGCTGCCAACATGGAACTTCCAAAAGATAACCGCTAAATGCCGTATCGGGAAGGAGGATCTCTTCATTGTATGGGTGGCAAAACGGAATGCAATCCGAGAGTTTAAAAATAACAATACATCACTAGTTCCAGTAGTAATGTGGGGGAAATGGGAAGGTTATTTCCCTCAGGCACCAACGTTATGTGACACTGACTAAACCTCTGCTAGAAAAGAGGCGTTCAGTATCTAAAATTACATCACTTTCTTCCGCTAGGTCCTGGAACAGTTCTTGCAAACTAAACAAAGCCATCTTCGAACAGGCGCGGAAGGTCAATGGAAGAGTGGCTTCCACTACTTGTACCCTGGCACCAGTTGAATTAAATCGTTAGCTGTAAACTCTTTACCCCCAGGAATTATCTTTCAGTCTCTTCATGTGGCATTTGATTTCATCGCGATTTGGTGGAGAAGATGGCAGGTTTTGGCTTACTGGTTGGTTTGTTTGTTTTGATGGAGTTACCTGGTTTATCCCAGTTTAGAAGGTCGTTAAAATACTTAGCTAAGCTTTCGCAGTTTTCTTCATTTGATGTTGCAAGAGTTCCATCTTTCCTTACGATCCCCTAAGGTCTTCTCGCAGTTATCGTTCCACCATGTGTGCTTCTTCCTCTTCTTGATTTCGACCACTCCTTTTGCAGCTTGTATCATCTGCTTTCTCGTGCTGTTGAAGTCTTTTTCTACTGGTTGGGCAAGTTCTTTAAATTCATTCTCTCTTTCTCTCAGCTTTTTTGTGTCAAATCGAATTATGGTAGGTTCATTCTTATTTATTGTTGAGAGGGATTGGCCGAAACTTGATTACTGATACGTAGTGATCTGATTCTATGTTTATTCCCTTTTTTACGGTAACGTTCATGATTTCCGGACTGTATCTTCGAGATATAGCAACATGGTCTATTTGGAATTCTCCTGTTGTTTTGTTTGGGCATCTCCATGTCATCTGTTTTCTTGATAAGTGACGAAAGTGTGTTGACGTCAGTTGGAGGTTGTTGTTATTATTATTATTATTATTATTATTATTATTATTATTATTATTATTATTATTTCTTTTTCTTGTTTCGTTTCGGCCAACTAAGGACCACGTGATTTCAGCCGTTTCCTTTGAGCTTTAATGTTGGTCCAGTATTCCTTCATTCCAATAACGGTATTGCTCCTTTCGCTCTTTCGTCCATGCCTTTCCAGTTTTCGGCTTTGGTCGGAAACTCTGATGTTCTTGGAGTTTTTTAAGTGGGTCACGCTCCTGGATATCTTCAAATGAGATCCCAATCTCGTGCAGATCTTTCTGTACCTCATTGAACCATGCCACCTTTGCCCTTTTCTTTTTATTATTATTATTATTATTATTATTATTATTATTATTATTATTATTATTATTATTATTATTATTATTATTATTATTATTATTATACAAATGCTGAAAACCCCGCCTCACACGGAAATGTAGTGGCAAAATCCATAGACGTTTAACTGTGATACTTCATAATTATACTATGCATTACTAAAAATGAAAATGCTTGAATAACCTTCTGCCGTTCACGTTGAAATCATTGTGAATATAAATATCAAAATTTTATCTGACATTCGCAGACACCCTGAAGCCCATTCACGGGCTTCCAAGGGACTATACTACTACTACTACTACTACTACTACTACTACTACTACTACTACTACTACTACTACTTGTTCTGGGTGTCTGGCTGTATTCTCAAAAAGCACCATCAATGGTTGTACTGTTATAGGGAAAGACTTGACGCCATAATGAGGCGTACAGGACAATAATTATGTCATTACTCAGACAAACAAAGACTTAGGTGGAAACTACATTTTGCTTTGCTGTGTGACAAGACGGAAGCAAAAATACTGTCTCCGTCAAGAAATAGCAACAGGCTAAATATTATTATTATTATTATTATTATTATTATTATTATTATTATTATTATTATTATTATGAAAATGGCGTATGGCTTTTAGTGCCGGGAGTGTCCGAGGACAAGTTCGGCTCGCCAGATGCAGGTCTTTTGATTTGACACCCGTAGGCGACCTGCGCGTCGTGATGAGGATGAAATGATGATGAAGACGACACATACACCCAGCCCCCGTGCCAGCGAAATTAACCAATTATGGTTAAAATTCTCGACCCTGCCGGGAATCGAATCCGAGACTCTTGCGACCAAAGGTCAGCACGCTAACCATGTAGCCATGGAGCCGGACATTCTTCTTCTTCTTCTTCTTCTTCTTCTTATTATTATTATTATTATTATTAATGTTATTATTATTATTAATGTTACGGACGTAGTTAAATGTCACATGTACTAGAAAATATCTCTGAAATCCACCTCTCATGATGAGAGGTGTAAGATACGGGATCTTGAACGGATGGCGACGTAAAGCATTGAGCAGACCCCTTGGTGTTACTGGAGAGGAGTAGGCTACGTGCCGAAACCGGGTCTCATCTCTCCCTACTTCATTATCATAATCCCACATCCAGACGCGCAGGCCGCCCATGGGGGTCAGGTGGAAAGACCTGCACCAGGCAAGCCGAACACGTCCTCGGACACTCCTGGTACTAATATGACACGATTAAGTAGGCCTAAGTCGTAAATAATTTCAGAGAATTAGGATCTTTTTAATTGCTAGTGGCATTACGTCGCACCGACAGGTCTTAAGGCGACGATCGGATAGGAAAGGGCTAGGAATGGGAATGAAGCGGCCCTGGTCTTAATTAAAGTGCAGCCCCAGTATTTGCCTGGTGTGAAAATGGGAAACAACGGAAAACCATCTTCAGGGCTGCCGACAGTGTGATTCGAACCCACTATCTCCTGGATGCAAGCTCAGGGCCGCGCGCCTCTAACCGCATGGCCAACTCGTCCGGTGGGAAAAGACGCAAACGCATAACCATGTTTCGTGTTGTAAAACGAGTTTCCCCCAGAAATGTTATGTAAATTCGGGGCAGTAGCTGCTTATAGGACTTATTGAAATCGCATTGCACTTCGTCTAGCTTACCTTATCTTGGGTGATGACACAACTTATCAAATGACAATTTACTTGTCAACGCCGGTCGCATCCGGCACGGTTACAGATTATGAGGTCGCTAGTGGTACGGGTCGCATGCGGCACGGTCGCATCTGGCACGCTACCACCAAAACATCGAAGAGCAAATATGTCAGTGGGACTGTTGTAACCTCCTGTGGGTGAAAGGTATGAATGGTCTTATGCTAAACCACGGGTTCTTAACCTGGGTCTATGTCCCCTTGGGGATCCGTGAATGGGCTTCAGGGGATCCGCGAAAGTCGGATAAAAATTTGACATTCATATTCACTATGATTTTAGCGTGAGCAATAGGTTATTCGAGCATTTTCATTTTTATCAATGCATAGTATAATTATGAAGTATTACAGGTAAGCGGCTAGGGGTTTTGCCACTACATTTCCGTGTCAGGCGGAGTTTTCAGCATTTGTTTCTATTGATACAAAACGCCGAAATCGACTGGATGTGAAATTTAACGTCCTTGTCGTTCTAATTGAAATAGACTTCAAAGCTGAATTAAGATGTTTTTGTTTTATTAAATTTGCACCTCATGGTTGTATTTTATTTTTGTATGATAAAGAGAGACAAACTATTTTTTGGTTAATATGAGGTGTACTTAATTCATTCTTTGTGTGTGTTTTTACATTGTTTGCTGTTTGTTTCACGTCGCACAGACTCAGACAGGTTTTATGGAGACGGTGAAATCGGACTGGGAAAGAAGGGGCCGCGATATTTAGTTACAGCCCAGCCTCTCATCTTTTGCCGGGTGTGAACATGGGAAACCACGGAAAACCATCTTCAAGGCTGCCGATTGTGAGGTTTGAATTCATCATCTCCCGAATGCCGCAGCCAACTCGCTCAATGCTATATACTGTATTGAGGCAATCGGTTTTCAGTGAAATAGTAAGCCCTATTCATTGCCTGCAAATTTGTTTGTATACTTCAGTTCCTTTTCATTGAGAGGGGATCCATAGGTGTCGCTGGATTTTCAGAGGTCTACGAAACACAGACAAGGTGAAGAACTTCTGTGACTTATTTTTAAACGACGATAATGGCACTCCTTATGTCAGTGCACCGTATGTGTACTTAAAAAGAGATGTGTTGTAGATGCATAAGGCGAAGGCGTTGACAGACTTAGCTACATTCGCGAATAAATCCGTTGTCTTAACGCATGCGGTAAAACGAATCAGATAAGATTGGAACCTACATTTTATAGACTTTTTGTTATTCACCCTTTTTGTGTAGAAGTTATAATATTTCCGGTGATTTTTGGAAGTTTTAAAAAAACGTAATAATGTAGGGTAATGTAAACATTCTTCCAATAAAAATACATGAAACATGAAACATCGGGCATTATATTTTCAGAACTTTTATAATACGCAGTGTTTGTTACAGCTAATAACAGAAGATATATAATCAAATAATAGTGTAGCCTATATATGCTATCGTAGTGCACAACCCGACCATCCCTGAACTTAAATACTGAGTTTCGAGAAATTCTGTTTAGCCGTTTTCCAGTGATCGAACAAACAAAACAAATATAAAACAGACTAACAAAAATTTGAAATGTAGAGCTCAGCCGGAATGTCGTGGCGCCAAAATTCCGCGTGGATATACACGCTTACGTCAAATTTTCACTTGGCCTACTTATCTTCCTGGTTTCGTGTCTTTTATATCATTTATGTACTGTTCTTTCCTTGCTTTGACGTCACCGAAGTTTCTCTCTTGGTGGCTGGTATTGATTTGTGGTCGTTTTCTTTACTGAGGCAAAACATTGTGCTATGTCGCGAGTTCCTTATCTCTGCGACACTTTTGTGAGGATCCTATTTCCTGTAGCAATAGACATGTAACTTCGGAACTGTCAGACGTGTGTGGTGGGTGTATAGATAAACCTTGCAGTTAGCAAAAGATGTAATTTCCGCTGTTGTCATTATCTCTGTTTATTGGCAATAGTGTAATGGAGAACGGAGGACACCAGAAGTTTCTCAATTACGAACGATAAAGTTGTGTATAGGCTCACTAAACTTAAATCTCACAAGGGGAGTCTGTAATGTGGTGGACGCCGATTTTGTAGTTTTCGCGAGGTAAATCTATACTGATACAAAATCAATACAATTCAATACATACTTAGAAATTTTATCAAGTGGGCTTAATTTTCGAGAGTTTAGCGTCACACTCTTTAGACATCACCAATAAGCCGTCCTGTAGGCCAGCAATCACTGGAGCGCCCTCGTAGCATAGTGGTCAATGCGTTGGCTCCGTAACGTAAAGTCAGTGATGGGAAAAGTACAAAAAAGATGTAATTGTGCTGAATTACTGCTACCTAAGTAGAGTGTACATGGGAGGGGGGATGTGTGAAACGGTGCCAAGTGGAATATTATTGACATGCCCAACTGCAACAACTCTCAGTAGAGACCCGTCGTCGAGGGGTTAGTTTTTATATAACTGCAGCAGTAATACCATCTACATCTAGTGTTACGAAAATGTTACAAACTTTGCGCTGGGAAGACTTGGAAATACGAAGACGAGATGGGTCAACAATGTGGTATGTTTCGAGCTGTCAGCGGAGAGATGGCGTAGAATTACATACTGTAAAGCCTAGGGCACACTTGGCGATATTCTCGTTGTTAGTTCTAACTGCGTGTTCTCGCTGAAAGTAAAGGTAGTATATAGAGGTACAAGCAACGATAACATTGTATTTCTGCGTTTCAGTAGACTAGTTTGCTGAGTTTGTGTAATTTTCCTGGTGTTTTATAATAATGTGGTCAGTATGATTACGGCGTAATGTTATAAGACGTTTGTTGAGACTTACAGTGCACGAGGTCAGTCGCGAATTATTGTCTCTACGATCTCTTTTCATGTAATCACAGGTCGAAGCATCCCACAGGGCTTCATACTTCCGTAAAACCTCCAGAAATATTATTATCTGATCAACTGTCCACTTTATATTACTCATTTTAAACGATAACACTGGAAAGTATATTTATGAGGTGTTTTAAGCTAAAACTTCTCGGTGCTGTGCACTTCCTGTATCAGCGATCCGATTACGCTGTCACACAAGACGATGAGTTGCTGCGTGATGATCACGTCACTAGCTATAGCAGCGAGAAAAGTTAAACATGTCCAAATCTTCTCGCTGGGCTTACGGCGAGCAGCGACTTTTTTTAAATCACACTGAGCGATTTAAACAGCGAGTACTCGTTGCTAGCTGACTCGCTGCTTGTTCGAGGTCCACGTGAGAACAATGGAGGAGCTATCTGACGATGAGGTAGCGGACCCGGTCTGAAAAGCCGAGAATAACGGCTAAGAGGATTCAGGCCCGCCAGGGGTGTAGCGCAGTGGTGGTTTCAATATTGGTGTATGTGAAAAATGTAACAATGTCGAATATCTGTTATTAATCTTCGCGCGGTAACAACACGTGGAACGTAAGAGATCAGAAATTATGTTTTGCACATTTTTATATACGTTATTTTGTTACGGACAACGCATGAACTTAATGTTTTTTCTGTGTATGTCTTATAATTTCTATTGAAAGCTGAAGTTGGCCTTAACGTAGGTCGAAACATGTCCTTCAGACACAATGACTGTACAGGCCGTTTAAGTAGTGTATAATTTTGTATTGAATAGGTGGACAATATATGTAAATTCTTGCTAATAATTTTTAACTAGACCTATATTAAGTCAATATGGGCCCGAAGATGAAATTTATCACGTACAGTATTTCGATACAGCTAAAGAAGAAATCTGACTTTTCCTCTTTTGGTTCCCTCAATATTACTAAGCCACTGTCTTAAGTCGAAGATCTACCGAACTGTAGTGAGCCCAGTCGCCCTCTCTGGGTCAGAATGTTGGCCAGCAACTGCAAAGCACGAGCAGGTTCTGCACGTGATGGAAATACGAATGCTCCGGTGGTGTCTTGGACTAACGCGATTTGACCATGCCATGAACAATGATGTTCTGCTAAGGATGGAAGTTGCGCCAATTGGGGCGACACTGCGGGAAGCCGGGCTTAGATGGTATGCACACGTTATACGCAGCAGTGACAGCCATGCGCCTAGACCCTGGTGGACGGAGACCGCGTGGTAGACTCGAAAAGCGGTGGATGCAGCACATCAGGGCAGCACATCAGGAAAGACTGGAGTATGTGGGCGTCACCCGTGAGGATGCCTTGGATCGGGTCAAATAGAGACGGATGTGCCGGCAAGCGGACCCCGCCACATTGCGGGAATAACGCTAGGGAGAAGAAATAATACATAGCCCAGTGCACTCTCCTGGTAGGCCTGTCTCTGAACACCTAGTTTGGAGAAGTTCTTTTCAGGCGTTTTCGGGTGATGCTGACACAAACAAACAAACAAACAAACAAGCTAAGACAGAAAGACAAAATTGAACTAACATTTTCAGTGTCACATTTTTATATTAGAGAAATAACAAGAAACTCCATTACATTTAAGGAAGGAACTAAATTCCTATTAAAATTGAAATATATCCGACATTTAAAACACAGGAAATAAGAAGCTAATTATACAGTATAACTACATTTATTCTTACCTCTCTTGAATTGAAAATTTGCCGTCCTGTTTTTCGTTGATGCAAAACGTTGGTAATATTGTGTGGGTGGACAGGTATGGCGCCCCCAAGTGCGCGGAAAAGAAATTATCGTTGCAAGAGGAGAGAAAACAGACATGAAGCCATCTCCGCAGACTGGTGCAATCTGATCGGGATATTTGGAGTTGTTTGTCGATAGGGGCCTTGCTGGTCCCTTGCAACACCAAAGGAGCGATACTGGGGAGCGTGCTACCTTGTGCTACGTACAGAGTTAGGTTTAACGCTTGGGAGTTGCCGAAGGAAAACAAACCCGATGAGTTTGATTCAAAGCCGCCAGCGTTCACTGATCCATTACGAAGCTTTAGTACATCGATCGACCGAAGATGGTTGATTTCAACATATTTTAGAATATCTATCGTGCTTATTAAAAAAACAGACGAAACACCATGGCGCAATAGCCCCGAAGGGTCTTGGCCTACCAAGCGACCACTGCTAAACCGTAAGGCCTGCAGATTACGAGGTGTCGTATGGTCGACTCGACGAATCGTCTTGGCCGTTGTTCTTGGCTTTGTAGACCGGCGCCGCTATCTCTGTGTCAGGTAGCTCCTCAATAGTAAATACGTAGGCTGAGTGGACTGCGAACCAACCCTCAGATCCAGGTAAAAATTCCTGATCTGGCCGGGAGTGGAACCGGGGCCTACATGCAAGAAGCAAGCACGCTTCCCCTTCATCGCAGGGCCTCAAAACAATAAAATAAATAAATAAAGAAAGAAAGAAATAAGTAAATAAATAAATACATCATAGAAGATCGTGGAGCTTTCAGCAATATAGTCGCCAGGCACAAATTCGTGGAGAAATCTAAAAAGAAAACTGGTAGGAAGTGGTCCACTGAACGCAAGATGCAACACAGTGCATTCATGAAGAGATTTTGGGAGGAAAAGAAGGCGAAAACCATTAGGCCAACGAACAAGTTCAAACGCGCTCTTTGAATGGGCATAACGAGGAAAGAAGAAGAAGAAATAAACAAATAGGTAGATATTTTTAAGAATGAACATGTTATATGGTGCAAGAGGAGAACAGTCTAACTACAAATCGTATCAGCATATTTGAGTGTTGTTTCCAATCACTGGTTCACAATGTAAATACATATAGGCCTATTTTTAGTTCGTACGGTAAGTATTACTCGAACGTACAATAATAAAACAAAAGCAAACCCCATGGTGCAACATCCTCGATGGGTCTTGGTGTACCAAGTGACCGCTGCTTGGCCCGAAGGCCTGCAGATTACGAGGTCAGCGCGACGAATCGTATGGGCCGTTCTTGGCGCTCTAGCCCAGTTTGCTATCTCACCGTTAGATAGTTCCTCATTTAGGCTGAGCGAACCTCAAACCAGCTCCCAGATCCAGGTTAAAATCCCTGACCTGGCCAGAAATCGAACCCGAAGCCTCCAGTTGAAATGCAGGCACGCTACCCCTAGACCGCGGGGCCGACAGCGTACAATAATACAAAATGATATAAGCAATCAAGTAGATTGTCTGTAGAATATTGAATAAATACTCCAGTGGATAAACAGTCTCCAGCATACAACCACGATTTCCAGTAGATTTTAGAAGTATTCACCACATCGGTAGGCATTCTGAATATCCAAGCTGATCTGATCATGTTGCCGTTGGTCACTCACTATTTAGAACACAGACAGTGCTCTCTATCACAACTCGGTATCCGACCGGGGTGTGGAAAAAAGCGACGGAAGAGGAATAATAATAATTTTTACCAAGGTTATTGTAATTTTTCTTTGACTCATTAGGACTAGAATGAACAATCTAGTAGGATGGCATCAACAGTCGAAATAAGTATCGCAATTGCACGTTCGAAGGGAACGCGGGCTAATATTTCGTACGCCGCACTGGTATGCATAGGAGACATCTATTAATTTTTAGCCATATATGTTGAAAGGTCACAGAATAGGACTTCTAGAGAATATTTTTAATTTTGGATCTCGCCCACCCTCATCGGAGGGTCTGCCTTACAAGGGCTGCACTCGGCTAGTAATAGCCACACGAAATTATTAATTTTGGATCTTACATTAGGCACTCAATTTTAGATCCTAAAAGTGCGAAACATGGTAATTAAATATCTAGTGTCAGTCAGTCAGTCAGTCAGTCAGTCAGTGTAAATCGTCTTTGTGCAATATGTGCTTCTTATGCTAGAGTATTGTACGGACAATACCTTTATTGTGAGTCGTCGTGCCTTTTGGGTATCCCGTGAAGAGAAAGAGAATCCTTGGAAGCGTGACCTCATCATTGGCTGGCGGAAAACTTGTTTCCTTACCCGGAGGCTGACCGGTGCTTCGTAAATAATACTGTGGCGAGCTCGTATATCTTGTAACCTGGCTTGTCTCAACACTTACTAATGTTGATCCATTCACACTGCATTCACAGCGGTATGTGGTCAAAAGCGAAGGTGAGGGACTCTCGCTTTTGACCTTAAATTTCTCTTTTAGATTTTATTTCTTAATAACTGCCCGTAGTGGTGACTGTAGTTTTGACGGAGGATAATTTTCCCTCGGCGGTTCCTATGGTAAAATGCATGTCACGATTTCATTAAAGGTTTTAACTGCTAATCGCTTCGTCGCTGTACATCGCACGCAGCACACGCATTATTTTATTTATTTATTTTATGCCTTTGTATGTGGAAAAGTTAGGGCTCGCGGACCTCTCTTACACTTAACCACAACACCAAGTCACATGATTTGGAAAAATAACATTGTTAAAAGTCTCTAGAAAGTACCTAAATTAATGGAGTAATATTACAACTTGTTATTTTTTTTAATGATTAATATTACATATTTACATCACCTAGCTCTAAATCATAGGCCTACTTGCATTCATACAAGTTGATCACGTATTTAAGGGGAAATTTCGAACAAGACCGTTTAAATGAGACTATTGAAGTGCTATTACGTATACTGACAGGGAGAGTGTTTCATAGCCTTGCCCCAGGCACTTGGAAAGAGTGGCTGTATACAGATGAATGATTAACCGGTATCATAAGGGTAGAAGTCGATCTATTATTATGCCCATGGATAGATGAGAGGAAGTTAAAATGTGAGGATAGGTATTCAGGTGTAGATTCGTTCAGAAGTTGAAAAATGAGTGTCGCAGTCTGAAGATGTCTTAGTTGATCGTTTTCAGCCATGCTAGCTTCTCAGAATAAGAGGAAATATGTGTCCTAAAGTTCAAAGAAAATATTTTGTTAGGAATAAAGCACTGTCTTGTTACATCGAACTTCTGGACAGCGCAGAATAAACATCTTTTCCAAATAAGAACGAGAGGCAAGATGTCCTGATCAGGTGACCGCCATTTTATAACAAAGGAGTCACCAAAGAACTTTTACCAAACAGTCAACACAGCAATTTTTTTCATTATAACCTAAGAGTACCACTTTTGCTTATTATCCTAATGTTTTTTCATCTTAGTTTTTTCTTTATATAGCTGAAGATGACCACTAAGTGGTCGAAACGTGTTCTGTAAGTGTTAATATATATTCATTTTTGCCTGAGGCAAAAAATAAAGTATCGATTAGGTGGTTCCTTATATTAACTTCTTGACATCGAACTAATTCAGGATGGCCTAGTTAGTACACACACACACACACACACACACACACACACACACACACACACAGAGAGAGAGAGAGAGAGAGAGAGTTATATTCAACGTTAATGACCACACTCCACTAATCGTTGTCTACACGTCTCTCACAGCAAGACTGCAGCTGGGTAGTCTTTACCTGGAACAGGTTATAATGCTTATCGACAGGCTTCACCTTTCACTTTCGTTCGCTCGCTCCGCTCAATGGCCCCACTCAGCAGCTGCACGCGGACAGGTTTGAAAGTGTCGTGCCAGATGCGACTGTGCCACTATCGACCGCATAATCTGTAACCGTGCCGGATGCGACCGGTGTTGACAACCCAGTTTTCATTTTAATAAGCTATGTCATCATCCAAGATAAGGTAAGCTAAATCAGAACCAGACAAGGTTAGAAAATGGCCAAAAATGTACAGCGCTGCTTACCGGCTAGGAAATGAAATTGTTCTTTGGTCTGTTCAAATTCTGTTCAAATAGCGAAGTACTGTAACCGCAAACTGTGCACATTTAATTATGTGCACTGAATTAAGTCATCGGGGAATACAGCCTATATAAGCCTTTACCGAGAATAATTCAACGATTCCGTGAAAGGTTTATAAATTAATAATTGCGTACATTTCTATGACGAAAGTTTAAATAAAACCTTCATCACACTGAAGGCAATATCTAAAACCAACTCAAGAACTCGTCGTTGAAAACTAAATCAGTGTAATGTATAATTTGGAATGTCATAAACAGAGATAATCCTTCCACAGAGGAAACATAGATGGGTCATAATTAATGCAAGAGATATATAAGGCCAAAAGCCTAAAAATGTGGGAGAAAATGTGCAATCAAGTAATTCTGAATCCTAGAATAACATAAGTTCAGTTATATTGTAACGAAGATTATATTTGTTTTTCAGTTACCTTATCTATAAATACAGTGCTTGGGGGTCATCAAGATCAGTCGCTGAATTTTCTGGAAACAGAAATGACAGAACAGCATCTTCCTGAGTTGCGTTTGAAGACTTTACTCTGAAGTATCAGCACTAAGTTCAATGTCAATTGAACCACTCCTGTAAAACAGCTATTGCCCCTACTTTACGTAACACTCCTGGGGAAAACTGGTAGTTTTTACAACACGGAATATGGTGATGCGTTTACGTTTTATCCTACAACATGCCCATATATGGAGCCGTGTTTCCATGTCTGCGAGAAATTATCAGACAGGTTATCTCAGTGCGTTACGGTACTGTTACGGCTATTTCGGGAGACGGCTGGGTTCGAATACCCCATCGGCCATCCTCAAAAATGGTTTTTCGTAGTTTCCCATTTTCATCTCCAGCCAAATGCCGGGATGGTACCTTTCTCATGGCCAATCCCATTCATAGCCCGTACTATTACTGTACACTTACACCCACAGACAACACCCTCATACAGTAGTACATGTAACTGACTCCCATACGGTGTACCGGGAAAAGCAGCTACAGATCTGGCGAGCCGAACATGTCCTTGAACATCCCCGGCACTAAAAGTCATGCGTTAAAAAAATAACATTTGAAAGCGTTCAAGGTAACCATAAAAAGTGGTAGCATTTATTCAGATACTATGAAGTTTCGTGAGATTCTTACGTAATCGAAGCACATTCCAGAAAAGACAGGATGGAAGGTAACTGATGCACCAAACTAACACAAAAGATCTTGAGAAAGGATCACAATGCCGTAATTTGCAGGTCTGTACCTTGCATCGTTTTGCCGAGACTTGGGAGAAAGGAGATGAGCTGCTCGAATAAGCGGTATGTTCCGAGCTGTCAGGGAAGAGATGGCGTGGAATAGCATTAGTAGACGAATAGGTTTGAGTGGTACTTTTAAAAGTAGGAAAGATTACAATACGAACATGAAGTTGGAATGCAAGAAGACAAATTGGGGCAAATATTCGTTTATAGGGAAAGGAGTTAGGGATTGAAATAATTTACCATGGGAAATGTTGGATACATTACCAAATTCTCTGAAATTATTTAAGAAAAAGACTAGGTAAACAGGCAATACGCAATCTGCCACTTCGGTGACGGCCGTAAATACAGATCAGTGGTGACTGACTGACTGACTGACTGACTGACTGACTGACTGACTGGTCGCTAGCGGCACGATTTTGGCGTGGTCGCATCTGGCACATAGCCGTTTGATTCTAACTACTACAGCACACGACGGCTGTTTCTTGGCTCGACTTCAGAGAAAGTCCGCCACTCACACAATCAACACAGTCTATACACGTGGCCGCTTTACACAGTGAACTACTGAACACTGACAAAGGCCAAAAGCATGTTGTAGTTGTTCACCTCGCCGCGCATCTCGCTGTGCATCTTGCCATGCACTTTGCACCTCGTCTCAGCAGAACATACTGAAGAATTTTTCGTCGCCTCTCTTCCCGCCGTTTAATGCACGTAGTACTAATATTCATTGAGCGAGATCCTTTCAGAGAACACTACAGGGGACCAAGGCCGCCCATGCCTGGGGGCAAGGGGGGACAGCGGAACTCCCTAGCTCTCAGGGAAAGGTAAAATCTAATGTAGTCAGGTGGTTTTCTTTCTAGAAAATGATTTAAAAGTCGGTATTACATATAAGTGGTAGTACCGCCACCCACCAACAGGCAGGGGATACCGTGGGTGTTATTCTACCGCGGAATACAAGTCGTCATTCGACTTCCAAAATATTAAAAATACTACATACCCCCAGGTCTAGCCCCCCCCCCCAAACTGTCATATGAGCGCCATGCATGGGACTGTACTAACGTAATATTTTGGGATGCTTACAGACTTTGACAGTGATAGTGATTTATCTACACGCAATGCAGTAAAATGGTGGTTACTTTCCAGTACGAGTAGGAAATATAGCATATGTCCAGTCAGTGAGGAGCGAACCGAACAAGGAGAGTTCTGTAAATTGTATCAACAGCTTAAAATGTACCGGACAATTTTATGAATATTTGAGAATGTCTCAATCGACGTTGGTAGAAATAGAGTGCACTCCGCAAGGGTTATTGCCTGGTATGTTAGTTTCATTGTTGCTATTCTTACCTAAAAAATGATTCTGGAAGAGAGATGAGTTCAATACGCTTGCCAGGGACCAACTCACCCGCCCCTAGAGGTATATTTACTTTTATAGCCAAAATACTGTTTAGACGCCATAGTCCATTGCTTATGCGGTACAAGGGACTTGGAATACTCAACAGGTAGGCCATTGCGGGCATGTGTGCTGCCATTGGTCAGCGGATTGTGACGTCATCGGGATGAACACATCTGCGGTCTGTAACATTCTCTTGCATTAAAATGCTAAATGCAAAGTACTATTTATCGTTTCTTTTACGCCTTCAAAATGAATTTTTTTCTTTGGTGACTTGGAACATATTTTCAATCTTGAATATGTTTAATGAATAAGAGAAAAATAAAAAATATTTATCGTAGGGCAAATTATAGTTCATAATGTTTGTGCCAGCCTCGCAAGCCTTAGTTAGGCTGCTTTTTTTACTAATAATCATGAAAATGAAAAAATGAAATTTTTTTTCTTAAAATTATTTTAACATTTCTCTTCTTCATCATACAAGACAAACAAGACAGATGTGGATGTCTCCCGGCTATCATTCTACCACGTCTTGGCAGCGCTTAATGGGCTGTATTTGACACGGTGTATTTTCAGTATCCTTCAAAAGACGAAGTTAGCGTCATTGTCACCGGCCAAAACTTAATTGAGGCAAGAAATGTAATCCATGGCTGTTAAAGAGCCCAGAGTAGGTCCTTTTTCTCTTACATATAAGGCCAATGATTTTCCTATCGATTTCGGGAAATTTCGAGTGTATAGTTGATGTTAATGTTTCCATTACTTTGTAGCACTTCCGTGGAAGGAAGCAAAAATAACTTCAACCTCCATTATCGGAGACAACCACTCCGGGAAAGGAGTAATAATAGTGATCCAGTCTTGTTTAGAGGATAGTTACTGATCAAGATGACATATTCCGTTTGTATTCCCAAAGAACTGTCAGTGCTTTAACACGTGTAGGCGATGTAAGTTGCCAAGTATTTTAAAGAATCGTCTGTTACATCTTCATTGGGAATCGTTCAATTGTCAGGTCAGAATCAAGTGGCAAGTTTTAATCACTTCCATCAAAACTTAAACTATTGGACAGGTTGTCAGCCACTTTGATGCAAAGTTCGCTGGAATGGAAATACTGAATTATTCAGTTTCTTCGTCAGGTTTCAGCGGGTCAGAAGAATGAAGAAGGTTGACTTGTTCTCAGCAACAGAGGCTCCATGGGATAGAGGTAACTTATGTCATTCCCGTTCCCAGTTAATATTGAAAGGCGCATTATGTTAATTTTTCCAGACACTCTGATTCAGTCTTGAAGTCAAAATGTATAGTACTTTACCCCAATGCTTTTCACATCTCCAGAGAGCCCAACAAGTGAGCTTATGGATATTGAAAACCCTTTCTGGAATGGAAGGAGGCTGCTCCTTTTCCCCAGTCGCATACTCGAGGAAATGTCAACAAATCTTCTTACTTCGATGGTTGAGGCCATAACCACTTCTAAGGGGACCTTTTTCGTCGTTAGAAACCCTTCAGTCAAAACATAAAATACATCATTTATTAGTTCAATAATATTCCCTTCATTATACTTGTGTACAATATATTTAATTGCTTGGGCAGTGCGACGTGGAAACAGCTGTGCAGCCATTCTGACATATTGACGAGCACGCCCAGTACCGTTCAGGTTCAGCTCTGATAATTATATGGTGTACGATTAAAAGGTCACGTTTTTTTGATACTGTACCGGGTGGTACACCTCCACGCCGCTAATTCAAACTTTGCGCCAGTTGAAACTCCTCTACTGGAGGAAGTCTGAACTTTATCTACTGTGTTAATTCTCAAGTTTCTCAGAAGATGTCCCTACTTGTAAATTTTGAAGTTTCTGAACTGGGTCGTTTTCGATGTATTTTTGTTTTGCCTGTAGTAAGAAGTGTGGACATTCTCTTCCAGATGGCACTACTGAAGGACTACAATTATGCACCCTAGTGCGAAGTGAAAGAACTGTGTTTTTGGAGAAATTTTGAATTCATAAGTTTGTTCTTTGTTAAATTTCTTTCAGTTATTGTTTAAGTTGGCAATATTAACCCTTTCTTTCCGCCAGTTTTGAATTCGACCAATAAGGAATTTCTGTAATTAATTTTCCACCAATAATGTGTTTCTTCTTCATCTAGTGTAGGGGTTTTCGTTATTAGCCAATAAAGTGATTGTGGGCGGGTGTCCTCATTCCTGAAACGCCTCGAACTCTCCACGAGGGTATATAAACTGCTGATTTTCGGGTCTCCGCGCCACTTCAGTAACATCAGTGTGTAAAGTACGTAGCAGGGGGCGGGAAGCGCCTCTTTCTTCGGGCAGCCGTTCAACCACCAGGTAATGGCCGTTTAATAACTTATTTTCTTGCTAGCTCAGCAGTTTAACTCTCGGGGCTGGTCCGAAGCCTTTTTACCATGTAACTTTCCCCTAAAATGTAAAGACACTTGGTATCAATTCTATCTTTTTAAACTACATATTGGGATAGAGAGTGCTTAACCCTCTCGAGCTCCCACTCATATTGAGTTGAGGTGAACTTATTTTCACAACCGTTTCTTCCTTAACGTAATGTAAATTGTCTCCTTCTATAAGTCACCTCTTTAGTATGGGATTAGCCCTTGCATTTGAGGCCTAGCGCCAAGTAGGTTTTAAATAAAGTGTAGTAGGAGTGCAAGAACGCCTCCTCTCAAGTTGGTATTTTGGAGGCCTTGTAATTGACCTGTTTCTTTACTTAATAGGTCTCAGTAGGTTGGGTATTTTTACCCCTGTTTTCATGTACTTGGAGGACAGCTTGAAAGTGGAGTTTGGTGTGGCCTTTGGTAGGCTTGAACTTAAGAGCGGGTTGCTCTTTCTTAAAATTTGTTTCTGCGTGCCTCGAGGAGGCTTTACTGTGTAGTTGGGAGCAAGTGCTCCTGGGCATGATTGGGGTTTTCTGCCCCTTGGTCGAACCTTATATTTGGGTAAAGTTGGGCTAATTGCTCAAGAATTGTGAGTCCGGGGCTCGAAGCCCAAATTCTGTAAAAACTGTAATTGTACATTCTTAAATTGTTGATATTCAACTGTGTTTCTGTGATTCTTGTTATTTCTTGATCTTGATAAGAAAATATAACCTTGTTAAATTTTATCTTAACTTTAATTTCGTATTTTGAGACCTGTTCACCCCCGCACCTTCTTTCACCTCTGCACATCCACAAAACTCGGTAACAGATACCTTAGGAGATCTTCTGTTAGAGTCTTTGCCACAGTAGCCCCAGCCGGCAAACCAATAGGATTACACAGAACAACGGCAGTTAGTTCTATATTTACTCATTTTATTTAATAAATACTTAAAAGACTGAAGAGACCAATCGGCTGTTAAGTGAGAAACGAAGTGTTTACACCAGTAAAATAGATTTTAGAACACAGACGTCACTATTTATCACCCATAAAGTCAACACAACCAAGACTTAAAAGCGAGTAGCGCGTTCAGAGCTCACCGTATCTTCCCAGCGACGTCACGTTAGGCCGGCCACAAAATGAGACGCAGGTCCGTGAGGTGACGCAGGGTGACCCACGTCGAATTCCTCACGGCAGAGTGAGTCACGGCGACAATCGTCGCAAGTTGGATCGCAGTTTCAGTACGCAGTTTATGACCTATCTGTGTCGGTGCGACGTAAGACAAATTGTAAAAAGAAAAAAAAAATACTCATTACTTCCCTCTCTCATACCCCCTCGTCATGACCGTCACATTATTTGTTACTTATTTTTCTCACTAAAACGCACTTTTTTGTGTATGGATATAAGTTGTTTTCAATTTGTATATCTCAGTTTAGCCATTACAAATAATTTGTATTTGTCACATGAATTTATTTTTGGAATTTCTCATTTCAAAACAATTGTTTTTGCATTCATCAATAGATAAAACATTGAACTGCAATAAATGGGTATTCTGTTGCTTTATATTGTACATTAATTCTTCCTCAAAACACAGTATATAGTTTATGGTGATTTAGACAAAAAAATACATTTCATATGATATTTTAAAAATAATTCCTGAGTCATAAAAATGGTTTATCAACACTATGAACAACCAAAATCACCGCGAGTCTTGCAGGAAACTGCTGAAGAGAGACTGCGGTCCGCAGGGTCACCACGCGCAGCAACTGCGTCACGTCACCCTGCGCCGTAATATGCGCGGGTCCAGTCAGTTCTGTGGTCCGCAGAAACTCGCCGTGAGTTAGTGCTGGGGACGGAGCGGAGCGGAGCGGAGCAGTTGTTGTGACGTCATCACCTGGTAGTACCGAGTGAACTACCGAGTGAATGTCCTGACGCGGGACGTTTAAATACGTTATAGGTATGGCACTGCGAAGGTATTGCATCCCCCTATTAATACCCTTCTCTCACAACGTAACAACTGTAAATAACTGCATATATATTCACTATAATTGTTATATACGTAACTGCTAGGGAGTAGGAGGTAGTATGTGGAATAAATGTTACTAACTCGTATAGTTAAATCATTCGAATAGTGAAACAAAGTATGGCGCATACCTACCGAAAGGGTTTGTATACAAGGGGATTGGAAGTTAACAGAAAAGTAATGTGTTAACAATTATTTCGTAAGTTCATATGATACGGTACACTGTTCATGAGAAGAATAACCTGAATATAAAGAATCTTATCACAATATAATGAAAAACACTGACATAATTTCATCTACAGGATGACAAAAGTAATTACGTAAATGAACGTTGACTGGAATGTCCTCTTTGCAAATGTGATTACAAAACATATCTGACAACATACTACTACACGTCCCAATGCCAAACAGCTATCAGTAGATTGCTTCCATAAATACAGTTATATTATATTATATTATATTATATTATATTATATTATATTATATTATATTATATTATATTATATTATATTATATTATATTATATTATATTTGATGTGCCACCACCCGTCGCGTATGTGCGGCCACAAAATTTGCATTTTGCGTGTTTTCTATTATCAGTGATGTCAAAAAACTGCCAGGCATCCGACGGTTTTCGTGGCATTTGTGGAACAACGTTCTGTAAAAATTTCTTTAAATTCCTTTAAATGTTCTAAAAATATAACTACTATCTACGAATATGTTTAAATATCACACTAACACCACAAATATAATCTAACAGACTTTACATTATCTACAAAAACATAACAAGCGTAGGAAATATATACGTACATTCGAAACACACAGATTGAATACAGGTACTTTCGTACGTGTGTTGTGCGCTGCACTGTGCTCCGGTCCTCCGCGAGTACTCGCAGTTGTAAGCGGAGGGGATCGGTGGTGCGCTCTACCGCTACAACCGGATTACTCATCGGTATTACTCGCTCCGTCCCCACCTCTACCGTGAGTCATCCTGCGTCACCTCACGGACCTGCGTCTCATTTTACGGCCGGCCTTAGACTTGACTCGTTGGTCACCAAATGCGCGGGAAGCCGGAATACACCCCCCCTGTATGCGGTACTATTACGGGGATTGGTTGACGTATGGCAGAAGATGACGTCATTGACACCAATGAACAGGCAGAGATTTTGTTACCAACCATTGCAGAAGAAAAAATGTTGAATTGGCCAGCGAAGTTTAAAAGGGTCACGGCGTGGACGATAATCTCGCTTTTCCTCAGATCCTCCTACATGATGGCTTAGACCCCAGGTAGGAGTAATCAGCGCGACGACGCCACCTAAAACAATTATTTATAATTTGCCTTTAATGGTACACAATTTGACACTGTGACCGCATCTGCCGCAATTCCTGGTCGTAGTAATTACATGATAATTCAAGGAACAGAATAAATTTAGCCTGGTTCTCCTTAAAATCGCTTGAAAACTTGGCCACCTTAATGTCACATCCATCACATACAGCCATAGCAAACCAACAACAGTGAACCAACACCAAACAACAAAGGGAACCAACCAACACTTCAACAAGCAACAGTTGGTAGCATTGTCGTTCCATGCCATTGTACTTTCCTCAGCGCTACTAGTGGATAACCTAAGTATTACACAAATGACAGTCAACTCGCGTGCGCCTCCTGGTGGTGCCTTTTGCGGAGCGGATTCAATAGCTTTGCCTCGACGTTTAATTGCATCTTAAACCTAATAGAACCTAGAATCCAAAACGTGTACACTAACTTGTGATACCACAATTGGCAGCAACCTCTTGCCAACATTTATCTAGAACGTATCTATTGTTGTGATTTGTGACGCTGGCAGTGTTGCCAACCCATAAATCTTTTCTCCGCTAAATTTTAGTTGAAAATCCACTAAATTCCGCCAAATTTCGAACTGAAACAAAATAGCATATATCAGCTGTTTAAATAAAAGAGATTAACTCAACACTCACCAGTTTCAGAACAGGAGTTCATTATCTTCTCCTCCGCGCACTATATGCTCTGAAGTAGATGTGCTGAGTTGAGGTCATGTGGTTTCATATGAAGCCACATGGTACTATTCTTTTTCAAATAATACGCTGGCAGTTCACAGCAGCAAAGACCATACGGAAATTTTCAAATCTATTTCGAAAGTGTTTTCACTTTGATTACTGTTTTCATTATTTTTGATAAATGCGGAAATAATTAATGTCAAACAATTTCGCATTTATATTGCACTGCCAATAGACGCACCTTCCGTATTTGACATCACTGGGAAGCTCAAACAACTAGTCTTTTAAAGTTTAATTATTTAACTACTCTGAATGAAATATCTGACTAGTTTTTAACCTTTTCTTTCGACGTACCAAAAAGAACCTGATGTCAAAAGAAACACGTTATCAAACACGACATTACCCGTCTCATCAAGAGTACAATAAATATTGTAACACATACTGACTGAGGCTGTGGGCCAGAGCAGGTCTAGAAAACGAGTGGGGTAGTATGCAGCATAAGTTCAATACAACAGGAATAAGTAGACTGTTATGCCGTACTTTCTATTTTTTTCCCTCTCCTGGTAATGAAAGGTGATATTGTTACAGCTGAAAACCGCTAAAAGACGTTTGAAAATCGGTCAAAAAATCTGCTGTCCGCTAAATGGAAAATTTATCCGATGTTCCATTTTAAAATCCGCCAAATTTGGCGAAAAATCCGCTGAGTTGGCAACACTGGACGCTGGTCCCATATAGCAGTCTTTCGGAAAATTTCACTTATTAATTGCTCCTTATCCATGGCGACAGGGCTGCGACACAACACGTCAGCACGACCAGCGATATCAGAACAGCGAGGCATCGTATAGAGGGGACAGTATGGTGACCCTGAGACAACCAATCACGACGCGCTAGGTAGTTCCAGGCATCTGAAGCCTGAAATATCAAACCAGTTTGATTCCCGGTGAACGGCGAGAATCGTGGTGAGGTGTACGGCTCGAACATGTTTCGAGTCATTTGCTACTGTTAGTCTGTTCCCTGATCGCCACACGGCGAGATGCGCGGCGAGGTGAATAACTCCATGTTGTCATTGATGCCTTCATGGCCCGTACTTATAGATATGATATAGGCTTTCTGTAACTATGTTTTTGGCCTAACTGTTCAATACGCTGACTTCAAGTCAGTACACACGCAGTATTCCGCTCAGTACTCCAGGGTAGTACCCATACACAGTACTCCGCTCAGTGCTTCAAGACAATACGCATACAGTACTCCGTTCAGTACTCCAAGGTAGCACACACGGTACTTCTCTCAGTACACGACGATACTCTTGACTCTGGTGGGGCACAGAAGACAGCCAGCTACTACCGCCATTCCACTCCCATTACTTCAAGCCCTGACCGTTCGCGACTAGCCTCCTTTTTATATCCAGACTAATTGATTTACCCGTGCTTCGCTACGGGATTCTCAGAAAGACTGACTTTGTGGTTTTCCTAACTGAAGTCAACATAGGTCATTACAAAAATGTCACTAGGAAAGTAGCGATTAAAAACAATGTTATCATATAAAATATTCGATCAAATGAAAAACCGCACTTTTTCGCACTTCTAACGAACAGTACTACGGTGCCGATCTAACAGTCCAAAGTTCCAGAGCTGGAATGACCAGGCCGCAGACAGCTGTGAACACTCCTCTGACATTATTCCGTAAAATATGCACACTGCCCATTCCAATCAGTGCCTCAGAGTAGGGATTGAACACCTCGAATGTTATGATGAACCAGTATGTTTCGTACCAGTAGTATCAGAAAATTTATGAAGCAGAGGAAGGACATGCTAAAGAAAAGTTATCCAACTCCCCAGCTACTTCCCGCCAATATTCAGGCGGGCTGTTACACTCACTACGACCGGGCGTGTTGGCCGTGTGGTAAGGGGCGCGCAGCTGTGAGCTGTGAGTGGATTCGAACCCCACTGCCGACAGCCCTGAAGATATTCTGTGGTTTCCCATTTTCACACCAGGCAAATGCTGGGGCTGTATCTTAATTAAGACAAAGTCCGCATCCTTCACACTCCTAGCCCTTTCCTATCCCATCGTCGCCATAAGACCTAACTGTGTCGATGCGACGTAAAGCAGATTTAAAAAAAATACTCGGTACGCATCAGTAATCCTATCTATCGGAGATGAGTGGCAACAGAAGACAGAAAGCACATCACAACAAACAATGGTCATTGTAATGTTACTTTTGTTCAGTTTTATGAGCGTTCTATACTGTAAGCCTTCGCATTTAGTTTTCTTTCGACTCTGTGATATTAGGGCATCTTATAAAGTTACATATAGCGTAGACTGTTCCTTATTCTCCGAATTTACATACCGATTTTCATTAAATTCTGTTTACTTATTTTCTCGTGACTCTGTGCTGATACGGACTTAGTAACAAAAATCCAAATTCATGAATATATCTGTGATCATAGCCGGTACGGTAACAATGTGTAAGACATAAATGATAGGTAATTTAAAACTATATACCTTTAGTTATGTAGTATTTATCGATACGACCACTAACAACATAAATATTTGAGAATACAATTTTAGGCCTTCCCCTAAACTACCAAATAACTCAGCGTGAATAAAATTATGTATGGCCTAGATTGTAGCGATTTTTTCCTTGATTTTGCTTACCGATTTTCGTTAAGATACGACCACTAATAAAATAAATATTTGAGAATTAAATTTAGGCCTTCCTCTAAACTACCATTTCACTCAACGTGAATACAATTATTTATGACTTAGATTATAGTGACTTATTCCTCGACTTTGCATACCGATTTTCATTAAGATACGACCACTAATAAATATCTCAGAATTAAATTTTAGGCCTTCCCCTAAACTACCATTTCACTCAGCGTGAATAAAATTATTTATGGCCTAGACTGTAGCGACTTATTCCCCGACGTTGCATACCGATTTTCATTAAATTCTCTTCAGCCGTTTTCTCGTGATGCGTGTACATACAAACAGGCAGAAATTACGGAAAATTAAAAAGTGCGTATTCTTGATACTTCGGACACGATTGATATAGAAATACCATTATTTTTAAATTCTGAGCAATTTACAGACAAAACTCTTATTATATATATATATATATATATATATATATATATATATATAGATGATGGAGTACTAGACTCTTCGAGGCGCAGCTAGAGACGGAACGATCTCGTTGCACCTTAGGCTTGTTTCACACCTACCCGACTGCCGGGTAACCGGTTGTCAGGACAAGAAGTGTACGAGACGTTTCACACTTGCCCGGTAAAAGTCGTTGCCGTATAAACGGCACCCGGCTGCCGTGCTATTGTAGTAGGAAGCCGGCAGCCCCCACTGTGCGGGCCGGCTGCCGGGTGAAAAAAAACAGATTGGGAGGGTAGTGGGAGCTGTGAGTCAGTGGAAGTTTACACATCTAGCCAGCACGGCAGTGTCTAGTCTTCTCGAGTGTTGTGTTTCCTTGTTTTTACGCTCTAGTGTATTACGTATTTGTTCTTATGGCGGAAATTGACACAGAAAGTTTCCACACTCATCCTAAAATAGTTGAAAAATTTGTCGCTGTCATTTCTTAAGTCTTCAAAAAGTATAAATAATGCCCCAACCTCGTCTCTTCTCATATTGACTGGATGCACCCATAGCAGTCTTTTTTTTTCTCCTTTTCTTATACGCCTATACAAGACTATAAACGCTAGTAATTTATTGCGATCCATTCCAACCCGCGATGTGTACACAACTGCTGCAGTGTGCTTGCCGGGTATATGTGAAAAGGATTCCCATTCTTGCCGGAGCCGGCTACCGGTTACCCGGCAGCCGGGTAGGTGTGAAACAAGCCTAGAGATGCCGCACGTGGAAACCGGTGGAAGAGAACAATAGATGAGTAACCGCGGCATGTCGGCGGGCCGGCTGGGAGATCCCCGGCCTGGCGTAGTTATTCCTTCAAGGAAACACGCAAGGGGGTTACGACAGGGCTGGCACGTAACAGTTTCTTTGATCAGGACATGTCTTTTTATTTTAAGACCACTCCCATTTTCCTGTGACGTCATCCGGCTTCGATAGCGCGCGATCGATACACATGCACCGCGCGGTACATTAGTACAGCTTCGGCCCTCGTTGCGCTAGGTCGTTGTTCTTGGTGTCGGACAATTCAGCTGGATCAATCACATCGGTTTAAAACAAATTAAAATCGTGGAATGCCGCATTCACGAAATTTCGCAACTACCAGATCGGAGTTAGCTAGAACAAATCTTATAACATTCAAGATGAGCCGCTATATGGATAAAAATACCTCCCAAACTTTAAAAATTGACAACGGGAGTAAAGAGCACTTCGTGGTTATTCCAGAGAGACGCTCACGTCTGCTGTAGAGCGGAAACAAGCTGAACGAGAGCGAGTAAAAGCCCGACGTGCGGAGCCACAGTCGATTATCTATTTTTGTTCGAGCTATGTGGTACGCAGTAAAGCAAAGGGAAGTATGTTTCGTATACTGTTTGGTAATCATAGAGGGCCATGAAATAAAAAGTGACGTTCGCGTTTCGTAAGGGCTGCCAACGCGCGGGAAATGGAATCCGTGTTTGTTTGTAGTTCGTAGAATATGAGTTGGTGGTCTTGAAACTGCTTCTGCCTGTTAGTGGTATATGAGTTGGTGTTCAACTGCTTCGGCCTTTACATTCTTTACGCTAGAATAATAATTAAACTAAAGCAAGAATATTCCGAATAAACTGCTGTAATTATACATTCAAGATAACGGTACTAGGGTATGTTCAATTTCTGGGCTGTGCGTTTGCATAGCCTTCTTGACTTGGACATTTTTCAGACTAAGAAATCCAGAGCCCGATGTGCGCGTTTAAGAAAAGGATCTCGTGCAGTCCTCGAATATCTTTGATGTAGAATACGTTTTTCGTGTATTATGCCCCACAATACTGTCGGGGTTGGAAGAGAACAAGAGTTGACGACCAAGGGAGGTGAGGTTGGAAAGATGAAAGTGTGCAGTCTGGTACAATTAAGAGGAAGCAATGCCAAGCTCAGGCTAGGGGCCTCGTGGTCTGAGCTCGTTTTCAAGTTGAGAGGCCCTGAAAATCCCCTTTTAGAAGTTTCTTACGACAAGTGGAGTGTACCGCGGATGTGTGCTGTCTCCGCTCACAAGCGGAATGACCTGCTGAGTGACAATTAATAGAGAGGAAGGTCAGGTGAGTCTGTAAAATATAAAACGAATGTTAGCTGTAAATGAACAAACCTTGAAAATAAAGAAATGTAATCTTCTCAGTTTGTGCAAGCGAGCTTTCTTAAACAGGCACCACCTATCAAAAAATTTGCTGTTACCGTTTTAAAATTGTATTTCCTTTTCTTTTTTCTGATGATTGTAGTCACGAGTCCAAGAAATAACTGACTGGAATAGCTCGCGCAGACCACTACGGTAAGGTCTACCTAATATCTAAAGTAATAATAACCTGTGGATTTGAGTTGGTTCCTGTTAAATTTGGGTCTCGATTTGGTTCCCAGAAGTGTCGAGCCTCGAATTATAGTTAGTGGATAATTTTCAATAGATTAAATTATAGTTTTTGAAGATTCTGGTACATAATATTTACTAGATAAAAAAACGACCACAAGACAGCCAATATCCACGTGCAGTTTGGGCGGAGTTTTCGAGTTCGTCAGATCATTAATCTTTTCGCAGCAAATCGAATGGACAGTTTTACGCTTCACACCTCTAAAATATAATTTCCCAGAACCATTTACAGAGACTGGCACCACCAAAGAAAACTCTCCTGAGTAGTTGGATGGAAATTTTCCGGTAAACAGGGTCTGTAAAGAACCATACTGAGGGAGATTCAGGAAGACCCCGCATCACCGGGAGCAATGAGAATGGCATCGTGTGATCGTGAAAGTTCTGCAGTCACCGACTAAGAGTTTTCGGCGCTTATGAAAGAAGTTGCATATTGCGACCCACAGGAGTATGGTGCATGGTTAAGAAACTAGGTTCCCGCTCGTACCGGATCCATGTGTTGCTCGAGTTAACGTCTCCGGATTTTCGCACCCGCTTACAGTATTGTGGCCGTGTACTGGCCTGTCACTATGAGGATGAACACAGCCTTGACTCCATGAGGATGAACACAATATTGACAATTAATTGGTGGTGGTCAGATGAGTGTCATGTGCTTCTGGGTGGACATGTAAGCAAGCTTGGCGAATACCTGCAGGAGCCCTAGATTCTGAAAAGGTCACTGTCAACGCTGCTGTTAACCAGTAGGTACTTATACTCTTCCATGCCGATTTATATACTTTTTGAGAGTTCATAGGTTTGGAGTTTGAGCAGTAAGTCTTCAAGCAAAACAGGGTCACACCTCACATTAGCCGTGGTGATCTACCATTCTTCCAGGTACTCTTTCTAAATAGTGTCGTCTGCACGGGATCTGCTTTTCTCAATGCCCCTAAAAGCCCGGACCTCTCGATGTGTGACGCGTTTCTGCGGGTCCTGTTAATGGAATAGTGTTTCCATCCGGTACCACGTACCCTTGACGACCTGACGTTGAGTGATATGTGAAATAACTCATGATCAGCGTGCTGATGTCCTTGCACGCATCATTGACCGCGTATATCGTAGTTTCTGTGTAAGATCGTATATTCATAGAAATGATTTCAAATCATTGGCGTTGTCGTTCTTCATTATCGTTGTCGCTTTCGTTGTTACTTGCTGTTGTTGTTGCTGTTCTTGTTCATGCTGCTGCGAAAATCTTAAGTTTTTTCGTAAGCTCTCGAATGAAAAATATAAACAAAATGTTGGTGTTATCAAACAATGTGAGAGTGAGTAATCATGGTGGATTGACGCTGCGAAAGGAAGATAGTGTGAAAGTGTGAGGGGGAGGGGGAGAGGTCAGCACTTTCAATTGTCGCATGAGGCGGTAAAACGTCTGTATGTGATCATTGATCTAGAAGTTCGCTTTCACAACATTTTGGTGGTCATGTTTTCCATCTCGTTCGCCATAAATGATTATTGTTATTGTTTTAAGGGGCCTATATTGAAATTTCCAGTTCCCTATTCAGTATAAATGGTCCTTCCTCACTAATTAATATTTTTCTCTTTTCCAGGTGAGTACTGATGTTGCTTGACTGATGATTAAAGGACGTTATCCCTTGTCTGTAAGTAGCACGTAATTAATTTTGAAAATACATTTTCTCGTCAGGAGAATGATCATAGATGTCAATATATTATTGCATTTTCACTGTCAGTAGTTCTATTTCACATACTTAATATTTTTATGCCTGAAAATTCTATGTACTAAGTTGGCAAAAAAGTACCTTTTTATAGATACATCGCCATTTGCGAATAGAATGTACAAATGTACATCTTGGTATAAAAATTTCATCACAAGAGAAAGTTATAATAATTTCGTACGGCAGACCTTCCTGTGAGAATGGATAGCGTTTGCCGTGAGGACACCGCGTGATTTCATAGTGTAGTGTGTCGGAATGTTGGAATCAGAACAAACTCCTATTCCCCAGAACACAGAAATTAAACATATGTGGCTGTAATCCATCGACTCGGATGGAAATCGAACCCGGAAAAGCTATGGACCGAAGAACAGAACGCTAACCATTGTCATAGAGTAGGGTACTACACTTTTTTAAAATGATACAAAAATTGATGGTATTGGTTTTACGTCCCATCAACTAACTTTTAGATTTGCAGGGACGCCGAGGTGTGGGAAACGTTTTCTCACCGTTATTTCTCGTGCTGATAAATCTACAGCTGCGAGGCTGGCGTATTTTAATACCTTAAATTTTATCACCTAAAATGAGCCAGAACGCAGCCCGTCATCGTAGGCTTTAACTTCTGAATCGCTCAAGCTACATTACTGAAAATGATTTGTTTCGCAATATAATTAGTAGAAAAGCCTATCAGTGATTTAATGATAGCGTTGGGAATTAATTTCTTATACTTCTGACGTGACTAAACCATAGAAACGATACTTTGTGCCGAGCATTTTTACGCGCGACAGAGGAACTGATTGTCTTTACAGTTTCTTCATTATTACTCACAATTATTCATTATATAACCTACGGTTAGAAGTCGCTTAATCAGGAACATTCATTCGCTCTATGCTTATACCAGAACGAAGTAATAAAATTGTTCCTTAGTGGAATTTATACCATGACATAGCATGCACATAGGATCCTATTTCACGGATTTCGAGATGGTCCAACAGAAGTGCAAACATACGAGAAGAATGAATTCCATCATTTTAAAATCATTTTATGAGACACTGAAGTAAATCGCCTGAGATTGTGCTGAATGATTACTTTAGCCGGCTGGATAGGCGATCATTTCATGTTCGTAAAATTGTAGGGTGAAAGCTCAGCCGGTCGGCATTTAAGAGTACTTACAATGTAAGATGGATTTAATTATAGTTACTATTTATACCACGTTGCTGTCGAAGAAATTGGTTCAAGTCTCACTCCTGGTAATCGTAGAATGCTTTACCGCAATTTCCTAATTTTTTGGTGTAGACTACTACCGATATGGTATTTAACGAACTAACAACCCTAGTCCTAATTCCTTACAATACATACATCTTTGTAGACACCTTTATCAAAAATGTTATCAAATTTAACTAATATTCAAACCCTTGGGACGATAACAGTTGTTGAAATTGTGTTCTTATGAACCCCAACGCGACTCCGTGTGTGATTGAAACATGCCAACTATTTTGGAGGGTTGTCTTCTGGTAGACGTTTGAACTTGCCTCATTCTCTTTCCGAATAAGAAGACGGAATAAGAAGAGCATGAGAGACCGAAGAAGTTGGCCGCGTGGTTAGGGGCACGGGGCTGTGAGCTTTCATTGGGGAGATGGTGGGTTCGAATTACACCGTCGGCAATCTTAAAGATGGTTTTTCGTAGTTTCCCATTTTTACATCAGGATAATACCGAGACTGTACCTTAATTAAGGCCACGGCCGCTACCTTCTCAGTCCTAGCCCTCTCCCATCCTTGCGTCGCCGAGAACCTTCGATATGTTAGTGCGACTTTAAACAAAAAAAAAAAAAAGAGAGAGAGAGAGAGAGAGAGAAACAAGACCTGAAATATGACGACCTTATAACTAGATTAAGCGATACGTTATCGTGGAAACAATCGTTCAGAAAATTCAATTACGTACGGAACGTATCGCACTTCGACACTAAGCAGTCAATGCTCAGGTGATAGAGAAAGCAGAGAGTTGCTCTTGGAACTATTTGTATATTGTATGTATAGCTTTGAGGCTGTACATTATCACGCAAGACGACGACTCGGAAAAGATTTTGCTGATCTTAATCACTATATTGTTTTAGTTTACCGCGCGTCTGTGGCCTTCCTTAAAAGTTGTTCATGTTTACTTGTCTCCTTGTACTCGGGATATCGTCCAGATTGCGGACAAGTGGGTACCTGAAGGGGATGATTTGGGTTTGACACACATTGAGTCCAGATTGCGGACAGGCGTAATATAGAAGCGCTTAATTGAGAATATAATGAACAAGAATATATCTATACATACAAAATAAGAGTTTTGTTTGTACATTGCTCCGAATTTAAAAAAAAATGGTATTTCCGTATCAATCATGTCCACCGTAACAAGGATATGCACTTTTTATTTTTCCGTAATTTCTGTATGTATCTACTGTACCAGTAACAGACACGCACTTAACGCGTGTGATCGAGCATGAGTACGCAGGGCGAGTGCGGTCTTAGATGAGGAGACTGTACAGAGAGGGAATTGCAGTTGAATAAATAGTCCCCCATTCGGATCTCCGGGTGGGGACTACACGAGAGGGGGCGATCATCAGGAAGATGGATTATGACATTCTGCGAGTCGGAGCGTCGAATGTTAGAAGTTTGAATCGTTGTGGTAGGTTAGAGAATCTGAAAGGGGAGATGGATAGGCTAAAGTTAGATGTAGTTGGTATAAGTGAAGTACGTTGGCAGGAAGAACAAGATTTTTGGTCAGACGACTACCGAATTATCAACACAAAATCAAACAGGGGAAATACAGGAGTTGGTTTAATAATGAATAAGAAAATAGGGCAGCGGGTAAGCTACTACGACCAACATAGTGAAAGAATTATTGTCGGTCAAGATAGACACAAAACCAATGCCCACCACAATAGTGCAGGTCTATATGCCTACTAGTTCAGCGGATGATGAAGAAATCGAAAGAATATATGAGGAGATAGAAGATTTAATACAATATGCAAAAGGTGACGAGAATCTAATTGTGATGGGAGACTGGATTGCAGTGGTAGGCCAAGGAAGAGAAGGTAGTACAGTAGGAGAATTTGGATTGGGACAAAGGAACGAAAGAGGAAGTCGGCTAGTTGAATTCTGCACTGATCATGATTTAGTGCTTGCTAATACTTGGTTCAAACACCACAAACGACGGCTGTATACGTGGACGAGACCTGGAGACACTGGAAGGTATCAAATAGACTTCAGTATGATTAGGCAGAGAATCAGAAACCAGGTGTTGGATTGCAAAACTTTCCCAGGAGCAGACGTCGACTCTGATCACAACTTCTTGGTCATGAAATGCCATCTGAAGTTGAAGAAATTGAAGAAAGGAAAGAATGCAAAAAGATGGGATCTAGACAAGTTGAAAGAAAAGAGTGTGAGGTATTGCTTCAAGGAACATGTTGCACAAGGACTAAATGAAAAGGCTGAAGGAAACACTATAGAGGAAGAGTGGAGAGTCATGAAAAATGAAGTCAGTAGGGCTGCTGAAGAAATGTTAGGAAGGAAGAAAAGATCAACTAAGAATCAGTGGATAACTCAGGAGATACTAGACCTGATTGATGAACGACGAAAATACAAGAATGCTACAAATGAAGAGGGCAGAAAAGAATACAGGCGATTAAAGAATCAAGTGGATAGAAAGTGCAAGGTAGCTAAGGAAGAATGGCTGAAGGAAAAGTGCAAGGATGTTGAAGGCTGTATGGTCCTGGGAAAGGTAGATGCTGCATACAGGAAAATCAAGGAAACCTTTGGAGAAAGGAAATCTAGGTGTATGAATATTAAGAGCTCAGATGGAAAGCCACTTCTAGGGAAAGAAGACAAAGCAGAAAGATGGCAGGAGCATATCCAACAGTTGTAACGATGTAGATAATTTGGTTGTGGAATATGAAGAGGCTGTTGATGCTGATGAAATGGGAGACCCGATTTTGAGGTCAGAGTTTGACAGAGCTGTGAGTGACCTAAATAGGAACAAGGCACCTGGAATTGATGACATTCCTTCTGAATTACTGACTGCCTTAGGGGAAACCAGCGTGGCAAGGTTATTTCATTTAGTGTGCAAGATGTATGAGACAGGAGAAGTCCCATCCAATTTTCGGCAGAATGTTGTCATACCTATTCCCAAGAAAGCCGGTGCTGACAGGTGTGAAAACTACCGCACCATTAGTTTATTATCTCATGCCTGCAAAATTTTAACACGTATTATTTACAGAAGAATGGAAAAACAAGTTGAAGCTGAGTTGGAAGATCAATTTGGCTTCAGAAGAAATGTAGGAACACGTGAATCAATCCTGACTTTACGTCTGATCTTAGAGGATCGAATCAAGAAAGACAAGCCCACGTACATGGCATTCGTAGATCTAGAAAAGCCATTCGATAATGTTGATTGGACCAAGCTATTTATGATTCTGAAGATGATAGGGATCAGATACCGAGAACGAAGAATTATCTACAATCTGTATAAAAATCAGTCTGCAGTGATAAGAATCGAGGGCTTTGAAAAAGAAGCAGCAATCCAGAAAGGAGTGAGGCAAGGTTGCAGTTTGTCCCCTCTCCTTTTCAATGTTTACATAGAACAGGCAGTAAAGGAAATCAAAGAGAAATTAGGAAAGGGAATCATAGTCCAAGGAGAGGAAATCAAAACCTTGAGATTTGCCGATGATGTTATTTTATCTGAGACTGCAGAAGATCTCGAGAAGTTGCTGAATGGTATGGGTGAAGTCTTGGGTAAGGAGTAAAAGATGAAAATAAATAAGTCCAAAACAAAAGTAATGGAGTGCAGTCGAACGAAGGCAGGTGATGCAGGAAATATTAGATTAGGAAATGAAGTCTTAAAGGAAGTAGATGAATATTGTTACTTAGGTAGTAAAATAACTAACGATGGCAGAAATAAGAAGGACATAAAATGTAGACTAGCACAAGCAAGGAAGAGCTTTCTTAAGAAAAGAAATTTGCTCACTTCAAACATTGATATCGGAATTAGAAAGATGTTTTTGAAGACTTTTGTGTGGAGCGTGGCATTGTATGGAAGTGAAACATGGACGATAACTAGCTCAGAAAGAAAGAGAATAGAAGCTTTTGAAATGTGGTGTTACAGAAGAATACTGAAGGTGAGATGGATAGATCGAATCACGAATGAAGAGATACTGAATCGAATTGGCGAGAGGAGATCGATTTGGCTAAATTTGACGAGAAGAAGAGATAGAATGATAGGACACATCTTAAGACACCCAGGACTTGTTCTGTTGGTTTTTGAAGGAATTGTAGGTGGTAAGAACGGTAGGGGTAGACCAATGTATGAATATGACAAGCAGATTAGAGCAGATGTAGGGTGCAATAGTTACGTAGAAATGAAAAGGTTAGCACAGGATAGGGTGGCATGGTGGGCTGCATCAAACCAGTCTATGGACTGATGACTCAAACAACAACAAATAGTGCATAGGAGGCCTCACTTACTTTTATTAATATTAGCAAATGTAAATAAATTCCCTGTGATGGCATTGAATCCTTGTTAAATGGAACTAGCATATCATCAAAATTTGGCACTTGAAATCAAATAAAGTTTATTCTTGACGTTTGAATTCTGCTTGTGATAGACAGTTGTAGTAAAATGGTCAAAGTTCATTCTTGAAGTTTCAAAGAAACGCTCAATTCAAAACGAAATAAATCAAGTTCCTTCTTGGAATAATTAATTAGTTTGGCGTATTGTGAAAATAAGTAAAGTTCTAATTCATCGGAAATATATCCAACGAAATGGCTAAGTTTCAATTGCATTCTATAAATGTCCTTCAAAGTTCTTTCCACTCGTTAGCAAGTTCGTTTGAACTATGGAGTAGCTTTGGTAAGACTTAATACTACACTGGCTTTACGTATAAAGTTGAGTTATTTGAGAAACTGCAAGTCACTTGAGAAACTGAAAGGAACTTGGAAAAACTGCAAGTGACTTGTGGACTTGAAAGTTAAATTAGAAGTCACAGCTCATAAAGTTCGAACTGACTCTTCTTTAAACAACACAGATGCATATCACATCACCTTTACGCTATTCTGGATCTTGAAGTTGCTGGCTCCGTCTGACTGCGTCTTCACATGCCCATACTACCTCGCATCCACCGGTGACTAGGAACACCATTGCCATATGTCCCCCGACGATCCGGAACACCCTCACCACGTATCCCCCGGAGATACCACGTCCCACGATGGAAGTTCAGATGATGACATGGGTGGTTAAGTCTATGCATGTGGCGTCAAGTTGCTCACGTCACTTGGTGTGGTTTAGCACTGTCGGTTCATAATTAACAAGTGTAATGTTCGTAGGGAAATTTCTCTTGCGATATTTTGAACCATGTTTCCAATTAATAATGCGATCGAACCGTCAATGTCCAACTGCACAAGTTCGATACCCTGAATGCACTGTGCTCCGACTGTAAGTTTGAATACACTTCGTTAGGTCTAAACAGAGTCTGTCCATTTTATCTCGCACACGATAATGTCGTAATGTTCGAGATAGTCTACTGTCAATCTAGCATACTATAAAGTACATTGGCTTTACGTGTAAAATTTAAAGTGTTTTGTTTCACAGTCTATGTTCCCTTACGTGAAGTAATGGGCACGTAATTTTAATAAATAAGCCGGTTACTGTCTCATTAAATTGCAAGTTATGCTGTTTACTGACGCTTCTGTAGCACGCGGCACAAAAATATGTCCAAAATAAGTCCTTTAAAAGTGGACGAAATATGTTGGAGTATAAAGTTATACTGCTGTCACAGTCTAAGTTCTCACCTAGGCCGTGCCCCGCTGATACTGAGTTCGAAGTTGTAGACGTTCGGAACTTGGCACTCCACGCACTAAGTCGAAGTATACTCGCCGGTACTACGTCATGCAGCAGACCTCCACCGCTCTCTGCTGTCAGTCGTTGTATGTAGTTGAGCTTTTTTTTTCGGGGTGGTCCCCGAAGCCCGCTCCCTCCGCGTGACCATCGACTCCATCCACATGGCCTCCGACATGCTATTAATTTCTAAGAAGAAAAGAGATATAGCAGGGAAGAGTGGGAAGTGATATAAGGAGTATCTGCCGGTTTCCGAGTTAGACTCGCTACCACGGCAAGAGTTTGTGTTGGTGAGGTAGTGTTAAGTTGTGGTATTGAAGGGTCATGGAAAAACCACATAGGCAGAAAATAGCCTACATGTAAAACCTGACATCTTGTGATAGCATATGCAAGAGTGTGGGTTGGAAAGGTCCAGTGGTAGTGTTGGTTGAGAAGAGGTATCATGCCTCAACCATGATCCATCGTCTCTCCGTTCCATCTGCCAGGGGATCAGCCCGTTGGGCACTGCCGTGACTAGCGCGGGCCTTGACGGTTGCGGAGCCATGCGTCGAGTACCACTAGGGCCCGCCGCACAGCGCCACCTCCTTGGGGTCCCTCGTACCCAGTCTCCGATCCCGGAGAATTAGGCCAAGCCCGCCGGAGCGGGGGCCTCCTGGAAAGGGGTGGGTCATGACGCCGGGCCTCCTTCCTCTCTGCCCGCGCCATGGCCCGGTAGACTGGGCAACTGCGATGGGAGGCCGGGTGGTCCCCCCCCGCGCAGTTGGCGCACACCGGCGCCTCCGTAAATGTTGCGCAGGCCGTCTAGTGGTAATCACCCCCACAACGGTTGCACCTCACTTGGAGCCCACACCTCTCCTGCCGGTGGGCGGACCTCAGTCAGCGGAAACACTGCAAGAGCTGTTGAAGGGGACGTTTCGATCTCACCTGATAGCCGCTACCCGCTGAGTTCCTCTCCTGATTGGCTCCTCAGTCTGCTGCTGTCCTGGTAGCAGTCCTGGGTTTCGGCTGGGTGGCCCTCTCCTGGTGGACCTGCATTTTCTTCTCCTAGTCCGGCGTCTTCTTCCCGGGCATCGCTTTTCGGTTAGGGAAGAGGCCTCTTCCTGGTGGCCCTCCTCCCGGCCTGGTGACCCCGGGGTAACGGTTGGTTCCGCTGCATCGCCGTCTCCTTCCTCCTCCTGGTTGCCGGCGGTGGCGTCGGTCGGTGCTAACACTCGACTGCATTCCTTGCCCTGGGGGGGCGAATGTCGTTGTCTGCTGCTCGACAGTCACGCTGGCAGGCTTGGCCTGGACAGCGCCCTCTGAACGCCAGGGGGCGTCCTCCTCCAACGCTGTGCAGCCGTCCGCCGTCCCGGGCGCTTTCCTGGATTGCGCCCGTGTTACAGGCCCTTCCGGGTGGGCCTGGGTCTGCGTCCACTTCGCCTTGGGAGCGCCGCCGTCGTCCTCGTCTGAGTGGCTGCCTCCTGGCTGCCTGAGGCATCCAGCTGCTCCCTGAGACCTGGCAGCTGGGCAACCTGGAACTGTTGGGACGCCAGCTCCTCGTAGATCTTGAAGCGGCTTGCGTCCTTAGGGCGGATGATGACCGCCCAGTTAGGGATCACCTCGCCGATGATCTCGAAGACCGACTCGCCGATGAACTCCCCGATGGCATTGAGGAGTTCAACAATGCGGAACGTCTCCCGGTAGTTGAACTTCTCCCATCAATTGAACACAAACAGCGCCGGGAGTCTGAAATCGGAGGCATCCACCATTCTGAGCACCGCTTGTAGTTTCTCGACGGCTCCCTTGCAGTCGTAGTTGTCCGGCCTCTCAGGGATGGTTAGCTTCTCCATTCTGGTCCTCCTGAAAAAAGAAAGAGAAGGCGAAAGCGAGCGCTGAGAAGTGCTCAGCTCTGACAAATGCTCTTTCGAAATTGTACTAATTAGTACAGCTGCCTGTCTAGCACTTAGAAAGTACAGAGCGCCTGGCGAGGAGAGGGACAGCGGAGTGTGAGGCACGTACGTTGTTCTGCTAGCGAGGTCCTCTGTCGTGTCGTTGAGCCTCACCTCATCAAGAAGTGGAGATAGAGAAAAGCTTCTAGACCATTCCTTCTGACGTGCAGGTGACGTGTTCGGTGACGTGGTCGTTCCTCGGCAAGCTGCAGCCGAGCTTGCTAGCAGCATGCTTTGCGTCACAGACTAAAACGCGCACAATTTAAACTTATGAAACAGGCCGCGCGGCCTCCACTTCGATCACGGGCAATTGCAGGCGTAACCGGATAGTTACTGTTTCAGTATGTATGTATGCATGCACGCGCATCACGAGAAAACGGCTGAAGAGAATTTAATGAAAATCGGTACGTAAAGTCGGATGTGAGCCACTACAATCTAGGCTATAAATAAATTTATTCACGCTGAGTGAAATGGTAGTTTAGGGGAAGGCCTAAAATTTCTCATATATTTATATTATTAGTGGTATCGATAAATACCACATAACAAAAGTTATATAGAATTAAATTTCCGATCATTTATGTCTTACACATTTTTACCGTACCGGCTATGATAAAGAGATATTCATGAATTTGTACTTTTTGGTGCTAAGTCCATATCAGTAGGTAAACAGACTTTAATGAAAATCGGTATATAGAGTCGGCAAATAAGAAACTACATTCTAAGCTATATAAACAATTTTATTCGCCGTGAATGATATATGGTAGTTTAGGGGAAGGCGCCTAAAATGTAATTTTTAAATGCCTATATCATATGTCCTATCGAAAAGTACTATACATAACAAACATTATAAAGAAAACAATTTTCGATCATTTATGTTTTATTCAGTTTTACCGTGCCGAATATGACAAGTGGTATTTCAGAGTCGGAAAGAAACTAAATGTGAAAGTTTACATAATCGAAAGCTCATAACATTGATCAACAATTATTGTTTATCAGTGTTATGTAATGTCAATGTAATGTAATTATTACATTACATTGACCATTGTTTGTTGTGATATGTTTGTCTCTTATGCTGCCACTCATCTCCGATAGATGGGATTACTATTGCGTACCAAGCGTAACAGCCTGCCTGAATATTGGCGGGAAATAGCTGGGGACTAATATAACTTTCTTCTTTAGTAGCCTATGCCATTCCTTTGGTTCATACATTTTCTGATACTGCTCTACGTAACACTGATTCATCATAGTATTACAGCTATTCGATCCCTACTGTGACGCCCTGATTGGAATGATCATTGTGCACACGTGACAGAATAATGGCAGAGGCTCACTTATGACCTTGTATAGAATTACAATTTCGGCCTATTCAGATTATACTAAGAGGGGTTGTCTCCTCTGACTTGGAGGAAAAATTTACCTCCAAGTCAGATATTTTTTTACCCGGCAGTGTAGTGAATTGAGATTTTCCGATTCATCGGGTACTCCTATTAAACATATGAGTAAAAGGGCATAGATTTTGCCCTGGTATTTTATACTATTCGCCGCCCCCCTCCCCCCACCCCGCGAAATTAAAGTGTGTTCACGGCTGTCTGCGGCCTGGTCGTTCCAGCTCTAGAATTTTGGACTGTTAGTTCGGCAGCGTAGTACTGTTCGTTAAAAGTGATAAAATGTGTGGCTTTTCATTTGATCGAGTATTTCATATGATATCATGCTTTTAATCGCCACATTCCTACTGGCGTCATTGAAATGTTGATTTAAATAGGGAAAACCACTATGACAGTATTTCCGAGGATATAAAAAGCTGGAGGAGAGTGACTGTCTACCATTATAATGAAATTTTGTGACTGATGATAGGCAAGGGCGCCAACCTATACAATGAAAATTCCCTAGCCCAGTCTTCACATAAGAAAAGACGTTTGGTGACTTTCTCGCCGCGTTTGTAGGGTAACGTTAAGAGCTATGCAGTTTAATACAAATCTTACACACAACGTGTTCACTACCTAACCTAGAATTCTATATACAATGTAGAATTCCGTAGGGAAGCACAGGCACACCAGCTAGTCGTTTTATATAATTATGTCACGCTATTTACCTAGGTGGATTGTGACACCAGTCACTAGAGGCACCTACAATCTTCTTAAGTACATAGAAAGCCGCTTTAATTATTCGAATTAATGATTCGAATTTATTCACAAGCCAACTCTGGCAATAAACAAAGCGGCCGTCAGACCATGTCATTCTAAATTAACCCAACATGTAACATTCCCATAACCTAAAATAAATGTTATATTTACAGTCAGTATTTACGAATCTTACTACTTTCCTCAACAGCTTCAGCGCTACCCCAGTTTCAATACATATCGCATTATTTTCAAAAACTGTTTTATTTCGCCGATCTCCTCGTAGCGTTTTGTGATTTTCGCTGTTCTTTCATCTAGCGCCATGTACTTCTTCTTCCTTTTAACCCCTTCCATGCCTTATTTGTCTTTGTAATGTATTTTTTAAAATACTTTTGGTCCATGCCTTTGTTCTTTAACTCTCTTTTACGCACTTCCATGTACGTATATACACAAACATTTTCCTTATGGACTTATTGCCTTTGAGCCTTCTATCTACATACATACATACATACATACATACATACATACATACATACATACATACATACATACATACATACATATCTTTATTGCCCACCCTTAGTGTACACCATCGGCTTACAGGCAATAAAGACAGACAGAGCGAAACAAAGGAAAACAAGCTGTAATAGCAACTATATCTCTCTTAAAACTACTTAACTACATTAACTACCTCTACATCTACTCAGTATCATCCCACACGTACGCGGATAGCCAGCGCACATGCAGGACGATACCGCACTACTAACTAACCTAAGCCCAACCCCTGACTACCACCTAAAAAATAATTAGACTGGTCGCTGCAACAGCCCTGGTATGGAACACACGCCCACCAACCCGTCTACAGCAGCCACCAGCCTTGCCACGTGAGAACTGGTATCGTATCTCACCGACACTCGCTGACAAACACTGTATTCCTTTCCTTATCATGTGTTACAAGCCACCCTGGCTGAAACCAGACCCAACAGGTGGCCTGCCACACACTTCCGCTATGTACGTCACACATACTCTTGTCCATTGTCAGCACACTACCTTCCCTTTCCTTTTCCTTTCCGTGCAGACATGCTCAAGTCTAACTTCTTTGGAGTGGGGTCAAGTCCCCACCCCTCCCTCTTCCCTTGATACATCACCCTCACCTCTCACGCACTACTCCCGCTCACTACATCTCACCTTATAAAACTTAAGACTTAAACATCAACTAACAATCATTTTACATCCCTCATCATCGCACTTAAAACAATTTAACTTTTTTTAACATTTCACTTACACACAAACAAACAGTTTCCATTCCAAATCCATTAGTTCACCCCGTCTTCTCAGTCTACAGCACCTCAATTACATCAAACTGTTAGACTTATCCCATTTCGTCCATCCTATTAAACTTAATACATAAACATCAAGAATCCCTCAATTTTACACCCCTCATCAAGGCATCTACACCATTTAACATTTTTTTCATATGACCTACTTTCATAATTTCCATACTGCCAACATTTTCTCCTTAACTACATTCCCACTTAATCTATCTCAATTCTATCACATACACCTTCTTTATACTCCCTCCTCACACAAATACACTTAAACAATCCATTTTTTTCCACTCCTCATTTACACACCAACAGACAGTACTCCATTCCAAGTCCATTAGTTCACTCAGTCAACTCACTTTTTTTTTGCTTCCACCTAAGCTTCATTTCAACTATCCACGATAAACTTCAACTATATACCAACTTAAATTTACACTACCCTCAAACCTACTCAACCTCCCCTTTTCTCAACTCTTACCTAATTTTCTCAGGCTTTCCCTTGGCCCCAGGCGGATCACCTTTCCACAGGGCAAGGTGCTCTCCCCCTTTCCCCTAACACTACAGCCCCCTCTTCTGATATCATGATTACCATGATACCCTTCCCGCATCTGCTCAGGGCGGAGATCCATTCTTCTGAGCAGAGTGCCTTCCCCCTTTCTCCCTCTGCACGAACCACATTATCTGCACAACCCCTGTTACTCCCTCAATTTCTTTATAAATATAGCTCTGGCCACATTCAAGAATTTCGCTATATTCGTTCCTTTCTCCCACTCTCTACATAACCAAGATGTTATCTTATAGCTTTCCCCTACCATATGCAGCTCCTTCTTACTTAGTAGTTTGATCTCCGCCAATGGTCGGCAGTGATTAAAAATATGCAGGTCCTCCCACTTCTCTCCACATAACACACATCTATCCCTATTCTCACTACCTACCCATCCCCTATTCCTTGGAACACCCAATACCCACCAATACAAACCTCTCTTATCCCTTCTACCCTCAAACTCCGTTTTCGGGTTTATTACTTCCACCAATTTATTTAATACTGATAAAGAGACTCTCTCTCTACATTCCCCTATTAAGCTCTGTCTTTCAATATCTAGTAGTCTTCCCTTTATCCTTTCCCATACCCATTTATTCCTACCATCCCCCCAGACCTCTCCATATACCCCCAATCCAATCTTTTGTAACAATTTTTTGCACTTATTCACCCAGTAACCTTCATTCGTCATACCTTTCTGAAAACTGAACGTTTCTTGTACTAACGGCCCACCCTTCCCTTCCTCCAATCTAATCCAGTACTTGAACACCCTCTTAGCTATTTCAACCTCTATCGATTCTTTACAGACTAATCTGGCCCCGGCATTGGCTGTACAATTCGGGAGGTCCATCATGATCTTGCTAAATTTCGCCACCACCTGGTTTAGTTCACTCCTGCCCTCCTCCATTCCCCATACTTCAACCCCAAATAGCATTTTGCCCATTACCAGTGATTTAAACACCGTTTTCTGAATTTTGTAATTAACGTCTGGAAATTTCTTTTCTAATACCCCCACTGCCGCAAGCGCTCCTCTTCCTTTAAATTTTGCACTCTTACACTGATTTTTCCAAGAAGCATTCTTACTAATTATTACACCTAGGTACTCAATTTTTCCCCCTGGTTTAATTTCTTCCTGATCTAGCCTCCAGACTTCATTATTCTTTCTCGCACCCCTTTTCCTACACACCATTATCTGAGTCTTTCTTACATTTACTCTGAGAGACCATTTCCTAGTATATTCAACTACCTTGTCCAACCCTTTTTGCAACCCACTTGCCGTCAAAGCCAAAATCAATAGGTCATCCGCGAATAGCAACCCCGGAACCTTCATTTTCCCTACCCAAGGGCATTGCCATGCGTCTCCACCATGACCCTCTAAAATATTATTTATAAATAATATAAATAATATCGGGGATAGCTTACATCCCTGTCTCACCCCGCTTTTCGATTCAAAACACTTACTCAACCTTCCATCCTGCAATTTAATCATCACAAACACTTCCTCATAAATAGCTTCTGTTGCCACCCTCATTTTTTTCGACATTCCAACCTCCCCTAATCTCAAAAATAGCGCCTCCCTACTGACCGTATTAAAGGCTTTTTCTAAGTCAATCGCTGCTATAAATAATTTACGCCCTGTTATCCTCACATACTTTGTAATCAAAGTGTCCAGAATCCAAACATCGACTGTATTTCGTCCTTTCCTAAATCCATTTTGGAACTCAGATATCCTATCGTACTGTTCCGCCCAATTTGTTATCCTATTCGCCAAAACCCCTGTGTACACCTTTGACAGCGAGTCTAGGAGTGTAATTCCTCTATAGTTGTTTGGATCACTACTAGCTCCTTTATTTTTATAAATAGGGCATAATACCCCCTTCCTTCAATCTCTAGGAAATTTCCCCGTTTCCAGCAACCTATTAAAGAATTTCACAATCCCTCTCAACATCAGTTCATTTGCCCCAACCTCTTTCCATACACTATTGGAAATACCATTCACACCTCCTGCAGCCTTGGGTGTAGCATTTTTTAATACTGTAATTACCTCCTGCCTTGTTAACTCCCCATCCAATATTGTAATGCCTACTTCCAGTTCCCTTCCAATTTGTGACTTGTCTATTTCTCTACCCAATTTCCCCTCCCCTTCTAAAAGCCTTTTAAAATGCCTAACCCACTCGTTTTCTCCTATTTTCTCCCCCTTCCCCACCGGTTTCGTTCTTCTGATCTTGTTTATTGACTCCCAAAACCTGTCAAATTTCTTCTCTCTACAATATATATTTATTTTTTCAGCTTCCGCCTCCTTCTATCCTCTTTTCTTCTCATTCAATAGCTCCTTATATTCCCTTCTCAATTTACAATATTCCTTCCTTTTTTCTTGCACACCCTCCTTCCTAAACTCCGCTAGGGCTCTCATTACAACCTCACGTTTTCTCCTACAGTCTTCATCAAACCATCCATTCATTTTATTCTTTTTTCCCTCTACCCTTCTCCTCACTTTCTTCCCCACCCTCCATACATGGAGTTCTATTAATTTTAGCACGTTATCCATATCATTCCCTTCTACCGCCCTTTCAATTCCTACCCTTAATATATCTCCCTCCTCTTTCAAATGCCGTCTTAATTTCTCTTTAGTATTGTCATCCCATACATACTACCATCCTCCATTCCTATATATCTCCTTACTTTCCTCCATCTTTCCCTTCTCATCAGCAACCAAAGTTCTCAATTTTATTTTGATAGGCATATGTTCCGTCAACCCACATTCTAACACCTCAAAAATTATTCTCCTTAACGCTATCTCTGAGCTTATTCCTATATCCACTACACTCCCTCCATTTGTTGTAATATAGGTCAAATCTCCCACACTATCCCCCTTCATCCACCCATTTAAAATAAATAAATGTTCTATAGCACATAACTCTAATAACCTTTCTCCATAACTATTTACAACATTATCCTTACTCTTCCTTTTCAGTACCCCGTCTACTTTCACTTCTTTCCCGTACACCGGTACTCTATAGCTCACTCTCGCATTCCAATCCCCCAATAAAATCATCCCATCTTCTACATACATTCCTTTAATTGTGTGTATTTCTTCAATCGGTTCGTCAAAAAAATGTTTATTTGCATAAACTGAATCGCTCGGATGGTTATAAAGCAGTGCCAGACAAATTGCTTCCGCTGCCCCCTTCCCCATTTTTACTCTCAACCACACTACCTCTTCTACCCTAGTCTGTAACGTCTCCACCCATTCAGCTATCTCATTTCTTATTAAAACTACTATGCCCCCTGGGTTTCGGCCCCTCTTCCCTATTTTTTTCCTTAACACGTTAACTACTCTATAACCGTCCCATGTAATTTCAACCCCCTTCCCTAACCACGTCTCTACTAGAGCAATAATCTCAAAATCTTTCACTAAATCCACAATTTCCTTATTCCCTAACTTCCCCATCAACCCCTCAATATTCAGCATCCCTATCACCATATCTAGTTATTTATTTCCTCCCCCTCCCTCCCTATACTTCTGCATTTCACCACTTCCCCCCTTCTCGTGGTTCTTCCTTTTGACTCCACCCCATCCCTCTCTTTCTTCTCCCCCCCATCCTTCCCCTTTTCCGTGCCAGAGTCTTTTTTCCCACCCCATAGATCTTTTAAACTTAACGATCTCGCCTTATTTAACGCCTGCTTTCTCTCCAGGTTTATTTCTGCATTTCTCCTATTCGGGGAGGTTGAGTCACTACCCTGACTCCTTTCCCTTCCCGTCCCCTCTTCACTACCTGTATCCACTTCACTTCGGTCTAGTGTCCTACTTGTTGATTCACTCATCCCTGGACTGTTCTGACTCACCAAGAACTCTGCTGTCTTCGCTACCTGCCCGCTGACACCGCAGTCCCGTCTTCTCTCTTCCTCCGTACTGATGTCGCCCTGCTCTCGATTTCTGCAACTCATTTCCTCCTCACATTTTTCCATCCTCAGCAGTTCCTCCTGTGTCCACGATCGCGACTAATTTCTGCCTGAAGTTACCAGACACCTCCCCACTATCTTGACTCGCGATCCCTGCGCTCTATAGAGCGTTCCAACCTTAAATTGCAGTACAGCGTAGATGGAGCGCGCTGTTGCGAAATCGACTCGTGAAGATCACGCTCGAGTGTGACTCAAACAGGACGTCACAATTCCACATTTTTCGTTCGTAATTTTGTAATTTTAAGTTCATTCATTCATGAATTAATATTTGTAGGATGGTAAAATAAATACAACACACCTTAATCATTGGCGTTGCTCTCAGACGTTGGACGTACACCTTCTATCATTTCTGCAAGGCCTTATCTTCCCGCTTTGGATGAACCGGGTTCGGGAGATGACCTTGAGGATGATCCGGACGATGAAGAAAGTCGTATTAAAAACTTTTCATCGTCGACATCGTCCTGTAGTTCATCTGCTTTCCACAAATCTCACTTCATTTTTCTTTACTTCCTTCACGTAATTTTCCCAATTGTCTTATGTTTTTATGGCATAAAAATGTTACTTCAGCATTTGGAACAAAACCATGTTCATTTCCCGCGTGGACTGCGGCGAATCACGGTCCTCGGCTTTTCGGTGGCCTAAGTCCCGAACTCACCCCTTCAGTGCCGTCCTGCCGTGCACTTTTCACTGTCGTATCCTTCCATTCTTTTGTCACTGTCTGTCCAATATTTACCCACGATTCATCTGTGTAAATTATAGCGTTATTTTGTGCCCTCAAACGTTTTATCTCCCTGAGATATCCGTGCCTCCAATTAATAATTTCATCGGTTTCAAAGAAAGCTGCTTTGTTACCACGTCTTAAATAACGGAAGCCTATATCATGTAAGAAGCGATACAACGTAGTTTTGGAAAATCGTGGCAAAGAATCTCTTCCATTTACCCGACTCAAAATCACGTTCAATGTCGGTGGTATGTTAGCAAATAAAAGAGAGTGAACCATTCGACGCACTCCACTTCGCACAATTTCATCATATTTAATTTTCCTTTTTCTGCCATCCTTCTGTTTTTTTTTTTTGTTTTTTTTTGCGGGAGTTCGCAAAGGACCGTGTGTGTGTTCCTTCCTTATAGCATAGATTGTTCTTTCGGAACAACCTGTAGCTTAAGCAGTTTCACTGACTGCGCTGCTCATATTCATAGACTTTAAAAATAATCCAGGACACTCATTAAAATATTGCGTTCTTTTCCCCTGAGTTTACCTACGGAACGTTTCTTTTAATTTGACGATCCGTTGTACATCCTTCTGCACTTTTTCTTCGAACTAAGAACCCTCCGCACGAGCACGAACTGACAACTACACAGACTACACAAACACAACAAACACAATCCACTTGTCCTCAAGAACTATAGATTTATCACTGATCTTGTCCGGCTCCATGGCTAAATGGTTAGCGTACTGGCATTTGGTCCAGAGGGCCCCGGGTTCGATTCCCGGCCGGGTCGGGGATTTTAACCCTCATTGGTTGATTCCAATGGCTCGGGGGCTGGGGTGTGTGCCGTCTTCAGCATTATAATTCATCACAGGTAGGGCCCGATTCTTATAGACGTGCAGGTCGCCTATGCGGCGTCAACTCGAAAGACCTGCACTCGTCCTCTTCGGAGGCCACACGCCATTAAATATTATATATATCACTGATCTTTATTTAATCAATCTTAGAATACTGATTAAATGAACACCACTGCACACGGCTGTCAGTATATTTAAAAGCTCAGCCAGCCGAGTCACTCGTGAAACGTAAACAAACGAGACGTTCTCCCTGTCATAAATTAAGAGTTAAAGGGATAAGGACTTGAGGTATGATTTAATAATTACTTCCATGTCCGACGACCGTTTGCTTTGCTTTAACCACGCCATGATCCTTCTGCACTTTTTCTTCGAAATTAGATCCCCACGCACAAGCACGAACTCACGAACCACACAAACGAAATACACTTGCCCTCAAGAATTGTACATACGTCACTGATATGTATTTAATCACTATTATACATACTACTGACGAAATGAGCACTGCACTGCATGCGACTGTCTGGAAATGCTAAAGCGCATGTTTGGGAGATCACTACCGGTACTTAGCCAGCCGAGTCACGCGCGAAACCAAAATTCAAGGAGATATTCTTCCTGTCACAAATTAAGAACTAAGCAAGATAAGAACTTCGGGATTGTTTTGAAAATAACTTCCATATATGAAGACCATTTGCCTCGCTTTGACCCCCCATGCAAATTCAATAGGAAAGACGCTGGCCAGCGACTGACTTTTTCGTGCCTGTACGTAAATTCCCTGAACATGACTGAAAATAAACGCATATACTGCATGTTGTTATCATTTAAATTTAAAAATAAACTTATCTATATCGAGCTGAAATGTTTCTTTACCAGTAGTGAAAAAATTAGGAAAGTAATGGATATAAAGTAGGAGGTATGACATGATAAGTTCTACGCAATGAAGATTTTTGCATTTGGCGAAACTTTCCATTATATTACCATTTTCACACTAAATTATCTTTTTACATTTTTTTTTGTTAACGGCATCGAATGCGCCTTGAAATTCTGTACATAACACGATATTTACCCATTTTAACCGATAACATTCTGATTTACGGATATTTGGCAAACCCGCTGCATTAGAGTAGGACAGCGCTACCCGCAAAACATGCGAGAAGGAAAGAGACGGAATTATCCTATTACCGCTGTACTGCAATAAATTATTTAAGGTTGGAACATCCAACCGCATTCTGTCTTCTTTCTCTATCTCAGCCTTCAAATCAATGTTCGATCCTTTCAAATTTCCAGCATTCCTCAGAATTATATCAGCCATCAGGGTTGATATTAATCTTAACTTCACCGGCCTATGTCCCTTGTTCCTTCCCACTCTATATATATCATCCATATCAACTTCAGAAAAGTTTATCTTCATTTTGTTCGAAACTATGTCCACCACTTTCAATACTAATTCCACTTTTGATTCTGTTCCTTCCTCAGTTACACCATACACAAACACATTTTTCCTTGCTGATTCGTTCCTTGCTAACCTCACTTCTCTCTTCATTGCTGTTAATTCCTCTTCCAGTACCACCACCTTCTTTTTCAAGCTCCCTACCACATCTTCTATCTCCGTTAACTTGTCATTTACACCTCTAATTTCTTCTTTTATAAAATTTTTTAAGTCCTTCATCTCCTTCATTTGGGTATCCCGGTGTTCCTGCATCATTTCCTTAATTTCTTCTCCTTTGCTTGCTTCCTTCACCACTCTCTTGATCTCTTCAAGCTCCTCCCAACCGAACGGTCCCTGGTTTGGACCCGGGTTCTTTTCTATACCTCCTACCACCAGCAGCGTCGCAATAATCGTCGCACACAACATAATCTCCAACAGTCCTTTATAACCACTAATTTCTTTTCCTCTCTCAACTCCACCTTCCTTCCAGCACTGCCTTGCACCATGCCATCTTCCGATTCTTAGCCTGTATTGCTGTAGCGTTATTCCCATATTGCGCACCTCAGCTCACTCACACGTCCGCACTTCCCGATGTCTCGCTCGTGAGTGTTTTAACCCCTTCCATGTGCAGTTCCATTCTCATTATTTTAGGTTGGAGAGCTCCGGTTCATACTTTAAATTCTTGATAAGCTGCGTAACTCTTGGGTGCGGTCTTCCAAGCTGGCTAATAATCTTGTGGTTCCACCCTTCCACTGAGTTGTTCGTTCCGTGTTGACGACGATAGGAGCTCCATACCTGGGTAAAATGTATAACACGTAATACATACATACACTATCATTATAGACCGTTATGCCTTTCAACGTTCAGTCTGCAAGCCTCTGTGAATTTACTAAATGTCGCCACAATCCTCTGTTTGCAACTAGTGCTGTGGTCTAATTTAATTCTATACCTCTGCGAACCATGTGACCTTGCCGCGGTGGGGAGGCTTGCGTGTCCCAATGATGCAGATAGCCGAGCCGCAGGTGCAACCATATCGGATGGGTATCTGTTGAGAGACCAGACTAACAAATGGTTCATCGAAAGGGGGGTAACAGCCTTTCGGTAGTTGCAAGGGCGGCAGTCTAGATGATTGACTGATACGGCCTTGTAATAATACTCAACATGGCTTAGCTGTGTTGATACTGCTACACGGCTGAAAGCAACGGGAAACTACAGTCGTAACTACCTCCCAAGGATATGCAGCTCTCTCTGTATGAATGATGTACTGATGATGGCTTCCTCCCGGGTAAAATATTCCGGAGGTAAACTAGTCCCACATTCGGATCTCCGGGTGGGGACTACACGAGAGGGGGCGATCATCAGGAAGATGGATACTGACATTCTGCGAGTCGGAGCGTCGAATGTTAGAAGTTTGAATCGTTGTGGTAGGTTAGAGAATCTGAAAAGGGAGATGGATAGACTAAAGTTAGGTGTAGTTGGTATAAGTGAAGTACGTTGGCAGGAAGAACGGGATTTTTGGTCAGGCGACTACCGAATGATCAACACGAAATCAAACAGGGGAAATGCAGGAGTTGGTTTAATAATGAACAAGAAAATAGGGCAGCGGGTAACTACGACCAGCATAGTGAAAGAATTATTGTCGTCAAGATAGACACCAAACCAATGCCCACCACAATAGTGCAGGTCTATATGCCTACTAGTTCAACGGATGATGAAGAAATTGAAAGAATATACGAGGAGATAGAAGATTTAATACAATATGTAAAAGGTGACAAGAATCTAATTGTGATGGGAGACTGGAATGCATTGGTAGGCCAAGGAAGAGAAGGTAGTACAGTAGGAGAATTTGGATTGGGACAAATGAACGAAAGACGAAGTCGGCTGGTTGAATTCTGCACTGATCATAATTTAGTCCTTGCCAATACTTGGTTCAAACACCACAAACGACGGCTGTACACGTGGACGAGACTTGGAGACACTGGAAGGTATCAAATAGACTTCAGTATGATTAGGCAGAGATTCAGAAACCAGGTGTTGGATTGCAAAACTTTACCAGGAGCAGACGTCGACTCTGACCACAACTTGTTGGTCATGAAATGCCATCTGAAGTTGAAGAAATAGAAGAAAGGAAAGAATGCAAAAAGATGGGATCTAGACAAGTTGAAAGAAAAGGGTGTGAGGGATTATTTCAAGGAACATGTTGCACAAGGACTAAATGAAAAGGCTGAAGGAAACACTATAGAGGAAGAGTGGAGAGTCATGAAAAATGAAGTCAGTAGGGCTGCTGAAAAAATGTTAGGAAGGAAGAAAAGATCAACTAAGAATCAGTGGATAACTCAGGAGATACTAGACCTGATTGATGAACGACGAAAATACAAGAATGCTACAAATGAAGAGGGCAGAAAAGAATACAGGCGATTAAAGAATCAAGTGGATAGAAAGTGCAAGGTAGCTAAGGAAGAATGGCTGAAGGAGAAGTGCAACGATGTCGAAGGCTGTATGGTCCTGGGAAAGGTAGATGCTGTATACAGGAAAATCAAGGAAACCTTTGGAGAAAAGAATTCTAGGTGCATGAATATTAAGAGCTCAGATAGAAAGCCACTTCTAGGGAAAGAAGACAAAGCAGAAAGATGGCAGGAGCATATCCAACAGTTGTAACGATGTAGATAATTTGGTTGTGGAATATGAAGAGGCTGTTGATGCTGATGAAATGGGAGACCCGATTTTGAGGTCAGAGTTTGACAGAGCTGTGAGTGACCTAAATAGGAACAAGGCACCTGGAATTGATGACATTCCTTCTGAATTACTGACTGCCTTAGGGGAAACCAGCGTGGCAAGGTTATTTCATTTAGTGTGCAAGATGTATGAGACAGGAGAAGTCCCATCCAATTTTCGGCAGAATGTTGTCATACCTATTCCCAAGAAAGCCGGTGCTGACAGGTGTGAAAACTACCGCACCATTAGTTTATTATCTCATGCCTGCAAAATTTTAACACGTATTATTTACAGAAGAATGGAAAAACAAGTTGAAGCTGAGTTGGAAGATCAATTTGGCTTCAAGGAGAAATGTAGGAACACGTGAATCAATCCTGACTTTACGTCTGATCTTAGAGGATCGAATCAGGAAAGACAAGCCCACGTACATGGCATTCGTAGATCTAGAAAAGCCATTCGATAATGTTGATTGGACCAAGCTATTTATGATTCTGAAGATGATAGGGATCAGATACCGAGAACGAAGAATTACCTACAATCTGTATAAAAATCAGTCTGCAGTGATAAGAATCGAGGGCTTTGAAAAAGCAGCAGCAATCTAGAAAGGAATGAGGCAAGGCTGCAGTTTGTCCCCTCTCCTTTTCAATGTTTACATAGAACAGGCAGTAAAGGAAATCAAAGAGAAATTTGGAAGGGGAATCATAGTCCAAGGAGAGGAAATCAAAACCTTGAGATTTGCCGATGATATTGTTATTTCATCTGAGACTGCAGACGATCTCGAAGTTGCTGAATGGTATGTATGAAGTCTTGGGTAAGGAGTACAGGATGAAAATAAGTAAGTCCAAAACAAAAGTAATGGAGAGCAGTCGAACGAAGGCAGGTGATGTAGGAAATATTAGATTAGGAAACGAAGTCTTAAAGGAAGTAGATGAATATTGTTACTTAGGTAGTAAAATAACTAACGATGGCAGAAGTAAGGAGGACATAAAATGCAGACTAGCACAAGCAAGGAAGAGCTTTCTTAAGAAAAGAAATTTGCTCACTTCAAACATTGATATCGGAATTAGAAAGATGTTTTTGATGACTTTCGTGTGGAGTGTGGCATTGTATGGAAGTGAAACATGGACGATAACTAGCTCAGTAAGAAAGACAATAGAAGCTTTTGAAATGTGGTGTTACAGAAGAATGCTGAAGGTGAGATGGATAGATCGAATCACGAATGAAGAGATACTGAATCGAATTGGTGAGAGGAGATCGATTTGGCTAAATTTGACGAGAAGAAGAGATAGAATGATAGGACACATCTTAAGACACCCAGGACTTGTTCAGTTGGTTTTTGAAGGAAGTGTAGGTGGTAAGAACGGTAGGTGTAGACCAAGGTATGAATATGACAAGCAGATTAGAGCAGATGTAGGATGCAATAGTTACGTAGAAATGAAAAGGTTAGCACAGGATAGGGTGGCATGGAGAGCTGCATCAAACCAGTCTATGGACTGATGACTCAAACAACAACAACACCTCTTATCCTTAAATCGTTAGAAACTGAGTCTAACCATCGTCGTCTTGGTCTCCCTCTACTTTTCTTACCCATCATAACAGAGTCTATTATTTTCCTAGGTAACCTATCCTCCTCCATTCGCTTCACATGACCCCACCACCGAAGCCGGTTTATGCGTACAGCACAATCTGCCATTAAGACCAAGTAGTCAGGGTAGGCCAGACTTCTTACTACGTTTCCACCGAAATGAATCCCTCCCTGTCACTTTATACCTTTCAGCAGATGATCCAAGTAAACTACGAACAGCAACGGTGAAATATTACAGCCTTGTCTAACCCCTGAAAGTACCCTGAACCAAGAACTCATTCTACTGTCAATTCTCACTGAAGCCCAACTGTCAACATAAATGCCTTAGATTTTAATAATCTACCTTTAATTCCATAGTCCCCCAGTATGTGAACATCTTTTCCCTCGGTACCCTGTCATATACCTTCTCTAGATCTACGAAACATAAACACAGCTGTCTATTCCTCTCGTAGAATTTTTCAGTTACCTGGCGCATGCGATAAGCTGGTAAACTATTTTTGGGGTAGGGGGTGTCTGGAATGTTTGTTTCAGTTCAACCCTTTGTACTTGTGGCTAGAGTCATCGACCCCTCCCCACAGGAATTACCAAGTGCCCCAACCCGCTTGACTAGAAATGTTGACTTGGATATGAACAAAATTCTAATTTGACGGGCGGCAGAAAAATCAGCCCTCAATTGCCACACCAAGTTCTGGTACATACAATTAGAATACTGGGTAGTAGACCAAAAAAATTAAAAACTTTAGAAATAAACACTTGTTTACAAATAAACTGACACTGCTTATGTATTATTTTGAATAATAATAATAATAATAATAATAATAATAATAATAATAATAATAATAATAATAATTGTTACCGTGTTTTAGTGGTAGGTAGAGGTGAAAGAAGGTGCGGGCGTGAACTGGTCTCAAACTACGGAATCAAAGTTAATGTAAAATTTAACAAGGATATATTTTCTTTTTAAAATGACGAAATAACAAGCATTGCAGGTACAGAGTAGCAAGTCAACAAAATGTATGTACAATATTTACTAGATTTGGGCTCAGCGCCCTTGCTTCACAATTCGTGGGCAATCAGCCCAACCTTACTTCAAAATAAGTTTTACCAGAGGGGCAGAAAACCCCATTCATGTTCAGGAACATTTGCTCCAAATTACACTGAAAAGCCTCCACGAGGCATACAACACTCAATTTTCGAAAAAAGAGCCACTCGCTCTCAACTCTAAGCCTCTCAAAGGCCACACCAAACTCCACCTTCAAGTTGTCCTCACTGGACATAGACACAGGGGTAAAATACCCAACCTACTGAGGCCTATTAAATGAAAGGGGGTAATTACATGACCTCCAAAATAACAATTTGAGAGGAGGCGATCTGCACTCCTAATACACTTTGTTTTTAAAAACCTAATCTGGCTCTAGGCCACTAATGCAAGGGCTAATCCCATACTACGGAGGTGACTTTAGAAAAGAAACAAATTTACATAATGTTAAGGAAGAATAGGTTGAGAAAATAAGTTCACCTCAAAACAATATGATTGGGAACTCGAGAGGGTTAAGCACTCTCTATCCCGATATGCAGTTTAAAAGATGGAATAGATACAAGTTCCTTTACATTTTAGGGAAGGTTACATAATGGAAAAACTTCGGACCCGCCCCGAGGGTTAAACTGCTGAGCAAGCAAGAAAAGAAGTAATTAATCGGCCATTACCTGGTTGTTGACTGTCGCCGAAGAAAGAGGCGCTTCCCGCCCCCTGCTATGTACTTTACACACTGAAAGATGGAACAGAAGTGGCCCGGAGACCCTAAAATCAGCAGTTTATATCCTCTCGCGGAAGGTTCGAGGCGTTAGGGGAATGAAAACACCCTCCCACAAACTCTTTATTGGGTAGGATACAGCAACATATTCAAGTTGGGGGAAGATACCTCGGATTGGTCAGAAATTAATAAAAGAAATTCGGGATTGGTTAAGTACAAAACAAGGGGAAGGAGAGGGGTATACAGCCAACTTAAACAGTAACAGAAAGAAATTTAACAAGAAACAAACTTTTGAAATAAAAATTTCTCCAAAAAAAACAGTTCTTTCACTCCGCACTAGGGTGCACTATTGTTGGTCTTCAGTAGTGTCCTCTAGAAGAGAAAGTTCACACTTCTTACTACAAGCGAAACAAAATACGTCGAAAATGACACAGTTCAAAAACTCTAAAATTTCCAGGTAGTGACATCTTCTGAGAAACTTGAAAATTAATGCCGTCAATAAAGTTCAGACTTCCTCCAGCAGAGGAGTTTCAACTGACGCAACTTTTAAATTAGCGGCGTGGAGGTGTACCGCCCGGTACAATAATAATAATAATAATAATAATAATAATAATAATAATAATAATAATAATAATAATAATAATAATACATCTGTCTCTAATCCACCATAAACTGCTACCCATCTAGTTTTGTTGTACAGTAAAAAATGATAATGCCGGGCTGAGTGGCTCAACGGTTGAGGCGCTGGCCTTCTGGCCCCAACGTGGCAGGTTCGATCCTGGCTTAGTCCGGTGATATTTGAAGGTGCTCAGATACGTCAGCCTCTTGTCAGTAGATTTACTGGCACGTGAAAGAACTCCTGCAGGACAAAATTCCGGCACCTCGGCAAACCGTAAAAGTAGTTAGTGGGACGTAAAGCCAATAACATTATTATTTAAAAAAGATAATCTTCAGAATGGTAAGATTACCTCAAACTAAATTATTAAACCTTTGCAATAAGAAGAATATTGTTTTAAATATGGTTAGGTTGTTGAAAACATCCCAATGTACCAGTTAATAGTAATATTGTTAGAACAAAAATTAAATATGAGACTATTTTGAAAATTGTAGCTGTTTTATGTATCCCAGGCCGGCACTAATCTCTTGTCCGTAGTCTGGACAGGGTATATTTAGTTGTTCGGAATCTGGGCGGTTTTTGCCTTGTTCGCAATCAAGACACTAGCGTACTCTGGACGAAGTATAACAGCACCTTCCTCTCTGCTGACACTGGTAATCATCCGTCGAGACCTCGCTTGTTGGTCTCGTAACCATGTCGCTCGTGCTATCTGCAGTAATTCGTGGTACAGCCATTTACAATTTTATTGCTTGCTACAGGATTTTCATCCCAATTACAGCAGCATTCTTTTGATACACAGAGAAATTACAAATAATTATTACTTAATATTACCGAGCCTAACTTAAATCTATTCTAAACTAATCTTAATCTAATCCTTTTTACAGAAAAACTGAACGACTTTCTAGACATTCTGCATTGCTATAAGAACAATGTTTAACTACATAAATAAAAGTATCACAATTAATAACACAGTATACAGTCTACAGCATTCGATGTGATTATTGACAATTTGTGTCCATTGCATTTGTCACGCAAGTAAGAGACAGTTTACAGTTGACGATGTCTTACTGGTAGAATAAACTAGCGACCCGACCTGGCTTCGCAAGGTAGCAATTTTGAATTTATACTGATAAGCCTTGTAGTATTTTCTTATAGATGCATTAGTTGTTTTTCGTCGCACCGACGCAGAGAGGTCTTATGGTGACTAAGGACTGGGAAGGAGGTGACCGTGGCCAATCAAGGCAGCATTCGCCTGGTGTGAAAATGTGAAACCACGGAAAACCTCCTTCAGGGCTCCCGACTGGGCGGTTCGAACCCACTATCTCCCAAATGTAAGCTGACAGCTACGTGACACATTTCCTTCTAATGTACATTGATGAGCCATTGAATTAGAGTTTTGGCGAAATTAACGTTGTGATCAGCCCGGTGAATAAAATTATACGACGTGGAACGTGACGACATTGTCGTCTGGCTTCGTACTGGCCGCGTGAATAGTTCACCACCGGTTGGATAAGACACGAGATCTCAGCGGATTTGATCGCAGCCAGATTTTTGGTGCCATAAGTATGGGCCATTCGATCGCCGAGGCCATGTAGACAGCGCTTCCCGCATCTCACTTGTGAAGAGTGTAGCCTGAGTACGTGGATGCAGGCGAAACCACCGTCGCAAGGCTGGATTGCCACAGTGTGCAATGCGTTGATGACAGGAGGTCGCCGCCGGCTAACTCGGATGGTAAGACGGATGTACGGACCGCAGTGCATCAGATCACTCCCCAATTCAGCGCTAATCAGCAGTGAAGTGACAGCACCCATACCATTCAAAATCATCTCCTCGCAATGAAGCTGCCGTCTCACTAACGTACGTCTGATCACCGCACGTCACAAGGCACAAACATTGACATAGGCAAAGGCGCGTTATAAATAGTCGTCTGGACAGATGAGTCGAGGTACCAATTGGTATTCGCCGATGGCAGGATACGAGTTCGTCGCCAAGCACATGAGGTAAAGGAGCCCTCTTGCCAGCAGGATAGAGTTCAGGTCGATGGTGGTGGTATCCTTGTATGAGGACTGTTGACGTGGAATGAAATGAGGCTCCTGGTACACTTGCCAACATCGTTCACCGGCGAACGATACAGAAACCTGCTTCCAGATCATGTCGACCCATTTGTTCGCCTCCAGAACCGTGGAGGAGACCTCTGTCTACTGCAAGACAATGCACCGGCATATCGTTTCCGAAATGTGGCCTGTTCGTTAGATGAGCACTTCACAAGGACATGAGGATGCTTGCCTGGCTTCCAGGATCATCCGGCCTCAGTCCTGTTGAGCACCTTTGGGATGCTGTCGAGAGGAATGCGTGCGCCCTGTGCTCTCTTCCGACCAGTCTCCGTACATTATAGGAGGCTGTGCAGTAGTCATGTACCAACCCATCTCCTCAGAGCTTCCGGTGTGTTTTGGAGTCCATGTCGCGCTGCATCGCCTCAATCATCCGGTCGAAAGTGGGTGTTATGCGCTACTATCCAGGTATCTCATATTCAATTGATCATAAGTGTACGTACATGGTCAGTGTAACGTTCTTCAAAGGCCCTTCCGACCGCCTGGCTGTTAGCTCATCCCTTTCTCTCAATTATATTTTAAACCATTTCTACGCTTTCACTTTTCTTTTTCTTTTAAGGGTATCGTTTTCAGTGCTAGGAGTCTCCGAGGCTGCGTTTACTGGTGCAACCTGAATATCGATGGAGACTTTATGTTGAAAGTTTAATGCTCAACAATTCTTCTACATATAATCAGTTCTGTGGTCCTCCTGAAAAGCCCGCACATTCACAGACACCTACCGGGGACCTTATTTTATAATACCTACATGCATAGACAGAAGAAATGCCACGAAATAATCTGTACGTACTGTGTATGTATTAGATCTCCCGACAGTGAAAAGTGATTTTGAAAGGGGTAGCTGTTGTAGTCACAAGACATCCAACTGACCTTTATTCTTTGAAGAGTTAATGCATCCTCTTCTTCGAATAAGGCTATAAGGGACTACATATGCTATTGTTGTCCCCTGAAGAACAATCACTAAAAGTGCCAAGCCTATCTCCATTGTTAAAAATACACTGACCGCCATCTGTAGTACAGTAGAATTTCTGAGTGTGTAAAGAGCCTGCTAGATCCTGTGTGTGCTATAGCACGTGTTCTACCCGGAAGTCTCCTCGATTGAATTGTTTATGACTAATAAAATCAGAGTGAGCTGCAATTGTTCCATCATGTCTCATGATAGGTTTGTTAATCTGGATCTATTGATGTTCCTATATCGTAGAAGGCTATCAATTATGTAAATATCTATTGCGTGCCTTCTTGACATAAATACATTGTGATCTGTGACAAGTGTATATTAGTATAGTAGTCCAAGAATCCCCGGAGAAATGTGTGAAATTCGGATGATGATGGCGATGATGATGATGATGATGATGATGATAACGACGATGATGATGGTATTTCCCTCTGTAGAACTCTGTTAGTATGGTCTTCCAGATCCCAAGATCACTGGTTTAAACGGCAAAGGAAGTCGAATTTTTGAAGGGCAGAAAAATGTCCAGTTTATGCGATGCATGGATGGGAAAGGGCTACGAATGAGAAGGCAGCGGCGTGGCCTTAATTGAGATACAGCCCCAGCATGATGTAAATGGTCTCTGGTGACACAGTCGGTTTTTAACCCACATAATTAATTAAAAACAGCTATAGATCGCCCAAAAGAGATCAGAGTTACTCTGACATCTGATAGATTAAAATGGAACGTCGAAATGAATATTTGCCCCAATTTGCCCTCTTGAATTCTAGATTTTATTCCAAACAATTCCATTGTCCAAAGTTTCTTTCAGTAGTAAGAAATGTGATGTAGGCATTGTCTGAAAAGGAATTCTGTTGAAGTAGATGCACTGATTTCTGACCCTCGGTACTCAAGAAAATCTTTCCAGTATCACAGGCTAAAAATAGCAGAATTTTTGACGCAAGAGTGCGGCAAAAGGGATGCGGCCGAAAACAAGGTCCAGCAAAATAACGAGAACTAATCCTGTTGAATGTAGAACTAAATCTTTGACTTCCTAAACTCAATTTTATTATACGCTTTGTTGAGCAGACTTTACTATAGCAGCCAGGAGTTTTCGAGTTAGTGTCAACTATTTTTGAAATACTAGCTGAAGTACTCGTCTTCGCTTGAACCGCACGGTCAACTCGGAAATTCTTGACGTTTCGCAGAAAACTGTGCTCTGCGTCCTCAGAAGAATTATCGACTGTCCACGAGAAAGGCTTATTAAACAATAACTCGTCCGGTGGAAGAAGAATGACTTCCGTATAAAATATATAGGCCTACCTATTTAATCCGTTCCCCGTTCGTAACATTGAGGTAGCGGCTGTTGCAATTCCTGGATGAATCTTCTGCAGTATGTGTGTACACAGTAAGTTTGTTCCGCGTAGTATGGACTGCGAGTCCCTTGAGCCCCTTGCTATACGTAGAATGTTGTTCCAATGCGATATGCCAGTGATGCCAATCTAATAGTGATAAGATAACAATCTGCTACGTTAATTGAAACATCGCACGCGGATTCATAAACAAACGAAGTTTAGCGCTCGCGATGAGATTTGGTTTATGCAGTGAAGCAAGTAAAATATGAACACAGTTGTGCTAATATCGACAGTATTCATGAAGTTGTTAACGCTCCGGTTGAACAGATTATTCTCAAATTGTGTAACACTAATTAAATCATGTTCTGTAAAGTATAGGAAAACAACTACTACTATTACTACCACTGCTGTTATTGGTTGTACTACACCGGGCGAGTTGGCCGTGCGGTTAGGGGCGAGGCTGTGAGCTTGCATCCGGGAGATAGTGGGTTCGAATCCCACTGTCGGCAGCCCTGAAGATGGTTTTCCGTGGTTTCCCATTTTCACACCAGGAAAATGCTGGGGCTGTACCTTAATTAAGGCCATGGCCGCTTCCTTCCAACTCCTAGGCCTTTCCTATCCCATCGTTGCCAGAAGACCTATCAGTGTTGGTGCGACGTAAAGCCACTAGCAAAAAAAAAAAAAAGTACTGCTTTTACGGTTTTGGGAGACTCTGGGGGGTCGGAATTTTATCCCATGGAAGTTCTTTATCGTGCCGGTAAACCTAGGGGACTCCAGTAGACAATCATGCAGGAGTTGACGTATTTGAACAGCTTCCAATACCACCGGACTGAGCCAGGATCGAAGCTGCCAACTTGGGCTCAGAAAACCAACGCCTTAGTCGTCGGAGCCACTCAGCCCGGCAGGACTGAAACTCAAGGTCATACAGCTTGTTTTCGTTTTAATATAGTTCAAAGTGACAATCATTTACCAAACGTCTTGATATTGCCAACAATAATGCTAGGCGATTTTATCCGTAGCAAGTTACCATGTTTCTTTGCCTATATATATATATATATATATATAATTATTTTCTTTTCTTTAAAAAGCGAGAACGAGAAAAATAACTTCTCCTTCTCACAGACAACACTATATTAAAAACAAAATATACTTAATGTGTCGGTATTTATGACTACAAAGGTTTTTGTTTCATTTCAAGCAAACCTGAAAGCTAGAGTGTCATTTGACTATATTTTATTTTTTATGGATCATTCGTCTGGGACCTTGGTTGAATGGTCAGCATCCTGGCCTTCGTTTCAGAGGGCCCTGGGTTCGATTTTCGGCCAGGCCGAAAGTTTTAACTGCGTATGATTAATTCCTCTGACCTGGGGACTGAGTATTTATGTTCTGGTTAATAAACTTCTCCTCATCTACTCCCAACACACCACACCACACTGTCAACAAACAATAGTGGTTGGTTCTAGGAAGGTAATTCGGCCGTAAAACTGGGACAAATCCTCTTCACCAATTGCTGACCCAGTAAATTATGAAAATGGCCAGGAAGAAAATGATTTCTAGAAATCATTCAGAAAATGACTATACGGTACCGGTACTATTTAGAAAATATAATTGACGAATAAAATATAACTACGTTTTCTGAAATTTTCGGTTTTTACCGCTTTTTCCAAGAAGTCATATTCCGTATGAATTCAACTGCAGTTGCCTTGTACAGATTAAGAGTCTCGATGCCTAGGCAGCCGCGGTTTCAGTCCCGACCGATGCTTGTGGAATTTTTGAAACGAAAAGTCACGTCCCTTTAAGTTGGATTCTACGTAAAACTGAACGTTGTGTGGCTATGGTCTCTGCATCAACAGCCACGTAAAAGCATAAGCTTGCTTACCTGTTTTGCTCTATATGCGGACGCCCAGTGTTGTCAAGAGGTTCTTTAGGGGTTGATTCCTGACATAGTACCCGTATTATGCTTCTTCATGGTTCAAATAAATTTAAGGAATGGTCTATCTGAGCATTCAATGGAGTCATTTACGTCTTATCAAGCCAAACACCTTATTTTCGTCTTGAAATTTATCCACATCTGCATTCCGCCGCTGAGTGCGTAGGTCGGCATCACATCTGATGATGGGCAGGTAAGTAGAAACACTCGCCCTGGTAGAAATAAACACTTTTAATGCTTCTATTTTGTTTGTACTGTTGATGTCTGTGGCGCCAACTCTTAAAAGGATTGCAAGTAGAGGGAACATTTACCGTACCGTGTTTTCGGTATGTTTCATTTGATAACACTACTATTATGGAGTTGAAGACACTCAGACAAGGAATGCACACATTGTTTTCCATAGTGTCATCAGTCTGTGAACAGTTGTATTGATTTAATACTGGGAAAGTTTGTATACAGTGTATTTAGAAAGTTTGGAGCCTTATTTTTTTCCATGTGTAAGACTAAAGTGAAGTCGGGAAGAAACCTAGGAGGATTGAATGTCATGTAGGGAATTCGAAAGTAGTTTTAAACAAGGTCTTCAAATGCATGTGATTTAAATCTATAAGCTGAAGAAGAGAATTTTATATTCTCGAAACATATACTTGTGTGTATTTATGTATTTAATGGTTTAGATATATAATACATTATTAAGGATAACATGATGGCAAGCATAATTGGCAGTCATACAAATTTTAGTGAAAAATGGAAGGGTATGTATAGGTATTTTAAGATAGAAACAGGTTCCAAGAAGGACATTCCAGGAATAATTAATGGACAAGGGGAGTGTGTATGTGAGGATCTTCAAAAGGCAGAAGTATTCAGTCAGCAGTATGTAAAGATTGTTGGTCACAAGGATAATGTCGAGATAGAGGAGGAGACTAAGGCCAAAGAAGTAATAAAATTTACATATGATAACAATGACATTTACAATAAGATACAAAAGTTGAAAACTAGAAAAGCGGCTGGAATTGATCAGATTTCTGGGGATATACTAAAGACAATGGGTTGGGATATAGTACCATATCTGAAGTACTTATTTGATTATTGTTTGGTCGGAGGAGCTATACCAGATGAATGGAGAGTTGCTATAGTAGCCCCTGTGTATAAAGGATAGGGTGATAGACATAAAGCTGAAAATTACAGGCCAGTAAGTTCGACGTGCATTGTATGTAAGTTTTGGGAAGGCATTCTTTCTGATTATATTAGACATGTTTGTGAAATTAATAACTGGTTCGATAGAAGGCAATTCGGTTTTAGGAAAGGTTATTCCACTGAAGCTCAACTTGTAGGATTCCAGCAAGATATAGCAGATATCTTGGATTCTGGAGGTCAAATGGACTGTATCGCGATTGACCTGTCTAAAGCATTTGATAGGGTGGATCATGGGAGACTACTGGCAAAAATGAGTGCAATTGGACTAGACAAAAGAGTGACTGAATGGGTTGCTATATTTCTAGAAAATAGATCTCAGAGAGTTAGAGTAGGTGAAGCTTTATCTGACCCTGTAATAGTTGAGAGGGGAGTTCCTCAGGGCATTGTTATCGGACCTTTATGTTTTCTTTTATATATAAATGATATGAGTAAAGGAATGGAATCGGAGGTAAGGCTTTTTGCGGATGATGTTATTCTCTATAGAGTGATAAATAAGTTACAAGATTGTGAGCAACTGCAACGTGACCTCAGAAATGTTGTGAGATAGACAGCAGGCAATGGTATGTTGATAAACGGGGTTAAAAGTGAGGTTGTGAGTTTCACAAATAGGAAAAGTCCTTTCAGTTTTAATTACTGCGTTGATGGGGTGAAAGTTCCTTTTGGGGATCATTGTGAGTATCTAGGTGTTAATATAAGGAAAGATCTTCATTGGGGTAATCACATAAATGGGATTGTAAATAAAGGGTACCGATCTCTGCACATGGTTATGAGGGTGTTTAGGGGTTGTAGTAAGGATGTAAAGGAGAGTGCATATAAGTCTCTGGTAAGACCCCAACTAGAGTATGGTTCCAGTGTATGGGACCCTCACCAGGATTACCTGATTCAAGAACTGGAAAAAATCGAAAGAAAAGCAGCTCGATTTGTTCTGAGTGATTTCCGACAAAAGAGTAGCGTTACAAAAATGTTGCAATGTTTGGGTTGGAAAGAATTGAGAGAAAGAAGAAGAGCTGCTCGACTAAGTGGTATGTTCCGAGCTGTCAGCGGAGAGATGGCGTGGAATGATATTAGTAGACGAATAAGTTTGAGAGATGCCTTTAAAAGTAGGAAAGGTCACAATATGAAGATAAAGCTGGAATTCAAGAGAACAAATTGGGGCAAATATTCGTTTATAGGAATGGGAGTAAGGGATTAGAATAACTTACCAAAGGAGATATTCAATAAATTTCCAATTTCTTTGAAATCATTTAGGAAAAGGCTAGGAAAGCAACAGATAGGGAATCTGCCACCTGGGCGACTGCCCTAAATGCAGATCAGTATTGATTGATTGTATTACAAGGCGGACCTTGACATAATTAACTACAGTAATTAAGTCAGTACGGACCATTGGTGGCCATCATGGTCAAGCTGATAGGTATTACGCAACCTTCAAAAATACGATAAAACCTGTCTTTAGACCTCTAAATGATGGGTTCAGTGCCTTGTTTAATAGTGTGGTTTTGTAAAACTTTTATTCCTTGTCGGAATGAAAAATTGGATTATTTAGTGCATATGAGCAAGGGTGTGAACTTCATCAAGACCACCTTACTGAAAAGATACAAAGAAAAGAAGTGAGACAAAGTAGTATCCTCTCTCCACCTGAAGCAGTTCTTCGAATTTCCATTTATTATGTTGATAAATTAATCACGATCAACGGCAATCATATCAGCATCATCTACTGTGCTGATGACACCGTGATACTTGCTGACAATATTTAGAGGATCTTCAGTTTATTTTGATCAGCATCAGCGAAGTTAGGAAGGAGTTTGGCCGTGTAATAAACATTCCGAAAACAAAATTCGTGGTAATCTGCAAGGAGAAAATCACCAGTGCTGTTTCATCATGGATTGAAACACCATTGAAAAGTGTCACTTTTCAAGTACCTGGGATGTTGGTTAACGCAAGAATGTAGACATAACAACCGGAATTGGTATTGCGAGAAAATTAAAACCTCTTGTGTTCAACCATAACTTCCGATTCGAAACCGGTTGGCATGTTGTGAAGTGTTCGTGGTGGTGCTTTACGGTATAGAAGGAAGGATACTAAAGGCTTCGTCAGTGAACAGACTGCTTGCCTCTGAAATGAGGATGTATCGCAGATTGTTGATCATCTCGTACGTAGACCACTTCACCAACGGCGAGGGACTCCAGTCTTCCAGGAAATCATATGAAGTCTTAATTAACCCTCTGAAAGGTCGGGAAAACATCCTCTTTTCGATCACGTCTCCCAAATTAACGAGTTCGGTCTGATACAACTGATCATAGAAGGGAAACGTGTACGTGGGTAGAAAAGATAATCTTGAGCTTGGAAAGTCTGTCAGTCGTTACACATCTACGATACGCAACTTTAATGTGTAAAACTCAAAATTTGGGGGGGGGGGGTGAAATACTCCATGATGGTCGCCAACCTTACGCGAGGAGACATCGCCGAAGAATACAGACAGGTTTTCGGCGATGCTGAGAATGGTAGCCGCGGTAGACTTGATACAGTCCTGGCATTTACCACGTGTGAAAATAAACTATTAAAGCCTTCTTTAGAGCTGCCGGCAACGTTGTTCGTACCCTCCATCACCTGCATGCAAATTTAAGCCCATAAATTTGGTTTCCATATTTGTTGACATGAAGAGACATAATACTGTTTGAACCATTTTTTATTGGAGTGGCATAGAAATTATTAATACTAACTGTTACCCACGGCTTCGCTCGCAAGGATGTCGTAATTTAATAAAAATTAATTGCTCTTCTGTACTGCACTGACATTTTCTGAAAATCTCTCAGGTATAAAAACTCACCGAAAAATTGTATTTCATTTTTTTCTCTATTACGTACCGTTTCTTCAGGATATCTATTATTTGTTAGGGAAATAATTATGTTAATTTTATTCTTTGTTACGGAAATATGCATTAATTCACACGCAAGAGGGAAAATTCCTTCTGTATATATATATATTTCTGACAATGCAATAATGGAAAAGCGGTTTGTGAGACGGTGGAACCGCAGTATGTTGGCAGAATATTGTCAGTCCACTGCTGAACATGAATACAAACGGAAACGACCAAAAATGTTCTAAACGTCTCCTTCGGTCAAATATAATGTCTTTCCAAGGTTTCAAAAATGTATTTTTCGTTAAAATTGTCTAGTTTGTGAAAATGGACTCAAAATGTGGCCCGTATTTAAAACCATAGGGTACCTACATGTTATCTTAATTGATGATGATCTTCTTTTCTTTGTGCCGTCTTCTCATAGATGATTGACGACCGTCATGGAGTATTTTTTTATTTTTTTGTTTTTTTACTGTTATCTGTTCTCGTATAAATATCACGGGTGGTGAACGACTGTCGGAGACTCCACATCCAGGATAATCTTCTCCGCCCATGTTCTTGTTTCCCTTCTATCTTTCTCTCTGTGATCAGCTGCATTAGGTTGTATTTGCCATTTTGGAAGATGTGACCAAAGTAAGTTGCTTTCCTGCGTTCTGCAATACTCAAGACTTCACATGATTTCCTGACACGACGGAGTACCTTTCCGTTTATGACGTGGTCTACGCGTGCGACCTTGAATATTCAGCGATACACCCACATTTCAAAGGTCTACAGTGAGTTCATTGACGAAGCCTTTAGTGTCCATCTTTAGACACCCAAAAGCAGCACCAGTAATACCAAACACTTCGCGACAATCTAACGAGCTTCGAATTAGAAGTCACGGTTGCACAAGAGATATTTTAATTTCAAAAGCACACTTCTTGTAATACCGATTCTTGTCTTGATTTCACTGACGATAACGAATTTCAAAAGAGAATTCGATTAAACCACATTTCAGAATTTACTGCTTTGTAGAGAGCAGATGCTGTAAAGGTGTTTGTATTTTTGTACGTGTGGAGGATGTAGAACACAGCTCTCAGTGCAAACTATAAATCTGTGAAACGTCATAGGCGGACCAGGGAAAGCAGTCAACCATACCATGACGTATTTCACACAAAATTTGCGGAATCATTTCTTACGAACTAAATAGGAGTTCAAAGACATGACATCGACAACGGAGTCACAAAAATAAATAATATGAAATGTAACTTGAAGATCAAGAAAGAATATTAGTAAAACTGGTTAGTCACTTTTATTATTACTTGAATTCGGAAAGTGAAAAATCGATTAATATGGGATTGTTCCAAAATTACTACGTATGCATGTTTCTGCTTTGTTAACAAACAACTCTTCATTCTGCAGTCGAAATACTCCAAAATATGTCCTGGTAACAGTAGCGCGTGCATACACACAATGACCTGGATAATCCAGTACAAGAACTTCTAGTCCAGGTTCTTTGACAAACATGGACATGTTTAACAGAATTAGAACCAAGGTGCCAAACACTTAAGTCAAACCTCACGCGACAGGCAAGATTACACGAAGCAAAATGCAACTGTCCACAAAAGAATTCTAAAGCATCTTTATGAACAATCCGAATAGCTGGACATCAGTTGTCTTGGCAGGTCAAGGTGTTTAATGGAGTACATGTGCAACATAATAATAATAATAATAATAATAATAATAATAATAATAATAATAATAATAATAATAATAATAATAATAATAATAATACCACAGTATCAGCGGTTACGTGCCAGATGCGACCGTGCCGGATGCGACCCGGCCATTATCGTGCCAATAGCGACCGAGCGGAAAAGCATCGTGCCGCATGCGACCCATCAATCACTTACAATTGATCTGCATTAAGGGCTGTCACCAAGTGGCAGATTGTTTATAAGTAGCTAACTTGGTCTTTTCTAAAATAAAGGTCCGACATCGTTGTTAGCAGGTTCGAGTGCCGTTGGTCGAAAGAAAAATATAATAATGTTGCTGGCTTTACGTCTTAGTAACTACTTTTATGGTTAAAGGAGACGCCGAGGTGCCGGAATTTAGTCCCGCAGGTCTTATTTTACGTGCCAGTAAATCCACCGACACAAAGCTGACGTATTTGAGCACGTTCAAATACCACCGGACTGAGCCAGGATCGAACCTGCCAAGTTGGAGTCGGAAGACCAGCATCTCAACCGTCTGAGCCGTCTGAGCCACTTAGCCCGGATGAAAAAAAAAATCACCATCAGAATGTTGGCCGGCAGCGTAGGAAAGTTGGTGGTAGACAGTTACTAATCATTAGATTGCATGCCAAAAGCCGGGATTCAAATCCAAACCTTTTCGCAGTGTTCAAATGGAGTGAGGGGATATGATGCTGTTGATGGTGATTCGGCCGTCGGATGGCGACGTAAAGCATTGAGCAGACCCCTTGGTATTATTCGAGAGGAGTAGGCAAGTGCCGAAACCGGGTTTCATCTCTCCCTACTTCATTATCATAATCCCACATCCAGACGCGTAGGCCTCCCAAGGGCGTCAGGTAGAAAAACCTGCACCAGGCAAGCCGAACACGTCCTCGGACACTCGTGGTACTAATAGGACACGATAAGTAAGTAGGCCTAAGTCGTAAATAATTTCAGAGAATTAGGATCTTTTTAATTGCTAGTGGCATTACGTCTCACCGACACAGACAGGTCTTAAGGCGACGATCGGATAGGAAAGGGCTAGGAATGGGAAGGAAGCGGCCCTGGTCTTAATTAAAGTACAGCCCCAGCATTTTCCTGGTGTGACAATGGGAAAACACGGAAAGCCATCTTCAGGGCTGGCGACATCCACTATCTCCCGGCTGCAAGCTCAGGGCCGCGCGCCTCTAACCGCATGGCCAACTCGCCCGGTGGGAAAAAACGTAAACGCATCACCATGTTTCGTGTTGTAAAACGAGTTTCCCCCAGAAGTGTTATGTAAAGTAGGGGTAGTAGCTGCTTATAGGACTTACTGAAAAGGCATTGCACTTCGTTTAGCTTACCTTATCTTGGGTGATGACACAACTTATCAAATGGCAATTTGCTTGTCAACGCCGGTCGCATCCGGCACGGTTACAGATTATGCGGTCGCTAGTGGCACGGGTCGCATGCGGCACGGTCGCATCTGGCACGCCACCGTATCAGCAGCTAGACACAAATCCTATATGGAAGGCTATTTTCGCTCTTATTTCGAAGTCTTTTTTTTTTTACGTCGCACCGACGCAGAGAGGTCTTATGACAACGATGAGATAGGAAAGGGCTAGGAGTGCAAAGGAAGCGACAGTGACCTTAATGAAGGTACAGCGGCGGTATTTGCTTGGTGTGAAAACAGGAAACCAGGGAGAAACCATCTTCAGGACTGCTGATAGCTGCGAGTACGTGACCCAAACAGCTCAGCTACTTGTTCGATGAGCGATGTTCTCGTCAACTTCTATAGAAGGTTAGCAAAGTTCATTCCCATTCAGTTTGACCCGAGTTCAGTTCTTCGTTCTGCTCCGAATTCCCAGCAAGTTTGAGGGCATAAAACCGAGTACACATGCCGTACAAAAACGAGTGAGAAGGTAAGTTGACTCGAATTTTACTCCCCCGTAAATCCTAGAAATTGTTTCTCACTTCAATCTCAGGCATATGCTGGGACAGCACCCAACAAATAGATCACGACCACTTCCTTCCTAGAAGACGGAGTAGACAATAATACCCCCAAGTCCACTGGGTGAAACAAAAATACAAGGCAAGAAACTTCTATGGAAGTAGGATCGAGATCTCTATTGCGAAGACGGGTCGGATTTGAATTCAGTAAACAACAAACATTTACACCAAAACTCCTTCACATGGTGACAGACACCGACAAGACAAGTTAATAGATTTGTGGACATCAAAAGCATTTAACTTCGACCAAGATTGAGTACAAGGAGCTAACTCGTTGATCACTCAGAAATAAACTCACCTACAAAAGTTTTGCGTAGTGACGCAATATGTATACCGCGTCATCCCATGCCCATTTACTACATCGATGTGACGTATCACGCCCACAGTTCCAGTTTACCAATATCAGTTAGCGGTTAACCAGTACGTAGCTTTCTAAACATACCCCCCACGTACTCCTCTGCTGGTACTCATGGTTAAATATAGCCTAACAGAGTGGGATAATACTACACATACAGAGATGTATACTAATGTTACAGAATGAACCCAGTCTCGTCTCTACACAGCCTGGGTCAACCGAAGATGGAAGAGAGAGACTCCAAAATTGATCATTTTCGTGTGAATAAACAGTTAAATATTGGCCAAATATGAGTTGAAATTAAAACATAGAAAACGAATTCCTAAGTATCATGTCTGTAGACCATGGGACAGTAAATATGAGGTTTCGTAACCATGCATATATGATGTTTTGGGGTTATCAGTCCATAGACAGGTTTGATGCAGCTCTCATTGCCACCCTATCCTATGCTAACACTTTTATTTCTACAATAATTACTACATCCTACATCTATTCTAATCTGTCTGTCACATTCTTACCTTGACCTACCCTTGCCATTGTTAACGCTTACAGTTCCCTCAAAAACTGAACAAGTCCTATGTGTCTTAAGATGTGTCCTATAGTTCTATCCTTTTTTTTTTCTGGTCAATTTCGCCAAATCGATCTCCTCTCACCAATTCGATTCAGTATCTCTTCATTCGCGATTCGATCTATCCATATCACTTTCAGCATTCTTCTGTAACACCACATTTCAAAAGCTTCTATTCTCTATCTTTCTGAGCTAGTAATTGTCCATGTTTCACTTCCATACAATGCCACGCTCCAGACGAAAGTCTTCAGAAACTTTATTATTCCTATATCAATGTTCGAAGTGAGCAAATTTCTTTTCTTAAGAAAGCTCTTCCTTGCTTGTGCTAGTCTACATTTTCTGCCTTCTGCCATCATTAGTTATTCCACTACCCAAGTAACACTATTCATCTACCTTTAAGACTTCATTTCCTTATCTATTATTCCCTGCATCACTTGACTGCACTCCATTACTTTAGTTTCTGATTTATTTATTTTCATATTGCACTCCTTCCCCAAGACTGTGTCCATACCATTCAGCATTTTATCCATATCTTCTGCAGACTCAGATTAAATAACAATATCATCGGCAAATCTCAGAGGTTTATTTGCTCTCCTTGGATTGTGATTCCTTTTCCAAATTCCTCTTTGATTTACACTACCGTGTGTTTTACATAAACAATGGAAAGGAGAGGGGACAGAACTGCAGCCTTGCCTCATTCCTTTCCGAATGGCTGCCCCTTTTTCGTATCACTGCAGACTGATTATTTGTACAGACTAGATAATTCTTCTTTCTCGGTATCTGATCCCGATCACTTTCAGAAACTTAAGTAACTTAGTCCAATCAACATTATCAAATGCCTTTTCTAGATCTACAACGCCATGTACGTTGGCTTGCCTTCCTTGATTAGATCAGCCGTTAGTCGGGATTGCTTCACGTGCTCCTACATTTCTTCTGAAACCATGCATATACTCAACACAAAATTTCGACTCAAAACTATGGAATAGTATAGGGTCAGCGATGAACATCTTGGACAAAAATGATAATGGTCAATCATATTTTTACTTTTAGTATTTGTTCTGTTTAGTTTTGGTTATCCGGGCTGAGTGGCTCAGACGGTTGAGACGCTGGCCTTCTGACCCCAACTTGGCAGGTTTGATCCTGGCTCAGTCCGGTGGTAGCCTACTTGAAGGCTACGTCGACGATATTGTCTTAATGGCAGACTGTGCTGAAAGCCTGGAGGTAATTTAGGAGCTGAAAAGAGGTGCAACAAGTATGATATGTATCATTGAGCAAAACTTTTGTTGATGAATATATTTCGGCTGTTCTGTTTTACAAGGAAGAAAACACGCTTAACGAGGCTATTGGTACCAAAAGGAGTTGTCTCCCATTTTCTGAGTTTTACGGTACGGTCAGTTTCCGGTTTCCGAATGAAATGAGCGTTTCCTGCTTCTTAAGTGCTCTGTTAAATCATTGAAGAATGACCTAGGATTTTGCATGTAAAATTAATAGTTTTGTAGTTATTGTAGTATTTATGTTGGCTCTTGCCTCTTTTGATACTAAATATATGAAATTCTTGGATTTTTTTGCGTAAGTCTGAAATTATACGAACATTTCCAAATTGCATTGTCAGTAATTGTGTAAAATGTAAATTAGCATATTGCTAAGATAGAAATTTAAGAGAATCTTCTGCTTTAATAATGAAGGATGGCGTCTAAACTTACAAAAACGGACAGGTAAATTTAGGTTTAAATTAATTTGAAAACTAAGTAAAATAATCTATTGATTAAAGTTCTTTGTCAAGTTATCAGACCAGAGGCTTGGTGAATCGTCAAAGAGTAAGCCAAAAATGTATGCAGTTTTAGGTATACATACCGCAAAAATCAGTGACGGCGTCATGTGGTGTACTAGGCAAGATTAAGAAGAGGTAGTGTGACTTACTCATTGATTTTAAAATATGAAACTGAATTAAAATGAAACAATATTAAAATATTCATGAAATAAAATACTCAATCGTCGGACAATGTATTCACACTTTGTATTTACCTGATCACTTACACATACAATTGTTGATGGGCGCCAGCTACAAATCAGTGTAACGATAATAGAATGAGAGTCTTGAATGTCTCTAGGATGTGAAGTAATAAGCTTACTTTGACAGCGTAACATACAGGTTCTGGGAAAAGGACATTGAAGTTTTTTCTCCATTAAAATGTGAGTATATCTGATCGACTATTAAAATGAAACAATTAATTGGATTTGATACTAAACTAAATATATTCTTCAAATATTGACATTTAAAATGGCAAGACTTGTTGCGATAATATAGATATGATATAAAATTCTGAAATTGCAACTGAAAGAAACTCTAGGCATTAAATTTGAAATCCTCTTGACCGGACATTTAAAAGTTGTACAAAAAAATTGTTCCTCACTGGTTCACGTAACGGTAGCTTCAACACTTTGAGTGTTATTACGACGTATTCCTTTGAGTTGGTATAAGCTGTAGGTATCTCAAGCATAATTTGGTGATGTATCCTTTTAGTTTCATAAACGAGATATAGGATGGTTTGAAATTATATTCACACTTCACAATCAACTTTACAAGTAATTCACTGATAACTGTTGGTCTGCATTACGACGACTCAATATTCGGCTGTCACCGAACTGACACAAGAACTCGACCGAACAGATACACGAAACACACTCCAAACATATAATCCATTTGGTCACTGACGATCACGTATCCATGCGACTGCTTCTTCTTTATCTCTCTGACTCACTGACCAACTGTGGCCTAACTCACCTTCCAAATGATATGCTGCTATAGGATACAGCCCTATATATAGACACAAATTGTCACATGGCATTACACCCACGTCAGAGCTAAAAACAGCTATGATGTCACTCCCACCCAGCTACAAATGTTACATATTGTGTTGTAATAGCCTCAAGCACACTAGAAACTCCCAGAAATATGATCTCATCGCTAAATGCATACAATGACAGAGCGATGACTCGACAGTTGCTGTAACAGTATTACACCATATGTTGCAATGTCAAAAGATTTCACAAAATATAACCATTTCTGATATTAGGCAGCAACTCTCGCTCTATATGGTTTTAATGCTAACACACACACACACACACACACACACACACACACACACACACACACACACACACACACACACACATGTACAAATAAATTAACTACAATGAAGCAAGCGATAATTATTTCATACATAGCGAAATCAGATTATAGAATTGAATCAAACAATAATAATAATTAGAATAATAATATTATTAATAATACAAATAACGATAATAGTAATACAAATAAAATACAGATGAATGCTTGTAACGGGATTTGAACCGTTGCAGTAGTTCTCCATTGCTTTCCTCACTGAGCCAGAAAGTGCCATTGAACCACAAGTGATTCTAGCAGTAGCTCCTTTCACAGCTTCCAGATGCACTAATTGTCTTCTGAATGCCATTACTCGGCAAATTCCATACCATCACAGCCATAAATGTGACAGACTTCTGTGGAAGCTACATTTAATTAATAGTGCATCTGTAAAAAAAAATAGCCACAGGTAGTAAATCTCTTTATACAAATTAATATCATATTAAAAGTAAATAGGTATTTTAAACACTCCCTTATGACGTATTTTAATGCAGTTCCTGGCTGCCGGATCCTCTTCCTAGTTTTGGAAGGGTATGGTAACTGTGTTGCAATATTCGTAAACTGATATACCGTTGATGTCACATTCTAAACCACTGAAAGTTTGATCCCAAACGATCGATAATCATACTAGATGTCATTTCTTCTCAAGCTGTCACTAACTGCAGTTTGATATTGTACTGTACAGCGAGTGGCTACACGGATGGAGTCGCGTAACTGTTTACTTGTATTCGGGAGATTAGTGGGTTTTGAACCCACTTTCGGCAGCCCTGAAGATGTTTTTCCGTGGTTTCCCATTTCACACCGGGCAAATGCTGGAACTGTACCATAATTAAGGCCATGGTCGTTTCCTTCTCAGTCCTAGCACTTTCCTATCCCATCGTCGCCGTAAGACTTGTCGATGCGACATAAAACAAAAGTTTAAAAAACTCATTGTAGACTTCGCACTAATAGGGCGAAATTAGTTTGCACAATCATTTTAGCTTTCCAGTGACCACGTGTACGTTTTTTAGATTTACCGTATACGGTATGTACTATCCCACGATCTAATAGGCTATTTATATGCGGCGCTCCTTTGTAAGTCGATTGCCGTGCTTAATCCTTCTGTCCCAAATCGATCGAGGAGCACTTACTATATAACGGAAAACATTTATCACAAAATAGAACAGTGAACTATTCATCTCAGATTGTGCGAGCGAGAGGTAAATTTTCTTATCACTTTTGCAGATCGTTATACTAGAGTAGGAAGAAGAAAGGTGATGAATGTCACTTAATTTAAACATTTTATTGGTTGGTGTTATCGCGTAAAGTATGTTTACAGTATATTAAAACCTTACGGTATTATTACAAACTTTTATGTCCGACTCGTTGGCTGAATGGTCAGCGTACTGGTGTTCGGTTCAGATGGTCCTGGGTTCGATTCCCGGACGGGTTGGGGATTTTAACCTTCATTGGTTAATTCCAGTGGCCCGGGGGCTGGGTGTTTGTGCTGTCCCCAACATCCCTGCAACTCTCACACCACACACAACACTATCCTCCACCACAATAACACGCAGATACCTACACATGGCGATGCCGCCCACCCTCATCGCAGGGTCTGCCTTGCAAGGGCTGCACTCGGCTAGAAATAGCCACACGAAATTATTATTATTATTATTATTATTATTATTATTATTATACAAACTTTTATTATAAACCATTGTTATAAACTTTGTTTCCTCATTCCTCGCGGAGGAAAGATATGATTTTTCTTCTCCTTTGAAATTTAGCCTCACAACATGTACACCAATGACGTGACTGTAATAGTTGCAGTAACTCTCATCCTTACTACACAAAAGCTCTTCGAGAGTGACACGTACGAAATACAACTTCTCCTCATGAATGCAAAATGTTCTTTTGTTATGTAATGAAAGCAACATCTGTCTCTTGAGAAAATAATTCAGCGTAGGAGTGGCTTAGCACAATCATTGTTGTTTAGTTATCTCTTTCAATCAGTGGTGCCAACTTAGTCAAAATGACCTTACGATTCTAACAGAAATGTTTATCTGCATTCCGCTACACAATTGATAAAATTGCAATGTGAATGTAATAACGGTCACGATGAGCCATTCTCTTCTCTGCTCGGTAGAACGAAGAAGTGGTGATCAGCACATGTTTCTTCTTTCGCTACTTTTCCTATCCTCTGGTGGGGTCACGAGTGTGAACTGTGGAGAACATTTCGACTTGACCCAGTTTTATAGCCAGTTGCCCTTCGTGCCACTAATCCAATCTAGAGAGATATATTCACTGTTGCGTGTTTCCGTGGTCGTTAGAAATCTTGTGTGTTGTGTGTAGCCTACTTGAAGAGGGGCGCACTGGGGAAAACACAAACACGTAGTCCCCGAGTCTGAGGAATTATCCAGACGCGGCTAAAATCCTTCACCTGGCGGGAATCGAGCCTGGGACTCTCTAAACCGAAAACTTCGACACTGACAGGACATTTAGTTAATCCACAGAGGTTTGCAAACTGAACGCTGAAAGGCATAACAGTCTGTAATGAAGAATGTATGTATGTACAGTATGTGTGTATGTAAATTGAAAACGCAATTAAAAGATCTCACCATCTACACGTAGGCTGAATGGATCTCGAACCTGCCGTCAGATCTGGCACGGAATGGGACCTGGGTACTCGGGGTAAGAGGCAGACTCGCTAACCCTAGATCGCCCGCCAAATAATAATAATAATAATAATGATGATAATAATAATAATAATAATAATAATAATAATAATAATAATAATAATAATAATATATGCGCTGGAGAGCGATATGACGTGTGGCTTCCGGAGAGGCCTAGTGCAGGTCTTTTGAGTGAACGCCCTATAGGCGACCTGTGCATCTAGCTAAGATGGATTCTAACGATGAAGATGGCACATATATATCCAGCCCCCGAGGTAGAGAAATTAACCAGTGAATGTTAAAATCCGCCGATCCAGCCGAGAATCGAACCCGGGGCGCTTTGGACCGAAGGTCAGCGCGCGAACCATTTAACCACGGAGACAGACAAAAATAGCAATGTAGCTGACATGCGTAATCATAATTTATTTGTATTTGTTTGTATATCAATCAGTCAACATTGATCTGCATTTACGGCAGTCGTCTAGGTGGCAGAATCCCTATCCGTTGTTTTCCTAGCATTTTCTGAAATGTTGGTAAAGAATTCGATTTTTTTACATCTCCCGTGGTAAGTTATTCCAATCCCTAACTCCCCTACGTATAAGCGAATATTTCCCCCAATTTGTTCCCTTGAATTCCAACTTTATCTTCATATTGTGATCTTTCTTTAAAAACACCACTCAAACTTATTCGTCTACTAATGTTATTCCACGCCAACTCTTCACCGACAGCTCGGAACATACCACTTAATGGAGCGGCTCGTCTCCTTTCTCCGAAGTCTTCCCAGCCCAGACTTTGAAACATATTTGTAACGCTACTCTTTTGTCGGAAATCACCCAGAACAAATCGAGCTGCTTTTCTTTGGAATTCTGCCAGTTCTCAAATCAAGTAATCTTGGTGAGGGTCCCATATATTTCTCCCCGTAAGGGAAGAACGCTATTTAATTTTGATTTTGAGAATTATTGTTCGGTATTGTAATTACTCTTCATTGAAACGATGGCCACTTAAGGCGGTGTCAATAAATGGATTGCAAACTTTTGAGATGTGGATGTATCGCTGAATGTTGTGGAATTCCGTGGGTAGAGCGCGTCATCATCGAAGATTCCCCTATGGGTGGGGGCGGTAGGCTAACATGTACGGTATCCGCTGCCTGTCGTAAGAGGTGACTGCAAGGGGCCCAGGGGATCTTAAATTGGAAGTGTGTGTTGGCGACCATGGTGCCCTTAGCTGAGTCCTTACATTGCTTCCACTTACTTGTGTCAGGCTCCTCACTTTCATTTGTCCTATCCGACCACTCTTGGTAACTCTTGTTCTTTTCCGACCACGACGGTATTTACGTTCGTGAGGCCTGGGGAATCTCATTTTCACGCTCTTCGTGGCTTTTCTTTCTTTGGCCCATATCTTCATTTTTCGAAATGTCGGACCACTTCCGTTTTCCTTCTTAGTAGTGGTGGCAGAGGATGGTTGGCCAGTTGTCATTCCTGTTAAAACAATAACCACCATCGCTCTCCAACGAGGAGGTACTCCGTCGTGCCAAGAAGTCATGCGGAGTCCTGACCCTCGTAAAACGTCGGAAATCGACAGATGTAGCTTGATACAACTGACCATAGAGTGGTGGTGGTGGTGGTGGTTATTTTTTAAGAGGAACTTATCATAGAAGGCCAGATAGTAGTGGGTGGAGAAGATTATCCTGGATGCGGAAACTCGACAGTGGTTCGATATTCCACGGTACATGGGAAACCAAAACAGGAAAAATACTCCATACTGCTATGAAGAGGCAGTAGTAGTAGTTCAGTGGGGTATTTAGGATATTTACTACATTTTAGTTTGTAAGGGTGGTGTAGTCTTTGTTTTCTTTCCTAGGCGGCACGCAATTCAAATACCTGCTAATACATTATTGGTATTTTTGAAATGAAAAGTCCCGTGCCATTGCTTGGTTCAGATCAAACGTAAAACGGGCAGTACAATGGCAACACAATAAGGACTCCATGTTGATCGCCAACCTTCAATTAGAAGACGGTACGAGGAGAAGAACTACTACTATCAGCTTGCATTCGGGAGATAGTGGGTTCGAATCCCATTGTTGGCAGCCCTGGCTTCCCATTTTCACACCAGACACCAGGATGTAGTAAGGCTGTACCTTACTTAAAGCCTTGGTCGCTTCCTTTCCACTCCTATCCCATCGTCGCTGTAAGACCTGTGTCGGTGCGACGGAAAGCAAAATTGCAAATAAAAAAGAAGCGGGTGCGACGTCGTTGTCATTTTATGTACTTTCTGGGTTTCACTGTACCTCTGCAGTGTTAAGTCCAGTTACCACCAGTGGAATTTTGTAGTCGTATGCTGCACTACCATTGGAATCCTTTTTGGACGTGCGAAACGTTATTCATACTAATTTTTCGAGATGTAGTGCTGTTGTGGCTAGAAACCATGGGTGTTAGTCGCGTCTTTTCAGAGCCTGGCGGCAAGGAGGCTCGCTCGTCAGCTGGTTTAGTACAGCCAGGTTAGGCAGACGTAAGGGTTGTTTAACGTCTCTATTACTCGGCTTATGTTCTTTTAATTGATATTATTAATAATATTATCTTGAAAGCATTCGAAGAGAGACACATTATTTGTCTAAATGGCAGAAGGGGTGAAACATTCGTGGAAATTCAAGATGTCAATTATCCCAGACATATCTTCAGTAGCAGTTGTTTTTCATCGTCCTTTCTCTCATAAATTGTTCAGGTTTTTTGTGACTGTGTAGTTTAGGACTAGCCCTCGTTTCATGGTATATCTGATGAATTTCATACCTCTTTGCCCCTCTGTTGTTGTGAATAGTTAAGTGTTTACTTTGATAGAGTTGTTAGGAATTAGTCCCTATGTAGAGATGGTAAATTAGCCTTTCGAAGCCTCTTTGGCCACTAACTCGTACTCTAGAAGGTTGCTTTAGGTTCACCTGTAGTACTCGTGCTTGCCGGTTTCGGAGAGATTGCAGACGCACGAAACGATCCTGCCCTGGAGTTATCCTTTGACGGCCCGTGCAGGGCACCTGCCAACACTTCGTCAACCAGGAAACGTTTCCATAGATACCAAATAGTTCACTGAATGACCCTTAGCATTCTGGCAACGCATCTCTTCAAGTAACCTTACTGAAACAGTGTACAGTATGTGTACGAGTATTTCATTCTACAACTGCTCTCCCGTTGCTTACACTCATACGCACGATCAGCCATGACTTGTAAAAAATACACTCCACACACAAACCTTCGCAGACACATCCCATACATACGGATGATAGTGGAACCCTTTCTTAAGTGTTGTTGTTTGAGTCATCAATCCATAGACTGGTTTGATGCAGCTCTCCATGCCACCCTATCCTGTGCTAACCTTTCCATTTCTACGTAACTACTGCATCCTGCATCTGCTCTAATCTGCTTGTCATATTCATACTTAGGTCTACCCCTACCGGACCACCTACACTTCCTTCGAAAACCAACTGAACAAGTCCTGGGTGTCTTAAGATGTGTCCTATCATTCTATCTCTTCAAATTGAACAAAATCGATCTCCTCTCGCCAATTCGATTCAGTGTCTCATCATTTGTGGTTCGATCTATCCATCTCACCTTCAGCATTGTTCTGTAACACTACATTTCAAAAGCTTCTATTCTCTTTCTTTCTGAGCTACTTATCGCCCATGTTTCACTTCCATACAATGCCATGCTCCACACGAAAGTCTTCAAAAACTTCTTTCTAATTCCTATATCAATGTTTGAAGTGAGCAAATTCTTTTCTTAAGAAAGCTCTTCCTTGCTCGTGCTAATCTTCATTTTATGTCCTCTTTACTTCTTCCATCGTTAGTTATTTTACTACCCAAGTAACAATATTCATCTACTTTAAGATTTCATTTCCTAATCTAATATTTCCTGCACCACCTGCCTTCGTTCGACTGCACTCCATTACTTTTGTTTTGAAGTTATTTATTTTCATTTTGTACTCCTCATCCAAGACTTCGTCCGTACCATTCAGCAGCTTCTCGAGATTTTCTGCAGTCTCAGATAAAATAACGATATCATCGGCAAATCTCAAGGTTTTGGTTTCCTCTCCTTGGATTGTGATTCCCTTTCCAAATTCCTCCTTGATTTCCTTTATTGGCTGTTCTATGTAAACATTGAAAAGGAGGGGGGACAAACTGCAGCCTTGCCTCATTCCTTTCTAGATTGCTGCTGCTTTTTCAAAGCCCTCGATTCTTATCACTGCAGACTGCTTTTTATACAGATTGTAGATAATTCTTCGTTCTCGGTATCTGATCCCAATCACCTTCAGAATCTTAAATAGCTTGGTCCAATCAACATTATCGATTGCCTTTTCTAGATCTACGAATGCCATGTACATGGGCTTGTCCTTCTTGATTCGATCCTCTAAGATCAGACGTAAAGTCAGGATTGCTTCACGCGTTCCTACATTTCTTCTGAAGCCAAATTGATCTTCTCCCAACTCAGCTTCAACTTGTTTTTCCATTCTTCTGTAAATAATACGTGTTAAAATTTTGCAGGCATGAGATACTAAACTAATGGTGCGATAGTTTTCACACCTGTCAGCACCGGCTTTCTTGGGAATAGGTATAACAACATTCTGCCGAAAATCGGATGGGACTTCTCCTGTCTCATACATCTTACATATTAAATGGAATAACCTTGCCATGCTGGTTTCTCCTAAGGCAGTCAGTAATTCAGAGGGAATGTCATCAATTCCAGGTGCCTTGTTTCTATTTAGGTCGCTCACAGCTCTGTCAAACTCTGACCTCGAAATTGGGTCTCCCATTTCATCAGCATCAACAGCCTCTTCTTGTTCCATAACCAAATTATCTACCTCTTCACCTTGATACAACTGTTGGATATGTTCCCGCCATCTTTCTGCTCTGTCTACCTTCCCTAGAAGTGGCTTTCCATCTGAGCTCTTTATATTCATACACCTAGATTTCCTTTCTCCAAAAGTTTCCTTGATTTTCCTGTATGCAGCATCTATCTTTCCTAGGACCATACAACCTTCCACATCCTTGCACTTCTCCTTCAGCCAGTCTTCCTTAGCTACCTTGCACTTTATATCCACACATGGGTCCGGAAACGCTTTATTTCCATGTTAAAACTCATTTTCTACAACCCTACATAGTACATTAATCATGGGAAACACACCGAAACAGAACGTACCAGCATACCGTGTGAAACTCTTCCGTACATGGAACGTTCAAAATGCCCTCCGTTAGCATTGATTCCGTGAATCGCAAAACTGCACTATAATCAGCAGTAGCGGCGATTGGTAATTGCAAAATGGATGCAGACAACAAGAAGTACCCGGGTTTGAGAGATATAGCGGGTGGGGTACAATATATGAAAACTTAAAAAAGCTACAAAGTGGTAAGTTTTTTTATGCTGTCTGAGCGAATTTCGACAGGGAGGTAAAGGCTGACAGTTTAGTAACTTATGTGCGGTAATAATAGTGTAATAATAATGATATTGTTTTTACGTCCAGGTAAAGGACTCACCCTTCGTGTTCGTAGTGTTAGAAGGGTGGCCTAACGTCGTGAAAAGTAAGGGTCAGAGGAGACTAGCACAGTATGAATGCACCTAAATATTATGGTTTCGGTACTTCTGTGTTCTTTACAGTGAGAGATAGTGTTACACAGTATGAAATCTTGGTCATCTCTTTATAAAAATGCATGCTCTTAATATAATATTTTATTATCGCTCTGACACAGTATGTTCCATTGTAAACTTCAACAGTAAATGACTATGTACGGTAGTGTATTTTCAAGTACGGAAATATTATTTTACATTAGAATTAATACTAACGTGTTAATTAATCATCCTACCAAATTTCGTTGCAGTTATTTTGATCTGACTCTGACCGCTCCCTTGTCAGGACAATCGCTAATATTTACAATGTTTCATATTTAACTGGATTATCATAATGCACATTCTACGGTGCGCTTATGCTTTACTGTAAAATAGAGAGCGGGATAATGCTGTTGTGGAAAAGTTTGCTTGTTTTGACAGTACTGAGTGACTTCTCTTGCACGTTCCTGTAGTCTGTACATTTACATAGCTGGAGATAGTGTGCACAGCTCACCATTCTTAACACTTATAGGAGGAGGGATTGCTACGAAGTGTTTGATATGTGAGATCCTTGGCCAAGCTCTGACACGCAGGTCTTGTTTCCTGGAACCTGTTTATCTAAGAGAGCTCTAATATGGAGCATCGATAATAGTGGGTACGAGCTCTGATTGATGCCAGGATGATGATAATTTTTGTTTTATGGGTAAAAACCAGATTATTTGCCATTTTAAGATTGATTATAGTAGAAAAGGAGTCCAATGCTTTACAGAATGGACACATGAAAGCCACAGCAGGGTGAAGAATGGGCTGTATAGGGGCAGTGAATCTAATACCGTCGGGAGTTGAAGAAAACTGTGAGCCCCTTGGTGTACGGGCAGCGAGCCTGCTTCTTACCTGGTGGCTCCGGGTTCGATTCTCGGTCTGTCCAAGACTCTGATTCTAAAAGCCCAGTCTTGTGAGAGTGCCGAGGAGCTTTCTTTAATGAAATGTTGTGGACGCCATCGCGGAAGTTAAGCAATAGGTTAAGGAGGTCACGCTGACTACGTGACACTCCAGTATCTGCAGGCCATTCGACTGGGCAGTAGACATTTCGACAGACCTAACACATTATTTTATGTGTCACGGATTTGCTTCGCTTTCTGGAAGAGAACTAGTGTTTATGAAAGGGCGGCTGATAAAGGAGAAAAAACAGGCAAATGTTAGTGGATGCAAAGATGAGAAAAGATGAGATGAGTAAGATAGGTTATATGAAAACCCGTATCGCATTAGCTATTAGTCTGGAGACAAGGTTATGACACGTGGTTTAAACGAGTCCATCAAATTTCTGATTGGTGAGGAATAATAATAATAATAATAATAATAATATTATAATGGGCTATGCGCGAGATATATTGGTTGGCCTTACTGTTTGATTTTGTTGGCAGAAAGTCTCGTTCATCAGTCACTCAGTCTATGGCTTACTGAGTGGTTAAGTTCTCTCCCCTTATTCTAACGTTCCCGGGTCGAATCCGTCGATTACACGCTAGCGTTCTTAAACACGATAACCTACTGGATATCGCATAACCATTGGCATTGCCTACACTGCAGGACCAGCCCATATTGCTGTGGTGATCATTGGAATAGTCATTGGGTCTAGGATTGATAATGATGCCCAAGAAGAAAGGAACTATCTGTATATTTGTCTGAAATGAATCCAGTCATCCGTGTTTGGCTCTCGAGTCTTCTCACGGAAGGTAACTGCACGGCTTTAATCGCAGGTTTCGTGGGGGAAGGTATTCTGGCCTTGTCTTAAGACGAGGGAGCTAATTTCGCTTTCCCTTCTCTGTAGTCTTCTAGAATGATATTTTATCTTTGTATGACAAAGTTCGCGATCCTCCGTGGCTCAGGCTGCCGCGCGCCGGCCTCTCACTGCTGGATACCGTGGTTCAAATCCCGGTCACTCCATGTGAGATTTGTGCTGGACTAAGCGGAGGTGGGGCAGATTTTTCTCCGGGTACTGCGGTTTTCCCTGTCATCTTTCATTCCAGCAACACACTCCATTAACATATCCTTTGTCAGTCATTTATCATTGCCCCAGAGGAGTGCGACAGGTTTCAGCAGCCGGCACATTTCCTTTACTTGCCGCTAGATGGGGGCTGTATTCATTCCATTCCTGACCCAGTCGAATGACTGAAAACAGGCTGTGGATTTTCGTTTTCATGACTAAGTTCGTCCGGGGAGCTCATTGTTTCACGCTTCTCTAAACCGCCCGTAAAGCAGTCGTTTTGCAGGTGTCGGATCGTTTGATCCTGTGACATTAACAAGTATGGCTTGTTACGAAACTTTATGATAGTTCGTGTAGATCGGGCTGTCTAGCCGAGGCGATAAAGGCTTGTCGTTTCACCGCCAGGAAGTGGAAAAATGTAGAAACGAGATTTCCTCTTCAGGAGCGTCATATGGCCATGAAGTTCACTCAGATTCCACCCAAAATGAGTACCTGGTTAATTCCTGTAAGCAAGGTGGATGGGCGTAGGGCTATAGAGCGTTCCAACCTTAAATTGCAGTACAGAGTAGATGGAGCGCGCTGTTGCGAAATCAACTCATGGAGATCACGCTCGAGTGTGACTCAAACAAGGCGTCACAGTTCCACATTTTTCGTTTGTAATTTTAAGTTCCTTCATTCATACATTAATATTTGTAGGCACTGGCGTTGCTCTCAGACATTGGACCTATACCTATCATTTTGGCAAGGCCTGATGTCCCCGCTTTGGATGAACCGGGTTCGGGAGATGAACTTGTGGATGATCCGGACGATGAAAAAAGTCGTATTAAAAACTTTTCATCATCGGCATCGTCCTGTAATTCGTCTGCTTTCCACAAATCTCATTTTTCTTTTTCTTTACTTCGTTCACGTAATTTGCCCAATTGTCTTATGTTTTTATGGCATAAAAATGTTAGTTCAGCATTTGGAACAAAGCCATGTTCATTACCCGCGTAGATCAAGGCAAATCACGGTCCTCGGCTTTTCGGTGGCCTAAGACCCGAACTCACCCCTTCAATGGCGACCTGCCGTGCACTTTTCACTGTCGTATCCTTCCATTCTTTTGCCACTGTCTGCCCAATATTTACCCACGATTCGTTTGTGTAAATTATAGCTTTATTTTGAGCCCTCAAACGTTTTATCTTCCTGAAATACCTGTGGCTCCAATTAATAATGCAGGAATCAAAGGAATGGACTACCTCAAGGCAGTGTACTGGCTCCTATTCTTTTCAACATCTACACTAATAACCAGCCATTATCAGAAAATACTAAAAGCTTTATCTATGCCGATGACCTTGCACTTACTACTCAAACTGATACCTTTGATGAAGCAGAGATCTCTTTAACTGCTGCATTAGAAGAGCTAGGTACCTATTATGAGAAAAACCAACTCAAACCAAATCCAGCTAAGACTCAAATTTGTGCGTTCCATCTGCGGCATGCGCAGGCCTCTCAGAAACTCAAAGTACTATGGAAAGGGAACTTACTGGAACACTGCTTTACACCAAAGTACCTGGGAGTTATGCTGGATCGCACATTAACATATAAGAAACATTGCCAAAACCTGAAACAAAAGATAGCTGCCAGAAACAACATTCTACGAAAGTTATCAGGAACAAGTTAGGGAACACAACCACAAACAATTAGAACATCAGCTCTAGCTCTATGCTATTCTGCAGGAGAATATGCCTCCCCGGTTTGGTACAGGTCAGCTCATACGAAGCAGGTCGACATCGCTTTAAACGAAAGCTGCAGGATCATTACAGGATGTTTGAAACCTACACCCATTGAGAAGGTCCAACTTTTATCTGGTATTGCTTCCAGTGAGATTCGTAGGGAGGTAGCAGCTAACAAAGAAAGGCTCCAGGCGTCTTCTTCAGAAGCACATCCTCTCTATGGATACCACCCAGCCACACAGAGGCTAAAATCTAGGAAAAGGTTTCTCCGCACATCAGTTAACCTTAAGGGGAAAGCAGAGAATGCTAGAGTCACAATGTGGAAAGAAAGAATCCACCACCTTTCCAACTGGATAGAGCCGAAGGAAAGTCTTCCATGTGGACACCAGGAGAAGTAGACAGTATGGAAAGCCCTTAACAGGCTCCGTACAGAAGTCGGCAGAACCAAAGTAAACTTGCGGAAGTGGGGCTTCTCAAGTGATTCATCACTTTGTGATTGCGGAGAGCAGCAGACGATCCAACATCTATGCCAGTGTGTTTTATGTCCTTCAATGTGCACTATGAAAGACTTGATTGCAGCCTCCCCCAACGCTATTGACGTCGCCCAATACTGGGCAAGCATCATCTAGCTCTCGAATATTGTTGCTCTATCTGTGATTGTATAATAGACTTGTATATTTGTATAGTAGGAATGTAGATATCTTGTTGCTTTTTGTTAAATATCTGTAAGTAAAGTTGATACTTCTGACACGAATAAAGAAAGAAAGAATAATTTCATCGGTTTCAGTGAAAGCTGCTTTATTACCCCGACTTAAATAACGGAAGCCTATATCATGTAAGAAGCGATACAACGTAGTTTTGGAAATTCGTGGCAAAGAATCTTCTCCATTTACCTGACTCAAAATCTCGTTCAATGTCGGTGGTATGTTAGCAAATAAAAGAGAGTGAACCACCCGACGCACTCCACTTCGCACAATTTCATCATATTTAATTTTCCTTACATTTTTCTGCCGTCCTTCTGTTTTTTTGTGTTTGCGGGAGTTCGCAAAGGACCGTGTGTGTGTTCCTCTCTTATAGCATAGATTGTTTTTTCGGAGCAACCTGTAGCTTTAGCTGTTTCACTGACTGCGCTGCTCATATTCATAGTCTTTTAAAATAATCCAATATATTCATTATAATATTGCGTTATTTTCCCCTGAGTTTACCTACGGAACGTTTCTTTTTAATCTGACGATCCATTGTATATCCTTCTGCACTTTCTTCTTCGAACTAAGAACACCCCGCACGAGCACGAGCACGAACTGACAACTACACAGGCTACACAAACACAATCCACTTGTCCTCAAGAACTATACATTTATCACTGATCTTGTCCGGCTCCATGGCTAAATGGTTAGCGTGCTGGCCTGTGCTCCAGAGGGCCCCGGGTTCGATTCCCGGCCGGGTCGGGGATTTTAACCTTCATTGGTTAATTCCAATGGCTCGGGGGCTGGGTGTGTGTGCCGTCTTCAGAATTAGAATTCATCATAGGTAGGGCCCCATTCTTATAGACGCGAAGGTCGCCTATGCGGCATCAACTCGAAAGACCTGCACTCGGCCTCTTCGTAGGCCACACGACATTAAATATTATTGATATATATATCTGATCTTTATTTAATGAATCTTATAATACTGATTAAATGAACACCACTGCACACGGCTGTCAGTAGGCCTATATTTAAAAGCACAGCCAGCCGAGTCACTCGTGAAACGTAAACAAACGAGACGTTCTCCCTGTCATAAATTAAGAGATAACGAGATAAGGACTCGAGGTATGATTTAAAAATAACTTCCATATCCGAAGACCGCGTTTGCTTTGCTTTAACCACGCCATGATCCTTCTGCACTTTTTCTTCGAAATTAGATCCCCACGCACGAGCACGAGCACGAACTCACGAACCACACAAACGAAATACACTTTCCCTCAAGAATTGTACATATGCCACTGATATGTATTTAATCACTATTATACATACTACTGACGAAGTGAGCACTGCACTGCATGCGACTGTCTGGAAATGTTAAAAGCGCATGTTTGGGAGTTCACTACCGGTACTTCAGACAGGCAGACAGCCGAGTTACGCGCGAAACCAAAATTCAAGGAGATATTCTTCCTGTCACAAATTAAGAACTAAACAAGATAAGAACTTCGGGATTGTTCTAAAAATAACTTCCATATCTGAAGACCATTTGCCTCGCTTTGACCCCCCATGCAAATTCAATAGGAAAGACGCTGGCCAGCGACTGACTTTTTCGTGCCTGCACATAAAATTCCCTGAACATGACTGAAAATAAACGCATATACTGCATTTTGTTATTTAAATTTAAAAATAAACTTATCTACATCGAGCTGAAATGTTTCTTTACCTGCAGTGAAAAAACTAGGAAAATAATGAATATAAAATGGGAGTTATGACATGACAAGTTCTATGCAATGAAGATTTTTGCATTTGGCGAAACTTTCCATTATATTACCATTTTCACATTAAATTATATTTTTACATTTTTTTGTTAACGGCATAAAATGCGCCTTGAAATTCTGTACATAACACGATATTCACCCATTTTAACAGATAACATTCTGATTTACGGATATTTGGCAAACCCGCTGCATTAGAGTAGGACAGCGCTACCCGCAAAACGTGGGAGAAGGAAAGAGACGGAATTATCTCATTACTGTCCGGCTCCATGGCTAAATGGTTAGCGTGCTGGCCTTTGGCCACAGGGGTCCCGGGTTCGATTCCCGGCAGGGTCGGGAATTTTAACCATCATTGGTTAATTTCGCTGGTAAGGGGGCTGGGTGTATGTGTTGTCTTCATCATCATTTCATCCTCATCACGACGCGCAGGTTGCCTACGGGAGTTAATTCAAAAGACCTGCACCTGGCGAGCCGAACATGTCCTCGGACACTCCCGGCACTAAAAGCCATACGTAATTTCATTTCATCTCATTACTGCTGTACTGCAATTTAAGGTTGGAACGCTCTATAGCCACTCTATCCCACTTAGTGTCGAGGTTAAGGATTGTTGAATGCTTTACCTTCCACTTATCCAAGGGTCTTCATTGCTTGTATGGATATGGCTTTGCTTTTGCTTTTAATGTGTGCTTATAATATCGACTATGTCCGACTCGTTGGCTGAATGGTCGGCGTACTGGCCTTCGGTTCAGAGGGTCCCGTGTTCGATTCCCTGCCGGGTCGGGGATTTTGACCTTCATTGGTTAATCCCAGTGGCTCGGGGGCTGGGTGTTTGTGCTGTCCCCAAAATCCCTGCAGCTCACACACCACATAACACTATCCTCCACCACAATAACACGCAGTTACCTACACATGACAGATGCCGCCCACCCTCATCAGAGGGTCTGACTTACAAGGGCTGCTGCACCCAGCTAGAAATAGCCACACGAAACTTAAAAAAAAGAAACTAATATCGACTGTAGCCGTATGAGAAAGATACGGAGCCTAGTATTGCTTCTCGTACGGGTGGCGACATAGGCAACACCTAAGGTATGCTGGGCTGAGAGACCCAAGTTCGTTGGTTTGATCCCGGCTCATTCCGATTATGTTTGAATGTGCTGAAATGCACCAGTTTCGGTAGATTTATCGGCACATGAAAGAACTCTATTTCTACATTTCTATACTTTTTCGACAAGTGAGTGTGCACGAAAACCATAAAAGAAGTTGCTGAGACGTAAAATCCACTAACATTAACATCCACGGTGTCCGCTGCCTATCATAAACGACGAGTAAAAGGGCTCTCAGCTTAGGAGTGTGGGTTGGCGACTACTGGTCCTCTAGCTGAGTCTAACATTGCTTCCATTTGTGCCAGGCTCCTCAGTTTCATCTTTCCTTCGGCGACTTTTATTCTGTTCCGACCCCGACGACCTTCGTGACCCTTCCCTTTCTTTTTGCCGATACCCTCCTACTTCGCACGGTCGGAACTTTTCTCTGTATTTCCTTTGTTTAGTATTAAAGACAGGGTGATGGCCCTATTGTACTTCCTCTTTAACAATTGATCACCACCACTCTCTAAACTTGGCAGCGTGAGTCCCTGGCTGAGTTTGATATTGCTTCCACTCATTTATGCCAGGCTCATCGCTTCCATTTTTCTGTCAGATCACCCTCGGTCGAATTTTGTTCGCTTCCGTTTCGACGGTATTAGATTTGCGACCTCTTATTGTTACGCCATCCATGATTCTTGCCTGTCTTTCGTGATACCTTTATTCTTCGATGGATGAGTCCCCTTACTCAGGAGCCGTAGTTGGCGGGTTCGATAGCGCCTCAGACCTGTGGCATTTAATATTCTCAAATACATCAACCTCGTGTTTGTGATTTACCGGCTCGTAAAAAAAACGTCTGCGGGCCAAAATACTGGCACCTCGTCATTTCCGAAAAATCTAATATAATTGTTCCGGGGTTTTCATGGCTCACAGAGGTATAAGAAGCGCCTGGATCGAATGGTTGGACAAGAAATTAACTAGAGCAGAATTTAACACAACAAATTTGGAAATTTTATTCCTTTCCTTTTCTAAAATGGAGAGATAGAGAATCTGAACGAATAACAAACAGTATTAACGAGCTCGTCAGCTCTTAACAATATAACAATATCGGGGACTCAGAAATCCGAACATCAGGTACAAAACTTGCGATAATTACAAGGTAGTTAATTTTACATAGAGAAGAGCATAATTGCTCCTGTCAGTTACATTACTTACGAGGCTGAGCTCCAAAATACCTTAGTCTAGCCTCGCAGAGACACTCAGTTTTTGATGCACTGCAATTACTCTAGGCAACCCATTAGGTGACCCCACTTTAAAAGTGTTCATTAATTGCTCCACGATAACAATAACTTCAAGCACTGCTCCTAAAGGGAACCAAAACGCAGAAATGGTTGCAGAATAAACAGGGGCATAAATGCCGATACTACTTGGCCGTAATATTAAAAAGAAAAGGGTTGCACACAAACAAAAGGCAAGGAGGCGACACATCTGCACTCCTTATAGAAGTTGCTAAAAACCCTAAGTGGGCTTATGGCCCAATGATACAGAGGCTAATCCTATACTACAAGGTGTGACTAACGGAGAAACATCTAACGCCGAGATGAGATTTACAACATTTGGAGGTTGAAAACGTCAGTCACCCAGTGCCAGGTTGAATGGGAAACAGCAGAGGGGTCACCACTCTTGTTCCCTTACATAATATATTTCTCAGTAAGGTGTAGAAATAGAGCCCTCAGACTTCGCCTATGATCCTACATTAAAACCACCAGTTTACAAAATTATATTAAAACCAAACGGTTGAAACTTTCCTCTCAAACTACCCGCAGGCGCTATTACATGTCTAGGTAAATTCTGCCATTACCTTTTGTCGCTGAATCATCCTCAAGTAGGCCTCGTCTCTGCCTCCTGGGCTCGTGTCAAGTCGCACTCCCAACCGCTGGAGCAGTTCAGAGAAGACGGCCCTAAATTGCTCTGATTTTATAGTTCCATAAGGGGAAGCTTCCAGAACACTTAGCTGATAGGCTGGATTCCTGCACACACCTCTGCTTTTGATAGGCTAGAGAACCTATTTAAAAGCTTCCGATAGGTACACTGATCAGCCAGAATATTATGACCACCTACCTACGAGTACTATCGATATAAACCCGTTCAGGTGATAGGAGCGTCACCTGACGAGAAATGACTGCTAGTCGGACACACGGATGGTGCATGGAGTATCAGAGAGAGTGCTGTCCGTGTGTATAATGTGGAAGGCGCGCTATCTATCGGAGTTCGTCCGAGGGCAGATTGTGATGGCCTGGGGGCTCGGCACGAGCATTTCGTAAACTGCATGACTTGTCAGGTGTTCGAGGAGTGCTGTGGCGAGTGTCTTCAACAAGTGGCGAAACCAAGGCGAAACCACGTCTAAACGTTGAGAGGTTGAGCGGCCACCCCTCATTACAGACGTCGGACTCGTAGGCTGGGCAGATTGGTAAAACAGGACATGTGGCGAACTGTGGCGGAACTAACATCAGACTTAAATGCTGGGCAGAGTACAAGTATGTCTGAACACACAGTGCACCGAACACTCCTAAGGATGAACCTCCGCAGCCGACAACCCATGCATGTGCCATTGTTAACACCACGACATCGGCAACTACGACTCAAGTGGGCACGTGACCATCGTCACTGGACGTTGGCGCAGTGACAGAGCGTTGCATGGTCCGATGATCCCCGATATCTTCTTCATCATGCCAATGGGAGGGTGCGAATCCGTCGTCTTCCAGGGGAACAGCTCCTTGACACCTGTATTGCGGGACGGAAACAAGCTGGCGGCGACTCAAGTATGTACTGGGGAACATTCGGCAGTTGCATGTTTCAACACAATAACGCGCCATGTACAAGGCCAGGAGTGTGACGGAAAGGTTCGAGGAACACAGTGGCGAGTTGCAGTAAATGTGCTGGCCCCAACTCGCCAGATCTTAACCTGATCGAACACATCTGGGATGTGAAAGAACGTGGCGTAAGATCTCATCGGCCCCTCCCTGGAATTTACGGGAGTTAGGTGCTTTGTGTGTGCAGATGTGGTGTCAACTCCCTCCAGCGACCTACCAAGGCCTCACTGCTTCAATGCCAAGACGCGTCGCCGGCGTTATCCGTGCCAAAGGTGGACATACCGGCTATTAGGTAGGTGGTCATAATGTTCTGGCTGATCAGTGTAGATTACAATAGAAGAGGAACCAGCAGACGTGTTGACGACTTCGGTGCATTAAAAAAAACAAATGAAATTTCTTAAGTTCTAGGCTAGTTTTTTTTTTTTTTTCGTGACAGTGCACTAATAATTCGACGGTAGAGCCATCTAACAGAAGATGAAATTTCTTGGGAGTTTGCAAGTTCAAGTCAGTTGGCATCGATGGCCGTAGGGAAGGCGCGCAGTTTAAATAGCCGGGGAAAGTGTACCCTGGTACGATAATAATAATAATAATAATAATAATAATAATAATAATAATAATAAAAGAAAGTGTTTGTTTGTGTGTGTTTTGCGTATACGCGATGCCCAGCAAAATCTACAGCACGCAGAGATCTGAAATTCTGAACATGGGTAGATGGAAGTGGGTCCGAATGCACCCCGAAGCCGGAATTTTCGTTTTTGCTTTTGTTGGTGAGTTATGAACGAAAAACCATCGGAAAACTTTTATTGGGATGTGACAATCCAACGTGCTTTCACCAAGATTAAATGCATAGAGTCACTGTCGCTAGGGAACGTACATAAAATAGGTAGAGAACACAATTCAAGGACCCATTTTACGTCCATGCCGTAGGAAGTCGTTTTTTTGGTCTTATGGTGTGGAGGCATATGACGCTGTTGATGGTGATTCGTCCGTCGGATGGGGACGTAAAGTCTTGATCTATTCGAGAGGAGTGGGGTATGTGCCAGCGCCGGGTTTCATCCTCTTCATTGTTCCTATCATATATCATGTCATTCATTTCATCTCATTAACTCATTAGGTTGACGTCATGAAAGTCATCCGGTCGTAAAAACTCGGAACGAAGATTCATCTCGCTTCATACCCAAACCCCGTAGAGAAAGGGGACAACGGTTGGACATGTATACATTTAGGTGAAACATATAGGACACAAGATAGACAATAATAATAATAATAATAATAATAATAATAATAATAATAATAATAATAATGATAATAATAATAATAATAATAATAATAATAATAATAATAATAATAAACAAGGATTAATACATGTATCAGTCAAGATGCCATTTTAAGTCCGTGGAATAGTAAGCCATTTTCCTTCAGTCCATGTCTGTCTGTCTGTCTGCCATGCCCAGCCAAATCTACGGCGAACAAAGATCTGAAATGTTTGCCATAGGTGGGCACAGGTTTTTACCTATGACGCATGGGTGTGTCTAAGAGCAATTCTTGCACCAAGACATGAAGCTGTCAACGTCATCAACAAGCAACACTCACAAGAATTATCCGGTTTTCTATAAATTGAAAAGTCTATCGACACATGTCATACAAAGGGCACTAGGAAAAGTTTGCAATACCGGTGTAGAAGACAGCAAGGCGCGACCTTCACACCAGTTGTTACCAAGCAGTGGGATTGAAAGCAAGTTAAGATGTCTGTGTGGTCTAAAGGTGAATATCGCGGAATTATCCGCTACAGTTTTGTTCGTGGATCAACTGTTGACCAGTGTCTGGAGGAAATGACTCCTGTGCTGGGGAAAGACTGTCCACATCGAACAACAATTTTCCGCTGGTACGAAGAGTTCCAGAGGGGAAATTTTAGGGTTGAAGACGATCCTCGTTCTGGGCGACCGTCTGAATCAGTGACTGAGGAAAACATTGAAGCTCTGAGGAAAATGTTGCAGCAAGAGAGGCGGTTGACATATCGGCAGGTAGAAGAGACCATCCATATCCCTGCACCAGTTATTCATTCAATTCTACACGACCATCTCCATGTTAGGTTTGTTCCCTTTGGGTACCCCATTCACTTTCAGATGAACAAAGGGCACATTGAGTGAAATGGTGCCGACAAATGCTAAAACAGTTTTAAAATGGGACTTCGCGTAACGTCAATAGCATCGTTACAGGTTACGAAACTTAGCTTTATTATTACGATGTCGCAACAAAATCCCAGAACAAGGTGTGGCTGTTTGAAGATGAGGGTACTCCTGTGACTGTGCGAAAGTAAAGGTCAGTGAAGAAAAGGATGATTGCAGTATTCTTCACTAAACGGGGCATCCTGACTCGGGTTGTGCTAGAAACACAAAGGACAGTTACTGCGAAGTGGTACAGTGAGACTTGTCTGCCTCAGGTCATCCAGGCTCGCAAGGAGCTCCGTCCAAGTTCACGGTTCAACACTTGGCTCTTGCATCACGACAATGCTCCAGCACACCGTGTTAATGTAACAATGGATTTTTTTGCCAGATCAAGGTTGACTGTGGTTGATCACCCTCTATACAGTCCTGATCTTGCCCCATGTGACTTCGCACTCTTCCCAGAAGTGAAGATGAAGCTGAAAGGGCGGCGTTTTGCATCCGACGAGGAGCTTCTGGCAGCATGGGATCAAGAATTTGAAAATGTAACCGAAGAAAAGTGGCAGAGTTGGCTCAGTGACTGGTTTTGACGTATGGAGAAGTGTATTGAATGTGGTGGAAATTATTTTGAAAAAGTTTAAAGCGTTCACTCACATTGCAAACCTTTCCTAGTGCCCTTTTTACAGATGAGGCTGCCAACTACACCAAAGAGATTTTAAACAATTTGGAGTCACCTGGAGTACCCTCGAACATCTTGGAGTGGATGGATGTATCTCCGACTATCCTTCTCAGGGATATGAATCCTGCTTCCCTCTGCAACGGAACATGACTCACAGTCCAGAAACTGATACCGAATGTTATTGAAGCGGTGTCCGGACATTTCGTACCACTTGATTTTTTAGGACATTTCGTACCATCTAGGTCGTTATCTACCTGCCAACGGGTTTCCCGTTATCCCCAAATATTTACGCCAGGACAATCCGTACCACTTGATGTCAAATTGGAATTCCATTTCCACGCCAGCCGGCGTAATAAGCCTGACAGACTTACTTTAGAAATCAGAAACAAAATAAAATTTGTTTTATTTTAATAATTGCCCTTTGAACTATACTTATCCTTATCACTTATGTTTATGTAAATATTATCATAAGAAAGTCGATTTTTGAAGTGTAAATCCTGAAACAAAACATTACAATAGACATAGCCTATACGTCGTGTTCGGGCGCAAAGTGCCTGACGAGCATAAGGATGGATAATATTACTACTATTGTGAATATTTATAAACTACTGCATTATTTCACTATCAAGTAAGTCAAGTAAAAGCTTCTGATGAACAGGAAATTACTGATAGGTGGAAGTAGCTAGTTCCCCGCGAATGACGAATACGAGATAAGAATTAACACGTGTGCCAATCAGATCAGCTGCGCCCGACGGAAGGTTAACATCAGTAGTGGTCACACCGTGCGGTGGCTTCTGTGCCAGTAGTGGACAATTGATATACAACTGAATACGTTAATTAGGGTTATCGTTTTTTACTTCTCAATACTTCCCACTGTTTCAAGTGGTACGGAATGTCCTCTCCGAAATATTTTAAAGTCATTAGCTGACACTTCGCAGGTAATCAGCCGGTCAAGTGGCACGAAATGTCCGGTGGTACGATATGTCTGTGGTACGAAATAATGTCCTAGAACCATTTGAAGCCTCTCTCATGACTGGACATGCCGCGAGCGAAGTAATATTCATTCCCCGGATTCACATAATTCCTTCGGATATATCGATTCAATTTAGATGACTGCAGTTCTCCGTTTGTTTGAGTTTCGCTATTTGGTGCATCAACAAGGCACAAAGACAATCGCTTAAAGTTGTAGGACTCCATCTTCGAAGACGGTGCTTTTGCCATTGTCAACTGTACGTGGATGGTTCAAGAGTTCGAAAGGCAAACACAGTACAGTATACATCTTACATCCAAATGGAAGGACATTAATATTATAGTTTATCCCGAAGCTCTATGAGGAAACAATATATTTTGTATTACATAACATGGTCTTTTACATGGTTTTAATATTATTTGTAACATTTATCAACCCGGCATCTTAAGCATTGAAAGTATGTAACAGTATAATAAAAATAAAATAATGTGTTTCATGCAATTTACGCCAAAACTATGTGAGTCAATAAATATCATGTTTTAATTTGCTTTTAAATAAATAGTTTAGAAACATCTAACGGTTGAATTAATAAACGCGGGCAAAAGCTAATAATAATAATAATAATAATAATAATAATAATAATAATAATAATAATAATCCTGAGAGAGTTGGCCGTGCGGTTAAGGTCGCGTAGCTGTGAGCTTGCGTTCGGGAGATGGTGAGTTCGAATCCAACCGTCGGCAGCCCTGAAGATGGTTTTCCGTGGTTTGCCATTTTCACACCACGTGAATGCTGGGGCTGTACCTAATTAAGGCCGCGGCCGCTACCTTCCCAGTTCTAGCCCTTTCTCATCTTGCGTCGCCGAAAACCTTCGATGTGTCATTCGACGTTAAACCACTAGAAAAAATCGTCATCATCATTAAATTCTGATCCACTCTTAAGATTCATTTAGCGTATTGTTTCGATGAAATGCTGCACTTGTCCTGGGTTCCTATAGTAACGTCCCATGACTAGCCTACAATTAAGCTTCGTGCTAGCTACATCCTCCTTAACTCGGTTGTGCTCTAATGACGTCATAGTCTGACAGACAGTGGCCCGCGTGCCACAGCCTGGAGGGATTGACTCGGGCACAAGCTGTTATTAACGGCATTTTAAAAGGAAGTTACTTGTTCCTACTGGCGGTAAATCTTTTGTAACTCTATTTGTATGGTAATATTTTATGTTGTTCCTTTTGTAAGGCCTGTAACATTGGCGCCCATTCCAGATATACTCGTCCGCTGTAGCAAACCCTGAAATAAAGGGATGTTCTCAACATACTAGCGATAATTGGTGCTCTGTTCTATGTCTGGAAGGTGTCTATGATCATGATTATTGTTTTAGGGCAAATGCAACGTGACAATTATCCCTTCTTGAAGAAAGAAGGCTTCGACTTCAGGTTTTTGAAATGTGGATGTATCACAGAATGTTCATGATCTCATTGGTAGATCATGTCACTTACGAGGAGGTACTCCGTCGAACTGGGAAATCATATGAAGTTTTAAACCCTCGGCAAACGCAGGAAAACAGTCCAATTCGGTCGCATCTTCCGAAATGATAAATGCAGCCTGATACAGCTGATCATAAAAGGGGAACGAGAACCTGGGTGGAGAAGATTATCCTAGACGCGGAACCCCGAAAAGAGGTTCTACATCCACGAAACGACTCTGATACGGGAGACACGAAACAGGAAAAGTTACTCAGTGATGGTCGCCAACCTTCTCTGATGAGCCGGCACAAGAAGAATAATAATACGCAGGCAACATTAAAGAAGGCCCAGGTTTGGCGTGAAAATGAATAAACTCATGATACCATTGAAAGTTGTCCTAAGGGGGTTGTGAGCAGAAGCCCAGAAGAAGTCTAGAGAAGTGATAATGTTCACTAAATGGCAGCTTTGATAGTGTACTTTGCTCAGTATGTCATCCCCCAGCAGAACTTAACAACTTACAACACTGTCTCTGGCTTAGATATCCACGGTTGTCCTGTATTGTTGGGACTTCTCGAGTTTATGGTGGTATGTAAATTCAATTTTCAGCCCCTCGCACATTTGGAGGTTCCGACGTTCCAGTTAACGCGTGTGGACCTTGACTATTCATTTCATCCACTCTTCCAAATAGTCCCACATATTTTATTTTGGATTAAAATCTGGGGAATCAGTGGGCCAGTGTCTCAGAATGTCCGCCATGATACGCAGATATAATGCATAATTGGTGTACGGATAGCTGTCGCTCTGGAAGACAGGAATATCAGTGTTATATGCTACACGGAGATGTTGACTAAATGGCAACTCTGATAGTGTACTCTGCTCAGTATGTCCAGTGAATGCAGTTCCTGTAACAGTGACCTTCCTGAAATTGGTTGAGATGGACTTTCATTGAACCTCTTCAGTATTTCCTGCTATATTTGAATCAGATTTTGCAGCGGCTACTCTTGTCAGTATGACTTCTTACCGCCCCACCATTTAGACACCCATTTGACGTTGCTGGCGAGCTACAAATATGCATATTTTTTTACACCATTTGATTACTTCATCCTGACAAACAAACAAACTGAACTACTTCATAAACTCTGCATCCATGTGCACGTCAAACACTATGCCCCTTTCCCCCCAACACTATCACATCGGACTTGCTAAGAATCAGCTAAACCACGCATCCTCTGTAGGTTTCTGTACAAATAGCACACCGAATTAGGTCGTATTCCTATTAGGGCGTCATCTGCTGGGTTGGAAAACATGCCGTATGTTGTTGTAGGTCATCATTTTATTCGGGTCCGCTTACAGCTGCACCGTGGCCTCGGGCACAAACCACTTGCCTCCCGACACTCCAGTCCCTTCGGCGGGCCGACTTCAACACATTCTTTTGCATCAACTTAAAGAGGACAAACGAACAATGCTACTCTAGTGACATTATTAGAATTTTAACGTCTTAACCAATTTTCATTAACTCGTTGCACTCTTCTATTGAGCGACACAGTCCCATGCGCACGCACAGATCACTCTCCCACTAACGAATGGCGATAAGCTTGAAATGCAAGGTCAGTCGAGTACGGAGAAGTGGAGAAGCGGCCTACAGAAGGGGATGTAATGCCGGCAGGTGAGTGAGGTGTGCCCGAGGCCACGGTGCAGCTGCAAGGGGGCCCGAATAGAATGATGGCCCTGTATAAAGTGCTTCTAATGTTTTGTCCGAGGAGACCACCAGACTCATGGATCGCCATAGTTGCCAACTATATGTCACAATTCATGAGCTTTCATTCGCGAGATAGTAGGTTGGAACCCGACTGTCGGCAGCCCTGAAGATGGTTTTACGTGGTTTCCCATTTTCACCCCAGGCAAATGCTGGAGCTGTACTTTAATTAAGGTCACGGCAGCTTCTTTCCCACTCCTATTCCTTCCCTATCCCATCGTTGTTGTAAGTCCTATCTGTGTCGCTGCGACGTTAAGCAACTTGTAAAATAAAAAATAAAAAACTCATGACCTCCCTCCTCCATGAAAATAACATGAGAGCGCTTGCCGAAACGTGCAGTGATGAGTTTTGGCATAATGGTAAGCCCACTTAAAACTTGTGAACTCACTTTGGAGCTGTGGAGTAGACCAAAACGCACCCTTTTGGTAGCAGCGTTGATAGTTGTTTTAAAGGCAGAACACCTAATTGTTTTTACGCCCTATTAACTACTTTTTGACGGTTTTCGGAGACGCCGAGGTGCCGAAATTTTGTTCCACAGGAGTTCTTTTACGTGGCAATAAAGCTACCGATACTAGGCTGACGTATTTGAGCACCTTCAAATACAACCGAACTGAGCCAGGGTCGAACCCGCCTAGTTGGGGTCAGATGGCCAGCCCCTCAACCGTCTGAGCCACTCAGCCCGGCGATACACATTCTTTTCTGTCTTCATGATCACTGTTCTGAGCAGTGTGATATTCTGTTGTATTGTTTAACTTAGTATTGATCTGCTTTCCTCTCAAATTCGTTGCGTAAATAAACAAGTTGAAGGCAAATATCATTCACGTATTTTCCTTGTAAAGTTCAGACTGCTTTGTCCAGATGACAGTGTCGTTGAATACGATATATGTCAGCACGATAGAGCTCAGTTTTAAAGGCATGGGAGGATCACATGCCATAAAATACATAAATACATAAATAAATAAATAAATAAATAAATAAATAAATAAATAAATAAATAAATAAATAAGTAATCAAGAAAACCTCGTAGATGCCATCAGAAGGAAACGCCTGACTTTCTATGGACACCTACACAGAATGAATCGTAATAGATTACCCCATAAGATTTTCAAGGTTGCTAACAAAGGCAAAGCTACTGGATTTCCCTGGACCAAGCAAGTGGACAAAGTTCTTGCAGAGCTTAATATTAATCAAGGCATCATAACTGACAGGAATGCATGCCGTTTAATGGACAAAACGAAACCTTTCCTAACATCCCTTACATCAGCTAGCCACGAAGGAGCCGGGAATTGGTCAGAGGAGCAGGCGCGGTTCTGCCTTTAGGTCACATGGTCACGTGCCCCTCCACCGATTAAAACTATTATAAATCAGAACAACATTATGCACGATTACTGTCACGAGCACCTTCAGTGAGTTTAAGAGGCTATGATTCTCTATGGTTGTTCTTGTTCTAGCAGCCCTGGACTAAACTAGGCAACACAGTAAAGGTCTAATCCTGGATGGGACCGACTCGTTCTTATACCTGAACATCATCTCCTAATTCTGTGAGCTGTGAGGGGTGAAGGGGGTTATGGCAAATTCAATTGACCCGGTCACACTATTTCTACGACGTGACACTTCAGCGCTAGTTCGTATTTTGAACTTACTTCTACAGCCTACGAGATAGCACCCAGCTACACCTTCTTGTCGCCATATGTATTATTAACGCGCGCAAAAGTAGTGTTAGATTAATCGTGTCCATCGGTGTCGATGTTCATTGTAGGTCTGAAAAAGGTGTGAAGATTAGTGTGATGTATCTGAGTGTATTCCTGTGCGACCATAAGTGTTTTTAAAATGAATCAAGTTAGCTACTTACAAACAAAATTTCTTAATTACGAAAACAGATTATTAGCTAAAGAAATGGGCCGACCAAGACCAGAGCTTAGCATAAATCGTTCAAAGATAAAAATAGAACCTAAAATCGCAGTTTTATATACAAGAAATAACAAGGTAAGATTAATTTAATTGATTCCTAGTGTTCCTAATATGTTGAATGTGCCCCACTCATTTTTATCATCACGAGCCGCCACTGCAGAGGAGCACAGGAAAGAATTCAACGAGAAAATGAAGGAATACTGGGCCAACAGGAAGGCTCAAGAGGCCGCTAAGAACACAATCCAGTACGCCAAAAGGGGCAGACGACGACAAAAACACAGCTAGAACACAAGCACCGTGGTCCGCAGATGGCCTAAACGCAAAGAAAAAATAATAACTAGATAAATAAATAAATAAATAAAATGTGCGATAACCACTGAAGGGATGTGCATGGTTGATTCTATTAATAAAAGCTCTGAGTTTCAATGTTATTTAATTTTATTAAACACAAGTTTAACTCATATATACAGAGCGAAAGCTTCTTCTAATTTTCAATTCAACGACTGGGTGTAGGTCTTGAGACGGTCGTGCGGAAGGGAGAGTCGTGTGATTGGCTGGTGGTTGGCAGGTTCGAATCATCTTAACCGCTGACCGCTCACTTCCGTTGGTGCTTCCAGTTACATCGTGCGAACTGAATTTGCGTCTACATTACATGTGATGACTACCTTTATGCTGTGAAGACCAGAAAAACGTGGTCGTGTTTTTCGTAATGAATATGAGTGTAGGAATTTCATGTAGGCCTACACACATATTGAATGTTATCGTTGGCAGGTACATCAGACGCCTATATGTCTTTCAGAAATCTTTTATTTGAAGAATCGACGATATCTGAGCTCCGTTTGGTTTCTCGCTTCACTGAAATACTGTTTAAATATTCTGAAGAAATTGGCGCTATTGTCCCAACAAGCCACCAATATTCAGGAAATAGGTCCGGCTGATATTACAGTTTACACATACAACTGCTGCCTGCTCTGCTCGTTATCTTTTTTTTTTTTTTTTCGTGGGCCTACATAGTGATTGTGAGTGGAATCAGGTGAGTTAAGAATTGATCAATCTCGTCCTTGGGCTTGGCTTGCCAATTTTCAGGATTGTGAAGTACCATACTACTTTGTGGAACCTTACACTTACGGTTCATTGAGACGGATCGATATCTAATCATGTATTGGTAAGATAAGCACCACTTGAACCGAGGGGAATTGTAATGATGTCAGCTCGGTACAGTTCTGTGTAAAAAAAAAGTATGATAATAGTGGTAGAATGTCTCCTCTGTTTTCGAACAGAAGATAATATAATAACAAAATACTTTTATTGGTCTCTTAAAATAATTACTTGCGTTTAACGACCATTCAACTCTAATCCATGGTAAGCGCCGACGGAGTTTCGGAAACTTTCCTTGTTGACATATTCTGTAATGAGCCAGTAAATTATCCTACTTCAAGGGTCGGGAAGTTTGTTTTTTCCGTGCCACACAGTATATCAGTACAAACTCTCTTCGGCAGATACGTGGTGAATAAATTGTACAGTAGGTAAAAATGCCATCCAATAATCACTGATACAGGCGATCAAGTAATTTAAAATGATAGGGACGAACCGGGTAACTCACAATTTTCATCCAGAGTCAGCTGGGGAAAGTAAGGTGATTGAGTTTTGCAACTACATATAATGTTCTTTTTTTTTTTGTTACGATGGTGTGAGGAAAGCGAGCGTTGTATTTGCACAAAAATTTGACATCCGGTTTTGACGGACCTTAACTTTTCATGACCATTGGACACCGAAAATGTGGGTTTCGCAATATAACTGTGGTTAAAGAACTAGGGTCTCCCTTCGAAGCATTTGGGCCGCACACGTCATTACATGACTTGCCCCATTTGAATATGGATGAAAATTGATAGTCAAGAGGGTTGGTTCCTATCTCATTTTAATTATCCTGAACCCTTCTATCACTACTAGTAATTTATTGGACGGCATTTTTCATACGGTTAAGGCGCTGGCCTTCTAACCCCAACTTGGCAGGTTCGATCCTGGCTCAGTCCGGTGGTATTTGAAGGTGCTCAAATACGACAGCCCCGTGTCGGTAGATTTACTGGCACGTAAAAGAACTCCTGCGGGACTAAATTCCGGCACCTCGGCGTCTCCGAAGACCTTAAAAAGTAGTTAGTGGGACGTAAAACAAATAACATTATTATTACATACACCTGTATATACTAGCTGTTGTAATAGGAATGGGATACCATTGGGAAAGGAATTTATCAAGGGATGATATGAGATTGTGTAAGGTGGTCGAAAGACATTGAAAGACAGTCAATAAAAATATAATGTAATAACAAGGGAACACTTTGTAGAAAGACATTGAAAGACAGACAATAAGAATATAATGTAATAACAAGGGAACACTTTGTAGAATTCTGTAATATGTGTAAGTACAATGGCAGTAAGGATTGAAATGTTAAAAAAAAAAAAAAAGGAAATGAGAGGGATACCGGGCGAGTTGGCCGTGCGGTTAGAAGCGTGCAGCTATGAGCTCGCATCCTGGAGATAGTGGGTTCGAACCCCATTACCGGCATCCCTGAATATGGTTTTCCGGGGTTTTCCATTTTCACACCAGGTAAATGCTGGGGCTGTACCTTAATTGAGGCCACGGCCGCTCCCTTCCCATTCCTAGGCCTTTCCTGTCCCATCGTCGCCGTAAGACCTATTTATGTCGGTGCGACGTAAAATAAATAGCAAAAAAAAGAATAAAGCCGTAAAACTAAAAAAATGAGGAAAATCGATGCATTTTATAGAATGAAGATACGGAAGTGGCAAACCTACTAAAAGACTGAAATGAAATAAGAAAGATCAGAGAGAAATACATGGATGGGAAGGAGATAGGTACAGGCCCTAATCGAAAATTAACCTGAACTTAACACTCTTTGTAACTTATTAAACAAATAATGGAAGACAGTAGGGAAAACAGCAAAACTATGTGATATTATAAGAGGAATGTGGGAAAAGAAATCTAAAGAGGATGAAAACAGACAAGATGCATGCATGTGCATGTGAAGGTAACCTAGACTTGATGACTTAGTCTAGGAATTATCTCAAATGCTAAATACATCTAATCATTAATCAAAGATACATCCAAGTAGTATTTATGGGATATATTTTATATTATTAACTATTCTTAATTTTCTAAAATTTTCTTAATTGGATTAACTTTAATATTGAGTTTCATAAAAGCTAACTGCCTGAATTAATTACGATTTCAATGAATGACCACACTTTCCCCAGTTGATGGTCATCCATGACTGGGAGAGGAAAGTATTCATTTAATTCATTCAGTCGTTCATTAATTAATTAATTCGTTCATTCATTCGTACTAGCTGTTGTACCCGTTTTCTGTTGACTTGAGTTGTTCATGAGATTCTGAGACACGTAGGTGGCCATGCTGTTCGGCTTGTCTTGACGAATTCGCTTCCTGGGTCCCTGTGGCCCTTGCTGTTTCATCTTTCTCCGTATTGGTGCTCTTGATTTGATCTCTTCCTTTTGATATAAAAACAAAATATCAGGTTGATATTAAAAATGTAGGCTTAAGACGGATGAACAGTACATAGGCTTTATTTAAACCAAAGTCGGGCACAATTCGGCTCACTGAGCAGCGATCCAGCTCAGGTAGGTAAAGGAACAGAGTATGCGCTCTGACGGAAAGTACAGCCCAGCAGCAGCTTGCACGGCTCTCAGTTACAACTAGTGAAGGCCGCATATCCAAACAGATTTAAACTTTTAAAAGTATTATTGCGCCCGATGTCTCGTTCTATTCAGTGCCTTAGATTATGGTAAGGAAACAAAATGGGTTATTTTGTATACAAACGCCCTGTGCTAAGTAAATATGTGTAATTGTATTCATTTCAGTAGGTTGTGCATAGGAAACAAAATTATTTTGACATGTGTTAACTAAATACTGTACTGCTTTGATCACTACCTGTACTTACATAAATACTGCAGGTCAATATAAAAAGCTTGTTTAGGAATACAGCATAAACAATGAACGAGAAACTAACTGTACGATTGTATTGCATAAGAAGAATATAGTCAGGTACGTTTCTGTGGCTTTACTTGCGCCTTGACTCTGTATAGCGCCATCTAGTCTCTACAGCACAAACTATTAGAAGTCAGCTGCTCTCTCTCTCTCTTACCGAGCTCGATAGCTGCAGTCGCTTAAGTGCGGCCAGTATCCAGTATTCGGGAGATAGTAGGTTCGAACCCCACTGTCGGCAGCCCTGAAGATGGCTTTCCGTTGTTTCCCATTTTCACACCAGGCAAATGCTGGCGCTGTACCTTAATTAAGGCCACGGCCGCTTCTTTCCCACTCCCAGCCCTTCCCTTCCCCATCGTCGCCATAAGACCTATCTGTGTCGGCGCGACGTAAAGCAACTAACAAAAAAAAAAAATCAGCTGCTCTCGGCTCTTCCCGCGCTCATGCCGTTGGCTCAAGTAGCGGAGCTCTTTCATTGCCCACCTAATTGTCGTCGTTGTTCTGGTAATAACTCCTATGTACAAAACACGAGATTTTTCAGAATCAAGAAACAAGTTTGTTGGTAGAATACTGCACATTTATTGTACGAGGACGAATCAAGAAGTAAGTTACACGCGATAGCACGCTGTGCGTCGTGACCGTGGCCAATGCGGAGCAAGCTACAGCAACTGCTGACACGTCCGATAGGAAGGTTGGTGTGGCATCCCGTCGTGTTGTGTGTGCAGAGCGGGCTAGGCTCAATGGCACGTCAACTGGATGTGCGTGCAACGATCAGATTTCTATGGGCTAAACGGCTCAATTGCACGGACTTCTTCGTGGAATCACTGCTGTATATGGTGAGCTTGCAATTTCTTGCGAGCTTGCAATTTCTTGCCCAGGTATTGTAAAATGGTGTAAGCAGTTTGACACCGGACGCACGGATCTTACGGACGAATATCGTGAAGGCAGGCCCGCCCGCAACGTCCGGTACCATTGCAAATGTTGACCGTGTGGATGGGATAATTAGAGAGAATCAGCGCATAATATTGCAGGAAATTGCCAGCATGCTGATCATTTCGTATGGCAGCGTGTTCTCCATTGTTCACCAGCACCTTGGATTTCGTAAACTGTGTCAAAGACGGGCCCCACGTCTGCTCACCGATGTTCACAAGGGACAACGTTTCCAATCGTCACTGGCATTTTTTCAACGGTGTTCTGCGACGGGCAACAAGTTTGTGCGGCGAATCATCACGGGGGATGAAACGTGGGTTCGCCACTTCACCCCTGCAACAAAGAGAACATCGATGGAATGGGTGCACACCACATCACCACCACGAAAGAAGGCCAAGGCCCAATCTTCAGCAGGAAAGGTAATGGCGACAGTGTTATTTGACATGGAGGGTGTGGTGCACGTGGAATTTATGCCGAAAGGCACGACAATCATCTCGGCTTCGTACTGTCAAACGTTGAACCGGTTGCGTAAGGCAATTAAAGAAAAGCGGCGGGGAAAATTGAGTGCCGGTGTGATTTTGTTGCACGATAACGCTCACCTCACACGGTTCGCCAAACGTCCGAACTGGTGCAGCAATTCAAGTGGGAGGTATGGCAACATCCTTCATACAGTCCGGACTTAGCGCCATGCGATTATCATGTGTTCGGTAAGCTGAAAAAGGATCTCGGTGGACGACGATTCCGAAACGATGAGGAGGTGAAAGCAGCTGTCTCCAGGTGGTTACATAGCGCTGGGGGTGATTTCTACACGTCCGGAATCGAATAGTTGGTCGACCGTTCCGAGAAATGTTTGCAGTCTCTTGGGGACTATGCGGAAAAGTGAACTTACATTATATGTTATCATGGCCTATGTGTAGCTGGTTTCATAAATGGCCATAACTTGGAAGTGTAACTTACTTTTTGATTCGCCCTCGTACTAAGCATTTTAATAACATTTTTGGTTGCACTGAAATCCTTAATAATTAACAACAATGTTAATCGAAACATGTGGGTATTTGCAACAATGGAAATACATTAATCGACTGTACGTAGGTTTTGTTTGTTCTTTTTCAGCTCATGGGAGAAAATGCACCCAAATAATGCACTACTGTTCATAGCTTCGTCATTAATTTACTTTCTTGCGCACGTAATGTGATAGTCGTTTTTGTAATATAAAATGTGTTTCTACTAATACTGTTGCGTTGTTAGGCCCTTTTGAACAACAAGCATCATCAGCAGCAATACTGTTGCGTAACAAAATCTAATAAAATTTAAAAAAATACATTTGAGTTTAAAAAGATAAATACCGAGAAAATAGGTAAGGATGAAAAATTCCTTTATTTATATCCAACATTTTGCTGGTTTCTTATCTTTACTTGTATTTCAGAGAGTCGTAAAATGAGTGATGATCCTGTTCTATTGCTGACTTCAGTTCTGGATGATGCTTGAATTTCGATTCCGTAATTGGAATTTAAGGTGTGTAAAGTGGTTGAACCATGACGTGATGACATTCTGTACGTCTGTGAGGCAATAGTTCCCAATCCTCGAAGTACCGGTACGCTATTTTGTAAGATATTTCACCGCATGGACTGTATTTTAACATCTTTAGATCATGGACTGTGGAATCCTCAGCCTTCTTATCAGGTCTGAAAAATTAAAATTCGTTGACTATGTTATATGGCTTAAAGCCTGGCCATTCTTATTGATTTAATGTAGTCCATGGGTGAATGTTTTGGTAATTTGAAGTACTGCTCAACAGAGTGCAATACACACTATCTGCTTCCATCATTGTATGGTCCTTTTCAAGGAAGACTTGCTCAGTAATAATGGAGTTTCTCTTAGAAACCGCACTGTGCACTGGCCAGGATTTTGTTCCGGTTTTGGTAGGCACATCCATCGGAAATTAAGAAATATGCTTGTACTGTTTTGGTATATATTCCAAGTTATGTACAATGCAAGACGGACTCATTTGATTAAATACCCTCATTATCTTTAGGCCATACATAGAATGTAACATCTTGGTTGCTTAATTCGTAAATAGTAAAGTTATGAAGTTGCAGTTTTTTTAGTAGTGACACAGAACTTTAGGCAAACGATCTAGCCACTTCTTCATTTTGCCACACTCAACAACCCGTTTTCCCTTTGCAACTGGTTCATTTGAGTCTACTGTATGCCCACTGTCATTTAACTGAGAACAATTATTGTTGCTTGTCCACCGTTTAAACCTATTTTCGCTAGAATGTTTATAAATTAAGTTCTGCATTCTCTTACCTTTTCGCCTGATGGTTTTCTTAAAAATGCATCATGTCCTCTGTTTTTCCTAGTTTCTTCCTCTGTTGATTTCTTCCCCTGAAACATTTTTTGTTGTTACCCAACCACGAATGATTGTTTTCTTTTCACTCGAAGAATGTACCGTAAGTTCCAGAATGTGCTAAATACTTTCTCTCTTTATATGTTATTTCAGCACACCAAAAACTGTGCTCACATTTCGTAGTAGTGGTTGTGTGTTCGCATATGCGGAGAACTTGCTTGAATTCTCTTAAGCGATGTTGGACTACTTTATCCCCAGTCTTCTGAAATCCTACTTATGTCAGCCCCTTAAGTCTTTTATTTTTATTTATCTTCCTCTTCATACCACATTCTATTATGTTTGGATTGTCAACGTCCTCACAGTACTCCCTTTCACGGCTTCTTTTTTCCTTTCCTCGTAGAATCCTTTGTATTCATTTTTGTATGACACACTCTTCATTTAGATGTCCATTTTTTAGAAAATTTACCACACACAGTTCACCATTAATTTCAAGTTGTAAATCAAGTTCATTATTGATAGACGTTTGAATAGCTTGTTTCCTGTCACAGCTACCAGTCGCATTGTTGTTTTCCTCACATATATCCCCTACTTAACTAACAGTTTGTATATCTTGAACTGGAATATTCAATAATTCATTATGCTCGGGACATAGTTCAAACATTATAATTCCATTACAAAAATGCTGTAGCCTAAGTCATAGTCTGTCCTGTGTTACTAGTATTTTGTTTATTCTGCTCTTGGACCATCTGCACCATCAACTTCCCTCTTGAAAGCATTCTGAGAGAGAGGAAAAAAGGCACAATTTAGACTGAATCGCTTAGCTATGCATCACTTTGCAACAGTAATAACTGACTTTTCATGTTGTATTACAATGCTCCAAGACTTGAAATTCCTTCATATTCTCAGTTGAGAAGCCACTTTATCATATGCAATGAATCTAAATCGACATAATACTTACCTGGTAAGGTGATGTGTGGCAGTTTCGCTTAAACTGGGAATGCACTCTCAGCACAATGATCCAGGCTAATGGAGGGTACTGATTATTTGACATTTCACGCAAACGGCAAACAAAATCCCCTGTGTGACACTCAGACGTAAAAAAAAAAAAAGTCGTTGCAAAATCAACTATGTGCATGCCTTGTCACATACGAGGTATTGCAGACCTAAAATGTGACACGAATACATCGGAGATACTGTTTTCCTTAACTTTGATTGGTGAGACATTTATTTTCACATAGAAGATTTTTCCGTGTGATGCGTCTTGGATTCTACTATTTAACAAAGCAATAACCTGAAAACCAACCAAAATGTCACACAGGATGTTTTTCAGGAACAACGACGCGTATGATTTATATGTTGCCAAGATAATTTTCATAGCAACTCTCTGTAGAGTTAGTTATCGGCTCTTGATAGCTGCAGTCGCTTAATTGTGACCAGTATCCAGTATTCGGGAGATGGTGGGTTCGAACCCCACTGTCGGCAGCCCTGAAGATGGTTATCCGTGGTTTCCCATTTTCACACCAGACAAATGCTGGGGCTGTACCTTAATTAAGGCCACGGCCGCTTCCTTCCCACTCCTAGCTCCTTCCTGTCCCATCGTCGCAATGACCCGCCTGTGTCGGTGCGACGTAAAGCAACTTGCTTGCAGTTATCGGCTCTTGGTCTTACGGGTGGATGTAACCCACAATACATCACTAGATTTTAAAATACACAGAACCCACAGTTTGAGACAGAAAACTAATTTAGCACAGTCTGTTATAAGTATAAGCTTCACATATTGCATGATAGAGTACAATCATCTCAGTTACCAAAAGTGGCAGTGCATTCATGGATGGTATGTCCTGAAATAGGTAGGCCTACATGTTACAGCGTAACTACTGATGGTATCAGACTGATCTTTTTCAGGTTTTAATTTAAACTTTATGATGACTTATAAAAATATTGGTAGAATGACTTGGTCCTGTTAATGCAGCTACAAATATAAGATTATCGTAATTTTTATGTATTCTTCCCGTTGAGCTTATTAAGTTCAAATTTCATAGTATGTAAAGAAAATGACATTAATTCAGAAAACGTAATTTTTGAATTTTCTCCCCTTCAACTTTCACAAGACCGGTATTGATATTTCCCATATTTTGACATTATCGGTAAAAGGTATAGAACAAAAAGGTTTGTAAAAGCAGTAACATTCTAATAAAATAATACTTTTTGTCATTAGCAATTTTCCTTTAAAACGAACTGTAGGCGAGTTTTATGTTTGTACCTCCTCTGAAGCCCTCATGCTGATTTAAAAAAAAACAAATTATAACTTAAGATCCTACTTGCCCGTATCCTAAGTTTAAATAGTGTCCGGTGTTTCGAAAAAATCAACTAGTACACTCCCCCATGGTCCTGTAACTGGCAAACAGAAAAAAACAAACATACAGCGGCTATTATTCATCCTGTACGGTATAAAAACAACGTATCGGGTCAGTATTCAAAAAGTAGAGACAAAGACGATTTATGGGCCGGGGTGAGTAGCTCAGACATGTTCTCTCCCCAGTCAGTGGCTATCCGTGACTGGGAGAGAGCAGTGTTTATTCATGCATGAATACAATAAAGCCATTCATTCATTCATCCAATTGCTGCAGTTGTACTTTAACTAAGGCTACGGTGGCTTCCTTCTCACTCCTTGCTCTTTCCTGTTCCATTGTCGCCATAAGACCTTTGTGTGTCGGTGCGACTTAAGGCAGATTGTAAAAAATAAAAAAATACAAGTGTTATTCCACGCTATCTGTCGACTGACAGGTCGAAACATACCGCTTAGTCGAGGAGCTCATCTCCTTACTTCCAAGTCTTTCCAGTTCAAAGTTTGCAACATTTTCGAAACACTACGGTACTTTTGTCGGATATCACCCAGAACAAATCGCGCTGGTTTCCTTGGGATATTTTCCTTTTCTCGAATCAAGTAGTAATCTTGGTGGGGGACCTTACACTAGAACATACTCTAATCGGGGTCTTACCAGTGACTCTCACGTCCTCTCCTTTACATCCTTACTACAACCCCTAAATATCCTCATAACCTTATGAAGAGATCTGTAACCTTTATTTACAACCTCGTTATTCTGATTACTCTAATGAAGATCGTTCCTCATACACCGCCGGAGAGAAAAAAAACCCATGCAACATCCACAAGGACATTTTATTCACAAGCGATGTTACAGGTAGTTCATCATCACAGGAGTATATGATTACAAATTCAGACCAAATGGAACACACACGTCACAGTGAAGGGTGCCTTGAAGTCGCATCAATTCACAGTGTATCCTCCCCTTCTAGCGGCACTACAGGCGTGTATTCGCGTATGCAAACGATTATAACGGTGCCGAATGGCATCCTGCGATAGACTGTCCCAAGCATCCTGCACCTTTTGATGCAATTCGGCAGTGGTACTTGCAGACTGGAGAACGCGTAAGTTCCAGCTTCATCATGTCCCATACGTGTTCAGTTGGCGAGAGATCCGGTGATCTTGTTGGCCAGGACAGTTGTGCACCACGTGGAGCACATTGCATCGCAGCAGCTGTATGTGGACACGCATTGTCCTGCTGAGAAAACACATCACCTTCCTGTCGAAGAATGGCAGTAGTACGGAGACAACAACCTGTGCAATGTAGCAGGCACTGGTTATGTTACCCTGCAGAAACACCATATGTGACTGCGAGTTGTAACCGATTCCCTCCACCATGAAGCCTGGAGCGGGGCCTCCAGAGTAGCCGTGCTTGGCGGTGTCGTGGTGTCAGTGATAGCCTGGCCAGAGGCACACGTAATTGTAATCCTGCTGCGAGCAGACGGTTCCCAATGGCCCTTGGTGACACGTCACATGCAACATGTGACCGGATTTCGTTCGTGGATGATGTTCGGTTGGCCTCCGCTGCTCGCACAATCCGTCGATCTTGACGTGTGTCTACTACGCCTCGTCTACGGGTGTGGGAATGATCCACAGACCACTGCAGCAATCCGCCGATACGTCCATCCAGCTTCCCGCAGGCTCACAGTGCGATCACGTTGCAGTTGTTGAACAGGAGCACGTACTCGTCGGTGGGGCATGGTTGTACCCTAGAATGAATGTTGCAAACACTGTTTATCTCTAACCTCAGTATAGTTACTGCCTGCAGAGTCAAAACAGAGTGAGCACGGACAGGCCTCCCGAGCGCCATCTGATTGCCGATGTCCGTGACAAATGAATCGCTAACACAACCATCCCTCAGTGTGCACATGTTATACCTTGGTGCCACTGAACACAGTTCTTGAGGATGTTGCATGTTTTTGTTATGTTTTTTCGGCAGTGTATTAACACTAGGTACTTACATTGATTGATCCCATGAAGTACTGTACTTTTCACCCCATTTACCATTATACTATTTTCTGCTGTCCATCTAACAACATAGTCGAGCTCTTTTTGCAGTCTGTCACAATCCTGTCACTTATTTACTACTCTATACAGTATAATGTCATCTCCAAAAGCCTTGTCTGTGATTTCAGTTCTTTAGTCATATAATTTTTATATATAGAAGGAAACAAAGGTCCAAAAATACTACCTTTTGGAACCCCTCCCCTCTTATTCACTAGAAGACCAGATAAAGCTTCGCCTACTGTAATTATGTTTTTTTTTTTTTTTTTTTTTGAAATTTAGCCAACCATTCAATCGCATTTTTGTATAATCCAGTAGCCCTCATTTTCATCAATTGTCTCCCATGATTACCCTATCAGATCAGTTTTGGGTAATAACTTTCATAATTATAGGGTTGCTACTCCGACAAACTATATTTATTTTCAATATAAAACCTACCATCACTGTTTAAGAGGTTATAAAAAAATACTACTTGAAATCATCTACCAATTCGAAGTTTGTATTCCCGACGTGACATCATTCAATCCTTGTAGATTTTTTTCCCAGGTATCACTTCAGTCTTGGAAATGTTAATTTTCATGTCGTACTCGGCGCAGTAATATTAATACTTGCTTAACATTTATTCAATTGCTGTAGATTTTGAGAGTCGCCAGGGTGGCGGAATTTTGTTCTGCAGGATTTCTATAACGTACCAGAAACTAAAGATGCGGGGTTATTGCATTTACATTCCATCAGATTCACCGACCTCAACCAGGATCGAATCTTGGGAATATGATGACAATCGGCTGGCTGACTGTGGTACTGTGTGTTTGTATATGTGGAGAACAGGATGACGACCAACCCCGTTGTACGTACTGATGGTCATGGTTAGGTCTCAGATTTTGCCCATTTGCCCTCCTTGACACAAAAAAAATGTACGTTTAATACATAAATTCATTTAAGGTATTTGGATTAAAATTAAGATAATTATATTGAAAGCAACGGGAAACTACCTCACTCCTCATTTCCCTAGTACGCCCCTTCAGTGACGCCTAGGCTATTTATGACAGCTGTTGGCGGAGCTGCAGAGGATCAAACCAGCCTTCGGGCTGAATACCCAACATACAACATATAATTGCGTATTTCAGTAGTAAGTTTCTATTTGAATTATATTTGTCTATTTAGTGCCTTTTAATGGTCTCGTTTTTCTTAACTGCAACATTATGGGTAGTTTCTGAGTAAAGCTTGCAGTGAAGAAGTAAATTGTTTCTATTTCCAGTTACACCGACAAATTGACCAACTGTTGAACTGCAATTCTGGCAAAAGTGGAGTAAATGGAGCAATTTTATGTTTGTACTGCACGTGGAGGAAGTAGATGAGGTTCAGTTTTTAAATAGGTTTGAACTCCAGTCTCCATAATAATATTTCGAAATTATTTAATTCATTGATTAATTCCAGTTAATTAAAATATATTGCCTGATCCACGTCAGAATTTGCCATAGGCCTAGACACATTTTAAAGAAAAGTGCGTGCAAAACTAGAAACAAACATCCTCAGATTTTTTTTTAAAGTACCGAACATAAGTACGGAATAGGTAATATTGTTATGTACATTGTTATGTATTTTACTGATGGTTCTTCAGAAAAGCCACTGCATGTTTAATTACCGTTATGATTAATTTCTTGGATCCTTCTATTTATTTTATTTGTCGTACACAAGTTTTTAAAGAATATTGGTGTAGTACCACGAGCTCTTGGTTCAGCAGTAATACAGTACTGTCGCTATATGTGGACGATTTTGCTCTGCATTATAGCTCACACAATATGGCAGTTGCAGAGCGATAATAATTGTAATATTTACAGCAAGCTATTAGGAGAGTGAAACAGTGGACTTCAGAACATGGCTTTCGATTTTCAACCGCAAAGACCTCTGTTGTACACTTTTGCCGGAAGCGCACTCTTCACTCGCATCCTGAGCTTTATTTAGGGATTTTCGCTCTTCCTGTAGTTGACACCGATTTCTTGGGCTCCTTTTCGATAGCAAATTATCGTGGGAGCCACATGTGCGGCAGTTAAAAGTGCAATGCACTAAAAAGTTGATAATTTTGAAGTTTCTTAGCAGTACTACCTGGGGGGCTGACTGCACGGTGCAGTCACAGATTGTTTGATGTACCTTCGGTTCCCTGTTTTGTCAGACAACCAAGTGGGGTCTCTCCGTGGATAATACGACGAACTGAAATAATCGTAGATCTGCACACTGGCCCGAAAGAAAACACGAACCCTTCGATTCATCGGAGGCTCTTCCTGTCCGTTGTCAGTCGTCGTTTACACGGATGGTTCGAGGGCAGAAACGAAAGTGGGCTGTGCCTTCGTTGTCGACAATGATATGTTTCTTTTTGCTCTCCCGGAAACCTCTATGCTATCTGTTATGCCGGTATTATTTTGTAATGGCTCGTCAAGAGAAGATCTCACCTGTAAAGGTAAACATCGCACATGAGTTACATAAACCAGCACGTCGCACCTACTGTCGCAGACGCGTTATTACACGAGGAAAAGATGATCTCTGGCGAGCAGACTTAGTAGAAATGATTCCATATGCTTCTAGTAATAAGGGGTATAAGTATCTACTTACTGTTATCGATGTGTACTCGAAGTTTGCTTTTGCACAACCCGTGCGTTCTAAAACAGCAGCTCAAGTTAAAGAAGCATTTAAACATACTGTTGAAGAATCGAAACGCTGCCCAAGGCTTCTTCAAACTGATCAAGGTAAAGAGTTTTACAACAAGGATTTTTCTTCTTACCTCAAGTTACTCGGCATTCAACACTACTCTACGTTCAGCAATCTCAAGGCAAGTGTTGTAGAACGCTTTAATCGTACACTCAAAACAATGATGTGGCGAGAATTTACAGCGCAAGGTTCATATCGTTGGATTGATCTGCTACCTAGACTTTTATCTACCTACAACGATACACCTCATCGCACTATCGGAACAAAGCCACGTCTTGTTACAAAGAATACACCTCGTATAAATGCTATTCATCTTGTAATTAAAACAGCTGATCCACGTCGTCATCGCTTTAAAGAAGGTGATTTTGTTCGCATCAGCAAACACAATTCTATCTTTGCAAAAGGATACACACCTAACTGGAGCACTGAAATTTTTCAAATCAGAAGTGTTAAGCTTACTAATCCAGTTACGTATTTACTTCGCGATCTCAGAGGACAGCCTATTGAAGGAGGATTCTACATCGAAGAACTGCAGAAAACAAAATATCCTGATCACTATTTAGTTGAACGTGTTATTCGACGTCGTGGTAATAAACTGTATATTAAATGGCTTGGTTTTAATAACAGCTTTAATTCATGGATTAATAAAGAGGGTGTACTTTAAATCTTATGTGTGTTTTCTTTTAATCCTCTACGTTTCCTTTCTTCTAAGTCACTAGGACATGCTGTAGGATTAAACAACACCTGTAATATGTTTTGACAATTCATATTTATTTTAGAATATATATATATATACATTTTTATCCTTTGTTTATTTTACTGTCTTTGTCACTCAGTTTTCGTTTTATTGCACAAACAACGACAAGTGCTGCTATCTTCTGAGCGGCTAAAGCACTAGGTAATAACACACACACACACACACACACACACACACACAGCATAACTGTACGAAGCAGATTTTAACAGCTACACGGCCTGATATATTATTGAATTTTAAGGCAATGCCTTATTCTACCATAATCTATTATTTATCATTTTACCAAAAATAAGGCATTGCGAATTAGATCCACTGATTATTTTAATTTCACCATCATTATACATCTTCATTTGTTTTAAATTTTAGTCAGTGGATACATTTTAACATTTTAATTATCATATCATGTCGTCCATCTCGAACCATTAGGGGCCGATGATCTTAGATGTTAGGCCCCTTTAAACAACAAGCATTATAATCAACCACGAGCTCTTAGAAGTAAACCAGTCATAGTTATGCGCTTAAGACCACATGATTGACGAAAGTATGGTATAGTTGGTTCAAAGATTGTTTTCTTCTCGTTGTCACTTCTTGGAGCTTAGTTAGCGATTGTTCAAAGCCAATGGTTGGATTGATGATTTCTGCTGTAGTTTTTCTTTATTTGTAGCGATAATAATAATAATAATAATAATAATAATAATAATAATAATAATCGTATGGCCTCAGCTACCGTGTGCAGACATTTCAATTTGACGCCATCTGGCTGTCTGCTCGTCAATTTCGACGTTCCGTTTTACTTTAGGCCCAGTAGATGGCAGATCGAGTAAACCGAAACTCTCTTGGGCGTCTATGGCTGAGATTTAATGAATTTTGTCGGGTAAACACCAAATGTGTCACCAGAGATCTTTTACATGCCGACATCGTACGACATGGAGTGTCGAATGGACTTTTTTCCGCCCTTCAAAAATCCGACTACCTCTGCCGGGTTTGAACCCGCTATCTTGGGATCCGGAGGCCGACACTCTACCACTGATCCACAGAGGCAGATATTTGTAGCGATAATGTTGATACATCTGTTGATATCATTTGTCGCTAGACTGTGAGCGATGTCGCTATGTAGGCCTACGCAGCATCTCTTCTTGTTTCACCCACAAATAGCATAATGGTGTTTAGGAAACCATAAATTCATAAAAGTGTGCGAGTAAAGTATATTTGAGTATATTTTTCACGCCTATTTACTTGTGTAATTTACTCGGTATGCCTAGTTTGAGCATTTATTTTTTGCCTTGAGGATTTAACATGACGCGGTTAAAATCCCCGACTTTGCCGGGAATTGAAGCCGGGACCTTCTGAACTTGAAGACCTCCGCGTTGACTATTCAGCCAAGGAGCCGTACCTGCATTACCTACTTCTTAAGAATGTATATTATGTCTTCAACAATGTATTTTAGAAGTGGCCTGGCTCCTTATCTGAACGATCAGCTTAGTTGTTTCAATTCATAGGGACCCGGCTCGATTCCCGTTCGGCTCAGGTATTTTAGCCGCGTTTGGTTAATTCCTTAGCTCGGGGGGCTAGACGTTTGTGATCGGCATAATACACACATTCAGCTACATCACACTGCTATATACGATAGACGCACTCCACATGGGGTTAGCATCAGGTAAGTCCTTAAACTGTGCTTAATCCATGTTAATGCTGACTTCAGATAATTGGGGAGGGGTCTGGAAAGAGCTATATTTAGTAGTACCAGTTTGTTATTGATCTAATTTCTGTGAAAGAATGAAACTACTGGAACAACTTGTTGTCCAGCTTCATTATAGTTGACCGAGCTCGATAGCTGCAGTCGCTTAAATGCGGCTATTATCCAGTATTATTCGGGAGATAATGGGTTCTAACCTCACTGTCGGCAGCCCTGAAGATGGTTTTCCGTGGTTTCCCATTTTCACACCAGGCTGTACCTAAATTAAGGCCACTCCTAGCCCTTTCGTGCCCCATCGTCGCCGTCGGTGCGACGTAAAGCAGCTTATAGAAAAAACATAGTTATCAATGAATATTTCTCAAGGTTTTCTGGTATAAACTTAGGCTTTATTTCAGTCTCCAAATCTTACAGGATGTGTTCGGGCTAATTACGGGCCGACCAACGAAGCAAAAAATAAATGAAACATTAAGTTTTACGTGTTCAAATAGGTATTTATCGCAAAATAGTCGCTAATGAGCATAATCGGCATTTATTGGAACTAAGAAACGCCCTTTTTCGTCATAATTTAATCTAAAACGGATGTTTAACTTTATTCTTCTTGTTTAGCATTTACAGGAACGAATACTGCATTTTAAGAAATGTTTAAATGTTTAAATTAATTGAAGAACATAGCATGTGGCTTTAAAGTTTCTTCAGAAATCGTTATTTAACTCACCTCAGGTCATTTTGCCGTTTTTAACAGATAAGGATTTGCCTGATTTACACACAGTAGCTTGCAGAGTAGCTTGCCACTAGTTTCGTTTCGTGCAGCCAGGCCGAATTATAAAATTTCTTCTCGTCCTAACTCCTGGATAGTTAAGCACGTCAAAATTTTTATTAATAGTTAATTTCTTGTTGGGGATCGTTGAGCAAAAGGTCACAAATTTACACAATAATTGCATTCAATTTTGCGTAATGTGTGGTGACTATATAATTTTCTTCCATCTCGTCGTATAATGGGTATGAAATCTTCGTCAGCGTTGTTGAATTAGGTCAAGTGGTGGCCCGACAATTCGTTGTGGGAGGAGACGCAGTTCCAGGTTGATGGGCCGTGGGAAGTAATCATGAAGCTGTTCTTTAATCTTTTAGTAGAATCTGTCCAGAATTAAAACAAAGGATTTGCAAATTTGAAGGAAAATAACACGACAGTTCCACTTCTGCCTATAATAATTGTAACTTGGATTAAGAACAAATTTTCTTTAATAACTTGAGTACTGTAGTTATGCGGGTCGGGGGGGGGGGATGAAAATTGTTTTGTTGGATTTTTCCTTTAAAAGTACAATTTTGTGATTGGTACAAAGTCTGGAAAGGAGAAAAATTACTCTAAAAATTATTTCTACGATAGGTGTTTATTGAGCACTTCTTCCCATTTAACACAAAATAATGATAAAAGTAAAATATCTGAAATGGCCCTTAATAATAGGTCTTATGGCGACGGAAGAATTATCTGTGTCGGTGCGACGTAAAGCAACTTGCAAAATAATAATAATAATAATAATAATAATAATAATAATAATAATAATTCGGGGAGGGAATAAATATCAATCCATCAATAAATACTGATCTGCATTTAGGGCAGTCACCCAGCTGGCAGATTCCCTATTTGTTGTTTTCCTAGCCTTTTCCTAAATGATTTCAAAGAAATTGGAAATTTATTGAACATTTCCCTTGGTAAGTTATTCCAATCCCTAACTCCCCTTCCTATAAATGAATATTTGCCCCAGTTTGTCCTCTTGAATTCCAACTTTATCTTCATAATTTTTTTGTTTTTTTGTTTTTTGTTTTTTGTTTTTTGTGATCTCTCCTTCTTTTATAAACGCCACTCAAACACCCTCATAACCATGTGCAGAGATCTGTACCCTTTATTTACAATCCCATTTATGTGATTACCCCAATGAAGATCTTTCCTTATATTAACACCTAGATACTTACAATGATCCCCAAAAGGAACTTTCACCCCATCAACGCAGTAATTAAAACTGAGAGGACTTTTCCTATTTGTGAAACTCACAACCTGACTTTTAATCCCGTTTATCAACATACCATTGCTTGCTGTCCATCTCACAACATTTTCGAGGTCACGTTGCAGTTGCTCACAATCTTGTAACTTATTTATTACTCTAGAGAATAACATCGTCCGCAAAAAGCCTTACCTCTGATTCCACTCCTTTACTCAAATCATTTATATATATAAGAAAACATAAAGGTCCGATAATACTGCCTTGAGGAATTCCCCTCTTAATTATTACAGGGTCAAATAAAGCGTCACCTACTTTAATTCTCTGAGATCTATTTTCTACAAATATAGCAACCCATTCAGTTACTCTTTTGTCTAGTCCAATTGCACTCAGTTTTGCCAGCAGTCTTCCATGATCCACCCTATCAAATGCTTTAGACAGGTCAGTTGCGATACAGTCCATTTGACCTCCTGAATCCAAGACATCTGCTATATCTTTCTGGAATCCTACAAGTTGAGCTTCAGTGGAATAACCGTTCCTAAAACCGAACTGCCTTCTATCGAACCAGTTACTAATTTCACAAACATGTCTGATATAATCAGAAAGAATGCCTTCCCAATGCTTGCATACAATGCATGTCAAACTTCCTGGCCTGCAATTTTCAGCTGTATGTCTATCACCCTTTCCTTTATATACAGGGGCCACTATAGCAACTCTCTATTCATCTGGTATAGCTCCCCCGACCAAACAATAATCAAATAAGTACTTCAGATATGGTACTATATCCCAACCCATTGTCTTTATTATATCCCCAGAAATCTTATCAATTCCAGCCGCTTTTCTAGTTTTCAACTTTTGTATCTTATTGTAAATGTCATTGTTATCATACCATATAATGACAACCAATTATACTGCTGTCAATTTTAAACATAATTGGAGCAAAATGAAGTTCGGTCAGATATTCCATTTAATGTGTGTCATCATTACACAATATATGCACGTGGGGCATTTTAAAACAGTTTATTTTATTTTCCTTGAAGTTGTACAGGCAGAGGTTGTGGCGGCGATTATTGTTTTAAGATGAAGTACAACTAGGCAACCATCCTGTATTAACACTGATTAGAGGGAGAAAAATGTTGGAAGGACAAATACCGGAACTAAAACCGAAGTACTTTGGTCATGTTATGAGAACGCAATGGATACATCGAGGAAGTCATGGAGATCAGCTTGGAAAGTGTTCGGGAAGTAGTGCAGGACAGAAGGAAATGGCGCGCTTCGGTCTATGGGGTCAAGAAGAGTCGGAATCTTCTAAACGACGAACAACAACTGATGTAAGATCTCTGAAAGGTGATGCATAGTAAAGAACTTCAAATGTTTACAGCCGACACGTGTGGATAACTAGTGTCAGTAAAACATTGATCTGATCAATGTCATTCTGTGATTACCGGGCTATCAATGTTTGGTCTTCACTTTTTGACATTGACCTCTTCTCATGTTTCATAATCTCCCCTCTTGTAATGAATTAATATTAGAGATGGTAGATTTTTGCAATCGCGATAAATGCAAAATGTGGCAAATTGCTGTAAAAGTAAGAGTGTTTGACGTTGGAAAAAATGTAGGCCTAATTAATATAATGTTATAGTTTTTATTTCGCGATAAAATGCGATATTAAATACAAAATAAATGTCTGTTTCCACGAAATAGAACGAAATTACATTTTTATGAGACAGCCTCGTGTGTAAGAAGAAAATAGCCATGATGAGTTGTGTGCATCGAGAAGCGCATTCCGGCAAAGTGCTTGGCCGGAGACAGGCTCTTAGCGCGGGTTAGCGGTCGAAAGAACTAATTTTTCCTTTTGGGGCTTCCAAATAAACTATGTTGTGTCCTTCCATTTGGAGCTAAGATGTATAGGGTGTTTGCCTGTCCAGCTCTTCAACAACCCACGTACAGTTGACCATGAGAGAAGCACGGTATCCGAAAATCGAGTCCTGCAACTTGTAAGCGATTGTCCCTGTGCCTTGTTGATGCACATAGCAAAACTCGAACGGGGAACTGCAGGCGTCTGAATTGAAACGTTATAATCCGAACCGATGATATGAATCCGAGGAATGAATACTACTTCGCCCGCGGCATAATTGTCTTGACTGAGAGTTGCGTTCCATTGCAGAGGAAAGGAAGATTCATATTGCTGAAAAGGATAATCGGTGCCACAATCGTCCGCGCCAAGATGTTCGATGGTACTGCAGGTGACTCAAAGTTGTTCAAAAGCTATGTTGTGTAGTTGACAACCTCATCTGTATTACATGTCGTTTCGATAGACTTGTAAAGTTATAGAACGCCGGGCAATTCTTGTAAATGTTGATTGATGATGACGTTGACAGCTTCATTTCTTGGAGCAAGAATTGCTCTTTGACACAGCCATGCGTGATCGGCGAAATTTTCACCTCTCTGCGTGCCGAGGATTTGTCTGAGGATGCACACATACACACAGACAAGCACTTCTGGATATCACGAACTGGATATAGCTCCTCGTGCGAGGACTGAAAATGGTTTCGCACGCCATGGTCGAAAAATGGCTCCTTGACTTGTAGCACCTATCTTATGTGCGTTGTCTAGTAACAGTGAATCTATGCAGTTGTGACCCGTTGCGAGGAAAGGGACCTAAAGGCCGCTTCCTTCATACTCCTAGCCCTTTACTGCCCCATCGTCGCCATAAGACCTATCTGTGTCGATGCGACGTAAAGCAAAAATAAATAAATAAATAAATAAATAAATAAATCCGGCTTTGTGATGTATTTGGGCCTTCTTCCATCCACTTATGTTAAATATTTCAGATCCCTGAATGCCGTAGATTTGGCTGGGCATCACACGCACGCTCTCTCTCTCTCATATTTTGATTCTATGGATAGTGGTAGTACTATTCCGCATAAGCAGCAGGTCGTTCCATAGACTTGCTGTGCGGTAGCATGAATCTGTCGTTTCCAAAGTCACAGTACTGCGCCATTTCGACTATTATTTGTCTGCCTTCGCTGTGCGTGGTTATATGAGCACCTTTTCGAGGAGTTCGGGGTTCTTGTCTTGCGTGTGCTACGGTTGGTATAATTTTAGCCATAATGATTATGTAGTTCACTTATTCACTTCACTTAACTACAGAAAACAAGCTATTAACACCAGAACACAACTCACTAACTTGGTAAACTGACCGAATGAGGACTTGTGAGTCAGGCTCTCAAAAAAGTCTTTAAACTATACTTACACTGCAATAGAACCAAGCTTAAGGGTTATTAAGTTTTTAAAAATATTGCTTTACGTCGCACCGACGAAGGTCTTATGGCGACGATGGGATAGGGAAGGGCTAGGAGTGAGAAGGAAGCGCCCGTCGCGTTAATTAAGGTACAACTGCAGCATTTGCCTAGTGTGAAAGTGGGAAATCACGGAAAACCATCACCAGGGCTGCCGACATTGGAGTTAGAACCCACTATCTCCCGAATACAAGCTTATAGATACGTGACCCAAACCGTGTGGTCACTTGTTCGGTCAGGGTTATTAGTCTGTGTCCGTGTGTGTGGGGGAGGAGTAGAGTTTCACCCAGAGCGCACCATCTGTGTTCATCTCTGCTGCGCACACGCGCACACACGGGCCTTTTTTGATCTGTGGCCGTGAAAGTTTTAACTGTCAATACATACACTCGCTGAACAAAGAATTAGATCTCTCAAAGAGAATAAAAGTTGATATTTGAATATAAAACAAATTTCAAGATATCCTGTACGATGATAATAATACTGTACGTTAGAAATTAATTAAAAGGAAATTAGATTCCAAGAAATGTAAACTGCATGCCATTTACCCAAAATATCTCCAAGAAAGTGCATGCCCGAATACACAACACCAAGGCATTACGAAACACTAATTGAGAACACGAAAGCAGACATCGAAAATGTTGAGTTTTGAGAATTGAACAGAAAAGAAAGGAAAAACACCATACAAGGAAAATTGCAGTCCGAAAACTCAGAGGGAAACAATTCAGCCTCAGAAATAAACAGGATAGGAAACAATATAGACACATTCAATGACATAAGAAAAAGGCAAATTAAAATGGTATGGACACACTAAAATCACGGCCGAGCTGAGTAGCTCAGACGATTTCAATTTGGCAAGTTCGACCCCGGCTCAGTTCGGTGGGATCTGAAGGTACTCAAATACGCCAGCTTCATGTCCATAGATTTACTAGCACTTAAAAGAACTCCTGGGGGATAACATTCTGGCACCTGGGCTACTCAGATAATCGTAAAAGATAGATAGTACGACATAAATCCTACGTTATTATTATTATTATTATTATTATTATTATTATTATTATTATTATTATTATTATTATTATTATTGCTAGTGGTTTAACATGCCTTTTGCTGGCAAGATGTAGTGTTTACAGTACACCATGTCTTCTGATATGGGCTAGAATAAATTTGTTACTTTCATTGACCTGTCTGTCTCATCCTTGGCTTTGACAATATGAAAGTGAGCGAGGTATGAGCGATGCTAGTAATGCCATTCCTAATACAGTCAGTCCCTGTTACGAATGGTGTGTAAATATCACTCATAGGGTTGGTTGGTGCATGCATTTCAGTGGGCTTGGCAGACTGATATGTAGAAGCAACTTCTGGCTCGATGAGGAAAGCAACGGGAAACTACCTCACTCATTTCCCTAGTACGCCTCTTCAATGACGCCTAGGCCATTTATGACAGCTGTTGGCTGAACTGTGGAGATCAAACCAGCCTTCGAGCTGAATATCCAACATACATACTGGTTTAACGTCGCACTGACACATCGAAGGCTTTTGGCGACGCAAGGATGGGAAGAGACTAGCATTGGAAAGGTAGCGTTCGTGGGCTTACTTAGACTACAGCCCCAACATTTGCCTGGTGTGAAAAAAGGAAAACCGCGGTAAACCATCTTCAGGACTGCGGACGGTGAGGTTCGAACCCACCATCTCCCGCATGCAAGCTCACAGTTAAGCGACCCTCACCGCACGGCGAACTCGCTCGCTATCATCATCATCATCAGATTGAGACCCCTGATAGAGTCGCTAAATAAATAGTCGGATTTTATAAATACAGAGTCAAGCCAAAACAGGTCGAAGAAAGCAGAAAAGGGATTCAAGAAATATGTGGACAAATGAAGGTAAACAAACGCCTCAGTGAATTTTTCGTCCGAAATAGTGTTAATTGCAAAAATAATAATAATAATAATAATAATAATAATAATAATAATAATAATCCCGGTTTAAAGTTTGGTTCGATGAAAAAGAAAGATGTACTGCAGTTTAGAATGTTCCGTGACCTATAGGAACTGGAACTTCAGTAGGTGTAATGCGCAGGTGAACTCCCTGCCCTAGTCTGGTCGCTCGCCTCACGGATGCCGTTCTTTCAAGGACGTGATCGTCACGCCTACATCTTGCCTTTTGGAGTACGCGATTATTTCTGGTGCCGTGATGCTTGTTGACAAGAATGCGGTTATCTCGTGGCATCGATTATGTATGCTACTTATATATGTCAGTCTGGGACCTTCGTCTTGTCTCCCTCTCCTTAGACTCAAATGAACGCCCGCGTTCTGTATACGAAGTTGAATGATCGAGTCGTTACACAATTAGTTGTCATTTAAGAGTCCTAAATTGCGAGAGATCCATGCCTTTAAATTAACGAGTATAACAAAATATCACCTTTTCAGTATAAAATTTCGGCGCGCTTACGTATCGTAAGACCAATTCTAATTAATAATTAAGTTGGGGACATTTAGGCATCAAAAATAGTAATTTACACAGTCATTCAAGGCAATAAAAATGTTGAAAAAATAGACACAAGAAATAGGCACTATCGAAATTTGTGTAAACTTATATTAATTTATTCTTATTCTTCCGCCTTTACCACTCTGGTGGGGTCGCGATTACGAACTGTCGCGTGTAAGGACTTGGCCCTGTTTCACGGCCGGATGCACTTCCTGACGCCAACCCTGTGTGGAGGGATGTATTCAGTGTTTCCTTGGTGGTTGGTTGTGTAATGTGTTGTGTATATTTGAAGGAGAGTGTATTGGGACAAACTCAAAGGCCCATTCCGCGTGTGTGACCGGGCGAGTTGGCCGTGCGCGTAGAGGCGCGCGGCTGTGAGCTTGCATCCGGGAGATAGTAGGTTCGAGTCCCACTATCGGCAGCCCTGAAGATGGTTTTCCGTGGTTTCCCATTTTCACACCAGGCAAATGCTGGGACTGTACCTTAAGGCCACGGCCGCTTCCTTCCAACTCCTAGGCCTTTCCTATCCCATCGTCGCCATAAGACCTATCTGTGTCGGTGCGACGTAAAGCCCCTAGCAAAAAAAAAAAAATAGCATTCCGCGTGTCGGAGGAATTAACCACACGCGGTGTCCGGTTCCATGGCTAAATGGTTAACGTGCTGGTCTTTGGTCACAGGGTATGGAATTTAACCATAATTGGTTAATTCCTCTGGCCCGGGGGCTGGATGTATATGTGGTCTTCATCATTTCATCCTCATCACGGCGCACGAGTCGCCTACGGGCATCAAATCAAAAGACCTGCATCTGGCGAGCCGAATTTGTCTTCGGACACTCCCGGCACTAAAAGCCATACGCCATTTTATATTTTAACAGGCGCGGTCAAAATCCCCGACCCGGCCGGAAATCGAAGCCGGGACCTTCTGAACCGAAGGCCTGCCTCCACCCTGACCATTCAGCCACGGAGCCAGACTTCGTATTAACTAGGCTACTTCTTAAAATGTGAATGATCTTATGAGCAGTGTCAGGCCTATATACACATCTTCATCTGCATACATCACACTACCAGCTACCGAAGAAGCACTCCATATATGGTTGCCGTCAGAAAGGGCATCCGGGCTTGAAACTTGGCTTAATCCACACTAGTGTTGACCGCAGATAATTGGAAAATGACCAAGAAAGAACTATATTTGGAAGTGCCAGTTTATTGATATCCATTATGTAGAGACGGATTGGAATTACTTGCTGTCCAGCACATTACTGTTCACCACTGTGTATTTTTCAAGGTTTTCTGGTATAAAGTTAGGCCTCGTCTCATTCAGGATATATCTAAATCGAGAGAATGTCCTCTCAACGTCACAGGATGATATCGGGCCCTACTGAATGCCAGCGAACGAAGCAAATTATAAAATAAAACACAATTTAAAAATAACGTCTTAGTCGCTACTGGGTATGAGAGGAATTTATGGTCACATCTTCTATTCGTCATAATTTAACTTAAAACGAATGTTCAACTTTTATCATTTTTTGCATTTGCAGGAACAAATATGCATTTTAGAATATATCCTCACTTTTTTAATAAGGAAATGCGTGCGAATGTCCATGAAAGTTTGGTATTCCCGTTTCTTTGCCGTACACTGACTTTGTTCCTTTTTTGCACTTTCGAATATACTAGCGGTCGCAGTTTTCACCGCAGAACGACCACACACATTCTTCACTTTTTTAAATCTTAAGGTGTATTTTTCCTTTTTATGAATCTATGTAATTCTATAAAAAAATTAATACTAATCTCCATGTAATCGATAAGTTGATTTCATTTCTCTAAACGAAAAAGCTGTGTGTTACCCTTACATTGCAATTGTATGTAGTTAGACTATATATCTCCCATACAATCTTATCACGAACAGAACCAGCCAATTCAACCATTAAATTAAAAAGTGAAATCTCTTGTTGTTGTGCTGTTTTGAAAATACGAAGAAGTGACGATAAATGACAGTGTTAAATGGTGGGTCTTTGAATTTAAAAATCCCATAAAACAATCAAAACGTTTTTGAAATACACACGCAGAATGAAGTTCGGATTCCTGGCTGAATGTTCGGCGTAAAGACTTCTGTTCAGAGAACCTCGGGTTCCTTTTCCGGTCAGGTAGGTAATTTTACTTCGCGTAATTCTTCTGACTCGGGGACTGGGTGTTTCTGTTGTCTTACACTTCTTCCTTCATTTATACACAGCTCATCACACCACACTACCAACTTCCACAGAAACACGTAATACTCGAATATAGCCTTCCTTATCGGTTTAATGTCAGGAAGGACATCCGGCCGCAAAATTGGGGCAAGTCTACATGTGCGGCACGGATCGTATCCATGACTCCACCTGGGTGTGGAAACAGGAGAGAAAGTCACGCGCAAAATGGAATTTAAGTGGTCCGTAATCCCCACAAAATGACACTGGGCCATACTTTCAAACAGTGCTGATGATTAACAGTACAATTAAGTAATAAAAACAGTCTATATCAGCACAAATCACATTTCGTTGTTGTTTATGCTCATTTAGACTTATTACTTAATCGTATAGGAATTTTGAATGGCAATTTTGAATGTTTAGTAAGCCTACTACACATTCTTTGCAAGTATTTAAATGGAAGCTAAAATATTGGGTAGTATGAATCTTGGAATTATACACGTAAGTTACATGTTATTAATACACTGACTGACAGAGCAAATGCAACACCAAGAAGGAGTGGTCAGAACTTTATGCCAATTGCAGGGTAGACTGACGTCACTGAGGTATGCTCATGATGTGAAATGCGCCGCTGTGCTGCGCACGTAGCGAACGATAAATGGGACACGGCGTTGGCGAATGGCCCACTTCGTACCGTGATTTCTCAGCCGACAGTCATTGTAGAACGTGTTGTCGTGTGCCACAGGACACGTGTATAGCTAAGAATGCCAGGCCGCCGTCAACGGAGGCATTTCCAGCAGACAGACGACTTTACGAGGGGTATGGTGATCGGGCTGAGAAGGGCAGGTTGGTCGCTTCGTCAAATCGCAGCCGATACCCATAGGGATGTGTCCACGGTGCAGCGCCTGTGGCGAAGTTGGTTGGCGCAGGGACATGTGGCACGTGCGAGGGGTCCAGGCGCAGCCCGAGTGACGTCAGCACGTGAGGATCGGCGCATCCGCCGCCAAGCGGTGGCAGCCCCGCACGCCACGTCAACCGCCATTCTTCAGCATCTGCAAGACACCCTGGCTGTTCCAATATCGACCAGAACAATTTCCCGTCGATTGGTTGAAGGAGGCCTGCACTCCCGGCGTCCGCTCAGAAGACTACCATTGACTCCACAGCATAGACGTGCACGCCTGGCATGGTGCCGGGCTAGAGCGACTTGGATGAGGGAATGGCGGAACGTCGTGTTCTCCGATGAGTCACGCTTCTGTTATGTCAGTGATAGTCACCGCAGACGAGTGTAGCGTCGGCGTGGAGAAAGGTCAAATCCGGCAGTAACTGTGGAGCGCCCTACCGCTAGACAACGCGGCATCATGGTTTGGGGCGCTATTGCGTATGATTCCACGTCACCTCTAGTGCGTATTCAAGGCACGTTAAATGCCCACCGCTACGTGCAGCATGTGCTGCGGCCGGTGGCACTTCCGTACCTTCAGGGGCTGCCCAATGCTCTGTTTCAGCAGGATAATGCCCGCCCACACACTGCTCGCATCTCCCAACAGGCTCTACGAGGTGTACAGATGCTTCCGTGGCCAGCGTACTCTCCGGATCTCTCACCAATCGAACACGTGTGGGATCTCATTGGACGCCTTTTGCAAACTCTGCCCCAGCCTCGTACGGACGACCAACTGTGGCAAATGGTTGACAGAGAATGGAGAACCATCCCTCAGGACACCATCCGCACTCTTATTGACTCTGTACCTCGACGTGTTTCTGCGTGCATCGCCGCTCGCGGTGGTCCTACATCCTACTGAGTCGATGCCGTGCGCATTATGTAACCTGCATATCGGTTTGAAATAAACATCAATTATTCATCCGTGCCGTCTCTGTTTTTTCCCCAACTTTCATCCCTTTCGAACCACTCCTCCTTGGTGTTGCATTGTCACTGTCAGTCAGTGTATAATATTTTATTCGCAAACATGAGGAAGCTGCCGAATCTTTTATTCGCAAACGTGAGGAAACTGCCGAATGTCCGTTAGAATCATTCATTAGGTCATGCTGTGGACAGCTTATATAACAATGGCAGGCGTACATCAATAATCTAGGTGTTTTTGTTCGATCATTCTACTAAGTTTCATTGCAATCGTTGCCTTCGATACACCACGTTCTATTTCTGCAGCAAAATATACTATTTTTTTAAAAAAAATACGTATATATGTTTTATGACAGGATGACAATTACCGTACCGGGCGAGTTGGCCATGCGGTTAGGGGCGCGCAGCTGTGTGCTTGAATCCGGGAGATAGTGGGATCGAACCCTACGGAAGGAGGTTTCCCATTTTCACACCAGGCAAATGCTAGGGCTGTACCTTAATTAAGGCCACAGTCGCTTCCTTCCCACTCCTAGGCCTTTCCTATCCCATCGTCGCCGTAAGACCTATCTGTGTCGGTGCGATGTAAAACAAATTAAAAACAATTACCGTTAAGTTAATGAAGTTTTAATTGATCGTCCTACCAAATTTCATTGCAGTCGGTATGGTCCAACCCAAACAGTTCAGTTCGGTTATTCCAGCAGCTAGTCTGTGAGTATTAGAGATTTGGTGGTGGTGATTGTTGTTTTAAGAGAGCATGTGATTAATGGCACTCGTCAGTCGCTAGTGTCCCCGCCTTGAGGCTATGTCACACTAGGCTAATTTACTATATAGCGGCTAGTATTACAAGGCTAGTACTGGTAAATAATTATTCGCGGCTAGTAACCCAGTTGTTCAAGAAAACTCTCCGAGTTTGCAAGGCTGCGTCGTTTGCATTCTTCTTCATATACTGTACAAGTCACATGAGGGATTTCACAAGCATTCATACTCTTTGAATGTGCTTAATAAGTCTATTTGTTAGCTATTCCTTTTTAATGCATCATCAGCCATTTTGCTTCCACAGAGAACCGAACTATCCTACCTGGTGTGCTCGTGTCTGTCCCTTACCTGGGGTGGTGGGATTTGTTGAACCCCAATAAAAATAATCAGCTAAGTGAGTGGATGAGAGATACCGCAGCTTGCCTTCTGAATTGTCATTTTTTGAGCAACATGGTTTCACCAAACCCCACCTCATCGGGAATGCCCCCTTTATGTCTGAGTAGTTTGATGTATTGTCGTATATTCTATGAGGGTAATATTTTAGTTTACAAAGCTTTATTACCGTTCAACGTGTCTTTGTATTTTATTAATGTCGTCGAAAACAGCTTTGGATATGAATGATCGTGGGTTCGAGAACTAGGTAAATGATATTATATACGCTGAAGAGAGCTGTTATATAGGCGATGCACCAGGTTGCACCTCGTTCTCAAAGCGATCATGACATCGAAATGGAACAAGATACTGTATTTGCGATAGGGAGAATTACAGTGACTCTACATGTACAATGTGGCCAACGAGTGCTTATTTCTGATTGGTTCCGCCATGTTTTAGCCAAATGTCCCGTCAGCTGATTCAAACGTACGTATTCCGCACAGGGTAAGATCACTCTTTATGCAATTTCAGCGAAGTACAGGCTGTCTGTTTTAACCTTAATACAACCGAAAATATGTTTTTGTTAAGCATGGAAGATTATTTAGTGTTATTAGTTTCTAAATGTGTGTGAATTTACGAATTTCTGAGGTCTGAGTTTTGAAGAAAATTACGCCAGGCTGTTGTGCTTATGGATGCAGAAACAGATCCGGAAAGGGTTTTAAAATGGAACTGAACAATTGCTTGTTTTCTGCTTTGAAAGTAGTACGTTATAAGACGCTCCCAGTAACGAGTAGAGTTGTCTCGTGCATTATAATGGTAACAATAACAAAATGGGTTAGTAATTTTATGGAGGCCAAGGCAGTAAATGTCAGATTTCTCCGTCAATATTCGCCGTATCGAAAACCTGTACATAACGAAAATTGTTTAGAATATAATTTCCGACTTTTTACGTTTCGTGCGATTTTACCGTGTAAGGAAAAATAAGCAGATTTTCACGATTAAATTACCTTTTACAAATTCCCAAATATCTCCGAAAATATTTGTCTTATCTAAAACCTGTACATAAGAAAAGTTACAGGAAAGGTCACTCCCGATCATTTACTGTAAGTTTCATTCGTTTTCACCGTATGAGATATTATGATTGATATATTTTCGAATTTAAACTTTTATGGCTATTCATCTCTTAAAGGATGTGGTTATAAGTGCCGCCTAGCATCGAGTTGAGTTTTCGCATACATTATAATGATAATAATAGTCTGACTCCGTGCCTGAATGGTCAGCGTACTGCCCTTCGGTTCAGAATGTCCCGGATTCGATTCCCGGCCGGGTGGGGTATTTTAATAGATCGGGCTTGGCGACTGGATACTTGTCTTTGTCCCAGCACTCTCCTCTTCATATGACAACATACCACACTATAAATCACCACAGAAACACGCAATGGTGATTACATCCCTCCTTATAGGATTGGAGTCTGGAAGGGCATGTGGCCGTTAAACATGGCCAAATCCACATGTGTGACGCATTTCCCACCCACAACCCCACAGTTGTGGGAAGAGCGGTAGAAAAAGAAGAAAGTATTCATAACAGTAATAACAATGTCATTATCAAAACCGATAGCAGCAAATAGAATGTTTAAAATACAGTTTCTAACCGAACTGGGGCACAGAATTAGTCACACATCACGGGGATCAAACCGCAGGTGGTCGGTAATTGAGTCCTGAATACAAGTAGGCCTTCTCCGGGATTAGGATAACTGCTTGTTTTCACCGAGCAACAAGTAGTATTTTCTCAAACGATAGGCGTATTGTATAGTGATACTAATAATATTTAATTTCACATTGCGGGGATCAAACCGTAGCCATAATTAAAGGACCGCTATACACAACAGGCCGGGAACCATGGCAGTTGCTTGTTTTCACCACTAAAGAGTAGAATGGTACAGTGTTAACTTATGTTAACGTAAATATGGAGCTAGGTGATACAATTTTGTCTACCCATCGGTTAACTAATCATACTATTTTTCTATGTTCTGCGTGTGTTAAGATTATATACATACCGATAAGTCATATATAAAAAAGTACATTTCTATGTATAGTTCGATGATTCTGTGTTGCATATTCTGATATGTAAAACCATGTAACCTGGGATATAGTAATTTTAAATTTTTTAAAAAATGTAGGTTAACTCCATAGTCGTCACATACATTATACCAGACAGTGACTATACTATGTTATGCCACATGTATTATAAAATAAATGTTGTTATAGGCCTAGCTACGTACACAGAATTTATAACTTCTTCAATAATTGTTACTTGTAGGCCTATACCACGTGTAAATCTAAATTTTGAAGTCTTACGTCAGGTAGTCATACTCTGAATATAACAAATACTTATAGGTCTTGATTCACACAGTCTATTCACTAGTCTATTCTTAATTGAATAATATCACTCTCCTTCATCTATCAGCTGATTGAGTACTTGGCTAAAACATGGAGGCTGGACTGGACTTGGCCACACTCTACATATAGAGTCACTGTAGGGAGAATAAATCAGGGGAGCAGTGGCGTATACTGAGGGCTACCAAGGCCCAAACCTCAATTGAGAAGGATGGAAATCTAAAGCACATTATAATGTAAGCATCTGACTTATTGTTCCATTTACAAAACTTTAAAGCAGTGAGAAAAAAACATCGCACGTATTTCTGAGAGCAAGGCATCGGTGACTGATGTTACATTCCAGACTCTCGTCCCTCTTTCCTCTACCAGTACCTAGTAGGTACTGCCTCGGTGCCTCGACCCACCACGCGGCTTGCTGACGTACAGTATCTCCGCTAGGTGCTGGGACCGGAGTGATAGCTGTGCTAGGCTTCGTTCTGTCAGATCGCCACTGCTCTCAACCATGCATTACTCATCGTACATACCTCCTTACCTCCTACTTCTGACTTAATTATATAGATAACAGAGCGCTGGTATTTCACTCCCGTTTGCTTCTACATCCTTGTAGGAAGACACTGCAGGGCTGCTGTTATAGGAGTAACACAGTTTTCATTTTCATTTTCAGGTAGAAGGTCTGCTGAAATGAAATGCATTCTTTCAGGTTTAGTGATCGCTTTTGTTGGTTGGAATCGAACCCGTGATTATGGGTCAGACACCACCACGGATCTCACGAGGAAGCTAATTAACCAATGAATGATGGGTACGATCGCTGTAAAATTCGACATGTTTATTTAATAATAAAAAAATAATAGTGCATGGCATCTGTATATGCTTGATGGTGACCTAATAAGGATAAAATGAATGGCGAAGACATCATAAACATCCAATCCCCAAGCCAGGGGAATTAACAGTATGGGGGGGGGGGGGTTGATTCTGAGAATTGAATCGGGGCTATGAAACCAAAGGCAAGCATTCTATCCAATAAGCCACAAAGCCGAACTTTAATTTGCTAAACCTTAGGCTACCATCTCCACTGATCAGGTGTTGAGTATTGGCAGTGGCAGAGGCAAGAGCAGTAGCTTGTGAAGCAGCCTTGACAACACAGCAGGCTTGTCCGTTGGCTATTGGCTGCAGCTGAAAACGCTGAAGGTTTGACGTTCACTAAACCAACCATCGAAAAGGGGTAACTTACGTCTAGTGGTTGCCCAAGTCTTGATTCCAGCATACGCCACTGCAGGGGAGGAATCATAGGATGCTCTGGTTGTAAAGCATCTATCTGTGGTACATGTTCATTGACATTTTACGCTAATAATGACCTCTGAAACTTGTCTCCATATAAAACAGTGACATTTATCTCCCACTATAATAGTGAATAGGTGTTAATTAGTTCTTGATATAATAACAGTGGATTTCTCCTACATGTTCTTGTCCCTTTCACCCTCTTTGGGGTACGATAGATCAATCAATGGTTAGTGAGTCGTGTTTTCCTGTCCTCCCAGTACTTTTTCATTCTTTCAGATCTTGCCTTCCTCTCTTCTTCAGAAATTCTGTATAGTCGCTTGGGCTTCACCCTGTCCTGAAACCTCATTTTATCTTTGGTTATTTTCTTTGCAGATCCATCTACAAGCATCTCTTCTGTAATTTGGAATTCTCGTAGGTCCTTCTCAGTTTCCTTAAACCAGTTCGGCTTGGTTTTCTTATTACGGAAATAGTCGAAGATTCTTTTAGTTATCCTTTTTAGATCCATTCTTAGGATGTGGCCATAGAAGTCAATTCTCCTTTTCCTTATTGTGTCGGAAATCCTTTATGATTTCCTATACAGACTTTCATTGCGGATGTGTGAAAGTTCGTTATTATGAAATTTGGGACCTAGAATTTTTCGTAGAATTTTCCTTTCCTTTATCTCTAACTTTTCCATTGGGCCATGCATAGTTATAGATAGAGTTTCTGCAGCATACAGAGCGTCAGGCTTGACTACTGTATTATAATGTCTGATCTTGGAATTCCAGGAGAGGGACTTTTTGTTATAGGTGTCTTTCGTAAGCTGGAAGGCTGTTTCTATTTTGGTTCGCCGAGATTCCATTGCTTTCTTAAGACCATTCCAACTGATCCATTCACCAAGGTATTTGAAATCTGTGACGATCTCTATTTTTTGTTCCCCCAGTTTCAAATATTTTGGAGGATTCTTAATGTTGGTTATTATTTTGGTCTTTCCAAAGGCGATTTGAAATATGTTAAATTAATAAATAGATGGTTTCCCTGCGGACATTTCTCTAATATCTACATTTGAAATTATATTTATGATTACAGCAATTATTCTTGTGGGTATTTTCTGTTCGGTAAGAGTAATTACACAATAAATTCACTATAAATGTCATCTTTTAACAATGAATTATTTCCAGTTTCCTCATTAAGACCCGTTTTCGCTGGGGTGTAACAAATCCTACCTCACTAGATGCGTAACAAAAAATTCAACCAGCCGCTAGTAAGTAATGGGGGCTATCACACGGGCGAGTAAAGCGCGAGTGGCGAGCGAGTCACATGACGCGAACTCGCAAGTTATAGAGGCTAGTAAATGTCAAACTTCACTAGCCGCGAGTAAAATGCTCGCCGGCAAGCACTATAGTTCAGTTCTTATGAGTTTCGACTTGACATTTGACCGCTGCCAAATTAATAAACAGCCAATTATAGGCAACAGATTGCTCCGATAGGGCGCGTTAGACTCTAGTTCCGGTTACCAGTGTTGTCGATCTGTTGTTTACTCTAACCACGTGCTATCAGCTGTGTGTTGTATTGTGCTCAGTCCTTTTCGCGGTGTTTGTCAGTTCACTCGGTCATTCTTGACAAAGCACCAACAATGAAGACTAGAAATAATGAGTTGACTGAGTGTTGGAAGGAGCATAATATTTCGGTTCGCGATGACATGGAGAAAAGGGGAATCTCATGTATCTTGTGAAACAAAACAAGCCCTAGTATCCACTTTACGTGGTGGATGAAATTGTCAGGGGGCGTGGGCATAAAGTTGTTCGCCACCCTTTGTAGGATTTTTTCCGTGCTTAAGTGAAATTGAATCTATTAGCAAAGCGAGCTCTTCTAGATGGTGAGTAGAAATTTCATTTCATTTTCTCGCCTTTTATCTGTTCGAGCATTGATCTATTTTCAATTTATGTTCTTATTCTAAATATGTTAGCCTATGTGTTTTTGTTCATCTTATATGAGTTATGCATGTTGCTACGAAGAATAATTGATTCTGGACTTATATTCGAGTATATACATTTCCGTTCGTGTTACGTGTCGTGAATCAGCTTTTTGTACTCGTAACAGTTCGGCACCAAATGTCCGACAAGTCGAAACTCATAGAAACGGAACTATAGGTGCTTGAGCTTTTGGCTGGTAACCAACGAGCATTAGCCTAGTGTGACACACAGCCTTCACTGTGCGAGAGTAAAACAATATTTTAGCTTGGCAATGGCGAGCACACATTGATACAGTAGTTGGTCAATATATGAGTAAAGTGACATTAAACACTTTTACGTTGCATGCGTATGTTTTCAATATGTATGAAGCTAGTTACGTAAACATTCCTTGAAACCACCTCCCAGCTGATAACATCAGTGTTCTCCGAGTATTGTGCACTGTTTATGACGTCAGTGCATCATGTCAGCTCTACTTTTGTTCCTCTCGTACCGTGTGTCAAGGCAAGACAAGGCTGCTTCTGCACGTGCTACATCGCGCGTGATTAACTGCCTATTCGCTGTGTTAGCAACTAACATGCCAGAGCCTCAAAATCAGCCCATGTCTCGTTTGACAAACTTCCTGTTTTCTCTAATTTTGTAGCTATTTTGGAATAACGTAATTTGCGTGGGAATGTAGGAAGTAGGTTGGTCTTTGCCGATGCGTGCTACCCCTACATCACAGGATCGGAAAGTTAGAACCGATACAAAAGTAGTGAGTTGGCCAGCGGTTTGAGTTACGTAGCTGCGAGCTAGCATTCAGGAGATAATGGGTTCGAACCCCACTATCGGCAATCCTGAAAGTGGTTTTCCGTGGCGGGACCTTAATTAAGAAAACATTCGCTTATTTTACATTCCTAGTTCTGTCCTAATCCACTGTTGCTATACGACCTGACTGACTGTGATGATGCAAAGTAAAACAGATAGCAAGCATAAGCGATGGTTTGATTCAGTTTTTAATTATTTAATTGTCGCAGGTGTGGAACTAAGCAAAACTGATGGTTTGATTCGGTTTTTAATTATTTAATTGTCTCAGGTGTGGAACTAAACGATGTAACAAGCTAGTTGCAAAGGGAAGATTGTGGAGGTGCTTTGTTGATTAATTTACAGAGGCTTGTAGACTGAATGCTGGGAGGCGTGTCACTCTATAATAGAGATAAATGAAATGAAATGAAATGGCGTATGGTTTTTAGTGCCGAGAGTGTGCGAGGACAAGTTCGGCTCGCCAGATGCAGGTCTTTTAGATTTGACTCCCATAGGCGACCTGCGCGTCTTGATGAGGATGAAATGATGATGAAGACGACACATACACCCAGCCCCCGCGCCAAAGAAATTAACCGATTAGGTTAAAATTCACGACCCTGCCGGGAATCGAACCCGGGACCCCTGTGACTAAAGGCCAGCACGCTAACCATTTAGCCATGGAGCCGGACTAGAATAGAGATGTATGTATGTCTCTTCCTGACGTCAACCTATCCAGAGGAGTTAATGAGATGAGATGAATGACGTGATACATGATAGTAGAAGGGAGAGGGTGAAACGTGGTGCCGGGACATGGCTTATTCCTGTCGAATAGCACCGAAGGGCCTGCGCAAGGCTTTACGTCTCCATTGGATGCACGAATCACCCTCAACAGCTGCATATGCCCTTTATTCACATGAGCACCGCGGAGAGGTTTGAATCGAATCCAGGCTTTTGGCACGCAATCTAGTGTTTAGAAATAGTATACCACCGCCTCTCCTACCCTGTCGGCCAACATTCTGATGATGCACATTTTTCGACGAACGAGACTCGAACCGGTTAACCACGGTGTCAGACCATATAGACTTTGCACCTTAACGATCATGGCCACCAGGTGGGCTTTATTGTACTCAGTTATAACACGGACAATTTACCAGACAAGTAAAAACTTGTATTTCGCACCATGACCGAAAAAGCGCGTTAAAAATCACGTGGAGTGCGTTATGAGGCAGAATTTAGTGTGAGAAGTTTGCCTTTTTTTTTCTTTTTTCTTCATAAAATCTAGAAAAGGATACGAAAATCTCAAAAAGCATCAGCTGGTTCCATTGACATCACTTTCATTATTAAGAAAATTATCTTGTGGACTGAAGTGTAATTATGGTGTAAATCCTCATGCTATGGCAGCTATCTGCAGTGATATGGAGGGAAGGGACGAGAATCCCTGTAACTGTACTTATAATTGATGAAGTGAAGCTAGGGAGGACATCAGATATAACTCTGTTATGTGCACTTTTGATGGGTTTGTAAACATGGGTGAATTCACAAAGTCTGAAGATAAAGAGTGCTCTTGGTGGCCACGGACTCGCGTTTTTCGTTGCTCCTCGTATGAAAAACTAGGTGCAACCTATTGTAATTTTTCTAAGCAATAATGCAAATGACAGCTGTAAACACTATTTCACTGCGTTATATAGAACATGTATGTTGGGTATTCAGCCCAAAGGCTGGTTTGATCCTCTACAGCTCCACGAACAGCTGTCATAGATAGCCTAGGTGTCACTGAAAAGGCATACTAGGGAAATGAGGAGTGAGGTAGTTTTCCGTTGCTTTCCTCGCTGAGTCAGAAGTTATTACATATCAGTCTGCCATGCTCACTGAAATGCATGCATCAACCGACCCTCTGAGCTATATTTTCACACAATTCATAACAGGGACTGGCTGCATAAGGAACGGTGTTACTAGAATCGCTCATACCCCGGTCACTTTCATATTGTCAAAGCCAAGGATGAGACTGAGACAGGTCAATGAAAGTAACAAATTTATTCTAGCCCATACCATAAGACATGGTGCACTGTAAACACTACATCCTGCCAGCAAAGGCATTTTGGCGTACATCCAAAATCCAATTTTGTTACCTTCGTATCCCCGAAGTAAGAGTATAGTGCGATTATACCAGGAAAAAACCCAACAAATTATTGTTGCGGGATGCCTTGATTAAGGCACAGCCCCAGCATTTACCTGGTGTGAAAATGGAAAAACCATTTTAGGGCTGCCGACAGTGGGGTTCGAACCCACTATCTCCCGAATACTGGATACTGGCCGCACTTCAGCGACTGCAGCTACCGAGTTCGGCTTACATACGTAGTCAATGGGAGGTACAAACTGACACATTTTAGAATGGATAGTTCGGAAAGGAGTCTCTCTGTAAGGTAGGCAAAATCTCAAAATAAAAACAAGGTTTTATTGAAAATGAGTAGACTCAACTCTTTTCTGAGTTGTTCACTGAAAATAGAAGCTGCGATAAATTTGCTTTCCCCTTGAAGACCCAACGTACCCCTATTGGTATACGCGCACTGCACTTTGAAAACCACTGATATAGAGCATTCAGTAATAATCGCATTAATGTGTATTTAAATTATGTACGGAAGCCCCAGCTGTTTCATGTTACGGTATGCAGTATTGCAGCCGCATTAAGACCAACTAACACTAGCTCCCCTTACGGCGGGAACGTTGAACTACACGAGTTCCACCACTTAATACTTCGCTCGTCCTTGTTTTGAGATTCCCTTGTACTGTATCAAATGCAGACTAATGGGTGATCTTTGCTGAGTTGTAACATTTTGTCGCGTGAGCACCAAATCTGTCACCATAGATCCTTTACTCGTAGATGTCGACAACGTACTATATGGATTGTCATATGTGCCTTATTCCGTCCTTAAAAATCAGACTACTTTTTTCCAGGTTTGAACTAGTGATCTTCGGATCTGGAGTTCAACACGCTACCAGTTCACAAGGAAGCTACACCTGTAATGTGCTTGTCGTATAACATCTCTCAGTAATGTATTTATGCACGTTTTCAGTCACCTTGAAGAGAATTGTTGTATCAGGTGTCTGAATAAGTGTTTATTACAGACATGCTAAGGTCACCTGAATTAGTCATTGTACTCTACGTCAAACTACATTAAACGAGGCAATAAAAGGTACCCATTCTTCTGCAGGATTATTATCCAGGCCATGACGTAATGCACTGTTCACATTTAAAAGAAATATCAGCGTGTTCTGGCCGACATTACTGGGAGATTCAAATAAACCTTTACAATTCGAATTACTTACAAGATAACTTTTGAGCCAATTATAGCAAACGTGCGCAATCAATTTTGAATTGCAGTGTAACTTTGGGAGATTTCTCAGAGCAGTTGATCCCGCGTCTTGTTCTTTTAATTCAATTCTTGCTCTGCATGCACTGTACAGTATATGCTCGTAAGCCCGATTCCTTTGCAGCTCTCGGACATACGCTTATGAATAGGCTGTCTCCTGGCTCAATTGGCAGTGATTCTGTGGAGCGAGCCAGTTGTCTCCAGCTTTCATACCATCGGTAAAATTGTTGGCCTGGTTGGTACATCGCGCAGACCGAATTCTCTTCGAAATGCCCGTTGTTTCAATCAAGGAATTTGTCTTTTCTGATTCATTTTCAGAATGAAAACAGGTTGCCGAAGAGAGTACTGCACGTTCGTGTTACGACTGCAAAAACTAGAGGCAGCGAACTAATTACTGTAATAATAGCCAACAGTGACCAACAGTACTCATAATCGTCAACAGTGGATGGTGGAGTACCAATATGAACTCTCCTAGAGCCATTGAGATCAGTAAACTCAATTTCAAGTTTACACTGGCTTCTAAGGGGAAATAATAACCCATTAAAATTGTACCGTAATGGTTTATTTGGATCGCTCTGTAGCTCTGGTGACAACCACTAGAATCACACAGACTCCGCAGTGCAACAAGATTAAATCTCCATATCCTTGACTTAATTGGGACCAAAAGCCAGCACGCTAACCATTTAGCCATGGAGCCGGACACAAAAATAATAAATCCCTGCACACAAATTTAGTAATGGAAGTTCGTGTTCTTTCTGTCCTTGCCAGAGATGTCTTCTTCTTAGTGCTGATTACCATGAAAAATATGTGATAAAAATGATAAGAAGTCAGTCAAGTAATTTTTCCAGTAAACATTTGCATTACGATCGACAGCACTAGTTTTTTGACAGTTTGTAAAGTACACTCTCCGAGTGAGTTGACACGGTTCGGGCCGCGTATCTGTAAGCTCGAATTCCGGAGTTGGTGGATTCGAACCCCCCCATATCGGCTTCCCTGAAGATAATTTTCCATGCTTTCCCGTGGTTTCTCATTTTTACACCAGACTGTACCTTAAATTATGGCCATGGTCGCTTCCTTCCCAGCCCTAGGTCTTTCCTGTCCTTTCGTCGCCAAAAGACCTGTCGGAATTGATGTGACGTTAAACCATCCATCCATCTTCATTACAGTCCGGCTTCTTCGCTGAATAGTCAGCGCAGTGATCTTCAGTTCCGAGGGCCCAGGGTTCGATTCCCGGCAGGGTCGGGAATTTTAACCTTAAATGGTTAATTACCTTAGCTTGGGGACTGGGTGTTTGTACTGTTCTCAACATCCCTGCAACTCCCACACCACACATAACACTGTCCTCTACCACAATAACACGCATTTACCTACACAAGGCAGATGTTGTCCACCCTCGTCGGAGGGTCTGTCTTACAAGGGCTGCGCTCGGCTAGAAATAGCTATATGAAATTAGTATTATCTATGTTACAGACCAGAATGCCTTTCAGATTTCAGTCTCCAAGTCTATGTGAATTAACTACGCGCCTTTACAATCCTTCATATTATCTCCGTGGCCTCGGTAAGTTTCATACCTCATATCATTCTGAGTTCATGATTCTCCTAGGTAACTTATCCTTAATTCGACTCACGTGATCCTAATACCGAAGCCTGTTTATACGTACAGTTTCATCCATCGAGTTTATTCTAACTTAACACCTTCTGTCACGTTCCCACCGTTTTGTTGCAGCAATCATTCTCGCTAATTTCATTCCTGTTACTTCAAATTTATGAATATCTTATGTCCACCCAACTTACACTCTCAAACAGAAAAGTCGGTCGGAAAGCCGACCGATGTAACGATAGTTTCTTCTGGGAGCTCGCTGCATTAGCTTTGCTGTATCCTGATTAAGTTTCACTTAGTATACTACCATTCTAGAATACACATCCCAAATTCTAGAAATTATCTACATGTTACAGTTTTGTATTCCTGACCTGACACACGATGTCCTCTTAATGTCACTAGCAAAAATAAAATAACTGTTAAATCAAATAGGGCCTACAACGTAAAGATTACTTCAAGAGAAAGATTTCTTATGAGGCATATTTTAAATTTAATTTCATTAAACAATGATTTGGTGGTGGTGGTTTCAAGGGCAAAGCGACCTGCTGATCAGTCCCACATTAATAATTAATTGGAAATAAAGAAACATGAAATATACGTTCAAACAGCGAATTAAGAGGAATGGAAAAGGAAATTAAAATTCGAAGTAGAAACCAGTATATAAAAAGGTAATTTTTATCACAGAGTAACTACTCACTTGAAATGTACATATCCTTAAATAAACTCCCCCTGTGGATGGGGGCGGTAGAGTACATCCACGGTATCTCCTATCTGTCGTAAGCGGCAACTAAGAGAGTCCCAGGTACTCTTAACTTGGGAGCATGGGTTGTCGACCACGGGGCCCTTAGCTGAGTCCTGGCATTGCTTCCACTTACTTGTACCAGGCTTCTCACTTTCATCTACCCTATCCGGCCTCCTTTGGCGAAGTCTTGTTCTTTTCTTACCCCTACGGTATTAGAGCAATCGCGGCCTAGGGAGTCTCATTTCAACGCCCTTAGTTGCACTTTTTTTAAAGAAAAGGTGACAGCAAAACGTTTTGAAAGTGACTATACTTCAAAACAGCAGCCTACTTTGAGGGAGTCGTTCAATCTATGTGTCGTAAGCTGGTCGTACAGATTTAAAACAAAGGTAAAAACATGTAGCAAATTCAAAAACACCCTGCGGAAGATTTATCACACTTATTCTTTCTTCGCTCCAAACGTATCTAAGATTCTATATTTTACTGGATAGTTGTCAGCTGCATTCGAAAGATATTGCGTTCGAACCCCTCTTTCGGCAGCCCTGAATATGTTTTTACCATTTTTCACACCAAGTAAATGCTTGGGCTGTACCTTAATCAAGGCCACGGTCGCTTCCTTCCCACCCCTAGCCCTTTCCTATCGTCGCCATCAGACCTGTTTGTCGGTGCGACGTTAAGCAAATTAAGGAAAAATGACTGGATGTTTTCGAGCAATCGGTTCGGTGATGACGTCGCTAATTGTACTTGAAGCGAGGTACTGTAACATGCAGTGTACAGTACCGTACTATTTTACATACTATGAGAGTATTTTTATATACAAATTGGAATAACGTTTAGTTCCAGAATCGGAGGCATCCAGATACGAGGAGAAGTGTATACAGGGACCATTAGCCCCTTTAAATGAAATGCCAAACTGGTTATTACGAATGAGTTATACCACATAACGAAATAACAATTTAACCTGTTGATCTGTAAACAATACACACCTCGACACTGAATGAAGCACTGAACATCATTATTTATGTGTATTTTTGTACCTCTGTTATAGACATTAATTTTTAGTTAATTCATTAATATGTTGTGCCCTAATGTGGTTTTCAAATACAGTATCACTTGAAGTTGTCTATGGGAAAAAGGCATATAAGCACAGTTTGTTGTGTACCTGTCTTGCGTAACAATTTACTACGAACATTTCTAACTAGTAGGGCCTACCAAGTAATATTATTATGAGTAAGTGTAATAACACATATTTACTATTTTTGTTGCCATCACTGTTTAACAGTAAGCGAGGTTGTCTCCAAATCCGTGTACAAAACGGTGTTACAACAATCAGTTGTACTTAAAAATAATAGAAATGGTAGTATTGTTATAGTGTGATATAAACCCCGTACGAGTTTTGATATATTGGCCATCCACAAAATTTGCTTAGTTGCATTGCAGAATCAATAGACTAAATTAGAATCGTATTAAATTACACAGCTTCAGGACACTCCAGTGAGAACAGTTGGTAAAACAAACACATTACAGAATGCATTCGTGCTTGTGTGTTTCTCGCATCTGCATCATAATATGACGCTGCGATTTGCTCGGAATCTGTTCCAGAATCGGGTGCTCGATTCCCCCCTGTCATATTCAGTTGACTCTTCGCGATTCCAGTCGCAATCCATCACTACTTTTTTTTTTTTCAAAATTAACATGACAGATGTCGAGGAGACATTTGGTCATCAACCCTGTAGGCCTACATAGAAATTTAAAAGTTTTGATCATCGCACGTACACAAATACATAGGCAGTTACATAGCTACTTGAAATAGCTGTTCATTTTGACCATATCAGCTGCGAACCCTGTAAAAGAACACCAACATATAGAGATAAAGCTATTAACATCAACCACAATAATACGGATTTCACTGATTTAGACGCACTTCATTGCACAATTTGGAAAATTTGGATCAATTCATGTTAGCTTCACTGTTCGTCAGAAAAGACTCCATTTCCCGGTATATTATCATACTATTATTAATAGTAAATTTCCTGTGGATAATAATATTGGACACTTGTTGACTGTAACCGATCGCTACTTGTGAGCGAGGAAGATGATAACTGAAAATACTGTGCAGGAAGTTCCCTTTAGCTTCCGCATTCAAGGCCAAACTCGTTGTAGTCGGCCTTGACCTACAGTAGAACAGAATCAGGGTCATTAGTTACAGCGCACTTCGGTTAATTGGATTCCTTCATAGAACAAACAAATAAACAATACCTGGCCGGTTTTATGTTGTCAGAAGTATCTACTTACCCATTACTAAAATATTGTAGTCCTTACAAGTATCATAACGTGCCTGCTGGTTTGTTTTGTACTACAGTATATTCATTTCTCCACCGCACATGTTGATCTCGTTAAATGTATTCACTTCCCAGAATTAGATCTTGTTCTTAAAAAACCCACCACCAACATTTTTACTTTTACCCTCAGTATTTCATACAAGAACGTTCTTGAAACATGTAACTGATGCTGTTAGTCTGACGTTTGCTTTCTGTCCAGTTATATCATATCCTGGCAGGCAGTCGCATTTAACAGAGTAACGTGGTGTGAGTAAATTATCTACTCGCAAAAGAGCAAGCAAAGAGTTTTTTGTTACGTGTATGATATGGAAAGGATATGTGATCATACCTACGATACCATCAGTTGTACGTGGAATCCGAAGCGCGAGGAAGTTACTTTTCACTTCAAAAATCTCGCATACAGTTTATTGGCCGGGATTCGAATCACGTCGATGAGAAGCCAGTAATAGTACCATTCGGCTATCACGTCTACTACTACTACTACTACTAATAATAATAATAATAATAATACTGCAATAAAAAGCTTGAGACTTGGAAACTTGCCTTAGAGCAAGGAATAAGGTATTCTTCCAGCATCTGCTTAGAGAGAATTACACTGCTCTGCATCTGAAACGATTTTCCCCAATGTTTTTGTTTTGAATATTGTTATGCAATAATTTTGAGGAGCAGAAAGCGAGTCTATTATCAGCTTTTCGCCGTCACGTCACATTTATTTGGAAATAAGGACATCACTTTTTGGCTTTTACGTATCTTTTTATTATACATATAATGTTATAATTCATATTCTACCTTACTAATTGGTTACAAACTATCAGTAAAGAAAAAAAAAGTCGCTGTTGAACTCCACGTCTTGTGTACAGAAACAAAACACTGTTCTTACTGGGAAATCGCGGAAATGATCAAATATTTATTAGTGATAGAAATAAAAGGATTGCATTTATGAATTGTACAGAAAAATCTGTTTAAACACCTTTATTTATCGTTCGACGTAGAAATCCATGCAAACACCATCTTATTACGATATTCCTGAAAATATTGAAATATTTAAAATTACTGAAAAACCTGACGTGAAAGAAACAGATTACATGTTTTATTTATAAATAAACGTTTAAAAACAGTTATTCCTTGTTAGACATAGAAATGCATGCGGAGCAGTGTAATAATAATAATAATAATAATAATAATAATAATAATAATAATAAAGTCAGCACCGAGAGTGCTAGAGGTAGGAAAAACGAAAATCAAACGGATGGGAAAATTCAAATGCCTTCGAGAGTGGGTAGATTCCAGTACACCCCCTTCCATTCTCACCTTCTTAAATTTCATTCCTCTTCCTGTCTGGCCACCCTCTCTGCCTCGGGTAGAATAGGTTAGTACGAAGGTTTTATCCTCTCCCAATCGTGGCGAGGTGATGCATGGCTACAGGGAGAGTAGTTCCTAGCGACACACCTCCAGATACTGGGCGCCCTTTGGAGTACATAGCCTTGCCTTCGGTACGTCAGGGCTCTGCCTAAGGTCGACCTTTTATATCCCGGGTACTCGTGGGACTACGTATGGTTTTTGAGTTTGGTTTTGATTCATCGAAGGCTGCAGGCCTTAAAACTGCGTCCTTTAATTGTTCAGTTAGGAAACGTAAAACGTTTCAATCGTGTTGACCTGTCTAGTAAAGAAGTTTCTGAAGAGCGTCTGCCACGATTTCTGGTTGCGACCAGAATCGATGGACAAAGCGTTCTTCAAGAGAACCCATTCCTGATTAGCAATGCTGTGGAATATCTTGTTGGTGACGTAGATGAAATTAGGAAATTGCGGGATGGTAGCGTACTCTCGTACAAAGTAAAAAGTTATTGGAAGCCACAATGTTCGGGCCAGTGCCAGTTAAGATAGAGAGCCACAAGTCCCTTAACTCCTGCAAAGGAGTTATCTTTCATAGGGACTTGATTAAAGTCTCCGATGATGACCTTATCCGGAGCCTTGCTCGTAGAGGTGTGTCCGACGTTAAACGTCGGAAGAGGCGTGTCGGTGACAACCTCTACGACACGGGGGCTTTCATCTTAACTTTCGATCTTGAAAAAACTGCCCGAACGTATTAAGGTGTCCATGTACACACTCTCTGTTCGGCCATATTTTCCTTCTCCTATGAGGTGCTACAACTGCCAGCGGTTTAGCCACACCTCACCACGCTGCCAGGGATCAGCAATATGCGGGGCATGTGGAAGAGCGGCGCATGCCGATGCGGAGTGCACACCACCACCAGTGTGTGTTCACTGCACTGGGGAGCACGCCGCTCGGTCCAAGGAATGCCCTACATTTAAACAGGAGCTTAAGACTCTGGATAAACTTTCTTATCCAGAGGCACGGAAGAAGTATACATCAATGGCTCCTCCGAAATTCTCCGTCTCCCTTGCAGAGAAGTCCGCTAGTGTACGGATATCTCCCGTAAGTGTTGTACCCTCTGTCCCACCATTAACTCCGCAAACATCAAGTACCCAGCAAGTAATCGTCAAACCACAGGTTCAACAGTTAGCAAGCACGTCATTGCCGAAGATGTCCGGGAAAAACTCTTCCCAGACACATTCCGCTGGGAAGTCCTACCAACAAAGGCTGGAAAATCACCTTCCAGCCATCCTTCAACTGGCCCGAAAAGGGAGGAGAAAGGGAAGCCTAAGTGCTCTCCTACACGCTTGGAGAAGAAACCTTCTCCAACGAGACCGGGGGTCCAAGGATCCCCAAAAAAGCCTGGCAAGTCATCTGCCAGCCCTCCTACAAAGTGTTCGAAAACGGTGGGAAAGAGTGAGAGAACACGATGTCCCTCTACTCGATCACTTTCTGGGGAAGAAGGTCCACCACTCGCGATCAGTGAGATCACCGTCTGCGGAGTGCACGGCCACCGCGTCTCCCTCTTCTAAGGAGACGATGGAGACCGAACCTCACATTATCGTGGACGATGACGACAATACCGACAAGAACGGCGGAAAATGGCAGGTAGCTGACCGAAAGAAGGGCAAGCAATTATCCTAATTTCGCAACGCTGCCAATCCACACAATGACACTAGTGCAGTGGAACTGCAATAGTTATCACTGTCGCCTAGCTGAGTTACGTCAGTTGATATCCGTCTATGCGGCCTCCATAGTTTGTCTACAGGAATCTCGTTTGAGACCTGGACACGGCACGACTATGAGAGGATATCGTCTTTATTCCAAAGACAGAGTAGCTGTGGATGGCTCGGCTACTGGGGGCGTTTGTACCCTATTTGGCTCCGACATCTTCAGCGAGGAAGTACCGCTCCGTACTCACGTAGATGCAATTGCAGTTCGCACTCCGTTTCCAGTAATGACAACGGTGTGCAACGTGTATATTCCACCAGACTACGATCTTGAAATCCATGCACTACAGGATTTAATCGCTCAATTACCTCCTCCTTTCCTTATGGTGGGAGACGTGAACGCCCGTAACACACTCTGGGGGTTTCCGTCTTCCTGTGCTAGGGGGGTGGGGGATGCTCGAGCGATTGATAAGCCTGTTCGATCTTTGCGTCCTTAATACAGGGGAACCGACTCATTTCAGCAGCGCACATGGCACATTCTTACACCTGGATGTCACTTTGTGCAGCCGTGCGCTAGTTTCCCTGCTACGGTGGCAAGTACACAACGACCTCTGTGATAGTAGCATGCGAACATGGAGTTGTAGGCTGATACTTGGACTGGTAAAGCGGATCCTCATTCTGACGAATCACTTCTGGCCTTCTCAGTCCTGGATGTTATTACTTTCTCAGGATCACATTGCTAGTTCATAAGAGTTCCTATATGGGTACCCAGCATTTGTCTGGTGTGAAAATGAGAAAGCACGAAAAATAGTATTCAGGTCTACCGATGCTGCGGTTCGAACCTATCATATCCCGAATGCATATTATAAAAGAGAAAAAGAAAACAAAATCATCTTCGTATAGGCCATGAAGAACCGTAGAGGAGTAGAAGTGTCGGGCTGAGTAACTCAGACGGTAAAGCGCTGGCCTTCTGAACTCAAATTACACCTAGGTGAGGAACACCGTGGGTTTGCGTTGCCTGTAAGTGGCGCCATTATGCGAGAAACACCATAGGTTACTTACCTGTGCGATGTTCAATACATGTGAGTAGTACCATAATGTGTGGAGAACAGTGAGTCTACGCTACTTTTGATTAGTACCGCAACATGCGAAATACCATGGTTCTACTTCACTAGCGATAAGTACCATTATGAGGGGTCTTTGACCTGGATTTTGGACCCCTTTAGACAACAAGCATTCTCGATTCAGGATTGTGCTTTAGAAGCAGTCCCTTCGTCAGTAATATGATATGATAGTTTCCGGGTCGGATCCACTGATTGTTTTATATTCAAATCCATCCTTTCATTGTTCATCACGTTTTTTATTATGGTCAGTGGATGATTTTGAACTTTTAAATTGTCATTACATTTTTTACTATTAAGGGCCGATGACCTAGATGTTTGGCACCTTTAAACAACAAGCATCATTATCAAATCTATCGACACTAGGCTGGCGTATTTTAGTAAATAGCCCCGGACTGCACCGGGATTGAGCCACCAATTTGGGCTTGGAAGGCCAGCGCTATACCGTCTAAAATCCGATTATCTGCGATCAAGTTCCGTTTATCGCTAGTAGATTTCCGATATACTTCAATTATTATTCTTTCTATACACTGTACCTCTAATCCTTATTTTACTCGATTATTTTAGGGTTTTTTTTTTTTTTTTTTTTTTTTTACAAGTTGCCTTACGTCGCACCGACACAGATAGGTCTTATGGTGACGGTGGGATAGGAAAGGGATGGTAATGGGAAGGAAGCAGCTGTGGCCTTAGTTAAGTAACACCCCCAGCATTTGCCTGGTGTGAAAATGGGAAACCGCGGAAAACCATTTTCAGAGTTGCTGACAGTGGGGTTCGAACCCACTATCCCCCGAATACTGGATACCGGCTGTAGTAAAGCGACTGCAGCTATCGAGCTCGGTGCTCGGTTAGTTAATCCTAAGACGCAAATATTCATTTTAATCTGGACATGTCCAACCCTTATCCCGTTTCTCTACGGGGTCGGGTATGAAGCGACGTGAATCTTCATAGCGAGTTTTTACGACCGGATGCTCTTCCCGACATCAACAACATCAGAGGAGTTAATGAGATGAAATGAATGATGTGATATATGATAGTAGGGAGAGGGTGAAGCTCGGTGCCGGCACATAGCCTACTCCTGTTGAATAACACCAAGGCGTAACGTCCCCATCACTATCAACAGCGTCATATGCCCTCACTTCATATGAACACTGCGGAGAGGTTTGGAATTGAATCAAGGCTTTTGGCACCTAATCTAGTGATTAGAATTTCTATACCACCACCTCTCATACTTTGCTGGCTAACATTCTGATGATGAACATTTTTTCGACCAACTGGACTCGAACCGGCTAACCACGTTGTCAGACAATACAGTATAGACTCAACGCCTCAATGATCATGGCCACCGGGCGGCTTAATCTGTCCATTAATATCGGTTAGATTTTTAAAAACTTGAACATCTCGAAATAAGTGAAAGTGATCTTATTACTTTTTGGCTCATAAACCATCACTGCGGACGGTCGAGAGATAAACTCTAAACTGCAGATCTTATTTCGATGACCTTTAGCTTCACGAGCCATTGGATTCTTGGAATGTGCATTTTGCCATTTACTGCTCTGCTATGTCCAAAGCAAATCACCTTGTTAAACGTTAAGAGTGGCTACAGTAGTCGACACTAAGTAACTTACTAGCTGTATTGAGTGAGGACCATTGGATCATTAAATACGGATTGAACAGTGAATTTGTTTTGACTGTGCCATAGTTGTATCTTCCACTCAAATGTGCTGCCATAATTGCACCACGATCATGATAGGATTAGAACAGGCATTGGGGGGAGGGGGGGAACGACTTACCAGACGTAGATAGTCCTACATTAAGTCTTTAAAAAGTGGGAAGGAAAATGGTGCAGTAGGGGTCATTGCAGTGCTTCGGAGCAAATTCAGATGTAACCCAGGAGCTAATTCGGACGCGAATTGTTTTTCTTGGGAGCCATTTCGAAAAAAAACAAAAAAATGTGGGCCAATCTGAACGCCACATTTTATTCAGTGTACTAATTCGGAAGCAGTCGTTCAATAACTTTTCAACGACGTATAGTGCAGCTAGTACAACATATACTGGTGCTTACAAGAACAATACTATCAATGAGAAAACATCGGCTTCTCTCTTAATACTTCTGGTTTGATGAAGTCGGTTTTTAATTCCGTGAACCACTCCTGCCCTATTCTTTCTTGCGGTAATCTAAGCTTGCGTGAGAATTAATACCGTACTACCAGCATTATTTTTCTCCTGAGAACTTACACATGGGTAGTGTAAAGTTTTCATTCCCTGGTGGATTCGAACTGTCAGACACAGTGTTGAAATTGAATGCGACTCTTACTTGAGCTGGATATCATAGTTTGTTGAAGTGGCCCTCATAAAAAATGTAGGTAGTGTATATTAGCATTGATAAACTTAAGATATTCCCAGTAATAATTAGTCTGTTGGTGGAAGACGGAAATTCTCAATCTGTGGTACGTGTACCACCGATGGTACGCGAAATATAGAGAGGTGATACACTAGGAAATTCATGGGAAAAGTGCAAAAATGTGGTATCATTTTAAAATGGCGTCGAATCTGCGACTTTGTGGTGAAAATGTTAATGAGGGTACGCTTGTGTAAATAAAGTGATATGAACTAATAGCAATAATAATTTCGTGTGGCTATTTCTAGCGTAGTGCAGTTCTTGTAAGGCAGACCGTCCTACGAGGGTGGGCAGCATTGCCGTGTATGGTAAACTGCGTGTTACTGTGATGGAATATAATGTTGTTTGGTGAATGAGTTGCAGGGATGTTGGGAACAGTACAAACTACCAGTTCCCGAGCCAAGAGAATTAACCGTTTAAGATGAAAATCCCCGACCCGGCCGGAAACCAAATGGCACTACGCTGATCATTTAGCCGAGGAATCGGGACATATGAATTAATGGGAACCTAGTATGTACTGATTTAGTAACGTACGTTATTGAAGCACATGTAAATATAAATATTATTTTATTGGTCTTCCTCTTCACTTCGAACTCTTTCCTGAATCCAGCATATGTTTTAATTGTTGAGGTCTGATTTTTTTTTATATCCAAAGGCAGAGTAGTATTCGCAATTAGCCGAGAAAGTAGTGTAGTTTCTTTTGTCCTTTAAAACAACCCATTTGTGTAAAACTGGGTTTCCTTTCCTCGTGGCATTTGAAGACTATAGAAACAGACATCGTGTTGAACCTGACCTCAGATAACTTACAGCAACCAGTCCAGACCCACTGGCTCTAAGATACTTGAACATAGAAACATAACTTTAAGCTAGTATATTCATTATAAATCAGTTAAAGAGTAGACAGAAGTAAAAATAAGACAGTTGAACAATTTTGTTAGCTTTCATTTTAATGCAAAGTATTTTTTTGTCGATGAAAGGTGGTACTTGTGACCTCACCGCACTTTTAGGCGTACTCAAGTAAAAAAATAAGAGCGAGTTTGAAAACGGGGGGCGTAAGATATGTTTCGTTATATTTTACAGCCTCTTGAAATGAGCACTTATATGGAAAACGTGAATGATACTGCCACTGAACTGGGCTAAATGAAGTTTTGTTTTGTATTTCAGATTTGTCCAAGGCTCAGAGGACGCTATCGAACAGTCTCCTCAATTTCGACTTCCAGTGCATCGGCACTTCCCAAACTGACGATGAGGTGACGATCGCGAACTCGCTGAAGGAGTTTGGCAAGCTCATATCCAGCATCGAGGATCAGCGCGACATAATGGTGAGTGATTTGGCTTTCTCTTTGCGAGGAATCCCGTTAGCTGTTTGCTTTTTCTCGTGTTATTTCCGTAAGATAAGATAGTAGTTCTTAAGCTTGTTGTGTTTGTTGTCGCAAGTCCCAAAAAGGAAAGTGTCGTTGTGAGAACCAACTTCCGTCATGAGTATCCTAGGCTAATTGCCTTGAGCAGACAAAGGCTATTACTTCACCTCAAACCACCACTCCCTATACACTGACATGCCAGAAGTCATGGGATAACACTATTTAAAAGGAAATAGTTGGTGGTGCCACCGTACCATGACGTTTGGAAGTGCCCAGTCCTGTATCAGGTGTGATCCGACATCTCGAGAGTGAATGTAAACACCGTTTTGCTGGCCGTGTCATAGCGATGAACTGGACATGATACTGGGGGCCAGATGGAGAGAACATTCCATTGTGAATATTGTGCGGACATTTAACTTTCCACGATCGACGGTGTCCCGCGTGTATCAGGAATACCTCATATAAGGCATTACCACCCACAGTGAAGAGTGCAGTAGCCGACCACGGATTCTTAATGATCGCGATTAGCGGCGACTGGCTAGAATTGTTCTTGGTAACAGACTATTCTCACTGGCACAGTCACATCCACATTCAATGCAGGAAGTGCCAGACACATATCCCGGAGGTCAGTGCAGCGTTCTTTAATGTCAGTGGGGTATGGGAACAGAAGACCTACCAGAATTCCATTGTTAACACCACGACACCGGGCACAGTGTCTCGCCTGGGTACGTGTCGTTGCTAATATCACCCCGGAGGACTGGCGACATTCTGTTTGGCAAAGAATCACTGTTCTGTTCCGAGCTGATAGTAAGGTTCGGATATAGCGCGCGTTCCAGAAACTATGGATCCCAGTTATTAACAAGGCACCATACAGGCTGGTAGTAACTCCATAGTGGTGTGGGTGGGATGTGTTCACGTGTCATGGGCTGAATCCGCTGATCCACCTGAACAGGTCGTTGACCACTGACTGCTACGGTGAAGTGCTTGATGACCACTTGCAGACCTTCACATACTTCACGTACCCCTACAGCGATGAAATATTCCAGCAGTATAATGCATCGTGTCATCGGGCCCATGTTGTCCAGAATTGGTTCGAGAAGCCTTCTGGAGAGTTTCAACGACTGCTGTAGCCACCTCGTTTGTCTGATATGAACCCTTTCGATAATTTATGGGACGTGGTGGTGAGGTAAATTCACACCCTCCACCTACAAATAGCAGGAAGGTGAGGGTAGCTGCCCTAATAGTATGGGTCAGAATATCTTCACAGGTGTTTCTTCCACTACTTGTAGAATCGATGCCACAGCGAGTTGCTACACTTGGTCGAGCTTGAGGATGGCCTACGCGATACTACACCCTGTCCCGTAAATTTTAGCATGTCATTGTATAATTTGTACAGTAGCGTGGAAAGTGCTTCAATGTATGTGAGACTCATAATTCGGCAGCTAGACGGTCGTGAAACAAATCGCCTCATTTTCTCATCATCGTTGTTATCCGTCCCTACACTAATACCTTAATATCATCTTCTTCTTTCTTCTGCCGTTTTTCCACACCCTGGTGAAGTCACGGGTGCGATGTTAGTCACACATGTGGACCTGGCCCAGGTTCAGGGCCGAATGCCCTTACCTATATGGAGGGATGTATTCACAGTTGTGTGTTTGAGTGATGGTTGGGAATGTGGTACGTTGTATGCAAATGAATATGCGCATTAAGGTGATCATGCACACTCTGACCCCGAACTAGGGAAATTATCCAAACGCCGGTAAAATCTCCGGTCCGACCGCGAATCTAACCCGGGGGATCCTCTAAACCATTCAGCCAAGGGCCAGGACGGTCTTCACAAGCTTGTCACTTGACTTAGAGACCACAAGTCAGCTGTTGAATACCAGACGTGCTCAATTAAGACTGCTTAATCGTTTATGATTAAAACTGTAATGTCTTATACATAATAATTTCTTCCCGAACAGTCTATTCGCACTGACATACATGTTGTTATCAGGATCATCGGTTGATAGACTGGCTTGAAGCAGCTCTTCATGCCACCCTATCCTGCGCTAACCTTTTATTTTCTACGTAACTACTACATACATCCTACATCTACTCTCATCTCTTTGTCGTATTCACATTTTGGTCTACCCCTACCATTCTTACTGCCTACACTTCCTTCAAAAACTAACTGAACAAGTACTGGATGTCTTAACGTGCAGCCCATCATTCTCTCTCTTCTTCTGCTCGAATTTAGCCAAATCGTTCTCTCGCCATTTCGTTTCATTTACTCTTCATTCGTGATTCGACCTATCCATCACACCTTCAGCATTCTTCTGTCTCATCATGCGGTATTTCAAAAGATTCTATTCTCTTCGTTTCTCAGCTAGTTAATTGTCAATGTTTCACTTCCGTGCAGTGCCACGCTCCAGTCGAAAGTTTTAAAAATCGTATATTCGTATATTCATGTTGGAAGTGAACAAATTTCTTTCCTTGAAAGGCCTTCCTTGCTTTGCTAGTCTGCATTTTGTATCGTTCTTACTTCTACCATCGTTTGTTATTCTACAGTACTACCCAAGTAACGGTATTCATCTACTTCCTCCAAGACATGTATTACTACTACTAACTACTACTACTAGTAGTAGTAGTTAGTAATAGTAGTAATTGCCACGTAAAACTGCCGTTTCTTCCTGGCCTTATTATTCCCAGCTATTTCTAAATCACGCAGTTTCAGTATCTTGTAATGGAAACAACCACTCTTGACCATGAAACATTAAGATAAGGCTGTTTGAACACGTTAATAAACACAGCTGGTAGAGACCACAAGTCAGCTGTCCGGTACCGACGTGCTCATTGTAAAATTACTGCTCTGATATCTGTGGTGATTATTGTTGTAATGGATAAAACAACTGGTTTATAAGCCCCTACCACTTCACTTTGCTTAATACAATTGGAATTTAAAAAAAAGGGAAATTGAAACCTAAAATAATGCTTCGAATACGAAATATAGAGGAACGATGTCGGAAGGGCAACCGGTAGAAATATATCGTTTTGTTAAAACCGTGCGAGTTGGCTGCCTAGTACAGGCCACATACCGGTAAGCTTGCGTTCGGGAGATGGTGGGTTCGAACCTCACCATCGGCAGCCTCGAAGATTTCCCTTGGGTTCCCATTTTCACACCAGAAAAATGCTGGGACTGTGCCTTACCTAAGGCCACGACCGCATCATTTCCAGATCTAGCTTTTTCCTGTATCTTGATGCCGAAAACCTAAGTTCGTACGAAGTTAAACCGCTAACAAAACTTTGCTTTTATATATATTCAACGTTACTTTTAAGGTTTTTCCAGTCATTTTAAGGCCGCATCAACACTTCCAGGATTTTGTGCACGTTGGGATGGGAAAGGGCTGAGACTGGAAAGGAACCAGTCGTAGCCTTGCTTAAGGTACAGTCACAAAAATGTGCATATTATTATTATTATTATTATTATTATTATTATTATTATTATTATTATTTTCGTTTCAGCCATCTATGGGCTACGATTTCGCAACTTCATTGCTTTCTCAAGTTCTTTCTCCTTTCTCTTTCGCCAGTATTCCTTCATCCGTTGGCTTGCTCGTGCTCGTTCTTCTGCCGAGAATACTCTATTCTTCCTCGTTTTCTCATCACATCAGCTAGGTCCTCCACCTCCGCAACTCTCTGCCTGAAGATTTTTTTGTTTGTTATATCTTCTGCCGTGAACCCTCATTTTTCTAAATCTCGGTGGACTTCTTTTACCCATGGGTCTTGTGTCTTCCTGCTCTCCTGGAAGGTGAGGATCCTGTTGGCGAGTCTCTCCGATCCCATCCTTTTAATATGACCGTAAAACGTCAATCTCCTCTTTTTCATTGTGGTGGTGATGTTTTCAAATTGTTGGTATAGTTCTCGGTTTGGTCTCATGCGAAACGTAAACTTGTCTGATGATTTTATGGGTCCAAGAATCTTTCTAAAGAACCTCCTTCCTTTCTTTTCCAAATCTGAGAGTCCCTTCGTGGCTATTGTCTCAGCTGCGTATAAACATTCAGATTTAACTATCGTGCTGTAGTGCTTGAATTTGGCCTGGTAGGAGATTGACTTAGATTTGTAGGTGTTCTGACATAATCTAAACGCAGTTTCCATCTTTCTTGCACGTTCTTGAATTGCTGCTTTCTCATTCATGTTTGGAGTCAAAATCTCTCCTAGGTACTTGAATTTTGTAGCTCTTTTAATGTCACCGTACTTCGTCCTCATTGTCCAGATTGGGTCAGTGGTATTTATGTTCATGTGCTCCGTCTTCTCAAAATATATTTGCAATCCTGTTTTGTCTGCTGTTTCTTTGAGGACTTTAATCTGCTTAATTGCAATTTGCAAATTCTCTGCAAAAAAGACTATATCATCTGCAAATGCGAGGCATTCAAATTTAAGCCCAGTTCTCTTGTGATCTAATCTAATTCCATTTGGAAAGTTGAATTTGCTCATTTCTTTTCGCCATTCCCTGATAACTTTCTCTAAAACACAGTTGAACAAAATTGGAGAGAGGCCATCTCCTTGCCTCAAACCTGTTTTGATCTCAAAAGGCTCTGACAGTTCTCCTAAAAAATTTACCTGCGATCGTGTGTTCTTTAGTGTTTGATGAATCAAGGTTGTTGTCTTATTGTCTATTCCAAATTCCTTAAGCACTTCCATTAGTGTGTCCCGGTCTGTGGAGTCGTATGCTGTTTTGAAATCCACGAATGTCATTATCACTTTCTTATCTGCTGCTGCCAACGGCCGTAGCCGTGCTGAAACACCGGATCCCGTGAGATCTCCGAAGTTAAGCAACATTGGGCGTGGTCAGGAGTTGGAGGGTTGTCACGCGCTGTTGGTGGGGGGTAAGGGAATGGAGGAGCGGAAAGGAACTGGCCACCCTACCGCACGTAAACTCCGGCTCAGCAACACCTCTGCGGAGGTTCGGACCTGCCTTCGGGCAGAATAACTTTTACCTATCTGCTGCTAATGTCTTACTTTTGATTAGGGTCTTGATGGTAAAAATCTGTTCTGCACATGACCGCCCCTTTCGAAAGCCAGCTTGATATTCTCCTAATTGTTTATCTATATGTCCTTCTATCCTACGCTTGAGTGCTATAGAAAGTATATTATTATTATTATTATTATTATTATTATTATTATTATTATTATTATTATTATTATTATTATTATTATTATTATTATTATTATTATTATTATTATTGTACCGGGCGGTACACCTCCACGCCGCTAATTCAAACTTTGCGCCAGTTGAAACTCCTCTGCTGGAGGAAGTCTGAACTTTATCAACTGTATTAATTTTCAAGTTTCTCAGAAGATGTCACTACTTGGAAATTTTGAAGTTTCTGAACTGGGTCGTTTTCGATGTATTTTTGTTTTACCTGTAGTAAGAAGTGTGAACTTTCTCTTCTAGAGGACACTACTGAAGAACTACAATGGTGCACCCTAGTGCGAAGTGAAAGAACTGTTTTTTGGAGAAATTTTCATTTCAAAAGTTTGTTCCTTGTTAAATTTATTTCTGTTATTGTTTAAGTTGGCTGTATAACCCTTTCTTTCCCCTTGTTTTGAATTTAGCCAATCCCGAATTTCTTTAATTAATTTATGACCAATCAGGTGTATCTTCTCCAACTTGAATATCTTGCTTAACCCTAGCCAATAAAGATTTTGTGGGAGGGTGTTCTCATTCCTGAAACGCCTCGAACTTTCTGCGAGAGTATTTAAACTGCTGATTTTCGGGTCTCCGGGCCACTTCTGTAACATCTTTCAGTGTGTAAAGTACGTAGCAGGGGGCGGGAAGCGCCTCTTTCTTCGGGCAGCAGTTCATCCATAAGGTAATGGCCGTTTAATAACTTCTTTTCTTGCTAGCTCAGCAGTTTAACTCTCGGGGCGGGTCCGAAGCTTTTCCACCATGTAACCTTTCCCTAAAATGTAAAGACTCTTAGTATCTATTCTCTTTTAAGCTACATATTGGGATAGGGAGTGCTTAACCCTCTAGAGCTCCCACTCATATTGTTTTGAGGTGAACTTATTTTTCTCAACCAATTCTTCCTTAACGTAATGTAAATTGTTTCTTTCTAAAGTCACCTCTTTAGTATGGGATTAGCCCTTGCATTAGCGGCCTAGAGCCAGATTAGGTTTTAAACAAAATGTATTAGGAGTGCAGATCGCCTCCTCTCAAGTTGGTATTTTAGAGGCCATGTAATTAACCTTTTCTCACTTAATAGGCCTCAGTAGGTTGGGTATTTTACCCCTGTGTTTATGTCCTTAGAGGACAGCTTGAAGGTGGAATTTGGTGTGGCCTTTGACAGGCTTAAATTTTGAGAGCGAGTTGCTCTTTCTTGAAAATTTTGTTTTCTGCGCGCCTCAAGGAGGCTTTACTGTGTAATTTGGAGCAAGTGCTCCTGGGCATGAATGGGGTTTTCTGCCCCTCTGTTAAAACGTGTTTTGGGGTAAAGTTGGGCTAATTGCTCAAGAATTGTGAGTTCGGGGCTCGAAGCCCAAATCCTGTAAATACTGTAATTGTACTGTGTTGCCTTGCTACTCTGTACCTGCCATGTTTGTTATTTCTTGATTTTGAAAAGAAAATATAACCTTGTTAAATTTTAAATTAACGTTAATTTCGTAGCCTGAGACCTGTTCACCCCCGCACCTTCTTTCACCTCTGCTGTTCCACAGATACCTCGGAACAATTATTATTATTATTATTATTATTATTATTATTATTATTATTATTATTATTATTATTGGCACTATTCCGAGACACCTATCGATAATTTTTAAGCCATCAGTAGGAAATTTGGCTTATTTTCCTATCACATTACAGCTCCACCTGATAGTGAAGTGAACATTACCAGACGGGAAGGGTTAATAGAATCTTATATGCATATTGTCCCTTGCCTCCGTAATGAAATAGAACTAGTTGAAATTCAGCCTTCATTAGAATCAATGTTCCAACACGAATTGTCCTTGACTGTAGCCATTCCTTCGTTTTGTGCAGGAAGGCGTTGAAGCGGATTAATTTTACCTTCCTCTTCCTTGTCACGAACCTCCCGTTATCGTCCGCCCCCGCGTGACAGACGGCCCAACACGACAATCTTAGCGGTCTGCAGCTCAAGCGTGCTCGATGAACTATCCGTTAACACGTGTTCAGTCGTCGTGTGCCCGCAATTCTAACGAAGCTCTTACCACTTTTCAATCCACCTTAACTCGAAACTCTGATCCTGTACACCGCAGCTTTTATTCAATCAGTCAATCAATCAATCAATCAATCAATCAATCAATCAGTCAGTCACTGGTGATCTGCATTTAGGGCAGTCGCCCAGGTGGCAGATTCCCTGTCTCTTGTTTTCCTAGCCTTTTCTTAAACGATTGCAAAGAAATTGGAAATTTATTGAACATCTCCCTCGGTAAGTTATTCCAGTCCCTAACTCCCCTTCCTATAAACGAATATTTGCCCCAATTTGTCCTCTTGAATTCCAACTTTATCTTCATATTGTGATCTTTCCTACTTTTAAAGACGCCACTCAAACTTATTCGTCTACTGATGTGTTCCCACTCCATCTCTCCTCTGACAGCTGGGAACGTACCACGTAGTCAAGCAGCTCGTCTTCTTTCTCCCAAGTCTTCCCAGCCCAAACTTTGCAACATTTTTGTAACGCTACTCTTTTGTCGGATATCACCCAGAACAAATCTAGCTGCTTTTCTTTGGATTTTTCCAGTTTTTGAATCAAGTAATCTTGATGAGGGTCCCATATACTGGAACCATACTCTAGTTGGGGTCTTACCAGAGACTTATATGCCCTCTCCTCTACATCCTTACTGCAACCCCTAAATACCCTGGTAGACTGCTCTCTGTCACTTGTTTATGCTAAGTTCTATTGTATTGTGCTGTATAAACATAAAACCTATTATTTGTGAACGGATTTGGGCTTATAGCCTAAGGAATATAATCCTTAAATAATCAGTTGATCATACAATCAATATCCTTGTCTCTTGTCTACTTATGGTATAGCTCCCAGCATTTATTATTCTTCTTCTTTTCCTCCTTTGGACGCCGTCACCCTCCGATGGTTAGCGATCCAATTGATTATACTACGTTTTCAAAATAATGATTGCACTCGCTATACGAGGAATTACTCGTTGTTTATTTCCGGTGATCTGTCATCCGGCTCTGTTGCTAGCTACAAAAGCACGTGTGGATAGGTAAGCAACTGATGATGTTGCACGCCGGGCTGTTCTCAGGCTATAGTGATACGTATTACGTGGTACTGTTCAAGCGGAGAGCGTTCGTAAGCAACACACTGTAAAGGTAGATTACTACCTGGTGGCACAAGCTTGCACGAAGCCATGAACTTAAAGGAGAAAGGAGGGGAAGGAAGGCAGTGGACGGGGTAACTACTGCTGTGCTGCTCACTTTGGATCTTAAACCCGCAATAAGTTACAAGTATGAGGAGCCGACAGGAACACTTCCGTAGCAACCAGCGAAGTGAACGTTCCTCCACTTTTACTCACGCTGCAGCGGATTGACTCTCCCACATACGAAACTAGTTTTATGCGCAGCTAAGGTTTTGAACCATCAGATAGTAATCTACTTCTACACCTGGCCACACTGTCACACGATATCTTCCGAAATGGGTGTAGTCACGCTGATGCAGACACGTAGACTGCCCCTTTCTACCCGCAGGAGATGGCATGACCCCTCTAGCACGATCACAGAACCCAGCAGCTTTAATAATGGCGTGTGGCCTCCGAAGAGGCCTGGTGCAGGTCTTTTTAGTTGACGCCGTAGAGGCGACCAGCGCGTCTGCAAGGATAGGTGAATTATAATGATGAAGACGGCGCACACACTCAGCCCTAAAACCACCAGAATTAAGCAATGAAAGTTAAAATCCCCGACTCGGCCGGGAATCGAACCCGGTACTCCCTAGACCAAAGGCCAGCACTTTAACCATTTAGCCATGGAGCCGGACAAAAGTAAACTCGTGTCCTCCTTCAGAGGTAGTGCAGCTCTTTTCTGGCACAACCCAAATGGAGGTGAGTTGCATGTACCATTTCAACCACATACCAGCGCTCCTGTTATTCTTAAATCTCTGGCAGTACCGGGAATCGAACCTGGCCCCCCGATGACGGCAGATACTATCACTAACCGTTACGCTACGGAGGCGAACCAGCAACTGACAGTGGGGCAGCTCAATTAGTCGGTCGGTTCTAAGTAATACAGTGGTTCCTTTCGCTGTGACCTCGGTAGTACCGGGCGAGTTCGCCGTGCGGTTAGGACCGCACAGCTGTGAGCTTGCATCCAGGAGATAGTGGGTTCGAGCTCCATTTTCAGCAGACCTGAACATGGTTTTCCATGGTTTCCCATTGTCACACGAGGCAAATTCTGGGGCTGTACCTTAATTAAGGCCAAGGCCTCTTAGGCCTTTCCTATTTCATCATCGCCATAAGACCTATCTATGTCGGTGCGATGTAAAACAAATTGTAAAAAAAAAAAAAAACGTTGCTAGCCCCTGAGTGATCAGCACACATTCGATTCTGAATTCGCCCTGTTGTTTTGTAGCACTCGCAAATTCTTCTCCAAAATTTATCTTGCCCTGTCGGTAATGCGAGACATCATTTGCTCGCCCCGCTGCCCTGTACCAACTGCGATAAAGTCAAAGTCCAATCGTATTTTGAATATTCTTCTGTAATTACATATTCCTCGTCCTCGCCCTTTCTCCCCCGTAATTTTTCCTTCCAGCAGTTTGTTAAGAAAGGTATTGTATCGCAAAATGAGGCCAGTAAATTTAGCTCTTTTTTGTATCGTTAACATCAGTTCTCTCTTCCCTTGCATTTCTTGCAGAACGCTTTTGTTTGTTCTCTTTTCAATCCATTTAATCCTGAACATTCGTCTCCATACCCACATCTCAAACGCTTCCAGTCGTTTCCAATCTTGATCTCTGATTGTCCAAGATTCACAGCCATACAATAGCACATTCCATACAAAAGATATCACAAATTTCTTCCTAATTCCCCCTTACTTGTAGACAACTGAAAATGAAAATTGTCGGCGAATTGTGGTTCTGATATGGTTATAGTTGTTTCATGTTACATATTTTTGCATATTCTTAGTAACATTACATATTTTTACGTGTTATGTGAAGAATGTAACCTTTTTTAATTATCCAAACAATTCTGTCAGCTCGTTTAATTTTCAGACTTCGGAAGGTAATTGGCGAATATCATCTCATATAGAATATACTCGTATTTCAGTTCCTAAAATTGGCCTTAAAATCCCTTTAAAATTTAGATTTCTAACCCTTCGTCGGCGGAATACAGTAGGTCCGAGTGTCTCAAGTGCATACAACAGTACTAATCGTTTCTCAGAATCTATAAAATACTATTGCATATTTTATGAATATGCGAACATTTTTGTAAATTTTGTGCAGTAGACTAATACTGTTGAATAGTACATATTTAATTACATATTTCACTTATATTTACTACATTTTTATGTACAAATTTCGTACTTCGATATAACATAAAAATCCAGGCACTAATAATTACTGAATATGTAATACCCGTTGAACAGCGGCTCTGAAGATTTCAATTGTTCGTCAGAACCAACGATGTAAGTCGTTCAGCTAGGAATTTGTCATCCCATTGATCTTCTTCCGTGAGTTTTTCCCTCGTTGGTCGCCTCTCATGGTGTGTCCTATCTTTGATGGTCGTCGGAAGGTTTTTACTTTTATTCATCCGTCTGAGGGCTTTTTCATTTCGTTCTCCTTTCTATTCAGGATATTCGGAGTATTGTTCTATAGTAGTGCATCTCAAAGGCTTCAGTTTGGCGTTCTAGTGATTGATTGAGCGTCCAGCTTTTGGAAACCATTGTAGGACAGGAAAAATGTAAATAGCGTAATATGCGAACATGGAGTTGTAGGCTGATACTTGGACTGGTAAAGCGGATCCTCATGCTGACGAATCACTTCTGACCATTTCAGTCCTGGATATTATTTCTTTCTCGGGATCACATTGCTAGTTCATAAGAGTTCCTATATGGGTACCCAGCATTTGTCTGGTGTGACAATGAGAAAGCACGAAAAACGGTATTCAGGTCTACTGATGCTGCGGTTCGAACCTACCTTATCCCGAATGCATATTATAAAAGAGAAAAAGAAGAATGAAGGACCTTAGAGGAGTAGAAGGGTCGGGCTGAGTAACTCAGACGGTAAAGCGCTGGCCTTCTGAACTCAAATTTACGGGTTCGATCCCGGCTCAGTTCGGTGCTCAAATTGGTAGATTTACTGGCTCATAAAATAACTCCTGCGGGAACAATTTCAGGCACCTCGGTATCATCGAAAATAGTAGTTGGTGCGACGCAGCGTAAAACTAGTAACATTATTATTGGGAGTTGGAGGTAAAAGATAGTGTAGTTAGCTCTATGTCGATCGTCCGGCTTCATAAATAAATGGTTTGTGTGATGGCCTTTGGTGACAGGCGTCCCGTGTTCGATTTCCGGCAGCCTCGGGAATTTTAACCATCATTGGTTCATTTCGCTGGCACAGGGCTGGCTATATGTGTCGTCTTCATCATCATTTCATTCTCATCACGACGCGAAGGTCGCCTACGGGCGTCAAATCAAAATACCTGCACCTGGCGAGCCGAACATATCCTCGGACACTCCCGGCACTAAAAGCCATACGCCATTTCATTTTTTATGTCCGACCGCCTTTGCCCCCAGGAATTAAACCTGGTAGTCATTTTTTGTGTTGGTTGAGTGAATCTCTTGCTGTGTGCCTCCAGAAGTTAACATCTTGTCCCAGTTTTTTTGTGGGGAGGGGGGTTCCTAGTGGAAAATCGAACGCAAGTCCGAGAATACCAGGTGCATTCATAAGTTTTTGCCGGTTTTTGTGGTAAAGAAAATACGTCATTTTCAGGGGAAATTTATTTTTTATTTAACATATTGCCCATTGGCTTCTACACACTTCGCCCACCTTTCAGATAAGTTACAATACCATGCCATGAAAACTGCTTGTCTTTTGCGGCAAACCATTCGTCGGGCCATTTTCCAACTTCTTCGAAATTGCTGAAGTGCTGTTCTGTGTGCGCGTGCCCCATTGATGCGAAGAGGTGATAGTCATGGCGCCGTTCGGGATAGTACGGCGGATGCGGAAGGATGTCCCCATCCAAGCGATTTCAAGGTGTTTTTCACTGGTTTTGCTGTGTGAGACGGCGCATTGTCGTGTGGCAAAATCACTTCCCCATGTATTTTGGCCCATTCCGGTCGTCTTTCGATCGATGCGTGATTTAAATTAATCATTTGTTGGCGATAGCGTTGTGCATTAACGGTTTCCCTGGGCTTCGAGTGTCCATAATACACAATACCGTGCTGCTCCCACCAGACACAAAGCATGGTTTCTTGCCGAAGCGATTTGGGCTTAGTGTTGAAGGACCGGTTTCGCCAGGTGACAGCCACGATTTTCTCCGCTTCGGGTTTTCAAAATAAATCCATATTTTGTCACCCGTCGCAATTCGGTAAAAAAAAAAAAAAAAAAAAAAAAGATTTTCTTTCATGGCATTGAAGCAGCATTTCACAAGTGATTTTGCGATTTCCCATTTGTCGTTCATTCAAATCGTGTTGGACCCATTTACCGAATTTACTGATCTTCCCCATTGCTCGTAGGGCCTAAACGTCTGCTGATTGTTTAATGCTTGTGCCAATTGCTGTTGAGTTTGAGTTGGGCCATCATCCAGTAACGCCTGCAATTGCTCGCCTTCGCACTTTTGTGGTCTATTGTCTTTCACCACGTTCAAATTGTCGAAACCATGTCTCATATGTTCTAATCGATGGACCGTTTTCACCATATGTTTCTACCAGCAAACGATGACTTTCCTCAGCGTTCTTCTTTTGATTAAATAAGAAATGCAGTGCGTGCCACAAGTGTTATTTTTCAGAAACAAACGTCTACATGATCACTGAACGATACAACACAGACGCTAGTGTTTGGTGGACTCAACTTGTGTGTGTTGGTAGGTTAATGTCAGACGGACAAACTGACGTGTCAAATTCATATGCTGCGTACTGTTCGCTGGCGCCATCTCTTAGTGAAACCGGAAAAGATTTATGCATACATTTGGTACCTTTACAGCCTCGACTAGACAGCCGCTATATGGTTGTTAAGAAAAACTAATACCTCAGGCCTGTTGGCAAGATGAAGCGTAAGGTAGTTTGCCTGTGAACCAGGAAGTGCTATTGCAGCAGCACCACTGACCTTATGAGTATATGTAGCACTTTTTATTACATTCACTGGCCGTGCCCTGAATGTCATTTACTCCGCACTAGACGTACGTGGGAAGTGATCGCGGGTGCTTTAACTCAGATGACTATCGTTTTACTTTCACGTTTTATTTTATGGGTGTCGATATCTATTACTTTGTGATGCCGGGCTGAGTAGTTCAGACTGTAGAACGCTGGTCTTCTGCGTTCAAGTTGGCAGGTTCGATCCTGGCTCAGTCCGGTGGTATTTGAAGGTGCTCAAATACATCAGACTTGTGTCGATGGATTTACCGGCACGTAAAATAATTTCCATGGGAAAAAGATGCGGTATCTAGGCGTCTGCGAAAACCATAATTGTTAGTGGAGCGTAAAACTATTATTTATTTATTTATTTATTTATTTATTTATTTATTTATTTATTTATTTATTTATTTATTTATTTATTTATTTATTTATTTATTTATTTAATTACTTATGATCATCTGTGGACCACGAATACACAGTCCACCAGATCTTCTATATCTCGAACTTAGTTCCGTTTTCTTTGCACTCCTTCCAGATGTTCTTGAAGTCTTTGACTTCTCCTTTGTCGCTCTTCAAGCAAGATGTTGCGTGACTTCACGAGTTTCTCCGGTGCATCCCTTGTTCCCGCATTATTATTATTATTATTATTATTATTATTATTATTATTATTATTATTATTATTATTATTATTATCATCATCATCATCCATAGGACCTCGGATTCGATTTCCGGTCGTGTTGGGAATTGTATCCACATCTGCTTAATTACTGTGGCTCGGCGACGCGGTGCTCGTTTTCGTCTTAATACACTTCTCTTTATTTACAAGCAGCAAATCACACTACTAACAAAACCCAATAGTCATTACATGTATCCACACAGGGAGGACGTCGTTCGGTCCTAAAACTGGACCAGGCCCACATGTTCAACTCACATCGCACCCGTGACCTCGCCAGGGCGAGGGAAAACGATAGAAGAAGAAGAAGAAGAAGAAGAAGAAGAAGAAGAAGAAGAAGAAGAAGAAGAAGAATGCATTAGTGTAGTATTCATATATAGTACTCGACACGTAAGGCTAAACACTAAAAGGCAAATATCGCCGCCCTATTCTCCTTTTTATGGCTCCACCACTGCTGTCAACTTGACTAGTTACATATTGTAAACTCGTGTCCTCATCCCGAGGTGGTGCAGCTCTTTTCAGGCACACCCCCAATGGAAGTGAGCTGTATGTACCATTTCAATCACATACCAGCCCTCCTGCCATTCTTAAATTTCTGGCAGTACCGGGAATCGAACCCGGGTCCCCGAGGACGGCAGCTAATAACACTAACCGCTACGCGGACAGTTACATATTGAAATTACGAGACATAACCATCAACAAACTAACCTCGATGTAAGTATCAGTAATGGAACTCCTCTTATCCAAGTAAATTGTAATAAATGATCGATCAAGATATTAATAATTAAGTCTGTTTTCAAGCTTAATGATGAATTAAGGAAATAAACACCCAGACTCAATTTAATGTTACATATGTCTGCTTTATTTTGATATACGCATTACTATAAACCGTATTCTTCGGTGTTTGCCTTGCGTAAATAATTCAGTTCCCATCTTAGAATTTGTTATTATTTGTCGGACTGAAGAGAAACCACGCTCTAATAATACACAAAGGCAACTGTATTTCATGTACAAATGTCGTAAGTTAATAAGAACACACAAAGGCAAGTCTGCATACCGTACAAAAGTCCTGACAAGACAAGGTTAAGTTACGTTCGGTTGATAATGAAATTTCCTTCTATTTGAACTGAAGTGACCTTTGTAGAGGAGGTAATGTTGTTTTCCTTTTCGGAGGAGTTCTTGCAGATTTTTCTTGCTTCTTAGACATCGTAATCGAATTCAATACGTAAATATTGGACGAAATAAGACCGTAATTAATAAAATGCTGCGTTCGTCATTTCACGCAAACCACGTTATTAAATGCATCATTCGAACATGCCACAATTCTACTTATCTGCTATTACTCAAACAGGTTTACAATCCCACAGTAAAAGAAAATTTGCTTTTAATATACCCGCAAATGTAGTGATTTTAACAATACGGTGGTGGCAATACGTAAGTCTCGCAAATCACGAAATAAACCATGACTGTATCGTGCCAACCAACGTGCCGTAACTGTAAGGCGTCGTATCGGCTATTAGGGTCCCTAAACGCTATGGTTAGCGACACTGAACCGAACCCAACAGTTCGAAAATAACTAAAAATCACTATCTTCAGTATTAACAAGGGAGAAAGAGTAAGTTGTAAATCAGGCGGCGAGGCGCTAGCCTCGTAACTAAGCTCGTGCTTGGCTGCTGATTCGATTCCAGCTTCGAGCGATAATTATGTGGCATTAATTTCTAATTCCTTGTTATTCCAGAATGAGAAAGTGATTCTAAGATATACATGAAGCTCCTCATGTAAGTAAAATGACCCTCGAAATAAATAAATGAACGAACAAATGAATGAATAAATAAATGAATAAATAAATAAATAAATAAATAAATAAATAAATAAATAAATAAAATACATAAATAACTTGCTGAGGCTGAGTGCTCATCAACTCGCCCAACAAAATATTAAAACGTAAAAAGAACTTTGCTCTCTGAAATACATTTTTATATTTTGTGTTCGTATATTCATAAGATTTAAAGGAGCTGTAGCCGATATTCCACGTCTAAAAGCGGACAAAAACTTGTCATTTTAGAAAATCATACATTCTTCTTCCTAGCCTTACCCCCGCCCCGCTTGCTGTGGATTTGGCTAACCATGTGTGGAGGGATGTATTCATTATTGCGTGTTTTTATGATACTTGATGTGGTGTATTGTGTGTAGTTGAAGAGAAATGTATTAAGACGAATACGAGCTCCCAGTTCGAGCTAAATAAATTAAACAGGCGTGGCAAAAAATTCCCAGCCCAACCGGAAATCGAACGCGGGCCCCTTTAAACGAAGGCCGCTACTCTGACCATTCAGCCAAGGAGCCGAACTTTTATTATGCCTTGAGTTGCGTGTCTGTAACTTGCTTTCTGTTAGTCTTCACACGTCCCACGTTGGAATGGAAAGTTATAAATAACACGAACAGTAATTTTTGTAAACAAAATGCTCTGTTCCGTACGGGTTTGCACTTTTCAGCAGTATGGGAGGAAATACGTTGTTTTCCGTAATCTTCACATTGTCTCGCCCCCACTTATCCCCGTGATAGACATCATGGAGGACTCACTTTAACCCTTTGTCAACAGGGACTGGACATGCACTTTCTTTATTCCCATCTAGCACCCAGTCCCACAGGAAACCTTTTTCTTCTTTAAATGATTTATGGTCTGCCCAAGCTTGGAACAAAATACTTCATTTGATAAGTAAATGTGCTCAAAGAAGTGTGGAAACCAGTTGACGTGAGACTTGGTAGCGTTCGAGAGAACTTGGACTGTACAACTAGAAAGGGGAAGTAAGATTACATTAAGAAAACACGCCTGTTCGGTTGGAAATAACATGATTGATGTCATGTGGCGACCTGTTCTTGTGAACTATATTAGATCATCTAGAATATGAATCAAAAAATGAAGTGGACTACAAAGGTTAACAAGCAATCGTTATTATGCACTTTTTGTGGATGATTTAAAACTATAGAAATGTTCCAGTTTTCTTTGCTTGAACGACGCATAGCGGCCATGATGGTGATGTCTAACGTTCATTGTAATCTTGTAGGTAACTGTTCTATTTAATGTTGTGATCAATCTTATGTTCATAAACCGCTACTAACCTTCTTCCGGTCTCCCAGCGCCGGTCGAGCGAGAACTGAAGAAAGAATAACTGTTAGTGACACACTGACCCATCGTTCCGTGCCTTATTGTAGTCGTATTTACGTGAGTGGGATCTCCAAGGAGGCCTGGAAACAAGGACCGCTTTTTGTGACCGGAGTAAAGTACTGCATTTGATGGTCTATGCTTCCTGTGGAGAAGATAGTGTTATCCTCACGACTTCTTTCGTGGCATCGATTCAGTTTCCTATTCAGTTAATGAACGAGCTTTATATCAGCTGTCTTCGGTTTGAATACTGTACGTCTTGTGCGTTCTCTATCATTTCTCACCCTTTCTGTGCTCTATTTATGTGCCTTTTGAGGAGCGGTGTGTGAAGAGAAGGCTAATGAATAGTAAGAAATTGATGGCTGGGTTGGAATCCGCAAATGAGTTCGCGCAAGAATCCCGTAACCATGATTAGTTTTTTGTTTAGTTTAATTTACCATTGACGTCCTATTATACTATTATATGTCCGACTCGTTGGCTGAAAGGTCAGCGTACTGGCCTTCGGTTCAGAGGGTCCCGGGTTCGATTCCCGGCTGGGTCGGGGATTTGAACCTTAATTGGTTAACTCCTACGGTACGGGGGGGCTGGGTGTATGTGTTGTATTCATCATCATTTCATCCTCATCACGACGCGCAGGTCGCCTACGTGAGTCAAATAGAAAGACCTGCATCTGGGGAGCCGAACCCGTCCTGAGATATCCCGGCACTAAAAGCCATACGACATTTCATCCATTATATAATCATCTTAGTTTATTGAGACCGGCAACTGAAGTTGATTTGGCCCAGTTCTACGGTCAGTTGACTTTTCTAACACCAACCCTATGCGGAGGAATGTATTCACTATTGGGTGTTTCTGTGGTGGTGATGCGTTGTACGTAGATGAAGAGAATCGTGTGAACACTAACAGCCGATCCCCGAACCAGAGGAATGAACTATACACAGTTAAAATTCCCGTCCTGGCTAGGAATCGAACGCAGGGCCTTCTGAACCGAAGGCCAGTACGCTGACCACTCTGCAAAGGAGGCGGATACAACTTTTTTCAACTTCTCCCAGGTATTTCTCGGTTCACTGGAACCACTGGCTCATTTTTGGATGGGTTGGGGAGGAGGGTGGGGGTTATGGCCTGACGCCATGTGATTTGTCAGGTAAAAATTCGAATCCAGGTCGACCGGGAATTAAACCTCAGCTGTCCAGGTAAAAAGCTAGTAGCTAAGCCACGACGCTAATCATCCCCTTCCATCATAGTCCCTTCTATATGCATACAAAACTAGAACATTCTACTATTAATATAGACTGCGGAATGAAACATTAGAGTTGTCATGCAGCTGGTAGGATGCGTTACGTTCAGTAGCGATCAGGACAAGATTATTAATCGTTTTAGATATTAAAATTACATTAATGTTTGCAAGATATTAACGTAGTGATATTGTTTAATTTCTTAAATTTCAAATATGTGAAATATGAGTGTTATCTGTACATTGCTCAGAATTAGAATATATATATTTTGTATCGGCTGTGTTCACAGTAACAAGGACATGCACTTTTAATTTTCAGTCATCTCTGTATATGTGCATGTATGTACTGTATGTATGTACATGCCTCACGAGAAAAAAGGCTAAATAAAATTTTATGAAAATCGGTATGTAAAGTCGGGGAATAAGGCAGTCCAATCTAGGCTGTGAATAATTTTATTCACGCTGAGTAAAATGGTAGTTTAGGGGAAGGCCTAATATGTTATTCTCAAATATTTATGTTATTAATGGTTCTATCGATAAATTCTATATAACCAAAGTTATATAGAATTAAATTTCAGATTATTTATGCCTTATACATTTCTATCGTATCGGCTATGATAACAGAGATATTCATGAATTTCGATTTTTGTTGCCAAGTCCATATCAACACCGAGTCACGAGAAACTGGGTGAATAGAATTTAATGACAATCGGTATGTTAAGTCTGAATAAAGCACTACAGTCTAGGCTATAAATGACTTTATGTACGCTGGATGAAATGATAGTTTAGGGGAAAGCGCCTAAAATTTAATTTTTAAATACCTATTTAAGTAAGAACTTTAATAAAATCTTATTCACAACGTGTACACGACTTCATCTAGAATTTTCTATACAATGTAGAATTCCGTAGCGAAGTACGGGCACACTAGGTAGTATTATATAAAATTTACGTTTGTAATAACATGATTGAATTAACGTGAATCATCTTGTTTAATTAGTTTCAAACACTAAATTATATTTAAGAATGATTTTTATTATATTTATTTAGTTAATTTATATGTCCAGTAAACCTAAAATGAAAAATAAAGAGTTGTTTGGAATGATTTTGTATTCTGTAGATATCTATCTAAGAAGCCAGCCCCGCGGTATAGAAATAGTGTGCCTGCCTCTCACGCGGAGACCGCGGGTTCGATTCCTTGCCAGGCCAGGGATTTTACATGGATCTGAGGTCTGGTTCGAGGTCCACTCAGCCTGTATTATTACAATCGAGGAGTTGCCTGACGGTGAGATGCCGACCGTGGTCTAGGAAGCCGAGAATAATGGCCTACATAATTCGTCGCACGGACCGTCCGTCCGTCCGTCACCTCGTAATCTGCAGGCCTTCGGGCTGAGCAGCGGTCGCTTGGTCGACCAAGGCCCATCGGGCCTATAGCGCAATAGATGGGGGGGGGGGAGGTTCTCTGTAAGAATCCCTGAACTTCCCCGTCCTAATTCGGTAATATACCGTATTGTAGAAATTGTCTTCCCCCTTCTTCTTCTTCTTCTTCTTCTTTTTTTTTTTTTTTACAAATTTGAGAGCCACAGTACGCCTCTGTACGATGTATTTTTTTAAATCTGGAAACTGAAGTGGTCATTATCTCTATTTCATGATTTCGGGACTAGGAGTAATTGCAGAGAACTCACCAAACGTTGGGATCAAAGTGGGAGTAGTCGACATGAACGACGAAAGAGAAGAGCATGTCACGGAAGCGCTGAAAATCAGTGTAGAGTGAGATTATTGCCAACCATAACTCAGTGTTTGTGTTCACGCTGGAGGTGGAGAATAAATACCCCTTATCACAACCCACTTGAATCTTGGCCGGATGACTGATAGATTCTTGAACCGCGTCGGTTTGCGAGACCGAGGTCGCTGTCATTCGTATGACATAGCTTCTCAATTGTCCTTAATCAGTATTTATCTACATTTAGGGCTGTTGCCCAGGTGAGAGATTTCCTGTCGGTTGTTTGCATAGTCTTTTCTTAAATTAACCCTCAGACCTCGAACTCCTTTAAGCTTAGCGTCTTACTTTGAAGGCCGTGCTTCGGTTCTGTTTTAGAACATGCAATGTCTTAATTTAATTAATTAATTAATTAATTTATCCCACGGTCTGGGAAACGTATTAAGTGAGATGATCTCGTACTAGTTATGGCAATATACTCTACATCCATTTACCAAAACTTAGATATTATTAATATATTCATCGTCAACTCTTCAAAAAGTTGTTGTCTTTATAATACCCTACTTCATCTTTCATACTTCCTTCCAACATTACAAATTCAGTTGACATGATAGTTTTCGCTTTGAAATTATCTTGAACAAAATAATTTTTGCCTCTTAACACGGACACTAGTTTTCTCAAAATAAATACACTATTATGTTTAAAAAAGTGATTGATACTGATTTCTGGGGCAAGACATTTGATGATTTTGCATCTTTTTTGTATGAAGGCCGAAAGATAGCTCGAGTATCTATACATGTGTTTCATGAATTGAGATTAAATAAGGGCAATTTGTTAGGGCATTTTTTTTTTTTTTGCATTTTTTGCCGTTTACAAGAGATAGGTCATTTTTGGAGCAATTTTAGGGCATTTTAGGCATTTTAAATTGTTTTCTGGTATTATATTTCGTTATATTTGGATATGTAATTAATATTATTTATGTTTACAATACTTGTGTATTATGTTTAATTTAGACAAATAACTTGCTCAAGAAAGTAGACTTACAACATAACCTGCTGCCTCTAGTTTTCGAGGAAAGAGTATTTTCAACTCGATTACACTTCCAAGATAACATACTATAAGCAGTACCTGCTTCCCCTATATGTAAGACGCATAATGGACTCGCCCAAGCTGGACATTGTTGCTCCTTATCTTCAGCTAGATAAGAAGGAATTCAGTCGCCCGCGCGCTGAGAGTCGAGTGAGTTCTTTGTTGACAAGTGCTGTAAGATGCCTAAAGTTAAAGGAAGTGCAATTGTTAAATTAAAACAATCTGTTGCACAATATGGAGAAAATATTTTTTTCACCGTTGGGGAAATATTATTTTGCTAAGTGTGTGATCTGCGAGTTTCAGCAGAAAAGAAGTTTACAGTTGAACAACATGTGTCGCGAGAAAAACATAAACGTGGTGTGCAGCGACTTGAAGATAAAAGAAACCGTGGCTTACACCAGACACTACTGGGTGAATCTTCAACATTTTCTCCGTTTTGTGAGAAACTGTGTACAGCATTTTTATGCGCCGATATTCCACTGAACAAATTGAACCATCCAAAGCTGCGTACATTCTTAGAAGAGGAGACTGGAAAATGTATATCTGATTCCAGAACGTTAAGAAGAACCTACGTTGGAAGGTGTTACGACAAAACACTACAAGAAATAAGGATAAGGGAAGGGGACGGAAACATATAGGTATGCATAGATGAAACAACAGACAGTATGGGACGATATATAGCCAACGTTGTTGTAGGCGTCCTGGAAGCAGGGAATGATGGAGAACCATTTGTACTACATTGTGAGCAATTGGACAAAGCTAACTGGTCAACAGTTAGCAAACTGTTTGACCAGTCTTTGAGGCTATTGTGGCCCGATGGCATTCGGAATGACAATGCGCTACTTTTAATAACAGATGCAGCACCCTACATGATGAAGGCTGCAAATTCGTTACGTGCGTTCTTCTCGAAAATGGTGCATGTCACATGCCTAGCCCATGCGTTACATCGGACCGCGGAGGAGGTACGACATAATTTTCCTGAAGTTGACAAGTTATTTCGGTGCATAAAGAAAGTGTTTTTAAAAGCCCCATCTAGAGTTCTAGCATTTAAAACAGAAGCTCCTGAAATTCCGTTGCCCTTTTCACCTTTTTTGACTAGATGGGTGAACGTGGATTGAGGCTTGTTGTTATTATTGCGAGAACTTTGAAGTTGTAAAGAAAGTGGTCGATTCCTTCGACAAAACTGAGGCTGATCAATAAAAACAACGTAGGAACTCTTGGCTGACAAACAAATTGCAGGTAAACTTTCCTGCACAAAAGCAAATTTCGGATCCCTTCCTAATGCAATACGTCTAGAAAAATCCCAAGTGCCACTAGTGGAGCAGCTGCACATTGTATATAAAGTTGTGAATGATATGAATCGGGTGTGTGGTAAAGTGGGTGAAATTGTATCCGTGAAATTGAATGTGTTCCAAAAGAACAGCGGGTATAAAACTTGGTGTTGTATTGGCAAATCATTGTCGGGTGAAAATTTTTCTCTTACTGACTGTGAATTGAATCCGGGAGATATTGCTTGTTTTCAGTATGCACCAATTGTTTCAATTGAGGTAAAGAGAAGCTTCTCCATGTACAAATCATTACTTGCAGACAATAGGCAATCGTTTTCATCTGAGAACCTACGCAAAGTTTTCATTGTGCATTTCAATTGGAATTTATTGTAAACAGCCATTGAATATTCTTTGTTAATTAAATGACACCTATTTACTAGGAGAGTATTTGAAGAATATGCCAGTTCTAAAATATTTCATTTTTTTCACCGTGGGTGGCAAAGTAGTATTTACTTTGTTAGTAACAAAAATAATTTAAACTTAATGCATTGTCATCCATTAAAATTCTCCCTGAAATCAGCTAATTGTTTCTCAAAGGATTAATAAGTGATTTACGAATAATTTATTGGTCATTTTTTCAAATTTTGTCAGTTTTATCCATTTTTAGGTCATAAATGCTTTTTTATTTTGCATTTTCTTGCTATTTTTTGTAATTAAATGCCTTGCCGTACTGATTTCTATATTAGTTACGATACCAACAGTCACGCAAAAACGACAAAATTGCTTTCCAAGTAAACCGCAAGATCTACCGTCCTCGTGCTCGTACTAAGTTCAATATTTTACAAAAATGTTTTAATTTCGTATTTGTATCCATAAAAGCTCGAAGGATGCAGGTGTATAATATGATAAGCGGTTTCCCGTAATGGAAATTGTGAGAAAAAGGCTGAACAGATTTAAGTGAGCGATCCCTCACTTCAAAACGAACGGTCAGAAGGAGTGTTAATTTTTTGCATACTGGTAATTCTATTATTTTCTTCAAGTAGTTTCAGGGTCTTCCACCAAGTAACGTGTGGTAGCTGGTATTATCGCTACAAGCGCTGAATGACTCGTTTCAAAAAGGGGCTTCTTAGTTAGCGTGCTGTTAAGACGGTAGAGTGGTGCGAACCCGACAGACTCATCTGATTGTGAGAGGAATTGAGCCCTGAGAGTTTTATCGCGAACAGCTAGATCACAGAGATAGACTACAGTTTCGACCAGGAACCTTGAAACCAAGATATATATTAAACACAGTATTTGCTGCACAAGCCACTAGTAAGAATTGTGTATTTAATGTAATAATATGAAATAGAACAAGGGAATAAACCTGAGACAATCCGAAACGCAGTAAGGCACGTTGTTGTTTTCTTTTCTGCTTTGGCTACTTCATGAAACGGCTGTGGAACATCATGGTCAATTGCGTCAGTCTAATTGCTGTTGTGATTATACTGGTATGTTGGAGGGAAACTGACTGCTACCTATTTGTCAATGACGCCATTCACTGAAGTGGCGTGGGCTTCAGTGGCGTTTGGTCGAGTAACCGCTGACCTATTCTGATGATAGCTGGTTCGATCCTAGCTGAGGTCAGTGACATTTAAGGGTAGGTATTTAAATGCGTTTTGGGACAAAATTCTGATACCTTGGTTTCTCTTATCACGGACAACAGGTATCAAAGGTGTTAACCAAAAGAAAATAATTGTTTGTTGAATCATGAAAAAACGAAACGATATATTCCGGATATCCTAGTGTGGGGTTAGACGGATTCATAAGTAGGCTATTGATACTCAAGTTTAAACATCAATAAGAAATGAACAGGTAAACCAATCTCGGACCTGTCCATACCAAATTGTAACTGTATTCTTTCTGCTTTTATGGGTGGTACAAAGTGTTTTCTTACGTGTTCAGAGCTTTAGCTATTTAAATGGAAAAAAAGAAATGCGTATTTCGGCCCTCTACGGAAAACCTCGACTTTACAACTCCATAAAATAAAAATGCAGTAACCGATCATAACAAACTATTAATATGTCATAGCTCTAAGTATTCTTAACATGTTTTCAAAATTGCAGACCTATCGCCATTGCTTAAAATATTATCAGTGTAATATGGAATGAATTTCTCAGCCCTGCGAAGAAGTCAGATGAATTTATGCTTAACATCGTTATGAATACTGTTATTACTGGTTTCATAATATATATTTTCAGAAAATGTACACCCACCAGTTCTCTTGTCTTAGTTCTTTTCTCAATGACAGTCAGCTACTCTAACTACCAAACCAGGTAGTCGTTGGATAGATAGGTGGATAGATAGATAGATATAGATAAAACTGTAATTAAAGGAAGGATTCGACCCCTTGCCCTGGATACATACGTTTAGAAAACAAGGCAAGGATACTTGAAATAAGTTGACTCCAGTCAATTTCTTAGCTTCAGCTAACATGAGCAAACAGTGACTCACACAATAGGGAACATGCATGATCCGGGGTTTTAATTATAAATATGCTAATCTGATTCAAAATTGCATGCAGAATTCAAAAATGTGATCAGAATGTACAAATAATAACTCCAAATATGATAAAAATCTACGAAAATGTCACGTCACGCAAGTACGCGATCTCATTGGCCTGACGTCATCGTACAGGTTGACTGAATTAGCAGACGAAATAACACATAGTGTGCTGTGAGAAGCAGGATACAATTCGCGTATTTCTACTTTACGTTAGTGTCTAGTATGGTTAAATTCGAGGTCTATACATTGGATAATAATCTAAGTGGTATATTTTAGACTTAAAATGAATCCTGCGCAGACAGTGAGGCAGAAAACTTATAAATGGTGTAGAGTTCCGATGTGCAATAGCACTTCGCATACCATACCAAACAAGTTGTTTATAAACGTTTCAAAGACGCTAAAACTAAGGAGAAATGTATTTTGGCGAGCTGGATAAATGCTGGTGATATATCGAAAAAGTCTACAGTTTATTTTTTTGGAAGATTTTAACGTAAGATGAATTTGTTTGAATTTTCAAATCACTTTCCCATGTCAGCTGTTCTAGTGGTAAAACTTTAAATTTTAATGTATGATGCTTTATTTAAATGCTTCAATTACATCTTGGAATATGAAAGTAATAAACAGTGCATTAAATAATGCTGATTATTAAAGTATTCTCCAAACCTAACCTATGTTTTGGGTGATCCATGTCAAGATAATAAATCAAAGGGGTTATGAACCATTTTGACAGCTCTAATTCTACCAATATATCTTGGCATGGGACAGTTATGTATGTCTTTATTGAAGAGCTTAATTGGTAAAGAAATTTAGGCTATATCTAAATACTCTATAATGTAACAAAGAATAGGCGTGTACATCATGAAAGGAAACAACGTGAATTTAACAAATGTATAACTCCACACAAAACCAATGCTTGTCTGTTGGGGTCTTATAAGTTAACAATGCTCAATTATAATAATTATCATAATATTAATGAAATAAATAACATAATTGCACACAGGTGAAAATAGTGATGTAGGTGTTTAAAATATTATCCAACTTAGCCTAAGTTTTAGGTTATACAAGCCAAGTCAATAAACCGAAGGGTAAAAATACCGCGCGAGTTGGCCGTGCGGTTAGGAGCGCGCTGCTGTGAGCTCGCATCCGGGAGAGAGTGGGTTTTGAACCCCAGTGCCGGCAGCCCTGAAGATGGTTTTCCGTGGTTTCCCATTTTCACACCAGGCAAATGCTGAGGCTGTACCTAAGGCCACGGCCGCTTTGTTCCCATTCCTAGGCCTTTCCTGTCCCATCGTCGCCATAAGACCTATATGTGACGGTGTGACGTAAAGCAAACAGCAAAAAAAAAAAAAAAAGTCACAGCACCCAAAGACATTCCTGTATTGAGCGACTAAAATGTCACCAGGACACTTTTCTTTCCTGACATGCTTAGCTTGTTAAAAGCCAAATGTAATTAATGTTACTGGCTTCACGCCCCGCTAACTACTTCTACGATTTTCGGAGACGCCGATGTGCAGGAATTTAGTCCTGCAGGAGTTATTTTACGTGCCAGTAAATCTACCGACACGAGGCTGACGTATTTGAGCACCTTCAACTACCGCCGGAATGAACCAGGATCGAACCTGCCAAGTTGGGGTCAGAAGGCCAGCACCTCAACAGTCCAAACCACTCAGCCCGACTTGTGAAAACTAGATGAAGTCATATTTATCTTTATCATGTTTAACTTTTTCCCTCCACAAAGATATTTAATTCTCTTTCATGGGCCCCGGAAGTGGGTAGGCCAGTTGTCCCAACCATAAATATATATTTTTTTTGGGAATGATAGATTACAGCCCTATAGTACTATGATCTTTCTTTCTTTCCTTCTTTCTTTCTTTCTTAATCAGTTTATCCTTCAGGGTTGGTTTTCTCTCGGACTCAGCGAGGGATTTCACCTCTACCGCTTCAAGGGCAGTGTCCTGGAACGTGAGACTTTGAGTATGGTGATGAAACTGGTGAGGAGGGCCATTACCTCGCCCAGGCGGCCTCACCTGTTATGCTCAACAGGGGCCTTGTTGGAGGATGGGAGGATCGGAAGGGATAGACAAGGAAGAGGGAAGGAAACGGCCGTGGCCTTAGGTGGCTGGAGGAGAAGTAGGAAAATACGAAAAACCACTTCGAGGATGGCTGAGGTGGGATTCGAAACCCTTCTACTCAGTTGACATCCCGAGGCTGAGTAGACCCCGTTCCAGCCCTCGTACTATTTGTTTTCAACTTTCATGGCAGAGCCGGGAATCGAAACCGGGCCTCCAGGAGTGGCACACATTAACCACTACACCACAGAAGCGGACTAGTACTATAATGCTACCTATATGTTTATGTTTAGTGCTGAAATCCGATTTCTTACTTTACTAATGCTGAAAGCCCGAAAATGTAATGTTATTCTTTAATAGGGGAATCAGTCTAGAAGGAAATGTTGAAAGTGATGTGATATCTATCCAGGTTCGTTGTTATCCTAATACTATGGGTTAGAGTACATTGCACGTATATAAAAGACGCCACTTACAAACTTGCTTGTTATCCGCGAATTTCTGCAGCCACAAAAGTCACTATTTTTCAAGAATGATGACATTTACACATGATAGATTGTCTGATTGTGCTGTTTTGAACCTTTCTTCTGTCATTTTGAAGTTATTCGCCATCATGAATAATAAACAATCGGTTTTTAGCAACGGCTGATGCACAACGGCTGGTAGAGCTCCATGCGGTACTGGATCGTGACGTCACAGCGCGCCGCTTACGTCAGAGGCCGTTTCACTCGCCTTGCGGAAAGGCACTATTAAATATTTTTTTAATGGTAGAAAACAAGGCAACATACCACAATCTAATACGTTTACGTACTATTTCATTGGTGTACTTTTCAAAAAAAATATTTTTGAAAATGATGCATGTTCCCAATTGCGTAAGAAAATAGTGGCAAGTTGTAACGTTCTCCAAATAAGATAAGTAACTACGTACGAAGAGAGAGGACTTCAAACCAGACGGGGATTCAAAGGTATTGGGAATGGAATTCGTACTAGCAGCTGTGCTAATATTTAAGTTACGCTTGTCCTGGTCGTTGAGTCCGCCTGGTGGCCATGATCGTTAGGGCGTCAAATCTATATGGTCTGACACCGTGATTAACCAGTTCGAGTCCCGATGGTCGAAACAGTTTGTTACCATCAGAATGTTGGGTGGCTTTGTAGGAGAGGAGAGGAGATGGTACTGTATACAATTTATAATCACTAGATTGCGTGGCAAAGGCCTTGATTCAATTCCAAACCTCTCCGCAGTGTTCTTATGGAGTGAGGAAATATGACGCTGTTGATGGTGATGAACGGGATCGGATAAAGCTTTGAGCAGACCGCTTGGTGTTATTCGACAGGAGTAGGCTACGCGCCGACACCGGGTTTTACCCTCCCCGTACCTCATAATAATCCCATATCCAGACGCGAAGGTAGCCCATGGCCGTCAAATAGAAAGATCTGCACCAGGCGATCCGCACATATCGGACACTCCCGGCACTAAAAGCCATATGATGAATAGATATATAACATTCAATATCGTATTTACTCATAGAATCTCCAGCTTTATGTAGAACGCAAACCACAAGGGCGTGGCTTGTCATGTCAACTCCCCCAACCACTTGTATTTGTTGAGATTTCAACCACGCGTCCATAGCGTCTAAATGATGAGGGGGGTGAGGGTGGTGGTGGTGGTGGTGGTGGTGGTGGTAGTTAAGAGCTGTTCGGTGAAGTTACTAATCTTGGAATGCACATAAATCTACCGAGGCGAGTAGTGAAGCCTCTTTAACTCGATCACTTGACAAATTATCAAAAATTGGTCTTTTAGATAGTATACTACTACTATTACTACTACATCACAATTTTCTGGATTGGAGTATGGTAGTTTGAAATACAAACTCGAGCAGAATAAGAGGACTTTAATGCACAACACTTAATTGTAAGATATGATCTGCATGTACAGAAAGAACAGTACAGTATCTCACAAACTGTTCTTGAGATAATGCATTATTGACATCTCAGTCACTTTCGTCAAACGTTTATTGATGGCAATAGTTCCATATTCTTTTTTTCTTGTCTTTTTCCCATTTTATTGGAGTCGTCACATCGGTGTTGATTTGCCCCAGTTTACGGCCGAATGCTCTTCCTGACGCCTACCCCATGTGAAGATCTTCTTTTATCACTCTCCTTTATTACTGAAATTCGTTCTTCCAGTGAAAGAACATTCATTTTTCTCTTACATACACTTGCCATGACGATGCATTCACACCTATCTAGCATCAATGAGGATCCAACTTTCCAAGAATAGTGCTCGTGGAGGATGTACAGGGATCTACAATACAGCATCGTAAATACATTTTTCACAATTTGCTGGTCGTCTGAAAGGGGACATGTTGTTTTATGACCAAAATCATGATTGTTGGTCTGTGAAAGCGGTGGTCATATTGGAGGATGAAAATACGTTGTCTTGCAAGAATATCATTCCGTGCTGGGTAAAAGTGGTCGAGAAAATGGGAGGTTGACTGAAAGAGATGATAATCTGGAGAAGTCTCAATGTATATTTTGTAAATCTGAAGGAGAAAACCAGGAAAAATGATAGAATATACTGGGTGTCCCAAAATATTCATAACTTGAACATCTATAACATCCTGTAACTTGACTTGTATTGATGTAGAGTAGAAAACTAGATTTAAATGAATATACATGTTTTGATCAGTCCACATTTTTTTCTAATATCTAACCGAAATTACTTTCCTGTCCATATATAATACGTCGTCCGTGTGCTGTGCTTCACGCAGAATTTCGAGCGTCACATGGCAATGTGTTTGTCTTCATAATTTTACAGCTGTAAACGATACATAAATTGTTAATATATGGTTAAAAAGGTGAAGGGTGAAAACATTGGTGACGTCGTGATGAGTGGTGAAGGCGTCCGACATTTTGTGTTGAAGTCCAGATTGTCGCGACACAGTAAAATTAGTATAGCTCGCGACTCCGTAGTTTTGGTGTTGTAAGTGATATCGTTATATTTGTCACATAAAACTCCTATTATACTACAGCCTTATTAACACAACGTGCGTGTTCTGATAGCTCGCAGCAGGTGGTACCGACCAAAGGTGCGGGAGTACTGTGTTGCCACATGTTCCAGCTTGTGTTACTCTGCTACAATCACAACCAACCCTTCTCACTCTGCGCTAGGTGCTGTGCACGCATGCACAGAAATGGCGTCTCGCTATAAACAAAGCATGGCATCCCCCCACTTCGTCGCTTAACGCATTGCTGCAGATAGACAGCTCGCTACAAGAGTTTGTTGTGATGGAAATATTCAGCAATATTATACCTGTTCAGTCCCTTCCCCTCCTTGTTGGTACTGGAGTGGCCTTCAACCTTACCCCTTCACTCCTCCCCTCGTTTTCAGTATTGGAGTGAGGCAGTGTTAACTGTTTATGTCGGGGCACCATTCTTGTGCATGCGTGTACAGGAATCATGAAACCGTTAGCATAATATTAAATATTATTAATATTATTCCAAGGTGGCTCAGCAGTAATTTTATCGACTCAAATATTGTTCCCCCTCCTCCTAGTCAGTGTACCTCCGGACGATTGGTTTCCATTTTAGGTAGATTTCAGCCTCAGAATGGAGCATTTAAAAATACGACCTTTTTATACCTTTTAATATTTATATTATCGTAGAAATGTCCCTTGACAACATCGTCAATAATAGTTAGACTGGCCTGCTTACTCTTCCCGGTTCAAATTCGGGTGAGGATGGGAGAAGTATCTAAGAGCATGCTTTTCTTTGGATAAAAAAAAAGTGAATAGGTGTCGGCACAATTTAAGATGAGAGTTGTGATCGTTAGAAGTCCTTCTTTCAGCTTGTACTTTGCATGGCTTTTAATCTCGCGATCGTAAGTCATTGGGCCTCTCTTTTTTGAAATCCGAAGCATAGTGCCGAGTGTTGATATCTCATGTGATGGCGCAGGCACACTCTCTCCATCTCTTGCCCTTCTTCTCATGGCTCCTTTCCTTTCTTCTCCCCCTCCCCCCCTATTCTAATTACTGTAGCTGGACTATCTTTAAAGCTGTTGCTGTTCGTTCTACAAATTTACTAGCATCTATGTCTCCCTTTCCCTGTCAGCTTCAAAATATTCCTGTAAGGCACACACCATATAGCAAGCTTGACCTCGAATAACGAAGCCATGCCTCCCCTTTGCGCTTACCTTTTATCGATGCGTATGAATTCTTGCTCACCCTCGTTGTTTAACGGCGGATTGAACTATTTGCGACATACTTTCGTTCAATAAATAACGAGGATTAAGTTAAATATTACGCTATACTATACGATACTAAAATTGTACACTTCACTAAAATGGTATTCGCAATCTTGATACGGATACACTTATTAACACAAAAATACGATACTAAAATTGTACACTTCACTAAAATGGTATTCGCAATCTTGATACGGATACACTTATTAACACAAAAATTGCTGATTTCAAAAACACACAAAACAGATAATGATATCACTCATAAGCAGTCAGTTAGCCAAGGCCCATGAATTGACAACGTGGAATTCGGATCGGTCGCCTTAGAGAGATTTAAGGCAAGGAACGTTAGGGAAAGGGAGAGGCGCGACTTCCTGGGATTGGCTCAAATGGGAAGCGTGTACTGGTTGCCATAATAACTGCCATCTGCAGTTATCACGCTTCTAGCTGTCGGAACACGCAGGTTGTTTTAATTGAACTATAGCTGCCATTTTTCTTTCATACTTTTCTTGACAAGGTCGGTAGTAAAGTGGACAATTGTGCTAATTTAAAAAACATCTAAATATCTTCTGTGTAAATGTCTCAGGCATTATTGTAAACGCATTTATGAAGATATAGGGAAATCTGAGGAATCGAGTAAGCCCAGGAACTCTGCAGCAGTGCGCGCCAGAGAGTACCAAGAGTGCAGGAAAGTGGAGGCGTCCGTTCAGCGGGACTTGCAGCCCAGCACTTCTACCGCGCCTGTGGACTGGGAGTTGGAGGACCCCTCATAGATCATCTCTGACCACCAGCCGCTCGTGGAGGGGGCGTGACGGGCGGCCGAGTTCGAAGAGGATTTGGCAAGCTGTCACGGAGTACTTATAAAAATAGTTGTTACGCCTTATTCGATCTAGTTCATTTCCGTCAGAAAGACGTATTCTACGCAGTGAACCTTGCTCCCGTATCTCCGACACAGCTTGACATTTATTATTATTATTATTATTATTATATATATATATATATATATATATATATAATTTTTTTTTCTGCTGGTGGTATAACATTGCACTAACACCGAGGATTTTCGGCGTCGCAATAATGAGAAACGGTTTCGAAGGCAGTGGCCATGGGAATGCAAGCTCACTTCTACGCAGGTGTGGGATTTATTATTATTATTATTATTATTATTATTATTATTATTATTATTATTATTATTATTATTATTTCCCCGCATAGATTTTGTGCTAATTCTCTGTATCCGTGGTGTTGATTGACTCGTACATGGTATGGTCTACGTAGCGCTGTAGTTATTCTCCGTAAATGATTCTAAGCATGGAGCCACAGCAGCAGAACTTACTGTGGGCAGTAAAATTGTCGTGAACGTAACATGTTCTCATGTGTTTGGGAACAAGAGTGAAATCGTTCTACATTGTCTAAGTTCAAGGTTGTGCGTTACAAGCCTCGGGTACTACCGGTTGTGCAAACAGGCTCTGCACAATGTATCACAGCAGTCACGCAAAATAACGTCATTGAAGGACGTTGTTGTTGATCCGTATCTTTGAACATCAGTCTTTCTATAATCGTGTAGGTATAAAATACGCCCCTTTTCATTAGGAATTTGGAGTCTTTAATAGTGTGTGGCACTTTCTATTAATTAGGTCAACAGTGCGAGCTATCTCAGAAAGTGACTTTAATTGATTATGTAGCCTAATAATCACCTTTCTTTCCTCTGGTGTGGTCTCCCTCTGTTTCCATCCCATTTTCAGCCTCTCTGGTTGTTACTGTACTGTTTCTCGAGCGCATTCAACGACCAAGAGCAAGCCTTAGGTCTCCACGGACGTGTGGGGAAAGACACGTATTATTTTCAGTACCTGCTTCGTTGGGTGTACGAATACTTCTTGAACGTTGTTGAAGTCATTTTCTAAATGACATTGAATAATATGAGTAAGAAATGTATTCTTATTCCAATAAAGCAAAGAATATTCAGGTAAATTCTCTGGAAATGTATTTGGTCTGCCGCATATGCATTTTCTACGCACAAGAATGGAGGTATTAACCATGTATCAAACCAACACCTAACGTACTACGAATACTTTTCTTGTTGTCTGTAAGTTACAATTGCAAGTTATGGCCATTTATGAAACCAGCTACACATAGGCCATGATAACATATAATGTAAGTTCACTTTTCCACATAGTCCCCAAGATACTAAACATTTCTCGGAACGGTCAACCAACTTTCCGATTACGGATGCGTAGAAATCACCCCCAGCGCTATGTAACCACCTGGAGACAGCTGCTTTCACCTCCTCATCGTTTCGGAATCGTCTTCCACCGAGATCCTTTTTCAGCTTACCGAACACATGATAATCGCATGGCGCTAAGTCCGGACTGTATGAAGGATGTTGCCATATCTCCCACTTGAATCGCTACAGCAGTTCGAACGTTTGGCGAACCGTGTGAGGTGTGCGTTATCGTGCAACAAAATCACACCGGCACTCAATTTTCCCCGCCGCTTTTCTTTAATTGCCTTACGCAACCGGTTCAACGTTTGACAATACGAAGCCGAGATGATTGTTGTGCCTTTCGGCATAAATTCCACGTGCACCACACCCTCCATGTAAAATAACACAGTCGTCATTACCTTTCCTGCTGAAGGTTGGACCTTGGCCTTCTTTCGTGGTGGTGATGTGGTGTGCACCCATTCCATCGATGTTCTCTTTGTTTCGGGGGTGAAGTGGTGGACCCACGTTTCATCCCCTGTGATGATTCGCCGCAGAAACTCGTTGCTCTCTGCAGAACACCGTTGCAAAAATGCCAGTGACGATTGGAAACGTTGTCCCTTGTGAACATCGGTGAGCAGACGTGGGACCCATCTTTGACACAGTTTACGAAATCCAGGGTGCTGGTGAACAATGAAGAACACACTACCATACGAAATGTTCAGCATACTGGCAATTTCCTGCAGTGTTATGCGCCGATTCCCTCTAATGATTCCATCCACACGGTCAACATTTGCAACGGTACTGGACGTTGCGGGGCTGCCTTCGCGATATTCGTCCATGGGATCCGTGCGTCCGGCTCAAATTGCTTATACCACTTTACAATACCTGGGCGAGAAATTGCACGCTCACCATATACAGCAGTGATTTCACGATGAATGTCCATGCAATTGAGCCGTTTAGCCCATAGAAATCTGATCGTTGCACGCACCTCCAGTTTGGAGTGAACATCCAGTCGACGCGCCATTGAGCCTTAGCCCACTCTGCACACACAACACGACGGAATACCACACCAACCTTCCTATCGGACGTGTCAGCAGTTACTGTAGCTTGCTCCGCATTGGCCACGGTCACGAGACACAGCGTGTTTTCGCGGCGAGCTAGTGTAGCCCTCGTAGCTAAAGCAGTTCCTAAAATGACTCCTGATCATCTATAATCCATATCCGAAATACTGCCATGCTTTCAGACAAAGCCGCAAATTCTAAGGTTCTATGCTAATTACCCTTTCCTATATCCGTTTTCACTTTGTACTGTTTACTCAGTGGATTGTGTCATAATAGTAAATTTATAATTCTTTAAATAATAATAATAATAATAATAATAATAATAATAATAGATGCCAAAGTTTAATGGAAGTTTTGCTGAAATAAGAAGCCTTTGCTGTTTGAATTCTAAGCCTTCCTAGCAGAATGTCTGCCTTTCGAATAGTCGGCAATTTCGACTTTCTCAGCCCTTGGGGTTCTCATCCTCACATACGTGTTGTATTATCTTGTTGCTGCATCGTTCACGAATGTATGCATTAACGTTTACGTGTATTTTCGACATTCTCCAAGTAATACTGTCTTTCCGTCTTAAATATGCATTACCGAGCTCGATAGCTGTAGGCGCTTAAGTGCGGCCATTATCCAGTATTCGGGGAATAGTGGGTTTGAACACCACTGTCGGCAGCCTTGAGGATAGTTTTCCACGGCCGCTTCCTTCCCACCCCTAGCCCTTTCCTGTCCCATCGTCGCCATAAGACCTATCTGTGTCGGTGCGACGTAAATCAACTTGGAATAATAAAATAAAATATACATTCAGTCTGTGTGGTTTGAGTATAAGATTAGGGTTGATTCGAGGTCAAACCTATCGTGTCTGGGTGTCATAATGGCTCGTACTGTTATGTAAAGTAGACTGCATTGTAGCCGTGTATGCTGACATGGTAACCATTGATAGCTTCTTTGTTTTTTTTCCTAGTGGCTTTACGTCGCACCGACACAGATAAGTTTTATGGCGGCGATGGGATAGGAAAGGCCTAGGAGTGCGAAGGTAGTGGCCTTGGCCTTAAGGTACAGCCCCAGCATTTGTCTGGTGTGAAAATCGGAAACCACGGAAAACCATGTTCAGGGCTGCCGACAGTGGGATTCGAATCCACTATCTCCCGGATGCAAGCTCACAGCCGCGCGCCCTAACCGCATGGCCAACTCGCCCGGTGCTTCTTTGTTTGACAAGGTGAAAATTATGACTGCTATGAAACTTCACTTACCCCTTGGAAACGTTTATTTCAGGTTTCTGTGCACAGTATTTGAAAACACAGCTTCCTTTCTACGTAGCTATTGTAAAGTCTTTAAAAATAGGCCTATGTACTGTGTCTTGCCTATTTCTATTGTATTACGATACTAGTGTTGAATTGTATCTGTTTATGGTAGATGTGCCAGGATCAGGCATACCGTGCTGTAGAGATCGTGACCTTGTTATGACACTGCACTGACGTCATGCCTCGTAAACAACCGGAAGGTATTGCACCAGTGAGGTATCACTTCAACACTGAGAGAAATAATGTTGATTCGATATGATCAAAGCTCGAATTTTCTGTCTGTACGCCGGCGATGATGTAAATTGCTTCCTAGGGGGTTGTTAACGTTTTTGTAATTGTATAAAATACCTTCCGTTCGCCTAGGACGTAGAATTTTCAAATCCGCCTCTGAGTGCATTTCACACGGTGTTCTTTCTTCGAAAGGACATCGTGAATAAGGAAGTTCACCGACTACATTCTTGACACATATCGGATGACACCAGCTTCCCTCGTATATGGGTAGAACAATCAACATTAATAGACCTGCAACCGAAAACTGCTTTGGGCCAAAACTTATTTTCACATTGTAAAATTCTTGCACTTCGGCAAGTACTGATAACTGGAATCTGTTTTTAACGACAGTTTGTTTAAAATTGCTCCCTTTTATGGAAGTCATTGTTTAATATTTTAAACATATCGTTAGTTTTATTATATTTTTTGAAGCCTGTATCACTGACAGGCCTACGTCTGCAAATGAGAATGAAAAGGTGGTTACAGTGACGTATTAATAAATGGGAGGTATGTTGGATCTCTTAGTTAAAGAGGTAGCAGTTTACGTCGTTTATTTTATTCAGGGAGACAATTTACCGTTTCCAGTAAGGAAATCGTAAATGTGCTCATAATTAAAGAGTAAGAATACACCTGTAACCATACAGCTAATTATGATCCCTATTTTTCCTCAATCAGTTGGCTTGCGAACATTAGAATATTATTGTTATTATTAACATATACGTTGTAACTGTTACATATCCTGTTGACAGTGTCTCCTTACTATAGTATAGCAGCGAAATTAAGTGAAACTATCAATTACCTAACAATAAAATATTAGCCTACAACAAACAATTACCAAGCGAGTTGGCCGTGCGCAGGGCGCGCAGCTGCGAGCTTGCATTCGGGAGATAGTGGGTTCGAACCCCACTGTCGGCAGCCCTGAATATGGTTTTCCGTGGTTTCCCATTTCTGCACCAGGCAAATGCTGGGGCTGTACCCAATTAATTAAGGCCATGGTCTCTTCCTTCCCACTCCTAGTCCTTTCCTATCCTTTCGTCGCCATAAGACCTATCTGTGTCGGTGCATCATAAAGTAACTTGTAAAAAAATCAACGAACAGTTACATGACCTCATCGCTCTGAACGAAGCAATTCCCGATTCCTGTCGTGGAGCGTGAATTCGAACATGCATCTCAAATAATAAACAGGTAATTGCCTCAGAGGATGTTAATAAGAGTGACCCATTCATGATTCCAAGTCCTCGGGTTCAAACCTGCCTGCCGATTCTCGAAGAGCGGTCAAAAATCCGTGTACTTAGTAGTAGTCAGCTCAGCCATATGAACCGTCCAGTAGAATTCAGGTATCGTTTCACAGCATCACAATCGGAATGTCGAAATTGGTTTGGTAGCCAGGCCGTTTAGATGGCTCTACTTCAGGAGGTCTGCTGCTCAGAAGCTGAGAACATATTATTATTATTATTATTATTATTATTATTATTATTATTATTATTATTATTATTATTATTATTATTATTATTATTATTATTATTATGCGTGAATGGTCCCTTTCGGAACACACGAAGCTTTATTTATGATTTCGTTTGCGGAGGATCCAGGATGCTTTCATCTGTTGACTAAAGATCCTTTTCCTTTCTTCCGTCCACTTGGTACCTGCTCTTTTTGGTACTTCATTCTCTGGAGTAACTTCCCAATTGTCAGTTTTCTTTCTATATATATTTCGATTCAAAATGTCTTCACAGAGAATTTGTGCGTTCTTCATGTCCGCTTTTGTTTGTTGTATCCAAGGAAAATTCTTCAGTTTGTCAACTCTTTCAAGAACTTGGTGGGTTAGTCTAGTTTCTGGAAGCCTCTTAACATGTCCATAAAATTTTAGCCTTTTTTCCTGAGGTCTGCCGCAATATTAGATAATTTTTCTGTGGATTTCCGGGTTTGGAGGCGGTACCCTTCTCCCGTGTGTCTTGGTCCTAAAATTTTCCTCATGATTTTTCGCTCTTCTTTTAGGATATTTTCCAGTTCGCCCTTTCTATGAAGCGTTAGAGTTTCCCCTGCATATAAAGCCTCCGGTTTGATTACAGTATTGTAATGTTTAATCTTAACGTGGAGAGACATACATTTTTTGTTGTAGATTTCTCTTGTTCTCCCATAAGCTCTTCTGAGTTTTTGGACACGGTTGTTTTGGGCTATTTTCTCTTGTCCGGTTGGTTCGAGGATTTCGCCCAGGTATTTGAAGTGAGGGACTCTGTTGATTTGTCCGTATTTTGTATTGAGACTATGGATGTCTAGTTTTGCACAGACAAATTCAGTTTTCTGGAAGGAGATATGAAGTCCGACCTTTCTGGCACATTCTTGGAGAATTTCAACTTGCTTTATTGCTGTGACTTCATCGCTGGACAAACGGGCCAGGTCATCCGCGAAGGCTAAGCATGGAATTTCAAGCTTGTTTTTTCGTGTCCCGATGTTCACTGGGTTCCAGCTATTTTGTGCTTTCAGTTCGTTTTCCCATTCCCTTATCACCTTATCTAGTACGAGGTTGAAGAGGAGGGGTGATAGTCCATCTCCTTCCCGGACACCAGTTTTTATCAGGAATTCGTCTGAGATTTCTCCCATGAATTTCACTCTTGACTTCGTGTCAGTGAGGGTCTGTTTGGTCAAGTTTAGCGTTTTGGAGTCTAGTCCCTGTTCTTTCAGGATGCTGAACAGAGATTGACGATCAACTGAATCATAAGCCTTCTTGAAATCTACGAAGGTACAGATGATTGGAAGGATTCTGAGGGCCCTGAATTTTAGAGCGGTTTTGAGGTTGAAGATCTGTTCAGTGCATGATCTGTGAGGGCGGAACCCAGCTTGATATTCACCAATTTTATGCTCTAGTTGTTCTTGTATTCTTTTCAACAGGCATGCAGAGAAAATTTTGTAGCCGACTTCAAGGAGGGAGATTCCCCTATAGTTGTTCACATCAGTTTTGTCTCCTTTTTTGTGAAGTGGGTGAATCAAGGCACATTTCCAGTCTTCTGGGAGTTTTTCATTTTTCCGGATTTTCTGTATGATTTCTGTAAGTTCCTTGAGTGAATTTGGACCAAGATTCTTAAGGAATTCTGCAACAATCCCGTCTCTTCCTGAGGTTCTGTTGTTCTTTAGTCGTTTAATGTGGCTCTGAATTTCTTCCTGGTTTGGTGGAGGTGATTCTGGGTGAGTGAAACTGGATGCTTCTTCAAGAAATCTTTCAGTGGGTTCGGGGCAGTTAAGAAGTTCTGAGAAGTACCGTGCAAGTTCTTGGCAGTTTTCTTTATTAGTAAGCGCCAATTTTCCGTCTTGTTTCCTAAAAAATAAGTTCTGTGGAATGTATCCTCGGATTTTTTTCTGTGAATGTTCTGTAGAAATCCCTTGTGTTGTGGTTTCTAAAGTTTTCTTCAATTGACTCCAGTTGTTCTTTCAGGTGCTTTCTTTTCTCTTGCCTGATGGTTTTGGATACTTGTTTTCTGGTCTCATAAAATTCTCGTTGAGTTTTCTGGGATTTTCTACTGTTGTATTTCTGAAACGCGGATTTTCTTATCTCTAGGGCTTGGTTGCATGTTGAGTTCCACCAGGGGTGTTTTGCATTCCTTTTTAAGGGTACCATTTCTCGTGCCTTCTGTATGATTTTGGTGTGGAATTCTTCCCATGTTTTCGCTGGTTGATTTTCCCATGCTTCTTTTAGATCCGTAACAGGAAGCTGTTTTATGTCAAATTTCTGTTGTTGGCTTTTCTTGGGGTGGTATTTTCTTGGAGTAAATTTTACTTTAACTCTTGTGAGATAGTGATCAGAGTCGACGTTTGCTCCTCTTCTCACTTGTACATCATGTACCTCTTTCTGTAGCTGATACGAGATAGCTACATGATCAATCTGAAATTCTCCAATGGATTCAATGGGGGACCTCCAGGTTTTTTGTTTCTTGGGATGCTTCCTGAGGGATGTGGACATGATTTTAAGGTTGCACTGTTGACATAGTTCAATGAGCCTTGAGCCGTTTTTGTTCGTAAATTTGTGCGCCGGGTAGAGTCCGACAGTTTTCCTGTGTTCCTTTTCTCGGCCGATTTGTGCATTGAAATCGCCTAAGAGGATTTTGACGTCATCCTTTGGAATTTTTGACATCACTTTTTCAAGTCTGTTCCAAAATTTGTCCACGTTTTGGGAATTCTTCTTGTTGTCTACATTTGTAGGGGCGTGTGCATTTATTAATGTGTATTTTTTTATTGGCACACTGAATCCTCATGGTCATTAGGCGATTGCTGATGGAATTAACTTCTTGGATCGAGTTCAGTATACTTTTATGTACTACGAAGCTCATGCCAAATAAAGGGGTCCTATTTAGAATCTTTTGGTCTGTTTTGCTTTTGAATATACGGTAATTTCCATAATCCAAGGTGGCATCATCAGTAAATCGAGTTTCCTGCAGGGCAAGGATAAGCATTTTTTGCCGATCAAGTTCTGTGACTAAATTTAGTAATTTTCCTGGTTGTATCAAAGTGTTGATATTGAATGTACCAATGTACGTGGGGGTTTTGTGGGATAGTTTACCAGAGAGCTCCGACTCTCTCCCATGTTTTCGTGGTGTCCAGGCTCCCCAGAATCCGAAAGCCTGGTTGCCGTCTCAGTGCAACGGGTGGATTGGATACCACCTGGGGTAATGTTGTTAGTACGCTCACGAATCATGTTTGGCTTGTAATAGGAAATCCAGCAGTGCTGGGTGCTTAGAACCAGGGATTGTTAGTTCCTGGAGCTTGGTATTGCCGCCGCACCTACAAGGTGACAGACGCGGACCAGGAAGCCGGTGGATACCACTCAGACGCACCTGGATTTTAAACAGGCTTTTTATTACTATCCCAAAAAGCGAGGGTGCCTCATCCGCCAGTTCCGCCGTACCAATGATCTTCATCTCCGCCTTCACTGCCGTTGAGGTCTTCACTCGTAACCCTGAGCTGGGACCCTTACCAGATGATACACACCGAGTCAGTGTGTTCTGGGACTCACATAGGCAGGGGCGCCACTCCCTGGACAGGGCTGCCTCCGAAGAGGGTCCATTATTATTATTATTATTATTATTATTATTATTATTACAGGTTGATTTTAGTTAAATGGTATGGAGACACTGACATCATAGTAGCCAAGTTAGGAATGAAAAACATTTTACTATTGCTTACCGCGTTGAGCTAGAAAGTGCTACTACAGTATATACATGGAAAATACTGTATACACATTTAACGTATTCGCAAACTATGGTCGTTCCCTGAATGTCATTGCTGCTAGGGCTCTAACTGAATTCTGCTCTGCTGAATGGAATTGAAATCTTGGGGAAAAACGCAGAAAGAACATGAAAAGATATAGAAAACATAATGACTTTTGTATATAAAATTGTAATAAAAACAAGCTGAACTCCATGCCGCTACAACCCAAATGCGCCTTAGGCAGTCAAGCGGCCGCTGATCGGCCCAAAGGTCTGCAGATTAGGTGACTCGTGTTCAGCGTGACGAATCCTCTCAGCCGCTAACTCACCATCAGATTAGCTCCTCAATATTGTTCTCACGTAGGCTGAGTGAACACTGAAACATCCCTTAAATCCAGGTAAAATCCCTGACATGGCTAAGAAAAGAACCCTGGGCTTCCAGATAAGAGACAGGTTTGCAACCCCTATATCGTGGGACTGGCTATAAAATTGTAGTAATTTGTATGAAATTTCTAAAACAGTATAACATTGCCCAAACCTTTGAAAGGCAGTATTCTTTCTTAGCATTGGCAAATTATTTTGATAGTGTTGCCTAATAGAACTGTAGGAATCTTCTTCTTGCTAGTTGCTTTGCGTCGCACCGACACAGATAGGTCTTACACCGACGATGGAACAAGAAAGGCCTAGGAATGGGAAGGAAGCGGCCGTTGCCTTCATTAAGGTACAGCCCCAGCATTTGCCTGGTGTGAAAATAGGAAACCACGGAATACCATCTTCAGGGCTGCCGACAGTGAGGTTCGAATGCGATGCGAGCTTACAGCTGCGCGCTCCTAACCGCACGGCCAACTCGCCCGGTAACTGTAGGAATAGAAATAGGTGATCTGTAATTAAAATGTTGAAAATGGAACAACTTATAAACAGACACTTCGCGACTTTGTTGCAGGTGAAATTACGTTGCATTTATGTGAACGGAATACAGTGACTGGTATTTCACCGACCATGTTATTAATGAAGTGATGATAATAAGGAGTGTGGTAAATATGTGTCAGATTGAGAAATATATTGTGAAAACGAAAACTATTCATCACCTCTCTAATCTGGAACTATATTCTGTAAGTCTGGTTTACTTTTTTCTTACCTAAAGTGGTTTAATCAATGCAACACACTTTGTTTAATAGAAACGCTATCTACATCAAAGCCAATACATAAAATATGTCGAAATCGCCACACCTGTTTTCATATTTTACTCGCTCTATCCAATAAAACAAAATTCTTAATGAAAGGTGTGGTCTGTTTGTTTGCATGTTTATAACTTTTACTTGCGTAGCGGAATTTTATTAGGATCTTATCGACATTCCGATTTGTTTTGTTTTGCTGTACAATTTAGTGCGAGCAGCTTCAATGCGCCACCGCTATAAATAAAATAGACATTAAAATTAAAGAAAGCTACGTTTTGTTACCTTTTGTCAGTGGAAAAATGCTAATATTCTTTGTCCATAAACATGTACCTTAGCCTATTCTAATAAGTTGAGAGATGTGAGTGCAGAATGGTTGTAACTAATCTGTTAATAAAAATGAGATGGTGTTTGTTTGCTTGTAACGAGGATACACTCGAAAACTACTGGATAGACTGAGAATATACTTTAGCTTGAAATTGCGAGTAACGCAAGGGATACTTTTGATTTTTACAGGCTAAATGTCACCGTTTCGAACTAGCGGGTGTTTTACAGGCGTATGTCCCGAACTTGGGCAACTTTTGCTCTACATCAACTTTAAAAAAAAAAAACGAGTAAAGGGTTGGCCCTATGTAAAAATGAAATGCATCGTGTGGCCTTGAAATTAAATGTTCTACAAGAAACGTCACAATCGTTTTCTTCGTAACTCTAACGGTTTTCCAGGAAATCCATCTTTCTCGTGTTTTTGGCTGTGTGTGCTCGCCTTCGCTAATAATGAACCCATGTTCGTCTCATTTGTGTGAAGTCGCAGTTCATTTGTTGACAGGCCCGCTGAAGAATGAGCGCGCCAGCGTTTGGAGTCTACAGTTGTGTTGAGAATGCTGGGGGCTGTAGTTCATTTCTTCAGACGTTTACATTATCATCGCCTTGTATATTCCATGTTTTTAATTTTTGATATTGTGTAGGTTTAGTATTCATATTTAGTAAGAATAATGTCATATTTCATTTTGCGCAGTCTTAACATTCACACATCTTATTCAGTTACTTTTAATATTGTATCTTTTACAGTCTCCCATTTTATATATTCATCTATATTTATTTGGCCCCGATGAGAAAGTCGTAAATATTGTCTACAAGAGCGTGTAGTAAGGCACATATACAGTATACTTGCGGGCCACCTTAATTTTACCACGTTAATCCTTACTCAAATCCGTACAAAGAACGGGCAGTTTAGCTAGTATTGTGTTAAGACATTTGCTAAAAACTAGTGAGATACACATCACTTATGTTCAGGATAAAGGGTAGTCGTTAGATTAATGGCGAAACGCAATGTTCACATTCTGGCTTTAATTCACTTCCTGAACATAGTTGTTCTGAATGAGAATGACAGACGCTGAAATTAATGCTCACGGTATCTAACTATACGAAGACGTATCTCTCAGAAGTGTGGTAATTTAGCTTTAGTGAGTTGGCTACGCGGTTCGGTGCTTTAAGCTGTTTGCTCAAATTCGGGAGATAGTGGATTCGAGCCCCATTTTCGACAATCCTGAATATGATTTACCATGGTTAACCACTTTACACCGAGTAAATGGTCTGTACATTAATTAAAGTCACGGTCACTTCCTTCCCAGTCCTAGCTCTGTCCTATCCCATCGTCGCCGTAAGACCTCTCTGAGTCGGTGCGACGTAAAACAAATAACTATGGCTATCTTAAGACAGACGGAAGGTTAACTGGCATTGAACACGTTCTGTTAAAGGAGACTTGTGGTAGTTCGATACAGAAACCAGTAGTACTATCGTGCGCTTTAATACACATTACAGGGATTTTCTTTCTAATTAAAATTCTCGGAAACTGCCTTAAGCAGTTGCATCGTTGATATATTGAAGTCTTCTGTATATAAACAAGAAACTGAATTATTATTCTTCGGAACGAACATGGGATGTGTTGTAATGTTACCCTAATAGCATGTAAAAAACCCATCTGTAATATTTTTCTTCCATTAATTACACTTCTGTGTAATGTGCTGACAAATCTAACATTGTTATTTAACCAAGAAAAGAAACGAAAATATGGCAGCTATTAACAAAACCCTTGACCGAGACCTGTTGAAGCTTTGCGATAACAGAGCGGCACTAAAAAGCGCACGCTCTGTGCCTGGTGCTATTGTGTGTTTTGCGTAGGCAGTCTCCGCCGGAAATACCACGTACAGCATTTCGAAGCTGAGTACTTCTCAGTTTCAGTTTCGAATAAAGCTCTGTTAATAACATAAAATCTTCCAATTTATTTCTCTGTTCTTTAGAATCAATGCACTAATGACGGAATTGTTTCGAACTCGCTTCTGTGTTAAGATGAACGACTAAATTATAAAGTCAATGTTACCCTAATAACATGTAAAAACCCATTTGGAATATTTTTTCTTTCAATAATAAGGATATTTGCCAGTCTTCGAACTCATAGCCATAGACGGAGGAAAGGAATTACCGTATTATTATTATTATTATTATTATTATTATTATTATTATTATTATTATTATTATTATTATTATTATTATTTCTCCGTTAGCGTCTTTTAGGGAGCACGTGACAATTTCAGTGTTTCATACTTTGTTCTTCCTTCTTCTGTCTCTAGTACTCAATCTGCTCACTATATGTCCTTTTCCTCACCTCAGATCATTTTGAGCCTGTTTCCTTTCCCTCCCGACGTTGGAATCCTTCCGTTTTAAACACGTTCTTTCTAAAAATCTATCTCTGTTGCTTCTTCCTCTTCTTTTTCTTCTTCTCTTATGTTGTTTCTTTCTAATATTTTCTCTACTTCATGAATCCAGGTTGTTGTTGACTTCTTGTTCCAAAGATATTTGAAGATCTGTTTGGTAAACCTGTTGGTCATCTATTCTGTATAAATCTCCAAAAATTATCAATCGGCTCTTCCGCATTGTTTCTGTTATGTTTTCTTGTTCCGATGTATTCCATCATTACTTCTTGTTTTCCAGAGTTCTGTAGTTCTTTTCGGACCGAGTATTTTCCGTATATTTTTTCTTACCAGTACTTCTAATTTATTCAGCTTGTAATTCAGTACTAGACATTCACTGGCGTGTGGGCATTCCGCTTTGATTACTGTGTTGTATTTTGAGGTTTTTAGATACACACTCTTTGTTATTATTATTATTATTATTATTATTATTATTATTATTATTATTATTGCCGTCGTTTGAGCCTATTGAGGACCACGGGGCTCGTTTCGACTCCTTGTATGGAAATTCTGTTTTTTCTTCGCCCAGAAAGCTTTCATCTTCTGGCTGTGTGCTTGTTTCCTTTCCTCGGTCCACTTCGGTTGGGTGGTGCCTGTACTCTGTCTGCTGGTGAGAGACTCTGGAAAGACACCTTGAAAGGTCAACTGCCGGAATAATACACGATCCTGTATGGTTTGTTCTGAAATCCCCAGCTGTTCTAAGTCGGACTTCACTGTGGTGATCCATTTATTTTTGGACGCTTTCCCTCTGCCTGGCATTGTTTCCACTTACTTGTGCCAGGCTCCTCACTTTCATCTGTCCTATCCGACCTTCCTTGGTCAACTCTTGTTCTTTTCCGACCCCGACGCTATTAGGTTTCTGAGGGCCAGGGAGTCTTTCATTTTCATGCCCTTCGTGGCCCTTGTCTTTCTTTGGCAGATACCTTCATTTTTCAAGGTGTCGGGTCCCTTCATTTTTTCTCCTCAGGGCTAACAACCTTGAGTAGACAAACAGTCACCCGCTAGGGTGGCCTCATCTACATACTCGTTGGTCTCAAACATGAAGGGAAACATTCTTCTTCTTCTTCTTCTTCTTCTTCTTATTATTATTATTATTATTATTGTCCGACTCCTGAATGGTCAGAGTTGAGGTCTTCGGCTCAGAGAGTCCCGGGTTCGATTCCAGGTTGGTTCGGGGTTTTTAATCGCTTTTGATTAATTCTTTTTGGCTCGGGGACTGGGTGTTTGTGTTTGTCCCAACACTCTCCTCTTCATACTCAGACGCCACACTACCAACCACCACAGAAACACTCAATAGTGCTTACATCTCTCGACATAGGGTTGGCGTCATTAAGGGCATTCGGCCTTAAAAACGGGGCCAAATCCCATGTGCGACACAGTTCGCGCCCGCAACCCCACAGGTGTGGGGGATGATGATGATGAAGAATGCAGAGCAAACTTACAGTTTTATGTGACTTAATATAGGGAGCATACCCTAGATATTTCTAGTTATATGTGGAATCTGAACCACAAGGGCGTGAATTTTTGTTTTCATGATCGAACAGCGGCGGCCGCCTTGGTGGGACGCAAGTGGCGACGTTTCTCAGCTTATACGCTCTGCTTTTTAACCAGGTATTGAAGCTTATTTGAAGACTGAATTTGTTTGTATCTTGGAGGATGATTTAGCAGAATCGTCTAAAATCAGGTACCTTTAGTTATGCTTCTTTACAACACAGTCGCCGAGTTTTACATTCAGTAATCGAAAGTTTCTTAGTTACATATTTTCTCTCTCATATAACCTTAAAGTCTTCCATTCGCAGTGGTTAATAGACGAGTGGTATCGTCACTGGCTTCTCACCAAGGCGGCCACAGTTCAAATACCGGCCAGTGCATTGAGGGATTGTTGAAATGAAAAGTCAAGTCCCCGTAGTTTGGATTCCATTTAAGCCTGGAGGTTCCCGTGGCTATGATCAACAATCATGTAAAAATACAAGCTAGCTAACTTTGCTTCCATTGCGCATATTGGAAAAAGTATTGTAAATGTACGAGCAAATGGTCACCAACACACTACAAACCCAGTAACCAAAACCTTGACTGTAAAGTGATGCTTATCTTAAAGACTAATATACTACTTTTCTTGCACTCCAAAGAGCTTTCCTATCAATGCTCAGCGTAAATTCACAGACAGATTGTCTGTGCATGATACGGTTGTAATAACACTGTACGGTATGTGATAAACACCTAAGTTTTCTGGGAGACACCTGAAAAAAGTGGTAGTATTAAAGAATTCACAATATTAAGGATAAATAATAATCTCTCGAAATGCAAAAACTCGACATTATCAAACTGTAATTAGACCTGAATTAGATCTGAAGCATTATATACAGCAGAATGTTCAACACTTCGAACGCATAGCCTGCTAAAAACCTGACAATTAAGGAAAGGAGCAACTTAGAAAAAGAAATGAAATGTCGTATGGCTTTTAGTGCCGGGAATGTCCGAGGACATGTTCGGCTCGCCAGGTGCAGGTCTCTTTTAATTTGAATCCCGTAGGCGACCTGCGCGTCGTGATGAGGGTGAAATGATAATGAAGACGACAGGAATCGAACCCGGGACCCCTCTGACCAAAGGCCAACACGCTAACCATTTAACCATGGAGCCGGACACAACTTAGAAATATACACTCATACTGAAAAGATATCAAGCGAAATCCGGAAAAGGAGGATAACATTTTACGCTCACCTCTTCAGATTGACAGCTGAAAGAATCTGTAAACGTTTGTTATCCTACTTCAGAAGTCCCAAAACGATTCCTGCTTGATTGGTGGAGATCGATAAGGATCTTTTAAAGTGTGGACTCTCAGAAACGACATTTAACTCCGAGCACCACTCAGACACAAACTTAGATAGGTTCACCAAGTTATAGTCCCAACTCGACTGAAGCATGTCCATTCTGATGCATGGAAGAAAGCACATTCCGAAAGGATGAAAACCGGGTGGGCCCTCAAGAAGACAAACAGCTGAGATATCGCGGTCCTCAGTGGCCCTAACGATGATCAATAATAATAATAATAATAATAATAATAATAATAATAATAATAATAATAATAATAATAATAATAATAATATGTCCTCAGTTACCGTGTGCAGACATTTTGATTTGACGCTATCTGGGTGCCTGCTCGTCAATTTCGACGTTCCGTTTTTATTCTAGGCCTGCTAGAAGGCAGATTTTACGTCTTACTAGCTACTTACACTACAACAAATACACTAACCTACAGTTCAGCAATATTGGCCGTAGCCATCCTCTGGATGGATGGCCACTTTAACTTCACGGCGAGTGAAGAGAAGTAAGACTCCCTCAACGAGCAGAACTATGTAGACTACCACTTGCTCTCAGACCCTGCAGTGTAACTCTTAAATTGGGGGCCGCCGGAAACAAAAGTACATGTTTACTCATATACCGGAAAAGGAGCACATCGTGTACCGCATCCGGAAATGACCAAGAGTAGGCCTATGGATAAAAGAACGCTCTGCATACTGCGAGGATTACGATGGCATTGATTTTGAAATACATTTTAGATTATCCAAAGCTGCGACTTTGTGTCTTGAACGTCAAATTAGGCGTCTTACTTCGTTTCTGGTCAATAGTAGACATCATTTATGATAAACCGTTTGCGGACACCGAACCTACTCACAAAGTTGTTTACTTTTCGATAATGGTAGCAACACGTAGTCAGTAATTGTTTTATGTGCGTCAGTCAGTGAAAACTTGAAGGTCCAAATTCAGATTGAAACGAAAACTTGGTCTTGGGCAACCGAAATAATACATTACGTGGTGAATACAGAGGTGATCGTTATCCGAGGTAATGACATTAACCGTTTGTTGGAAATCGTAACATAACACCAAAAGTAGTCTGATGTTGGTGAATACGGGCCCAAAGGGAGAACAGTGAATACGTTCCTCCACATAGGGAAGGAGGGTATCCAGCCGTAAAACCGGGCCAAATCCATATGTGGTGCTGACCCAAAGTAAATTGGAAATAATGACTGAAGAGAGAGAGAGAAACTACTCTTTCACAAACTCGAGCAGGAGAGAAATCGGGCTTGAAGAAAATCCACAACATCGAGGTTTTTTTAATGCTAGAAGTTTTAAGTGGACGGAAATTTTCCACAAGACGTGTTGATGGGTGGAGTAAAGCACTCGAAGTCTGTTGTAGAGAATCCTTTAGTCAGCAGCGCTCTGGAGGAAGTGGAGTGGCCATTCGAAGCGGACTCAGCAGTTTGATAAAGAGGAGTCCTGTCACCCTGAAGCATTCCATATTATTCTGTTAGCCAGCAACAGTCTTACGTCATTTCATTTTAATTACTTAATAGCGACGGACACCACACAATTAACTCTGTTCCATAACAGTACTGTCGAGTTCCGCTGGCTAGGAGAGACCGTCTAATTGCGTAATTTAACTGTGCTCTTCGCAGGAGGAGCAATGAGTAACGAAAATTCTTACAGACACCACGGAACACAGTACCTTTTTACCGCTTGGGTGAACCCGACGAGTTGATGAAATCAATACCACCACCACCACAATAATAATAATAATAATAATAATAATAATAATAATAATAATAATAATAGCGAGAGAGACGCAAACTACACCAGGCAAGAGAAGATGGCCGCTGCTTTCCGTAGGATACATGCTCTATACAAAAGGAAAGCCACCTCAAGGCGAACTAAACTAAGACACTATAATCAGGTAATCAGAGCAGTGTGTCTGTATGCTATTGAATTCCTTCGAATGATAGAAATGTCGAGACTAAGAGGAGCCGCGAAATTTGAGAGGAAGATCCTCCGCAAGATAATGGGTGCAAAAAATCGTGGATGTCCAGTACTGTATAGGTTACGAGAAAGGGGAGAAATATACCAAGAAAGTGAAAGACTTATTGAGTCATTGAAGAAAAGAAGACTCAAATTTTATGGACATAGTCTATGTTTAGAATGGACGAGAAGAGGCTGACAAAACAGATTTTTAAAACGCTTGACAGTGGACGTTAAGTTTCCGACAAATGGTTCGGGGAGGTAAGAAAAGATCTTGAGCAGTGTGGTTTAAATCGGGAAGACATCCTAAACCGAACAAAGAATAGATCAGTGATCGACAGCTTCACAGGCTTCCATGACGAACAGAAAATGAATAGGGGATGGACAAAGAATGCAACGATTTGGGGCTGCAAAGGCGGCTTCCAGTAATGTGTGGTTGTTGCCTAACGTGGTCTCAAATGGCCGTAAATGAATGTAGTAATAATAATAATAATAATAATAATAATAATAATAATAATAATAATACGTACCGTAAACTGATCGATTTCCGGGCTGAGTGACAAGGTTCGGTCGTATTTGAAGTACTCAAATACATCAGTCTCATGTCTGCACATTTACCGGCACGTAACAGAACTCCTGCGGGACAAAATTACGTTAACTCGGTGTCTCCGAAAACGTAAAAGTAGTCAAAGAGACATAAAACCAGTAACGTACCTAACCAACCACCAATATTATTTTTAAAAATGGTTGGCTGCGCGGTCGGGCCGTTCATCTGTTAGCTTGCATTCGGGAGATGGTGGATACGAGCCCCACTATCAACGACTCTGAAGATGGTCTTTCATGGTTTCCCATTTTTACACCAGGCAAATACTGGGAGTGTACCTTAATTAAGGCCACGATCACTTCCTGCTCAGTTCTCTTTCCTCTCGCCAAAATACCTCGTTGGTGCGACGTTAAACCACTAATAATAATAATAATAATAATAATAATAATAATAATAATAATAATAATAATAATAATAATAATAACACTTAGAATCCTTCAAAAGCAACACAGAAGACAAAGAGATGGACTCTCTACATTACTCTTCAACCGTGTCCTCGGAAAAGTAATGAAAGAATTAGACAAACGAAATTAATCCTCAAAAAGTTACGTGCCAGAAGCGACCGTGCCGGATGCTACCATGCCAAAATCGTTCCGCTAGCGACCGAGTGGGTTGAGCATCGTTCTGCATGCGACCAGTCAGCCAGCCATTCACCACTGATCTGTATTCAAGGCAGTAGCCGAAGTGACGGATTGCCTATCGCCTGTTTACCTAGTCTTTTTTCTTAAACAATTTCAAATAATTTGGAAATGTATTGAACAGTTCCCGTGATAAATTATTCCAATTCCTAACTTCTCTTCCTATAAAAGAATATTTGTCCCGATTTGTCTTCTTGAATTCCAATTTCATCTTCATATTGTGATCTTTCCTACTTTTAAAACCACCACTCACACTTATTCGTCTACTAATGTCATTCCACGCCATCTCTTCACTGACAGCTCGGAATATACAGCTTAATCGCGCAGCTAGTCTCCTTTCTCCCAAATCTTAGCATAACGGTGCAAGCTACAGACCTGAATATTACGGCACTGTGATCCTCTCTCCAATAAGTATGTTGTGTGTTGGGTATTCAGCCCGAAGGCTGGTTTGATCCTCCACAGCTTCACCAACAGCTGTCATAGGTAGCCTAGGTGTCACTTAAGAGGCATACTAGGGAAACAAGGAGTTAGGTAGTTTTCCGTTTCTTTCCTCACCGAGCCATAGATTGCTATTACATATCAATCTGCCAAGCCCACTGAAATGCATGCACCAACCGACGCTTTGAGCGATATTTCCACACCATTCATAATAGGGACTGGCTGCATAAGGAATGGTGTTACTGGCAATACTCATACCTCAGCCACTTTAATACTGTCAAAGCCAAGGATGAGACTGAGACAGGCCAATGAAAGTAACAAATTTATTCTAGCCCATACCAGAAGATACAGTGCACTGTAAACACTACATCTCGCCAGCAAAGGCATTATTCAGCTATTAGCTCTTTAATATGATGCAAACAGCTTTTCAATATTTTCTGGCAAAAGGTTGCATCTTCTGACGGTAAATATTCTTTCTTACTGTACATCATATGATTCAGTGGGAGCATACTTGTATTACGCTATATTTGGTAGCTTAATATTTGCTTGTATTTAATTGCTGTTATCTTCAAGCACCTTACTAATTTGAATGATAATACTGTATGTTGGATTATTTTCTAGCAATAAAGAAAATTTCGTAGAAACTGCTTTTCCATGCTTTTCCATGTGTCCCTAGAACTTGAGCTAGTTCTTCTGTCAGGCCTTCACGTATTGGACTGATGTCAGCAGTGGCTACTTCTTTGTTTTCTTCAACTTCTACATTATAGTACAGCCTTGTGCATATTACTTGGTGTGAACAAGCAGGTAAATTTAGTTCTGTAAGTAATAAAGAGGTAACAGCTATTTCATGCCAATTCTTAACAACAGTATGGATAACCATTGCTGAGATAGATAATTGTAGTTAATGCTCTTATTATTTGTGTTCGAAAGTTCATAGTTGGTATGTGGTTGTAGCTGTTTGAAACTGCATTCAGTGAGTATATTTGATCAGTCATAATGGATGTATGTTTGTATGTTGGGTATTCAGCTCGAAGGCTGGTTTGATCACCTGCAGCTCCGCCAACAGCTGTCATAAATAGCTTAAGCGTCACTGAAGAGGCGTACTAGGGAAATGAGGAGTGAGGTAGTTTCCCATTGCTTTCCTCACCGAGTCCGTTGCTATTACATATCAGTCTGCCAAGCCCACTGAAATGCATGCACCAACCAACCCTATGAGCGATATTTTCACACCATTCATAACAGGGACTGGCTGCATAAGCAATGGTATTACTAGCATCACTCATACCTCAGTCACTTTCATATTGTCAAAGCCAAGGATGAGACTGAGACAGGTCAATGAAAGTAACAAATTTGATGTAGCCCATACCACAAGACATAGTGCACTGTAAACACTACATCTCGCCAGCAAAGGCATTGATAATGGATATCATACCAAAGAAGAGAAGTGAGATTATAACTCTTTATGAATATAGTGGTATGACTCAGAGACAAGTGTCAGCTGAATGTAATATAAGTTGGGTGCTGTTTGTAATATAATTAGGAGGAAAAATGAGACTTGAGTCCATTTCCCATGGTGGCAAATGCTGGGGCTGTACCTTAATGAAGGCCACGGCCGCTTCCTTCCCACTCTTGGCCTTTCCTATCCCATCGTCGCCATAAGACCTATCTGTTGGTGCGACGTAAAGCAAATAGCAAACAAAAAAATTCATTTCACCGCAAAGGAAAGAACGATGTGGTCGAAAACGGAAAACCTCGAGGAAAGATGATGCCTATCTCATCAGAACAAGCAAAATTAACCCTGAAAAGGGTAGTGTCGATTTACAAAAAGATTATGAGCGTGCAGGAGTAAACATTGATGCTTCAACAGTGCGTAAGCGACTTTAGGAGCAGGACGTAAAGCTCGAAGACCTGTCAGAAAACAGCTGTTAACGTGTCCCATGAAGATAAAAATATTGGAGTGGGCAAGAAAATATCAGAAATGACACAAGAAGAGTGGCGAAGGGTCCTATTCAGTGATGAAAGTTATTTTGAAGTGCAAGGTTATATAATCTCACATGAAAGGAGAAGCAATAATGAGAATGTGTCGCCAAAGTACATCAAACAGACGGTAAAAGTTGCCACAGGAAAATATGTTTTGGGGGCTGTTTTACATTCACGGCCTTAAGTGTTTGGTTCCTATTGATGCAATGCTGAACAGCGACAAGTACATCCCAATTTTAGAGAGAAAAGCTACCCCAGGGCTGAAGAGATTGGCTGAGGAACTGAACGTCGGAAAAGCTATTTTCCAGCAAGACCTCGCCACTTGCCATATATCGAAAGAAGTCAAAGACTTTATGGTTAAAATTGGTTTCCAGTGTTTGGACTGACCTGGAAATTTACCGGATATTAACCTATAGACAATCTGTGGGCAACTATCAAGAAACGGATGAGGAAAATGGACTGCACCCCCAACGAAAAGATGTTTTGTGCTGTAGTGAAAGTGTCGTTTCGTGACCAAGAAATAAGGGAAGTATGTAAGGAATTCATTGACTTTATGCCGAAACGAGTGAAAATGTTAATCAAAACCAAGGGTGGAAATATTAAGTACTAAATCATTGTTTAATACGAAGTAACCTTGATGATTTGTAAAATATTGTTTTTAAGTAGTATCTCTGTTCACATTAATATGCACAAGACTGTATGTACTCAGACAAAAGGTGCCTGTCTCCTTTCATGTTTTTATTACGAAATTCATCCTGTGCAAGTTGCACACATTCAGTTGGCTGAGAGTCAGAACTATCAATCACTTGCCCAAAATTAATAAAAATTACAACGAATACAACAAAATATTCCTTAAAATATTACAAGTATCCGTTATTTGGTTCTCTATCAATGTAGGGGAAGTTCCATAAAGAACATTTTAATTGTTAATGGAAATATTAACGAAGCGAACATTTTTAAACCTTACAAAATATGAGGCAATATGGATATTTTCACGAAATATGGACTTTTTTAAAAATATTATGGAATATAAACTTTTTTCTGCGTGCATTGGCATCTAAACTTCACCATTCGTAAATATCCTACTTTTCAGAGCTCTAGCAGCCTTGATTTAGAATATGAAATTTCATATTGTGCATGTCCCTACTTATTACTATATGCTTTACACTTAAATGTTTCACAACGCGGGTATTTGTCGATATAAATCAATAAAAGCACTAATAAATGCTTAATCACTAGTAGAAATCTTTCTACCACAATACTCAAGATCAGGAATTTTCATTCAGCTGAAAATTGTGAACCGCTGGTGAATCTAGGAAAACACACACACACAGTTGTGTATCACTTTTACTTTTTATAACCGTAGTTCGCCTGTGTGTATATGTCGCGATCTTAACTGAAGGCCAGACCTGGCACATTTCTGGACTGCAGGCGGCCTGTAGGTGTATGTATGGCTACCATCAGTGTTCTTAGTTCAGATGTTCTCTCTATACATCGTACATTTTTGTTGTTGCCAGTCTTAAGATTGATAGGCTGCCTAGTCGAGGTGGTAAAGGCGTACTCGGTCTACCCGGAAGGACGTGAATTCGCGTCAGGAAGTGAAAAAAATTAGAAACGAAATTTTTGGGGAGGCACATAGCCCTTAGGTTCACTCAGCCTGCATCTGGTTCATTCCTTGGGCAAATGTGACGGGGCATAGAGCTAACCACTCTGTTGGGCTTAGTGCCTAGGTAGATTGTGTGCCTATAGTAGCCTGGATTCAATTCCAAAGAGTGAGGGCATATGATGCTGTTGATGGTGATTCGTCCGGAGGATGGGGACGTAAAGCTTTGAGCAGACTCCTTGTTGTTATTCTACTGGACTAGGCTACGTCCCAACTAGTTTCACTCTCTCTCCCTACCTCATTATCATGATCATCCCACATCCAGATACGCAGGTCGTCCATGGGAGTCAAATAGGAAGACTTGCACCAGGCGAGCCAAATATGTCTTGGGACACTCCCGGCACTAAAAGCCATACGATAAATAAATAATTAAATGAATGCCTAGTTACGTATAGTGGCATTCTTTACCTTCCATTCCTCCAAAGGCCTTTATGACCCGTACGAAGATAGCTTTGTTACAATTCAAATTGCATTCTTAGATTATCTGTGTTAATACTATAACAGCTGAAGACATACACGGTCTTGGTCTGAAGTTTCAAGTGCTTGGCAGGAAAAACGAAGTGCACATTATTATTATTATTATTATTATTATTATTATTATTATTATTATTATTATTATTTCCATTTGTCAAGGTTTTATTTGTAGCGTAATTTGGTCGTAAAGAATGTACTGTTTAAAATTGTAATATTAATTCCAAGAATATCATGTAATGACGGTGGGATGATTAATGTAAAACTAACCTGGGGCTTGGGTCGTGTTTGAATTCGTCCACATCCGGGCTGGACTACGAATTTCGGCCCTTACACTCCTAATGGAAGTAGGTATTGGCCTGTGCAAAAGTTTAAGTTGATAGGTTTAGCAATTGCATAAATACATGACTGTCGCCAGCTGAGTAAGTTAACAAGAACCTGTCATTTCTGTCTGTAAACCCTAATTAACTTGTTATTTGAGAAACGTATTCATCTCCGTGTTCGTTGTTGGGAATAAGACTGTCTGATGTTTTAGCTAGTGTGTCTTCGGGGCTAGCAATAGCCTGAAATTGATTGTGAAAAAAACATCCACTTCTGACAAATGATACCCAGTGTACAACGCTATATATGCCACTCCAACGCTGTGCGTTCCCCCTCTTCTTCGTAATCAACTCTGCTTAATGCTAGTACTTACTTCATAAACAGTGATTACTTTAAATGGGCCAATCATCACCTACGCTCATGTTTATACGAAAAAGCTAATCAACTACTGCAAATCTCGTCCTGATTTCCTAAGCAGACGACAGACTGCAGTCACATAACTTCATGAAGCATGAGGGAAGGATAATGGTCATCACCATCGACCATTTTCTAAGGTTTAGTTCAGTGTAGCTTCATGGTCTGGGTCGTGGAGTTCTAAGTTTATATTCAGGTGATGGTGGGTTCGAACTCCGTGGTTTCCTGTTTTCACTCCAGGCAAATGGCGGGACTATATCTTAATTAAGGCCACGTCTGCTACCTTCCCAGTCTTCGCTGTTTCCTATCCAATTCTCCGAAGACCTATTAAGATTAAGAAAATAAAATATTTACATACTGCTACACTAATTTTCCGAATGAAACAACGCTATAGTATCTATTCCCTGATCTTAATTACCTCTCCGCCACTCATCAGCATTACATTCGATCCAACTCTTGCTTACTTTGCCCATAAATTACATCGGGTGTACAACTGACCATTCCTCGTGTTTGGTGTTAGGCTATGGTATTATTTCCCATTAAGAGAGGATCTGCATTACATTAGCTTCATTTAAAGATGTTACCGGTATTTCCTCCTAAGTGCTAGCCAGTTTGTATGTATGTAGGAATGAATAACGTATTACTTAAGTATTTCCATTAATTCATTAAAATTCGCTAATTCACGTAGGCTTACGTAACTCTAGGACCAATCGTGCGTGCTGCCTATGTTGCAATTTATATTATTGTCTACAGTCATGTAGTTACATATAGTATTTAGTCAGTTATATTTTTCGTTTTCCATTGAAAATTTAATGTTGAACCACCACCACCACCACCACCACTTCATTAATTTAAGACAATCCGACATGTAATCAATATTGTGGTTAAGTGTAAGAGAAGGTCGGAACCCGAACTAATAAATAAATAAATAAATAAATAAATAAATAAATAAATAAATAAATAAATAAATAAAAGCGACGTAGCGAGAAAGAGAATGTATTCTCGCATTATAGTAGGAATTACTAGCTAAGAAGTTCAGTTATTGTGATGTTCAGGAGCTGTTCAATGAACGTTGCTGGTGGAAACTTCCTAGTCTGATCGTTCTCTGTTGCTGCGCGTCGCCTATTATAAAGCTCAGCTTGTCATATTGAAAGGTCAGTCCATCGTGGGTGACCCATATAATAAGAGCCGGAGAGGGCGGCCGTTCAAGGATAAGTTGTAATGGGTCAGCGGTCGGGTACACATCCTGGAACAAAATATTGGGCCATTCACTGCACGAACATGCTTTGATCTCTAGGTAGAACACATATTCACAAAGATGTTGTACATTTAGCAAGAGTTTAGCAGTAAAATACTTCCACATCTTGTCATTGTTTTGGTCAACAATCCAGCGTGCTTAGTTTAGTAGTAATAATTAGCGTATTCATTACTGTCCGCCTCCTTGGTTGAACGGTCAGTGTATTAGCTTTCGGTTCAGAGGGCCCCGGATTTGATTCCCGGCCGGGTCGGCGATTTTATCTGCGTGTGGTTAATTAGGGGGGGGGGCTGCGTGTTAGTGATCATGACAATACACGTCTTTATCTACATACCTCACTACAAACCACTAAGGAATCACGCAATATTGAGTTCATCCCTCCACATAGGTCTGGCGTCAGGAAGGGCATCCGGTCGTAAAACTGGACAGAATCCACATCAAGTCTCGCAGAATCCCGCGCATTCGGGGACGACTGGTTGATGCATGTATCAATGCTAATGGAGGGCAGATTGAGTATTACATGTAAGAAAGAGTTTCATGTGGTATGCTGATACGTTCTGTTTCTGTCTGTTTGCTGCGATTAATGTACTATGTAGAGTTGTAGAAAATGTGTTAGCCTTAGCTGACATCTTCGCTAAATTCTGTTTCCTGGTACGCTCCTTCAATTTCTCCGTACTTCCACAGCCTGACCTACTTATTTCCAATCATGCCGTAAGCTTTTTACCGGTATATTTTTATTTACGATTTTCCATCGATCAAAATTACTTTTTTTTCAACTCCCTCAAACTCTACTTCTACAACCTTTCTATCACATTTATTTTTAACAACGGCGAAAAGAGCTTCATGATCACGTGTACCACCTACCAGTTAAATTTCCCTATAGAGCTTATGTGGTTTCATCAGCACCACGTGTAGTATATTCTTCCTCCAATAGGTTCTATCACTTTCTGATTCAGCTGTCCTTCCCAAATTAATTTAATTGTTGATCATGCTTTCCGTCATTCACATTACTGTCCCAGTTAACATTTGGTAAATTTAGATCACCCACTTCAACCACTTTCCTTTCAGTGTTGTTTCCTACATAGATGATTATCTTACCGAGCTCGATAGCTGCAGTCGCCTAAGTGCGGCCAGTATCCAGTATTCGGGAGATAGTAGGTTCGAACCCCACTGTCGGCAGCCCTGAAGATGGTTTTCCGTGGTTTCCTATTTTCACACCAGGCAAATGCTGGGGCTGTACCTTAATTAAGGCCACGGCCGCTTCCTTCCCATTCCTAGACCTTTCCTCTCCCATCGTCGCCATAAGACCTATCTGTGTCGGTGCGACGTAAAACAAATAGCAAAAATAAATAAAAAAAGATCTCCGTCACCCTTTCCAGGTCTGTCCACCCCAAAACGCCAAGTCGCTTGTAATCTTTAGAGATAAGCCTTACACTTAGAATCCTTTGTTCCTCGTCCTTAATGTTTTCATAGCTTACACATTCTTTCCAATCCCTATATCAATGTTCGAAGTGGGCAAATTCCTTTTCTTACGAAAGGCCTTCTTGGCTTGTGCTAGTCTGCATTTTTTTGTCCTCCTTCTACCATCGTTATTTTACTACCCAAGTAACAATATTCATCCTCTTCCTTTAAGACTTCATTTCCTAATCTAATATTTCCTCATCACCAGTCCGACTCGTTGGCTGAACGGTCAGCATACTGGCCTTCGGTTCAGAGGGTCCCAGGTTCGATTCCCGGCCGGGTCGGGGATTTTAACCTTAATTGGCTAATTCCAATGGCACGGGGGCTGGGTGTATATGTTGTCTTCATCATTTCATCCTCATCACGACGCGCAGGTCGCCTACGGGAGTCAAATAGAAAGACCTGCATCTGGCGAGCCGAACCCGTCCTGGGATATCCCGGCACTAAAAGCCATACGACATTTCATTTCATTTCCTCATCACCTGACTTCGTTCGACTGCACTCCATTACTTCTGTTTTGGACTTACTTATTTTCATCTTGTGCTCGTTACCCAAGACTCTGTCCATACCATTCAGCAATTTCTCCAGATCTCCTGCAGTCTTAGATAAAATAACAATATCATCAGCAAATCTCAGGGTCTTGATTTCCTCTCTTTGGATTGTGATTCCCTTCCCAAATTCCTCTTTGATTTCATTTTTTCATTTACTGTCTGTTCTATACAGATATTGAAAAAGGCGGGGGGGGGGGAGCAAACTATAACCTTGCCTGACTCCTTTCTGGAATGCTGCTTCTTTTTCAAAGCCCTCGATTCTTATCACTGCAGACTAATTTTTATACTTCGTATTCTTCGTTAATTCTTCGTTCTCGGTATCTGATCCCGATTACCTTCAGAATCTCAAATAGCTTGATCCAATCAACATTATTAAATGCCTTTTCAAGATCTATAAACGTCATGTATATGGACTTGTCTTTCTTAATTCTATCCTCTAAGATCAGACGTAAAGTCAGGATTGCTTCACGTGTTCCTGTATTTCTTCTGAAGCCAGCTTGATCTTCTCCCAACTCAGTTTCAACTTGTCTTTCCATTCTTCTGTAAATAATACGTGTTAAAATTCTGCAGGCATGAGATACTAAACTAATGGTGCGGTGATTTTCACACTTGTCAACACCGGGGTTCTTGGGAATAGGTATAGTAACATTCTGCCGAAAATCGGATAGCATTTGTCCTGTCTCATACATCTTACACACTACATGAAATAACCTCGCCATGCTGGTTTCTCCTGAGGCAGTCAGTATTAATATTTAAAATGTACAGGATCCCCTGTCGTATTCCGGAACGTGAAAAAAAAAAAAAAAGGAACAAGCAGGTTTGTAATTCTACGTAACTGTTGATATCGTGACCATAGCCATGTAACTTCCAGTTTTACAAGCAATCCTAACCGCAGGAACGTAAATAGTAGAACGTGAGTTCGGCTTAGGAGGTGGATACGACAGTTGCCCTGGAATATTAATGTTACTACTTTAGTTGACGGCTGATGTATTTGTTATACGCTGTCTAGCGCATTGATTTCCATGCTCTTTTGATGAAGACCACTTAACTTCTCATTGTGGGGAGCTGACAGTAATTATTCATTTCTGAAGGGTAACCAACATGTTGACATGTAGAAGTGGGAAAGGAACATATCGTGGTTATTGATAGGTTAAAACGGCACGCAGGGAGGTTATGGCGGAACAGGAAGTTGCGTGCTTTGAGAATTGAATTGAATCCTCTTCAGTAATATGCTTTTTGCAGACAGTGTTCTCTGGTTATTTTAGGGCAGTGTTCGCTTTCTACGTTGGCATACACTCAGCAGTGGGCTTCCAAAATGTGAAATAAGAGACAGTTAATGTTTCGTCAAACCATTCATTCCAGCCTTCATTTAAAATACCTTTGCACGGTTTCCTCCTAGTTTCATGATTTGAGGCGTTCATCTGACTGTTTGCGTATTCGAATCCCGACTGAATCGATTTGTATGCAAGACAGCTTTAACATGAGAGACTCATGTCTGTAGATTTATTGGCGAGTTAAAGAGCATCTTAAAAACCGTGGATTACCAAGGCGACTGTTGCCCATCCTGATGGCCTACAGTTATTGGAGGGCGCATGGTCAGCGTGACATCCTCCGCTGTATAGCTTCGCTTTCGTGACCAGAGCTCTCAAATTAGCTCCCCATTGATCTTGCGAGCCTGAGTGAAGCCCGTTACACTCTTACTACAGAAGTAAATTTCTCTCACTGGTCCGAGCTCCTGATAACTTCAGAGAAAAACACTACCTCTGCACCAACCGGGCTTGCAAAGAATATCTCCCTTGATGAAAAGTTTGCATTCCGGCGTCTCTTGAGATTGATAGGGAGAGACGGACACAAAATTAATACAGGTTTTAAATAACCAAGTAGGCAGCTAGCATAGACGTTCGCAAGAAATACAGAAACACATTTGTATGGAGTATTAGGCTGTATGGGTCAGAACGTTGGACTCCCACGGACAGGGATAAAAAGAAAATCCAGGCTTTGGAAATGTGATGCTGGCGCCGCATGCTAAAATTTATCCCGAACTAGTAGGGTAAACATTGAAGAAGTGCTGGAAATTTTGAATGAAAAATACCAACTGGTAAAAAGATAAGAAAGTAGAAGGAAGTCACGTGCTAAGAGATTCAAGCGGGTGCACCAGTCTGATGGAGGGAAGAATGGAGGCAAAAGGGAGAAGAGGACGAACAAGGAAAGAATTTGACGGACATCAAGAATAGACGACCGTACGCAACAGTAAATAAGCTAGCACTGGAGAAAGTACCTCTGTCGTGAGAATGACTGTGCTGCCCACCAACCATGTAAGGTTGATGACGAGATGTATCAGTCCCTAGTGTGGATTTTCAGATACGTACTCTGTCTTCTTCAGCGTCTCTTGATACAAACACAATACGTGGTGACAAATGACGGCATTTTGTTTCCTCATTTATTTGTTACGTGAGTGCTCATAGTAGAAAATATGCTACTCTTACAGTGATGATAACCGTGTGCTCACTTCTGAGAAGATATTAAGTTTAGGACCCGCATTTGTAAGATTTGTACAGTATGCGGCAAAACAAACTGTACCGAAATTACAAACATGATCTGAAGATCAGGGTACACCATTAGACCGAGCAAGTGACTGCGCGGTTTGTTCACGAAGTTGTAAGCTTCCATTCAGGAAATAGTGGATTCGAACCCCACTATCGGCAGCCCAGAAGAGGGTTTTCCGTCGCTTCTCTATTTTTACATAAGTTAAATTCTGGGGCTGCACCTCAAGGTCACGGTCACTTTCTTCTCAGTCCAAGTCCTTCCTACCCCATCGTCGCCATAAGACCTTTCGATGGGGCGAAAAAAAAAAAAGAAACGACAATATAACATGCAAAGTGACGACAGCAACACGTATCTAACTGCATGGATACAGCATTTGTTCAAAATGTGCACCCTCACGTCTCACACATTGTTCATAACGATCCTGTGTAGAATGTCGAACATGTAGGTCAACACGGGTTAACGCAAGTACACAAAACATTTACTATCTCTATCTTAATTCGGAACATTCCTAGGTGGGTCAGGTGGCCGGAAAACGAATTCTTTCAGAATACCCTACGTGTAAGTGTCGGGTGGCTTGAGACCCGGGGAGTGGGAAGGATGAGGGTAATAAAGCGATCTCCAAAGTGTTGTTCCAGAAGGGCAAATGGACCCACTCACGGTGTGAGCAATAGCTCCATCTTGCTACATCCGTTGTCGATGTAGTGGCAGGTTGCTGAAAAAATTCTGTACCGTTTAATATTCAAAGCTTGTTTATAATTTCAGCAATGTTTGGTTTGCCGCATAGTGAATTTCTTGTTTTCATTCATACTGCCTCCTCTCTCAGAGTGGATCACTCTGTATAGAACAAACTTGTGAAGGAATAATATTCAAATTTTCATCTTTGCCTTATATATATTTAAACTAACAATATACCCATGCTTTGCTACGGTTTTAAACTAAGTCATTGAAAGTTGTACACTTTGGAAAATCCACTGATGAGTGAGCCTGTAAAATTGTCCCTTAGTTCGTTTTGGAGGAATGATTATTTATTTTCGGATCTAAAACTAATTTGATCGTCGCCATAAGACCTATCTGTGTCGGTGCGACGTAAAGCAAATAGCAACAACAAAACTAATTTGAATCCCATAGAATTGGAATGTTTTAAAATCCTATCTTATTTAACATCTAGGACGCAAAGTGATCAACCTGTGAAATTTTGACTGTCAACTCGAACGATATTGGAAGGGTGAAATTTTGACTGTCAACTCGAACGATATTGGAAGGGTAGAATGTTTTAAAAGTAGTTCTTAATAAATATTTAGGACATAGAAGACCAACTTGTATGTGAAAGTTTAAGTTCGTACGTGAAACAGTTTTGGAAGAATGAATGTTCTGATTCTTAGATTCTCAGAGGGGAGAAATATTTTGAAGTATATATTTGACACTTAGAACATACAAGAACAACCTTCTTGTAAAATTAGAACCAAGTACGTCAAACGGTTAAACTTCTTGTAAAATTAGAACTAATTTTGCCGGTCATTGTATATACCGCCATTTGGAAAGTTTTCTTCATACGTTAAAAGGTTTCGGAGGAATGATTATCCCCATTTAACTCCCTCAGGGGTTAATTTTTTACAGACCTTCTGTTTTTAACACCTACGGTATCATTTGCAATTTTAACTTCATAAGACATGCGGTTTCAGAGAAGTGAATATTTTTGTCATCAAGCCTCACCCCCCCCCCCCCCCCCCCAGCCAAAACCGCTTCGGGGAGTATTCCACTTCTTATTTAAAATGTAGGACATAGAATTTTGTTTGTATAGAGTTCAGCTGGTGGCAATTTCATTAGTAGTTACAGAAGTTAAACTCTTCTTTCAAATTTAGGGATTCAATGTGGGCAAGAATACGTAGATATCATAATTGGTATAGAGTCTCAAAATGTTTCCTCCAGTCGTGTACTAAGTTTATTTCAGTTAAACTCCTCAGCTTTACAAATAGACTTTGTTGGCAATGAAGTTGGAAGTTCGGTCCAATATCTTGGTTACTATGAAGCCTTCGTTAGTTTTAGAACGTCAACCACTTCTACATGATCGCAATCCTTATATAGATGAAATATTTTGAATTATATCATATTTGACTCCTACTACATCTTCTTGTAAAATTACAACTTCGTACGTCAAACGGTTTGGAGGGATGAATAACTTTCTCATTAATCTTCACCCCGAATCAAAACTACTCAGGGGTGTATTCTTTTTAGACTTCTTGTTTAAAATCTAGGACACAGAGGAGCAAGCATGATGTGAAATTTAAACTTCATAAGTGAAATGGCCAAAACTCCTTAGGGATGTATTGTTTTAAGACCAGTTCTTGGTTGGAATCCAACACATGGAGGAGCAACCATCATGTAAAGTTTCAACTTTGTTAAGTGGAACGGTTTCAGGGAAATTCATATTTTTATCATCCGGCCTCACCATCCAGCCAAAACCCCTTATGGTGTGTTGTTTTAAGGCCACTTCGTATTTCAAATGTAAGACATACAGAAGCAACCGTCATCTGAAATTTCAACCTCGTACCTCAGACGATTTCAATGAAATAAATATTCATGTTTTCAAGTCTCACCCTACTGTCAAAATTCCTTAGGGGTGTATTGTTATAAGAGCATTTCCTACTAAAAATTTAAAACATAGAGGAGCAACCACCATGTGAAATTTCAACCTTGTATGTCAAACTGTTTCAGAGATGCATGTTTTCAGGTCTCACTCCCTCCCCCACTGGTCTAAATCCCTTGGAGGTGAATTGGTTTTAGACCAGTTCTTATTTTAAATCTAAGACATATAGGAGGAACCATCGTGTGAAATTTCAACCTCGTATGTAAAGTGGTTTCAGAGAAATGAATATTTGTTTTCGGGTATTAACCCCCATTTGACCCTTAAGAGCTGATTTTTTCCCCCTAAATGTGTCTTATCTAACATCTAGTTCATAAAGGAGCAGTCATTGAGTGAAATTTCGATTTTGTCCGGCTGGCGGTTTCAGAGGAATGAATATTTTGATGTTCAGGGTTTTACCCCCGTTTCATTCCTTAGGGGTGGAATTTTTTGAAACACTTCCTTAGTGGGCATCTACATTGTAATAGAAATGTATACCCAAAATTTAATTTCTTGTCCAGTACTTTTATCTGGTTTATATATACAGCGTGATTTAGCCTTCCAGTGTAGTTTTTTGCAACCCACAATATTCATTCCGTCCTGAAAAATCTGCTCTGCCCGTATGCTCAGACAACACAACCGGATATCTTGGTATTTACCGCCTCACCAGGATAGGACGCCGTAATGTTATACTCGTATTATTATTATTATTATTATTATTATTATTATTATTATTATTATTATTATTATTATTATTAATTATTAATTAATTATTAATTAATTATTAATAATAATAATAATAATAATAATTACTTTACGCCCCACTAACTACTCTTTTACGGTTTTCGGAGACGCCGAGGTGCCGGAATTTTGTCCCGCAGGAGTTCTTTTACGTGCCAGTAAATCTACCGAACGAGGGTGACGTATTTGAGCACCTTCAAATACCACCGGACTGAGCCAGGATCGAACCTGCCAAGTTGGGGTCAGAAGGCCAGCGCCTCAACCGTCTGAGCCACTCAGCCCGGCAAGTATATACTCGTATTAAACACTGCGTGTGTCTTCTAGATCAAATGAACCCGACACGCCGGCGAAACACTAAATTGATATTATGACCACATTAAACCTACTTGCTATAAGGCTGATTCTCCACGAGCAGGTAAAACGCCGCTGTTCGCCCGCCTGACCGCTCAAACTTTTTGCCTATTCTACACGAGCGGTTGAATTGACGCCTATAAACAGCGCCAAAAACGCCGGCGACACACGCCGCCATTCTCCACCAGCGATAAACCTGCCATACTATAATGATGGATGTCGTACGAATAGGTTGTATTGTCGGAGCTGTTCACCTACAGTTATTAGCAATATTAAAAAATGAACCTGGTAAGAAAAGACGTTGGTGGACTCAACCTGCGTTATCGAATCGGCTCACCACTGGACAATTTAAGTTAGAGGCTCACTTAGTAGTAGTAGTAGTAGTAGTAGTAGTATGACCTGGTCTAGGATTACAATTTGCTTGGGCTGTACTTTAATTAAGGCCACGGCCGCTTCCTTCCCACTCCTAGCCCTTTCCTGTCCCATCGTCGCCATAAGACCTATCTGTGTCGGTGCGACGTAAAGCAACTTGCAAAACAAAAACAAAAGCAAAGAATTACAGTTTAGGCCTACTCCAAATTATAGAACCACAATTCACTAAATAATTCAAAATTCAACCCTGAAAAGAGCCGTTTCGTAAGAAAAGCTTCTTCTGCTTCACTTTTATTAAATCTATATTCATTTTATTCCAAATTAGCCGTGAAGAGGGGCTTTCTCCTCTGGCTTTGAGGAAGAATTTGCCTCCAAGTCAGATAGTTTCTTCCCCCGCCAGTGTAGTGAATTCAGATTTTCCGATTCATCGTGATTCCTAGGAAACAGATTAGTAAAAGGGCATAGTTTTTGCCCTGGAACTCTCCACTATTCGACCCTCCCCATCCCCGCCGAAAAAAAGACGAAGAGTGTTCACGGATCACGGCTGTCTGCGGCTTGGTCATTCAGGCTCTGAAAATTTGGATTGTTTGATCGGCAGCGTAGTACTGTTCGTTAAAAGTGAGAAAATGCGTGGTTTTTCATTTGATCGATTATTTCATATGAAAACATTGCTTTTAATCGCGCCATTCCTACTGACATCATTGTAATGACCTATGTTCATTTCAGTTGGGAAAATGACTAAGACAGTCTTTCTGAGGATGTAAAAAGGCAGTGTCTGCCATTATAATATAAACTCCCCAACCTGATTGTGATTGATGGTAGGCAAGCGCGCCTATCGTTACAATGAATATTCCCTAACCCAGTCTTCATATGAGAAAAGACGTTTGGTGACTTTCCCATCGCGTTTCTAGGGTAACGTTAGGAGCTATGGAATTTGATACAATCTTGCTCACAACGTGTACACTACCTAACCTATACTTCTGTATACAATGTAGAATTCCGTAGCGAAGCACAGGTACATCAGCTAGTAAAGAATATACTACACTTCAGGCAGTTCCTATCGTGCGACAGAGGCGGGTGAACTGCTCACTGTCGCCACGTGGAGTATGACTCGCTGTTCTACCGCTAGCGTGAATGACGCCTCTGCTGGCGTTAGACCCGCCTGCCCGCTCATGGACGCGTCCACCCGCGGCGTGCAAACCGCCCGTGTAGACAGCTCTACAAATACCCCATAGTTCTGTTCCGCAAGCGGGTTTGTAGCGGGCGAACAGCGGCGTTTTACCTGCTCGTGGAGAATCAGCCTAAGCTGCCCAGTGTGCCGTACGGAACCGTAGTGTAGTTGGTAAAGGCGTGGCGGAGCGGGCTTGAATATCAGGTGGGAGGTTCGAGTCCGGGGTGAAGATTACAAATTTTTGAAATATTTGTTTAATATGTACCGCACGCAGTGTAAGTTCAGTACATGCTTTCATGCAAATTGTTAGTGAATGAATGTGTTTGTGGTCCTAAGAAGGGCCGATTAGTTAACAGGCTGGATAAATACAGACCGAAAATAATAGGAACACAACTGCCCTGACTATGTTTTATCGCAGCAAATGCGGGATGTGATGACCGTTTTGGTTTATGCACATTCGGGCCCGGTGTCCAATAGATCATCTTGCGCGCTGAAGCATTCCAGCTTTCGAAGTAGTTGCCGGAGCTGGTCAGGGTTTTCCGGCGCTTGAGTGTAAACGACGTTCCTTAAATGTCCCCATAAGAAGAAGTCAAACGGCGTTAAATCTGATGATATGGCGGGCCCAGAAACAGGGCCTCCTCGTCCTATCCATTTTCCTGGCAGTTCCTCTTTCAGATGGTTACGAACGGGCAAAGTCGAATGTGGTGAAACTCCATCCTGTTGCAACCACATCGTCGAACGATCGTGCAAGGGCACATCCTTCAGCAGCAGTGGGAGTTCCTGACGTAGAAAGTGCAGGTAGCGTGGGCCCGTCCAATGGCCCTCAAAGAAATAAGGTCCAATCGGGCGATCCCCCAAGATTCCACACCAAACATTCACCCCCCATCGTAGTTGATGGGCCGCCTGTCGCACCCAGTGACGATTGTCCGGACTTCAATAGTGCATGTTGTGGCGATTGACGTTCCCATTATTGTGGAAGCGCGATTCGTCCGAGAACAGGATGTGTATCCTTGTCCAGCCTGCCTAATTGCCACTGACAGAATTCCATTCGAGCTTCGAAATTCCGCCCGTGGAGCTCTTGGTGTAGCTCAAGATGGTATGGGTAAAATTTATGTTCATGCAGTATTCGCCGGCTGGCTTGTGTTCACCTGTCGTGCAATCGCCCTTGTACCGATGTGTGGATTATCATGATCTGCCTCCAGGCCGTAGCAGTCGGGTGTCGCCCGTCGGGTTACCGTTCCTGGTACAGACGTAGTGCCTCGCACGCGTTTTGTCTTGCTTCCCCATAAATGAAGAGCATACCAACGTATTCCTCTGTGGAAAACAAGCCGAATGACAGCAGCAATTACAGTACATTCAGGCCCTAAACAGCGGAGTATGTGCAAGGCACAAGATGAATAATAGCGTCATTTTGCTGTTTGAATGTGGCAAACGTGGGCCTGTGTTGAAGTATTCAAACATTATACCGATGCTAAAATATTTGAACGATTCAGGATTCGAACCGATTGCTAGGCGAACGCCTAACCACATCCGCTACACTGCTGGGAACATGCTGGTAGTACGACGAGAGCAGAGTACATACGCCACCCGGTTCGGTGTTCAAGACATTAATTACTGCATTGTTATCTAGTTTTGTGCATTGATTCCCCTCTTCGTTACATCCGGTCACGAGGCACGACACATTAACATAGTTACCTGGTAAAAGGACGTTGCTACATGATTTCAAGGAGACATGTTTTGCGAACGGATGATATAACATTTCGCTAGGATTCAGAATCGTGTGCAAAATGTGCTCACTGAACATTAGTACCACACAGGACGCCTGCAGGGGAATAGCACCCGTATAAACATGCGCACGTTAGTTGGGCTACAGCAAACAATATTGGAAGGGGCTGCTGAATCACACTGTATGTAGAAGATTTACAATAATTTGCTTTACGTTCGCACCGACACAGATAGGTCTTACGGCGACGATGGTATAGGAAAGGTATAGGATTAAGAAACTCTGCTCTTTTACTTCCCTTATTAATACTTCTAGATGTTTTTTCAGTCCTGCTCGTTTATGTTATTTTGTGCCATTTCCACATTTCCTAATGTGCAGCTTTCAGTAGTCTGCTTCATATAAATGACTTGGCAAAACATTTAATCTCCATGTACAATTACTCAAGAAAATGAACGCATGGTATTGTATAAGTTGCTTGCAGATACACTTTTCTCAGAAACAATTGAACCCGTGGGAGGTGAATTATATGTGGATAATAATTACAATTAAATCTGACAGAATGTAAATGCAAGGAGTACACATTACCATGCGTTTATTTGAGCGATTATATGTGTGTTTATTCTATTATCTACGCCTTAGTCCCGTGTTTATACGTGTTGTTATTATTATTAAAGCCCTCTCTTGATCAATAGTAGAATGTCGGCCTCCAATTCCCAAGATCGTAGGCTCAAACCCGGCAGAGATAGTCGGGTTTCTGAAGGGTGGGGAAAAAATCGTTCGGCACTCCATGTCGTACGATATCGGCATGTAAAATATCTCAAGTGACACATTTGGTATTTACCTGACAAAATTAATTAGAATTCAGTCATAGATCGACGAAGAGTGATCTCTTTCTCTGCTCTTGTGAGTAAAATGAAACGGCGAAATTGACGCACGGCAGTCTGGATGGCGTCCAATTAAAGTGCCTGTACGCGGTAGCTGAGGCCAGCCTATTATTATTATTATTATTATTATTATTATTATTATTATTGTTGTTGTTATTATTATTATTATTATTATTATTATTATTATTATTATTGGCCTGTAGTTGTAAAGATTGATGGCTGTTAATTATGAATGATCATTAATTTATGACATCCTGAGATCCCATTAAGCGCTCTCAGCCCAGACATTCCGGAGAAGCTGTAAATCATTGTTTAGAACAATCAGCCTCTTATCGTCTGTTTGTTTTCCAAGTTGTTCAACGCCCTATATTTTGACCTACGTCGGAGATAATGTATTTCCCCATCCTCTCTGACTAAAAGGAAAGCTCTGTATTCTAGTTGGCTCTAACAGAAGCTCTCAATCGCCTGCCTTTTCCGGATCGAGCGAATGGTATTGCATTGCGGGTGGTCGAGTGGATACTGGCATGTATCATCTTAAACCTGCGTTCTGTGGCATTCCAAGGGGGAAAACAAAGAATGTTTAAATGTTTCTAACTCTGGTCTGACGAAGGGTTGGGCTGTCGATTGATTCTAAAAGCTCTGTGTGGGCGAATTTACCTACGTTGTTTAACGTTTAGCTTCATTAGACTGCACAATCTTGGATATCATCAGTGTCAGAGACTGAGCATTCTCTGAGTGGGAATATCTTTGAGCGGTGGGCAAAAAATGCACTACTGGTAGTGTACATATATTTATGCAAATTATCGTAAAGGGGGATTTTTATTTATTTATTTATTTTTTTTTTTTTTTGCATGAATGGAAATTTCGTCACACAAGTCGCGTACGTTTTATCTATTACCATAACAAAAATATCGGTTCTTTGTAAATAAACATATAGAGAAGTAAGGTTATATATATGATATTATGTTGTTGAGTTTTCTTCGCTTGCATTGCTTTGTGTGTCTTTTGAAGTACATGGATAAGGCTGTGATGTATAGTATGCCATGAATTGTCTAGGCAAACGTAAATACAATATTATGATTTATTATATCGAACTAGCGTACCCGCGCGATTACTCTCGCATGTGGAAATCCTCCTCCTCACTCCCATCTCCACTTTCTCCCCACATCCGTATGAAGGTTGAATTTATTTTTGACTTATTAAGCTTCTTTGCATACAGTGTTTGATGTAGTGTCATGGGTATCAAGTACCATTTAACCGTAACTATCCCGGTGCATTATGCATGCCTTAAACATGAGTCATTACTTCCATAAGAACATCAAACCGCACCAAACCAAGCATCGGTCAAATATTCGCGGACACTCTTATCACAGGTTGAGAAATAAGGCGAACCACGGATTTTCATATCCCAAGTCCTCTCCTCTTAACCTATGTGGCTGTTTTGAAGCACTCACTACGTTACCGTACTGCTGATTACACTCAACACAACACGATAGACCATGCCAAACTCTGTCGTACAACTGTTACGACTTGATGAAAAACGTATGCTTGAGCATACACGCATACGTCTATAATCTTGGTCATATTGGACATTCCTACTGGGGCTGAACTATGACTTAAACGGCATTCAGATTGTCACAGTTTCTCTCGGGGACCTTGAAAACTATGGATTGGACATTCCACAGTCGTTTTTTGTTTCAGATAGTAAGTCGTATGTGTACCGAGTTTGGTTGAGAGCTATGCTGCAACATACATACTTTCATCCGTAATCTCGATCATTTTGGACATATTCTTTTCCACCCCTTCTCACCGCCGTGCCAGTGGGGCTGATCTTGGACGTAAGTTATATCTGGAGTGTGACTATTCACCTCAGCGACCACAAAAACTATGGATTCTGCATCAATATAGGTCGTTTTCTATTTTTTATACTTCACCCCTATCCATCCCCGCCCAAGGGAGTCCTGTGAGTGTCTTACACAACAGTACATTTTTTCCAGATGGTAAGTTATAGGCCAATTTTGGTTGGCAGCTATGCCCAAACGTATATAACTTACATAATCTCACTGCTGTAGAATCTTGGAAGCTGACGTTGCCATAGTTACGGCAATTCATTTCTTTATCCGATTCCTAGAGCAGGGGTAGTGTGGTGCTAATATCTCCATAACGGTTGGTATTAGGGCCTTAAAACATGGTTTTCGGGCTCGTAGGGCTTACCGAGTTTTGTTCTTTGCGTCAAGGAGCTTAAAATGAGCTTTGTCTCGTTTTTGTACGACAAAATCGATATTTGGCCTATATTAGCCTAGTATTTTTATATCTCCCCCATCACCTCCCACTAGAATTGTTTTGAAAATAAAATGCAGCCCATGTCCCTCAGGAATAGTGTATATTTACATTAGTAAAATAATTTTTAGAATCGGTCCAGTAGTTTCTGAGATTACCTTCCAGATATACACAAACTCTCAAAATTTGCAATCTCTCTTTATTATATTAAGTATAGATGAAACATAAAATAAATATATTTCCTTTGGCTTTTCAAGAAATGCAAGATTTTTTCTGTACTATTGAGATGATTTGTAAGATTTTGGTACAACCGCACCTTTTAACTCCTGGTTTAAGAGCTTGAGTTTTGTGAAACATACACCTTGGCTTTATATATATAGATAGATTGTTGATTTTTTCTTCAGTACATAGGTCTCTTTTAAATAACCTGGGTAGGGTTATGAACAAAAGGTAATAAAATTGTTGAAACATCTTCTTTTCCTACCGCTTTTCCCACACCTGTAGGGTCGCGGGTGTGAACTGCGTCGCACGTGTGGAATTCGTCCTGTTTTACGGCCGGATGCCCTTCCTGACGCCAACCCTATATGGTGGGATGTAATCAGTATTGCGTGTTTCTGTAGTGGTTGGTATGTTGTCTGAATATGATGAGGCGAGTGTTGGGACGGACATATAACACCCAGTCCCCGAGCCAGAAGAATTAATCAGAAGCGATTAAAATCTCCGACCCGGCCGGGAATCGAACCCGGGGCCCTATGGACCGAAGGCCAGTACGCTGACCATTCAGCCAGCGAGTAAGACTGTTGAACTATCTTCGTTATATTACAGAAATAAAAATTTCACCTTGTAATGTGGTGCCTTCTCTTTGTATTTGCACAGAAAATAATCACTAATTTACTGATGTAGGTATAATACAGTAGGCCATGATGTGTGCGGTGAAGTTACTGTTCAGTTGTGAAACAGAATTTTTCAGGAGAAGACGTTAAACATTCAAACACTTCCAATGAATCAAGGATTTTCAAGATACTCGATGCAAATGTGTGTGAATAAAATTGGATGTACAACAATGACATAAGACTGACTATAACATTTTTTTATCATCTGCGATATGCAAATCATGTATTTTTATTTACATATTCAGATGAGTTAAAAATAAAAATGCACATGAATGATTTTTCTTTATATTTTTATTGTTTTTGTTAAACCGGGAAAAACAGCATTAGTGAACTTGTGTGTATAGGCCTACTGTAGATTTTCCCTTGTGAAAAATTAAAACGATTTATGTAATTTTATTTGTAAGAATACTTACACAAAATCTTTTGATCATATTCACTCATAGCATTATCTTCTAAATACTCAATTCTAAGAACTGAGTAAAAATACTTACGTCATTCGCTATTTCACAAATTAATGTGAATGCTGTCCGTGGAAAGTAACTTAAATGGACATGTGCTATTTTTCTCAGTCAAAATTATGCATTTACACTACTTGCGTACTTTTGACCTGGTGATATCGATCATGGGCTGCAATAGTGGCAAAACTCAAAAATCAAGTTCTGAGCTAAATGAGTAGAAAGTTGCCCTTAGTAGTGAAATGCAAAAATCATGCGATTAATCTGTGGAATAAAGGGCAAGGGGTACTAAATGGCTCGATAGGAGTTCAGTTAGTAAAAATGATACTTAAAAATGCTCCTTTTCCCTTGCCGAAGCCATGATCTAGATGTTTTGTGATGTGTCATTAGTGCTGCAATGTTTCTTTTTTATAGATATGTGTGTCCGTCTTGGGAATTTTCGGTGTATAATAATGAAACAAATTTACGGACAATGCTATAGTCTGCAATAGCTTCGATTTCGTATTTTTTGAGTTGTGCCACTATTCCAGCCCATGGGCGGTATATTCTAAAAGAATCATGCTAGGAGTTACAAAGTCTTAATCAGTGATGGAGTACAAGAAATGCTATTACCTGCTAGAAATGAGTAAAACTGGACACGTGCACTTTTACCCGAATGACATCGATATGATCTACCTATGTTATTCACGTTTTATGGTTATTTAGTAGCTATGGTGATAAAGGTAATTGCAAGTTATGTACATTATAGGAGAATATTTGGATGCACAGCGCTAACATAAGACGGAATATAACATTCTTATCATCTGCGAGATACAAAACGTATATTTTTTTAAATCAAAATGTTCAGAAGAGGTGAAAATAAAACTGCTCATGGGTGGTTCTTTCTTTACTTTCACAGTATCGGAATATTAGTTAAAAATCTTAATCCAAATTAGAAATCCACTGGTTGGCTTTATTATGTGTGAGGTGAAGATCTGTAAAAGTACCCTGGAAAGCTTGAAGTGGCATTCGAAGGCATTGTGTTTAACTGCCTGTAACTACTCGCTACAGTTGTTCGATGAGGTTCGCCATCCCCATTTGGTGAGTGTACCTAGCAGTAGCACCGCATTCTTCTTTGATCAGTCCTTGTTCGATTTAGTATTCTGCATCGCCTCCTGGAAAGGTGGAACCCAGCTGGCTGAGCACATGGGCTGTGAACAATTTCATGGTGTAATAGAGTACATCTTTCTCGATTCTTTCCACTGATGTTTCCAGGCATCTGAGATGTCGAAAGAGCTATTGTCTGCTGTGCGCCATGGTGTTGTGGTTACTTGGATAAGTGAAGTTCGCTAGTAAGCAATGTTTTATTGTAAAACTACCGGTATTTGTCCAGTGTCAGATACTTTTAATTAGCGACCTATATTGCTAATATACAGGGTGTCCCAGGAGGAAAGGTCAATATTCAGGGATATGAGAGGAATTATAATTTGAAGCAAAAAAATCATATGGAAATATGCCCTATTCCGAATGATTTCCGACATAAAACACATTTAATGTACATTTATTTTTGGGTAAGTGGCGGGCACCATGTGTCTTACTCACCCAACGTCTTTGACGTTTTGAAATGGGTACAAGTTTTCCGCATGTAATGTTCACCATACACGTGTTCGTGGGACATTGATACGTGCAGAAAGTCGCCGTGTACTGGAAGTAGGACTACGCTGCACCATTTCAACAATGTGTTGCTGTTCCTGCACAGGTTGTTGAACTTCACGTTCAGAAGAAACAATGGGAACTTGGACGAATACCTGTTTCACGCAATATGCTGAAAACTCTGGTAACCACTCTACGATCAGGAATTCGATGAGTCGGAAAGCGCCGACGGTATTCCTCGACAGCAGCAGGAGCACTGCCATTGCAGAAGATGTAAACATACACTGTATCTGCATATTCTTCATTACTGTAGGTGTGTGGCATTTTAGCGAGCGCGTGTACAAACACAGTTAACCGATGCTTCTCTCTGATCGGTCCCTAGCACTACTTCATTCACGACACACCATGTACAACTTCGCGTTCAACGTGCTAGTATAATGGCAGAAAACATCCCGAGTTAGGCTGGGCTAAAATAAAACGTCAGAGGTTGTGTGGATAAGACACACACGTGTGCACCACTAGCCCAGAAACAAATGTACATTAAATGTGCTCTGTCTCGGAAATCATTCGGAATAGCGCATATGTCCATATGAAGTTTCTTGCTTCAAATGATAGTTCCTGTCATATCCCTGAATAGTGACCATTCTTCCTGGGACATCTTGTATATATTGCTAGTCGTTTAACGTCGTACTAAGACATAGGTTTTCGGCGACGTGAGTATAGGAAAGCGGTAGGAAGGTGTTAGTTAAGGTACAGTCCCAGCATTTGCCTAGTGCGAAATTGGGAAATTACGGAAAATCATCTTCGGGGTTATCGACGGTGGGATTCGAACCCACCATCTCCCGAATTCAAGCTCACAGTTAGACGACCTTAACCGCGCGGCCAACTCGCTCGGCATATTGCTAATAAGACAGAGCTAATATTATATTATTACATACATACATACATACATACATACATTATCATTATAGACTGTTATGCCTTTCAGCGTTCAGTCTGCAAGCCTCTGAGAATTTACTAAACGTCGCCACAATCCTCGATTTGCAACTAGTGTTGTGGCCTCATTTAGTTCTATACCTCTTATCTTTAAATCGTTAGAAACCGAGTCTAACCATCGTCGTCTTGGCCTTCCTCTACTTCTCTTACCCTCCATAACAGAGTCCATTATTCTCCTAGGTAACCTATCCTCCTCCATTCGCCTCACATGACCCCACCACCGAAGCCGGTTTATGCGTACAGCTTCATCCATCGAGTTCATTCCTAAATTAGCCTTTATCTCCTCATTCCGAGTACCCTCCTACCATTGTTCCCACCTGTTTGTACCAACAATCATTCTTGCTACTTTCATGTCTGTTACTTCTAACTTATGAATAAAATATCCTGAGTCCACCCAGCTTTCGCTCCCGTAAAGCAAAGTTGGTCTGAAAACAGACCGATGTAAAGATAGTTTCGTCTAGGAGCTGACTTCCTTCTTACAGAATACTGCTGATCGCAACTGCGAGCTCACTGCATTAGCTTTACTACACCTTGATTCAATCTCACTTACTATATTACCATCCTGGGAGAACACACAACCTAAATACTTGAAATTATTGACCTGTTCTAGCTTTGTATCACCAATCTGACATTCAGTTCTGTTTAATTTCTTACCTAATGACATCAATTTAGTCTTCGAGAGGCTAATTTTCATACCATACTCATTGCACCTATTTTCAAGTTCCAAGATATTAGACTGCAGGTTTTCGGCACAGTCTGCCATTAAGACCAAGTCGTCAGCATAAGCCAAACTGCTTACTACATTTCCACCTAACTGAATCCCTTCCTGCCATTTTATACCTTTCAGCAGATGATCCATGTAAACTACGAACAGCAAAGGTGAAAGATTACAGCCTTGTCTAACTCCTGTAAGTACCCTGAACCAAGAACTCATTCTACCATCAATTCTCACTGAAGCCCAATTGTCAACATAAATGCCTTTGATTGATTTTAATAATCTACCTTTAATTGCATAGTCCCCCAGTATGGCGAACATCTTTTCCCTCGGTACCCTGTCATATGCTTTCTCTAGATCTACGAAACATAAACACAACTGCCTATTCCTCTCGTAGCATTTTTCAATTACCTGGCGCATACTGAAAATCTGATCCTGACAGCCTCTCTGTGGTCTGAAACCACACTGGTTTTCATCCAACTTCCTCTCAACGACTGCTCACACCCTCCCTTCCAAGATGCCTGTGAATACTTTGCCTGGTATACTAATCAATGAGATACCTCGATAGTTGTTGCAATCCTTCCTGTTCCCTTGCTTATAGATAGGTGCAATTACTGCTTTTGTCCAATCTGAAGGTACCTTACCAACACTCCACGCTAATTTTACTACTCTATGAAGCCTTTTCATCCTTGCCTTCCCACTATACTTCACCATTTCAGGTCTAATTTCATCTATTCCTGCTGCTTTATGGCAATGGAGTTTATTTACTATCCTTTCCACTTCAAGCATAACTTCACCAACATCATTTTCCTCCTCCCCATGAGCTTGGATGTTTGCAATACCACCATGATGATTTCCTTTTACATTGAGAAGATGTTCAAAATATTCTCTCCACCTCTCCAGTGATTCCCTGGGATCTATTATGAGTTCACCTGAATTACTCAAAACACTGTTCATTTCCTTTTTCCCTCCCTTCCTAAGATTCTTTATTACTGTCCAGAAAGGTTTCCCTGTTGCTTGACCTAGCCTTTCCAGGTTATTACCAAAATCTTCCCATGACTTCTTTTTGTATTCAACAACTATTTGTTTCGCTCTGTTTCTTTCATCTACGTACCAATCCCTGTCAGCCTCGGCCCTTGTTTGGAGCCATTTCTGATAAGCCTTCTTTTTACGTTTACAAGCTGCTCTCACTTCATCATTCCACCAAGATGTTAGCCTTTTCCCATCTTTACACACAGTTGTTCCTAGTCATTCTCTCGCTGTTTCTACTACAGCATCTCTGTATGCCACCCATGCACTTTCTATATCCTGAACCTGCTTACTGTCTACTGTTCGAAACTTCTCAATAATCATATCCTTGTACTTCTGTCTAATTTCCTCGTCCTGGAGATTTTCTACCCTTATTCGTTCGCAGACAGATTTCACTTTCTCTACCCTAGGCCTAGAGATACTTAGACTCGTACATTCCTAACAGATTTCCTGAATTCAAAGTCTGTTAAGATATAGTCTATTATGGATCTGGTACCCCTAGCCTCCCATGTGTAGCGGTGAATAGCCTTATGCTTGAAGAATGTATTCATAACAGCTAAACCCATACTAGCACAGAAGTCCAGCAAACGCTTCCCATTGCCATTAGCTTCTATATCTTCCCCACATTTACCAGTCACCCATTCGTATCCTTCAGTTCTATTGCCAACTCTCGCATTGAAATCGCCCATTAGCACTATTCTGTCCTTGCTGTTGACCCTGACCACGATGTCACTCAATGCTTCATAAAACTTGTCAACTTCATCCTCATCTGCACCCTCACATGGTGAATACACGGACACAATTCTTGACCTAATTCCTCCCACTGACAAATCTACCCACATCATTCGCTCATTTACGTGCCTAACAGAAACTATGTTGCGTGCAATGGTATTCCTGATGAAGAGCCCTACCCCAGACTCTGCCCTTCCCTTTCGAACACCCGTCAAGTGCACTTTATAATCTCCTATCTCTTCCTCATTATCTCCCCTTACCCGAATATCACTTACTCCTAGCACATCCAGATGCATCCTCTTTGCTGACTCAGCCAGTTCTACCTTCTTTCTTTCATAAGCCCCATTAATATTGATAGCTCCCCATCGAATTCCATTTCGTTCGCCAAGTTGTTTCCATGGAGTCCCTCGCCTGTCAAATGGGAGTGGGACTCCATTACTCCCATAGGTCCGAGGCTTGCTTAAAGTGTTCTGAGCTCGGTAAATTCATGAAGCAGGATGCTGCCCTACTTGCACATAGTCCAAGTGAGGATCTCTCCTCTAACGGGTTATGGACCACCGGTGAATTGTATAGTCCTAGCCGCCTGAGCACAAGGAGGGCCACGACTCAGAATATGTCCGAGATGCCCATTCCCATTCCATAGCAACTGGTATCCCGACTATCAGGACCACTTACTAGGCCACTCAGCCGTTGCCCATGGTTCACGAACTAGGACGTGACTACAGTAACCCACAAATTTATAATACCAATATAATGGTCCGTTATTGGAGATTATAAGTTTTCCGGCTAACTCATTCTTGGTTGCCTGCGTTTCGCCCTCGTGTGCTAAGTTGGGCTTGTTAGTTGGGACTTAGCACACCTCCCAAGAACGCAAGGCTAGTGCATACCGTGGAGCCCACTGCATAGGCTACTTCAAGCCACCAGCAGTGGCAATGAACTATGAGAGCTATGTCTCATTTCCAAAAAATTGATGCCTGCCTGGCCATCAGATGATACAGATGTTGATTCCCATAGGGAATTTTAATTTGTCACCCAGTGCATGTTTATATTTTTAGCAGAAAGCCACGCGCGTTGTGGGCAAGATCTCCTTGCGGAGGACCCTTATACTGCCTATTGTCCGTTCGTCTTATTTCCGTCTATCATAGTCCTTTGTGTCCTTAACCGCTTAACTGCAGATTCCGCATGGGTCATATGCCTTAAGCATAATCAAAATTCAATCCTCTGTCCGTTGATGAAATTAATTGTAGCGGCCACAATATCAGGCGGGTGAAAGAAATTACGCTATCAGTTATCTAGTAGCTGGCTGAGAAATGTCCAATTGAACACACCATTTCGGAATGCAAGGCTGTTTGTTCTCTCCCAAACTCCTGATGTTATTTCCAATATTGTTGGAAAACAATTGATACTGCAAGTTTCACGAAAGACTGCTGATTTCAACGGTATAATATTTTCTGTGTAGACCGCTTTAAGTAGCCTAATGAAAAACTTTCTTCATCTTATCCCAGTTATTTCTGGGGTTGCTGGAACCACCCAGGCTCATTTTGGTTTTGGCCATGGGTTTAACGCCAGGCGCCCTTTTTGACGCCATGTAATTTTTAGATGAAAATCTCAGCTCAGGATTGTACGAGATTCGAACCTCGGCCTTCCGGGTGGGAAACCACCAGCTAAGCGACTGAGCTGATTACGTCCCCGTTAAGTAGCATAATTATTAAATATTAAGAAATCTGAAGAAGTAAATGTAAATCCGAAAAATTGTGTATTGATTTTCAGTAGGCAACGACTCTTTTGTTTTGGAAAAATGTAAAAGAATCTTTTGATTTGTCTGAAACATTTTTCCATGGGTGTCTGTGAAGACACATACTTAGGAAATGAAGTGTATGGAAAACAAGCCTATTGTTTTACGTAACTGTTGATACCGCAATCATAGCTGCGAGACCTCCAGTTTTACATGAAATCCGAACCACACGAACGTGATTTTTCATTTCAAAATTCCAACGTGCATTGGCTGGGATTCGAATCACGTCCGCCTTAAAGAGTAAGGTAATTTTCAATCGTATTCCTTACAACGCCATAAATTACTGTTGCATATCGATGTGCCAAACTCACATCAACCAGTTCCACAGGCGACAAATTTACAGCGTTCTCGCAGAGACAGGCTGCTTCAGGAATGGTATTGTTTGCGACCACCTGTCCTAATGCACGGTACGGTTCAGTATTACTAGCGTCGCTCCTACTTCTGTAACTTTGGCCGTAAGTCAAATATGAGACTGAGATACACGGATCGGTGAACGTAACAAACTCTTTCTAGTGTATTTTGACCACTATATCTTACCGTAAATAGAAATAGATTTTAAATATAGTTCAGATGGAAGACTAGAGTCAAATGTGGCGGTGCGGAAGAAAAGTTGTAAGCGATATTACTGTCCTTCATCTTCTTTATCTTAATGCATATTGAGAGGAAATTACTTTGATTAGAATATTTTTATTATAAAATAGTTTACTTTTAGTGTGATTAGTGGAAGATGATAAAATACCTTGTGTGCAATCATGGCTCCCTATTCGAAACTGGTTGGTGTGTCGGGAAGTGTTACTCGTCAGAAGGACCGGCTGCATAAAGAACGACTCATACCACAGTCACTTTCATATTGTCAAAGGTAAAGATCAGACTGAGACACGCCAATGAAAGTAATAAACCTGTTCTAGCCCATACCAGAAGACGTAGAACACTATTAGCACTATATCTCATCAGAGATATATCGGGGCTTCTGCAAAGAGAAATGAATGCAAATTTCTTCTTTTTCGTTTCTGGCTCTATAATCCTCGGTGAAGCCTTTTCTATTTTCCGCCAACTATACTGATCTTGTGCGAGTATTTTCCAGTTCCTGTACCCCATTTTCTGTAGATCTCCCTCAACTCCCTCTATCCACTTGGTACTCGGCCGACCTCTTCCTCTGTATCCACCAGGGTTTCCGGTTTTTAAATTTATATTTTGTATCTCGATATCATTCACCCGTAGTACATGCCTAGCATATCTCTGTCGTACTGATCTGTGTACTTCTCGTCATAAATGCAGTGTAGTTAATTATTGTATCGCCTTCTCTTCCCCTTTCGCAGAGAGAGCCTATTATACTACAGAATACCTTCCTCTCAAAAGCATCCAACCTTTCAGCATCTTTTGTTGTTAGTGACCACGTCCCTGAGGCATACATGAGTACTCGTCTTATAAGTGTGTTCTAGATAGTAGATTTAGTGATCTGATTCGTGAGCGGAGTAGGTTGGTCAACGCAAAGTATGCTCTGTCAGCAGCCAATAGTCTGTCTTATTTCATTAGAGGCGTTATTGAAATTAGTTATTGAGGATGGCATATTGCCCCTAAGTGCTTTCCCGACAGCCATGTACTTAATATTAAATCTCAATATGGTTTGTTGAAAACATTGATCATCTGTGGTAGTGCTATTTCCTCGTACTATTAGCAGAAGCAAGTACGTCAAACTGCGTAGTTGCATATAATGTCTTCTGAAATACTGTACCGTACTGTATCTTTGTTGGTTAATCGCATCAAACGATTTCGACCCGCTTTAGCGTTCAAATTGGCGTGACAGTAGAAGGTACCAGATTAAAACAAGCTGTGTGTAATACCGTAACTCCCACACAGTTTCTTTCATAATCCTTATTACATTTCATTCTGATGATGTAGACATTGCTGTGGTAACTTTATTTCGCGGCTAGGAGAGTGGGTGTAACAGTTCTTCCCGGAACTATATGCTTTTTAATAGTGTCTAGTAAGTACTGTAGGTATTGATAAACTTACTTAAGAAGATACGTTATAAGGTTGCTTGTTATGTGGCGCAGTGGGCGAACCACGGGCGTTGTACAGCTACCTGAATCCTGTACACCCGCCCCCCTCTCTCCCTCTTTCTCTCTCACACACACATTTGTCCTCCTCATTGTAATGAAAAACACTACATTATATCACAAAAACGACGACAAATGCCTTAAAAATAAGACATAAAATGATATGCTAAAAACTACGAAATAATTTGGCAAAATTGAAAAAGTGTGGAAAAGTAAAAATTACAAGGATGGTCGTGAAAATGGCATATTAATGCTCATTTCTGTAATCTGGTGGCCGTGAATAATGTGAATAAAAGGAATAATTTAATTGTCGTTAAATATACACTTTTAATAAAGTCAATCGCGTAATGAAATAATTGAAAAAATATGAATATGTTTATTTCTTATGCTGTATCAATGCTAGAAGTTGTGGTCTACAAATTATTGAATTTTTTGAAAATCTTAAATGTATGTTCAGTTTTACTGCTCATAATTATGATGGATGATATGAAGAGCAGCACAAGCAATTCAAGAAGGTACAAGAATGAATACACTACTGTTTATTGATGACTTGTGATTTGAGGAAAGGATGTAAGACGAGTCGTGGAGGGGGTGGGGTTGGGTGAGGTGGGGGTGAGGTTGATTTATAATTAGGCTATCCTAGTCTATAGCCTATGGTCCGCAAGTCCAAGGAGACAAAAATATCGACTGGTTAGCATTTAAATAACTTATATCATTTGTAATATATGTAATAACGATAATTGAAATAATATAAATGAATACAAATAATTAATCGAAATGTCCGTGGTATAGGCGCCAGAGTTCACAGAATGGATCCCTCAAATTGTGTGTATAAAGCTGCGTATTGGTACATCTGCTTCAGGCTCGTTGGCTGAACGGTCAGCGTACTGGCCTTCGGTTCAGAGGGTCCCGGGTTCGATTCCCGGCCGGGTCGGGGATTTTAACCTTCATTGGTTAATTCCAGTGGCTCGGGGGCTGGGTGTTAGTGCTGTCCCCAACATCCCTGCAACTCACACACCACACATAACACTATCCTCCACCACAATAACACGCAGTTACCTACACATGGCAGATGCCGCCCACCCTCATCGGAGGGTCTGCCTTACAAGGGCTGCACCCGGCTAGAAATAGCCACACGAATTTATTTATTTATAGGCCTTACCTAACTTTTGAAAACGACTAAACAGGTAGGAACTGCACCTAGGTTCATCAATAACTTCACGGATTCTAAAATAACTAACTATATTCTAAATAACATCCGTGCATGAGCACCTCATCAACACACCAACAAGTATATAAAATACACTCACAAAATATTGCTGGAAGACTCCATATTTACAACAACAACAAAACAGTGGAAAACCAAAAGCAAGGACCAAGCTACCATTTGCAGTCAGTCCGTTGAACATTAATTACAAAGCACATATATGTAGATAAATACCCGTCACTGCCTCTGTGTATCAACACAACTTGCACATACTCATAATTGGCACTTGTTATATCACACATATACTGTACCTTTATAATACTGTGTTCGCTGATTCTAACACGTGGTTTAAAGATACATTCACTCGAGCAACACACACTTGTTGTTGCAGAACATAAATTATGGAAAGTCTGAAATAAAGCACCCCATAGCTCTCACCAGCATGTAAGACGCCAAGCCACCACAAGTGATAAAATACGAAGTGCCTAAGCCTTCCACAGTTTGTAGGTCAGTACCACACATCACATTCCACAAAATTTCACGTCAACAACGTTCCACAAAAGTTACATCTCCTCTCAAAGTTTTAAGTCCTCTCCGCCGTTTGCTCTCATGCCTAAATAGACATCAGCTTCCCCCCTTCTCTCACATGGTACGTCTAGATTGGTCCTGGCCATCCAGTAACGAGTGGAAGGTCCTCTTGCCATACCAAGACCACGCCCAGAATCTCTTCCGGGTCCCAAGACAATAACAACAAGGCCACCTCATCGGACTCTGGGCTATCCGCACGACTCACGCAGCTTTCCGAGTTGTAAATAGCACTGTCTTCCCATCCGCTTGTACAAAACAAATTACTCATATTACACATGGAGACCTTCCAGCTTAAAATATTAAGAATAAATATACAAATGAAATAATAATGATGGTAATAATAATTATACGAATAATGACAATATCTCTTACTTCTGAATACAGTGCGAGGCAAGGGCGCCCATGCCCGGTGGCAAGGGGAAAGGCAAAAATATAATTTAGTCAGGGTTTTTTTTTTCAAGAAAATGATTATGAAGTCGGTATTACGTAGAAGTGGTAGTACCGCCCCCCACCAACAGGCAGGGGATACCGTGGGTGTTACTCTACCGCGGAATACAAGTCGCCATTCATCTTCCAAAATATTAAACATACTACATACCCCCAGGTCTAGCCCCCACCCCCCTACAAAAGGTCATATGGGCTCCCATGGTGCGAGAGTGCAATATATGTACTATCGCACAATATATTTTTAATGTACCAGTTTATATTTCAGCGGTTATAAGTTACTGCAGACTGCAAAGGAAATAGTCTCCAAACGGAAGGTAAGTTCGGAGATCACGTCGTTAGCAAAGTAATCGGTGAAGGGATGGCTTCCTCGTTGCGCCTAGTTTTAAAAGTAGATACCAGCTTGCAAGTGTTTTATTACTGTAGACGGCCGGTTGTTTGAACTCCTAATAGCGCCATTAACCACGCAGATTACTTTCAGGCGGAAGTAGTTATTCAAAATATGATCATGTTTTTTACTGCCAAAATCAGACAGTTTGGTACATTTAAGAACATTCACAACCAAGCGAGTTGGCCGTGCGGTGAGAGGCGCACAGCTGTGAGTTTGCATTCTGGAGATAGTGGGTTCAAACCCCACTGTGGGTAGCCCTGAAGATGGTTTTCCGTCGTTTCCCATTTTCACACCAGGCAAATGCTGGGGTTGTACCTTAAGTAGGGCCACGGCCGCTTCCTTCCCACTCCTAGCCCTTTCCTATCCCATCGTCGCCATAAGACCTATCTGTGTCGGTGCGACATACAGCCAATTGTAAAAAAAACATATATCACACACAACTTAGCGGCGTACCGGTGTTTTGGTCTCACGCGGATACTCACTTTTAGCCAACCAATAAACTTATAGTTCTCAGATGTTTGAGAACACGGTAAGAAGAAATAGGATGTCTGGTAGAGTACTTTCAATGTCGTTTAATTGCGTCGAATGGATAGTAATGTGGTGACGGTTTCTCTTCTTTTAGTGTGGTATTAGCAGCGAAATGTGGAATGGAAATGGCGTATACAGACGAAAAGTGAAGGGAAAAATGAAAGACATATTTCGGAAATTCTAAAGAAAATTCCCAATTTGAATACATTTTTCTTTTAAAAAAGAGTACGAATAGAGGTAATTCATAGTGGTGTAGACTTTGATGGATAATTGGATATGAATATTAGTAACTTCTAGTAATAGTTGACAAATTATAATCGAAAAAAGAATAGTTGTATACCATGAACTTGAATCCCCCCCCCTTTTTTTTTTTGTTTCCTCGATTGGTTAAAAACTCTCTACCTTTGGAAGGTCTTAGAAAATTTTATGCTGAAAATGTTGTGGAAAAATATCGAGATTTTGTAGCATATGAACTACAAGTAGTAGTAGTAGTAGTAGTAGTAGTAGTAGTAGTAGTAGTAGTAGTAGTAGTAGTAGTAGTATCATGAAGGGGGTTCTGCTAGTGACCATTAAAAACTTATTCGTGATTTTAACTGCTCTTTTCCTAAACCGTGACAGTGCTCCGAGAATTTTTATGAGTATTCTCTCATAAAATGTCTGTAGAAAGCTGCCATTCAGTGTTTTAAAGAATAAAAACTGCCATCAGAATTTCAGCAACGGATAGGGACTTGCTCATTTGGCATCCTGCTAGCGAATGACGATGTCCTGCAAGGTATTGACTTCGAGTCTCTCATTCGCCAGTTTGCTCCTAGAAAGTCCATAAGAAAAGAGTTTTTGGTGAGTTTCCTTGTAACTCAGAATTATTGTTTTTCTGGTAGAGTGATTTATCTACGCAGTTACTGAGAGTGAAGTATCATTGTAACCCTTAAAAAGAGTTTCGTTATATTTGTGACTTAAGCATTTTAATTTTTAGTCTTTCTTTTAAACACTGAACATGAAATTTTGAAACGATCGAAAGTAAACACCGGTATTACTGTAGGAATTACAATAAATATTGCTCCAGCGAGCGAGTTGGCCGTGTGGTTATGGCCGCGTAATTGTGAGCTTGTATTCGGGAGATGGTGGGTTCGAATCTCACCGTCTGTAGCCCTGAAAATGGTTTTCCGTTGTTTCCCATTTTCACACCAGGGATATGTTGAATCTGTGCCTTAATTAAGGCCACGGTCGCTACCTTCCCAATCCTAACCCTCTCCCATCCTTTCGTCGCCGAAATTCTTTGATGACGTGTTAGTGCGACGTTAAACCAGTAGCAAATTATATATACACACACAAATCAAACCAGTTCATCCTCTAATTTATTTTTTGGTTCAGGCGGGGCATCAGGAACACCTTCATTGCTATTCAGTCATCTGTAACGTTCATGTTCTCGTCGAATCATTATTGCGTAGCCATTAGGAGTAAATCGCGAATGTGGCACTTTCGGGAATCTGATCATTCATATCAGCGTGTCAATTCTTTTTTTTCGTTAGCCTTTTAGAGAACATTCACACTTTCGTGGGAAAAGAACTTACAGTTACTCGCTAACGAACACAAATGACATTCACACTTCTAAGTTAGGTCATCAGCCCGAAGGCTGGTTGGATCGTTAGAAAGGTTATAGGGAAACCGCAGAAACCGACGGTAGCGCCAAAATGGGGTGTACTTAGCAAGGTTAGTTTAAGTACTTTGCCTTAACTTTCCGACTGGGACAGAAAGTGCTGTTGCAGCGCGACTGACCTATAACACTCACACGCGCCAGTGAGCTGAACATAGGTCGTCTCAAATGCAAACAGACTTCGCGCTTAACTCAAAATCTGTTTTAGCACTTTCGTGAGTTTGGCATTAGGGAAACGACATGTCGTCAGAATCCGAGTCTTAGTAGTAAGGAAGCTTGTGTGCTATTTCGAGACATACCTGCACCTTTCTCCAAAATGAAGCTGACCGATAAAAGGTGAGGTTGGTATGCGGCGAGGTATTATCGCGAGTCTCGTGATGTTACGTCATAGAGCCAGATGGAGGGTAGCTGGAGCGAACAGGTTTCCCGCTCCTCAGCGCCAGGTGGCTCGTCACGACTTAGTGAAATGATGCGCAGTAGAAGGGAAAGTGAGGGTGTGGTGTGGAATGCTGGCGGAACACTTTTTGCCTCCCGCCTGTAGGGAATACAAGAAAATAAATTTCCGTTGTCTAGCATGTAGGCCCCTCAAACTGAAAAGTGTACTGTGATTAAGTCGGTAATGTGGCCAAAATTGTGTCCGCAGTATTTGAAGACACGTTGAAATGCCTCAGTAATCTCGTGCAGAACTTTGTAAGTTAATGGCTTACGTGACATATTTGCCACATAATTGATTAGAATAGCATTTCAGCAGTTTATCCACATAACCATGTACATTCACATTCACTGCAATATAACAATGTAAATACGGAGCGAGTTCGCCGTGTAGTTAGGGTCGCGCAGCTGTGAGCTTGCATTTGGGAGGTAGTGGGTTCGAATCCCTCCGTCGGCAACTCTGAAGATGGTTTACCATGGTTAACCATTTTCACACCAGGGAAATGCTGGGGTTGTACCTTAATATTATGGCCTCGGCCACTACCTTCCCAGTCCTAGCCTTTTCCCATACCTCCGTCGCCGAAAACCTTCGATGTGTTGGTGCGATGTGCAACTAGTTCGGTGGAAAAAATAAGGAAAAGTAAATGTTAAATAAGAAGCATTAAAATATAAAAATCGAAGTACACGACAAACGAATGAAAATCACTCATCGTGCGTATTAACAGTTCTCTTGCAATTCGTTTGACTTTGTAAACTCCTCTAGTTAATATTCTTAAACCTAAGGGTATACGGTAATATTGCTATAATTTCAGTTTCTATTTTAATAAACATAATCACCTCACATTTCTCTTGTAGACTGACCTTAAGAAATTGGGGGAAATTGTTTATAACTATTACGTTTTTGAAAAATCACGTCAGATTCTACTTATGATTCTGTGGCATGTATATCTGAGTGGATCTTGAAAGAGAAGGTATCACTCGATGCCCCTGTAATTTATTGTAATGCCGCTTATTACCCATTGTTATAAATATATGATTATATTGCATCAATTATGAACAAGTTGAAACAATTCAAAGTATAAACTAATCATATGAGATTAAGCTGAAGTTTTCGGAATTTATTTTAATGGCAATCGTTTTATAACAACATGTCATTAGTCTGAACATCACAGGATTAACCTTGAATGCAGTTTTCCATATTCTGATCTACTAGCTTTGTGTGGCACAATTGGAAGTCACGGGTACGCACGAAATGTTTTAATTTCTGACACACACGTATTTCGGTACCGATTCTGGTTTTAATTTTTACTTCCAGATTCAGTCCTTGTGTAAACCAACATCGTAGATGCAGTACTTAACCTGTGATGCTCTTTCAGTTTTGTTTCCGTCCAGGGTTGGGTGATTTCCTGCTTGCTGATTATCATGAATGTTATTTTCCGAATATTTATTTTAAGGGAAAATTTCTTGCACACTTCGTTGATGCTATTCAAAAGGAACTTGAAGGTCATCTAAATTGTCCGAGGTTGTTGTAGGGTAAAGTGTCGATACTTCGGCGCTTCTCTAACCCCAGTTGCTGTAAAAGGAATGTTAAACTTACATATTTGACTTTCTAAGCTATAATTACAGTTGTTTAGAACTAATTTTTATCAAAATATCCTTGCTGTCAAAGGGACAGTAAACAATTCGGCTGCATGCATGTCAATTTTGATGTTCAGTTTTACTCTACCAGATGGCAGAGAAACCAGAACTTCATTGGATGATCTCTTGCTGAGTTTTAATTAATTTTGTCGGATAAACTCCAGCTGATGTTTCACCAGAGATGCCAACATCGTTCGACATGGAGTGCCGAATGAACCGTTTTCCGTCCTTCAAAAATCTGACCGTCACTTTTGGGTCAAGCCCGCAGTCTTGATATACGGAGGTCTGCACTGTACCACTAGGGAGCTATCTGTAGGTGTTACATAATACAAAAGATTGTCAGTTCCTAAGTCCGTAAGTAAACGTATGGATATGTTTTTTCTGCGGTATTTCATTCAGTTTCCTCGCTTCCATTATAGATTTTGAGGTGGCCTGAATAGTAAGTATATTTATATTGTAGTTTATCTTTCCTGTCTTTCCTTGGTAAATTTCTGTGAAGTAAAGTGTTATCCCTAAAAGTACTCTTAAAGAGATTTTTACTTTTTGACTTGCGACTGCATTTGGATTCTTGATTACATCCTTGTATTCGCGTGTAATCTTCAGTGTCTACCCCTGCGTACGCAACCGAGGAGCGTCCATACCTGCGGTTGCTGTCTGTAGGAGGGGTAAATAAACACGTGCAACATTAACAAGTGGAGTACTACAACAAATTGCATTACTATGACACTGTCAAAATCTTCAGCATCTAAGAAGAGGTGCGAAAGAGAATGTTGAGAACTGTTTTTATGTTATGAAAATAAAGAAAATATGAAGTGTATTATACATTCCAAGATTATTCATGACACATTACGAAGTAATATACAGCGGCGCTCTATTCATTCCATGCTGAATATACAGAACCGAAAAGTATCATTAACACAATATTGCAAACAATACGTGAGTAGGGCGAATTTTAAAACATGAATTTTTAGTTCTACACTGACGGCGGTACTTAATAGTTGTGAAATATAACATTGTACTCATCAGTTAAACTGTGCCTAACTATCGACATATTAAGTGTTATTACTTATTTATTATTCACAAGTTATCTCACTTATTATTTTATAATCAATACTATAATTTAGAAATAATGTTCAGTTTTGAGGATAAGTAAATTCTTTTTGATCAGTCAAACTTAGAACTCTTCCACGTTTCTGCGGACTGTTTTTCCAGCAGGACTTTGGGCTTAGGCAGGTTTGGCCGTTCTTGTCATAACATAAGAGAGATAATATAGGGCTCGTAATGTGCCCAAACTGCGCGCTACTATTCCGTAGTCGTTGGGGGTATAGAATACATTTACATTATCACTTGACTGTCGTATGAATCGACCCAAAGGGGCGATCCCCAGGCATTTTCAAGTGGGGAGCGCGGTTATGGTTACCACCATGGGTCTTCTACCTGAAACTTGTCACTTCCATATTTCATAGCCTAGTATCATTAGTCAGCTGTCCGACTCGTTGGCTGAACGGTCAGCGTACTGGCCTTCGGTTCAGAGGGTCCCGGGTTCGATTCCCGGCCGGGTCGGGGATTTTAACCTTAATTGGTTAATTCCATTGGCACGGGAGCTGGGTGTATGTGTTGTCTTCATCATCATTTCATCCTCATCACGACGCGCAGGTCACCTACGGGAGTCAAATAAAAAGACCTGCACCTGGCAAGCCGAACCCGTCCTGGGATATCCCGGCACTAAAAGCCATACGACATTTCATTAGTCAACTCTTGTTCTCTTCTGACCCGAGGCCAAGAGAGTCTTTCATTTTCACGTCCTTCCTGGCCCTTCCCTTTCTTTTGCCGATATCCTCATTTTTCGAAGAACCAGACATCTGTATTTTATTTTCCGTGTAATATGTCTGTAGTTTCGGAACCGTGCTTGGTCCGATGAACGGTACAACTGACCTCGGTATGACGTTATTGCATAATGCAGTAGCGCCGTTATCTTGAGGTACTAAAGTCGCCGTGCCGCGCTGCTAACAATGTAGCTCCGGACTTAGGCGTGGTAACACTTCTTGTGAAGTTCCGTTTGATTCGTCTCTGTAAGTGAACTTTTGAGAAAATTTGTAGTGAAGAAGTGCGAAAAATGTATTTTTCACATAATTTCATGATATCTTGCTGTTTGAGCCATCAGTCCATAGACTGGTTTGATACAGCTCTCCATGCCACCCTATCCTGCGCTAACCTTTTCATTTCTACATAACTAGGCATTCTACATCTGCTCTAATCTGCCTGTCATATTCATACCTTGGTCTATTCCTACCGTTCTTACACACTACACTTCCTTGAAAAACTAAGTGAACAAGTCCTGGGTGTCCTAAGGTGTGTCCTATCATTCTATTTCTTCTTGTCAAATTTTGCCAAATTGATCTCCTCTCACCATTTCGATTCAATATATTTTCATTCGTGATTCGATCTATCAATCTCACTTTCAGCATTCTTCTGTAACACCATATTTCAAAAGTTTCTATTCTCTTTCCTTCTGTGCTAGTTATCGTCCATGTTTTACTTCCGTACAGTGCCACATCTTTCTTATTCCTATATCAATGTTCGCAGTGAGCAAATTTCTTTTCTTAAGAAAGCTCTTCCTTGCTTGTGCCAGTCTGCATTTTATGTCGTCCTTACTTCCGCCGTCGTTAGTTATTTTACTACCCAAGTAACAATATTAATGTAAAAATCATTAGGCCTCTTAGGTAGAACAATGCAGTGACGGTGCACTAGGGGAAGCATGTGCCTCCACTTGTTTAAATGCCGGCCTTTGACCTTTATATAAAAAATAAGGTTCCTAGAAGGAAACCGTAATTTAATTTCGTCGATTGCAAATGTTAAAAACATTAAGCTCTTTAGGCTTTTACAATCGTGAGATTACCAGCGTTTCGCCCCAGTGTAGCTGTGGGCTCACGAGTTGGATTGATACACCTTTCCAAGACGCTGGCGGCCAGTGCGCCGTTGATACACCACTGCAAGCCTCTTATGTAGGACAATGCAGTGACGGTGCACTAAGGGAAGTATGTGCCTCCACTTGTATAAATGCCTGCCTTTGGCCTTTATATCAAAAATATTAATGTACTTCCTTTAAGGCTTCATTTCCTAGTCTAATATTTCCTGCACCACCTGCCTTCCTTCGACTGCACTTCATTGCGTTTTGTCTTGGACTTATTTATTTTCATTTTGTACTCATTACCAAAGATCCGTCCATACTATTCGGGAACAACTCAAGATCTTCTGCAGTCTCAGACAAAACAACAATATCATCGGCAAATCTCAGGGTTTTGATTTCCTCTCCTTGGACCGTGATTCCGTTTCCAAATTCCTCTTTGATTTCCTTTACTGTCTGTTCTATGTAAGTATTGAAAAAGGAGCGGGGACAAACTGCAGCCTTTCTGGATTGATGCTTCTTTTTTCAAAGCCCTCGTTTCTTCTCACTGCAGACTGATTTTTATACAGATTGTAGATAATTCTTCGTTCTCGGTATCTGATCCTGATCACCTTCAGAATCTCAAATAGCTTGGTCCAATCAGCATTATCGAATGTCTTTTCTAGATCTATGAATGCCATGTACGTGAGCTTGTCCATCTTAGTTCGATCCTCTAAGTCAGGATTGTTTCTACATTTCTTCTGAAGCCAAATTGGTCTTCTCCCAACTCTGCTTCAACTTGTCGTTCCGTTCTTCTGCAAATAATACGTGATGACATTTTGCCGGCATGAGATACTAAACTAATGGTGCGGTAGTTTTCGCACATCTCAGCACCGGCTTTCTTGGGAATAGGTATAACACGTTCTGGCGAAACTCGGATGACACTTCTCCTGTCTCATACATCTTACACACTGGATGGAATAACCTTGCCATGCTTGTTTCTCCTAAGGCAGTCAGTAATGCAGAGGGAACGTCATCAATTCTAGGTGCCTTATTCCTATTTAGGTAGAGCATATTCCAAACACCACGTTCAGGAAAATGGAGTCCCACAGGGATCGGTTCTTATTGTCGCTCTGTTCGCGATTGCCATAAATGGTATTGTCGTTGCTGCTGGTTCAACAGTAATACCGTCGCTATTAGTAGATTATTTTGCTCTGCATTATAGCTCACAAAATATGGCCGTCGCTGAGTGACAATTACAGCAAGCAATTGGGAGAGTGGAACAGTGGAACTTAGAACATGGCTTTCGGTTTTCAACTGCTAAGACCTCTGTTGTACACTTTTGCCGGAAGCACACTCTTCACTCCCACCCTGATCTTTTATTTAGGGCATGTCGCTCTTCCGGTAGTTGACACCGTTTTCTTGGGATCCTTTTCGATAGCAAATTATCGTGGGAGCAACACGTGCGACAGTTAATATCTTGAAGTTTCTTAGCGGCGTGTGCCGCCTTTACACCTGAGGCGCCATCAAATGCTTCTGTTCTATGCTGCAAATTTGCGACAGATCCCACTTCCCCCGAGCTATCCTTGCGTATTCCACAATAGAAACCGTCGGCTGTACGCTGCTTACCCTCCAGCAACGCGGCCACTTGGAATACGCTTGAATAGCAGTCACAGATTATTTGATGTACCTTCGGTTCCTTGTCTTGTCAGCCGACCAAGTAGGGTACCTCCTTGGATAGTACAACGACCTGAAATCATTCTAGAATTGCACACCGGCCCGAAGGAAAACACGGACGCCTCCATTTATCGGAGACACTTCCTGTCCGTTGTTGGCCGGTACCCTGATTCGGTCGTTGTTTTCACGTATAGTACGAAGGCAGAAGCGGGAGTAAGCTGTGCGTTTGTTGTTGACAATAACATGTTTCTTTTTCCTCTACTGAAAATGTGTAGTGTGTACACAGCAGAGCTCTATGCCATCTGTGAAGCTCTGCGGTACACACTGTCCGATGAGCGCCGGCAATTTCTGCTGTACTGACTCATTGAGCGTGCTATAATCTGTAAACTCATGTTTCCCTCTTCACCCTCTGGTGCAGCGGATCCAGGACCTGCTGGCCAGGTGTTCGAATGCCGGCACAGGAATTTCGTTTATGTGGCTCCCCAGCCACGTGGGTGTAGAGGGGAAACGAGTTAGCTGACCAGGCTGCCAAGGAGGCTGTTACCTTGCCCTCGTTGCCTTACAGGGTTCCTGCCAATGACATTCGCTCTCAGCAGAGACATCTGGTTATGTCCCGTTGGGAGAGGGAGTGACAGGCCAGCACTCTCCCAGATAAGCGGAGAGCGATAAAAGGAACTACGAAGGTATGGAAGACTTCGCTTCGGGCTTCTCGGAGAGAAGCAGTGGTATTATGTCGTCTTCGGATTGGCCATGGCGTGGTAACGGACTCCTACCTATACTGAAAGGAGAACGCCTCCCGCTGTGTACTTGCGGCGGTCATCTAACCGTGCTGCACATTTTTACGGAGTGCGTGGACCTGGCCGATTTGCGCCGTAGTCTACAACTCCCGAATGCCATTTATCTCATTCTACGAAACAACGAGCAGTCAGCAGACCTCGTCATCCGTTTTATGAGGGATAGTGGCCTTTTTTTATCGTGTGTTTTGTATTAGTGTAATTTTGGTTAACTACTATTATCTCATTGACTGTATTTTAGTTCGTGCTTGCGTATTTTAATGTGTTATTTTAACTTCTGATTTGAATGATATATGTCTCTGTACTTCAAGGCAATGCCTTATTCCATTGTATATTTTCTATAATTTTATTAGAACGTAAGGCATTGCGAATTAGATCCACTGATTATTTTAATATCATAATAATTTTTCATAATCATTTATTTGAAATTCTTGTCAGTGGATATTTTTTTTAAATTTTAATTATATCGTTTCGTTACACCTCGTGCAATTAGGGCCAGTGACATAGCTGTTAGGCCCCTTTAATCATCATCATCATCATCATCATCATCATCATCATCACCACCTATTTAGGTCTCTCCAGCTCTGTCGAACTCTGACCTCAAAATTGGGTCTCCCATTTCATCAGCATCAACAGCCTCTTGTCCGAGACCCAAATCATCTACGTCTTTACCTCGATACAACTGTTGGATATGTTCCTGCCAGCTTTCTGCTTTGTCTTCTTTCCCTTAAAGTGGTTATCCACCTGAACTCTTAATATTCAGGCACCTAGATGTCCTTTCTCCAGACGTTTCCTAGATTTTCCTGTATGCAGCATCTACCTTTCCTACAACCATACAACCTTTAACATCCTTAAACTTCTCCTTCAATCATTCTTCCTTAGCTAACTTGCACTTACTAACCACTTCATTCTTTAATCGCCTGTAATCTTGCCCTCTTCATTTCTTGCATTCTTGTTTTTTCGTCGTTCATCAATCAGGTCTAGTATCTCCTGAGTTATCCATTGATTCTTAGTTGATCTTTCATTCCTTCCTAACATTTCTTCAGCAGCCCTACTGACCTCATTTTTCACGACTTTTCATTCTTCAACTATTGTTTCTTTAAGCCTTTTTAATTTAGTCCTTGAAATGATCCTTCACACTCTTTTCTTTCAACTTGTCTAGATTCCATCTCCTTGCATTCGTTCCTTTCTTCAATTTCTTCAACTTCAGATGGCATTTCATGACCAACGTGTCGTCAGTGTGTGCCCCTGGGAAAGTTTTGCAGTCGAGCACCTGGATTCTGAATCTCTGACTAATCATAATGAAATAAATTTGATACCTTCCATTGTCTCCAGGTCTTGTCCATGATCGTGCTAGTGGATTTACGTCGCACCGACACAGATAGGTCTTATGGCGACGATGTGATAGGAAAGGCCTAGGAGTTCGAAGGAAGCGGCTGTGGCCTTAATGAAGGTACAGCCCCAGCATTCGCCTGGTGTGAAAATGTGAAACCATGGAAAAACCATCGTCAGGGCTATCGACAGTGGGATTCGAACCCCCTATCTCTCGGATGCAAGCTCACAGCCGCGCGCCCCTAACCGCACGGCCAACTCGCCCGGTCTTGTCCATGTTTACAGCCGTCGTTTCTGGTGTTTGAACCAAGTATTCGCAACGATTACATTATGATCAGTGCAGAATTCAGCCAGTCGACTTTCTCTTTCATTCCTTTGTCCCAACCCGAATTCTACTACAGTATTACCTGCTCTTCGTCCGGTTCCATGGCTAAATAGTTAGCGTGCTGGTCTTTGATCACAGGGGACCCGGGTTCGATTCCCGGCGGGGTCGGGAAATTTAACCATCATTGGTTAATTTCGCTGGCACGGGGGCTGGGTGTGTGTGTGTCGTCTTCAACATCATGTCATCCTCATAACGACGTGCAAGTCGTCTACGGATGTCAAATCAAAAGACCTGCACCTGGTTAGCCGAACATGTCCTCGGACCCTCCCGGCATTAAAGATCATACGCCTTTTTTTTTTTTAATTACCTTCTCTTCCTTGGCCTGCAGCTACATTCCAGTCTCCCGTCACGATTAGATACTCGTCACCTTTTACACATTGTATTAAATCTCTTATCTTTTCATATATTCTTTCGATTTCTTCATCATCCGCTGAACTAGTAGGCATGTGGATCTGCACTAGTGTGGTGGGCGTTGGTTTGGTGTCTATCTTGACAACTATAATCCTTACACTATGCTGGTCGTAGTAGCTGGCCCGCTGCCCTATTTTCTTATTCATTATTAAACCATCTCCTGCATTTCCCCTGTTTGATCCTGTGTTGATAATTCTGTAGCCACCTGACCAAAAATCCTGCTCTCCATGCCAACGTACTTCACTTGTACCAACTCCATCTAACTTTATCTTTCTATCTCCCTTTTCAAATTCTCTTATCTTCGCAACGATTCAAACTTCTAACATCCCACGCTCCGACTCGCAGAATGTCAGTATCTATCTTCCTGATGATCGCCCCCTCTCGTGTAGTCCCCACCTGGAGATCTGAATGGGGGACTCTTTTACCTACGGATTTATTTATTTATTTATTTATTTATTTTGCTAGTTGCTTTCCGTCGCACCGACACAGATAGGTCTTATGGCGACGATGGGACGGGAAAGGGCTAGGAATGGGAAGGAAGCGGTCGTGGCCGTAATTAAGGTACAGCCCCAGCATTTGCCTGGCGTGAAAATGGGAAACCACGGAAAACCATTTTCAGGGCTGCCGACAGTGGGGTTCGAACCCACTGTCTTCCGAATACCGGATACTGGCCACACTTGAGCGACTGCAGCTATCGAGCTTGGTTCGGAATATTTTACCTGGGAGGAAGTCATCATCGGTACATCATTCATACAGAAAGAGTTGCATGTCCTCGGGTGTTAGTTACGGCTGTAGTTTCCCGTTGTTTTCAGCCGTGTAGCATTATCAACACAGCTAAGCCATGCTGAGTATTATTACAAAGCCATATCAGTCAATCATCTTGACTCCCGCCCTTGCAACTTCCGAAAGGCTGCTACTCCCCTTTCGATTAACCATTCGTTAATCTGCTCTTTCAGCAGATACCCATCCGATATGGTTGCACCTGCGGCTAGGCTATCTGCTTAATTGGGACGCGCAAGCCTCCCCACCGAGGCAAGGTCACACGATTCGCAGGGGACATATAAACAATAAATGGCTTGAGAATTATCTAAAATGCATTTGAGAGGGTAGAGCGTCTTGTCAGAAATTTTAAAAATTCCAAAATCAGCGATGTCGAGCATCAAAATGCTTAACGTGAACGTCTCGAAAGTTAAGACGATCGAGCGTCGAGCTCTTACTACAGTGAAAGCTCTACGAAACGGAATCTCGTGCTACCACGTTTCTTTTGCGCTGCGCACAGTTTCCTTTGAGAACGGGTAAACGTGTGATATAAGGTACATTGAAAATGAAAACCTACAACCTGTTTTCCAATCATTGACCAGGTCAGGGTTGGGATGAATGAAGCCCCCATCTTGCGGCGAAGATAGGAATTGTGCCGGCTGCCGAGGCCTGTCGCACTCCTCCGGGGCAATGATTAATGACTGACAGATGAAATTAAATTATGGAGAGTGTTGCTTGAATGAAAGATGACAGGGAAACAGGAGTACTCGGAGAAAAACCTGTCCCGCCTCCGCTTCGTCCAGCACAAATCTCACATGGAGTGACCGGGATTTGAACCACAGAATCACAGCGGTGAGAGGCCGACGCGCTGCCTCCTGAGCTACGGAGACTTTGTGATATAAAGTACATTACATTCACATATTGCGTAGTGTGGTACTGCACAGTAGTCCGAGATTTTATCCAGTCACTTTACTACATTATGGGCCTCTTACTGTAAACAGCAGACCACTGTATGCTATAACACTGTCTACTTCGTTAATCGTTACACAAGAGAGACACAACAGTAAATTTCCTTTTCATTGCTTTTCACATTCTCAAGGAAGTTAAATTTCTGATAAGTATTCAACATTGAGAACATTATTTTTGCATATGACTCTAGGATTGGCAACATTCTTGCGTTTCGTAAAAATTCTAGGAAATTCGATATATGAAAAATTACACGGATAAAATATTGTATAATATTTTCCGCTATATACAGAGAAACTGTTTCCGTTTCGGCGTTGGGAAGGTTCCCTAAGTGCAGGTCCTTTTGTATGTATTTTAGTGTTAATTATATGGGACCATGGAATATTTCCGTTAACTCCAGGTTTCCGCTGTGTTCAAGTTCTGTTGTAAATAGGTTTCACTGTATATATAACGTCTCCTTTCACTGACCCATTGTACATAAACTTTGTCTTGAAGATATGCACAGTTGTTTTGAATATCAATCACATTTAAAATCCGTACTGTCCAGATACTTTATTTCGACAGTACCTGTCACGCGGTACGTATTATACACAGCCCTTTTTCTCTTCTGATTATCTTTCGGTTCTTTGAGATGTGATCTTAAGTTAAACCCAGCAGAAACGCAAGCCACCATCCTTGGATATCCGAAGTTACTCCGGAAAATTATTCGACCCGAGATTTCATCTATAATGTTCTGTAATACTAACATACCATTCGTGTCATCAGTAAAAGTCATTCTTTCATATCTTCATAAGAGTGATCCCCATCTCCTGTAGGTCCCTGTCCACCTCCTTGAACCAAGTTGGCTGGGTCTTCTTTTCTTTAAAATAGGTAAAGATACGGTTCGATAATTGTGTGGGTTTCAATCTTACCAAGTGACCATAAAATGCAATTCTCCTTCTCCGCATGACATCAGAGATCTTCTGCACATGGGTATACAGCTCATAGTTATGCCGAAGTCTATATTCATCTTTGTCTTTAATTGTGCCAAGAATTTTCCTTAATTCGCAAAAAAACATCACAACACACGTTTACAGCGCCCGCATTTCCGGCGCCCTGTCAGACTCCTACTGCTTGTCGTCTGGGTCCAATTACAGGTGGGGCTCGATGTGACGACCACCAACGTCAACACAGACACGGTACCTACGCATCATGTTCTCGTTCTCACGGTCACCAATCCCTGGTCCTCCAACATCCGCCGCAGCCATAACCCGCGCCAGTAGGTCTTCCGCGGATTCCACAGGGGTCTCGTATATCAAGTTTTTATGTGACCCCACAGTGGTGGGGTGTCAAATCGGGTAAACCTGCGGGCCAAGCAATCGGGCCACTACGACCTATCCACTGTTGCACAAATCTTTGGTACAGTACTGTACGTACAGCTTACTGCTGTGTGCGTAGGAAATTATTACCGCTGTACTGTAGTATGAACGAAGATCACAAGCACAACAGCGGGTACAACACGTCTGCGTGTGGATCACACATTCATCTGAACGGCATGGAATGTCAACAAACCTGTAGGGGAATGAGACATCACGTGATCGTTCAATGACGTACGTACTCTAGTCAGTGACGCGTACAATGCAGGAGATTTGAACATGTGCTATTGGCTAGCGGGAAGACGGTACCATTCCGAACAAGAGTTCCTATAAACTTAACCGTCTTGGTCCCTACTGCAAGCCCTCGAAGTCTGTAATGGGAATATAGAAACACTCTGTATTTTGTACAGGCACTGACATGTTTCATAACTATCAAGCATGTTTAAGCGTGTTCCATGATATTTCTGAGTACGCATATATTATAGACATTGGAGTGTGGAAACTCCTGCTCTAGATGTGATAATCAAATAAACCCTAATCCATAGCGGGGAACTAAAGGGAGGGGGCACTTCCATGTGTTTCGAAACAAATTGTTTTGCTGAGTTCGTAGCTGCAGTGGTTTCAAATGCCGATACCGCTCAGCTTGTGGATTTCCCTTTTTCATTACATTAAAACCTTCTAAAGAGGGTTTGGAAATAAATTGGTAATTTCATCCCTGAGTTGTTGCTTTTGTGTTTTATGCAGTGTAGTATATAATCCATTATTGCTGTGGAACATTCAAATCAGTTAAGAACGGTTTTTTCGGATAATAATAATAATATAATAATAATAATAATAATAATAATAATAATATCAACTTGGCTTAATTCGTGTGTCTAAACCGCGTGTTCTGCGTCCGTACAGTGTACGTTTACCTGGTTTGCGTGTTTAAGTATGACTGAGCATCACGTCCTTCTGCAAAGTCGTTCGACGGTTGTGAAAGCTCCGTCAGGATGTTGACGTTCCACTGATGACGAAATGTTACGATTATGCCCCCGGATTTGATAAGATATGCACCCGTTGAGTAGTTTAGTACTGCACAGTGTTAGTGTTTTCGAACTTAAGAAGCGTTTCTGACGAAAGTCGCCAGGAATGACTGATCTGTTCGATGAACGAAGAATTGAGATGAACATCAGCTTTATTTTCATATAGCTTACCTGCGACAAAAATATCTCCTGGTGGTGGTAATAATTTCGTGTGGCTATTTCTAGCTGAGTGCAGCCCTTGTAAGGCAGACCCTCCGATGGGGGTGGGCGGCATCTGCCATGTGTAGGTAACTGCGTGTTATTATGGTGGAGGATAGTGTTATGTGTGGTGTGTGAGTTGCAGGGATGTTGGGGACGGCACAAACACCGAAACCCTCCCCGACCCTGTCGGGAATCGAACCCGGGACCCTCTGAACCAAAGGCCAGTACGCTGACCATTCAGCCAACGAGTCGGACTCCTGGTGGTTATTTCACACTAAATGTAATGTGATGGGCGTATGGCTTTTAGTGCCGGGAGTGTCCGAGGACACGTTCGGCTCACCGGGTGTAGGTCTTTTGATTCGCCACCCTTAGGCGAGCTGCGCGTCGTGATGAGGATGAATTGATGACGAAGACGATACATACACCCAGCCTCCGTGCCAGCGAAATTAACCAAATCTACGACCATGCCGGGAATCAAACCCGGGACGCCTGTGACCAAAGGCCAGCACGCTAAACATTTAACCATGGAGCCGGACATTTCACACTAATAATAATAGTAGTAATAATCGTATAGCATCAGCTACCGAAGTTCAGACCTTCTTGAGTGGTGCCATCTAGACGGTCTTGCTGCCGGTTTCAACAGTACTCTTCTACTGCTGATGTCAATTCTGTATTATGCATTTTTATACTTACTAGGAACTAGAAATCGAGCACTCACCTGGAGGAGCAGTATCGGTTGGTATAGTGAAGTTCCAGTTTTCAGCAAGACGAATCAGTCTCTTAATAAAGATAATTTTTAAAGGATTTATCTTATACCTTGTTTTTTCGTGTTATTGACTCATTTCATCTACCAGAAAGCCCTCGTGGTGGCCATGATCGTTGAGGCATCAAGTGATTAGCTGGTTCGTGTCCCGTTAGTCGAAAAAATGTTCACCGTCAGAATGTTGGCCCCAAGGATAGGAGAGGTGGTTGTATACAATTTCTAATATCTAGATTGCGTGCTTAAAGCCTATTTATTTATTTATTTATTTATTTATTTATTTATTTATTTATTTATTTATTTATTATGTTAGTTAGTTAGTTAGTTAGTTAGTTACCTTTGTTGTAACAACATTTGATTATCCTCCATGTACAAAAAACTCTCACAGCACACATTAAAAAAACTTGTCAGTGCAAAGTACATATAAGAAATAAGAACCAAATCGTCCACATTCTTCAGGCACATACCACACTGAATCTCTCTTCCGAGAAGAGAGGGGGAGAATAAACAAAACACTGGCAACAATGCGACGAGCACAAAGGCAAATTATTATATCCGCGGTTCTCAAAAAGTTCGTCACAGCATTGAGAACTGAATTGTTTTCACCTTGCAACACCATTGCAGTGCTGATCGGGAACGGCACTTGTAGATAACATAGTTCAGATAGAAAGCAGCTTCGGGAAGCATCATAAAGGCCACACTTAAATAAAATATGGTTGAGGTCTCCATCCTCCGCATACTGACATCGACAGCGCGGTGAATCCATAACTCCTATGCGATGTGGATGTGAAGAGAATAATCCATGATTTAGCCTCATTCGGATTACAGAAACCGTTAAACCTCGTGACCGATGAAACTTAAAATACCATGGCTTAGGAGGGATGTTGGGTTGTACGACAGCATAAGCTCTACCTTTGTGCACTTGAGATGTTTCCAATTCTGTAGACGGCTTGTGATGAATTTGTTGTCGAATAGTGGGAATAAAGTCCATCCGTGGGAGTTGCAGCGCTGTAAGCAGACCCTCCGATGCACCACGTTTTGGCTAGTACGTAAATATTTTCATTGCCGAAAATTCCAGTATGTCCTTTTACCCAAAGAAATGCTATGGAGCAACTTGAAGAGTACATGTTAAAAGCACCCTCCGCGACGTCATACAAGTAGCCATGTGTTTGGAGAGTCCACTGGAGATTTCGTAATTTTTTCAACACTTTGGGGTCCGTAATGATGAGAGCGGAATCGAATCGCTTGTTTTGACAAAAACGAAGTGCAGCACATATAGCTAAAATTTCTGGCGTATTAATATAGGTTTCAGGCGGTAGTTTGAAGATACCACATTCTCTCGTTTGTTGGCAGTAATATGCATATGCCCCTGAGTCATCGAATTTGGAACCATCCGTGAAGATATAAGTACTATTGGGCCACATGGAGCGAATCAGAGCCGGAATGTAGGTCTGTGTATGAGCTTCTGTGGTGACTATCTAGGTAAATAGTATATAGGCAGTCGATGTGAAGAACACTGAACGCTGGCTTCAAATCCGGGCATGGTTCGTGTTTTGAGGTTTGTGAGAAAATCGTTTTCAGTTCGTTGTAGCAGTGTAACAGAAGCTGCGGCTTGCATCGTTAGCGTCGTCCATGTCTCTCCAGGATAACGGTTAATCGTTGAAGTGCAATAAGTATGGGATGCTGTGAAATAGCAGAACGTTGTAACAGACGTTTCTTGTCTATCATTTCTCGACTCATTTGCAAGGATAATTCTCCAGCTTCTGTTAAGAGAGCATTTGTTGGTGTGGATCGCATAGCACCCAAACAGCTATGGATCGCTCGAAAGTGTATGTTGTCGAGTTTCTTCGTAACGTATGCAGGAGCATTCCCACTCAAAATACTCCCATAATTGATCAAGGACCGTATCATAGAACGATACAGAGTCAGAAGTACAACAGCATTACCGAGCTCGATAGCTGCAGTCTCTTAAGTGCTGCCAGTATCCAGTATTCGGGAGATAGTAGGTTCGAATCCCACTGTCGACAGCCCTGAAGATGTTTTTCTGTGGTTTCCCATTTTCACACCAGGCAAATGCTGGGGCTGTACCTTAAGGCCACGGCCGCTTCCTTCCCAGTCCTAGCCTTTTCCTGTTCCATCGTCGCCATAAGACATATCTGTGTCGGTGCGACGTAAAGCAATAGCAGAAAGAAAAGTACAACAGGATCAGCTCCTCACCAGGTACGTGTCACAAAGCGGAGAATATTAATCGCTCGTTCAATTTTTGGAAGAACGTGAGCAATATGGCAACTCCAAGTTAGCCGACTATCAATGTGCATTCCCAGTAGGCGTAATGATGATTTCACTGGAAATATGAATGGTCCTAAATGGATATCACCAAGCTGATGTAAAGTCCCCTTCCGGGTAAAAGTCACCACGCCGGGCTGAGTGGCTCAGACGGTTAAGGCGCTGGCCTTCTAACCCCAACTTGGCAGGTTCGATCCTGGCTCAGTCCGGTGGTATTTGAAGGTGCTCAAATACGACAGCCCCGTGTCGGTAGATTTACTGGCACGTAAAAGAACTCCTGCGAGACTAAATTCCGGCACCTCGGCGTCTCCGAAGTCCTTAAAAAGTAGTTAGTGGGACGTAAAGCAAATGACATTATTATTTTATTAAAAGTCACCACAGTAGATTTCAATGGAGACAATTCAAGACCATTATTTTGAACCATTTTGCCAGATCGCACGTCACATAATGTAAACGTAGAGATGTACATAACTTCGAAGCTAGAGGAGAGAGCTTTACACACGCGACTATGTCCACCTCGTACGTAGATATATCGTTCTTGTAACAGTGTCTGAAGACCATATATAAAAGCTGGAGGGATATTGAAGCTTACTGAAGAGAACTGGTATACTGACGTTATTATAAGCTTAGCTGATATCCAGTGAGAGAGCCGTAAGTTATCCATTAATCGCAAAAGTATGTTCTATTGCAGAAGTAAATATACTGAGATGGTCCAATGTTCCTCTCCCACGGCGGAATCCATACTGCGACTGAGGAAGCAGCTGCTGGTATTCTAACCACCACTCGAGTCTTGTTTTCACCATCCTTTCCAGAGGCTTCACCACACACGAGGAAAGAGCAATTGCTCTATGAGAGCAAGGGTCACTAGGGTCCTTTCTAGGCTTCAGAATAGGGATGACAGTTTGAGTAATCCAATCCAAAGTTAATTCTTCCAGTGTCCATATGTTGTTGAAAATATCTAGTAGAAGAGCATGTGCTGAGCGAGGGTGATGGGATAACATCGAGTACTGGATGTAGTCCTTACCAGGGGCAGTGTTATTGTTATGTTTTAACGCCAGTTGAAGTTCAGTGTAAGTAAATGGCCGTAACAGAAAATTATTGCGATCCCATTTGGGTGAAAGTCGCCATCCGGGTAATTGCGGTGCAGTCGGTAGAGCAATACGTGTATGAAAGCTTCGACGCAATAAGACGTGGAGAGCTATTCCCGACCCCTTTCAAGGCCCTCACTTTATTCCAGATTGTAGTAAGCGGGGTTTCTCTGCTAATTTCTTCACAGTATCTTCGCCTACTGGACCGCTTTTTTGTTTTAAAAATCGTTTGACCTGTGCGTTGATACGTTGGTAATTAGAATAATTTTTCCACTGTCGGCAGCCTTGAAGATGGTTTTCCGTGGTTTCCCATTTTCACACCAGGCAAATGCTAGGGCTGTACCTTAATTAAGGCCACGGCAGCTTCCTTCCCATTCCTAGGCATTTCCTGTCCCATCGTCGCCATAAGACCTACAGTATCTGTGTTGGCGTGACGTAAAGCAACTAGAAATTTTTACAGGAAGAAGGGCGTCGATATTGCATAAAAGCAAGTTTTCTTCTTGCAATAATTCGAGAGCATTGTGTGTCCCACCGCGGCGTAGGGTTATGTTTGGGGAAACAGAAAGGCTGTTTCACTGGGATACTAACCGAAGCTGCAGCATTTATGATGTATTAAACAGTCGTATTTTTTAAGTGGATCGGTAGGCAGAATTGCAGTACGAAGTTCGGAGTCTATTTTCCCGCTGAAGGCAATCCTATTTGCTCGTTTGGTGTTCCATTTTGTGATGGGAAAGAAGGTTGTAGGTAAGGCGTAGCTATTTTTAAGTGAATTTCGAGAGAAAGATCAATTCTCAGGGAGTATCGTCGTGCTTCCCTGGTGAGGTTGGCAGCATTTGCTGGAGAACAAATAGTTACATCTACTGCCTAAGGTCGATGTCCAGGCCGAGATGTAAGGGTAGGACTACCGTCGTTGAGTATTACCAGGTGGTAGTCATCCACCATATCTTGAAAGGCTATTCCAGCACGGTCCGTAAAAGCGCACCCCCAAGCTACACTATGGGCGTTAAGGTGACCACATATATATGGAGGTTCCAGTTGGTTAAATAAATTGTCCCATTCCTCTGGTTGAATTACAATACGTGGTGGACAATGTGTAGGTATTAATGCAAATGCCACTGTGGAGAGGAGGATACGAGCCGCTACCACTTGGAATAGAAGAACTCCGGGAAAAGTAAGGGATATTGCACTGTGACGAATATTGTTGCATATTAACAGACCACTGCCCCCATATCCATCATGTCTGTCTGATCGCAGAACACGATATCCAGGAAACGTAACTGGTATACCAGCGCGAAACCAAGTCTCAGATAATGCTGCCAAGTTGATGTGCCGATCACATAATTCTTTTTGAGTGCTGTGTTTATGAGCTAGCGCTGATTGTCTATTCTACTGCAGTATGGTTAATTTAAAAGCTTCATGAATGTTTTGTGTTATCTCGCGAAGTTCTGAGGCCGAAGCGATGCCACGATGTGATAGAAGAATGCCGTGTAGAAGCTGAGTAACTAGGTTAATGATGCCAGTAATAAGGGATTCTGATGATGTAAGAGGTGGTTGAGAAGAGCTGCCAGGCACTACGGGGTGCGACTTAAGTGCGGCTGAGGTGAATAAGGGTTTGGGCCCACTGGCCCCTCACTGACTTCATGGGGATGGTAAAATACCGGTGGGTGGGGGATTAGATGTTCTGGGTAGCTCCGGAGGAGGTCGCCGACGTTGGAAAACGGTAATTTTGTGATTTTATTTTTGTCTTGGGAAGGGAGGAAAAACTCTCTAATCGTTTGTTATACTCGGAGCACTCTTTACTGAGGGCATTGTGTTTGGAGCGTGTGACACACCACAGTTATTGCATATATCCTGAGAGCGACAGTGTTTACTAATGTGTCCGAAGCGCAAGCAGTGGTAGCAAATACGTACTGGCGCCACATATGCAGAAACTTCGCAGCGTGCCCCATATATTGACACACTGTCTGGAAGAGTCTGAGAGTCATAGGTAACCATACAAGTGCGTATTGGGACAACAGTTTAAACATTGTCCTTAAGTGTGCGCCTATACATACGACGGACTCGACTGATTTTAACAGAAGAAGCTATCATTTGTAATAGTTCGTCTTCCGTTATTTCTGTATGCACATTTCGAATGACACCCTGTCGATTGATGACGTAAAAAGGAATGTAACCTTCAAATTGATGTGAGGAAAAGAAGAAAGAACTAACGAACCAGTTTGCTGCTGGTGCTGAATGAAATTCCATTTTAAGACGACTTTTCCCGATGGAAGAAATATCGTTGATATTTCGACGTTGAGATTGACACTCCCGATAAATCATTTTACCAAACGCCATCGGATGTACTTTTCCTATGTTTCCTTCTTTCTCTTCCACTCGCAGATGTAATGACACCCTGAAGAATCAATGTGATACCGGTTAGCTTTGTTATGTGCACTGAGCTGAGGCGGTGCTCCGCTATTTTGAGGAGGAAGCACAGCTGGTCCCGGATTCAAGTCAGAAACACTATCGCCTTGACTAGAAGCTAAGCTAGACACTGAATCACTGTGAGAGTACGTGTGTTTTGAAACGTTAACTGTAGCGTTTTCTGGTGTAACTGCATGTTTTTTATCGATGTTACCGAAAGGTTCTTCTAATGCTCGCTTGTTTGCCGGCACACCAGATGGAAAACTCGCCTCCATATTACAGTCGTAGGTAGGAGGTGAATTTAGCACCGCCAAAGCACTCCCGACACTATGAGACACCTGTTGTAAACTGTTCGGTATGAGCACATTAGACGGTGATATGGGGGGAGGACCGTCCTCCCCCTATAGGCCTCCTTCCATAGCACTAACTGCTAATTAATTTGCGAGGTATGTCATTAGGCTACACGCGAGGAAGACGTAGTGGTTAGTAAATGAATGGCATGAATAAATTTAATGTCCACACAACTACTAAGTCCGTACTGCCGTACTCTAAGTGAGCGTGAATCACACAGAGCGAAAACACAAGCAACTGCACGCCACGAAGGTTAGGAACACACTGAGCCTAAAGCCTGGATTCAATCCAAACCTCTCCGCAGTGTTCATACGGCGTGAGATAATGACTCTTGATGGTGATTCGTCCGTCGAATGGGGGACGTAAAGCTTTGAGCAGACCGCTTGGTGTTATTCGACAGGAGTAGGCTACGTGCCGACACCGGGTTTCACTCCCTCCCTGCCTCATCATCATCATCATCATCATCATCCCACAGCAAGACGCGCAGGTCGCCTATAGGAATCAAACAGAAAGTCTTTCAGCAGGCGAGCCGAACATGTCCTATGACACTCCCGACACTAAAAGCCTTACGATTAATAAATCTGACAAAACTGCTCATAGAAGATATAATTTATCCATTGAATTTATCCATTGAAATGTACAGTAGAACTGCCACTTCAGTACCCAATGCGGATACGGAAATCTTCAGAACATTACTGTTGATAGAGGGAATAGGCAAGTAGAACAGAGACAACACAGTAACTGAAATCGGCCCGAAACGTTCGTTTTCATATCAGCCGATTACGACGATACTCTTGGTTTGTAATTCGCCACATGAATGAGAGCCGGCTGTTAACCCTTAAACTGCGCCGTTGTCGTGCCTTTTGCGGTAACGCTTTATGTATTTCCTGTGTTCTTAACATAAGATCATGTCTTTTCTAACACTCTCTCTCTCTCTCTCTCTCTCTCTCTCTCTCTCTCTCTCTCTCTCTCTCTCTCTCTCTAACTATTCCTCTTTGCTTCTTGAAAATTTGGATTTTTTGGAACAGATTTCATTCTTGCTGGAATTTGCAAACGTTAGATCTCTTTTCTCACGCTCTGTTAAGAAATAATGATTTTGAACCATGTTGGCGCCTAAGTCTATCGCTTTACGACAGCTTTTCATCCCTTTGACTACAGTAGAATAGGTAATATTCTTCCGCCCTCTTACCCAGTTCTTGACCTGAGTGCAATGTCGACTGAACGCATTACCAGTGAAAAGAAAACTTTTTGTTTAACGACTTAAATATGACCAGAGGATGCTTAATTAGGAGGATGATGTGGATGTTCGTGACCATACCTTGTAATCTAGCCATGATGAAGAAAAGCAAAGGCTACTTACAGCCTTCAGACGTGTCTTGATAACTATAAAGAAGTGTGATCATTACTCTAATGGAGTTTATGGTAGCTCGACTACTAACGACACTGCATCTCTTTGTGGGATAACATAACAGGCCTCTCAGATTGCTCATTATGAAAGCTAAATCTCAATGGTGGACTCTCTGAAAGTGTGTGTAGTCGTATTGAATCTATTTTGAATTCCACTATAGGCCTATACGAAGTCGGAACTCTTAAGCGTGCTGTGACAAATGTAGAGACAGAAAGGGATGATTTGGAGCGAGCCACTGCCGTTATATCATCTGGGGCCCACTCAAGAATTCAGCACAGCACCCTGCTTCGTAAATAAAAACGATGAACATTAAAGAATACTAGCATCTAAGTTCACTCCAGCGTACTCTTCAGTCGAATTAGTAAACCTTCTCAACACGCTAGCCCGTGAAGTCCTGTCGTTTGTAGCGTTAACATTTAACATGAAAGGCAACCCGGCGTAACCGCCACTCTAGCGACAAGGACGACCTTGGGTGTCCGCAAACAGTATTCGACCAATCAGTTAACTACAGAGTTAAAAAAATAGGGGAACATGTTTTTGAACGTATGCCTTGCTCCACAAAACAATACCTCACATCCAGGTGTATTACCAACTAAACATTCATTCTTTACCGTTGAAGTATACAAAAGAACATCAATGGATTCGCGTTCATTTTCAGAACACAAACGGAGATGTCCAAATAGGGCCGAAATCAAAGTGATAACAGTCCTCCAGGGTGGATTTTTATCACAGTTGGAGAGCTTCAGTATGGTGTATGTCTTCCACGAGCATTTATCACAGCTTGGTACCTGCGTGGCATGCTCCGTATAAGTCCACAGAGGTCACGTTGCGGTTATCAGGTCCCATTCTTCAATGAGAGCCTGTTCGAGGTCTTGGAGAGTCTGTAGTGGAACAAGACGCCCACGAACACTTCTGTCAAGCCTATCCCACACATGCTCGGTGGGATTAAGGTCGGGACTTACTGCTGGCCATTCCATCTCTTCAATGTGCAGTTCTCTCAAGACAGCTCTGATGATGCGCGCTACATGAGCCCTGGCATTGTCGTGCATGAGTGCAAATTCAGAGCCAACACCGTATGAAGCAACCAACACATGCTGTAGCAGTATCTGCTCGATGTACACCGCGGCGGTAAGATTACCACGGACGACGAAGAGATCCGTACGGCCATCAATACTGATGCCACCCCACATCCACTGAACCTTGTCCGAATCGGTCGCCTTCCTGGACAACATTTAGCATGTACTGCTCACCACGGCGTCTCCATATGCGTTGACGTCCATCACGTTGTGTCAGAGGGAATCTGGACTCGTCTGTGAACAGCCAAAGGTCTCCGTTGGTGAAGTTGCCAGTTGACGTGGGTACGGGCAAACAGAAAGCGAGCTGCGTGATGTTGCTGCGTTAAACGGGGCACTCGAACAGGACGTCTGGGTCGTAAGGACACTTCTCTTAACCCTCTACTGCATACTGTTGCCGTTAGGCAACAAATAACTTTTCGTCTGTATAAATGGACAGAGGTAGTTTTACGGCACACCTTCAACTGTGCAGTCAATTAAACACATATCCCAGTGATGCCTTGTTTTTTTTTTTTTACATAACATAAGACAAAACAGCCCAAAGATACTCCTTCCACCCCGTCAACATCCACGCGAACCAACCACCGTTTATTTTACGTGGGCCCTCCCCATTACATTACCACAGGCTTCAGGAGTACCTCTGGCTCAACCTCAAAGACATTACCGACCTACGGTGTTGCAAGTTGTACTTGCGCCTTGCAGTACGTACCCATGGCCAATAGGTAGTAATGTTCGATCTTTGAATGTTAAAAGCTTAGCTTAAAATCACATACGAGTGTTAAGCTATTAGCCCCTTTAAGAATTGTTGGTACATCTAAAATACTGAACGTATGTTGAACATTAAAGCTTGAAATTTTCTTCACCAAACGAAAAAAAAAAAAAATCATGCAGTAGAGGGAACCTGTTCCTTACTGTCTGGTCAGACACCGTGACTCCAGTGACCCCCTTGAGGTCTTGTTGCAGTTCTCTGGCAGTTGCTGAATGACGCCGCAACGCACAGTTGGTCAGATATCGGTCATCCTGTGGGGTTGTCATGCGTCCACGACCTTGTCCAAACCTCCTTGTGAACTGGCCTTACTCACTGTACCTATTCCACAAGCGGTGAATAACTGTCGGAGAGACATTGAGATCCACAGCAACACGACGATAAGTCCATCCTTCCTGGGTCAAAGTGACTGTCCTTGTGACTTGAACCTCGTTAAGATGTCGCATGGGATATGTTGGTTGACGTACAACGTGCTCAAATGACCGCAAGTAGTCTGTGTACCTCACAACGGCACACGGACGCACCGCTGTTCACTTTGTTTTGAGGGTTCACGTGACAGTTTAATGCATGGCTACGCCTACAGATGGAGTATAACTTCGATTTGACATACCCTGAGTAGCTAAGGTCTCGAGGTATGCTTACGATCATTGGAACCCTATCTACCAAATTAAAGTTCACATACCAGACGTTATAACATGTTCCCCTAATTTTTTTGAACTGCGTATTGCATGCTGAGTGGAGGTAATATTTCTCTCTCTGTCAGGCATCTTTGGTATGTGCCTACAGTTTAGAGGTGTTATCGTAATATCTAACTGTGCGGGTTTTACATGATCATGTATGTATGAACCAAACTGTGGAGGCCTTGCGAACATGCTACAAGTGGTATGCAGAAATACATACATACATACATACATACATACATACATACATACATACATACATACATACATACATACATACATACATACATAATCTCGTTATTGTTTTACATTTTCTTTTTCAATCTTTCTCACCCCCATGCCGATGTTGGCTGAACTCGTGCTTAAATGTCATCCGGAGTGTCACTATTCATCTTAGCAAACCCGAAAACTATGGATTCGATACTGATATAGGTTGTTTACGATTATTTTTACATGTCATTCCCTCCCCAATCCACCCCTATGGGTGCCTGGTGTGTGTTACTGCCACTGTATATATCTCCAGATAGTATTAAGTCGTATGTGTGCCAAGTTTAGTTGAAATTGCAGGTTTGCCTATAGTCACAATCATTATTGATCTTTTAGCTTCGCCGATATCTTCACGTAAATATATTGCTCATTAACTGTATGCAACCCGCTAAGTATAGTATGTATTGCGGGCAGGGGTAAGCTTTCGCCTGCAATTATTGGAGTGGTCATTAGAGGCCTATAAATGCCTGATGATTCACTGGCAGGTAATTCCGGAGAGAATAAAACAGAACTGAAGCAAATTGGTTCAGTAGAAAGGAAGGACGGACGGACGGACTAGACAAAGCTGTTTGGTACACTTTTTAATATATAGATTTTATTCATCGCGCGTTAATGAATAACTTCATAAATATGTGATCAAGGCAAAGACGATGGTAGACTGAGTTTGCAATAATTTCGATAAGCCATGTGGAACTAAACAAGGCGTAATACCTGGCTTGAGCTTGAATTTGAAATTGCGAGTTAGATCGGGCCATACTTCGAAATTTCTCATTTAATTGGTATGGAAAGTTTTAGAGGAATACAGTATACATTGGTCGATGAATGTTATTGGTACGAACAAAGCCAACTTTACCCTTGATTAGGGGTGTTTTATCAATTTACTGAAAGTTGCACATATTAGGGACGTAACACAAAAGAGCTGCAGACTTCCATTACAGCAGCACAACGATGTCCCATTGCACAATGAATTCCCTTCTGGAGACGTTGATTGTCCCGAGAGCCAGCCCTGAGGGTGTGTGAGGGGATAGGGGGTGTCGCTACAAGTTAGCCCGTTCTGCAGCTTATTAACTCGACGTCAGCTCTTATTGTCACGGTTATTAGCTCTGTGCAGTGCCACAGAATGGTTATTTTCCAACCTGTTGTGCCATACAGTTTTAATGTATTGTGCGGTATCCAAAGATGTTGATAAAGCTGTGTACTAGAACTAGCAGTTCACTGAACTGTATAGACATTAAATTCGTTACTAGAGTTGTCGATCCATTTAGATACCCTTCTGTGCGGGTGGGAAGATGGGGGATGTTGAGTAGGATGCGTTACTTGGGTATGAAATTACTTTTCATTTAATGTTGTACCTCCCTCTGGGGATCAGTGGTCGAGTGTCTGCCTCCAGATCTTAAGATCGCATGTTCAAACCCGACTGAGATAGTTGTATTTTTCAAGTCGACTGGACTACTTCTTCTTTCATTTTGGCCAGATTTGGACCACGCTATTTCAACCGTATTTCGTTTTGAGCTTCAACACTCGCCCAGTACTCCCGCACCCTTCTTCGGTGAGCTTCTTTCCGCTCTTCAGTCCACGTCTTGCGTGTCTTTTGTTCCGAAAATCCATATACCTTCAAAATTTCTTCTTTAAAAGGTCACGTTGCAAGATGCCATCACGCAAGATCCCCAGTTCTTGTAAATCCTTTACCACCTCAGTGAACCAGGACAGTTTTTCTGGTCTCATTCGTGTTAGGTGACCATAGACAGAAATCCTCCTTTTACTAATAGTGTCTGTTAATTTCTCTATATGCAGATACAATTCATGATTGTGCCTCTTCCTGTGTTCTCGATTTTCCTTTACTGGACCCAAGATCTTAGAATCTTCCTTTCTTTGGCTTCTAGTTGTTCTGCCAGACCTTTATTATTCATTGAGAAGCATTCTGCTGCATATAGACTATAGAGTTTCAGGTCGAATTACTGTAATGTCTAAGCTTGATTTTGAAAGATATTGGCCGTTTGTTACATATATCTTTGGTGAGGTGGTAGGCCATTTACATCTTGTTGATTCTTGATTTGAATTTCTCATTCTCAGAAGTATTAGGTTGTATCCACTCGCCTAGGTATTTGAATGTCTCTGCCCATTTTATTTTGCCTTGATTGACCTGTATATTTCTGGGAGCTGTCTTGATGTTTTTTATGAACAGTGTTTTCTCAAATGAAATCTGGAGGCCTCCCTTAGGCGCTTGCATCTGAAGTTGGTTTATTTGCTTTTTTGCTGTGTCAAGTGAAGCAGAAAAGAACCGCCGGATCATCCGCGAAGGCTAAGCAATCAGTTGTTAGGTTCTTGCTCTTACAGCCAAGGCTGACCCCATTTTCAACACCTTCATTACTCAGATTTTTGCGCCATTCTCGAGTAACGTTTTCCAGAATACAGTTGAAGAGCAGAGGCCACTCTAGGCCTTTCCTATCCCATCGTCGCCGTAAGACCTGTGTCGGTGCGACATAAAGCAAGTTGTACAAAAGTATTTTGCCAAAACCTGACAATTTTCTTTATCATTGTAAGCAACATTGTGGCTTGTCGGTTTGTATTTGCTTAAACTTTGTTTGAAAGTTTTGTGGAAATACCGCTTTTTTTAAATCCTATCTATCTCTTCCAACTGTTGCCGGTGGAATCCACGTTTAGCTAACTCCACGGATGGTTTACCGTTTTGGCGGCATGTTTTCTCGCGGTTAACAATCCCCTGTTATCTTCATTCTTCTTTTGATTCCATCTCAGCCAGGCAAGCTGCCTTTGCTGTGAAACTAGATCGCATTTCTGGTTCCACCAAGGATGCTTCTTAGGCTTTATTAATGGGATGGTTTTCTTAGGCGTTTCAACCATAGCTTCTTTCAGCTGCAAGTATCTCCGAAATCCAAGCTCGCATCTACACGAATCGCGTAGCTAACTCGCTCGGTAGACCTGGATTAAATTTTTATTTTCATTTTTTTTGTGATTAAACACAAACAGAAAAAATGGGACTCCTCTGCACTCCTGTGGATTTGTTAAGAAGTGGAAAATCTGCCACTCACTTTGGTGTAAATAATTTCCTTTCCATCCCTTCTTGTTTGACTCCTTTGTCTCTAACCATTTCCATTGTTCCCTCCCTTCTGAAAAGGTTTCTCACTGTTCTTTCCCCACCTAGCCGACTACCCTCAGTATCCTCAGGAATGGTCGTTGCATGACAACCGGATTACTAACAGAACATTTGAGACCTCGGTACAAGCTGCGACCAGTAGATAATAAAGGTGCCGTAAAATTGATGTATTATGCGTCACTTTTTTATAGTTCGTAAGGAGAAACGCTATTTCAGGGACGTTACAACGCCGGAAAGTACATAAAGTGGGTTAAGAGGAATGTACGTGTGTATAATTTAATGACCTAACTGTTCTATTTTATGTTTTATTGCGATCTAAATACTGATGCAAAATAACCCATATGAACGGGTAAGTTTTCAGCATTGCTTATATTGCCCTATATTTCAATTAATAATGTGCCGCGATGCAAACTGACAGTATGGAATGGCCAAGTGTATGGCAAGAAATAAAGGGCATCAGATTATAGATACCTAGCGGCAACCATCGCCCCATTGGGTACTCCCTCTGTCTAAGTTGTCCACTTTTCTCCAGCCTTGTAGACTACATAGGGTGGAGGAATTTCACCAGCCGCATTTTCACAAAACATGACGGAAATGCCGTTTTTTTAAAAGAAATTCCAAATTCTCTCGGGATACTTCACCCATCGTTGAACCTCATTGTCCAGGATTATCTAAAATATTAGTTTCATCGAAATTCCAGATTCTGTCAGGTGGAACATCTTGCAGAACAACCCTTAGACTGTCAATATATTCTGTAATAAATCTTTTCGTCGATAGTTTCTAGACTGTTCTTGATGTTAGCTGCAAATCTTTCAGCCGACAGTGGATGTGTCTGTAAAAAGGATTTCGTCCATGGGAAGATTATTTTTAAATCTCTTCACAGAGCTACGAACGCGATCGAGTAATATTTTTTCAGCATAACATAGATCATCCGCTGTTATTGGGAATCCCAAATCACTCGTTACTTCAGTGTATTCTTGAAAAGTATTTTCTTCATTTACAGAGAACACTGTTGGCTTCCGAGGTGATTTTACATGCATCCCTTTCAGTTTGTTTGCTTTTGTCCCGAAGGGTATTTTATAGTATTCTTACCGAGCTCGATAGCTCGCAGTCGCTCAAATGCGGTCAGTATCCAATATTAGGGAGACAGTGAGTCGAGCCCCGCTGTCGGCAGCTCTGAAGATGGTTTTCTGTGGTTTCATGTTTTCACACCAGGCAAATGCTGTGGCTATACCTTAAGGCCACGGCCGCTTCCTTCCCACTCCTAGTCCTTTCCTGTCCCGTCGTCGCCATAAGACCTATCTGTGTCGGTGTGACAGAAAAAAAGTGTATATAGTGTTCTGAGGCCTTCCGCCATGAAAGATTCCCTCTTCTGATGTCTTCCAAGCACTCTTGCAATGTCTCTGGGCTGTAGTATGCAAATCGACATGAACCACGTGTCCTTAAGTGTGTTCGCCCTATGACTGGAAAGGACATTACAATGGGATCTGACAAACCCTTGTCAGTATTTAGTGATTGACATCTCAGCGTACGTCTTATTATTTTAAGTATCTACTGTTTTAATCACAGATAAAATTAATTTTATGGCCCAGTACATGTATATTTGCATTAATTAAATAATGACACTGTGAGAATAGTTGATATACAAGAAAGTTAACTTTTCACCAACTCAGTATTATGAGTTGTTATACTATACAGTACTTGCAATAAAACGTTCTCGTAATAACAAAAGCATGTATTGGAGCAAGTATTTCTGACGGGTTTTCTTAATTGTGGTGGTGGTGGTGGTTCCAACGTGCTTCACACGAGGATCTCTGGCTTTTGTGTTCACATCGACGCACAACATGGCTCTGTTACTAAGACAAAATGGTTTGCCACACTGCGAACACATGAATTCACTGCTGTTTTCAATGTCCTCAGTTATTGTCTGACACCTAATTCCCCATAACAACCTACATCCCATTTACTATCACCATCTTCCAATATATGTTGTTTTTTTTTTTTTTGCAAGTTGCTTTACGTCGCATCGACACAGATGGGTCTTACGGCGACAATGGGGCAGGAAAGGGCTAGGAGTGGGAAGGAAGCCGCCGTGGCCTTAACTAACGTACAGCCCCAGCATTTGCCTGGTGTGAAAATTGGAAACCACGGAAAACCATCTTCAGGGCTGCCGACTGTGGGGTTGGAACCCACTATCTTCCGAATACTGGATACCGGCCACACTTAAGCGACTGCAGCTACCGAGCTCGGTGTCTTTTCCTGACAGTCTTAATCCGCAACTAGACATTTGAGACATCGCACACATATACACTATCATAATAAATCAGACACACAGTAAGTATTCGATGTCAGCACATTAACAATGGACAAATGGCGCAGAAGAAAATTACTGTACTGACGCACGACGAAAAAAAAAAAAAAAAAAAAAAAAAAGAAAAAGAAAAAGAAAGGAATATCACGCTGAGGATTTTGGGACTCTGACCTGAATTTGTTGGTGTCGTCAGAATGACCCTTGCAATTGACGGTTTGGAAGGACTCGTGTAGCGCACAGAGAGGTGCCAACCTAATTTATTTTATAATGATGAACCTAAATTCCACTGGTACAAATAAGAAAGATGTGCAATGATATACAGTATTTGACGTAGGTTTTCTCGGTCCTCACAGTGGCGTTCGGACTGAGTACTCAACATACAAATTTGTTGAGTCATCATGGTAACGACTTAAATGTCAGTGATGGTCGTTGTCGTTATTGTTGTTACAGGGTATTACGGTGGTTAACACAATTTCACTCCTTTAATTACAACACATTGCAATGAAACATCTTCACGTTTCCTGATTAACTTATGAGAAATTAATGTTCGTTGTCTTCGTGGGAAGGTAGTTCTATTTTACCGAGCGAGTTGGGTCGCGCAGCCGTGAGCTTGAATTCGGGAAATAGTGGGTTCGAACCCCACTGTCGGCAGCCCTGAGGATGGTTTTGTTGTTTACCATCTTCACACCATGCAGATGCTGGGGCTGTACCTTAATTAAGGCCACGCCCGCTTCGTTTCCACTCCTAGCTCTTTCCTATCCCATCGTCGCCATAAGACTTATTTGTGTCGTTGTGACGTAAAGCAAATTATTAAAAAAAGTTATTCAGTCATTTTTTGTTTAGGATAGTTAAGTTACCCAGTTTCATCCTGTTTACCACAAAACATTGGATAAAACATCTGTACTTTTTCTAATTACCTTACAAGGAACACCTGTGCCAAATTTCAGTCCTCTAGCTTCGTGGGGAGTGTGAGAATAAATATTAGCGATGAGTGAGTGAGAGTCGGGCGGTCGGTCAAGGTTTTACAGATAAAACAGTTTAAACATCAGCCCGTATAGATAATAATCGAAATGAGAAGGTAAAGGCGAAAGAAAAAGATCGAAAAAAGTGAGTCATGAAAGGAGGAAGAAATAAAGACTCCCCTGACCTCAGATGCCCTAACGTCGCCGAGTCAGGAGAAGGCTAAATGTGATGGCCTGCGGTGTCTTAAACCCATAAAACTGACCAAAAATAACTTAACTATCCTAAACAAAATATGACTCTCTCTCTCTCTCTCTCTCTCTCTCTCTCTCTCTCCGCTTGCCATTCATCCCCGTTAGATGGCATTGCCGCTGTAATTGTATAAAAGCTTTCCCCGTCAAGGATGTGTTCAACGGCTAGTTTAAACGTATTAGAAAACATATACTTTGCATACAAATCGAGACTCTTAATAATGACGAGTAATGCGAAATAATACATTTTTAAAAAATGAACCGTTGCTATATTTCATTTCAAATCCTATTTTTTCTTTCGTTCACAATATCTGGGATGACCCGACTGGCGCGGCGGTGTCTTATCAGCTGCTAGGTTTATCTTTCAGGAATGTAACACGCCCCAGTTCGCTCGCCCGCTACGCTGATAACTCCACGTTCCCAGGAAAGTTAAAAATCCATCATCTCGTCACGTTCATTCAACTTGATCTTAAATTTCTTTGCCATTCCCAGATCTCGGACAGAACAGTAATAATGTTAATCAGTGTGGTAGATTATTACCGGGGGCGTGGTTAGCTCAGTAGCTTGGCTGCCGGTTTCTCACCTGGAAGGCTAAGATCGAATCCAGGTCGATCCTGAATTGAGATTCTCATCTCAAAAATCACGTGGCGTCAGGAAGGGCATCCGCCTTACATCCCCGGCCAAAACTTAAATGAGCCTGGGTAGCTCCATTGACCGCAGAAATAACTGGGATAAGCTGAAGAAAATTGTTTATTTTTGTGCTTATTGCAAACGCGCAGGTGCAGGAATTTAGTTCCACAGGAGTTCTTTTACATGCTGCAAACGAATCAACACCAGTCTGGTGTGTCCGGCTCCATGGCTAAAACGTTAGCGCGCTGGCCTTTGGTCACAGGGGTCCCTGGTTCGATTCCCGGCTGGGTCGGGAATTTTAACCATAATTGGTTAATTTCGCTGGGACGGGTGCTGGGTGTATGTGTCGTCTTCATCTTCATTCCATCCTCATCTGACGCGCAGGTCGCCTGCGGGTGTCTATTAAAAGACCTGCACCTGGCGAGCTGAAGTTGGCCTCGGACACTCCTGGCACTAAAATCCGTACGCCATTTCATTTTTTACCAGTCTGGCGTATATGATGATCTCCAAAAGCTCCCTCTGTGGATCAGCGGTAAAATGTCGCCCTCCGGATCCCAAGATCGCGGGTTCAAACCTAGCAGAGGTAATATGATTTTTGAAGGGTGGAAAGAGGACCATTGGACACTCCATGTTTTACAATGTTGGCAAGCAAAAGATCTCTGGTGACACATTTTGATGTTTAACTGATACAATTAATTCCAAATTCGGTCATATATGGGCGCACTTGGAGGGAATTTCTTCAATCATTGCCGGTTTTGGTGTGCTGTGCGGACGGTTATGTTGTCAGAAGGGGCAAATCAATAGATGTTTGTAGAAGAACTTCGACATTGGACGCCCAGTGGTTGATTGCTCTGGGGATTTACAGGGTCAACTGCTTATTGACATGGAAGAAACTTCATTAAAATTGACCCGAACGTTTGAACTTATTTATTACTTAGTCAATTTGTGTAGAAGATAAAATTCACCAACAATAAAAAAGGTGTGTACAAATATTTTTACTAATAAGATCGAATGAAGTTTTAAATATTTTTTATTATCTACATTTTCGAGACAGTTCCAGTTAATATTTTAATGAGTAATAAAATGAAGATGTTGACCTAAAATAAGCTCACGGAACAATAAATGAGTTACCCTCGGAGAAATCATTAAAAACGTCATTTAATACCGTGTAACTCCACCTCTGGACTTAGTAACCGCCTGGATTCGGTTAGGAAGCTAGTCCACACTGTTGTACAGGTACGTCGCATCCAGGTTAAGCCACTTGCTGAGGATTTGATCGCGCAGTTCCACCAAATTGCGGGGATGCTAATGTCGGCGTTTTATCCAGTGTTCCAACATGTCCCGCGGATTTTCAATGGGGTTCAAGTCAGGTGATTTTGCAGGCCAGTCGAGATGTAATAGGTTAGGGGATTGTTCATGAAATCAGTCACATATGCGTCCAGCCCGATGAACTTTGCTGTTGTCATCTTGAAAGATCAGGGTGTTATATATATATATATACATATTATTTCAGTAGTATAGATCCTTTTTGCGGCGCTTACAAGCAACCGACTGTGACAAATGCGCGTTCAGAAGGAATATAATAGACATTAGCAGTGACGAATTGCACTCTCATTTCATAAATATCGATAATTTCTGTTAAAATGAGTTTAAAAATTGTACGAAGTGTGCGATTTGCAAATACTGTTGTGTAGGAAAACACGCGACATCATTGCTGTCCACTTCACATTTTGGCCGCGGGGATGCCTGTTTTATGTCATTATAATATGCTGTAATTATCAGTTAAGAAAAGAATGATAGTAAAACCAAAACTTACTTCCGGAACATTCGTCAGTATAATAATGCACTTACATTTGCTTCCGTTCAAGTGGATGCCATAAATGTAAAATAATAATAATAATAATAATAATCAAAGATTACATTAAGTGCTAAGTAAAAATGTCTAATATTGTACTGATTTGTGTATGGTATTCCTTAGTTCACCAGTAGTTCACCAGGGGGCTACTCCACCACATACTTTATGAACATGCGTGATTTCTCGCACGGATCCCCTAGTCAATAGCATAATTATCATGTGGATTTTGACTGAAAGGCAACACCTGATCATCCTGGATGCTGGTTCATGTTAGTGTTCACCTCGGTGAGCGGGCCCAATCCTTGATACGTAAAACACCCTCAAAACATCACAGACCCACCTCCGGCTTGAACTTGACCTTGCACACATTCAGGATGAAATGCTTCATTTGGCCTTCGGTGCACTTGTATGCGTCATTGGAATAAGGCAAAAGCGTGATTCGTCAGACCGCATTACGTTCCGCCAGTCAGCTGCTGTCCACTTTCGATGATTTCCAGCCCATTGAAGACGGCGCAGCTTTATGTACCTGTGTGAGCAATGGCCTCTTGCGAGGCGACCGACTCCAAATGTTCGTTGCATGCAGTTCCCGTAGCAATGTTCTCTCGCTAACAGGTTGGGATGGACCTTTGTTCACAGACTGCAGCTATTCCTATCGGGTTTGGAAGCGATTTTGATTCACAAGCCGTGAAGCGCGTCTCCGGTCCCTCTCAGTCAGGATCTTTTTCCAACCACAATTCTGACGTCGTGTTTCATGGCCACGTGTAATACACCACTGCTTGTAGATACGTTAAACATTCCGCTGCGAAACACCAACAAATCCAGCAATTTCACGCACCGTTTGGCCATGTGTACGGCCAAACATGATTTCCCCTTTTTGCCACTATGTCACATCCTTACATCTACCATGTTGACGTACACTGTCCGCTTGAAACATCAATGTCTCACTGATCGCTACTGCCTTACGCTCACGCAGAGGCAGTGCGCGTGCGGTTGAGCACAGAACTCGTTCGCTGCGCCATCTGTACAGGCTTAACGATCCATTTGTGCGTGTGCACTAGGGTGACTAATTTCTTGTCCGGTGAGCAGATGTGTATATGTGAGAAAGAGATGTGTAAAATTGGTAATGAACTTAGTTCTTTCGTTATTAAATAGAGAAAGTAGAAACCAGGGAGAAACCGAGTGAGTTGGTCGTGCGGTTATGGCCGTGTAACTGTGAGCTTGCTTTCGAAAGATGGTGGTTTTGAATCCCTCCATCGGGAGCCCTGAATATGATTTTCCGGGTTTTCCTATTTTTACACCAGGCACATGTACCTTAATTTCGGCCACGGTCGCTATCTTCCGAATCCTAGCCCTTTCCCATCCTTTCATCGCCGAAAACCTTCACTGTTTTAATGCGACATTAAACCACTAGCAAAAGAAAAACAACAAACAGAGGGAGGAGCAAACCTTTTTCATATGAATGTGAGAAAATAAAATTTATGGAAGGTTAAAACAGAAAGATGCATATAGCTAATAGTAAGAATATACACGAGAAGGTATCCTAGACTCAATTTAGTTGAAGAATGGGAAATATCTCGAAAGTCTTTTTTTAAAGAAGGATATAAGTGAATTATATTTTAATTATTTTATAACATTTTATTTTAGGTATATCTGTAGTATTTTGCATCTAAAGTACTACATTTAGGCCTATTAGTAATGATTCTGTCCGGCTCCATGGCTAAGTGGTTAGCGTGCTGGCCTTTGGTCACAGGAGTCCCCGGTTCGATTCCCGGCAGGGTTGGGAATTTTAACCTTAATTGGTTAATTTCGCTGGCACGGGGGCTGGGTGTATGTGTTGTCTTCATTATAATTTCATCCTCATCACGACGCGCAGGTCGCCTACGTGTGTTAAATCAAAAGACCTGCATCTGGCGAGCCTAACATGTCCTCGGACACTCCCGGCACTAAAAGCCATACGCCATTTCATTTTTTCAGTAATGATTCCTTATGAATTAATACTCTCTCCCAATTTGATGGCCATTCGTGATTGGGCGAAAGAGGAGTATTCATTCATTCCCTCATTCATAAAACTCATAATTTCGTGTAGCTATTGGTAGCGTGGTGCAAACCTTATAAGGCAGATCCTCCAACGAGGGTGGGCAGCCTCTGTCGTGTATCGGAAGCTGCGGGTTATTGTGGTGAAGGATAGTGTTGCGTGTGCTGTATGAGTTGCAGAAAGTTGGTGACAGTACAGATACACAATCCCCGAGCCAATGAAATTAACCTGGTACCTTACGCACGGAAGTCTACTTTGCTGTCCATTCAGCGAGGAACCGGACATAAACCGTCAAAGACACCTATTAAGTAAACTATTTTATTTTTCGTGATACCCCAGGTTCCTACACCAGTTGTGGTAAAATGCAGTGTCTCGTAATGAGTCCGATTTTTATTCGCCTGTGGTCGATAAGTTTTCATCCCAGTGGTTGGCATAATTGAAGTGTTAGGAAATACGTACATGCACTGGAATTGTGTGCGTAAGGAAATAGATTGTCTACGTGCTCGGACCATGTAAGCGGACCCCTGGCATGCCAGTGTGGAGTTGACATGTCCTCTCCACCCTAGTAATGCAATTTCATGTTTACAGACTGGCAATAATGAGCACCGCCCACACTGAGAGGGTTCGTGGGCGGTAGAACACAGCGTGGGGGGTGGAGCCGGGTAACATACAGGGTTTCGTTCAATACCATCCACTTGTAGTACGTAATATTGCATCGCTGAAGCCCAGTCAGTGAATAACGGCGATCTTCGGTAATGTATCCTTGTTTTGTAGTGGCCGGTCTGAGGCCCTGAGTTTGTGAAGTGTGGCCTGCAAACAGTTGACAAGGGAATTGAGTTGGACCTAACGGATTCCAATGAACCTTGAGTGAATGATCAATGAACATATCCTAAATTTAATGGTAATAATCAAATCACTTTGCCTGAAATCAACTGTGGTGTTAGAATTAATTACTGAAAAATAGTTGGGCGGCTCGGAATAGTTAACTGATGACGTATACACATTATTAATATACCAATTATTATTACGTGACCAAAAACTGACGCTTTTCTCCTTTTTATCGTTGTTATTAAATGTCTCCGGGTATTTATTTCTCGAAGCACTGCTTCATTAGTTTTCTTCTCAATCCAGCTAGTTCTTGTCATCTTTCTTCATAGCCACATTTCCACTGCCTCTAGTCGTTTCACATCCTCCTTCAAGAGAGTCCATCCTTCACAGCCATATAGCAGCACACTCGAAATGAATGTTTTGATAAACAGTTTCTTTTGTTCAGAATCTAAGGATTAATTAATTAAGAGCTGCTTCTTCTCCTCAAAGGCTATCTTACGCAGGGAAATTCTTCTTTTTATTTCCACAGTGAATCTGTTGTCATCGGTAATAACTGATTCTAAGTAGCAGAACTTGTGCACCTGTTTTATTAAAATACTTCCAATTCTGAGATGTGCTGCTGGCTTCATTTTAGATTTGCTTACAACCATAATACTATTTTCTTTTACATTAATGTTAAGTTGGCGTAGAGGCGCGCGGCTGTGAGCTTGCATCCGGGAGATAGTAGGTTCGAATCCCACTATCGGCAGCCCTGAAGATGGTTTTCCGTGGTTTCCCATTTTCACACCAGGCAAATGCTGGGGCTGTACCTTAATTAAGGCCACGGCCGCTTCCTTCCAACTCCTAGGCCTTTCCTATCCCATCGTCGCCATAAGACCTATCTGTGTCGGTGCGACGTAAAGCCCCTAGCAAAAAAAAATGTTAAGTTGGAAATATTTTAAGATGGATGTTAATTTGTTGAGCATGATCTGCATGTTCTTCTCATTGTCAGCCAGAAGTGCAATGTCGTCAGCAAATCTAATACAGTGTACAGTTGTTCCATTTATTTTAATGCCAGGTGTTATTGATTTAAAAATTTTCATGGCCTCTTCAATGTACAGATTAAATAGAAATGGTGATAAGGAACACCCCTGTCTTCTTTCCTAATCCTCGCCTTGCATACTAATTCATTACTTTCAATGTTTATTCTTTGATTGAAGAGATGATTGATGTAGAGGTTTAGTATTGCTTTTCTGTCTTTCCACTCCAAATGAATATCCTTCATAATTCTGAACAGTCTTTGCCACTGAACATTATCAAAAGCTTTTACCAGGTCTACAAAAGCTATATACGTATTTCTGTTAAGCTCTAGTCTTCTTTCCAAGATGGTTTTAAGTGCTATAATAGCTTCTCTCGTTCTTACTCCTTTCCTGGACCCAAACTGATCATCATGTAGATTCTGCTCAATTTTTATATTGATTCTGTTTTTTAATATGCATGTGAAACAAGGCTTAGTATTCTGTAATTGGAACATTCTGTCGAATCTCCTTTTTTTGTGCAGAAGTACAGCTTTGCTTTCTAGAAAATCCTCTGGCATATCTCCGTTTTCATAGCAGTACTTGGTGATTTTGAAGAGTTCATCCTTCAGCGTTTTTCCACAGTTCAGCAGGCAGTTTGTCTGGTCAATGCATTTACATGCAAATTAAAATAACTACAATATAAAAATTAAACTCCGGATATATACATTTGTCTGAAGTGTTAAAAAGAAAGCTTTCGGATCTCTTGTGTAAGCATATATAGAGTACTGTTGAGTGATGTGCTGAGCATTATGTTTATTAGTCCCACATTTGCACTTTGGAGAAGACATTTTCTTCCGTTTGATCAGGAGGTCCCCGGATACTCCATGTTTAGTCCGTATGCGGTTAGGTGTTGACGAGGCTCTCCTAGGTTGATCAAAACGTTCCAGCTACATCACGGAGTAGCGTTTTAAGGTTAAAATCTCTGATCCAGCCAGGAATCGAACCCGGAGCCCTCTAAACCGAAGAGCACTATGCTGCCCATTGAGCCAAGCATCCGGACAGGCCGTTTAACTGTGGACTGTTATTGAACCATTTCGACCTTGCTGCTGGTCAACGGTGTGATCATGTGTCTAAGAGCCACGGCCGTCCCTTCTCACCTTCTCCGAACTTCAAATCACCGTCAACACGTCTCCTGGCCTGAGAGAGGGCGTCGTCCTCTAGGAAGCCCTCCGTACTCTGAGGGAATCCAACAGTAGTAGTTCTGAATGAGCGTACACTCCGCCAAGGAAGGTTTTTTTTTTTTTTTATAGTTGCTTTACGTCGCACCTACACAGATAGGTCTTATGGCGACGATGAGACAGGGAAGGGCTAGGAGTGGGAAGGAAGCGGCATTTGCCTGGTGTGAAAATGGGAAACCACGGAAAACCATTTTCAGGGCTGCCGACAGTGGGGTTCGAACCTACTCGGTAAGGGAAGTAAATGTTCATATTGAATTCTCATAGAATCCATCTTCCTACCTTTTGTTTAAAACAGCAGTAGCTTCCAGCAATTCAACCTCGGAGACTTTGTAGCTAAGTGACCAACACAATTGTTAGAGTTTCATTTTAGTAGTTATATCAGATCTGGTCCGTGATTTGTGTTACTGAAACATCCTGGTAGCCTATAAAAGGAACCGTCCCATCATTCGCTTTAGTGCGGAGAACGGAAAATCACGGGATCAGCCCACCACGTCCCGAATGCAGAGGCCCAAAACCACGGTAAAACGTGGCCACTGTTAGCCGAAGCTACTCCCTGTTCGGTGCCCATCCAGAACCACATTTTATTGCCTACTGTCGTCTGCTTGCGCCAGCTCTTGCGGGCAGTGGTGCATTGGCCTTCTGTTAGTTAATTGGGTTGGGTTCTCTTCTAGTGGTTTCCATTAACAGGAAGCCTTAAAAGCTATTTTATTGTCCTGTGTGGAATGTGGAGTAGACCGGCCCTTTGAGATCTCAAACACGTGCCGGATTGAACACCCAGACATTACTCTCAGTGGAGGAGGAGGAGGAGTTGGAGGAAGTTCGTTGATACGATCGTTTACTTTTGGTATACTGGTAAAATTACGTAGTTCTGTCATTCAAGATTGACTGATGCGGCTAATGTGACTCTACTGTATAGTTTCATCTTTGTTACGTGACGTTAGGATAGAAAATAGAAAGTATTACGATAACATTAATGTTCACTTGTATTATCTCCTAAAGAGGGTTTTCACCCGCGAAATGGAGGCAAACCATGGTTCTGTGTTGCGTGTTTTTCAGGCAAGGGTATGCTAGGAAGACGATCATGATGTTCGAGACAATAATAATAATAATAATAATAATAATAATAATAATAATAATAATAATAGTAATAATACACATGGTTGTGTAGCTCAGCCTTCCAAGCTCAAATTGACGGGTTCGGTGGTATTTCAAGGTGCTCAGAACTCCCTCTGTAGATCGGTGGTAGAGTGTCGGCCTCCGGATTCCAAGGTCTGGATTTGAAACCTGGTAGTTGTAATCGGATTTCTTAAGGGCGGAACAATTCATTCTGCACTCCATCTCACACGATATCGGCATGTGAAAGATTTCTGGTGACATATTTGATGTTCACCCGACAACATTAATTAAAACTCAGCCGTAGATCGCCAAACATAGATCCGTTTCTCTGCATTGTGGTAGAATGTCGAAATTGACACGCAGGCAGCCAAGATGGCGTCAAATCGAAGTACATGCACACAGCAGCTGGGGCTACGCGATTTCTTTCTGAAGGTGCTCACATACGTCAGCCGTGTGTTAGTAGATTTACCGGCACGTAAAAGAACTGCGGAACAAAATTATTCGGTGTCTAAGAAAATCGTAATAGTACAAGTAGTTGGTGGGGCGTAAAGCTATTATTATTATTATTATTATTATTATTATTATTATTATTATTATTATCTGTGGTCTTTCCTAATTTATTGGGGTTGGCACTTGATGTGGATTTTGCCCAGGTTTATGACCGGATGTTCTTCCTAACGCCAACCCTATTTGGAGTGAAGTGTTTCTGTGGTAGTGTGCATTAAATGTAGCTGAAGAGAAGTGTATTAAGACGACCACAAACATCCAGTTCCCGAGCCAGAAGAATGGGCTATACGCATTTTAGTCTTCGGTCTGCCGGGAATCGAATCTGGGACCTTCTGAACCAGAGGCCAGTACTCCGACCATTCAGAGGGGGAGCCTGACAAAAGGAAAGCTTCAGAACATAATTACAAATTGACATCCGCGGTAGATTTTTTTTTCATGTACTCCTTTAACTTCGGTTACCCCTGAATTCAAAGTTTCCTATGTTGCAGGTTCATTGTTTATTTTTCAGGTTCTTACTAAATTTAATCTGAATATCATTTGAATTTTCATAACCGGTATCCACCGTTATTTATGTATTCCTTTAAAATGTTCTAAATTCTGTGTATTACGGTTTGAGCTTTTGTCCGCTCGTACTCAGTACTGTAGCTATAGCTTATGTATCTGAGCTTAATATATGAGAACCTTAGCATTGCAGCGCAAAATACCATCAGGGGTTAGGACGTTGTTTTCCGACTTTAAAAAAATTATTTTTATCACGGGTCGTGGACACTCAGAACCTGCATACTGTGGCTTTTACCTATGTTGAAAATCATTGTTACGAAGAAGGAAAAAAATTGGGGAATCTATAATTAATTGATTTTCTGTTACGGTTAACGTGCATGAATATGAGAATTCTAATCTAACGGATCTCAACAATCAACTGTTGCATTTCCTGGAATTCGTTATGAAGTTATAAATCTGAAATTGATGTCCAGCCTGCCTTCTAAATTTCGAGCAAATACTCTTAAGTGAATATTTTCAGCAAGGATTACTCTACTGAAGTTTAACATAGAATAATCGCCATTACGGAAAGCGATATCCTGGTTATAATAACATAGCTATTTATCATTGCTATAACATCTCCTGAAAACCTGATGTCCTTTTAACTTTCTTATATATGTTGATCGTCATTTTAACACTGATTAATGAAGATCGGATGGCCTGGTCACATGTGATTGTTCATAAATACAAAGATATTTATTATAAAAATCTATGCCTTCTATCCTTTAGTCAGCAATCCTCCGTGAAGTAACTAAACGCATCTCCAATCTTCTTTATCCAGCTGTCTCTAAGGCCTCGCTTAGTTCCACACCTTTTACCGTTAAAGCATTAAAAACTGAGCCTAACCTTCGTTGTCTTGGTCTCCCTCTACATCTCTTCCTCTCCATGGCAGAGCCCATTGTTCTCCTAGGTAACCTATCCTCCTCCGTTCGCCTCACGTGACTCCGCACTACTCCATGTGCTTGCTTGCCATTGTTTTCACTTGTTTCTACCCACATTATTCTCTTCGCTTTTATATCTGTTTCTTCCAGTTTGTGAGTAAGATATCCCAAGTCCACCCAGCTTTAATTAAGGTAGGCTACACCAAAGTCGATCGGAAAACAGACTGATAAATATACTGTAATTTCGTGTCAGAGCTCACTTCTTTCTCTCAAAATAATGGTGACGCAACTGCCAGCTCACTGCATAAGCCTTGTTACACATCGATTCGATTGCTCTCACTATACTACCATTCTCAAAGAATACACCTCCTTAGTGCTTAAAACGATCCACCTGTTCCAGTTTCATTTTCTCTACAAGGCATTTAGTCCTTTTAGGATTCTTCCCAACTGACATCACGTTAGTCTTGGAAGTGCTGATTTTCGTATTATGATCGAGTGTGTAAAAGAAAAAAAAAGGTTGGGGGCGGGAAGGTATAAATAAATAAATAAATAAATAAATAAATAAATAAATAAATAAATAAATAAATAAATAAATAAATAAATAGATAAATAAATAAATACATTCATTTGTGTTTTCTTTTTTTCTAGGTAAGTGTTGGTGATCCATGACTGAGGATCAGCTCTGTAAGTTAATTAAAATTATCTTGAAATATTACACCTCTAAGAACTCTTTAAGGAAATGCTCATTGGTTATACTATTGTAACTGTCAACATGTATCCACATTGTTGCTTTAATGTATTCCTTGTTTTTAGCCTTGATGCGTGGTCATTTTGGTTGATTATTTTCATTATTCTAAGCTGAGAAAATCCCACTCGGGATTCGAACCCAAAATTCCCATTCTTTGGATAGGTGCGTTACACCATTCTACTTGGACGATCAACGCAAAATCGAAAGCAAAGGCTAAAAACAAACAAAAAGGGTCTGGAGAACTTGCAGAGTATTAATCATATGATATCCGCTACCATGATGATTGTGATTTGATGCCATTTAGGCTGCCCATATATCAATTTCGACGTTCGTTTCACTCTGCCCACTGACAAAGAAATCGGGAGTCTGTTGGGTGACCAATGACTTGAGTCATAAGTAATTTTTTCAGGTAAACACCAGATGTTTCGCCAGATGTCTTTCACATGCCGTCACCGTAAGACATAGGGACCAGGAAGAATTTTTCCGTCCTTTCTTACGTCCCACTACCTCTACCGGGTTTAAACCTCAATCGTGGAATCTGGAGGCCAACACTCTACCCCTAATCCACAGAAACAACTTATCGTCCAATGATGACTCGTCCGACGAAGATATCGTAGTGATTAACTCCAATGGAGTCGATAAATTATTTTCGAATTAGGGGTAGAGTGTTGACCTCCAGATTCCACGATCGAGGTTTAAACCCGGTAGAGGTAGTCGGACGTAAGAAAGGACGGGAAAATCCTTCCGGGTACCTATGTCTTACGATGTCGGCATGTAAAAGACATCTGTTTTGACTTCTAAATATTTATTTTATTACTAGCTGAAGTACCCGTTCTTCCTACGCATTTATGAGCAAGGATTAACGTGGTTAAATGAAGGTGGTCCGCAAGTATATGTATGTCTTACAACACGCTCTTGTAAACAATATTTACGACCTTCTCATCGGGTACCTACATAAATATATAGGTTATGCCCACTCGACACTCGAGAGCACGCCACGTAAAACTGGCAATGACTGAAATACTGTTGGGGCCGGAAAAGAACTAGACTTGGGGAAGGAAGGTCGCAGAGGAAGGATTTTTTTTTTTTTTGCTAGTTGTTTTACGTCGCACCGACACAGATAGGTCTTACGGCGACGATGAGACAGGAAAGGGCTAGGAGTGGGAAGGAAGCGGCCGTGGCCTTAATTAAGGTACAGCCCCAGCATTTTCCTTGTGTGAAAATGGGAAACCACGGAAAACCATTTTCAAGGCTGCCGACAGTGGGGTTCGAACCTACTGTCTCCCGAATACTGGATACTGGCCGCACTTAAGCGACTGCAGCTATCGAGCTCGGTCGAGGAAGGATTACAGGAGGAGCAATTATGTGGCACCGAATGTCGGACTCGGATCGGGGCCTGTGGTCTTCACAACACGTCTCTCAGTAAAATATTTGAAAATACCTCACTATAAGTAAAAACGGGAGCCGGAAGATTATTGTACCGGGGGTACACCTTCTCCGGCCAGTTAAACTGCGTGCCTTCTATAAGGCCATCTAAGTAATCTGCCTTGAACTGATGTTATGCAAGATACTTGGATTTTCAACTGCTAGATGTATCTATCATCGGTGTATTTGCTCCCCCATAGCGGGTCGAACTCCAATTAATTTATTAAGAAATATGTATTTTGACAGTTGGCAAACCTTAGTTTTTGAAGATTGTTTTGTTCTCGTGTCAAGGTGGTCGCACTTCTGCTCCCTCAAACACCCGTATCTATCAACCAATCAAAAATTTTGTGAATATTTTCTCCAGCCAGTTAAAATTGGGGGTGTGTACAGGCATCCAACCTATCTGTAAAGAGTTCTGGAAACCTCCCCTCGAAATGCTATAAAAGCTGGGCACTTTAGGGCTGTATTGTCATCTTCATCGTTCCAGTTTGTGTACGGCGTGTACTAAGGGGGCAGGGTCCGCGGGCGGCGTTGGGAAAGGCCCAACAAGCAAGATAGAGGTGTGACAAACGGTTATTTTTGTGTAACTGCTACATCTGTCACTGTTACAGTAAAGTAACTGTGAAAAGTAATGGTTAAAAGTAACGTCCAACGTTACTTACCTTTTATTGGTCACAGCCTGGTCACGGCTTCAAGCTTGTCTCCTTCCAGTTGTGTTGCGAAGTCCCATTCATTCACTTGCATATGCGTGCATGCACCACTACTTTTTTGAAAGTCGGTGCAGCAAAACACGCGTTCCTATTTGCTATAGAGTTAACGAGAGGCAGACAACGGATGAAATGAGAAATTTCTGAAATCTAGAGGAGTGAGTTTGACAATGCCCCGATCAAGGATAAAAGACAAGAAAATACGATCTGTCTGCCAAATCTCGCCACAAACCGGTACAAGAGGATCGATTAAGTGAAATGAACTAATGGTATGTTATCTATAATATGCCATCTAGATATACTATCAATATGGAAAGTAGCAGACTAATTTATTTACCGTACAAGAAAAAATATACGGGTGAAACTTACAATAATGTTATAATGTAGGTAGCCCTGCGCGATGTCTGAGTCAACGATTACCCCTGAGCAGTTGAATATGTCTAAGTCATAACACTTTAGTTAGCAGATGACAGCAGCAACTTAAACAAGTACACTATAGAGTATATTATACACAATTACAGTATATTTGACTTAAAGCAATCTCCTACGAAAGCGCTCTGACTTGGAAGGCATGCGTAGGTCTACTATCTGAACTCTGAACGTCACATTCTGTGTCTGTAAGCTGCTACTAGTGACAATTCCCACTTCCCAGTTACTGTTTTCACTACTACGTTATTCTGTTGTCGTTACTCGGTAACCTGTTATGTTTGTTCTCGTTACATTTGTAACAGTGACAGGCATAACTGTGACGAAGTAACTGCTTCGTTGTTTTTCAGCCATCTCTAAAGCGAGGTAATGGCAGAAACTCATATGTGATAGCTCCAGATAGATAGCTTGAGGAGAAGGTTTCAAACTTCTTTTATTCATGTAACGTTCTAATTTCACGGTTTACATGTAGATTTTCAGGAAGTTTGAGGACTCTTTTCAAATCGCTGTTGGGAAACATGTAAACTAAGGGAACAAAGAATGATTACCCTCTGTTTATTCCCATTCAACTTGGTAAGGGGTGACTAAAATTTTCTGAACCTCTAAATTCTTAACACTTTTCGCATTTAACATTTCACGTTTAGTCACCCCTCTGTAGAATTGTATTAGCCTGTGTAACTTCGGGCCATAAACCCACTTAGGGTTTTAAGAGTTTTCTAGGAGTGCGGGTTTTTCGCCTCCTTGCATTTTGTTTCTGGCCGATCATAATCAACCTTTTCTTTTTATATTAAGACCAGTAGTTTGGGCAGTCACGCCCTTGTTTTATCAAACAATAGATTGTGGTGTGAAGTTCCTTTTGGAACACGTGAATTATCAAACTGTTTAGCAGACAATGAGCCCAAACCAGGACCAAGTGATTGTATGAGAATTCTCAGGTTAACACTGTGATGTAAGAATTTATGCCTCTGAGAGGCTGAACTGAATTTACTTTTGGAGTTCAGACTCCTAGGCTATATTAGTGAGTGGAGCAAACATGCTCTTACAAGATAGTGTACCTGTTCAGAGCTATAAGGCTAATTTCTCGTATGTTATCGTGTTGATAATTCTCTCAAGTTTTGGTACCTGATATTCGGACTCATAGTCAACTGTTGTCGTGGGAGCTGACGAGCTCATTTAGATTTTCTTGATTGTTATTTGTTCCAAATTTTCTATCTATCAAATTTTAAGAAGAAGGAACGAAATAAAATATCATAATTTAATGCATTAAATGCTCTGGTCAGTTCCTTGTCCGCCCATTCACCCAGCACCTTTTTACACCTCTGTGATCCACGATATTCCCGTAACAAATATAATAACTGAAGAAGAAGAAGTTAATTCTAAGACTACACAAAATAAAATGTGAATTATACACTCTCTCTTCGGAGCCACGGAAACTTCGTGTAATGACACGAGTTCCTATCTCAAGAAACTGGGCCTCTCGTTGACAGATATATAACATCTTTCCGTAGGTATTTTTAAGGACTCACTGACAACATTATACCACCAATTATATTCTTGTCATTAGATAATAATGACTTATGTTACATTTCTATATGTATTTTGGGACATAGTATTGTTTTCTGGATCCTTGTTGTCACCCCCAATTGCGGCCGGATATCTCATTTGTTGAGATTAATCCTAAACGTACACAATACTAAAAATATAGAAACACTGAATATATGTAAATATAATACCAGGGGGGCTGGAGTTCGGTTCCTGGCGGGGCCAAGGACTGTGTGTGATTAATTCCTCTAGCTTGAGGATTGAGTGTTCGTGTTCGTCTTAATACATTCCTCTTGATCTACCTACCTACAACACATCACATTCCAACTACCACAGTACAATAATGTGCAATACTGGAAACATCCCTGCTTGTAGCGTTGGCGTAAGGAAAGGTATCCAGCCGTAAAATTGGGCCACATCTACATCCAGGGCTGACCCCAATAAATTAGGAAAATGGTCTGGAAGAAGAACAACACTGTGTACCTCTATGATCTGGTAGGTGGCATAGGATATGGTACACCGAGCTCGATAGCTGCAGTCGCTTAAGTGCGGCCAGTATCCAGTATTCGGGAGATAGTAGGTTCGAATCCCACTGTCGGCAGCCCTGAAGATGGTTTTCCGTGGTTTCCCATTTTCACACCATGCAAATGCTGGGGCTGTACCTTAATTAAAGCCACGGCCGCTACCTTCCCACTCCTAGCCCGTGTCTGTCCCATCGTCGCCATAAGACCTATCTGGGCCGATGCGACGTAAAGCAAGTAGAGGAAAAGAAAGGAGATGGTACTCTAAGTCTCTGCTGTATTTTTCACTGTTTTAGAATATTTACAAAAATGAAATCTTGGTGTAGTAGTAGACACAACGTTAGAATATTTCAGTATTATAGTAGATTCCTTGATTATTGAGAATAAATTTTAATTTTAATACAGTTCCATCTGTATGTGAGGGGAGTAAAAGTAGGTATGAGTAGTTGAAATTTACCCTACTCTCTTATTTTAATGTACACAGATTTATTGAAAAAAAACCGTTTGACTGTTATTGCTTTTGAAAAAGGGTTGACTGTCATTGCCATTTATCGTCTTTAGCATAATGGGAGATTGGTAGGGTTCGCAGTGTACACTGGAACGGGTGGTATAATGAGGAGCATAGTGCGCAGATTTCGCACATGCATTCACCCAACACTTGATTAGAGATGCGATAGTGAAAACCATTTATTGCTCCTCGCGCCTAGATATGTTTCCATTCGTAGTTGGCTGTTTCTCGTTGATCATGGCTGAGGTGCGGAAGCACTCTGGAGCTATTTCTGCTGTTTTCTGTAGTCGCTCTTGTAGGAATGTTTTACTGGGTGAAATAGGCATTAAGTTGTTGTGAGTGGTCATTAAGCCCTCTATGAAAGATGTAGATTCAGTCGAGATTGTCATTGAATATCTTTCCTTCCATGTCCTAGTAGCGGGCTATCGTGCTTCATTGACCACTTGTGTTGTGAAACAGGGATCTGAGGCAAGGAGCAACATTTTACTGAATGCAATACTCCAATGTGACGTGTGCTGCAGAGCGCGATGGACCTTTTTTTTTTTGTGCAAGCCGTTCATATGTCTGTCTAAATTTAGGCCACAGAGTTCCTGGTGGCTGTAAGATGCAATATACAGATAGTTCACAAACATGTGAGAAGTAATCGGGGTGTGAATAGTGCACCCCAAAACGATGCCCTATGATCGATCGTTTACTAGTTAGGCTTGTTTATGTTATCAGCTGGAACGGAGGGTTTATTTGGTATGAATTGTGGAGTCAGGAACTGTCTTAGAGCCTCGTATCAATTTACCACCTAATCATTACAAATTCGATGATGTCTGTTCTTCCTCCTTGACGAAAATAACGTAAGATTCTCTCATGGATAACGCCATGCCCGATTCCCAACAGCACTCGAAAATACGCTGTTCACTAGCCGAAATTTTGATCTCTTTTTGTAGAGTGACTATCATTGCTGGTACCGTACACAAACATGGCTAGGCTACAGCTACTCGAGGGGGGGGGGGGGTGTATCATATAGAACTAGTAGACTACCAATAATTCCGGCACAACTTTGGAATGTCTGTTACTAGTAAGCGATCGACCATAGGACGTATATTTACAGGGTGTAACAATAAGGTACGGCCAAACGTTCTGGACACATTCCTCACACTTGGAAGAAAATGAAAGTTATATGGACATGAGTCCAAAAACGCTTTATTTCCATGTTAGAGCGTTTTCTACAACTCTGCATAGTGCATTAACCATGGGGAAACAGCCAAGAACAGAACATACCAGCATACCACATACTCTTTTTTTATATATGTAATGTTCAAAATGTCCACCGTTAGCATTGATACATGCATCATCCCGCCGTCGCATTCAATCCCGGATGCGCTGATGCATGGCTGGAAGAACCGTCCAAGAACCACAAGCTCCACTGCAATGCTGGCACATCAGATCTACCGAAGACCCTTATTGCTGTAGAGCCTGGTGGTCATTTCTTCTCTGATGTTGACATGAATATGTCTTATGGCTGGGGCCATCCGAAAATTTGTGTAACGAAGCACGACATAATGTGTGACAGAAGTGGCATCACATTAGGTGTTACCGTAGGCCTTGGTCGCCAAAGATGCTGCGGCTACAAGTTTCTGTGATCTAAAATTGCAGTTCTCTTTGATATAGCATTGAATTTAATTTATTGAAAGACATACTCATGATCATTAGCTTTTCGCAAAGGAAAACGTTCTTTAAAAGCATTTAAGCTTTTTAGGCTTGTTCAATCGTGAAATTAGCAGCGTTTCGCCTAAAGAGCTTAAAATCTTTTAACATTTGCAATCGATGAAATTAAATTATGGTTCCCTTCTAGGAACCGTATTTTTGATAAAAAGTTTTTTCTTGTTCTTTTCTATCGGACTCGTGCCTTCGCCGCTGTTATTCAAAATGACGTAGGTCGTCGTAGACAGTATGTCACCACAGGGACCGATCAGCATTACATCCTCCCAGTTGCCGATGTCCTTGAATAGTTTCTTTTTCTATCCTCCCTGATTACAGTGCCTATCCTTCAGTTGAAAATGTGCGTCGTCACTTGCTTTGTAAAGCGTGTGGTAGGCGTGCTGGTGACGTTTCAACGGATATATTTCACAGATATCTTACGTTTCAGTGGGAACAACAGGAACTCGGTAAATCTGTCAAGGATAGTCGATGTTGACGATTATTGTTGTTTTAACACATTGAACACGGTGCCCGAACGTTGCTCGGACTCCGTGGCTTCTCTGAACAGTAGCGTGTTGGAAACAATGATACATTGTAAGTCAGCATCCAAATTGGAAAACTAACTAGGAAAGAGACATGATGGTAATGTTCAAGTTGCGGCATGCCTCTCCGCTCATCTAAATGTTTCCAACTTCATCACACGACGTCAAACTTTTCTTAATTTGGGCTGTAGAAAATGGATTACCTGTACCGACCATGTTTCTTCTTTTTTTCCTTTTAGATAGCCTGTGGGTACCAATGTCATAATATTTTATGTTAATTTAAAGAAGTTTAACTTACACACATTACTTGCAATAAATGAAAAAAAAGAAAACTAATATATGTGATAATTATATTGGCCCGTTTTCGTCCAGTCTGGTGTTGAAACAGATAATTTTAGTTTTAGACACAAAACAGAATAATTCATTTAGCTCCGCGTTACAAATATTCCAGTGTTCAATGTGGTAATATTGTAAAACTAAGAGGTTGTCCGTCCCCTGGCCGAAGTAACCTTCGTCTCCTGAATCGGATCTTTCAGCTTCACAGTTCGTTGAAGTTGCTGTCGGAATTGTTGGAAGGGATGTCGTACAATGATACGAATTATTACAAACTAAATGTAGTAATTTTGCTTGGTTTGTAAATGATAATATACAAAATGAAATTTAGATTCCTATCACTTCTCTACCCAACACGGACAACTGGGTGAACAAAGTAAGATGAAGTCTGATCTAAAGTCGAAGGTCGCCTGCGGTTCTCTCGTGCTGTGTCCTGGTTCCACTTCAACAGGCGTATCTTATTTCGCTACTTCAGTTTCCCCGTTACTTGCGTCACCGTGGAGTGAGCTAGTTGGAAGGAACTTAGGACATTCTTTCTCTTATCGATTGAAACTCCGTCTTTCTGAAGATTTATTACTAACGGCAGACGATCTAGAAGATGAAGTGATGAATTAAGTGACCACATTGTATGTGTCTTAGTTTTAGTGCTTCCTCAATATCAGAAACCCACACAATGCTCTGTCTTTTCAATATTTTAAAATATCCTTTGTAAACAAATGATAAAATAAAATCCTCAACGATTTAATCATATGTACCTCATCGTCATAAATCTCCTGACATCAATTGAAAATCAGAACATTAGGAATAATTCGAATTGTACTAACCATTGGTATGATAGCAGTTTCACACGAACTGAAATTCACGGGTTCTGCAGGAACTGACCTCCCTCTAGCACTGTTCTTATTTAATTGTATTTTTTGTTCTGTTTTGATTCTGTCTACATGCATACGTCTTCATTATAGATCGTTATGCTTTTCAGCGTTCAATCTGCAAGTCTCTGTTTGTAACTAGTTCTGTGGCCTCGTTCAGTTCTATACCTCTTATCTTTAAATCTTTAGAAACTGAGTCTAATCCTCGTCTTGGTCTCCCTCTACTTCTCTTACCCTCCATAGCAGAATACATTATTCTCCTACGTAACGTATCCTCCTCCATTCGTCGCACATGACCCCGCTACCGAAGCCGGTTTATGTGTACAGCTTCATCTGTGGAGTTCGTTCCTACTTAAACTTTATCTCCTCATTCCGAGTAGCCACCTGCTATTGTTCCCGTCTGTTTGTACCAGCAATCATTCTCGCTACTTTCATGGCTGTTACTTATAACATCTTTCACTCCCATAAGGCAACGTTGGTCTGAACACAGACCTATGTAAAGATAGTTTCGTCCGGGAGCTGACTTTCTTTTTACAGACTACTGTTGATTGCAACTGCGTGCTCACTGCATTAGCTTTACTGCACCTTGATTCAGTCTCACTTACTGTACTACAGCGGTGTATACTGAGGGCTACCAAAGCTATCAGTGAAGCCCAAACCTCAATTGAGAATGATGGATTTCTAAAGCACATTATAATGTAAGCATCTGACACATTGTTCCATTTAAAGAACTTGAAAGCAGTGAGAGAAAAACTTCGCACGTATTTCTGAGAGCAAGGCATCGGAAACTGATGTTGCAGCCCAGACTCTCGTCCCACTCCCCTCGACTCGCCCCTCGCGGCTTGCTGCTGTATATATGTTAGGAAGGGGAATCGGGGAGATAGGTATGAATTTTTCGTGGAAAGGTCTACCTGAGAATGGTCTTTCAAGAATATTTTCAACCACACTCTCGCACATATTTCCAAATTGATATTCACGGCAGTGACGACCCCATCGTAACTTAATCTAGGACAGATTTTAAACAATGTACTTACACATTCACCCGATGATGCTTCATGATAGTACAGTCATGGTTTCCACAAAAATACACGGGGACTGTTTGTTTTTAACTCAAAAAGCCTAACCTAAACTGAATCAGCAAAATTTAACTGGTATCTTACCATTGCCGAAGTTCTAAAGTTTCACTCGCTTACTGAGTATACGTGCATCAACGACAAACGATGGAAAATACACGTCACCGCGTATAATACACGTTATATTCATGAAGAATGGCACATAACTCACGAAAACTTCACCTATAATCCAAGAGGAACACTACAAAACTTCACTATATACGTGGCGCGTCCCAGGTGGCGGATAGGGGGGTCCTAACCGGCTAGCCGGCGGACTTGAGGGAAATAAAATACCTCTCGCGAATCAAACACACAACCCCCTGTGGGTGGGGGACGCAGAGGAAGAATGTACCCACGGTATCCCCTGCCTGTCGCAAGAGGCGACTAAAACGGGGCGACTAAGGAATGATTGTATTAGAACCATGAAACTATTTGTGATTAGTACCACCACGCGGGAAACACCATGGTTCGCTTTTAGTTGCGCGTAGTACCACTATGTTAGGTACCAAATAGGTTTGTGATTAGTAGAAACAGAGTGCGTTGTCGGCTTCTACAGTACCTGTGATTAGTACAACTTTATAGGAGCGACACCATGGGTGAGCGACACCATGGTTCTGGCTTGCCTATAATTAGTACCCTCTATATGAGGAACACCACGGGATAGTGCTGGTCCCTGTGGTTAGTACACGTATGTGATGAACACCATAGGTTTGCGTTGCCTGTAAATGGCGCCGCAATGTGCGAACTACCATAGTTCTGTGTTCCATGTGCGAATTTCATTACCTGTGAGTAGTACCATATTGTGTGGAATGCTGCGAGTCTCCGCTCATTTTGATTAGTACCGCAACATGACAAATACCATGCTTCTACTTTCCTCGCGATAAGTACCATTATGAGGGGCGACGACTTGGATTTTGGACCCCTTTAGACTAAAAGCATCATCGATTCAGTATTATGCTATAGACGCATTCCCTTGGTCAGTAATACTATTGTTTCAGCTCAGTTTCTGTGAATGCGAGACATTGCGGGTCGGATCCACTGATTGTTTTAAATTCATATCCATCCATTCATTCTTCGTCCTCACGTTTTGAATTCTGGTCATTGGAGGATTTTGGACTTTTAATTTGTCATTCTATTTCGTCTCATTTCGTACCATTAGTGGCCAATGACCTAGATGTTAGGCCCCTTTAAACAACAAGCATCATAATCAGCATCATCCTCTACAATTTCGGGCCGTGAAGGCATCACTCTATAAATCAGTCTAAACTCTGAAAATGTTTACCCCTTGGTTTCTCATTTTACCACGGCCGCTATCCTTGTTCACCTCTTAGTCAGCGGAAACCTGCATGTGTTAATGTGATGCTGAGCAATTTTCATCAAAACATCTAGCTCAGAACACATTTTGACCTGTCTTAAAGCTGAGGTTTATCGGAAACTTTGTGTAACGAAATAGTGCTACGTAACAAAATGTGTGACGCGATGTTACCAAACAACAGTACCTTGAAAGCTACACAGGCCATGGATCTGTATGTCATGACCATCCATCAGTACTTCACATCACAGCCTGCCCGGTTGCTAAGTAACATTGCGTCACATATTTTATTGAAAGTTATATTAATGATCATTTGATTTTCACAAAGGAAAATTGAATAACATTTTTGTAACGATGGAACGACACAAGCATGTAAAAGAACATTTTATTTATAATATATTTTACTGTTCCAATTTACTCACTCCTTTCTAGAAGAATTTTCACTTATCCCAAGTATCAGGTACTAAGAGATTAAGCTTGAACTTTATTGGTTTATTTATATTGCCGGGCTGGGTAGCTCAGACAACAGAGCACTGGCCTTCTGTTTTGAAATTGGCAGGTTCGAACGTGGTATTTGAAAGGGTTCGAATACGCTAGCCTCGTGTCGGTAGATTTACCGGCACGTAAAGTAACTCCTGCGGGACAAAATTCTGGCGCCTCGGCGTCTCTGAAAACCTTAGTGGGATGTAAAGCCAATAGATTATTATTATTATTATTATTATTATTATTATTATTATTATTATTATTATTATTATTATTATTATTATTATTATTATTATTGTTACGGAGTATAGTGGATGTGCAGAGGTGAAAGAAGGTGCGGGGGTGAACAGGTCTCAACATACGAAATTAAAGTTAAGATAAAATTGAACAAGGTTATATTTTCTTTTCAAGATTAAGAAATAACAAATAGAACAGGTACTCAGTAGCCGAAACACAATTCGAAAATGTACAATTACAGTGATTACAGGATTTGGGCTCCGAGAGCCAGACACACAATTCTTGAGCTATAAGCCCAACCTTACGATATACAGAATTCAACAAAGGGGCAGAAGACCCCAATCATGCCCAGGAGCACTTGCTCCCACTTACACAGTAAAGCCTCCTCGAGGCGCGCAGAAAACAAAATTTTAGAAAGAGCAACCTGCTCTTAAGTTCGAGCCTATCAAAGGCCACACCAAACTCCACTTTCAAGTTGTCCTCCAAGGACATGAAAACAGGGGTAAAAATACCCAACCTACTGAGGCCTATTAAGTTAAGAAACAAGGTCAATTACATGGCCTCTAAAATACCAACTTGAGAGGAGGCGTTCTTGCACTCCTAATACACTTTATATAAAACCTACTTGGCACTAGGCCGTTACTGCAAGGGCTAATCCCATACTAGAGAGGTGACTTATAGAAGGAGACAATTTACATTACATTAAGGAAGAAACGGTTGAGAAAGTAAGTTCACCTTAACGCAATATGAGTGGGAGCTCGAGAGGGTTAAGCACTCTCTATCCCAATATGTAGTTTAAAAGACAGAATTGATACTAGGTGTCTTTACATTATAGGGGAAAAGTTACATGGTAGAAAGGCTTCGGACCTGCCCCGAGAGTTAAACTGCTGAGCTAGCAAGAAAAGAAGTTATTAAACGGCCATTACCTGGTGGCTGAACTGCTGCCCGAAGAAAGAGGCGCTTCCCGCCCCCTGCTACGTACTTTACACACTGATAGATGTTACTGAAGTGGCGCGGAGACCCGAAAATCAGCAGTTTATATACCCTCGTGGAAAGTTCGAGGCGTTTCAGGAATGAGAGCACCCTCTCACAAGAATTTTATTGGCTAACCACGAAACCCCTACACAAGATGAAGAAGAAACACATTATTGGTGGAAAATTAATTACAGAAATTCCTTATTGGTTAAATTCAAAACTGGCGGAAAGAAAGGGTTAATATTGCCAACTTAAACAATAACTGAAAGAAATTTAACAAAGAACAAACTTATGAACACAAAATTTCTCCAAAAACATAGTTCTTTCACTTCGCACTAGGGTGCACAATTGTAGTTCTTCAGTAGTGCCATCTGGAAGAGAATGTCCACACTTCTTACTACAGGCAAAACAAAAATACATCGAAAACGACCCAGTTCAGAAACTTCAAAATTTACAAGTAGGGACATCTTCTGAGAAACTTGAGAATTAACACAGTAGATAAAGTTCAGACTTCCTCCAGTAGAGGAGTTTCAACTGGCGCGAAGTTTGAATTAGCGGCGTGGAGGTGTACCACCCGGTACAATTATTATTATTATTATTATTATTATTATTATTATTATTATTATTATTCACAATACGTTTATAAGTATTACTTCTATCTCCATTTTATTCTAATTGACCTTTTGCCGTTTAAAATATACACATACAGGGTGAACCCAGAAAACACCGACAACTCTTAGTATGTTTTGTGGGAAGTCAAAATGATCGGTTTTCAAGTAGGAACCCATATCCAGAAACGCACGGCTTGGACACTGTAGCGCATCGAAGTGTGAGATCAATGTGCGTTCCACATGTCGTCAATAAACCCAACATGATGGACAATATTGGCAATGGTTGGCTAAGGTTGTGTGTGAAGAGTGCTCCGGTAAATGTGAGTTATTTTATAATAAATATGTAAGTTCAGTGAGTAGAACCTGGACCCACAGATTCTGTAAGTGTTATGGATGCTATGAAACTATAAATATTGGAACTAATCCTTCTCTAAAGCAGACCCTACACGGTCAGTAATACTGAGTCAATAATACTGACAGTACGCATCAATATTGTAGCGACCTTAAACGATCATTATTACTGTCAATATTTTGGTCAGTACCAGTGCACTAGCTTACCATTGCGGTATTCTCACTTTACAAATAAAGTCAATAATCGTCACTACGGAATGAAAGTTTTAACAGGCAATTGTGGTATTCTATCAAAATGGATCGTAAAAGACGGGCATTTTGTAGCTATCACATTAGTACTGCACGAAACGCAGTTTAAACGTAAACGATGGTTAAAGATTGGCTTAGGAAAAGAGAAGGGTATTCTCATATGAAGTGTTGAGGGAAACACAATATACCGAAGCAGAAGATTATCAGAACTATCTCCGAATGCGTGAGGGTACTTTTGCAAAATTACTACGAATGGTAGAGCATTTTGTAATAAGGTAAAATACAAACATGCGGCGCTGTTTATCGGTGGCAGAGAGATTAGCGGTGACAGTGAGGTATCTTGCAACTCGTATAAATGTTGAAGATTTAAAGTTTTTCGCTATAATGTCACCAGTTTCCATCAGTACAGCAGTTGTGGAAACATGTAAAGCAAAGTGTTACGTTTATTCTGACAGCGTTTCATATAGCTCGATAAACTTTTGCAATAGGCCTACTTGACGGTTCCACAAGCACCTCTACTCGGCCTTGCTGAGAAGCGCATTTGTCGTCCACCGCTGCTCCGTTGATACTGACAGAAATAATGACAAGCGCACTCACACGGTCAGTATAACTGTCAGTATCCCCACCACTCTACAGTACTGACGCTCGCAGATCAGGAAATCCGGATCTGCTTCAGTACTGGCCCTCATTCCATCATTCCAGTCCACACGCGATCAGTATTACTGTCAGTATTTTTCGGTACTGACAGTTTTATTGACCGTGTAGGGTCTGCTTAAGAGTTACATTTGTGATCATTATTGTCAGGGTTAAGGCGAAGTGTATGTAAACAAAGGCATCAAGGTAGTTTAATGTGCTTTTGAAGGGTCACGACCAGTGGCGGTTTCTGGTATAGCGCAATGGAGCAATGAACCTCCAGTTTATATCAAATTGTACTCAACTACGTAATTTTCATAACTCCCTTGTCAATCTCGAAGCTCTTGCTAAGTCCCTCTATCCGTAATATACTCGTACTGGCTTTCAATTCATGCGAGCTGCGCAAGGTCTGTGGCTGGATACTTGTCTGGAATGAACCCCCTTGCAAAGGCGATCTCTCCGTCCGTACATGGGCGAAGGGAGTGGCGAGGTGCGGGGGGACGAAAGCCAGCACTAAGGCAAGACCAGGATATCGCAGAAACGGATCTCTGTTCTTTACGCATGCGCAATAGGCCACTGTCTCAAGACTAGCTAGTCGTGTTGTTGGGGTTGGGGTATGTGCCTGCCATCTGTTGGCCTTACGGGAATTTGACTAGGCAACAGAGAATAGTGCACGTAACTAGCGCTAGTGTTGAAAAGCATCGTTACTACCAAAAGTCACATTAAACTGTCAAATTCCAATTAATATCTTGTCCCAAATATATCATTACTTACTAAACACCTATTAATTTGCCTTCTTTGGAATAATTACCTTTTGGAGAGAAACTTAACTCAAAAATCATTGAGGCAAAGAATAGCGGCAAGGTAATACCAATGAAAACTTTTAAATATAGTTGTTACTATTCCTATGACATCGGAAGCAGAAAGGTGTTTCTCTACCCTGAAGAGAATAAAGACTTTCTAGCGCAGCACAATGACCGATGAAAGACTTATTGCTCTTGCTATGTTGTCAATTGAAAGGAACTTTGTTCGAGACTCTGCGGACTTCAATGAAGCAGTTATTTCTTATTTTGCATGTGGTAAAACTCGGCATGTAGGCCTACCGTATTTTCTGCTCCCCTCGTATTTGATCACATTTCTAGAACTTATGTCATCTTAGTTTAGGAGGTTACGGCCCTCGATGGAAGAGAAGCTGGCGGAGATGGGGAGAGGAGAGGTGGGGGGAGGCAATTTTTTCTTCTTTTGAACCCCCAGAGATGAAAGTCACGCGCCGCCACTGGTCACGACACTTTTATACAGGATGAAGTGAAATTCGCACACTCGGGCGACACAGCGCGGCTCCTCACATGCCAGCAAAAAAAAAAAAATGTCTTCACAAAAGTTCGTCCTGCGAGTATATCCGGGAGAAAAAGGACGTTGAAGATTGGCAATCTGGCAACACGGTAACCACATGTAGGGTAACTACCTCTGTCAGCACGTATTAGTCGCCCTGTACAGTTGGTGCAGTGGATAGAGTATTAGGTTAGCATGCAGGAGGTCGAGGGGTCGATCCTGGTTTGAGGCGTATGTTTTTTATTTCGTAAATGTAGTCCAGGTGGTATGGTACCTGGTATCTTAATCGTCAACAGCGATTACAGCGGGTCCTGTAGAAACCATTTGCACTTACATACTACGATCCTAGAAATGCACGAACATTCGTTTTCATTGGTCAGCTTTGAAAGACGCCCTTTCCACGTCGTGGGCGTGAATTTATTCACACCACTTCATCTACTAGATGCGTTACAACGTGTTCAGCGTTACTAAATTTTGTAAATGTAGGATACATGTGACCTAAGAAACGGTGTCTTACTGTATTAAAGTATGTAATGTCCGATGGAAATTAGCATCTAAAAAGTGCGCCTCAATCCAGGATCGAACCCTCGACCTCCTGCATGCTAACCCAAAACTCTATCCGCTGCACCAACTGTACAGCACAACTAAAATGTGCTTACAGTGGTAGTTGCCCTACATGTGGTTACAGTGCTGCCAAATTGCCACTTTTCAACGTGTTTTTTTTCTGCCGGATATACTCGCAGGCGAACTTTTGTCAGACTTTTTTTTATTGCTGGCATGTGAGGAATCGCGCTGCGACGCCCGAGTGCGCGAATTTCGCTTCATCCTGTATATTATCTTAGGTTTCGATTCGATATATCGAGTCAAGGTAACTTGAACGTGTGGTACGGGGACACAACACACTACTCGCATCACTTCACTTGCCCATCGGTTAATATTATATTAAGGAATAGATATGAGTACCTGTGCGAAGTGTGGGAAAGCAGTATCTAGGCAGGACATAGCATCTAAAATTGAGTGTAACACCTGTAGCAGTTGGTTTCACAGTAAGTGTTTGAACCTTAATGATCAAGATGTGGAATATTTGAATTCCAAGGATCAGACATGGAGGTGTGACCAGTGCAGCTCACAGCGGCGTAGGAGCACGCAAGAAGAAACGGTCACTTGCGTCGGCACTATCAGTTGGGGACGTTTATAAACTGCTGCAAATTTTAACTGAAGATATGGCTACATTGAAGAAAACAACTAGTGAAATAGAAAAACATTGTCATGAAAGGCTGGACGAGCACAAACGAATTCTAGATAATCAGCAGGCAATAATTAATAGACAGCAAAATATTATTGATAACTTCAGCATTCAGTGAACTTAAAATCAAGTGCGATGACAATGAGCAGTATTCTAGGATTAACACACTTGAGATATACGGTGTTCCGGAAGTACCGAATGAGAATGTCTGTCAGACTATCATCAGTGTCGCCAAGGCGCTAGATGTAGAAATAAAATATGATTTGATTGATGCGTGTCATAGGCTGTAAAAAGTTAATAATCGTCCAACTCGTGGCATTATTGTAAAATTTGTTAGAAGATGTTACAAGGAACTGATCTTAGAAAAACGTAAGATCAAAAGGAATTTGTCCACAACTCATCTTGGTCTTTCCGTCCCTAGTCCCATATATATTAATCAGTCTTTAGCTCCTAACAGGCGAATTTTACTTGCTAAAGCTAAACAATTGCAACGAGATAGGGAATATAAGTAACTGTGGGTGAACAGGAGTGGCAAAATTTTGATGAGAAAGATTGATGGAAGTCAAGTGCATGCTATACGTTGTGAGGGAGATTTGGATAAATTGTAATTGTTCCATCGTAATGTTGTTACTCTTTCAACTTTGATTTTTCATGAGCCATGACATGGAGTTTTTCGTTTAATATCAAAATGTAAGAGGACTTTTTTTTTTTTTGCTAGGGGCTTTACGTCGCACCGACACAGATAGGTCTTATGGCGACGATGGGATAGGAAAGGCCTAGGAGTTGGAAGGAAGCGGCCGTGGCCTTAATTAAGGTACAGCATTTGCCTGATGTGAAAATAAGAAACCACGGAAAACCATCTTCAGGGCTGCCGATAGTGGGATTCGAACCTACTGTCTCCCGGATGCAAGCTCACAGCCACGCGCCTCTACGCGTAAGAGGACTTAGAACTAAGGTTGATATATTTATCCAAAATCTCCTGTGCTCTTCATACGATATTGTTGTACTTACTGAGACTTCTCTATCAAATAGTATATATGGTAGTGAATTATTTGATAGTAGACATTTAGTGTTCAGAAATGACAGAGATCCTTTAGTATCTGGTAAGGAGCGGAGTGGGGTTGTTTTGATAGCCATCAAAAAGAGTTTCAAGGTGAAACTATTATCCAAGTACTCTAAACAGTATTGTGAATCACTTACTATTTGCATCTCAAATAATAACAGGAAGTTATTTATAAATGTTGTATGCATTACTCCAGCATCATCTTTAACAGTTTATCAGGACTACTTTGGTTATTTAGAAAGCACTGACAATCTTATGATTTCGGATTGCGTTATCGTGGGTGATTTCAATCTTCCTGAAATTAATGGTACTAGTTATTCATTTACAGAAGGAACTGTGACTAGTAAAATATTGGGTCAATTGATATCATATTTAGGTTTAACGTCGTACAATAATATTCTTAATTACTGTTTTAGGACGCTGGATCTTGTACTGGCCAATTTTATAGTTGACGTGAAACGTGAGGAATTTGCTCTTGTGTCTGAAGATTTACATCATCCCCCACTCTGTTTATCATTACCTCCAGTAAAGAGGCGTTCATTACCAATAAAATATAAATCGAGAATACTATGATTTCAAGAAAGCGGATTTTCTACAACTGTATTACGAGTTAAGAGATATTGATTGGAACCCGTTGTATACGTATCAGAATGTGGATGAGGCTGTGGATTTCCTTTACTCGTCAATATATAGATGCTTTGATAATTGCATACCTAAGGGTCAAGTCATTAAAAAAAAAAAAAAAATCAAAATTTCCAGTCTGGTTTAATCACGATATCATTCAGATAATCAAAAAGAAAAGGAAGTGTGCCAAAAAGAGGAAATTCTCCAGGTACTATGACGAACGATTCAAACAACTCAGATCTGAATTGAAAGTAAAAATAAATACCGCATATCGAGATTACGCCGGCCCCGTGGTGTAGGGATAACGTGCCTGCCTCTTGCCCGGAGGCCCCGGGTTCGATTCCCGGCCAGGTCAGGGATTTTTACCTGGACCTGAGGGCTGGTTCGAGGTCCACTCAGCCTACGTGATTAGAATTGAGGAGCTATCTGACGGTAAGATGGCGGCCCCGGTCTAGAAAGCCAAGAATAACGGCCGAGAGGATTCGTCGTGCTGACCACATGGAACCTCGTAATCTGCAGGCCTTGGGTTGAGCAGCGGTCGCTTGGTAGGCCAAGGCCCTTCAAGGGCTGTAGTGCCATGGGGTTTGGTTTGGTTTGGATATTGAGATTACATCAGTGAATTAGAGGTTACTTTAAGATGTGATATAACACATTTCTGGAGGCACATTAAAAATAAGCGACTCACGAGATCAGGAGGAACTACGTTTGAGTATATTGGTGAGAGCTACGAGGGCGGTAATGTTGTTCATGGCTTTGCACGATATTTTTCGTCCGTTTACGTCAAATCAGCTTTTAATTATATATTGGATGATTTGGCTTTGGATGACATTCCTCTAGTTCCCTCTGTTGATGTCAGCGAGATATCTGTTGAAGAGGTGAAAAAAGCTATTAATTGTAAACTAAAGCCTAAAAGATCGAGTGGTCCTGATGGCATACCTCCATATATAATTAGGGCTTGTGCCGATTTATTGGCTAATCAAATAACTTTCATTTTTAACTTTTCTATTCGCACTTCATCCTTTCCTGAAAAATGGAAAGTCGTGGAAGTTACGCCCATTTTTAAGACAGGCAGTTTTGTAACGATATCTAATTATCGTCCAGTGTGTATTATCAATGCCGTAGCCAAGGTATACGAATATATATTGCACCATAAGATGTACAACAATGTTAAGATTGCTCTGTCAGAATTTCAATATGGATTTGTACCCAACAGATCAGTTATCACCAATCTTTTGGGCTACACTCAAAGTTTGTATGATACTATAAATACCAAGGGAAGGACTGATGTTGTTTATATGGATTTGGAAAAAGCATTCAATAAAGTCGACCATAGAATTTTAACTACAAAAATGTATAAATTTGGTTTTTGTAAACAGTTCTTGCAGTTAATGTGTTCATATTTAAAAAACCGACAGCAGTTTATTTTAACAATAGAATTTCAGGTAATTTTATCAGTCCTTCTGGTGTTCCGCAAGGTTCAGATCTTGGACCTCTCTTGTTTTTAATTCTAATTAATGATTTACCAGACAATATTTGCCACTCTGTCTACTTTTTGCAGATGATTTGAAACTTTACAAATACATTAGCGACCACCACGACCAAGACGAGTTGCAAATGGATATTGGTAATGTCATTTCTTGGTGTGAAATTAATAATTTGTCTTTGAATGTTAGTAAATGTAAATACATGACGTTTACCAGGAGGAAGGGATTTGAAGTCTCAGCCTATCATATACGGGGAAAAAAATTGGATAGGGTTTTAACGTTTAAGGACCTTAGTATAATTTTTGACGGTAAGCTAACGTTCAACAATCATATCAATACAATAACAAAGAATGCGAACCGAATGCTAGGATTTTTGATAAGAACATCGAGACCATTTACTCAGCCCTCTGTACTGAATAAATTATATATTACCTTGGTACGGAGCATACTGGAATATTCTGTAATAAATAGATCCCGTATACAAAACAACAAGTGAATGCTATTGAAATTGTACAGAACAAATTCCTACGTTACCTTTATTTCAAAACTTTTAATACTTTTTGCCCTTTCGACACATCAACCCAGTTATTAAGGAATATATTTCAATTTATTTCATTGAAAACCAGTCGGTCCCTAATTTCTATACAAATACTAAGAAAAATTGTAATAGGACGATTTGATTCCTTGGACCTGTTAAGACGCATTTCATTCCATGTTCCGCAGACAAGATCACGTCAGCACCAATTATTTCACGTTCAGACGTCAAGAACATTGCATCAGTCAAATTCACCTTTCGTAAAAATGACGACGCTTTATAACACTGTAACAAAAGAAGTCTATATATACACCAAATCGGATAAAGAATTCAGTAAGAAACTAGAAGTCTTCCTTTACAATTTGTAAATTCTTGATAATTCCTTCTTTCTGGTATTCTTCATATTTCCCAGTGTACTCATTCATGTTTTAAGTTTCTTTGTTTGTGCATTGTCTTTTGCTTTGTATTACCGTGTGATTTCTTAGTGAATTTTTCATCTATTATCAACTGTAAATGGTATCATATACAGTATAATGTTAATTTTGTTCTATTTTGTTTTTTGTTATTTTTAACTTTGTTTTTGTTAAACTTTAATTCATAGATACGGATTGTTACCGAATGTCAAGAAGGTACTTAATTGGGTGTAAAACCTGTGTACTTTCAGATAGATAGATAAATAAATAAATAAATAAATAAATAAATTTAAATTAATTAATTAATTAATTAAATGATTAGCACATCGGACTCATTACAAACGGGGTTCGAACTGTGTACCTCCTGCGTCATTGCAGAGCTTACACTGGCGGTGCTGAGCCTCACGCGCACGACCCAATACGTGCGGTTGTCTTTGAAGAATTTCAATTGCTATGTGGACTCGAGTAGTAAGGTCCTCCGCTGACGTTACAGGCGTGTCATACACCATACTCTTCATACTACCCCACAGAAAGTAGTCGAGAGGTGTCAAATCTGGCGACCGTGCTGTTCATGGAACTGGTCCATCTCCACCAATCCATCGATTTGGATATGCGACGTTGAGGTGATCCCGCACATTTACATCAAAGTGTGCTGGAGCTCCGTCATGTTGCAGCCACATTACCTGCCGAACATTTAGTGGCACTTCATCCAATAGGGTAGGCAAAACATCTCTAATAAATGTGAGGTAGGTCTGTCCTGTCAGTCTGTTTGGCAATAGATATGGCCCAATGACATGGTCACCAATTATGCCAGCCCAGATGTTAATACCGAACCTGTGTTGGTGATTTCGAATTACCTGCGCACGCGGATTTTCGTCCGTCCAAACATGTATGTTGTGCAAGTTTAATACGCCGTTTCTAGTAAAAGTGCTTTCATCCTTGAATAGCACCGAGCTCGGGAAATGTGGCTAGAGTATGCATGGTTGTAAATACCACTGCGCAAACTGTATTCGTCGTGGGTAGTCCTCCTCCCGTCATGCCTGGATTTTCTGCAGATGGTATGGATAGTGCTGCTGTTCATTGGACAACACGCTATACGGCACTTTTACCTCTGTGCAGCGCCTGTGCCACTTGTCGAGTGCTGGTGGATGGGTCTTCTTCGAACATTGCCAGCACGTGGACGACCCGCATCATATTTTGGCACCTAACAGAGTACAAACAGTAGAATGAGGATAGTACGTATTCGCCGGTAACAAGCAAATATAATGGACACACCTCAGGCAGAAAGTAGCTACGTGGAACTGTCCGGCTTCTCTTAGTCTTCTGTCGATGGCCGCGAACGTGGGATGATGTGGGGTTCGTCTGTTTCGGAAACGTTCCGCATACAATGTTGCAGCAGCTCTACCATTGCAATTCGCCTTGCCGTATGCAAGCACCATGTCGGTCATTTCCGCAGCTGCGTACTGTACATGTCACACTGCTGTTAACAACGTTACTGCACTGGCAGACTACAGTACATAAGTAACGCAGTAGGATGTGTGAACTGTGTGGGGGAATGTAGCGCATGCGCAGGAATGTTATTAGGCTGAGGTCGGCCATCCGCGGTACACAGATGGCTAAAGGTTTGCATACTTTCCGTATTAAGACACCAAATCGGAACAAATTGTCACAACCGTTCTCAGATGTCGACGCTCTCCAGCGCCCAAACCGTGCATTTCCGGACAGGGGCTCCTTCTTGAAAACCAATCAGTTCGCCATCCCGCATAGCATACTAAGCCTTGTCAGTGTTGTGTGTGGTTTTTTTTTTTTTTTTGGGGACATTCTCTTTATAAACGAAACATGTATTTTGAAAATAAGCCATATTTTCACACTCGGAAGTTACACTTAACAACGATTTATGGCAACCACGGTTGAGTATACGCATGTGCTATACAGCTGTTGATAACGCTTTTGTCGCTGTTGACCTTTTAGGTCCTCTGAAGAAACGCATTCTTAACGAAGAATACGTACAATTCTCTCTCTCTCTCTCTCTCTCTCCTGAGCTCACAGATTTTTGCTAGCGTCTGGACAGAATACCGTTGACAGAAATCTTCATGACTTGCTTCTAAAGTGTAACGCCATAATTGAACACGAACTTTTTGGTTTTACTTTATATTGCCGGGCTGAATGGCTCAGACGGTTGAGGCGCTGGCCTTCTGGCCCCAACTTGGCAGGTTCGATCCTGGCTCAGTCCGGTGGTATTTGAAGATGCTCAAGTACGTCAGCCTCGTATCGGGAGTTTTACGGGCACGTAAAAGAACTCCTGTGGGACTAAATTCCGGCACCTCGGCGTATCCGAAAACCGTTAAAGTAGTTAGTGGGACGTAAAGCAAATAACATTAATTATTATTACTTTATATTTTTAAATGAATGTTTTCTTGTTTACGTTCTTATGTTCTCCGGTCGTAAGTCCAAGGCTATTGAGTTGAGAACATCCATGGCGGTCAATTACGCAACGAGAACTGTCTTGTATCATAAGCTCTCTTCATCTTCGGATCAATAATATATATATATATATATATTTGCTATTTTCTTTTACGTCGCACTGACACAGGTAGGTCTGATGGCGACGATGGAACAGGAAAGACCTAGGAATGGGAAGGAAGCGGCCGTGGTCTTAATTAAGGTGCAGCCCCAGCATTGCCCTGGTGTGAAAATGGGAAACCACGAAAAACCATTTTCAGGGCTGCCGACAGTGGGGTTCGAACCCACTATCTCCCGGATGCGACCTCAAAGCTACGCGCCTCTAACCGCACGGCCAACTCGCCCGATAATAATATTTCTGTATATGATGAGTTATAGATGGGAACGACCTCATCTTGACGTTCTGATTTTGTTGATGTTTACGTTATGAGATTCATAACGAGCACTGTGATCGCACAATCACGCTACTACCAATGTCTGGAACGTCGCAATTCATGGTAGGCCATTATAGGCTATATCAGCAGGAAGCTGTTTCCAGTATGGTCGTTTTTATGAAGTAAAAGTATTTTGGCATAGAGCTAGTAATATTTGCCAAAAGTAATCTTCGTACAAGCCATAAGGGCCCTTGGAGGAGTGGAAGGTAACGGCTTCCACTATCCGTAACCTCGGCACTTGGTGAGGTAGAGCGGTCAGCTCTACGCCCGGCTGCCTTTGCCCCCAGGAATTAACCTAGTACTCATGTCTTGTGTTAGGCAGAGTGAACCTCAGTGTCATGTACACCTCCGGAAGTTCAAATCTCGTTTCTAAAAATGTTCGGCTTTGTGACTGGGAATCGAACCCACGTCCTTCCGGTTGAACCGAGTGCGCCTTCACCGCTCGGCCAGGCTGTCCCTCAAGTGATATTTAATGCAGTGGAATTTTCCGTGGAGCGCAACCCATTGGATGGGTACGATAACACGACAACGTAGCAGTCGCTTGGTGGGACAACTCCGAGTAGCCTCTTAAGACCAAAACGCTTCCCATTTGACAAGACTATGGATAGTTTTACGAACGTAAAGTCCTTGTTCATATAGGTACTGTAAGTTTAATATTACCAACAGTTCAGTCAGTACTTTCGAAACAACTGAGTGCCTTTGGATACTTGTCAGAGGAGTGGTTTTAATTTATATACTGTCCTGACTCGGTAACTCTACAACAGAATAACCCCGTTACTATTGAATCCTCTCTCCGGATTGAAACATATCGTTTACATTATGTACAGGTTGCCGAAATCATATATAGATTTCGGCAACCTGTATGTATAATAACAGCTTTGTCTGTATTGCTCAGAATTTTAAAAGAATGGCATTTCTGTATCGGTCATGTTCACAGTAACAAGGAAATGCACTTTTTACTTTTCAGTAATTTCTGTGCCTGTCTGTATGTATGTTTGTACGCGCATGACGAGAAAACGGCTGAAAAAAATTGAATGAAATTTGGTATGCAAAGTCGGGGAATGTGCCACTACAATCTAGGCTATAAGTAGTTTTATTCACGCTGAGTGAAATGGTAGGTTAGGGGAAGGCCTAAAATTTAATTTTCAAATATTTATGTTATTAGTAGTCCTATCGATAAATACTACTTAACAAAAGTTATATAGAATTAAATTTCCGATCATTTAGGTCTTATACGTTTTTACCGTACCGGCTATGAACACCGAGATATTCATGAATTTGTATTTTTGTTGCTAAATCCATATCAGCGCCGAGCCACGAGAAAATGGGTAAAGAAAATTTAATGAAAATCGGTTATACAGTCGGGAAATAAGAAACTACAGTCTAAGCTATAAACAATGTTATTCACCTTGGATGACATAGCGGTTTAGGGGAAGACGCCTACAATTTAATTTTTAATTACCTATGTCCTATTGAAAAGTACTAGGCCTACATAGCAAAAGTTATAGAGAATACAATTTCTGATCATTTATGTTTTATTCAGTTTTACCGCACCGACTATGATTAGAGTGGTATTTCAGAGTCGGAAGAAAACTAAATGTGAAGGCCTACAATTTCGAAAGCTCATAGAAATGATCAACAATAACATAACATTGACCATTGTGATAGTACATATATCACACCCCCGAATTATATGTAGAAGGTAGAGATATTATTGTCAGTATTCGATTTATTATTATTATTATCATTATCGGTATTTCATTTGTATGTGTTGTCATTTATAAGCTGGAAGATATCCACATATGTGGGTATGAGTAATTTGTTTTGCATGAGTGGGAAAACATTGCTTTAATAACTCTGATAATTTGAATGAGTCATATGGCTACCCCAGTGTCTGTTGTGATGTACTTGTGTCGGGTAATTCCATGAGTCATATATATATCCCAGCCTGATGAGATGAGCTTGTTGTTGTACCAGGGAAATTCGATGATTCATGTAAAACTCCAGAGTTTGTTATTCTCTTGGGAGAAAGTAGTAGTTCAGGGCTTGGTCTTGACTAGAGATCACTCATGATTGGTGGGCAAGCACGAGTCCAGACGTATCATCTGAGAGGAGGGGGATGTTGATGTCTATAAAGGTGGATCATACGGCGGCAACCGGAGACATTGTAAAGAACATTGTAAGGGTGATTGTAGAGGTGATTGTAAAGGAACGAGAAGGAAGATAACTACAACCAGTGACATTGTATAAGAGAACTACAACTGACGCACTGTACGGGAAGGAAGTAGTGCTGATACACGGTACTGGAGTGACACGGCAGCAATGGATTGGACTTCAAACGTTCGTGGAGCGTAGTCTTGTTATGTTCGTGGCAAGTGGATGATTGTGGAGAGTGCTTGCGCATTAAGTATTGTAGCACTTGTGGCGGCCTAGCATTATATGTTGGTGAAAGCTATCTCAGACTTTCCATAAATTTATATGTTGAGGATCGACAGACGTGTGTATATATCTTTACAACAAGTGTTCAAATATGTGAACACAGTAGTACAAGGTACAGTATCTGTGTGATGTGATAACTGCCGATTATGAGAATCGGTAAGTCGAATTGATATAGAGTCAGTGAAGGGTATTTATCTTCATACATTTACGTTGTTCATCGGACTATCTACAAATGGTAGCTTAGTTCTCGCTTTCGTTTTCCCACGATTTTCATTATTATTGTTGTTGTTGTAAATATGGAGTCTTCCAGCAATATTTTATGTGTGTATTATATGTATAATGTTGTATGTTGATGAGGTGCTCATGCACGGAATTTGTTCAGAATATAGTTAGCTATTTTAGAATCAGTGTTATTGATGAACCTAGGTGCAGTTCCTACCTAATTAGTCGTTTTCAGGAGGTTAGGTAAGGCCTGCAGCAGATGTACCAGTACGCAGCATTATGTACACGCCCTGGGATATACAGTTTATCATGCTCTTATCTAAATTCGAGGGATCCATTCTGGTGAACTCTGGCGCCCATACTACGGACATTTCGGTTAATTATGCTTATTAATTTTATTAAGTTTTTGAGTAATTTTATTTATATATTTTTATTCATGATTTTATTTATTATTATTACATCATAAAGGTTACACCATTGTTTATTGTGATATAATTTGTCTCTTACGCTACCAGTCATCTCTGATAGATGGAATTAGTGCTGCGTACCGCGTATAACAGCCTGCCTGAATATTGGTGGGAAATAGCTGGGGAGTTTGCTAACTTTCTTGTTTAGCATGCCATTCCTCTGGTTCATACATTTTCTGGTACTGCTGGTACGTAATACACTAGTTCATCGTAGTATGCGCTGATTAGAATGATCATTGTTCACACATAACGGAATAATGACAGAGGCTTACTTATGACCTGGTCTAGAATTACAGTTTCGTCCTATTCCAAATTATAGCGCCACAATTCACTAAATAACAAACCCTGAAATGAACAGTTTCTTAAGAAAAGCCTCTTCACTTTTATTAAATTCATTAATTTTATTCCAAATTAGCAGCGAAGAGGGTGTTTCTCCTGTGGCTTGGAGGAAAAATTCGCCTCCAAGTCAGATAGTTTTTCCCCCTGCAAGTGTAGTGAATTGAGGTTTTCCTACTCAGCAGGTACTCCTATTAAACAGATGAATAAAAGGGCGTAGTTTTTGCCCTGGAACTCTACACTATTCACCCCCCCCCCCCCGAAATTAAAGAGTGTTCACGGCTCACGGCTGTTTGCGGCCTGGTCATTCCAGCTCTGGAACTTTGGACTGTTAGATCGGCAGCGTAGTACTGTTCGTTAAAATTGTGGTTTTCATTTGATCGATTATTTCATATGACAACATTGCTTTTAAACGCGATATTCCTGCTGACGTCATTGCAATGACCTATATTTATTTCAGTTGGGAAAACCTCTAAGACAGTCTTTCTGAGGATGTAAAACGGCAGGTGGAGATTGAATATCTGCCATTAAAATGAAAACTCCCAACTTGATTGTCACAATGAAAATTCCCTAACCCAGTCTTCACAAAAGACGTATGGCGACTTCCCCGTCGCGTTTCTAGGCTAACGTTAGGAGCTATGCAATTTAATACAATGTTACTCAGAACGTGTACACTACCTAACCTAGAATTAAGTATACAATGTAGAATTCCGTAGCGAAACACGGGTACAGCTAGTTTCGAATAAATCTTTCTTCATCTTATCCCAGTTATTTCTAGGGTCGCATGAGCTACCCAGGCTTATTTTGTTTTGGCCGGGGATTAAGATCGGATACCCTTGCTGACGCCGCGTGATTCTTGAGATGAAAATCTCGACCCAGAATTGATTGGGATTCGAATCTCAGCCTTCCGTATAGGAAGCTATTGTCGACATTTCGAATACATTACTGTATTCTTTATCAAGACGTCTGACGAACCACTACTCGATCAAGGTAATCGGTCTCCTAACGTAGTCTCGAACCTTCCTAGTTGACTTTAGCTGCGGCAAAGACATGCCCCAACCCGGAAAATGAACGTAATAATAGTTTAACAGACCGTGGCAGCTTCGTCTCTAAGAACGACGCTGTTGTTTTCAATAAGTTGCCCTAGTATTATTGTACGTACAAGACTAGCTACTGTATTCATAGCTTATTTATGAAAATATTGGAAATGTATGTATATTCCTTTATGGGCGTTGTTGTTGTTTCGTGTGACTATTACAGCCCTTTAAGGCAGACCTTCTGATGAGGCTGGGCGGCGTCTGCCGTTTATGAGAAACTGCATATTACCGTGCTGGAGGCTTGAGGTGTATACTTCGCAGCACAAACTCGACAAAAAAATGTAAGAACGCGTCTGGGCGCGCCGTTGTTTCGATGTTCACGAGAGAAACCATTCTCATTGAGAATGGGAGGTATGGTGCTATGAATTTCATTCACAGATACTTTTAACTTCATGCTCGTGGTTTACCGGGTTGATATCGACGGCCGGCAAGTGTTGGTTTTATTTTATTACTAGATAGGTTCGTTTTACGATCAGTTTTAACACTTTCCAAACTCGAATGTGTCGCAGTGACAATCAGAGGAATTATTTTGAAGGTAGAAGGCAGATTAATCCCGTGAGCCGTGTTTGTATTGTATTCTTAACGACCTGTGCATCTACTGATTGCAATTATTACTTAGCGGCTAGTCTCAGCAAGAATTACATGTTTATTTTTTGATATCTGTAAACCAAAATAGCCTGCCTGGTAGCTGTGATCTTTAAGGCGTCTAGCCTATGTAGTCGGACACTGTCGTTAGCCGGCTTGAATCCCGATGGAAAAATAATTTCCATCAGAATGTTGGCCGGCAGGATAGGACAGGTTGTGGTATACAATTTCTAACAACTAGATTGTGTGCCAAAAGCCTGAGTTCAATTCCATTCCATATGGAGTGAAAGCACATAACGCTGTTGAGGTGATTCGTCCGTCGCATGGATATGTTAAGCCTTGAGTAGACCCTTAGTGTTATTCGACAGGATATACGTCGAGACCGGGTTTTACCCTCTCCCTACCTCATTATCATAATCATCCCACATCAAGACGCGCAGGTCGCCCATGTCCTTCAAATAGAAAGATCTGCACTAAGAGAGCCGAACATGTCCTCTGACAATCCCGGCACTTAAATGCCGTACGCTGAATAAGTAAATATTCGTTAAATATTTGCAAGAAATCCCGTACAAATTTTCAACACTCAGACATGTGTGTTTATAATGCTGACATGTATTTTTCCTCTTCAGTCAATCAATCAATCAATACTGATCTGCATTTAGAGCAGTCGCCCAGGTGGCAGATTCCCTATCTGTTATTTTCCCAGCCTTTTTCTAAATGATTTCAAAGAAATTGGAAATTTGTTGAACATCTCCCTTCGTAAGTTATTCCAATCCCTAACTCCCCTTCCTATAAACGAATATTTGCCGCAGTTTGTCGTCTTGAATTCCAATTTTATCTTCATATTGTGATCTTTTCTACTTTTATAAACGCCACTCAAACGTATTCGCCTACTAATGTCATTCCACGCCATCTCTCCGCTGACAGCTCGGAACATATCTTCTTATTCTTCGCGAGTGTGTCGCATAGGACCACTCGGAATCAACATTTGTTTGCTTTTCTTTTAGTGGGTGTATTTCCGTTGCTTCGACCATTTATGTCGTGTGGCATATCTTCCTTCTTCCTCGAAACTCCATGTTTGTGTAATTTTCCTGATTGCATCTCGGTCCTTTTGATTTGGGGATCCTAATTCTTGGTCTTTTGGGTCTAATAGTCTTGTGTTTCAGGAATTTTGTTGGATAGTTTATTATTATTATTATTATTATTATTATTATTATTGTTATTATTATTATTATCATTACTTTAAACATGAGGTACTAAAAAGAGATTCAATGAATGCTTCATTTCAACTTAAGTTTTAAATTTCAGTTAAAAAAAACAGATAATTTTAAACGTTCAGTGAGTGGGTGGGGAATTAAACCTGGTAATCTTCCCTTCCTCCCCTGCGAACCATGTGATCTTGCCGCGGTCACATTGAGTCCCATTGGAGAAGATAGCCGAGCCGCAGGTGCAACCATATCGGATGGGTATCTGTCGAGTGGCCAGACTAACGAATGGTTCATCGAAAGGGGAGTAGCAGCCTTTAGGAAGTTGCAAGGGCGGCAGTCTAGATGATTGACTGATATGGCCGTGTAATGGTACTCAACATGGATTAGCTGTGTTGATACTACTACGCAGCTGAAAGCAACGGGAAACTACAGGCATAACTAACTCCCGAGGACATGTAACTCTCTCTGTACGAATGATGTACTGACGATGGCTTCCTGCCGGGCAAAATATTCCGGAGGTCGAATAGTCCCCCATTCGGATCTCCGGGTGGGGACTACACGAGAGGGGGCGATCATCAGGAAGATGGATACTGACATTCTGCGAGTCGAAGCGTGGGATGTTAGAAGATTGAATCGTTGTGGTAGGCTAGATAATCTGAAAATGGAGCTGGATAGTCTAAAGTTAGATGTAGTTGGTTTAAGTAAAGTACGTTGGCAGGAAGAACAGGACTTTTGGTGAAGCGACTACAGAATTATCAACACAAAATGAAACAGGGGAAATGCAGGAGTTGGTTTAATAATGAATAACAAATCAGGGCAGCGAGTAAGCTACTACGACCACCATAGTTGAAAGAATTATTGTTGTCAAGATAGACACCAAACCGATGCCCACCACAATAGTGTAGGACTATATGCCTACTAGTTCAGCGGATGATGAGGAAATCGAATGAATATAGAAGAGATAGAAGATTTAATACAATGTGTAAAAGGTGACGAGAATCTAATTGTGATGGGAGACTGGATTGCAGCGGTAGGCCAAGGAAGAGAAGGTAATACAGTAGGAAAATTCGGATTGGGACAAGGGAATGAAAGAGGAAGTCGGCTGATTAATTTCTTTACTGATCATAATTTAGTCCTTGGTAATACTTGGTTCAGACACCACAAACGACGGCTGTATACGTGGATGAGACCTGGAAATACTGGAAGGTATCAAATATACTTCATTATGATTAGGCAGAGATTCAAAAACCAGGAGTTGGATTGCAAAACTTTCCCAGGAGCAGACGTGAACTCTGACCACAACTTGTGGTCATGAAATGGCATCTGAAGTTGAAGAAATTGAAGAAAGGAAGGAATGGAAGGTGATGAGATTTAGACAAGTTGAAAGAAAGGAGTGGGAGGGATTGTTTCAAGGAGCACGTTGCACAAGAACTAAATGAAAAGGCTGAAGGAAACACAATAGAGGAAGAATGGATAGTCATGAAAAATGAGGTCAATAGGGCAGCTCAAGAAATATTAGGAAGGAAGAAAAGATCAATTAAGAATCAGTGGATAACTCAGGAGATACTAGACCTCATCGATGAACGACGAAAATACAAGAATGCGAGAAATGAAGAGGGAAGAAAAGAATACAGGCGATTAAAGAATGAAGTGGATAGAAAGTTCAAGATAACTGAGGGAGAATGGCTGAAGAAGTAGTGCAAGGATGTTGAAGGTTGTATCCTAGAAAAGGTGGATGCTGCATACAGGAAAATCAAGGAAACCTTTGGAGAAAGGAAATCTAGGTGTATGCATGTTAAGAGCTCAGATGGAAAGCCACTTCTAGGGAAAGAAGACAAAGCAGAAAGATGGCAGGAACAGATCCAACAGTTGTATCAAAGACGTAGATGATTTGATTATGAACAAGAAGAGGCTATTGGTTCAGATGAAACGGGAGACCAGATTTGGAGTTCAGAGTTTGACAGCTGTGAGGGACCTAAACAGGAGCAAAGCACCTGGAATTGATGAAATACCCTCTGAATTACTGACTGCCTTAGGAGAAAACAGCACGGGGAGGTTATTCCATCTAGTGTGTGAGATGTATGAGGCAGGAGAAGTGCCATGCGATTTTCGGCAGAATGTTGTTATACCTATTCCCAAGAAAGCCGGTGCTGACAAGTGTGAGAACTATTGCACCATTAGTCTAGTATCTCATGCCTGCAAAATTTTAACACATATTATTTACAGAAGAATGGAAAGACAAGTTAATCTGAGTTGGGAGAAGATCAATTTGGCTTCAGAAGAAATGTAGGAACACGTGAAGCAATGCTGACTTTACGTCTGATCTTACAGGATCGAATTAAGGAGGACAAGCCAACAACGTACATGGCGTTCGTAGATCTAGAAAATGCATTCGATAATGTTGATTGGACCAAACTATTCGTGATTCTGAAGGTGATTGGGATCAGATACCGAGGACGTAGAATTATCTACAGTCTGTATAAAAATCAGTCTGAAGTGATAAGAATCGAGGGCTTTGAAAAAGAAGCAGCAGTCCAGAAAAGAGTGAGGCAAGGCTGCACTTTGTCCCCCCTCTTTTTTAATGTTTACATAGAACAGGTAGTAAAGGAAATCAACGATGAATTTGGAAAGGGAATCACAATCCAAGGAGAGGAAATCAAAACCTTGAGATTTGCCGATGATATTGTTATTTTATCTGAGACTGGAGATGATCTCAATAAGTTGCTGAATGGTATGGACGAAGTCTTGGGTAAGGAATACAAGATGAAAATGAATAAGTCTAAAATAAAGTAATGGAGTGCAGTTAAACGAAGGTAGGTGATGCAGGTAATATTAGATTAGGAAATTAAGTCTTAAAGGAAGTAGATGAATATTGTTACTAGGGTAGTAAAATAACTAACGATGGGAGAAGTAAGGAGGACATAAAATTCAGACTAGCACGAGCAAGGAAGAGCTTTCTTAAGAAAAGAAATTTTCTCATTTCAAACATTGATACAGGAATTAAGATGATGTTTCTGAAGACTTTCATCTGGAGCGTGGCATTGTATGGAAGTAAAACATGGACGATAACTAGCTCAGAAAGAAAGAGTATAGAAGTTTTTGAAATGTGGTGTTACAGAAGAATGCTGAAGGTAAGATGGATAGATCGAATCACAAATGAAGAGATACTGAATCGAATTGGTGAGAGGAGATCGATTTGGCTAAATTTGACGAGAAGGGGGCATAGAATTATAGGACACATCTTAAAACATCCAGAACTTGTTCAGTTGGTTTTTGACGGAAGTGTAGATGGTAAGAACGGAAGGGGTAGACTAAGGTATGAATATGACAAGCAGATTAGAGATTAGGATGCGATAGTTACGTAGAAATGAAAAGGTTAGCACATGATAGGATGGCATGGGGGTCTGCATCAAAGCAGTCTATGGACTGTTGACTCAAACCATAAGAAACCTCCCTTTGCGTTCATTTGAAAATAATACCCACTTGTACTTACTGTCCTCTTCTTAGAGGGAGGTTAAATAATCGTTGGATGTATTTGCAGTGTTAAAAAGGTATTCAAAACATAATACCAAAGTACCTAGTAAGTAGGTAGGCTATTAGATTATTCTATTTATCAGTTGAACTTAGTTGACATTCGACAATTAATTCAAGTCAGCTCTTCAGCCTACCCTATGACTATGAGTAATGCTCATGATCACTCAAAATGATTCGTTTTTAATTTAGGAAGAACCGCTTAGTATTCTCTCAGTTCGTATGTCGCATCATTGCACAGGATTTCAATGATCGAATAACCGAGTTCACTGGTGTACTTAGACAGTAAGTGAGCCGTCTTACGCAATAACTAAAAGGACGTTGAATTAGAAAACCGTGAATACAGTGAAATTTCCGAGTTCTTTGAAATCATTTAAGACTAGGCAAACGGTTGATAGAGAATTTGCCACCTTGGCGACAGCTCCAAACGCAGATCATGAATGATTGTGTGCAGATATGTTTTCACCTAATTCTATATAATTATGTAGTTGTTACAGTGGGAGAAAGGCTTCGAAACATCAAAACTTGATGCGAAGAGGTGGCTACAGGAGAAACCTGAATCTGAAAGCTGGATGACTCATAGGAAAGCAGATAATAGAATGAAGACCAGATGGCAGCAGCGAGCATTGAACGTTGTTGTTGCTGTCGTATCAGTACACACTACACAGATGTAATAGGAACGGTGAATTGAATGTACCGTGAATCGGATCACTATCGATTCAGTAACGTGAACGGAATCAATTGAATAGATTCTCATTACTGGTACTATAATGAAATCCACGACCGCTTCCTTTTGGGTGCCCTTTCCTATCCCATCCTCGTGGAAAACCTGAGATAGTGGGACGTTAAACCGCTGGAAAGAAATATTATGTATGCATCTCTCTGTTCCACTAGTAGTAGCATATGTTACAAGCGCTGACGATTTTGTCGACGAGAATGTGTAGTTTCGTGTCTTGTAAGCTATATGTTTACGTTCGGCACTGAAAGTGGGTTGATGAGTCACCCTAGATGCAACATCATCAAAGAGGATCCTTTTTAATCCCTCTTCTAACCATTGTTCAAAACAAATGGCTGCTAATATTCTTGTCAGTCTCCCGGACTAATTAGCGCACCATTTCGTGAGACGTTCTTCAAATTTGTCCTCGTACATCTTTGTTCAGGCTCTGAATATTACTTGGTTCTATATTGACGCTCTCATTGTTTGACTAATCCGCGGTATGGACTGATTGTTCTCTGTGTTTGCGTTACGTACCTCTCCAAACCTGCTGTTGTAGCATAATTGCTGTTCGTTCAGACCTTCGTTCCGCTTCCTATGCAGCGCTGGCTGACATCATCTTGTTATGTTTCAGTTAGAAAGTTGATCTCTTGTATGAGATATATAGACGACAGCAATGTAATGTTATGGACTTTGTTTGAATTATTATTATTATTATTATTATTATTATTATTATTATTATTATTATTATTATTATTATTGTATAAGATTCGCTGGGGCCATCAAGGACCACGTTAAGTCTTGTTGCATTTGACACTGAACTTGGCCTTCTTTAGAGCCCAAATTTCCCTCATTCTTTGTGAGTGGGCCTGCTTACGCTCCTCTGTCCAAGGGGCACCGTGTCTTCTCTTCGGTTGCTCGTCTCGGTTTAGCCCGTTCGTCAATATTTTCTTGCGGAAGAGATCTCTGTCAAGGGCGTCTTCAGCTGAGATATGTAGCATTTGCAGGTCTTCTTTGGTATTTCTAAACCAGGGAATTGTGGTTTTGGGGTTTGAATAAAAAAGTGACATATTTCTTTAGTTAATTTTCTTCCGTCCATTCTTTTCAGATGACCGTAAAATCGTGCCCGTCTTTTTCTGATTGTGTCGGTAATTTTCTCTATTTTGCTGTAGACTTCCTTGTTGGATCTCTCTTGATGGATTCCATTTCTGTACTTTGATCCCAAGATTCCTCTCACAATTTTGCGTTCTCTTTTCTCCAGTTCTTCAAGGAGTCCTTTGTTGGCATTTAGAGACGGGGTTTCGGCTGCATATAGAACTACTGGCTTCAGAACTGTTTCATAGTGACGTATCTTGGTGTTTTGGGAAAGGCATTTTTTGTTGTAGATTGTGCGGAATGTTTGGTAGGCTATTTCCAGTTTGTGTACTCGCTCCTGAAGTGCTTCTTTGTCCAGTCCATTTTTCATGATGATCTCACCCAGGTATTTGAATTTGTCTACTCGGATGATGTCCCCGTATTTTGTATGGAGTTTTGGTGGAGCCTCTTTGATGTTAGTCATTACTTGTGTTTTCTCAAACGATATCTGCAAACCAGTTTGTTCGGCAATTTCCTTTAAAATTTCAACTTGAGCTCTAGCGGTTTCTATGTCGTTTGAGAGAACAGCAATATCATCGGCAAATGCTAAGCAGTCTGTTGCGATCCCCTTGGATTTGGTTCCTATTCTCAATGGATTGTAGTTGGTTTCCTGTAATCTCACCCGCCAGGTTCTGATGATCTTTTCAAGAACACAGTTGAAGAGTATCGGGAATAGCCCATCACCTTGTCGGACTCCTGTTTTGATGTCAAAGGAATGCGAGAGACATCCGTGGAACTTCACCTTGGATTTTGTATCGGTCAGGGTGGCTCTAATTAATGCCAGCAGTTTCAGATCAACTCTAAATTAATTTAAGATGTTTAGCAGGACTTCCCGGTCAATGGAGTCGTACGCTTTCTTAAAGTCCACAAAGACAGACACATACTGCTTGGACCTTAGTGTACAATATCTGATGATCGTTTTGAGATTTTGGATCTGTTCAGCTGTTGAGCGCCCTTTTCTGAACCCTCCTTGGTATTCACCTATTTGATGTTCGACTTGTGCTTCCAAACGCTCCAGGATGGCAAGTGATAGAATTTTGTAAGTCACGGGTAGCAAAGATATTCCTCTGTAGTTGTTGATGTTCTTCATGCCGCCTTTTTTGTGTAATGGATGGATCAAAGCTATTTTCCAATCTTCGGGTAGGGTCTCCTTGTTCCAAATTTCTTCTATTTGATTTTGCAAGATATCAAATGATTCCTCTGGGGCATATTTCCATAGTTCTGCTACTATTGAGTCTTCCCCCGGCGCTTTGTTATTTTTGAGACGGGCAATGTGGCGCTTGATTTCATCTCTGTCGGGTGGTCTGCAATCTGGGTACCTGAGTAAGGGTTCCTTGGTCTCAATGGCACTTTGCGGTTTAGAGCAATTAAGTAAATTCTTGAAGTAATCTGCCAGAATGCTGCAATTTTCTTCATTTGACGTCGCCAGTGTGCCGTCCGTTCGCTCAAAGCATAGAGATGGTGGTTTATAGCCAGTGAGTTTGCGTTTGAAGGCTCTGTAGTACTCTCGGCTTTCATTCTTCCTAAAGTTTTGTTCTATCTTTTCAATGAGAGATTTTTCGTATTTACGTTTCTCAGTTTGAACACCCTAGCTGCTTGGGCACGTTGGGTTTTGTAGGTTTCCCAATCATTTTCTGATTTCGTAGAGTAGTACTGTTTCCACGCATTGAGTCTTTCTTGGAGGACTGATTCGCAGGTACTATTGCTTCTCTTGATTTCTGCAACGTCTTTGGCGGCCTCAACAAGGAGACTTTTGGCGTTGTTAAAGTCACAGTCATTTGGTCTAGCCTTCTCCTGGAACTCCTCAACCCTTTGCCGAAGTTTATCATTGTCGAAGCGTGTGATCTGTTTAGTTGTCTTCCTTGTGTTTGCGAGAATTGGTTTGAATTTGATAAGAGACATATAATGATCTGAGGCCACATTGATGCCTTTCTTTACCTTGACATTCATAATCTCAGGGCTGTTTCTCCTGGAGATCGCAACATGATCAATTTGGAACTCTCCGAGAGCTTGGACGGGAGAACGCCAAGTCATTGCTTTCTGGGTAGATGGCGAAAGTGGGTCGACATGACCTGCAGGTTGTGATTTTCGCAAATGGACACCAGTGTTTTGCCGTTGGGATTGGTTCTTTTGTGAGCAGGGTAATTTCCTATAACTCTCTTGTACTTCTGTTCACGACCTAGTTGGGCATTGAAGTCACCCAAAAGAAGCTTGACGTGGTGTTTGGAGATTTTGTTTAATTTTTCATCCAGTAGGTTCCAGAAATTATCAACTTCGTCTGAATCAGACTTGTTCTTATCGTTTGTAGGAGCATGTGCGTTAACCAGGGCGTAGGTTTTGTTCGCGCATTTAATTGTGAGTATAGACAATCTGTCATTTACAGGTTCGAAATTTGCAACCGATTTAAGGATCTTGGTTCTAACAGCAAACGCGTTCCAAGCATCACAGCTCCATTGAGGATTCCTCTTTGCGCTTTGCTCTTGAAAAATCGGTAGCCTTCGGATTAAAAAACATCTCTTCATCTGGGTACCTTGTTTCCTGTAGGGCCATTATGGATATCTGATTTTCGTGAAGAGCTTTGGTGAGGGTTTTCAGCTTGCCAGTTTGTGTAAGTGAATTTATGTTGAAAGTTGCTAGAAAGGTTTTAGATTTTGGCCTGAGTTTTTGACTCTTCGGGGTACACCGAGACGCTCCGACTCGTCTCTTGCATGATGTCGAGTCTCCCCCAGAATCAAAACGAGACTCATGCGCCGTGGCGTTCACGACGAGGGATTTATCCGAAGATTTTCCCCCTGGGGTATGTTTCTTGAAATGTTATGCCATCATGCTTTTTGACTTGACTTTGCTTTGGACGGGTACCCATCCTTTTACAACTAGGGTTGTTAGCCCTAGAGGTTGCCTCAAGATGTTTTCTGGCTTCTGGTCATTTACCAGTCTTCGCCGTAACCCTGGCAAGGGATCAGTTTTTTTTCACGGTGGTATTTTATTTCCCTACTACCATCTGACTCTGCTGGCGGCAGAGCCAGCGAGCTTCCCCAATTCCAATGGGACGCGCCCGATGGAGGTCACCGGTAAATCCCCACACAGGTATTATTATTATTAATTTTATTATTATTATTATTATTATTATTATTATTATTATTATTATTATTATTATTATTATTATTATTATTATTGATGGTGTTGTTGTTTTTGTTGTTGTTGTTGTTGTTATTATTATACCAGATCCCTGCCTGGTTAGATAGTGTTTGCAGTTCTCTGTTTTCTTGTATGGGTTAGAACAAGTTTGTTGTTTTCTTTGATCTCCCTCATTCCCATTGACTTCTTCGTATGGAAGTAGGAGATGTACGAGTGTTCCTAGTTGCACCATTGTGAAGGATTGTAGGGTCGGTTGATGTATACATGTCAGTGGACTTGGTAGACTGGTGTGTTGTAAGACGTCTGACTTGGTGAGGAAAGCAGCGGGAGAACTGTTATCACTCATCATTTTCTTAGTACTTGTAGTACATGTCAAAGAGCCCGAAGAACGTGAAATCTTAAAAGTTGTGGATTCATTCCAGTTGGTGTTTGGGCAGTTTTATTCTGTACTTAACATCTCCTTTGCATGTACTGTATGTACCCGACGTACTCGACTTGTACTAATAAGCTGGAAGTATCTTTGAAAGTTCCATGTTGTTTCTGAATCCTGCAGTACCAATTGATGTTTTTCATTTAATGTTCCGTGGTTGTAATAAGCCAACAACGGGTCAAAATTTGAGTCTTCCTGTCCCTTCCATGTCTGCTTGACACACCACCACATTATACTGACCTTCACTACGCTTGCACGCACGGCCACAAACCTACTACGCTGGCGTAGTAGGGGCAGAGGTGATACTCCAACGTGGCGCGTCCCAGGAGGCGGATAGGAGGGTCCTATCGGGCTTGCCGGCGGTCCAAACACACAACCCCCTGTGGGTGGGGGACGCAGACGAAGAATACACCCACAGTATCCCCTGCCTGTCGTAAGAAACTACTAAAAGGGGCGACCAAGGGATGATTGAATTAGATCCGTGAGACTACCTGTAATTAGTACCATCATGCGAGGAACACCATGGGTCGCCTTTACTTGCGAGTAGCACCGTATGTTAGGTACACGATAGTTTCGTGATTCGTACGAGTAGCAACAGTGTGTGAATCAAGATGGGTTTTGCAGTATCCGTGATTAGTACCCCTACATGCGGAATACCACGGGCTTACGTTGCCTGTTATTAGTACCGTTATGTGAGAAACACCACGGGTCTGGGGGTTGCCTTTGATTAGTACCACTATATGAGCGCCACCGTGGGTCTGCGTTGCCTGTGATTAGTACCCACTACGTGAGGAACACCACGGGATAGTACGAGTCCTTGTGATTAGTAAACCTACGTGAGGAACACCATAAGTTTTCGTTGCCTGTAAATGGCGCCGCAATGTGAGAAACACCATAGGTCTGCGTTACATGCGCGTATTGTATTACTTGTGAATTGTACCATAATCTGTGAAATACCGGGAGTCTACGCTACTTTTGGTTAGTACCGCAACTAATGCCATGGTTCTGCTTTAAAAGCGATAAGTACCATTATGAGGGGCCGATGACGTGAATTTTGGCGCCCTTTAGACAAGCATCATCGATTCAGGATTGTGCTTAAGAAACAGCCCCGTGGCCAGTAATACTATTGTTTTAGAATAGTTTCCGGGAATGTAGGGCATTGCAGGTCGGATCCACTGATTGTTTTAAATTCATATTCATCCATTCACCCTTCTTCATCACGTTTTGAATTCTGATCAGTGGATGATTTTGGACTTTTAAATTTTCATTACATTTTGTCTCTTTTCGTACCATTAGGGGCCGATGACCTAGATGTTAGTCCCCTTTAAACAACAAGCATCATCTTCATCATCAGTTTTACATGGCAGATGCTCCCATCCTCATCAGAAGATCTGCCATATATATTCATCCAGTACCTTGGTCATTCTCTCCTCTGTTACTGCTGTTAGGTTCTGTTTGTTGCATTACCGACCAATTAAAATTTGTATGCGACCTGGCAGTATCAGGGGTCACACGAGCCACAGGTACGGGTGTGTATTCGTTTCTTTGATCATAGTTACACAACATAGGCCTATTTTGTGACTAGCTTACGTATTAGAAGAAATAAAACTTCGAAACATAACTACTCTAAAAGGATCACAAGTATCGTACTTTCGCGTGAAGAGGACGTCACTTACAATGACCATCGGGAAGACCTGTTCACTCTCTACAAAGAGAACAGGCACTCAGGATTTCTTCTCTTCCTCGTCCATTGAAACATGCTTGCTGTATAAAGAGAGCTGGCTAAATATTCATGGGCTTAAAGGGCGTCACAGCGAGATGTATAGTCCTCCAGAAACCAGCAATCAAGGGTCACAATCTCAAGGGAGACCAAAAGTACGTTTCATACAGATTCATCCCGTAGCCTTTCGAATCGTGCTGTGACAATTTCGCCTGAAAGTTTTCTTGAGCATTTACTTCTGAAATGTCATTGCAGATGTAAGGTCGGTGGGAGAGAAAGAAGTAAATATTGATATAATGTGTAACTAGCCGTACTTAAGTGCATAGTTACGTGTACAAATTACCGGGCGATTTGGCCGTGCGGTTAAGGCGCGCAGCTGTGAGCTTGTATCCGGGAGATAGTGGATTCGAACCCCAGTGTCGGCAGCGCTGAAAATGGTTTTCTGTGGTTTTCCATTTTCACACCAGGCTCATTACCTTAATTAAGGCCACGACCGTTTCCTTCCCACTCCTAGACCTTTCCTATACCGTCGTCGCCATAAGACCTATCTGTGTCGGTGCGACGTAAAGCAACTAGCAATAAATAGCATAAATATATAGGTTATGCCCCCTCGACACTCGAGAGCACACGCCACGTAAAGCTGGCCGTGATCGACGCACTGGTTCTCTAGATAATGACGCAAAATGAAATGTTTACTAAACCTACACAATGTTAAAAATATTGAAACATGGAATATAAATATAATATGACGATTTTAATGAAAATGGCTGAATAAATAAATTACAGCCCACAGCAGTTTTCAAATGTGAATAACCACGAACCTAGCACTCTCAACAATAAGCTCGAACTATTGTAACCTCCAAACGCTTTCTGCGCTCATTCTTCAGCTGGCCTTTTAACAAAACAACGTTTCACCAATGACGACGAATGACGGCGAAATGAGAAGCCTATTCATAAGGAAGGCCACCACAGTCAAAGGCACCAGAAAGCTGAATTTTCTCGAAAACCATTAGTTACGAAGAACATTCTTAAGACATTCCTTGTAGAAAATTTAATTTCAAGCACACGTGGTACACTTCAGGTTTCGATTAGGCTAACCGTTTACGCGTTATTATAGTTTTTTCGGTGTGGACCACAACCAGAAACACAGGAAAGTGGAATTTTCTCGAAAACCGTATGACGTTTCTTGTAGAAAATGTAATTTCAAGGCCACTTGGTGACCTTCATGTTTCGTTAGGGTTAACTGTTTACATGTTATTTTAGTTGGTTTGACAGAAATTGCCCAAATTTGGTACATACCTCTGTAAAATCCCCTACAAGTTCGAAACGGGGAAATATATCAACATCAAAAGTAGGCCTATCCCTTGCGTGACTTGGAGTTTCAAGCTATATTCTGTTCAAATTTCAGCTCAGTTGGTCTCAGTATTTTTCGAGCGTACCGAAACAAAGAAATGTCAACAACAGAAAAATCAAGCACATATTGGCGAGATGTTTCGACAGTACTTATCACGCGTTACGTACTACGTGTCCGGCTCCGTGGCTAAATGGTTAGCGTGCTGGCCTTTGGTCCAGAGGGTCCCGGGTTCGATTCCCGATCGGGTCGGGGATTTTAACCTTAATTGGTTAATTCCACTGGCACGGGGGCTGGGTGTATGTGTTGTCTTCATCATCATTTCATCCTCATCACGGCGCGCAGGTCACCTACGGGTGTCAAATAGAAAGACCTGCACCTGGCGAGCCGAACCCGTCCTGGGATATCCCGGCACTAAAAGCCATACGACATTTCATTTCATTTGTATAAATGTGTGTTTTTCAACATCTTGTGTAAGTACACTTCCGCACACTCTTTTGTTGGCAACATTAGGCAGTCTGTTGAGAACTAGTTAACTTTGCTGTTGCCGGTACCTTATGATCCTGAATGCTGTAGATGACCGCAGCTACTTACTCCAGAAGCAGAGCACGTCGGAAAGTTATCTTGGTGCCAAGTTGCCTGTCCCTGTTCTAGGACGGACGTACATAAAACTGGCGCACGTCCTGTGACCTAGCCCACTTCTAGCGGCACGAAAAGTTTTTTTTTAATTATTTCTGAAATCAACGCTTCACTGGATTTTAAGTGAGTCAGCACATAATCTGACTCAACGAAGGACTCGGTTTCCTTTCTTTCTTGAGATTGTCTCTCTTCATAGAAGAACCCACCCAAATCGGTTCGCTGCATCGGCGTAAATTTAGGACGCGAAATTATGAACATGTTGCTACCCTAGTTTAACACTAAAAGACATCTTAAAGGATGTATAAACAAGACATACAGCATAGTTCTTGCTCTATCTTGTTCTGTACTAAGATATTTCGAATTTCAGTTTGTTCACACTCCGAGATGGATGCCTTAGTGTTCAATTGATCTTCCCAATTTTTTGGAATCTGCACTTGATATGGATTTGGTCCACTTTTGCGACCGGGTGCCCTTCCTGATGCCAACCCAATGTGGAGGAATATATTCACTATTTCTTGTTTCTATGGTTGAGAGTAGTGTGATACATTGTGCTTAGATGAAGAGACGTGTTTTAAGACGAACACAAATCTACAATCCCCGAGCCAGAAGAATGAATATTTTCGAGTTAAAATCCTCTGCCCGGCCTTGAATCGTACCTGGGCTCTCTTTTTTTTTTTTTGCTAGGGGCTTTACGTCTCACGGACACATAGGTCTTATGGCGACGATGGGATAGGAAAGGCCTAGGAGTTGGAAGGAAGCGGCCGTGGCCTTAATTAAGGTACAGCCCCAGCATTTGCCTGGTGTGAAAATGGGAAACCACGGAAAACCATCTTCAGGGCTGCCGATAGTGGGATTCGAACCTACTATCTCCCGGATGCAAGCTCACAGCCGCGCGCCTCTACGCGCACGGCCAACTCGCCCGGTCCTGGGCTCTCTGAACGGTATGTAAGTGCGCTGGCCATTAAGCTAAAGAGCCAGACAACACCATTATTTATAATTTATTTGAAAGAACGTCAAACTATGATTTTAAAAAAATCTGCCTGAAAAGCTTCATCGGAATTATCGCTCACCGTTTTATTAACGTCCTCATTTTCATATTCATTTCGAAGAACTTGACATATTTATGAATATTCATGTGTTTATCGTATGGCTTTCAGTGCTGGAAGTGTTTGAGAACATATTCGGCTCGCCTGTTCCATGAGCGATCTGCGCGTCTGGGTGTGAGTTGACGATTATATATGTATAGAGTGAAATCGGTGTTGATACACAGCCTACTCCTGGTTTAACATCTCCACCCCACGGACGAATAACCATCATCAGCGTCATATGGCCTCACTCCATATGAACACTGCGGAGAGGTTTGGAATTGAATCCAGGTTTTTGGCACGAAATTGTATACCACCGCATCTCTTACCCTGTCGGCCTACATTCTGATGGTGAACATTTTTCTCAACGGAAAGGACTCTCAACTGTATAACTACGGTGTAAGACCACAAACTAGACGTCTTTTCAATGATGGCCACCAGCGGGCTTATTTTTTAAATAAAAAGGTGGCTAACATGAGAACGCGAAAATAAATTCAGCTTCTTTCTAGATGGCTTGAAGAGATCATCTTGCTACATGCCTAGTATTTTCTTGTGTTTCTTTCTTAATACATTTCTTGAATTAATTAAATGTTTAAATGTTGTTATCTCATAAGAGCAATTTTTCAGATGCGCTAGGATTGAATTGGAGCAGCAATGTGTTATTTAATCGGAACTTTTAAGTATTTATTTACCGGAGATGACGTAGGAGTTAACGTATCTCAAAGGATGGAGGAGCAGCTATGTGCTATATGTTCTAGAAATTTCTAGAATAAAGTTGAGAAGTAGTATAGTAGAGGCTCCTTGCCTTTTAGCATTTGTCTGGGTTTGGCACTAATGTGTTTTAAGCTCAGTTTTACGGCCGAATACTCTGAAGCCAACCCTCTATGGAGGAATTTATTCACTATTGTATTTTCTGTGGTGGTTAGTAGCGTGATGTATTATTATTATTATTATTATTATTATTATTATTATTATTGGCCTCTATTGCCATGTACGGTCATTATGATAATTTTGTGCCATTTAGAATGCCCGCGTGTCAATTTCGACTTAGTTTTACTCTACCAAATAGCAGAGAAAGGGAACTCTGTTCTGCGACCTGAAAACACGTAGGCTATAATTAATTTTGAAGGTATACAGCAAATGCAGCACCAAAGATCTTTTTCATGCTGACGTCATACTCTCCAGTATAGTATACCGATTATAACTTTTTTTAACGTCGTTCAGAAATCCCGGTACTCTCGCCGTCTTACAACCCGCGATGGTGGCCAACTCTGCGGTGATCCACAGATAGAACTATTAGCTTTCGTAATATTACAGCTGGATATCTTGCACTTTATATACGTATTTGATTACAATTTTATTAACATATTTAAACTATTGACTTGAAGGTGCCAGATACGCGTTCCAACGTACCAACATATATGATTGGTTATAGGAAAGTTCCACCCCAGTGAACCATGTGATCTTGCCGCGGTGGGGAGGCTTGCGTGTCCCAATAAAGCAGGTAGCCGAGCCGTAGGTGCAATGATATCGGATGGGTATCTGTCGAGAGACCAGACTAACGAATGGTTCATCGAAAGGGGAGTAGCAGCCTTTAGGAAGTTGCAAGGGTGGCAGTCTAGATGATTGACTGATATGGCCTTGTAATATAACTTAACATGATTTACCTATGTTGATACTGCTACACGGCTGAAAGCAACGGGAAACTACAGCCATAACTAATTACCGAGGACATGCAGCTCTCTCTGTATGAATGATGTACTGATGATGGCTTCCTCCCGGGTAAAATATTCCGGAGGTAAAACAGTCCCCCGGATCTCCGGGTGGGGACTACACGAGAGGGGGCAATCATCAGGAAGACGGATACTGACATTCTGCGAGTCGGAGCGTGGAATGTTAGAAGTCTGAATCATTGTGGTAGGTTAGAGAATCTGAAAAGGGAGATGGATAGACTAAAGTTAGATGTAGTTGGTATAAGTGAAGTACGCTGGCAGAAAGAGCAGGATTTTTGGTCATGCGACTACAGAATTATCGACACAAAATCAGACAGGGGAAATGCAGGAGTTGGTTTAATAATGAATAAGAAAATAGGGCAGCGGGTAAGCTATTTCGACCACCATAGTAGAAAGTATTGTTGTCAAGTTAGACACCAAACCGATGCCCACCACAATAGTGCAGGTCTACATGCCAACTAGTTCAACGGATGATGAAGAAATCGAAAGAATATACGAAGAGATAGGAGATGTAATACAATATGTAAAAGGTGACGAGAATTTAATTGTGATGGGAGACTGGAATGTAGTGGTAGGCCAAGGAAGAGAAGGTAACATAGTAGGAGAATTCGAATTGGGACAAAGGAATGAAAGAGGAAGCCGGCTGGTTGAATTCTGCACCGATCATAATTTAGTCCTTGTTAACACTTTGTTCAAACACCACAAACGACGGCAGAGATTCAGAAACCAGGTGCTGGATTGCAAAACTTTCCCAGGAGCAGACGTGAACTCTGAAATGCCATCTGAAGTTGAAGAAATTGAAGAAAGGAAGGAATGCAAAGAAATGGGATCTAGACAATTTGAAAGAAAGGATTGGGAGGGATTTTCAAGGAACATGTTGCACAAGGACTAAATGAAAAGGCTGAAGGAAACACAGTAGAGCACTAATGGACAGTCATGAAGAATGAAATCAGTAAGGCTGGTGAAAAGTTGGGAAGAAAGGAAAGATCAACTAAGAATCAGTGAATAACTCAACAGATACTAGACCTGATTGACGAACGGCGAAAATACAAGAATTTCAAAAAATGAGGAGGGCAGAAAAGAATACAGGCGAATAAAGAATGAAGTAGATAGAAAGTGCAGGGCAGCTAAGGAAGAATGACTGAAAGAGAAGTGCAAGGATGTTGAAGTTTGTATGGTCCTAGGAAAGGTAGATGCTACATTCAGGAAAATCAAGGAAACCTTTGGGGAAAGGAAAGTAGGTGTATGAAAATTAAAAGTTTAGATGGAAAACCATTTCTAGGGAAAGAAGACAAGTCAGAAAGATGGCAGGAACAATCCAACAGTTGTATAAAGGTAAAGAAGTAAATGGTAGGGTTCTGGAACAAGAAGAGGCTGTTGATGCTGATTACATGGAAGAACCAATTTTGAGGTCAGAATTCGACAGAGCTCTGTGAGACCTAAGTAGGAACAAGGCACCGGGAATCGATGACATACCCTCAGAATTACGGCCGCCTCCGTAGCGTAACGGTTAGTGTTGTTAGCTGCCGTCCTCGGGGACCCGAGTTCGATTCCCGGTACTGCCAGAAATTTAAGAATGCAGGAGGGCTGGTATGTGGTTGAAATGGCACATGCAGGTCACCTCCAATGGGGGTGTGCCTGAGAAGAGCTGCACCACCTCGCGATGAGGACACGAGTTTACTTTTTTTTACTGACTGCCTTAGGAGAAACCAGCATGGAGAGGTTATTCCGTTTAGTGTGTAAGATGTATGATACAGAAGTAGTGCCATCCGATTTTCGACAGAATGTTGTTACACCTATTCCGAAGAAAGCCGGTGCTGACAAGTGTGAAAACTACCGCACCATTAGTTTAGTATCTAACGCCTGCAAAATTTTGAAAATGAAATGAAAACCTACAACCTGTTTTCCAGTTTTTGGCCGGGCCAGGGATGTGATGAATGAACCATATATAGTAGGGATGGGCCACTCGATCGCCTGCTCGAGCAGGCTCGAGTGCTGACGTCACGAACTGGTGTGTCGAGCGTGGTCGAGCCAGATCGAGCAACACGGAATTCCCTCGTGACGTAGGCTTGCATGTGCGCTAAGCAGGAGTGTGTGTTAGTACTCGAGCCACAATTCCGTCTGCACTCATTCACGTTGATATTCACCTTCCGGCACTACACGTAGAGTAGAAGTAGAGTCATTAGCGATAGCGTCCATTCTACAGAAATGCATACGTACCGTAAGTCATAGTGGACGCATCAGTTTATTAAATCCATATATGCCCAGAATTACTGTTTTTTTTTATCATCAAATGGAAGTGACTGCTCGACATGGCGATGAGCTCTGCATAGTGATAGTATTTGTGTGGTTTTCCTTTCGTTACTTGGTCGCTACTTCCACTTTTGGTTCTTCTGAACATTGTATGTATCATTTTAATAACATATTCTGTTCAGTTTTATTATAATGCTATATTTACTATTTCTCCTACATAATAAAAAAATGTGAACAGACCTGAAGTCCTGCGTCCGATATAATATAATTGGGTTTTTTGCTATTGGTTTTACCTCGCACCGGCACAGATAGGTGTTATGGCGACGATGGGATAGGAAAGGTGTTAGGAGTGGGAAGGAAGCGGCCGTAGCCTTAATTAAGCTACAGCCCCAGCATTTGCCTGGTGTGAAAATGGGAAACCACAGAAAACCACTTCGAGGATGGCTGAGGTGGGAATCGAACCCACCTCTACTCAGTTGACCTCCAGAGGCTGAGTGGACCCCGTTCCAGCCCTCGTACCACTTTTCAAATTGCGTGGCAGAGCCGGGAATCGAACCCGGACCTCCGGGGGTGGCGGCTAATCACGCTAACCACTACACCACAGAGGCGGACTTACATATTACGCCGTATCATTTCCCAGGCGATAATATTACTCTAGGATAACAACCATATAATCCATATACTCCTATGTTGTGTAAGGGATTCAATGTATTCCGTTAATAATGTTAAGGCATTATCATTATAAATATTATTTTCATGGTACGAAATGTATCAAGCTATTTCTGAAATTGCCGGATGAGGATACAGTTTGTTCAGTTGTGTTCCTGTACACACACTGGTTTCATTTCATTAGTATTAAAAGAGCAAAGAAGATTGCCACTCATCTGATTTAGTATAAGATAATCACTCATAGATGGCAGGCCATACTCGTGCTCGAGTACTGCTCGACCTAGATCGAGCAGTGACGTCATGCCCATCCCTAATATATAGGCTATTAGTACTGTTGTATGTCCTCCGCTCTCTCCGCTCAGCGCCAGCCAGCCGCACGCACGCAAGCGTGGATAGTTCGAGACTCGACGCGCAGTCTTCAGTGCGCGTGTCTGTTTCGTCGAGTGCAGTATAAAAAGAGCTCCCTGTCTGTCACTCACCCGCAACCATACCACCACTTTATGTAAAACCTCAATGTAATCTCTATATATGTATTTGTAATCTCATTTGTATTGTAAACCTAACATGTATTGTAACTAAATGTATCTTTAGTAAAACCCAATAAAAAGCACAAGAGCAGGTACTGCACCCTTAGCCAGGAGGCCAAACACCCCCACCTCACAAAAACCTAACACCGCCCCTCTCTAACTTCAAACCACTCCAAATCCCCGAACCCCGCCAAATCTCCTGGCCAGAGAGAAGGCGTTACCTTCTAGGTGGCCCGCCCCTCCCCTTAGGGGAGGGGAATGAAAACATCCCCCTTGGTCCTTGTCACTCACCTGGATTCTCCCCAGTGTCCTGCTCCAGAATACACTGTACGTCGAACACGGAGGCTACTCCTCTTAAAAATGTCTCTCGACCAGGTGGACGGAATTCTGGTAGTATGAGGTTTCACCTCAGGTCACTGCTCCAATTTCCCGTTCCTTCATCCATGTCGAGCCCCGATGCTGTACTCTACACATCCCCAATCTCACTCAGGCTCCGACACACACATTAGATTCTCTAATTGTGAACATAGCTGTCATTCTGTGCAAGCTCATGAACTCAGACACTTGAAGTTAGAAGGAACTCTCTTAGCTAATCTATGCTGTTGAAACTGATAGTTTTCAACTATCACGAACTGAACATTCCTACGAACTATCTTTTCAAGATAGAAGCTAGTGTAAATACATTCAAAGTGTACATAGTGTATAGAAACAGAAACTCTCTCAAGCTTATCTACTTTGCTTCAAGACAATTTTATGTTTATTCCTGTAAATTTCTATGTGAAGCAAATAAATAAGTTGTGTTCTTGTAAACCTTATCCTGTTTACAACAAGTACGATGGGGTTGCCACACCCAAAGTGATTTATTAATGACTGATAGATGCTATGAAATGAGAATGGATAGTGTTGCTGGAATGAAGGATGACAGGAAAAACCGGAGTACACGGAGAAAAACCTGTCCCGCCTCCGCTTTGTCCAGCACAAGTCTCACATGGAGTGACCGGGATTTGAACCACGGTATCCAGCGGTGAGAGGCCGACGCGCTGCCGTCTGAGCCATGGAGGCTCTACCTGCAAAATTTTAACACGTATTATTTACAGAAGAATGGAAAGACAAGTAGGAACTGAGTTGGGAGAAGATCAGTTTGGCTTCAGAAGAAATATGGGAACACGTGAAGCAATCCTGACTTTACGTCTGATCTTAGAGGACCGAATTAAGAAAGACAAGCCCACGTACATGGCTTTCGTAGATCTGGAAAAGGCATTCGGTAATGTTGATTCGACCAAATTGTTTGAGATTCTGAAGGTGATCGGGATCAGATATCGAGTAAGGAGAATTTTCTACAATCTATACAATCAGTCTGCGGTGATAAGAATCGAGGGCTGTGAAAAAAGAGATAGCAATCCAGAAAGGAGTGAGGCAAAGTTGCAGTTTGGCCCCTCTCCTTTTCAGTGTTTACATGGATAAAGGAAAAAGGAATCAAAGTGGAATTTGGAAATGGAGTCAGTCCAAGGAGAGGAAATCGAAACCTTGAGATTTGCCGATGATATTGTTGTTTTATCTGACTCTACAAAAGTGCGGGAGAAATTGCCGAATGGTATGGACAGTCTTGGAGAAGGAATACAAGATGAAAATACGTAAGTCCAAAACAAAAGTAATGGAATGTGGTCGAACAAAATCAGGTGATGCAGGAAATATTAGATTAGGAAATGAAGTCTTAAAGGAAGTAGATGAATATTGTTACTTGGGTAGTAAAATAACTAATGATGGTAGAAGTAAGGAGGACATAAAATGCAGACTAGCACAAGCAAGGAAGGCCTTTCTTAAGAAAAGAAATTTGTTCACCTCGAACATTGATATAGGAATTAGAATGATGTTTTGAAGACTTTCGTCTGGAGTGTGGCATTGTACGGAAGTGGAACATGGACGATAACTAGGTCAGAAAGAAAGAGAAGAATGCTGAAGGTGAGATGGTTAGATAGAATCGCGAATGAAGAGATACAATCGTGTTGGTGAGAGGAGATCGATTCGGCTAAATTTGACGAGAAGAAGAGATAGAATGATAGGGCACATCTTAAGACACCCAGGACTTGTACAGTTGGTTTTTGAGGGAAGTGTAGGTGGTAAGAACGGTAGGGGTAGACCAAGATACGAATATGACAAACAAATTAGAGCGTATGTAGGATGTAGTAATTATGTAGAAATGAAGGAATTATCACAGGATAGGGTGGCATGGAGGATTGTATTAATCGTCTATGTACTGATGGCTCAAACAACTGCAATAGGAAAGTTATCTTGTGTACTCTAGGAACTAGTGTCTAACTAAAAATGTTGAAATGTTGCTTTTTTTTTTTTAAATGAATGAAGGCATTTCTGCTTAATTTTAAGAATTAATAAAACAAATTTCTTAATGTTTCGAGGGAGCGTCAGCGGTAGTAAACCTAAAACCTAACAGCAATTAAGGATCTTGCTTGGCCTTCCAAATCGACTACTGCGCAGCCAGATGACATAGGTATAGGTAATAATGTTATTGGTTTTACGTCCCACTAACTACGTTTGCGATTTTCGGAGACGTCGAGGTTCCAGAATTTTGTCCTTCGGGAGTTCTTTTAGATGCCACTAAATCTACCGACACGAGGCTGACGTATTTGAGCATCTTAAAATAGCACTGGACTGAGCCAGCATCGATCCTACCAAATAAGGCTCAGAAGCCCAGCGCTCTTACGTCCGAGACACGATTAATATAGTGGATTTTATTTTCAAAGCTAAAGCTTCTAGATTTACGTGACTTCTAGATTTACGGCTGATGACAGAGATGCGGGATTGTCACGTAGCGCGAGGACACCCTCAACCTTATCGCTTGGCTTTCTTGGCCGAAGGTGAACCTACTGTATTGTAGTATCAAAATTGATACCACGAATATTGCCAGTAGTATACCAAATGATAGAGCATTCGTATTTAAATCTTGCAGAAAAACTGGGCAATCTTTAGAACCATGTTCACGACAAGCATATACGTGCGCGCGCGGGTGAGAGAGAGAGTGATTTTTGCGTGCGCGCGTGCGCTCGTGTGTGTGTGTGTGTGTGTGTGTGTGTGTGTGTGTGTGTGTGTGTGTGTGTGTGTGTGTGTGTGTGTGTGTGTGTGTGTGTGTGTGTAGAACATTTAAATCCCTGTTATGTGAATTACTGTTTTGTAGTGTTCGCCTTTCGCAAACATTTTGATAGACAAGCGTATTTTATTTTTGATTTTTAGTCGAAAATATCCCTGCGATGTTTTTTGGATCCCGTGAAACCACTGAAGTTAGGGGATATTGGACGTGGTCAGAACTTGGATAAGACGCGTGTTGACTGAGCACCGGAAATTACCTAGCCATCCTTTGACAGGTAAACTTTAGGGTGCCGCTACCGCATCATGACCTGTACTGCTCGTACTTTACCGTGTTCGATCAAGTTGAGTACTTTATTGCTCAAATGAAGAAATGAAAATTGAACAAGTGCATCTGTTTACTACTCGACCACGAGCTGAGAGCGGAAATAGGTGGTTTCCTACTGTTATCTGCAATCAGCACCAACGAAACCAAAACTTCCTGCTGAAAAAAAAAAAAAAAAAACGCGTTGCGAACTAGAACTTGTGGTTGTTAATTATTGTGGTAATAATTACCGAACGTGCACGAACCATCACAGGAATGGGAACCAAAGGGGTTTGTTAACCACAATTCCTGTACTCGATTAATATAGTGGATTTTATTTTCAAAGCAAAAGCTTCTAGATTTACGTGACTGTCCATATCGTTATCATAGCCACACGACTTGCAGTTTTTCATGGAATTTGAACCATAGGGACATGACTTTTAATTTGAAACTTCAACCTACCGAGCGAGTTGTTCGTATGGTTCGGGTTGCGTAACTGAAAGTTTACATTCCGGTAATGGTGGGTTCGAATTTCATCGTTGGGAGCCTTGAAGATTGTTTTCCGTGGTTTCCAGTTTTCACACCGGGTAAATCCTGGAGCTGTACTTAAATTAAAGCCACGGCAGCTACCTTCCCAATTCTAGTCCTTTCCTTGCGTCGCTGGAAACCTTCGATTTGTTAGTGCGATATTAAAACACGAGCAACAAAAATCCCTCATACATTAGCCGGGATAAGAAACACAGCCTCTTTGGCGGGTAGCCAGTGACTATTCCACTCAGTTCTCTGCTGGTCGTTTTTATTTCGTTTTCATTTCAGGCGTAAGAACTGCGTGAGTACATCGTTTCAGTGCACGCTTCATATCAGCTCATGTCCGACTCCATGGCTAAATAGTTAGCGTGCTGGCCTTTGGTCATTCCGGGTTCGATTCTCGGCAGGGTCGGGAATTTTAACCATCATTGGTTAATTTTGCTGGCGCGTGGGCTGGGTGTATGTGTCGTCTTAATCATCATTTCATCTTCATCACGACGCGCAGGTCGCCTACGGGAATCTAATCAAAAGACCTGCACCTGGCGAGCCGAACATGTCCTCGGACACTCCCGGCACTAAAAGCCATACGCCATTTCATATCAGCTCATGCCACCGAGGGCCGTGTACATGATCGTGGGGTAATATTTGGCCGTGATAGATGGATTTTTGAAGACGAGAAAATTGGTTGCCCGCCATATTGTTTATATAAACATAATCTGTTGGGTTTGGGGGGGGGGGGCAGGGGGGGGGGGAATTGAATCCGCACAGTGTCAATGAACGGTCGATAAATTATATCAACAAGACACTATGAAACTACTCTGCACTTCCACATTAAGTCGATGACGTTTTAAACAATAATGATACAAGTCTGTAATTTGGCGAATTATTAAAAACACTTATTATGATTGGGTACAAGGCTGTACCCGGGAATGTTTTCGTCGGAGGGGGTTAGGGTTGGGGGCGGGCCTTCCGAAAAAAAAAAATGTAGTATATTTTTTAACTTTCAGTTATACTTCACAGAAAGAAAAGTTTTGGACAGTTTTAGAGCATACCTCTTACATATCAACGGCTGAAGCAGAAAGGTAAATTCATAGCGGTCTGGTAGGCAGGACACGCTTTAACACGTGCGTGCACTGCAACACATAGGTTTGTCATTTGTTGAAAAATGAAAGTAACAATATATTTCACTGAAAGTACAACAACTATTTAGAGTTTTGATTCATTTTAAAAAATTCTTGTGGCTTGATAACATGAAAATATTTCTGTATGTTTATTGAAATAAATTTTTACGGTGCAAAATGTATTGAGAACATAAACAATCCGTATAATTCACCAAAATTAAATTTTCCATTTATGTTTTCAGTAAATTTGTTAACTACATTCATAGAGAAACATTTAAAGATGGCACAGATTTTATAGGTTAAATTCAATTGTTTACTTTGCAAACTTTTTTTTAATATTTCTAATTTATTGTAGGTGATTTCAAAAGCCATATATGCCGTTTAAATTTGTCAAATTCACTTTCATTTCGGAGGGGTTGTGAACCCCCCCCCCCCCCACTAACCTCCCCCTGGGTGCGGCCTTGATTGGATAGTATGTTTGTGTCTTATGGGTTTTAAATTCCAAGTTTGGCCGTAGATTTTTTTTTTCGTTTAGAATAAAATGAATAAAGCACTAAATACCGTACATCGCCCTTAAACGTAGAAAGTTTATTCACCTCATTAATTTTAAGGATACAAAACACCCTTCAGAATGCCTTGTATAATATGCATGATTGATTTAGGATTCATCGTCGTTTTAGTCAAAGCGTAGGAATAGTTTACTGTAAACATAGCATATGGAGAACGTGTTGAGCTTAACTGACAGGCGGCCGAAAGGAGCTTATCTGGAGGAAAATAAACTAATGTCGTCTATGGGGGCGATTGATTACAACCATGGTATCCCTTGCTCTATCGTAAGAGGCGACTAAAAGAGGGATCAGGGACGTTCACTTGGGAGCATGTGTTGGCGACTATTGTGGTATTGCTTCCACTGGTGTCAGTCTCTTGTCACTTTCATCTTTTCCTGTCTGACCTCTTTCAGCTCTTGTTCTCTTCCGACCCCTCTTGAGAGGCTCAGTGAGTTTTCATTTTCACACCCTTCTTGCCCCCTTCCCTTTATTTTACCCATACTTTCATTTTTTCTAAGTGTCAGTCCTCTTCCATCTTTTCTCTGATTAGTGGTAAGATAGGTTGGTCGCCTAGTTGTTCTTCCTCGTTTAACAATATAATAACCACCACTAATATGGTCTGCAAGGAAATCGTATAAGGCCTGTCACCATAAATTCAAAATTGCTCCCTTTGAAGACGATTGTAAGGTGGGGTGAGGGGGTGTCACTTGTACTGTGTATAAGAAGAAATCTGTTATCGGTTGGGGAGGTGCAGACCCGTGAACAAGATGTTAGGGGGCGTGCTGGGTGAGCCAGAACCACCCAGTCTGAACTCACTTGTGAATGGCTCGTTGGTTACTTGCAGACCGCCAGAACCTTCGGTATGCATTTAGTAATAATTTTTTTGTCATCAAATCTGTTTAAAAAAATGCTATTTGTTCGGGGTGTCAACCCATGTGGATCTTTTGCCCCTACTGGCACCACATTGTATTAACCTGCGTGTAATTGGAATGGCCGTAGTGTGGAATGTTGTGTGTAAGGAAAGGAAGATTACGGACGTCACAAACACCCAGTCCCCACGCCAGGGATATTCATCATTACAATTAAAAAACCCTGACCCGGCCGGGAATCGAACCCGGGGCCGCCGGGTGACAGGCGGACGCGTTGCCCCCTACACCGCGGGGCCGGACATCAAACTGTTAATTATCCTCAAAATATTCCAGAAAATACAATTCGAGTCCCCGAGTGGCTGAGTGATTAGCGTACTGGTCTATGGCTCCCGAGGGTTCCTCGTTCGATTCCCAGCCGGGTCATGATTTTGAGTATTCATGTTCGTAATTTCTCCGGCTCGGGGATTGGATGTATGTGTTCCTCTCGGTATTCATCTGCACACAACACAACTCGCCGTCAACCACCTTGAAAACACGCAGCAGCGAAACGTCCCTCCACATAGGGTTGGTGTCAATATGAGCATCCGGTCGTAAAACTGGGCAGAATCCACAGGATGTGCTGACCCTAAGAAATTGGGGAAAAGACGAGGAAGATGATGATATTTACGTGTTAGGAAAGTGAACAAAATGGTTCAATTTAATATTTATTAGTTGACCTTTGATAACCTACAGAAGAAGCTAACACGGATCTTTCCACCTTGCCTTCAAGCCCTAGCAAGCTCGGGTTTCTCCACTCCCGCGCAGATCGCATGTCGTAGGCTGTGACCGACTCAGGACTGGGGCCTTCCAGCGGGTGTATTACCTTGTCACGTTGAAAAACACAACTCCACGCAATCAATATGACTTATTAAGCACATACTTTTTTTTTAACCACAGTCTTAGCTAATACTCTAACTCGCCCTGAGAAAGAGACGTGTTAGATTTGCTAATATTAATTGATTGCCTATTACTATTCAGGATTTCAGTTTTCTCTTGTCTTTTCATGGTGAGTTGTAAGACGTGGCCTATTTCTAGTTTGATCGTTTGAACCCTAGATGACCAAGCGTGTTGCCAACGCGGTATGGGGTCTTGGAAGACAGTAGGTTCGAACGTCACCATCGACAGCTCGGAAGGTGGTAGTGGTGATTTTTAAAAAATTCCTTCACACCCACCTTGCATAATTATGCACATCGATTTTCAAGCTCGTATTTGGCTGTAGAAATTATTTAAGAGATCACAAGACACAGTTAGTGGTTGTTTCTCACTTTGTTCCGCGTTCCCTTTAAACCGTTTTTCAGATAGCAAATTCTCTATTTTAAAATATCGCGCTTTGGACCATAATAGTTATTAAAAAGTGTACGGTTTTGATCAAATACTCAAATATTCTAAGGTTAGTAGAGTCACTAGGTTCAGAGAAAAAGCCACATGTTGGTTTAATGTATTCAGAAGTTATTGGAATATTCAACTCGTTTTCTGAAGAGGATGGTTGAAAACTAAAACTTGCTCTTCAAAATAGATTAGTACCAGAGAAGTGGGTATAAGTAAGTGTAATTGGGCCAGAAAAAACAATGAACATTTGAATAATACTGCCATGTTTGTTAGGTATATTTCCACCCATTGTATATGCGGAAAGAATATTTCCACTAAATACGTAAAATGGAGGAATGAAAGAAACAGAAGTTGAGTAAACTTAATAAAGAATGAAATGTTTGTGTACTTCAGTTATGACGAGAATGCTAAATAATTTCACAAAAAAAGTGATGTTGATCAAGAAACTGTTAAACATTGCGTTATCAAATGAGGAGTACTTGTGAAATGAAAGATAAAACAAAATAACTAATGATTCGTTTGTAGTACATATTTTGCAGTCTATATTTTTCTTTATAAGTTGATATATCCTTGGGCTCTTCTTTCATTGATGTAATGGCTGCCGTGTTTCGTTTTCGCGCCATAAGGTATAGAAATAAAACTGTTCTAGAAATCTGGCAACCCTATACACAATTTTGTAAATCAGATGGTCCAAATGTTGGCATTGGTGTAGCCATCTAGATTCTAGATTATAATACAGATGTACAACACATTTAATAACACATGACTGGCCTTCACTCAGCTCACCGGGATAAGAGTACTTCATATTCGTGTCTGTTCAAAGGTGTCATATCAACTTTAAAAAAAAATCATTTCGTCCACATGCATTACAGTAGTTGAATACTGTCGAATGCCATGAGCAACCTAGACCAGAAAGATGTATTTTTTTACAAGTTGTGGCAAAACCCAACTTGTTATCCATATCAGAATTTTATATTTTCCATATAATTTCCTCAGAAAAATTTTACTCCATTCTATAGATCATTTTGGACTTCTCGAATTGGTTCAGAAGCCGAACTTTCGGAGCTCGAGTTGGTTCCCGTTAATTTTGGCTCTTTAATTTAGCATTACTCGATTTGTTCCCATACATTTCGTGCCTTGAATTAAAGTGATATTGATTATAATCATATCTCGTAGATGGTAGTGACATTTCCCTATAATTTCGGAAGATTCCGAAACCGAGCGAATTCTAATTTGGACGGTGTTGTGCATCAACCGGCTAAGCGACAACTTTCAAAAAACGGAATACTGGTACCAGAGTCGATCTAATTGCACGAATACACACGGAGCTCTCTTTGAATCTAAACAGCTGTAACTATCACAATGCAGGGTTACAAGTTATGCATCAACCGTTCAAAGAATGCACTAAGTGATACTTGGCGTTCTGTAACATCCTCCCGTATATCACAGGTATGCAGTACGAGTATTGTTGTTATAGGGCCTAGAGTGCATTATCATTAGTTCATACTTGTTTTTTACTGTATCACAGTATACGTGTATAGTTGGCTGTTTTGATTTAAGTAACTTCACCAAGCAGTTTAGTAATACATACAGCAAGGTCATACGCTTTCGTTACGTTAGTGTGGTAATTAATTGTAAGTCATCCACTAAGGCCTTGAAGTAGGTGTGCTAGCACAGGGGGTAAAGGTGTACCTGGAAGGATGTCGGTTTGATTCCTCGTCAGGTAGTCAGAATTTAGGAATGAGACTACCACTTCCTAATTTTTCTGCCATTTGTTTTACTAGTTCGACACTTATTTGCCTGTATGTTTCTGCGGAATTCTTTTAATAAAATAGTAATAAGTTTTAGGTATTGAAAACCTAAAATTCTGTTACTGGTTCCTGGTTATTAACTACAAAATCTCACATAGTGGGGCTTAACTTATTGTTGTATAACTACATGTTCCGTAGCCCTGAGTTAACCGCCACTGTTTGGTGCTCAGCTGCTTGATGCGTATCTTCGGTCCGCAAACTGCAAATACAGCTAAGTTAAATTTGGGGAAAACAAGAATATTGCGCTGTATGAGTTTTTTTTTTTTCTGAATATTCGCATTTCGCCCACCACATTACGTTACTGTACCAAATATTTATTTATTTTGACTAAAATATCTCTTCTAAAGGCGGCTACACACGTTACTGTATAACTGTGCGATTTAACTGCACCAACCGAACTGCGAAGATTTCTCTCACGTGTGGATGGTACATCGTTGCAGTTATTTCTACTTGCACAGTTCATCGGAGCAAGTTCATTTTTCTAAAGGCGGCTACACACGTTACGGTATAACTGTGCGATTTAACTGCAACGATGAACTGCGCAGTAAAACTGAAAGCCCTATAGCCTCCACACGGTACAGATAACTGCGTAGATCGACAGTACTCATCAGACATTTATCAAAGCAACATGTCACTGACGGACGTTGATGACATACTAGCGGTGTTGGGCCTATGTTTGTGAGCAAAGGAAGAAACGCAGTGTGTGGTCTAAAGACTGGCTACTACAGAGAAAGCAATATTCACACGAAAATTTATTAAATGAGTTAGGCTACGTACCACAGAATAACAGCACGTTAGACCTGTTTGGTCCGGTTCCATGACTAGCGTGCTGGCCTTCGGTCAGGAGGGTCCCGGGTTCAATTCCCGGCAGGGCGTAACATTGGAAATACAACTGTCATATGGAAATTTACAGGATATTACAGAATTTTCTTAAAGCATCTTATATTTCGGGGAAAAGACTCCAAGACAGCTGCAGATAATACATCCCAGTTATCGGTTTCGCACAGTTATACAGTAACGTGTGTAGCCGCCTTAACGTTGATTTTACGAGAAAATTATTCTTAGCGTTACATGTAGTATGTGTTGTTCATATAAGAAGTCCAATAGATGAAAGTACCATAAACGCGGAGTGTATATCTCGTCAGTGCCTGACCCCGTTATTTTAAATTGTTTAACTTTAACTCCTTTTTGCAAGAACTCCTAAGATTATTAATCTTTCTACAACTACGTCTCTGTTAGCTCTCCAGTAAATTAATTTATATTTTTCAATCAGCTTACTGTAGGCGGCGTCTTTTCTGTTCCGATTGTGATAATCTTTAAGCAGACCCTACACGATCAATAAAACTGCCAGTACCGAAAAATATTGACAGTAATACTGATCGCGTGTGGACTGGAATGATGGAATGAAGGCCAGTACTGAAGCAGATCCGGATTTCCTGATCTGCGAGCGTCAGTACTGTAGAGTGGTGGGGATACTGACAGTTACACTGACCGTGTGAGTGCGCTTGTCATTATTTCTGTCAGTATCAACGGAGCAGCGGTGGACGACAAATGCGTTTCTCACCAAGGCCAAGTAGAGGTGCTTGTGGAACCGTCAAGTAGACCTATTGCAAAAGTTTATCGAGCTACATGAAACGCTGCCAGAATAAACGTACGACAAATGCGTTTCTCACCAAGGCCAAGTAGAGGTGCTTGTGGAACCGTCAAGTAGACCTATTGCAAAAGTTTATCGAGCTACATGAAACGCTGCCAGAATAAACGTACTTAACACAATACTTTACATGTTTCCACAACTGCTGTACTGATGGAAACTGGTGACATTATAGCGAAAAACTTTAAATCTTCAAAATTTATACCAGTTGTAAGATACCTCACTGTCACCGCTAATCTCTCTGCCACCGATAAACAGCACCGCATGTTTGTATTTTGCCTTATTACAAAAGGCTCTACCATTCGTAGTCATTTCGCAAAAGTACCCTCACGCATTCGGAGATAGTTCTGATAATCTTCTGCTTTGATATATTGTGTTTCCCTCAACACTTCATATGAGAATACTCTTCTCTTTTCCTAAGCCAATCTTTAACCTATCGTTTATGTTTAAAACTGCGTTTCGAGCAGTACTAATATGATAGCTACAAAATGCCCGTCTTTTACGATCCATTTTGATAGAATACCACAATTGCATGTTATAAATCTCATTCCGTAGTGACGGTTATTGACTTTATTTGTGAAATGAGAATACCGCAATGGTAAGCTAGTGCACTGGTACTGACCAAAATATTGACAGTAATAATGATCGTGTAAGGTCGCTACAATACTGATGCGTACTGTCAGTATTATTGACTCAGTATTACTGACCGTGTAGGGTCTGCTTTAGACTTCGTCTGCCAGAGACAAAATTCATTTCTATAGCATTCAATAAAAGCTTCTAAATGCTCACGATATCCGCTTTGGTCTTCCTGAGACATGTTGTGATAACTTGCAGTAGCGCGCACTATCTTATTAGCGAGTGTCACTTGAACTTAGCAATCGGCACTTCGGCCGTCGCCACGGTCCACACGTTGCGATAAAACTGTGCAAACGCAATCGACACAGTTTTATTGGTTAGAAAAATGAACTTGCTCCGATGAATTGTGCAAGCATAAATAACTGCAACGATTTACCATCCACACGTGAGAAGGTGAGATAAATCTCCGCAGTTCGGTTGGTGCAGTTAAATCGCACAGTTATACAGTAACGTGTGTAGCCGCCTTAACCAATAAAACTGTGTCGATTGCGTTTACACAGTTTTATCGCAACGTATGGACCGTGGCGGCTGCCGATCGCTCAGTTCAAGTGAGTCACTTGTTAAGATAATCACAACATGTCTCAGGAAGACCAAAGCGGATATCGTGAGCATTTAGAAGCTTTCATTGAATGCTATAGAAATGAATCTTGTCTCTGGCAGACGAAGTCTAAAGATTATCACAATCGGAACAGAAAAGACGCCGCCTACAGTAAGTTGATTGAAAAATGTAAATTAATTGACTGCAAAGCCAACAGAGACGTAGTTTTAAAAAAGATTAATAATCTTAAGAGTTCTTACAAAAAGGAGTTAAACAATCTAAAATAACGGGATCAGGCACTGACGAGATATACCGGTACACTCCGCGTTTGTGGTACTTTCATCTATTGGACTTGTTATTCTATATGAACAACACATACTACATGTAACGCTAAGAATAATTTTCTCGTAAAATCAATGTTATGGCGGCTACACACGTGCGAAACCGATAACTGGAATGTATTACATGCAGCTGTCTTGGAGTCTTTTCCCCGAAATATAAGATGCTTAAAGGAAATTCTGCAATATCCTGTAAATTTCCATGTGACATTTGTACTTCTAATGTTACGCCCTGCCAGGAATTGAACCCGGGACCCCTCTGACCAAAGGCCAGCACTAACCATTTAGCCATGGAACCGGACCGAACAGGACTAACGTGCTGTTATTCTGTGGTACGAAGCGTAACTCATTTAATAAATTTACGTGTGAATATTGCTTTCTCTGTAGTAGCCAATCTTTAGACGACACGCTGCGTGTCGTTGCTTTTTCATTATACACACACATAGGTCCAAGACCGCTAGTACGTCATCATCGTCCGTTGATGACATGTTGCTCTGATAAATGTCTGATGAGAACTGTCGATCGACGCAGTTATCTGTACCGTGTGGAGGCTATAGGGCTTTCAGTTTTACTGCGCAGTTCATCGTTGCAGTTAAACCACACAGTTATACCGTAACGTGTGTAGCCGCCTTAAGACTGTTTTCAATAATGAAAACCTGTGAACGCGTTTTGAAAGTGAGGAGCTTGGGACAAGTAAGTGAGAACACCACGAGACCTGTAGTTACCAGCCAACGCTCCGAAGTTCAGAGCCCTCGTAGATTGCCCCTTTTAGTTGCTTCTTATGGCAGGCAGGGGATACCGTAGATGTATTTTACTGCCTCTGCCCACATCGGGTAGTTTCAAAGATGGTTTCCCGTATGCTCACGTCTGGCAAATGCTTGAATGCACCTTAATTAAAGCTATGGCTGCCACCTTCTCAATACCAAATCTCTCCTTTCCCAACGTCACCGAAAACGTATCTGAAATTGGTGGTGTGGTGGTAGTGATTGTTTTAAGGGGAACTAGAATTAGGTAACCATCTCATCGTTGCTCTAATGAGTAATGAAAAAAGAAGAGGGCCGACTCTTCGGAAAATTAAGGTATTGGCAGAGAAACTGGAAGGACCACAAAAGGCGTGAAAATTCCTCGCAAACCTAATACTATCTGGATTGGAAGAGAGGAGGAGTTGGCCGGGAGAAAGGGATAGGAACGTGATGAGCCTGGCCCAAGTAAGTGGAAGAAAATACCAGAATTGGTCATTTACAAACCATGAGGTTTTCATGAGTTATAACGTCATGAAACAAACCCCATGGCCCAAACAGCCCGGATGAGCCTTGTCCTATCAAGCGATTGTTGTTCAGTCTGAAGGCCTGCAATTACGAGGTAACACGAGATCAGCGCGTCGATTCATCTCGGCCGTTATTCTTGGTTTTCTAGACTGGGGCCGCCATCTCACCGTCATTTGTAATCACGTAGACTGAGTGGACCTCGATGTAGCCCTCAGATCCCTGACCTGGCCGGATATCAAGCCGGGGCCTCCGGGTAAGATGCAGCCTCGCCACGCCTAGACCGCGGGAGTAACACACATAATACTAATAAACCTCTAAATAACTACACAATGTATTAGTCACTAAAGGTGTGTCCACACCAAGATGTTTTCGTTAACTTTCTTAATAAACACTGTTAATGAACAATGTTCATAAACATATTTATATGTTAGTAAACAAAATAGCGTGTGCAGTAACTTTTCGAGCATGCTGATAAACAAAATTTCTGTAACTTTTGTGAATGAAACTTTTCATTAACATTTCGTGTTTTCGTTAACATTTCGGTTCGCATATGCACAAGGACGCAATTAGAGCACGCAGATTCGTAGCGCGGAATACGATGATTTATTATTTCTTCTAAAAATTGACTATCAAATCGCAAGCGAAAATTCTAATATACAGTACCTTTTAATTCTGTATGCTATTCTTTTAGCTTTATTCTAATGTAACGTAGTTTCATTTCCAGCTTCGCTCCTCGCTGAATAACCTAACCTCCCATAATCGCTTGTATATCATCAAAATAATACTATCCTAACTAGGTAGGTTAAATGATTTTCTTTGTCATACTTTTACCAATTCCTTCATATTGTTGTATAAAGCTTCAAACACCCCAGGCACAATAACTGAAATTGCTTGTTTTGATGCTCTAGACAAATAGGTATATAAGTGAAATTTCACCATTTGCTAGGAATCTTTAAAGTTATAGCTGTAACTGTTCGACCCCTCATCAAGACACTTAGGGAGACGAAAGTTATTATCTTGGGACACATGAATATCAAATAAACTATTTGTGGCTTGCCCGCAAATTGCCACGCAAATAGAAACAATTAACATTCCATGGTTTCCCATTTCTCTATGTAATGTTTGGGCGCCAGGAAACTGTAAACCAAAATTTATATTTACTAGCATAGAGACTTATAATTAAATCACAGGGGTAGGATTTTAAATAATTAACCATTAAGTATCGCTTATGAAAGAAAATTAACGCAATATAAAATACAAATGAATTTATTATACAAAAAAAAATGAGATGAATCGGAAAAGTTTCCTTAAAGCGTGGAGGAATTTAGAATTTACTTTACTGAATTTACTATTGCTTGCTTTATCTAATTGAAGCTCACCAATTGCAGCTTCCGTTGAAGTCATCTGGTTTCCGTGGTTACTCGTTCTCTTCTTCTCGATGTAGAATTTGCTCCATGGACATCCTTCCTTCCTTCTATGATATGGTACGGGCTATCTGGACTACCACTCCCTACTTGCCTAGTCTTTAAATTAAACATTGGCCCTCTACTTGTAATAACTGATCAGCGTTGATCGTATGAGGAGAAAATTCAGAGATATGAATTTTTCCATAGTAGTAGAAATCTCAATCCAACTGAGCTATACTATTTATACGGTACAGACTTGTACCAAATTTCGTAGACTTGAACTAAACATAGTTCTTCGTCCAGAATATTTACTGAAAATAACACAAGCTGTAAGCTTGTTTTGTCTCACGCAGATCCGATAACATTACCGCACCTAAGTACTGTATCGAAGCGACAACACATTGTACAAAAATAACTATGTCGCGGAGCGACCACACACTGTTTCAAAATCAAATAACGTCGTTCAAAGTAGATGTTCACAGAAGTAGTAGTGATGGAGTTGACGAAGTAGTTAGCTCCACAGCAGAAGTTGTACTTAGTTAGCTCCCGTTCTCGTGGTGAGAATCACTATATATCCGGGCTCACCCCCAATCTTGGTAACAGTTCAGTCTCAAAACTTATATACAACGAAGTATCTGATTGGATAGATCGAATTATCAACTCCCCTTCTCTTCTTCCTCGACAAGTCCAGTAGGCGTGGCGATGATGTACTCTGCTGGTATGCAAGCCTCGCGCGCGGGTCACTGTTTACTGCCTTCCCCAAAACTCATGACTCACGTAAAATCCCAGCTTTTAAGAATAACTTTCCGTATACACAAATATGAGATGAAATGAAAACAACTATGTCTCAACATATTGACCGTATTTACAACATAATGAATTCCTATTGTACATAATATAATAATTTAAATAATAAAACGATGTTATCATATATACAATATGATTCCAAAAAGCCTTGATTACAAATGATTGACGTTGAATAAATATGTTATTACTGTGCCCTACTGGACTCTAAAGTTCCGGCCAGGCGAAAGCCGGTCTCGAACCCAGAGTACAGTAGTGAAAGAACTCTCACAGACGTGAGCTGGTGCACATAGTCTTACCTGAACACATTCCTCTTCACTCAGCCGGATAAGAGCGCTCTTCTCAGGGATAACATGGGGATAACGGGGCAACATAAAGATAAAACACTAGGACATGTGCCTACTCAGGTAAGAATTTGCTAAATTAAAATAAAATAAAATATCTAACAGAAAACATCGCTGCATTCAAAGTATAACAAATAGGGATTTATTACATAAAATTGAATTATTTACAAATATAATAGCTTTTAAAATGCTTGGGTCAAGATAATGCTGAGCCGATGACAACCAGTTCACTGCCTTCACGAAAACAGCTGTGCTGTAACAAGCATGTTACAATAGTGTAAGTAACGAACTCTAGAAAAAGGGATATCTGCTGAAATACACATCAAACAGTGATTCCCATAAAAATCTCAACACAGAATGTACAATGACCTGACTCGGTCACGAACCCTAGTCCCATGACGAGTAAGGCGTAAAAGAATCATATGCAAACTATATAAAAAGGACACAACCAACATATCCACGGGTGTCAATATCAAACGGGCCAGTGTTAAAAATTAACGTAGAACAAATAGGACATAAAAAAAGATCTCTTCCTGCTTTCAAAACATCAAGGTCCTCCTCCCCTTCGCACACTTGACAAGCTGCAGACGGCAAAAACCAATTCTCAAGACTGTGACGTCAGGCACAGCACCCTCACCCCTGCAACCACTTCACCAGCGACAGTCCACCTAATTGATGAGCTCAGCTGACTGCCAGCAAAAACATCTCGCCTCTCAAAATACCTCACGTAACCTGGCTGCTAAAAAGTACTCTTTTAAATACACCTGGGCGATTTGCCCTCGTCTCAATATCACCAGCAATATCGCAAATCTTACTTCCGCCTCTCACGGGCTCAACCTTGGTGCTACAAAACACTAATCATTAAGCGATAGTCACATGGCCATACTAGGCATCTCCAATACATCCAATATACTCTCAACTGTGCTGGGCTCTCTCATATCAATCGCAAATCTTACTTCTGCCTCTCATGGGCTCATATCTCTCAAATATTCGGACTCGCTCGCTCTATCAGTGAAGCTGGGTGAATTACGGGTTCCATCCTGGTCTCAACTATACGTATCTACGTCTGCAGAAACAAATGCCTAAATGCGATATAATAAAAAGTGCCTGTCTGTTAGACTAACCTACTATGACCAAAGGAGTTCGATCAGACCCATAAAAATCACACGTACGTAAAAATAATACAATCGAAATGAAATATAAACACGCTAACAAGGAATCTACAAAAGTATCATCTACCCTAATGTACGGGGTTCGAGCTTGAGGCCTAGCTCATTATTACCAAGAAAATTTCCTACCATAACTAATCTCTTGACTGACGGCCCCCATATTCCTATCTAAATTTAAATGACATGCTTGAAACAGAATTGGAAAGCTCTGACCTTATGTTATTGATGACATGACGGAGCGGCCCTCCCTGTGGACCACTGAATTTACCACATCATGATAGACTGCGGCGCTTGCATCAGATACTGTTGACCACTTGGAGACATTCTTTCTTGTGTGGCTCCTTCGTACAGCTCCCTAGATTGGAAGATGTCCCCTTCGACGTCGCGCTGATCAGGTGCTCCCAACGTTCCTGGATCGATGCCCGTTGCCGTGTTGGCTTCAGCTCTGGTTGTGGCTCCCTCGCAATGATGATGTCAAAAACTCGTTCTGACTTGATGCTGGGGTAACTGGAAACAAATTCATTCATTACAGACTGTTCAAATTCGATGCCTGTTTCCACTACTATCGTGTCTCACACGTTACATTGACCAAGTCTCGTTCAGAGTTTTATACCTGGTACACAATAGTTTCTTCACTACTTTTAGTCACTGTTATTTCATCCCTTCACTCGGACAACATGTAGTTCTGAATTATTACCCTGAGCCAATATTAATTCTAGCATTTCGTCAGTAATACGTTGACCTCACAGAAATATGAAGCTACTAGTTCATTAGTCTCTTACAAGCAGTAACTCATCTCCCCATAGCATATCCTCACAGGTAAAATCTTAAATTCAGCTGAATATTCAAGTTGATTACTTACTTCCTCGCAGGTACAGTCGTACTAGTAGTATGTGCAGCTCGAAGACAAAGCGTTGTTCTTAGTACCAACACGCAGTATGACGACTCGTTCAAGCGGCCTTACGGTCAAAGAATGAGACTGATATGTCAGGCGGCCTTGTATTTATAATCCAGTTTAGCGTAACCACGCCGCTTGGTCGCGTGCAAGATACGCGCGCCCGCGACTTGCCGTTCTCCCGCTCAACTCCCGCCAAGTACTCCATTTAATGAATGCATTTAAGATTGCAGCCCTAATGCATATCAAAATTAAGCAGAAATTATGCAGGTTGCAATTCTTGTCTCAAATCAAATGCAACTCTTCCGTAACCAAAGATATTAATTTAATTCTTTCTTCCCTCCTAAAATAAGTTTTGCCGGGATCCAGGGAGCGTCCCCAATCTTCATCAAGAGGCTTGGCTTGGGACATAACTCCCTTTAATGAGGTTCTGGAGATTTCTCACAATGACGCTCTAGCTCACTTCACACAAGAACGCTTCTTCTGGACTCCTTTATGAAATATACTATAAGACAATGGCTTCGTGGGTGGCCTTGTGTAATCCCAATATCCAATACTAAAATCAATACAATTGTCCCATGAACAGTATGGTTCATTACGAATAATTGCCGATGGCGGATAAACTTGATATCAAATGATATCGCGTAAAATGATATAATATTACATTAGTAGGGCTGGAGAAGCCTGGACGGTTACATAGCCTATCTATAAAAAAATAGCCTATCATTAGTGGAGCCGGCTTTCCGATAATCTGTATCATTACTTGTAATTTCAGATCCAATTACTGTCAAAAAAGAACTGAAAGTCATGTGGGGGCATTCTCAAGATAATTTTGAAAGCCTGCTGCATCATGAATTAAATGTTCTGATATAAGTGGTCTTTCCATACTTAATTCTACTTGCCTTTCCAGTATTTTTCTTTGCCACACTTAGCGTGTGCGCTTTTCTCTAATTGTATTCACTAAAATAATGAAAGCTGCAGCTTTAAGTATTTTCTTCTTCCTGACCCTATCAATTGTAACCTTACAAACAGATATTTTGGTGTGGACACAGTGTTCAAGAAGTTTAAGAAAAGTTTATTAACGTGTTGAGAAATGCTTTAATTAACAATGTTTATTAACTTTGTTGTGGACTAACCATAATGAGCAGTTCATTGGTTGTACTACTGACGGGTTGTGCTAGAAGGCGTGATCATAATCAAGGAAAAGCTGATCACTTTAACGACTGTGTAGATTACAAATTAGCGGAAACAAATGTCAGTAGTTAATATCACATAACTAGTGGGTGAAATCAATAGTGGTAAATTACCACCTCACAGGAGGGATGACATTTTATGCAGTTTTCTGTAACCAAAGGTGGTCAGTTGACAAAATATGACACCATATTACATAATTTATAAGTAAACATTTCATTGTTAATTAGACATATATGGAAATTCCTCTTTAATACCGGTATTAGTGATTTCACATTAATGATACTAAACGTTAATGGGTAGTTATAACTATATCCGTTATTAAATTAGGATTATTTCTGTAAATTTAAAAATGTCTGTATAGTTCCTGTGACGCCTATCGTTAATTTTACACCTTGCTGTCCCCACTAACATCGTACTTTAGGATACGGCACTGTGGGTGCATCTATACTGTAATGGTTATAGCGTCCGCCATGCCAACTGGCATTGGGCCCGGCCCGGCACCGTATAGGCCCGCCCCTTACGCTTCAATCGCGCCAATCGCGAGCAGCACTTAAGTGCTAGGCCAGCCCCACTCTCTTCCGCCCGCGGTCCCGTAACAGAGGAGTATGGAAATGATTCCACGATTAATCTGGAGTGTTCCATCTCGCGAGATTCCTGGATCCATCGAGCATCCGGACTATTCTAGAAGGGCCAGCACAGATATATAAGAGAGGAACGACCTGTCTGGACTCAGTGAGAGTTACTGAGTGCGTGAGAGCGAGATTGAGTTCGCTGGAGCGCAGTCAGTGACAGCCTGGGCTGAGGTGTCAGCCTGATGGAGTATCTGCCTGTTGGAACCGAGGACTCGTTCCTGTTTCCTTGACGTGGTGCGTGTGAATCTCTTGGGACCGGCTGCTGGAGAAGAACCTTGGGTGTTCTGGAGTAGCGCGAAGGGAACACTGGGTGCCGACGTGTGAAGACTGCGGAGTTCGACGGTTTGAGTGAACAGCGGATCCTATCCCGAGCTGCGAGACTGACGTGTAGACTGTGGACCGTGACAGCGCAACGAGTGTAGCTGAGTGGCTGAGTGAGTGTAGTGTAAATAATCGATGTCCTTGTGTGTGTGAGTGTAAAACTGTGTAGAGTGAGAACAAGAGAGAAACTAAGAGAGAGAGCGCGAACCGTGTAAGTGTACTTGTGTAACGTGTAAGCTCGGCTATCGTCTGTAAGTGTGTAAATGTGTAATTGTAGTGCTTAGTTAATAAATCTTAGAAATAGGACGCCACCAGGTTCTGTACTCATATATTTAATTAATTATTTACCCCGCCAACACGTTACAATACTTTCCTCAAACCTCACTGTCAAGTCGATTACAACAGCCACGGCCCTTTTCCTGTCAATTCTAATAATCCCCAGTCCAGTCTCCTGTAGCTAGGAATGTTACGATATTATCGATATGAGTACAGGACGGGAGATCTAGCATGAACCAAACACGCGTAGAGTGAAAGGTACGCCTGCCTCCGCCTCATATATAAATAGATAAATACAAAAGGAACTGAACCCATTTTCTACTTCTTTATGCCTAATCCGAAATACATACGAAGTATGGGGCTAAATTTTGAAGTGTACAGATGATATTGTAATTGAAGTAGATAAACCAGCAATTATGTTTCTCCAGACATCAGATTTTGGACTTTCGACTCTATAGAGTTAAGGAGAATTCCAGGTAATACTGACATAGTGGTGTCAAGAGTGAATCACCTGGGCATCTCCGTGAAAGTCGAGGAGAGGAAAACATTATCGAATTAATCTAGGCAGCAACTTTCCCCTGGCTCATGCAACACGACATGCCAGCCACGTTTCAACAATTAACTGGGATCGAATCTCGGTCACACAGCATGTGGGCAGAGCCACCTGTTAACTGAATACCCAGGAGTCAGTCACATCATATTACATGAACTCAAATTTTCCAATAACACGATACATGCGGCGCTGCGGTAAAATCAAGTGACACCAATAGTTCACTCTTACTTACAGGGCCACTGCCGTGGTTTAGGGGTTAGCACAAATACGTCAGCTTCGTGTCGGTAGATTTACTGGCACGTAAAAGAACTCCTGCGGGACTAAATTCCGTCACCTCGGCGTCTCCGAAAACCGTAAAAGTAGTTAGTGGGACGTAAAGCAATTAACATTATTAACATTATTAGGGGTTAGCAAAGTGGCTTCCTGCCTGGTCGGTCCAGGCTCGACGCCCGCCTCGGTCATGAACAATATAAATCCTGTATTGGAGTGCGCTCAAAACTTGTGAGGACAACCGATTGGGATTAGTAATTTTCTACTTGAACTTGCGGTAAATAATAGGTTGATGCCGAACTTACGGGCCATGACCGCCGCCTCCTCCATTCCTATCCATAAATAGTGGCGTAGCTAGAAGGTTTTTTTTTTACAATCACAACCCTCTCATCCCCGTTTTCTGAAAGAAATGAAACCCATAGTACACGTGATGAAATGTTGAACGAACTGGCGAAGAAACCAAAAAAGAGACTTTCAAGACAAACATTTTTAATAATATCCCTAAATACTAATAATGGACTCCTCGAAGAACTGGAGAAAAAAGCGCGCAGTATAATTAGGGGAATCGTGGGATCCAACTGCAAGAATAGCATTTAAAAAATCCAGCAAGGAAGTCTATAACAAAATAGAGAAAATTACAGACACGATCCGCAAAAGACGGGCACGATTTTATGGTCACATCAAACGAATGGAAGGAAACAGGTTGACCAAACAGATCTTTCACCTATTTGATTCAAAACCTGAAACCACGGGGCCGTGGTTTATAAACACCAAAGAAGGCCTTCAAATGCTACAGATAAAACTGAAAGACGCCTTCGACAGAGGTCTTTTCCGAAACAAACATACTGACGAATGGGCTAAACCGAGACGAACAATCGAAAAGAAGAGACGGTATCCCTTGGTCAAAGGAACGCAAGCAGGTCACTGCCCAATGTAACAGGCCTTAACGTTGTTCTCGATGGCCCCAGCGAATAAATAATCCTGTGATGATGATGAAAATGCATTTCTATCGCTTAGTCCGTTTCCTGATACGTGGTCAGGGACGAGATAAGATTATATTTTGTGGCAAGCATTTTACGACCGGATGCTCTTCCCAATTGTCAACGTCAGTCGATGAGCTAATGAAGATGAAATGAATGATGGTGAATGAAATTGGGTGAGGAAGTGGAAGGTATCTGCTGTGGCCTATCAATAGGAACTGTGCGGCCACTCCGCTCGGTTGTTAATAATAATAATAATAATAATAATAATAATAATAATAATAATAATAATAATAATAATAATAATAATAATAATAATTGTGACCTTCCGTTTTACTTCACCAGGTAAACAAGATCTGTGTGGGGCAACCTAGGGCTAAACTTAATATTTTCGTCGAGTTAACACTAAATGTGTCGCCAGATATCTTTTACATACAAACATTGTACGACATGGAGTGTCGAATGAGAGACCTCTTTCCGCTTGTCAAAATTCGACCTTCTTTCCTGGATATGAGCCTTAGGAACTGGAGGCCGATAGTCTACCAATGGTTCATTTCATCATTTAATAAACATGGCTCCAAAGAGTAATTAATGAAAGCGTTGTTTCCTACTGTAATTCACATTGCTATATGAGAGGACGGTGCTTTTTACGGCAAAACGAAATACGGAGGGGGATAGGCTAGTAATGACTGCCCCTTTGTAAGTTTCCAGATGTGACATTGTGCCAAAATACAGCCTTGTTTTGTGCGGTTCCTTGGCTGAATGGTCTGCGTCCAAGCCGTAGGTTCAGAGGCCGTGCGTTCGATTCTTGGCTAGGTTAGGACTGGGTGTTTGTGATTTGTCTCCATACACGCCTCGTCATATTTTGACAACACAGCACACTACTAACCTCTACAGAAACACGCTTTCGTGAATACATATCTTCCCCCTCACACACACACAGGGTTGGAGTTGGGTCATAAAACTGGGCCAAATCTACCTGTGCGATCGTTACATTTCGCACGTGCGATCCCACCAGGATGTAGAGTAATTGGCTTAAGAATGATAATGTGATCAGTGGAGACTTTTTGTTTATTATTATTATTATTTACGTGATTGTTTCCCTTAAGGAGAGCGATTGAAGTTGAATACATATCTTCGGGCGTTTTTCCTCTTTTCTTCCAAAATCTCGTCATCCTCTCTAAATGCTTCCTCTTCCGCTCCTCTGTCCACATTTTCCCAGGTGGTCGTGATATTCTTGACTCAAATGTTACTTTTACTTACTTATTTTTGAACACATCAAAATAACGAACTTTGACTGACAAAACACATAGTCGAATTGTATGAAAACACCGAGCGAATTGACCGTGAGTTTAGGGTCGCTTATTGTGAACTTTAATTCGGGACATAGTGGGTTCGAACTCCGCTGTTGGCAGCCCCGAAGATGGTTTTCCATTTTTTCCCATTTTCCACACCAGACAAATGCTATGGCTGTACCTTAATTACGGCCACGGTCGCTTCCTTCCCCACTTCTAGCACTTTCCTTTCCCATCGTCGCATGAGAGCTATCTGTCGGTGCGATATAAAGCAAAATTGTAAAAACAAAGTGTGTAAACAAGAATAAAGCCAAAACAGGCACTGTGGAATGGATTGGCGAAGTATAAAATGGCCTTAAACTGGATGGAATCGCAGAGGAACATAAAACAGCGAGATCTTTCAATCCAAAACTCTCAAGTCGCAAGTTGACATAGAGGACAAACCGAAGAAAAGAACCGAACAACTTGGACGAAGAAAGAGAGTAGTATATTTACAGCAAAATAATGAAATATTAGTACAGAGGAAGGTAAACAAACGCCTCTGAGTACTCTGCGTAGTCCTGAATGGAAATACTGTTACAGTTTAATAATAATAATAATAATAATAATAATAATAATACTTATTAAACAGAAAAGGTCTGCACTGACCACATTATCATTCTTCCACCAATTATCTCACATCCTGTAAGTCTTAAAATAAAGCATTACAACACAGTTTTGAAACCAGAATGCTTATATGCCAGTGAATGCACTCAATAACAAACTTGAAAGATTAGAATTACTAGAAAGAATAATTATATGAAAAATATTAGGTTCTCCAAAAACTACAGAATTTTGGAAATTAAGAAGTAACAACGAAATTTATTAGAACATAGAAAACATATCTATGGTAACAGTACGGAAGGGGAGACTGCTATTTTTTGGACATATTTACAGAATGAACGACAGTAGACTAACCAAAAAGATCTTTACATATCTTTGGAAGAAAAAGTCAACAACCACTTTGTTTTAAGAGAACAAAAAAGACTTGGAAAGAAACAACATCAGAGAAGAAGTAATGGAAAGAGAAATTTTCAGGACGGAAGGATTCCAAGGGAGGCAAAGAAAACCGGCACAAAGTGGTCTGAAGAAAGAAGAAACATTGAAACAATGAAGGAATATTGGAAGAAAAGGAACAAAAACGAAGGATGAAGAATTTAAATTGGAACATGGTCCCTAGTAGGCTCTAACGCAATAATAATAATAATAATAATAATAATAATAATAATAAATTTATCCTGTCCTTTTCCACCACTAATGAATATATTTCTTCGTTGCTACGGCTTATTCCAATTTAACGCGAGTTAACTAAATTCTATTCAGAATTCATTTTGGCTACTTTGCTGAGTGTGGTTCTTCTTTACTCACTCAAAGAAATTTTGCTGAATTTCAAGGTATCGGATACATAACTAAATGCTATACCCACTTATCGTCAATGCCTCTTATTTTACTACTATAGTACTGCACCTGTTAATTTTGCAACCTTTCCCGATGCCTCTGTCTTATGTTGTTGCGCCACGTTGGGCGACCAAATTTAATGCACCTTTCGTCTATTAATGTTCCCGCGGTGACTTCCTCTATTACGCCGCGTTGGAGCATTAACTGAATATACACCTGTTTAAATATTGCTCCGGCTACAAAATTCAAAGCATCGGGTCGTAAATCATACCTAGACTCTGAACTGGGATATAATTTATGAACACGAGCTACCACAACATGGTGCATATTCGTTTCTCAGGGTAAATTCGCTTCATTATATTCCCATATGCTTTAGACAAATCGTAGATTCCGTTGAAGAGTATCTGTCCGTTCAACCAGTCATTCCGTATCCATACGTCAAGGAAATTATCTGATCATCACCTAGTATTTAGCATAAATTAATTCAATAGATCCGTATATTATCATACTACTATGTACTACAAGTTACTTAAGGAATAGAAACGCAAAATCAAAACTATATCTAGTTTATTAGCATGCTAATGTATTATAAAATTGACTATTGCCGATGGATGCACATTAAAGAAAGGAAAATCGTGTGAAATTACAAAGATCATTCTTAAATGCTTGATTTCCGAGATAAACATATTTGAAAAATCTTTAAATTATCATCATATTTGCTTACATTTTCATTGAGTTTCAAAAATATATCATATCTTCCAAGTTTAAACTGATACAAGGGGAAGAATAGGGACCAAAACTTTATTAATCCAAGGAGGAGTGGAATATCTTCCTTTTAATATTGTTTGGGATTTTCTTTGGGGCATCATTTAGGTTTCATCTTTTATTTCGGTCTGTTTGACCAAATTTACTTGGATAAGTGTTTGGATTCTTGTTTGGATTTTCACTTGTGACTCATCACGTTACGAGATAAGCATTACCATGTTTAAATCTGGGTTCAAAACACCCATGCAGTTATTAATATTCCTATCATAACCCAAAATGAATAAATTAAAACAGTACATCACCGTATGTACAAAATAAACCAAATAATCTTACTACAGAGTGCCATAGATATGATAGTACGTCAGTCTAACCTGCGAAAATCGTGCCATGCATTCCTAATCATATGCCAATATATTTACATATTCTCAAATATCTCTTCGCTGTGCCAAGATTTTGTCAAAGAAAACCGTACTTCATATTAGCGTTAACGCGCTGACCTTCAAATATGTAAATATGCGAGACTCCGTTCTAATCTTGAATATTTATATTACGTAATGCATAACAAACACGTAACCTATCAATACCTTCCGCTGAAAGTTACTACGAGACACATTATGCTAGGCTCAAGACATACATTCAACTTAACATGTTCTAAATCCTTCACTTGCAGTGCAAATTTTAACATAAATATCATATGTAACACAGGAATTCGCAATTCAATCATCTATCCCTTTCTCAAGCAACGAACAGAAACATATCTCTTCACTCTAATTACATCTTGCCACATTAACATTCCATTTCCTTCATATATACCTCCAGATTTAAAATATATTCATTCAATTCCACTAAAATAATCTCTGTGTTACGGTAGCAATACTTAATAACCTGATTATTCTCTCATACACTGCAACTTCGTAATATTTCAAACATTTCCTTACAATACAATTATCGTACTGGCCATGATTGCAACACATATTGACCTGAAGTTTTAGGTTACATCTCGTATCTCGCCTGCATTTTCTACAACCACAACTGGTTAAACGTTTCACGGTCTACACGTATGTATTGGCTCTAAACATGCACGAATACTCAATCAGATCTAGTCTCCATTAACCTTAAAATTATTACATTAGCACCATAGTTATATTGCAGAAATTGGCACACATCATCGGCTAATAATTGGCATTTATACTCTAATATCCGTTCATTGGCACTAAATCTCTTACTTCTAGCACTCCTGCACACATACAAATATTTTTCATCAATTGATTTCAAATTCTTCACGATGCAACTCATAATACTTATCTCGTAACGGGTTTTTGCTGCTGGATCTCTCCTGGTCTAGGACATCTTGGAGTAGGCAGCCCCTGCAGTCCAAAGATTACGTCGTCTGCGGCTCCGGCTGGGAATCTTGGCTTGAGCTATTTCATCTTGAGCGACCATTTCCATCTGTTTAAGCTGACTCCATCTTGTCACCAGTTCTCATGAAATCATAAAAGAACAAATACATAGTAGAATTCATATTATACTGGTGAATAGTAGGCTACTCAATACGTAATATTTGTCTTCAGAATCTCGTATTGGTCGAAAATATTCTTTTTTAAATTTAGAGATTTCTCTAATTCGGCCTACTTTTTGCTATTTCCTTCGCTTAAACAGATATTGTCTCCCTCCTGGAAACAATAAATTATGCCTTCCTTATCAAGGATTTGCTGCTATAATACTAATTTCGGTAATGTATGACTCGGCTGTAGTTTCCTTTCGCTCCTGAGTTTAGGTGTTAAAATGACAAATATTTTCCTTCAAATCTACGCCTTTTCTGCCGATATTTTTGCAGATGTAATCTTCACTGCTGTCTGTATATTAATACTTTAGTATTTAACGTTGCGTTGACCCTTTTATATCCTTCCGTAAGTCGTGCCGCTCCTCTTCAACTCGTAACTTTTTCTTCTCAAGGTAGTAAAGAATCGGTTTCATTCAAATTTTTTAGTCCATCATTATTTAATCTTGAGATTCCTTTTCCTTGCGGCCGGGCGATATCGATTTACTAGATCTCTACTCTGTGTATTTGCACATTGCCTGAAGCTATTGTGCGCCATATTTGTCCACTGTTTCCATGACATTTACGGCCGCTAATGTAGCCGAATGGTACAGTACTTTCGAGGACACCTTCGGTCGATTACCGTCTAACTGGGTTAGATCCTGAGATCTTCGTACAGGTAAACCCCGTTATACGCGAATTCGTTACCCGCGATTTCGCATATACGCAATGTTTGTTTTAAGTCTAGTACTGCCATCTGTTAACAGTGCGTGGAAGCTGTAATGCCTTAAGGCGGATATCAGACATGCGTTCCGAACTCTAACGTACACTACGTAAAGCGCCATGGTTAAACGGGGTAAGCGTATCTCTACGCTCATCTTCTGGCGTATTTGTCGAGATGTGAATCGTCAGTTCCGGTCAGTAGAGCTGTGAATTTGCTTTTGAAAAGTTTCGTATTGAAAACGACGGCTGAAAGGAAAGGGAGTGTGCCTGTCGAAGGAAAGAAGCGTGTACCAAAATCGTATTCGTTAGAAACAAAGTAGAAGCTTTGGATCGCTGTGAGAAAGATGAGGGTATTGTTGACATTCAGCGTGCTTTGGGACTTAATGAATCCACTGTACGAACTATTCGTGACAATGCGGAATCAATTCGAAAAACTACTCAATCTTCTACTAACTTAAGTGTGACTAGAGTGACCGGATCTCGCTCCGAAGCGATGGAAAGAATGGATTGGTGACACATTTGGTGTTTACCCGACAAAATTCATTAGAATTCAGCCACAGACGCCCAAAAGAGATTCGGTTTACTCTGTGTGTCATTCAGTTAGTAGGCCTAGAGTACAACAGAACGTCGAAATTGACGAACAAATAGCCAGATGGCGTCAAATTGAAATGTCTGCACATGGTTGCTGAGACCATACGATTATTATTATTATTATTATTATTATTATTATTATTATTATTATTATTATTATTATTATTATTATTATTATTATTTAGAGTTAAATTTTTAAGTGTATTAAGTTTGCATTAAAATGCGTTTCAGAAACATGATCATGGTTACTTTTTGTAAAAAATACTTAGAATCTCTGATATTTTAAACTTATTATGTGAGGAAACGGGAACCTAAGCCCTATGTTTTACATATAAAATGACTCGATTTACGCGAATTCGTTATGCGCGGCAATTCCGCGGAACGCAACTATCGCGTATAACGAATTCTACCTGTACTGTACTCAGGAAATTGAGTATTTGCAACTCGCCATTTTGCTTTGATTTATTTTATCCGAGTTTCAGTGCTCACAGTCACTTTTTTTCCCGGGCGTGTAGCAAACAGTCGTGTCATGTGTGTGGATTTATGGAATGACTTCCAATACACTATTATATTACTTAATTGTTCTGTGTCTGTCAATTATCGTGGAAAGCAGACAAAAGGAAGAAAGACTAATTGAAGAAATACAAAAATATCCTTGTTTATATGATACTACGTCAAAATATGATAAAGACATAAGCGTGAAAGTTAACTGTTGGCAAGAAATAATAATGACCTCTGGAAATTGATTGTACGTATCATTTATTACTATTACGTACATTTTACCTTATTTCTGAAGTTTGGGTACTTCATATTCATTTTTGTTATTATCCTCAATAATAGAGAGAAGGTCATGAAACTTTCTGATTTAGACGAAAGTAACTATTATATTAACTTTTCATAATTTCCATAAATTCTCGAATCGATAGAATTCACCCTGTATTCTTCTCCTTCCAATTTCACGAATCGTCTCTTTCTGTTTCTTTCTTCATCTTCCACGACAGTATCCAATAAAAAGGCCTCTTCTTTAATTAATCCATCCATCCTTAAACAGCTGTGTAGCATAGTTTAGCCAGCTTGGCTTTTTATTCGTGTTATAGCATAACATAGCTTGGCATTGCTTGGCATAGCGTTGCTTAGCTTTCTGTATTTGGTAGTCTTGTATGCACCGAAGGATTCCCATTTGCAGTATGCTGCAAAACAAACAGTACTAAAATTGCGAACATGGTCTGAACATCAAGAAATCGAATTTTGCCACAAACTAGCCGTTACAACGACAATGTAGCAAGATGGGGCTACAGCCCACACCGCGAGTACGTAAGTGTCGGTTGGGTGCGTGCATTTCAGTGGGCTTAGCTATAGAATAATATGTAATGGTTACTTTGGGCACGATGAGGAAAGCAACGGGAAACTCAACTCATTTTCCTAGTATGCCTAGGCTGTCTATGACAGCTGATGATTTAGCTGTTGGGAATCCAGCCAGCCTTTGGGCTCATGAGGACTCAACTTTTTGGACAGATGACGTACTATTGTAGATGTTAAATACTTTATAACATTTTGTTTTTATTGTTCGTTCGCGGCAAGTCTTGGAATCGAACGAGGTCAACAGAGCGAGAAGCTAAATGTTACTTCAGCTAACAGAATTGAGGTCTGACTTGGAGATAGTTTTCACCACACTGCCCCCGTGACACCTAGTGCTGTCGCGAGAAGAGATTAGGCTAGTTTGAAGAGTGAAGGTTTTGAACACCGAAATCACTGGTGAGTCAACGGATTCAGCGATTAAGTGAAACTAACTGACCCTCTTCATCAATAACGAGTAACAGAAATGAACTGGAACAGAGATAACCCGATTCATTATCACAGCAATGTAGTTTACGAAGTTCGTGGAGACCTGTCGTCTTCTGACAGTATAATTTATTTCCAAGCATTAATATAGCATGGATAGAGCGTGTTTGAGTCATCAGTCCATAGACTGGTTTGATGCAACTCTCCATGCCACCCTATCCTGTGCTAACCTTTTCATTTCTACGTAACTATTGCATCCTTCATCTACTCTAATCTACTATGGATAGAGCATAAATGCGCAACGTAGTCCATCCTGTGTTTACGATCTAAATTACAAGGGGAGAGTGAGGATAATCATCGCTGACGAATTACACACTGAAGTTTGCACGTTCGAATCCTGGAGCATTCTGTTAGTATTGCAGATGCCAGAGACCAGTTTCAGGAGCTTTATGGCACGTTAAAGTACATATTATTATTATTATTATTATTATTATTATTATTATTATTATTATTATTATCATCTTCCATTGCTTGCGGAATGAATATTTTCCTGGCTGTAGAGCGTGGTCTATCATTCTGCGCAAATGGGGAGCTCAAAGGTGGATTATATATAAAAGCTATACATATTTCATTCCTCCAATTGACCCTATCTAATATTCTTATCTAGATTAATTCCTTAAACTCAGATTCTAACAGCTGTATTCTATCTTTTAAGTTGTTTTTGATAACCACTGAAATTCCGCCCGATATCCTTCCTCTATTGGATCTCCTTGATCCATATTGACTCCATACGATACACCCTTCTATCTTTAAGTTTTTCTTGTAATCAGCCCAAGTTTCTACAAGCCCAAGGATGTCCATTTCTTCCAGTAGCTCTTTAAAGTCTTCGTTACCTATTTTGCTCCATACTCCTTCAATGTTAACACATGATACCTTTAACTCTAGTTATTTTTTACTTCTATGTTCTAAACTTCCTGACTTACTTCTAGTTATTCTAGATCTTTCCACTTCCATTATACTTCCCCTCCGGAGAGCAAATAACGTCCTTCTCAGATAGTTCTTCTGTGAGTTTTAATCTACTACCTGAACCCATCCCCTTCTTCTGAAAAAAGTCTTTTAGACTCACTGACCTACGCCTGGAAGTATCCTCAGCTCCTCCACGCGGCGCCGCTGTTGACATCCGGCTCGCCTCGTCGTTCCTCCCACTGTTATTTAACTCCGCTGGAAGATCTGACGTAGGCTGTTGAATCACCTGTCCGGGGTTATCAACCCGAGCATCGCACGTATACTCTGGAATCTCTTGTGTCATCACTCCTTCACCATGCACTTCCGCTGATGAACTGCTTACTTCGTTCCTTAAACTTATCACCCAGATCACTGACCGTCCACGTTCTCGCCCAGGTATCTCCCATCACATGCAAGCGGTTTCCTCTTATAAATGCCCGGAGATTCGATTTTCTTGCTTGTCGTAAATGGAATTGTAGAACTCTTTGCTCTTGGAGGCTGTTTCTGTCCATATCCCTTTTTATCCAAATTCTGCTGCCCTTCAAGTTCCTCGCACTATTCAAAATTCGGCTTGCCATTAATGAGGAAACAAACTTAATTCTAACGGGTCTTCTTCCTCTATTCTTTCCCATCCTATACACATCATCTATCTCCCTTTCGGTACACTCAATGCCTAATTTCTCTCTCATTAGCTTAAGGACTGAGCTCATCAATTCCATCTTAGATTCTCCTTCCGTTTCATCCAGTCCGTAAATAATAATATTTGTTTTCTTCTCCTCCTCCGTTCTTCTGCTATCTCGCCATTGAAGTACCTGTACTTGTTCTTCTAGCTCCTGTATCCTCTGATTTATTATAGCTCTTTCTTCCTTGTCTTATCTTATCTTCGCCTTTATTTCTGTTAGATCTTTGGTTATGCTTTCCTTCATATCGTTGATTTGTTGGAACTGTGCTTCGAAATTTTACCTACACTCAGATTGATTTACTCTTAGAAGTACCCTTAAATTTTAGATTATTAAGTTAAATGAATAAAATGTCAATGTAAGGTTAGAAACATTATAGTTCATATTTTTCGAGATATAGCTTTAATAATAGTAAATATTATAAATTAATTTTAAAACGTTAAAATGATTCTTATGATGCTTTACATTTCATACAAATTACATTTCACATTAACTTTAAATTATAATTAACTTATTTTTTAAGTAGTTATAATGTTCAGTATATTATGTATATGCAGGTGCATAATTATATGGTTTGGCATAATAGCAGGCTTCATAGCCTGAGCCCCGCCATGTACAGAAAGACATTAATAAATAAATAAATAAACATTTCTTTGGTCTGGTCAGCCTGAGAAGCATCGCGGACAACTTCCTTGATTTTCTCAATGTCCTCCCATGTCAATGGGTCTGGGTTCATCTCGACGCCTCCGATGACTAATAGAGTAGCCACTATAGCTGCCGCCATCAACAGTTCTGTCAGTCCTATTTCTTTATTAAATCCTGATTTACAGTCCGTCTTGATCCACTTGACCCGGTTGTGCCATCGCCCTGTCACACTCCTATACTGCTGCACTGTTACGCCCATATTGCTTTTCCTGCACTTCCGCACCGTTACCACGCACGTCTGCTCAACAGCTCAGCTCAGCAAAGACTGTGGTCTATCAGAATTCCTCTTCCTTCCTAACATTTCGTGGTGGACATCTTCATTGTTCACGCTATCTTGGCTGAAGATCTCTTCGCGTCGAACAGGTAGCAATTAGGCTTAAAATAAATTTTCTGGGTAATATTCCAAGCCTTTGAAGCTTACTAATGCTGCGATTACATAGTTGTAGACAATAAGAGAGAGATTACGACATTGGTGTATTTTCATAATGAGTTAGATACTGGATAATTATTTTTTAAAGGGGAATGAACTGTGGTGTCTAGAAGCAAAAATAGGATTGTCTTTTAAATTAGCTTTTGGCATTCATATTATTAGTCAGTCTTCAGCCCGAAGGCTGGTTGGATCCTCAACAGCTCCACCAATAGCTATCATAGATGACGTAGGCATCACTGAAGTGCCGTAATAGGGAAATGAGGAATGTGGTAGTTTCCCGTTACTTTCGCTACTGAGCCAGAAGTTGCTATTATTATCAGTCTGCCAAGCCCACTGAAATGCATGCACCAACCGACCCTATGAGCGACATTTTCACACTATTGCTCTAGCGTTGCTAATACCTCAGTCACTTTCATATTGTCAAAGCCAAGGATAAGACTGAGGCAGATCAATGAAAGTAACACAATTGCTCTAGCCCATACTAGAAAAGACAGTACTTTGTAAACAGTAGTTCTCGCCAGCAAAGGCATAGGGCAGGCACGACTACTTTGCCAGATCATTGAAGGTATGCTCAGTTCATCCGGAAGGACATGGATTCATTTCCTCGTTTCTATTCTTCACTTACTTGGACATTCTGGTTTAGAAACTATCATCTGTCTTTAAATTGGTAAAAAGGAAAGTTCTGCTGCTTGCTTACTGTTTCCGAACTGCGAATGCAATGTGAAACAAGCGCCAACCCGTCAATTCCGAAAACAAGTGCAGTGGTAACTGCAAGAGATTGTATTTAACGTCTGCGTACAAGATGGTCTCATAACAGAAATTCTGTAATGAAATATAATAGCAAGGTTCAAATCACAGGTAATATTTCATGGCCGAAGTTCACGTCTCAGCTAATTTCGACCCTCAAAAGCAGCTTGCCGGACATGTTCGCTATTTTGTGTTACTTTATACACTAAAAAGCCTTCACGTTTTATTTTAATGTTCGTCTGGTATACCACATCTTTCTTCGTCTCTGCAAAATTTTTAATGTAAATAGTCCCAGTAGTTTTTTCCTCTTCCTGGCCTTTTCGCACTGACGTGGGTGCGACACTTCGTATGCATTTAGCCCACTTTTGTGATCGGATCACTACCCTGACACCAACCCTGTATGGAGGGATATACTGACTGTTGTGTGTTTCTGTGAGGGTTTGTAGTCTGATGTGTTGTATGTAAAGGAAGACACGTATTAAAACGATCACAGCACCCAGCCCCCGAGCTGTAGGAATTAACCAGGCGTGAGAATCGAATCGAATCGAATCCGGGGCCCTGTGAACCGAAGGCCACTACGTTGACCATTCAGTCAAGGAGCCGGACTCTCCGTTGATTTTTTAAATACTGTGAATATTTTTAAATATTTTATGCTGTAGTCAGGATAGTGGGCGTGGCATATAAGCACAGCACTTCGCACCTCACATGACATTTGTTTGAATTACATTATTTACACTCCTGGTCAATGGAGCTATTCATTAACTTCAAATTTCATAACTTAATTCGACGATTAACTTAAAAATGTTCAGAATTAAGTACTCCTCAAGGATGAACCAAAATGGTCACATTTAATGAAAAACTAACGGGCTTAGATGCAAAAATTCACCCAAACTCCATACTTTCAAAAATTAAAATTTTTCTATTTTAATTTTTTCTAATATCTATATTAATGTACGGTACCTGTTAATTTCATGGTGGTTCATCCTTTAGAAGAAAATCTCTGCTTTCAAGAGGAGTGAATGTTTCTTCTACTTTTGGTCTACTTTGGGGTATATTATGTTTTTAAAGGCCGTTTATAACCAATCTCAGTATACCATTTTTTTCACACCGTACAAAACACTGAATAAAGATGGACATGTAGGTCAAATTTCAAGAAGATCTTTCAAATTTTAAAGATATTTAATATTTTCTGAAATGTATTTTTGCTAGTGTGTGAAACCCCTTAAAGAAAGGAACAACTGACGAAGTGTACTATCGCCCAGAAATGTAGGTTAATTTTTTTTTTACATCGTTAAAGTATCACGAGAAAGAGATATGCGTGATTGTTTACTTAGGGCATGCGTGTTAACCATTGCTCAGTGTTAACGAGGCTACTGCCAGTACAATGTGTCGAAATGTTTCCATGCTCTTGCTTCTATATAGTTAAGGCTATTTCTCCAGCTGAATTTTAACTCGTGATGACGGGCAGTTCCTCCACAAATGGTCTGCAAGAGGGGAAGCGATTTCAATTCGAACGCATGAGTAATTAGGTCCCCACTTCCTGCCTGTCACTATCAGTATTCAGCAGGGAAACTGAACACCGTGATACATTGGCCGAGCATTCAGCTGCTAATAACAAAACAAGTTTTCGTGGCACATTGGCTGAGCATTGAGCTGCAAATAAGAAAAGTTTTGTATTACGATGCTCTAATTAGATTTTTTCCTCACTGAAGCTATGCAGCACTTAGTATATTTAAAACTGAAGGGTAATCCATCTGCTTTAGCTCCAAGCTTTTCTCATTACAGCTGTTTCATTTACCCTCATCGGAGGGTCTGCATTACGAGGGCTGCATCCAGCTAGAAATAGCCACACGGAATTATTATTATTATTATTATTATTATTATTATTATTATTATTATTATTATTATTTAAGGTATACTGTGCGAATTTGTTAACAGAAATGCTTATTTTTATGTTGCAGCCTCAACTTCCATCTCTCCGTCCGTGTAGGAAGAAGGGGGATAACATACATCCTTTGTAGAAAGCGACCAGAAGGGAAACTATATCTCCCACCCCACCTCACGGTTTTTACAATTTGAGAGCTTAGATGTTCGTACAGGGAGCTCCAGCTGCGTCTTGCATTGATTCCACTTGTCCCGGGTTCCTCGCGTTATGTTCTTCCTGACCTCCTTTGATCAACTCTTGTTTTCTTGATGGTAAAGTAAGTTGCACAGTTGGAAAACTCGTTATATCCATTGGTTAGTCAAAAAACAAGCAAGGCCATCTCCATACCGGCAACGGAGGCCCTAGGACGATGTTTCTTCTGTAGCAAACCATGTTATGTGTGAACCAACAGAACGAATGCAAGAAGTGCCTATCATAAAATACTAAACTTAAGCCCTGCAACAGGATCATAACAAATATAAAATCAGGAAGGAAATGGTATGTTAATATGTGAAGTGAAAAAACGGTGACTGTGACGAGGGTAATTGCATCCTGAAACGTGGTAAGCTCTTACCTGCTATCGCACCTGCAACCATGAAGAAAGAAAATATCTAGAAGACTTGAATGCACTGTTGACGAAACTTAAGGGCAATACTGGATGACAAACAAAATATCACCTTCTTCAATACATTGTTTGATCAACAACAAACTTTTAGTTGCGACTCGTATGTGGGAGATTTCATTGAGAACAGTAAGGAACTGTTAATAACTTATAGTTGTGTTATGGGTGAGGAATTTCTCTTTTTTAGTGAATGCAGCATTTTTGATGTAATTGTAAATTCAAAGACCAGGATCTATATATGTGACTTCCCGTTTGGAAAATTTCACGTGTTGACTGGAATACAAACAGTGGTCGTTTTGTTGAGATACTTGCAATGGTGTCACTGAACTTCCATGCATGCAAGTAGAAAATCACAGCAAGTTTCTTCTTCTCTTCTTCTTCTTCTTCTTCTTCTTCTTCTTCTTGCGTTAGGGCATACTGTGGACCGCGTTCCAATTTCAATTCTTCATTCTTTGTTGTTGTTGTTGTTGAAACAACTGGAAAATGTGGACTGGAAGACATTAGCTAGACAGAAAGAAAAATGCTTCGGAAAATGTTGGACCCAGAGATGAAAAATGGGGAGAGGAGACTCAATTCCTGGTGGCGAGCATTGCTGACATGGGGATATTGCTCAGTCGTCTTGGTAACGAGCTGGCAATAACGTGGGTTGTTGTTATTGCTTTCATAAGCTGCAAAACTACGTAGTCATTAGCCCCTGTTTATCAGGAAGATTACGAAGATGACTATGGAAATGGGAAGAAAAATGTGAAGTAACGATCACTCGAAGAAGGGGGCGGGAAAAGGAGTTGGAAGGGGACGGGTGGTTGAAAGCCCACAAATTGAATGCTCATAATATAATTACACTTTACTCTTTTTTTTTTTAATCGCCGAACTGGAAGAAAGCAATATGACGACTTTGTGATGTCACAAGCCTCTAAAACTTATCAAACCGAGCTCGATAGCTGCAGTCGCTTAAGTGCGGCCAGTATCCAGTATTCGGGAGATAGTAGGTTCGAACCCCACTGTCGGCAGCCCTGAAAATGGTTTCCCGTGGTTTTCCATTTTCACACCAGGCAAATGCTGGGGCTGTACCTTAATTAAGGCCACGGCCGTTTCCTTCCCACTCCTAGCCCTTTCCTGTCCCATCGTCGCCGTAAGACCTATCTGTGTCGGTGCGACGTAAAACAAGTAGCAAAGAAAAACAAAAACAAAAAAAAACACTTATCAACATTAACATTGTTCTGACTGCCTGTTGTTGGTGTGCTTCGTTTCTTCTTCTGCTGCTGCTCACCTCTACCAGATTGCATTATTGTTGCAATTACAAAAACTAACCCGTCAATCATGGGTGTACAACATGTAGTCGTTAAATATCCCTTTCTAATAATGTATTAATCTCTTTAAGATTCGATTCATCAAAAGGTAAAACGGCGCTGTCTCTTGTCTCTATTTATAGTACTTGAACATTGTCTAAGTTGGATGTACTGGAATATTCTCACGTATACGAGGGTTCTAAACAAGGCGTTAGATCCTGTCACGTAACTGATGAAACATAAGGTGTCTACAAGGTCTTGCATGAACTGACGTCAGTCTGCGACGGGAGTGATCCATATTAAGCCAAGCTGAAACCACAAATAAGAACAAGCAAGAAGCGACTATTTTGAAGGAAATGTGATCAAAGCCCACTAAGAGAGAGACGATGTGAAGCATGGCGTAAATATTTTGCCGTTTAGCTCGTATATCTTACATTATGAAGAGTAAGAGTCTGCTCTGAAAGCCAGCCACATGAATGAGTATGCTAATGTGCTCTTAAGGGTGGATAGAAAACATGGCTTCATCATCTCTTTAAGTAATGCTTTCAAGTTTTTTCCTTATAATACAGTCCTCCTTTTTAAGGGATGGCACAATCACGTTTGTGATATCACGCAACCAAGCACGTGATTAGAATCTCTAGAAATAAAGTACTAACACCTGTGACTTGATTTTTTACATGATCCACGTCTTTTTAACGCTTCTCCGTTCCATTAGGCGAGTTAGAAGTTTGGAAGTTAAAACACAGGACATTAAAAACATAGAAAGTAATTTTTTATTTGACTTTAGCAGTGGTGAAGTTAGGGCTCATGGCCCGTTTTTACACTTAACGACGTAATTTACAGATAATACATATAAAAGAAATGTACTATTATATTATAAAATCAAAGATAAGGTAGAAATTACAGATTTGGACAATATATAATGAAGAAAGAAAGCAAAGTTCAACAATTGAAATAGAATAAAATAAAATAAATCCGGAGCATAAAGGTAAAAGGAAAGAGAGAAAAATCATAATAAAAAAGTAAGATACAAACTGAAAAATATAAGCAATGCATATAAAGAGAACACAGTACGTAATAAAGTAAATGGAAATATAAGTGTGACCATAAAAAGTGATCTATGTACATGAGTAAAATGATAACTATTATGTACATTTACACTATAATAATAATAATAATAATAATAATAATAATAATAATAATAATAATAATTACCACAATCACACAACCTATCATACGTCACCAACCACACGAAACAATCTGTGGTATTCAACAGGTAGAACTCCTCACTTTATAAATTTGTATACAAGTTCTTTAAACAGCTCCTAGAATTATGTTTCTTTACGTTTGGTTGTATATTTATTTATATTTTTGGGAACGAATCTAAAAATGAGAAACGTACTTGTATGTACTATCTCTACATAATACTCATAGACAAAGCAAAAACGTGCACCAAGGAGGAGTTGTCGGAATTGCATGCAACTTGAGAGGGGTGTTCGTAATGTTGATATAAGTGAGTGATTACATTATCAAAGCAAAATAATGGTATTTCATAAAACTGAATATTTGAAAGGAGAACGCAGTACCCTGTGGGTCCACCTCCAGCTTAGATACAATATGTGATACGAGCGGTCATGGAAGCATACAGGTTTCATTGGGTATCTTGTGGCATATTCGCAGGGCCGTAGATAGCTTTGACGGGCCGCGGGCGAATGATTGACCGCCCCGCCCCCCGACCCCCCTCTCTCGCCCTAAAATTCCCCCCGGCAAGAAAATTCCTTTGACCTCCCTCACAAAAACGTTAGGTGATTTTTTTTGTAAATTTCTTCTACTTAGGCACATTTCTTAAAGCTCAACCTTCATAAAATTAAATCTAAAAGTTCTAAAGCTGAAGTTAAGTATTCAACTTGTTATTATGCACCGTATCTTGTTTTTGAATGAATATTGAAACTGCGTTTTTCAGTTGTCTTAAAAATTATTCCTAGTTTTACATCAACGTTCATCACATCAACTAAGTCTTTATATAGCCTAGGTATACCGGACTAGTCCATCTCTACATAATTATAATATTAAATCAAATTTGACTAAATTCTGCTGTGCTGTATCTAATAGGTTTGTATAATTTAACGCTCTTTATTATTTCACAAGGACTTGCAAGGTGAGGCCTCCTCGTAATGTAAAGCCTACGTGGAAGGGCCGGATAATTTCTTTTCTAAATGAAATTAGTATTCAGTAGGCATTTGAGATAAAGTATATTAGCAACCTGACGTGGCCGTAGCATACAGTAGGCCTACAATACAATCCTAAAGTGTAGTACAATACTTAAGCTTCCTTAAAGTTAGAATAATATTTAACTTATCCAAATTATACATGTAGCCTGTTATTAATGCTTTTTGGTTCCTAAATGCTAAATAAAAAGGCTATCTCAAAAACATAATTACTAATGGTTTACTGGTAGGCGTAGTACTATATTTGAAAAGAAGAATACGTTATTACTCAGCTGGAGATAAATACGATTTAACTTCCTACTTACCCTTACCTTATAAAAGGAAAGTAAAGTAGCCTGACTAAATACATTTCATATAGAACAGAGGTGCTTAGCTGGACGCCCGTTGAGGCTAGCCCAGTGCGGCCGGGCTGCTCTTACGTAGATGCGGGCAGTTGACGTAGCAAGCATACGTCACAGTGAAGCGAGAGAGCGAACACACTTTGCAGGAAGGGAACGGTGACATAGTTATTATTATTATTATTATTATTATTATTATTATTATTATTATTATTGGCTTTACGTCCCACTAACTACTTCAACGGTTTTCGGAGACGCCGTTGTGCCGGAATTTCGTCCCGCAGGATTTCTTGTACGTGCTAGACCGACACGAGGCTGACTTATTTGAACACAATACCACCGGACTGAGCCAGGATAGAACCTACCAAGTTGAGATCAGAGGGCCAGCGCCTCAACCGTCTGAGCCACTCAGCCTGGCTAGATATTTACTATCCAAGATTAAAGTACAACAGCAATGTAAATGTATGTACCGAATAGATGTACAGTATGTCTTCAAATAAATAACCTAAACTGACCTTATTCCCGGGAAGCATGATTGGATTGTTGGTGAGATTATCAGATAATTTGAACCCAAACAACCACAAGCCACAGCTTATCCACCTTAACTCTATATTATATTAGAAAGGCTTCTAAAACACCTTTTAAAATTTAATAGTGAACATTGTAATTCATTACATACATTACAAAAATATTTGAGGTTGTAGGCCCCTTTATTGAATCCGGTCAAAATACGAAAACAGCAATGAACATAAATAACTTATTTCTTACAACGTAAATTGAAAATGACGTGGATTTCTGCCCTCCTCGTTTCATTATTTACTGCCTCCATTTCAAACTCGTGTATCGCCGCAGTGATCGAGAGTGATTGGGAGAACTTCGCCCACACTTCACGGCTTGTGACGTAATCACAACGTCATTGTGGTTGAATAGCGTGCGCTCATCGCCTGCCTGAATGCCAGCCCGCCCGCTTACAGTGATGGGCACCCACGGGACGAAATGCACAGCATGAGCACCTCTTCGTGCTTTCCTTGCTGCAGAGTTATCAGTGGCGGCATCCATGTTGATTTTCTTTGCAAGTTTAGCCTCCGCAGGTAGAACCCCAAAGCTTGGACAGTCTCTCCTGTGTCATTATAGAGCGAAGCACATTTTTCACTCTCTTCAAGCGTTGAAAACGCTCTTTCGGCTCTGGCAACAGTTGCAGGAATAGTCAAACATGCAAGACAATACACAAGTTAGGAAACAAGTTACGGTATCAAGATTGATTTTGAGGATATGGCAAAGCGCCTCTAAGGGCTGTAGTGTTTTGTCACCAAAGTTAGTAGCATATACCATCTTCAAGCTTTTAAGGCCGTCTTAACTAATCTTTCAAGTCGTTCTCATATCTTCGAACGAGATCCAAAGCTTTTGAAACATGTATTTTAAATCTTATTTCTGCAGTGACCTTCTCAGGTGTATCTTCTGTAGTAACATTTTCAGCCATTCTTTTCTGCTTTTTCACTCTATTGGATTGTTCTTTTAACTCATCAGGCCAGCCAGTGTTTCCAGCCACGGTAGTTACTTCACTCCATATTTTTTTCCCAGCCTTCGTTCCGCAACCGTTTAAGTTCACTCACTAGGTTTTTTTAAGTTTCCACTGACTAGTTGCCCAACGACCTTGAATTATTGTGTTTACTAAATCAACCGGTTTTTTTTCTAGTTTTTAAAGCAGATGGATACCGAAACAAAACAGTCAAACGATTTAATGCACGTTTTAAGTCCTTCAACGTCCCTTCCACACTCCGCTGACAAATTAAGAAGTAAAACCTTATCTAAAGCTTTGACCAGACCAGCCAGTTGCTGAGGTTGAGCGTAAGGAACATCCTATTTCCCTCTGAAGAATTTCCCATTTATGAGGTCTAGAACTTGATAAGTTGTAAAGTTTTTGCACTACTCCAAAATACACTACTGTCCAAAAGTTAAGCATAATCACTAAAGGAGGCCACACCGCCTGATAGGAATGTCCGACGGATTGCTGAACAAACGGAAGCTGACTCACACACCATACGTCACACAGCTTGTCCAACAAAACAGTGTTAGAAATGTTTTGATAGCTAAGGTACATCTTTGACAACAACTAACACAACTTGGCAGTATCTTCCAAACAAAATATGCTGTTAATAGGGTGTATGGTTAACCCTAACGGCCACACATGCTTCGTAGCGACGTGGCATGCTCTCTATCAGGTGGTCCAAGAGCTCTTGTGGCAGTCGATCCCATTCCTTCGAAAGGGCAATGCGAAGGTCTTGGAGGGTCCTTGGTGGAGTCTGACGGGATGCAATTTGCCTCCCCAATGCATCCCAGGTATGTTCTATAGGATTCAGATCAGCGGGCCTCGCTGGCCAGCCCATGCGATGAATGTCTTCCCTAGTCAGAAGTCCATTAAGAGGAAGTCTGGACCAACCGCATCTCTGAAGAGTCGAACATGTGGTCTTAGTACCTCATCCCCTGTATCTCCGAGCGTTAACAGTGTTCTTTGGACCACCTATGAAGATGTGCAGGTCCGTACGGGCATTCAACATGATGCCGCCCCACACCATGACGCCACCACCTCCATACTGGTCCCGTTTCACGATGTTCCTGTGGTTGTATCGGCTACCCGGTTCTCTCCAGATTAATGTGCGATGGGAATCGTTCCAAAACTGAAGTGGAATTCATCTGTGAAGAGCACATGCCTCCATTCATTCAAGGTCCAGTTTCGATGTTGACGGCTCCACAGTAAACGGGCCCGTCTCTGTGCTGGAGTGAGCGGCACGCACACCGCTGGACGACGGGCAAACAGCCCTGGTGTTTTGAGCCTCCGGTACACAGTTTGCCGGGAAACGGCGACCCCTGAAACGGCTGCAAGCTCCGCCGACAATTGTCTTGCAGATGCACTCTGATTTCGTTGGGCGGTTAAGACGTCATATCGGACGTACTGTGGGTTGGTTACCCTTGGTCGACCTGGTACTGGCCTACGACCAACATCTCCTGCGTCTCGAAATCGTCTCCAAATCCTGGAAATGTCACTTTGTGGCACACTCAAGGATACGGCGACTTCGGTCTGTGTCTGGCCTGCTTCCAGGTGGCTGAGTATTCTACCCTGCAAAACGGGGTACAAATGGCGTCGTTGTGCCATTGTGTTGTCACATTCACCACGAGGCTACACTCCACACACTATAATAGGGCAAACACGATTGAGGGAATGTGGGGCGCAGGCACTGGCTGTGTTTACCTTGCGGTAACGCCACTAGTCTAAGCAAGGAACACTCCTTACCTATACAGAGCGAACGCGTAAGGTTGGTATGTGCATATGTAGTGCGATTTGCGGCCTATTTCCTGTTGCCCTGCTTACTCGTAACTTATGCTTAACTTTTGAACACTAGTGTACTGTATGTATCCGCTTCACGGCAACTCTCTGCAGCCTGTTCTCCAGAAAGGTTGAGTGAATGGCACACGCGTGCGGAGTATACGGCGAGGTGGTTGTCTTCGAGCATTCTCACTTGCACATCCTTTATACGCACCTTTAATGTTACTCCCATTATCGTATCCTTGTCCTCTACAATCAGACAGAGGTATATTGAAATTAGAAAGTGTGATCATTATCAGATCATAGATGGCTTATCCAGTTTTTTGAACAGTCTACAAAAGCCAATAGACGTTCATGGATTTCGTACTGTTCGGCCGGTTCGAATTCACCTCCATGTTTTGTTTTGTCACCTTCTTCGCAGGAACGATGAACGTATCGGAGTACAAACGTCGTTTGTTCAACGTGAGCTGAATCTGGAGTTGCGTCGGCTGTCAGCGCAAAATATTTAGCCTCTTCACGTTCTTTTAGGATATGATTTTTGACAATGGACCCACGAATATCAATACCTTCATTTTGAATTTCCGGTGACAAGTAATGTACTTGAAGCTTCCTTCCAATCTCTTGAGTACGCTCCACATTTCGCAGATGTTCATATTTTGCTAATAATTCTAGAATGCCAAGAAAGTTGCCGTTGGTACAATTACCAGTTTTGTTGCTATCACCTCGAAAACCTAACCCTCTTTCAGCAAGAAACAACATTACAACAAGAAGGCGCGAAAGAATGCCGCGCCATACTTCTTTCTCATGTTTGGTAATTTACCTAAAAGGTTGCTCAAAAATGTATCTTCTAGGTGCTTTCTTTGTTCCGTTTCAATTGCAAATAACATGACTTGTGAGATTCAGTTTTTTCGTGTTCAGGAACCCTAGCATGTACTGTATTTTTCACCAGTTTCGTGCACTAGACCATCCATCTAGTGAGGCTAAAGCTGAGAGCTTAGTCAAACCTGAACTGAAAATCTTCCGCGCAGACAGATCAAAGTTGCCTTTGCCTTACTTCACACTAACCAGTCTCTTTGAACACACTCCTCATTTGCCAGTTTTTTTTTAAATGGAGGCAGGCATTGTTTGACCCTTAGAGTCAACTGGAAAAGTCACAGGAAGTGCTTCCTGTGTTTTTTAATGTTAGTGTCAATATTAAAATGTGGTGATCCAGTATCGAAATATATCCCGGTAGATGACGATGGAGCAGTCCGAGGAAGAGAGCCTCAGAGTCAGTTTAACAGTTGAATCGGCAATAGGAGACCGGGTACTGCTGCCTCAGTCATAGGTGGACGAATCGGCAGTAGGATCGCTAACGGCCCAGGACCAGTAGTGTCAGTAGTAGAAGTTTTTATTGCCGGTAAGGACTTTGGCCCTTTTGTATCAATCACAGAAGCAGAAGGTTGATTCATTGGTGTTGGTAATGGCCCTATTGCTACACTATCAGCAGACAAAGACGATTTTATAAGTCTGTTGTAGGACGTTTGCCATTTTGAAGCCTCTGTCTTCTTTTGCTTTTCTCTTTTGATACCCTGATTTGTGTTTATAGTAGTTGCTCATGGTGACTGGTGTTATACCATGACCACTAACCAAATCACAAACAAAAATCAAACAGTTAAAAAAACTTCAACAAGGAAACTTACTGTGACGTAATTACTACACGAGCACAATCACTCAACTAGAAAATTAAGACCGAAAACCAAACGAACTTCGCTGTGAATGACAATATTAGTAACCAACACTATCAAAACGATAAAGGAAGGTCGACGAGACAAATGGAGGAGGGAGAGTTAGACAGGCAGTCTCAACAACCGCACGCTCTTCTCCTGTAGACAACAGTAGTGCGGTGTTCTTCGGAGCAGTGTAACACCTACCCTTTACTATTATATTACTTACAAACACGAGAGTATAAAGATAACCGCTAATAAATTGCAGGCGTTCCGCAAGTACGACCAGATATTTTTGGTGGCCTATTTCATTTACCTTTAGTTTAAAAAAAAAAATTCTAATGCTATTTGTTCGGGGCGTCGACCCATGTGGATCTTTTGCCCCTACTGGCACCATATTGTATGAACCTGCGTGTAATTGGAATGACGGTAGTGTGGAATGTTGTGTGTGAGGAAAGGAAGATCAAGGACGTCACAAAAACCCAGTCCCTAGGCCAGGGATATTAATCATTACAATTAAAAAACCTTGACCCGGCCGCGAATCGAACCCGGGGCCGCCGGGCGACAGGCGGATGCGTTGCCCCCTACACCGCGGGGCCGAACTGTTTTTTATTATTCATTTAGATATTTTTTGCCGACTATGGCCCGGGCCTCCCAGAAAAATGACCAGAGAAAACCGATCTGTCTACGGCCCTGCATATTTGTGCATATTTACTGTAAGTGGTCTTCTGGGGTCTCATGAATTCGGCCCCAAGCATCCTTTATCATACTGAATTCGTCCCACCCTATGTACCTTGCTCCCACCAACAGAGAAACGAGAATGACTTCCTTTCTTTTTTTGTGAGCGTTGGACGTATCTTAGAGTGTTCTTCAGTGTCCGTGTCTCAAAGTAGTCCGCTAAAAGCGTTGTAGTAACAACCGGGGTAATGCATTGTAAGTGCGAGCTGCACTCTTGCCTACTGAGATAAGAATTAGAGATAACACACTACCAGTAGGTTGTGCCAGGACCGAGAGCGCCAGCAGACTAGTTAAATCCCCTTATCAGGTCATATGTGACGTATGTGACCTACTTGCATAATTATAGAGAGTAATAAAAACTAAGTACTTAATTGGATAATGCGGGTATAGTGAGAGTTGGCTCTCTCAGCTTCATCTACTTCTCATCGTTCGTTGGTTGCTGGCTTGTTTGTTTCCTTATCTATTTACTGTACTCCTCTGCAGGTTATTGGGGGCCGATGACCTCGATGTTAGGCCCCTTTAAACAACAAGCAGCAAGCAGGTTATTGGTGTTTTCTGACTTATACGTCCATAGACTCTCCATGTACTGTATTTTCTGCTAATAATCTTTTCATTTCTGCATAACTTCTCCTTCTTGGCCTTTCCCAATTACTTGATGTCACTACACGTGAATTAAGTCCAGTCTTTTCCTTGTGGTTGTGATTATAGAAGAGGCATTACAACTGGTCAACCATTCTCTGGTTATTATTAACCAGAGAAACAATGGAAGAGGTCTGATACTTCGAAGAATGAAGATACCGGCAAGAGAAAGTTGAATGGCCACGAAGGACGTTAAAGTGTGACTCCTTAGGCCTCGCAAACCTAATACCATAGGGAAGGAATGAGAGTTAACCAAGGTAGGTCGGATAGGAAGGGCCAGACACGAGTAAATGGCAGCTAGAAACTCGTCGTCACCAAACGAAGTTGAGAGCTGCTGGGGTCTTAACGACAGGCAGGAGATACCATGGATGTGTTCTGTCGCCACCATCCACAGGGGTTTGCTAGCGGTTTAACGTCGAACGAACTCGGGTAGGATAGGGAAGGGCTTGGCCAGGGAAAGAAGCGGCCATGACCTTAAGGGACAACTCCAGCATTTTCCTGGTGTGAAAAATGGAAACCATCTTCTGCGCTGCCGATTGTGGAGTTCGAGCGCACTGTCTCCCGATTTCAACTTTACTGCTATGCAGGAAGCTCTGCTTTACGGCGGGTGCCTTTTCTGATGCCAGCCTTATCAGGAGGGATATTTCTGTGGTGGTTTGTTGTACGTAAATGTAGATGTGTATTAAGACGAACACACACACACACACACACACACACACACACCGGTAGAGAAGTTAACCAGACGTGGATAAAATCCGAGGCCTGTTTGGAATCGAACCCGGGATACTCTATACGGAAGGTCACTACGCTAATCATTAAGCGAAGGAGCCGAACAGCATTAACTGTTGCACTCTATATCTGCTGTAATCTCTTTGTTTTTTCTTTTTTTAGCTACCCCGCACTATCCATATCCCTTACACTTCCCCTCCAAAACTGTCTGACCAGGTCATTGGACCTCAGTATCTCACGATGTATTCTATATCTTTTCTCGCCAGGCTGTGTAACTTCAGCGGTAGAACGCTTTCTTTCTGAACTCAGGTTAGCGGGCTAGACCCTGGCTCAGTCTGGTGGTATTTGAAGATGTTCAAATACACCAGTCTCTCGTGTCGGTGGATTTACTAGCAAAATTCCAGTTCCTCAGCGTCTCTGAAAACCGTAAAAGAGTAGTTAGTGAGGCGTAAAATAATAATAATAATAATAATAATAATAATAATAATAATAATAATAATAATAATAATAATAATAATAATAAATCAACTGTCTCCTTCCCCGGACTTCAGCGTTTGACCAGTACTCCCGCATTCGTTGCCGGTGTTGCTCCTTTCTTTCTGTGGTCCACCCCTTCCTTGTTTTCAGATTCGGTTTTTCTTGGAAACTCCTGTGGTCTTGAAGTTTCTTCTTAAGTGGGTTGCGCTCCATTATATCATCATGTGTGATGCCCACCTCTTGTAGATCTTTTTCTACCTCACTGAACCATGTCCCTTTTGTTTTCTTAACTTCGAAGTAGAGGAAGATCTGCTTGGTTGACTTTGCGGGGCTCTTTCTTGTCACGTGGCCATAGAAAGCAATCCTTCTCTTCCGCATCGTATTGGTTGTCTTTTCTACGTGGAAATAGAGCTTGTGGTTGTGCCGTTTTGTATATTTACCTTTGTCTTTGATGGGGCCCAAGATTGTCCTCAAAATCTTCATTTGATTTCAAGTTTCTCAATAAGGCTTTTTTATTTATTTTTTCATTGTAAGGCTCTCCGCTGCATAGAAGGCCTCCGGACGAATGACTGTGTTTGAACTAGGCTTTCACCGTGCGAGTTGGCCGTGCGGTTAGAGGCGCGCGGCTGTGAGCTTGCATCCGGGAGATAGTGGGGTAGAATCCCACTGGCGGCAGCCTTGAAGGTGGTTTTCCGTGGTTTCCCATTTTCACACCAGGCAAATGCTGGGGCTGTACCTTAAGGTCACGGCCGCTTCCTTCTAAATTCTAGTCCTTTCCTATCCCATCGTCGCCATAAGACCTATTTATTGTCGGTGCGACATAAAGCCACCAGTAAAAAATAAGTTGGCTTTCAGGAATATTGATTTTTTTGTTGTATGCATCCTTGTTTAGATGGCATGCCATTTCCATTTTATTCGTGCGTGACATGAAGACGTCTTTCTCACATATGTTAGGTTCTCTCCACTCACCAAGATATTTAAACTTACCTACCCGCTTGATTTTTTTCTCAAAGGAGATCCGAAGACCTGCTTTCGCTGCTTGTGCCTTAAGCTCCCTGATTTGTTTTGTAGCTGTCTGTAACGAGACCGAAAAGATTGCTAGATCGCCTGCAAAAGGAAGACAGAGATTTTGAGGAAAGGAAGGCAGTATAGAAGAGCCAATTATAAGGTTCGTTTTCCTGTAACCCAATCTGACTCCACTCTTGACCTCTTCCTTTTACATTTCCTTGCGCCATTCGCGGATGACTATCTCTCAACCACAGTTTACGAGCAGAGGTGAGAGCTCATCTCCCTGCCCGACTCCTGTCCTTATTTCAGAGGCATCTGGAACTTCTTCTCTGAACTTCACTTTGGATGTTGTATCCGTCAAGGCCTGTTGAATGATCGCTCTTGTTTTGTTGTGCAAGCCAAATTCCTTTACGATTTGGATTAGGACATTTCGATCGATGGAGTCGTAAGCCTTTTTGAAATCGACAAAAGTCACCACGAATCTTGTTCCTTAGATTCAGATATGAACGGGTAGATTTTATAGATTCATAATCTTCTCGATGCAAGAGCTTCTTTTCCTGACCCTCTCGCCCCCTTGGTATTCTTTCAGTTGTGGACCTAGTTCTTGTTCTGCCCTAGTCGGAAGGGCTTTCGAAAGAATCGTGTAATTAAGAGGGAAATACGCGAAAATTGTTAACGTTCTTTTTGTCGCCTTTTTTTAATGAAGGAGGTTAATCAGTGCAGTATTCTAGTCTATTGGAAAATTCTCTGTTTTCCAAATCTCGTGGACGATGTCCGTCATTTTATCAATCGCCTTGCCGTTTGCGTACTTCCACAATTCGGCTACTATCGAGTCCTCACATGGTGCCTTATTGTTCCTTAATGACTCGATGATCTGTTTGATTTCTTCTTTTGAGGGTGGGGGTGAATCACGATGGACTTGTGCATTTTATTCAAACGTGAATGTGGAATTTGGATCTTCACAGTTCAAGAGGGATTCAAAGTATTCCGCCAAAATGTCTTCAGACTCTCTCCAGAATCTGTCTTTTTCTTCCGAGTCATTCTTGTTTGCCTGATTAATCGATGCCTGCACATTCACGATAATATACACTTTATTGGTGCTTCGGAAGGAGAGGGTTGAGGCTCGGCTGTTGGGTGATGTGAAGTCTGTGACTGAATCTAGTGCCTAGGTGAGGGGTAGTTTTAATGACATGTTTACCAGCTTTTCCTTTGAAAATCCTGTAACCTTGTGGCTCGAAGCCATGTTCGTCTGTAAATCTTGTCTCCTGAATCGCTGCTGTTAAGATTTGATGTTGGGACAAGGTATCAGTGAGTTGTTTTAGCTTGCCGATTTTTAGAAGAGAATTCGCGTTAAAAGTAGCAATGAAATTTCAGCGTTCGTGACTTATCTTTCCTGGAGTCTCCGATATGTCCAAGTATGTCGGTGCAGGGTGCCCAGAATCCGAATGCCTGTATACGTCACTCAAGGTGACGGTGGATTTGTAACCACGTGGGGTAGTAGCTTCTGCTGAACTTTCCGCCATGCTTTTGACAGTTGAAAAACTGTTGATTTGGCCGGCGATGTTTTGCACTGACCAAGTTACTATCAAGGTTGTGAGCCTTGGAGAGAGCTTGATGTTCAGTTCAGGTTGGCATTTCCTCCATACCTTACGCTTCGGTTTTCCCGCGGGTACTTGGGTTACAGATTGCAGTGGTTTCCCACTGGAAGTTGTGTGCGCCACGTTCCTATGCCATTATTATTATTATTATTATTATTATTATTATTATTATTATTATTATTATCCTGTCCCCTGCTAGATTTCGTGTAATTGTTCTCGACAACTTCATTCAGTATTTCTTCATTTCGTATCCAGTCTACCTATCACCCATCAGCATTCTTATGTAATACTACAATTCAAAGACAACTTCTTTCTTTCTTTCTTTCTTTCTTTCTTTCTTTCTTTCTTTCTTTCTTTCTTTCTTTCTTTCTTTTCTGCAGTACAGTAGTTACTGTTCATGTTTCACTTCCACACAACGATACGCTCGACCCAAATTTTCCCAGAAACCTCGTACTTTGGTCGCAAACCTAATACCGTTGGAAAGAAATATTTGTTCAAGGGAGATCGAATAGGAAAGATGAAAGTGAGGAGCCTGGCAGAAGTAAGTTAGGAAGAAACCTTTCTTATAAATGCTAGTCTACATTTTATGTTTTCATTACTCCTGCTACCATTGATTATTCTATTACACAATAGGATATACGGTATATAAGAAACATTATTTGCCGCAAAGTGAGGCAACAGATCTTGTAACTGTGCTGCCGTATACAATAACTAGACTTCCTGAAAATCTCGAAAAATAATATAATCATTAATTAAATAATTTATCAAAAGTCTGTTCCATTCTTTATGATTAACATTTTAGAAAAATTAAGCAATTTTCTCCTCAGAACTGGAGAGGTTATCATTTTTTCGCCTGTTACACAGTAACTGTAATTATTATTGAGAAATAATGTTTGTATTCACTTATCATTAGATTGAATTTAATGATGTTTTGTCGTGTTTTTTACATTTCCCGCGACCCAGCAATGAAAGAAGATACATATTATGCTTTGAAGTAAGAATTTCTCCAGTATTGTTAATGCAGTATATACCGAGTTCGATAGCTGCAGTCGCTTACGTGTGGCCAGTATCCAGTATTCGGGTTGTAGTGGGTTCGAAGCCCCTTCTCGGCAGTCCAGAAGATGGTTTTCCGTGGTTTTCCATGTTCACACCGGGCTGTACCTTAATAAGGCCACGGCAGCTTCCTTCCCATTCATAGGCCTTCCCTGTCCCATCGTCGCGATAAGACCTATATGTGTCGGTGCGACGTAAAGCAGCTAGCAAGAAACCAAAGTTTCGTCAAGTTCCATTTGGCACTTTAGTTTGAAGAACGTAAACATGTAAAATAACCGTTCGCTCCAGATTTCGCTATAGTGTAATAATTTTTTTTTAAAGCACCTGAAATAGTGTTTATCTCTTCAGATAATGGTGTCGAGAATTTTCTGGAGGTAAAATATGTTGTTAGTAATTAATTTACATACAAGCTGGCGTATGAATCCTGTCATAGTGCACTATGACGTAAGCTGATACTAGTCTTCCTCCACTGTGAAATGTCAGTCGACGGCCTTAGCAATAGCTGAGCAAGGAACGTCAAGCTGGAAGTGCTGTTTAATTCCGCGTTCGCGTTTTACAATTAACAGCTATCAAGCCGTGAGATACACTCCGGTTTGGGAGAAGTCGAAAAGTGACCGCCATTTGGCGGGTCATCAGGCCATCAAAACATAAATGGCTAACTACATGTTCCACTGAATGCTTGGGTTCGTGCACCGTTATAAGGGAACTCCTCTCTGATTTGCGATGCTGTTTTAAGGAAATTGGGTGGGTTCGGTACTGTTAGCCTCGGGCGAGATGCAGGTCAGTGGTTTGTCACCCACGGGACACCCACTGAGCGAACCTTCCACCCATTTTAACGTGAGACTGGTCGACAGTAGGTTTGCGTAAATTGGACTAAAGAAATAATAATAATAATAATAATAATAATAATAATAATAATAATAATAATAATAATAATAATAATAATAATAATAATTTTTTATTATTATTATTATTATTATTATTAGAAACAGTTTTCATGAAAACATCACGCGTAGAGTACGTTTTGAATAAATGAAATGACAGGAACACACAAATGATTTTTTTAAAATTTATAATGCTTTATATGATTTTACACCCTCCTTTTTAGAGGTATTTTCAGTTACCAAGTGGTGATGGTGGCGATTGTTTTTTGAGAAAGTACAGCCGGATAACCATCCTCTCTTAACACAAATCAGAGGGGAAATGGAAGAACCGTCGAAGAATGAAGGCAGTGGCAAAGAAAAACAAGCGATACGAATGGCGCGAAAAACTATAAAAGGAACAAGAGTCAGATAGGAAATACTAAAATGAGGAGCCTTGCACAAGTAGAAACAATGCCAGACTCAGCTAGGAGCCGCGTGGTAGCCAGTCCACTCTTCCAAGTTGGGAGTCCCTATGGTCTTCTTTCAGTCACCTCTTAACGACAGGCAGGGGATACCATGAATGTGTTCTACCGTCCTCACCCACAAGGGAAACTTAAGCATCAAATCCCAACGGAAGTTTTTTGTTTTTATATTACATAACTATTGGCAGTGCGTTACTACAATTACTGTTCCATTGGAACTGTAAAAGTTGCGCCAAGTAAAAGTTGCGCCCAGTAAAATTTGCGCCGTGGAGATTCCCCGCCGGGAGCACATGTGGTTTGACAGCTGTCTTCAGCAACTGCTACCTGCGCTGCACCGCAGGGGCATATTTCCAGATCCAACGAATGGTGTGAATATCTGTAGTACTGAGATTTTGAAATTAATATATATAAAATGTTATTCACTCTATCAAAGTTGGTTTCTTGCACATTTAGAAGACCTGCATCGTATTTATATCAGTGGGTGAAATGTGTATAACTACGTAGTTTAACTTTATTTAAAAACCAAGTGTGGAAACATGGAATCAGCCTTTCAGTCTTATGAAGAATATCCACAGCCTGTTTGTAGCTAACTGACAGGGTCAGGAATAGAATGAATGAAGAATGAAATACCGCTAAAGGAAGAAAATGCTGCCGAATGCGAGGTCTGACGTGCTTTTCCGGACAAAGATTAATGGATGGCAAATGAAACAAAATGATGGCGAATTTGCTGGAAAGAATGACCAGTGAAATCAGAAAGAAATCTGTCTTACCCTACGTTTCCCTCCGACATGTACCCCTTACGAAGTGATAGGGGTCAAGAATGAACCATAGCTACTGCCAAGGAAAGGAAATTGTGTGCCCCGGCGAGGCCTGTCGCATTCCCCTGGGTATAAAAGATTAATAAATGACAAATGAAATTGTTTCAAACAGTGATGCTGATACAAAGATGAAGAAATCGGAAATAATATTTTGAACGCCAGCTTTGTCCAGCATAAACGCTACCTAAAGTGATTGGACATTGAACCCCCGGAGCAGTGATGGGAGGCCTACATTCCACCATCAGCGTCATGAAGAAGCTTTTTTAATCTTAGAAATTTACAAAAGTATTGTAAACATTCGGAACATCGCCATAAACTTTTCAGAATATTAAATTGAACATGTATTACATTGAAATTTAAAGTTCTCCGTCGCAAATGTTCATTCGATCAGCGTTGTTTCATTATGTATTATTGAGACGATCTCCGTTAGATTTAAAACAGCCGCTTAAGTATTACTTGAATGATTTTACATTATTTAACAAACCAAGTCTGGCAATAAACTGCCCTGTGGAATTCCCAGACAAACAAGACCTCGCTGATGAGATCCTAGAATGATTAATGACCACGGCGCAAGTTTTACTGATTTTAACACGGCGCAACTTTTACTCGGCGCAAGTTTTACGTCACCGTTCCATTCTATTAGACAATCATTTGCCCTAACAGTGTTTAAAATGCACACATAGGTTGGATATATTATATAACTATGTACAATGTGCTTTTGGTTCGAACCTCCCAGTCGGCAGCTCTGAAGATAGTTTTCCGTGGTTTCCAATTTTTACACCAGCCCTTTCCTATCCCATCGTCGCCATAAGACCTGTCTGTGTAGGCGCGACGTAAAACAACTCGTAAAGAAATAAAAACAAAACAATGTGTTTTACATTTATTACTGCTATTTCTGTTTTATTGCAGTATACAATTATTACACTGCCGAACAAAAGAAGTTAAGCACCCAGAAGGAGTGGTTGAAAATGAATGGAACTACATCTGCTGAAAGTCCATGTGCCTTTATTGAAATAATGACAGTATGGGATGAAAGAGACAAGGCCGTTGACAGTTACAGGTGGAATGTTGGCGCCAGGTCAGTAGGGTGTCGCACCCTCCCCTGGCCGCAATGCATGCCCTTATGCGGTTCGGAATGGTGTCAAACAGCCTTTGGATCCTCTCCTGAGGCAAGTTCGTCCATAGTTGTTGCAGCTGTCCCTTCAGATGCCGCAGGTTGGTACTGGGACGGAACCCACTTCCAGTGTCATCCCACACGTGTTCAAATGATGGGTCCGGGGATCTTGCTGGCCACTGGAGAACCTCAGCATGCTGTAGGCCAGGGATGGCGAACCTTTTCTAGCTAGTGTGCCATTTTAAGTCTGGTTTATTATTCTCAACTATTTACTGTGCCACTTGTTATTTTCTTTTAAGGAATGGCTACAAACCCCCAACAGACTTCCTTTCTTAATTCCCAATTATGTTTCATAATATGTTATTTATTTATTTATTTATTTATTTATTTATTTATTTATTTATTTATTTATTTATTTATTTAATATATATCTTATAACTACATTAGATCGCATATTTCGTGGTTGTATTTTGCAAATACATCAAAAATACATTTTAAGTGTGTAAGTTTGTAGAATACCTAACATTACTTGTAAAAATATATGTAATAAGCTCTCATTGTAACACACTTGATCATTAAATATTATAATATATAATCATTAAAAATACTAATATTGCTAATGGACTTTAAGTGAAATATCGTTCTCACATTTAGTAGCCATGTCATTTATATATATATATATATATATATATTTTGCTATGGGCTTTACGTCGCACCGACACAGATAGGTCTTATGGCGACGATGGGATAGGAAAGGCCTAGGAGTTGGAAGGAAGCGGCCGTGGCCTTAATTAAGGTACAGTCCCATTATTTGCCTGGTGTGAAAATGGGAAACCACGGAAAACCATTTTCAGGGCTGCCGATAGTGGGATTCGAACCTATTATCTCCCGGATGCAAGCTTCACAGCCGCGCGCCTCTACGCGCACGGCCAACTCGCCCGGTGTCATTTATATTAGGTCCATAACTTCTTGTCTTTAATAACACACAAGGTCTGAACCAAGACGGCTTCTAACTGTTGACTTCACAACGTTCATTGTAGAAAATAGCTGTTCGTAGGCATATGATGACCCAAAGAAAGTAAGTAATGCTGTAGCAAGTTTCTTCATCACCGAAAACGTTTGTGGGAGGCTGTCCCATTGTTCACGTATTAGGTTGTCTGGCTTCTGGAGAGAGTATTCACCATCAACAGCACCGTTTATTTTCGCCATGCTTTACCAAGTTGTACGAATTTGTTCACCCATGTACTGCTTTCTTCACATTCAATCAACTCCACTTCTAAATGGTCAGTAAAAAATTGACCTTAATATCACTCATTTGTGCAATATGAGGTTTTGCAATAAAGTGAAATGTTTTCTCTAAATCCCGAAATTAGGAAAATCTCTTGGAAATTATTTGATTTGAATTTTGTGAGACGTCCACATACTTCTTACAAATACGTTTTGTGCCTTCAAAAGTTAATTGATTTGCAAACTTTGACATCAGTTCAAGTTGTACTGTAAATGAAGGAAAATACTTAAAATTCTTTGCTTCAACATCCCTGACGAATACACGTTTTCTCTGGAATGATTTTATGATCTCAAACAGTCTATCTGCAGTATGTCCCTTTCCTTGTACTTCCTTATTCATATCATTGTATACTGCTGTAAAATCATGGAGAAACATTCATTCGCACAGCCAAATAGGGTCCGTGAGTTCTGGGAATTCTTCATGCTTTTCTATCATGAAGAAGCGGATTTCGTGCAAGAGCTAGACAAGCCTCTGGAGTACTTGCCCACGGCTCAGCCAGTGAACATTATTGTCGCCACAGTAAGATTCCACTTCGTGCAACATTTTCAAGAACTGGCGATTATTTAGAGCACGTGCAGGTATGAAGTTCACAATGTGAGTTACCACCGAGAGTACTCTTTCAAATAACTGCATACCTTCTATTGCACATAGGGCTTCCTGGTGTAACATACGATGGAACTGTAAAATACGATGTTTAACTTTTTCTTTAAGAAATTGCACAAACCCATTATGAATACCCACCATACTTGAGGCAATATTCTGTAAGACAAGCCCCATTTTAAATACAAGTTCTTGCTTCACATCCTTCATTATATCTTTACCTGTTGTCGTATTTCGTGAATTCAACAATTTAACTAATTCCTCCTTCATCACATTTCCACAAGGAAATCGAAAAAAAAAAAAGAACAACAGCAATCCTTTCTTTTAAGGTCACATAAGTGCTTCCATCAAGATATACTGAATACATCTGGGAGTTATCCGAATCAGCTTTCAATTGTTCCGAAACATCTTCACTCATTCTTATTATTCTACCCTTGACAGTATTTCGCCTGGCTAGCTTTTCTTTAATTCTGTTAATTATTTGTTGTTTGTTAGGAAAGTCATCAAATTAATGTATCGGGCGTGAATAAGAAAGTATCTTTCAACAACTCACCGTCAGAAAAAAATTGGTTTCCCATGCTCTAATATGCAGTGAGAGAGACGGAAACAACCGCACTGGTATTATTCCTTGGCCTGAAAGATGATACAAAAGCACGAATTTGTTTTGTGTATTGTTCGATTTTCTGTGAAACGAGCTCTCTTCTTTCTTCATTTGGCATGGAACGAACATTTAAATGATTCATCTCGAAATGGCGCTTTAGGCCTACATTAAATGTGCGGAACACGACGGTTTTCAAGCACAGGCAACACACAGCTTTATTGCTTCTTTCTATCACTTCGAATTCCCTTGTCTACTGTTCTTGAAGAATCCGGTCGTTACCTTTGTTAAGTTTCTGTGTGTTTTTTTTTTTCCGGTACCGAAAACATGTTTGTGAGATCCGTATACAGACGAGACATTCAATAAACAGTAACACGCAATGAATAATTACGCGCTACTGGCTACCACACACAAGTCAAACTTCACTCACTGACTGACTGACGGCCTGGTTTTCGATATTTATTTCTTACACGTGAAACACTATAAGTATACGATCCATGACATATGTATAGTCCGTAGCACAAGACGTATATACAAACGTTAATATGTTCATGTGGCGTGGCACCGAAATTGTGTTCGCGTGTCACCTAGGGTAGGATCTGCCCTCTGCCCTCGACGCCGCTAAACCCGCACACGATGGTCATCGGAGGTTATGGAGAAGCGGGACTCGTCACTGAACATGATGCGACGCCAGTCGTCCTCTGCCCATGCCTCCCAGGCAAGGCACCACTCCAAACACTGACGTTGGTGTTCTGGTGTCAACGGCAACCGACACATGGGGGCTAGGACCTCAATTAGGCAGATGCGAGTTGTCGAGACACTGTACGGGAACTCACGGGATGTTGTAGAGTCTCCAGTACATGATCGCAGATGGCGGGGCCGAAGTTATGGGATCCCGCAATGCTTGGCGCACCATACGACGGTCCTCCCTCAGGGTGGTGTTTCTTGGTCGACCCGAACCTGCACGATATGATTGGGTAGCCCTCATGTACCCATTGAGTCCACTGTGACATCTGAATGGCCCACATGCCTGGCAATTGCGCGATACTACCAACCAGCCTCATGCAGTCCCACAATGTGGCCTCTGTTAAATGCTGTTAGTTGGTCGATAGGCTGTCTAACGTGTCTGCGAGGCATCGCGGGTGCTTCGTACTGTACGTAATCCTCTCTGCACGTCTAGCTTAACTGTCTGACTCATTGCAGTTGACTGGTAACTAGAGGGTTACGTGCCAGATGCGACCGTGCCGGATGCGACCCGGCCATTATCGTGCCAATAGCGACCGAGCGAATAAGCATCGTGCCGTATGCGACCCATCAATCACTTACAATTGATCTGCATTAAGGGCTGTCACCAAGTGGCAGATTGCTTATAAGTAGCTAACTTGGTCTCTTCTAAAATAAAGGCCTTACACCGTTGTTAGCAGGTTCGAGTGCCGTTGGTCGAAAGAAAAATATAATAATGTTGCTGGTTTTACGTCCCAGTAACTACTATTATGGTTTAAGGAGACGTCGAGGTGCCGGAATTGAGTCCCTCAGGACTTATTTTACGTGGCAGTAAATCCACCGACACAAAGCTGACATATTTGAGCACGTTGAAATACCACCGGACTGAGCCAGGATCGAACCTGCCAAGTTGGAGTCGGAAGACCAGCATCTCAACCGTCTGAGCCGTCTGAGCCACTTAGCCTGGATGAAAAAATCACCATCAGAATGTTGGCCGGCAGGGTAGGAAAGTTGGTGGTAGACAGTGTTTAATCACTAGATTGCATGCCAAAAGCCGGGATTCAAATCCAAACCTTTTCGTAGTGTTCAAATGGAGTGAGGGGGGATATGACGCTGTTGATGGTAATTCGGCCGTCGGATGGCGACGTAAAGCATTGAGCAGACCCCTTGGTATTATGCGAGAGGAGTAGGCTACGTGCCGAAACCGGGTTCCATCTCTCCCTACCTCATTATCATAATCCCACATCCAGACGCGCAGGCCGCCCAAGGCCGTCAGGTAGGAAGACCTGCACCAGGCAAGCCGAACGCGTCTTCGGACACTCCTGGTACTAATAGGACACGATAAGTAAGTAGGTCTAAGTCGTAAATAATTTCAGAGAATTAGGATCTTTTTTATTGCTAGTGGCATTACGTCGCACCGACATAGACAGGTCTTAAGGCGACGATGGGATAGGAAAGGGATAGGAATGGGAAGGAAGCGGCCCTGGTCCAGCCCCAGCATTTGCCTGGTGTGAAAATAGGAAACCACGGAAAACCATCTTCAGGGCTGCCGACAATGGGATTCGAACCCTCTATCTCCCGGATGCAAGCTCATGGCCGCGTGCCTCGAACCGCATGGCCAACTCGCCCGGTGGGAAAAGACGTGAACGCATCACCATGTTTCGTGTTGTAAAACGAGTTTCCCCCAGAAGTGTTATGTAAAATAGGGGCAGTAGCTGCTTATAGGACTTATTGAAATGGCATTGCACTTCGTTTAGCTTACCTTATCTTGGGTGATGGCACAACTTAAATGACAATTTTCTTGTCAACGCCGGTCGCATCCGGCACGGTTACAGATTATGCGGTCGCTAGTGGCACGGGTCGCATGCGGCACGGTCGCATCTGGCACGCCAGGTCGATAACTCACAGCCTGTTAACTTCGTCACCGATATGTTTCTGTCACCAATATATCAGATACGCTGTCACGGAAGTATCTGTTACAAAATATTGTTTAAGTAGTGTACTTGGAACTCGCTCACGTTTTTCATTTACTAGTGGGGAAAAAAAAAAAAAAAAAAGGCGTATGGCTTTTAGTGCCGGGAGTGTCAGAGGAGAAGTTTGGCTCGCCAGAAGCAGGTCTGTCGATTTGACACCCGTAGGCGACCTGCGCGTCGTTATGAGGATGAAGTGATGATGAAGACGACATATACATCCAGCCCCCGGGCCAGCAGAATTAACCAATTATTGTTAAAATTCCCGACCCTTCCGGAATCGAACCCCGGGACCCCTGTGACCAAAGGCCAGCACGCTAACCATTTAGCCATGGAACCGGACATTTACCAGTTTCCTACGGCGATAAGAAAAGTGTTAAATCATACATGTTTCATACGTAATGCGAATCGAACAGATTAGTCCTCAGCTGGCAAATAAGGCATGTTGAATACATAACATTTTTTCGAGAAGTACTTGTCCCGTTATCAAAATAATCACGGTGCTGAATTTGTAATGTTTGTGGATTTAAGGCTGTGTGTACAAAATAGTGTGGTAAAAAAGACAAAGACACCTCCGTACAGGCCATGAAGGCCCTTGGAGGAGTGGAAGGTAAAGGCTTCCACCATTGTTAACCGCGGCACGTGATGGGATAGAGTGGTTAGCTCTACGCCCGACCGCCTTTGCCCCCAGGAATTAACCTGGTACTCATTTTTGGTGTAGGCTGAGTGAACCTTAGGGCCATATGCACCTCCGGAAGTGGAAATCTCGTTTCTTAAATTTTACGACTTCCTGACGGGGATTCGAACCCACGTCCTTCCGGGCCAACCGAGCACGCCTTTACCGCCTCAGCCAGGCAGCCCCTAAAATAGTGTGGTACCATTAAAAAAAAGCGAAGTTAGTACCATGATCCCAGAAAATATTAACGTCATTAGCCCTTTTGTACCATTACTGAAAATGAAAACAAAATATCAATATCTTCAACCGTTCACGAATCATTTGAAATGGACGACTTTACTGAATAGCCCTGTATATGGGAGAAATCTTTGTATTAAGTTCATACATTTATTATTTTTAGTCTTTTCATTTTTAAACCTGCATTAAGTACTGTAAATCATTGGTATTCCGGAGACACGACACGGGTAATCACATTCCGCTTGTTACATTTAATAATGTTATTGGCTTTACGTCCCACTAACTACTTTTACGGTTTTCGGAGACGCCGAGGTGCCGGAATTTTGTCCCACATGAGTTCTTCTATGTGCCAGTAAATCTACCAACACGAGGCTGACGTATTTGAGCACCTTCAAATACCACCGGACTGAGCCAGGATCGAACCTGCCAAGTTGGGGTCAGAAGGCCAGCCCTTCAACCATCTGAGCCACTTAGCCCAGCATTTGTTAATTTATTGCGCATCATGTTAACAACGTTTTCCCTATGGATTATTAAAACTTCAAATTATAAATGTGAACATTATTTTTCCTACTTCTAATGTCCCGAATCTTGCGAAAAATACTACCCGACTTTGTCATATCAACTAGAAGTATTTCCATACTGGCCGCCCGCGACCAAAACGTGGCCGTGACGATTATCATATGCTCGTGCTTCCTGTGACTGAATCACAGACGAAAGTCACAGATATTTTTGTGTCACAGGTAAGTTACGCCTGTCACCGATATTCTGAAATATCGGTTAAGCTCATCTCTACTGGTAACAACTTAACAACAGGACGATGCCATCACGAATGCACTCTAGTGGGCGTTCTACACATTACAGATCCTTGTAAATCTAATCATTTACTCGCACATCAGCGGTATGCGTGTATACCGAAATAGGATAATATTGAACCACTCCTTCTGGGTGCATAACTTTTTTCGTCAGGCAGTGTATCTGTCCGAACAAATAAGATTAACGAAACGTGTAATCATACTGTATAAATATGCCTAGACTTACATACTCTGAAGTTAACATATAAGCTTTTTTTTTCAGTCTGTCAGAACTGATGCAAGATTAAGAAAAACCGAGGTCGATAGCTGCAGTCGCTTAAGTGCGGCCAGTATCCAGTATTCGGGAGACAGTAGGTTCGAACCGAACTGTCGGCAGCCCTGAAAATGGTTTTCCGTGGTTTCCCATTTTCACACCAGGCAGATGCTGGGGCTGTACCTTAATTAAGGCCACGGCCGCTTCCTTCCCACTCCTAGCCCTTTCCTGTCCCATCGTCGTCGTAAGACCTATCTGTGTCGGTGCGACGTAAAACAACTATCAAAAAAAATAATTAAGAAAACACTAGAAAAAACCTGGAAAGAAAACATTTTATTGACAGAATCGCCAAAAAATGCTTGGAAAAGGAAACCGTGAATTATTATTATTATTATTATTATTATTATTATTATTATTATTATTATTATTATTATTATTATTGTTTATATTAAATTAACATGAAAACATATTCTGTGTTAAAATGATAAGAACGAGTTATATTTTGATTGGTAGATGACCAAGAGCTTTGCTTGTAGGTTAGTTTTGTGAGCGATAGTCTTCGTGCAGAGGTTAAGCATGCGACTTGAGGTGCTGTAATGCATTCTTGTCATGCTAATTGTTATTTTGTGTCTTGCTGAGGCAGGATTGACGCGAGGTTTTGTACAAAGATTTCACAAGTCGTCCAGAAAGAGTCTGTATAATCCAGAGATGTTGCAGTCACTGCAGTCAGCTGCTGATGGCTTAATCATCCCTGACTTACTTTCGTGTTGCACGGGAAGATGTTATCGGCTAGAGTCCACTGGTGTTGTAAGATAAATGAAATGTTAAGTCACGGAACTTTCGATTGCTTTGACACGGCGTTTATTTTTGAAGAGTACGCTTTCGTGTTCCATAAAATACGTCGATGCCATCAAACACGTATTATCACTTTTCTTATCCTAAGGGGCCTTCAGAAAGCGTGTCTTATCCAGTATTGCTCAAATTTTGTGTGTTCCGAAGGGACTAGGTATGCAGTATTACCAGGAATGGTGAGTATTAGCATTTTGAAATATTAAATTTTGCATTATGTCGCGTTTATATCTATTGAGAGTTTTATAGCTCTTAGAAGAAAAACGAATTCTGATACCATCAATATGAAATACCGTATTTAAATAGAGCTAATAGTAAAATAATACATCAAATATAATGAAATTGTTCATTTACTTTAAACTAGCTGAAGCACCGGTACCCGTCCTTGACGGGGTATTTACTTTAGCATTTGCGTGATCATATAATCTCACACCCAGACGCGCAGGTTGACCACGGGCATCCGATTGAAAGACCTATACCAGACGAGCCGAACATGTCCACGGAGACTCCCGCCATTAAAAGCCACACGTTACATGTATAAATACCAAAGAATACCCTATGATGTAGAGGGATGTACTGTATTCACTATTCCTTGTTTCTGTGGTGGTTGGTAGTTTGATGTGTTGTATTAAGAACACCCAGCCCCTAGACCGCCCAAGAATTGAACCCGGGCCATCTGAACCGAAGGTCACTACGTTGACCATTTAGTCAAGGAGCCAGATAGAGGGTTGCCCCTGTCCTTTCTTGGACCATAACTCCGAAGATACTGGATTTGCGACCAATGTTTATAGGACCTATTTTCCTTCGTTTGTTGCGTGCTGCCTCCTCTGTAAATATTGGAACCTTTTTCAAGGACACCCTGCATATACTGTACAAAAATATAAATCATTTATACAGTGATTATTTACACAAGATTAAGGTTTTGATGGTTTCGAAAGTCTCTCATCCACATTTCTCCACCCCCTTTCTTTCAAGACCTTGACGCGTTCTTCCTTCTTCCCTCCATTTTGCCAGCTTACGCTCGTATAACAAAGTGTCCCATTGTCCCTTCACTTTCTCCGCAGATTCTGCACTATTGAAAATCCTCAGCCTGTTCCCAGTCATTCGACCGGTTCAGGAAGGGAATAAATGAAACCCCGATCTAGCGGCGAGGATAGGAATTGTGCCGTCTGCCGAAGCCTGTCGCACTGTCCTGGGGCGATGATTAATGAATGACAGGTGAAGTGAAGTGATATTGGAGAGTGTTGCTGTGATGAAATATGACAGGGAAAACCGGAGTACCCGTGGAAGAACCTGTCCCGCCTCCGCTTTGTCCAGCACACATCTCACATGGAGTGACCGGGATTTGAACCACGGAACCCAACGGTGAGAGGCCGGCGCGCTGCCATCTGAGCCACGGGGACTCACTCTGCATTATTATTATTATTATTATTATTATTATTATTATTATTATTATTATTATTATTATTATTTTAAAGCCCTGTACTGTAGGCCAGAGTTTCGTTCCCGCACCTCTGAATCTGGCCTGCGTAGGTACTGCGGTAGATCCGTTATTATAATGCTCTTGTATATTTGGCAGTATAGGGTTCTCTCGATCTTGACGAACCTGACTTGATGCTGTACGTCCTTGTCCCTCCTGCGCAAGCTGTCGTCTTGCCCCCACCTCCTGATTTATTTTGATGACAGGCGTTTTGGTTGTAATTCTCGTCGTTTCGTCTTCCATTTCGTTAGTCCTTATTTCATGCCTTCTGTTTCTTGCAAGCATTCATTCAGTATTGAAATTGAAATGTAACTATAAATAAACAACATTTTGAAGGTTTTGCGACTGAAAATTGGCCGCTCCTTGGCTGAATGGTCAGCGTACTTGCCTGCGGTTCAGAGGACCCCGCGTGCGATTTCCGGTCAGATTGGGGATTTTAACTTCGGTTTAATTTCTCTAGCTTGGGGGCTCTCTGCTTGTGTTCGCCTTAATGTGGGTACACATCTTCATTTACACACAGCACATCGCACTATAAACTAACACAGAAATAAGCAATTGTGAATACCTCTTTCCACATAAGTTTGACGTTAGGGGAGGTATCCGAAGACTTGGCTAAATCCATGGACAATGCTGACCGCAGGAAAGAAGAAGAAGAAGAAGAAGAAGCTATACTCGATGAAGGATTTAAAAAAATACCAAACATAATTGTATCTTCAGAGCGAATAGGACGGCTACGCGAGCGTCGCATAGTTGTACCTGTTCTGCTGAGCTCTTGCGAAAGCATAACGAGACAGATGACAATATACGAAGGTCGTTTCACGTAAATAACTCTGCCTGCTGTACCTAACACAGTCTACCACGGCTTTTTACTTTTTTAGAAATTGAATTTTAATGAGCACCGACACTTTCTCGTGTGTACTGACTCCTTGAGTTCGCTCCAGTCTGTTGATACTTGTTTCCCTCAGCACCCTCTGGTGCAGCGGATTCAGGACCTGCTGGCCGGGTGTTCGGATGCCGGCACCAGAATCACGTTTCTGTGGCTCCCCAGCCACATGGGCATAGAGGGAAAGGAATTAGCAGATAAGGCTGCCAAGGAGGCAGTTACACTGCCCCCGTTGCCTTTCAAGGTTCCAGCAAGTGATATTCGCTCTCAACTGAGACATCTGGTTATGTCTTATTGGGAGATGGAGTGGCAGGCCATTCCACTTCCAATAAGCTGCAAGCGATAAAAGGAACAACGAAGGTTTGGAGGACTTCCCTTCGGGCTTCGCGGAGGGAAGCCGTGGTATTATGTCGTCTTCGGATCGGCCATGGTATCCTGACTCACTTGCATCTTCTGAAAGGGGAACCGCCTCCGATGTGTACCTGCGGCGAACACCTTACCGTGGTACACATCCTTACGGAGTGTGTGGACCTGGTCGATCTGCGCCGTAGTCTTAACCTTCCTAGTACAATCTCCCTTATCTTGCGAGATGACGAGCAGTCAGCAGACCTCGTCATCCGCTTTATGAGGGATAGTGGTTTGTTTTATCGTGTGTGATGATGTCCTTTGTTCTAGTGTTTTTTGTGTCAATAGCGATTTTATCCCATTGACATCATTTTAGTTTGTGTTGCGCATTTTAATGTGTTCTTTTAAAGTCTAATGTACGTATATATATCTGTCCTAGCAAGCAATGCCTTATTCCTTTGTCTCCTGTATTTTCTCTTATTTTATTACAAAATAAGGCATTGCGAATCAGATCCACTGATTGTTTTAATCTCATACTCATTTTCCATCCCCATTTTTTAAACTCTAGTCAGTGGATAACTTTTAAAATTTTAACTGTCATGTATCCTGTCGTCCATCTCGTTCCATTAGGGGCCGATGACCTTCGATGTTAGGCCCCTTAAAACAACAAGCATCATCATCATCGTCAGAAATTGAATTTTATCCATTACACATTATTTTGGCTTTTATACGAGACAACATGACACAAGCTCAGTAAATACTTACATATTAATGGCTATTTCCTTTAGAACAGTTAGTTACAATGAAAATGCATTTGACTTTTTTTTTTTTTTTTTTTTTGCAGTACGCATGGTGGGCTTTATTCTGTGATAAAACTAACTATTTGCCCATTATTTTTGGTTTCAATGGATAAAACGTTTGCAAATCCAACAAATGCCTACAAATTAATGGCCGCCAAATTTAAAACGGTTAATTATTGAAATTATTTGAACTGAATATTTGAGATATATCCATCCCAAATATAAGCTCGGTTGGTGCTGTAGCTGTGGAATGATTGAGCAGGAAAAAGACTCCATTTTACTGTAAGCTATTTATTTATTTATTTATTTATTTATTTATTTATTTATTTATTTATTTATTTATTTATTTATTTATTTATTTATTTATTAGCAAATGTACCCGTGCTTCGCTACGGTATTCTACATTGTATGTGGATATTGAAGTAAATTACTGTACATGCAGTGAATACGATTTTTAAAATTGCATGTCTCTTAGCGTTATCCGGAAACAGCAGGGGGAGGTTTCCATACGTGGTTTCCAATGTAAAGTGCGATGGTGGTGGTGATTATTGTTTTAAGAGGAAGTACAACTAGGCAACCATCCTCTATATAACACTAATCAGAGGGAAAAATGGAAGGGATCCGACACTTCGAAAAATGAAGATATCGGCCAAAGGAAGACAAGGGCCACGAAGGGCGTGAAAATGAAAGACTCCCTAGCCCTCGCAAACCTAATAGCGTCGGGGTCGGAAAAGAACAAAAGTTGACCAAGAGAGGTCGGATAGGATAGATGAAAGTGAGGAGCCTGGCACCAGTAAGTGGAAACAATGCCAGGACTCAGCTAAGGACCCCGTGGTCGCCAACCCACGCTCCAAAATTGAGGCCCTGGGGCCCATTTAGTCGCCTCTTACGACAGGCAGGGGATACGTGGGTGTTATTCTACCGCCCCCACCCACAGGGGAGTAAAGTGCGAGTTGCGAAGTTGTGATGATAACGGCAGGCTCACTTGCCTACTGCCATTCACAATCGAGTAGGTAAGTTTTCATTATAATGGGAGGCCCCATTACCTACTGCGCGGTCACAATCGATTTCCTACTTCCAGACAGATTACAGTTGAGGAGTTTTATTATAATGGAACGCAACTTCCCTGCTGCAAGTCAGAATTGAGTTGTGCTGTTATCATTATAATGACAGGCCCCTTTTCTTAATGACAGTCACACTTTGAGTTTCCATTATAATAACAAGGTCACTATGCCTAAAGCCAATCACTTTTTAGATGGGTAAATTTTTTTATAATGGCGGGCACACTTGCCTACTCCCAAACGCAATCGGTTAGGGGAGTTTTGAACAAAATTGCATGCTCCCTTTACTTCTGCCAGTCAAATCGAGAAGGGAATTATTAATTACGATGGTATCCCTTCCTTACTAATGCTAGTTGCAAAGGAGTTGGAGAAGTATACCATTCCTACTGCCAGTCGAAGTCGATATGGAGAGTAATGATTACAGTAGCAGATGCCATCCTGCTGAGAGTCATTATCGATATAAAATAAGTGTAATGGTAAACACACCCTTTCTACATCGCTACGGATCGACTTCAATGAATATATATAGATCGACATATGACGTATATGTATGTTCACGATATTGCAAACCTTCATTTACAGATTAACTGCTACTAAACGACACATCATATCTACAAACGGATTGTACCATAAGACGCCTCATTTAGCGGTCTAAATGGCTGGTCTTAAGATATTTTCTCTTGTCTCATCTATTTATGGGTAAAATTGAGTTAGAAACGTTGAATAGGGTGAAATTTGGGTAAGGTTTTCTCACAGTGCATTACTTTTTGGGTACTAATATGACAGCTATAAACATAGAATTTGGCTCACGTATGGATACTGCGTGGGCCAGGGCCTCTCAGAGTGCATGTGCACGGTGCAAAAGACGACTTCGCGTGGTTGACCAGAGTCCAGAGTCTCTGTCTTTCCCCACGCCTGTCTCGCTCGCTCCGCCTGTCTCCCTCTTCCGCACTTGCTTCGTAGCGCTCCAAATCTGAGCCGAGTTGAGCCGAGCTTAGCCGAGTAGCCCAGAGAAGTGTTGGTCTGAGCCGAATGGGACCGATGCACTGTGCACAGGAACTCTGCGCCTCAATTTGCACGCGTGAGATTTCGGGCGTTTGAGAGGCTCTGGCGTTGGCCAAGGTTCGTGTAGAATTAGATGGTTCTATCTTTCGTATAAGTGATTCGAACTACGACTTAAACGTGTACAAAGAGCAAAATACTGTATAGGTATAATCGAGAAATAGAGACAAATCTAACATGTAAAGAACAGATATACGACGAAACGTCATAGGACCAAAGTTGTAGGCCACTCCAAATTAAACTGAGATTGTGCCATCCGTTTTGTGATGCAACTTACCGTTTAGCCGCAAAATACCTCCAAACAAAAGTCTGCACAGACATAAAAATTGCCTCAATATCATGATATTTTTCGCAGGTAAAAAAAATGAAGTATCTAAAGATCTTGGAAGCTTTCCGTCGATTACAGGCTAAGACATATCATTTTGCCAAACTTCAATTTTCTAGCTCGCCTGGCAGATTGTGCCTCATTCTTGCTTTGGGGGAGGGGGCTTAACCACGAGGACTTTCAGGAAACTAAAGCTAACAAATCAATCAATCAATCAGTCACTGCTGATCTTCAGTTAGGGCAGTCGCCCAGGTGGCAGATTCGCTGTCTGTTGTTTTCCTAGCCTTTTCTTAAATATTTCAAATAAACTGGAAATTTATTGAACATCTCCCTTGGTAAGTTATACCAATCCCTAACTCCCCTTCCTATAAACGAATATTTGCCCCAATTTGTCCTCTCGAATTCTAGCTTTATCTTAATATTGCGATCATTCCTACTTTTAAAGACACCACTCAAACTTATTCGTCTACTAATGTCATTCCACGCCATATCTCCACGGACAGCTCGGAGCAAACCACTTAGTCGAGCAGCTCTTCTCCTTTCTCCCAACTCTTCTCAGCCCAAACTTTGCAACAGTTTTGTAGCGCTACTCTTTTGTCAGAAATCACCCAGAACAAATCGAGCTGATTTTCTTTGGATTTTTTCTTTTCCAGTTCTTGAATCAAGTAGTCCTTGTGAGGGTCCCATACACTGGAACCATACTCTAGTTGCGCTCTTACCAGAGACTTACATGCCCTCTCCTTTACATCCTTACTACAACCCCTAAATACACTCATAACCGTGTGCAGAGATCTGTACCCTTTATTAACAATCATATTTATGTGGTTACTCCAATGAAGGTATTTTCTGATATTAACACCTAGGTACTTACAATGATCCCCAAAAGGAACTTTCACCCCATCAATACAGCAATTAAAACTGAGAGGACTTTTCCTATATGTGAAACTCACAACCTGACTTTTAACCCCATTTATCAACATACCATTGCCTGCTGTCCATCTCACAATATTTTCGAGGTCACCCTGCAGCCGCTCACAATCTTGTAAGTTATTTATTACTCTGTACAGAATAACATCATCTGCAAACAGCCTTATCTCTGATTCCACTTCTTTACAAATATCAGATATATATATATAAAAGAAAACAAAGGTTCAATAATACTGCCTTGAGGAATTTCCCTCATTATTACAGGGTCAGATATAGCTTCTCCTACTCTAATTCTCTGAGTTCTATTTTCTAGAAATATAGCCACCCATTCAGTCACTCTTTTGTCTAGTCCAATTGCACTCATTTTTGCCAGTAGTCTTCCATGATCTACCCTAACAAATGCCTTAGATAGGTCAATCGCAGTACAGTCCATTTGGCCTCCTGAATTCAGGATATCTGCTATATCTTGCTAAAATCCTACAAGCTGAGCTTCAGTCGAATAACCTTTCCTAAACCCAAACTGCCTTTGTCAAACCAGTTATTAATTTCGCAAACATGTCTAATATAATCTTAAAGAATGCTTTCCCAAAGCTTACATACAATACATGTCAAACTGACTGGCCTGTAATTTTCAGCTTTATGTCTATCACCCTTTCCTTTATACACAGGGGCTACTATAGCAACTCTACATTCATTTGGTATAGCTCCTTCAACCAAACAATAATCGAATAAGTATTTCAGATATGGTACTATATCCCATCCCATTGCCTTTAGTATATCCCCAGAAATCTTATCAAACCCAGCTGCTTTTCTAGTTTTCAACTTTTGTATCTTACTGTAAATGTCATTGTTATCATAGGTAAATTTTAATACTTCTTTAGTATTACTCAGATCCCCTATCTGGACATTATCCTTGTAACCAACAATCTTTACATACTGCTGACTGAATACTTCTGCCTTTTGAAAATCCTCGCATACACACTCCCCTTGTTCATTATTGATTCTTGGAATGTCCTTCTTTGAACCTGTTTCCGCCTTAAAAGTACCTATACAGACGCTACCACTTTTCACTAAAATTTGTATGACCACCAGTTATGCTTGCCATCATGTTATCCTTAGCTAACTTCTTCGCTAGATTCATTTTCCTAGTAAGTTCCTTCAATTTCTCCTTACTTCCTTAACCATTTCTAACTCTATTTCGTTCCAACCTGCACCTCCTTCTTAGTCTCTTTACTTCTCTGTTATAATATAGTAGATGCTTACCATTCCTTACCACCTTTACAGGAACAAACCTATTTTCACATTCCTCAACAATTTCTTTAAATCCATCCCAGAGTCTGTTTACATTTTTATTTACCATTTTCCAGCGATCATAGTTACTTTTTTAAAACTCCCTCATGCCTGTATTATTAGCCATATGGTACTCCCTAATAGTCCTAATTTTAATCCCTTCCTTTCTTTCACATTTATTTTTTAACTACGACAAAAACATCTTCGTGATCACTAATACCATCTATTACTTCGGTTTCTCTATAGAGCTCATCTGGTTTTATCAGCACCACATCCAAAATATTCTTCCCTCTAGTTGGTTCCATCACTTTCTGAATCAGCTGCCCTTCCCATATTAACTTATTTGCCATTTGTTTTTCATGCTTCCTATCGTTCGCATTACCTTCCCAATTGACATTTGGTAAATTGAAATCACCGGCTACTATCACATTCTTTTCCGTATCATTTCCAACATAGCTGATTATCTTATCGAATAATTCTGAATCAGCGTCAGCGCTACACTTTCCCGGTCTGTACACGCCAAAGACATCAACTTGCCTATTATCTTTAGAGAAGAGCCTTGCACCTAGGATTTCATGTTTTTCATCCTTAACTTTTTCGTAGCTTACAAATTCTTCTTTCACCAGAATGAATACTCCCCCTCCTACCATTCCTATCCTATCTCTACGATACACACTCCAGTTCCGTGAGAATATTTCTGCATCCATTATATCATTTCTCAGCCATGATTCAACTCCTATTACAATATCTGGTAAGTATATATCTATTAAATTACTTAATTCGATTCCTTTGTTTACAATGCTTCTACAGTTGAGCACTAACATTTTGATGTCATCCCTACTTGATTTCCAGTTCCCTGTTCGCTTAACACCGCTCCCTAAGCCACCCCGTTTCCCTGAATGTACGTGCCTCTAACCGTTCTAAACAAGTTTCGTAAATTTTATGTACCACTGCGGTTTAAGTGAAGGCCACCTGGGCGTAGATCCCTGTCTCCTACCCTCCCATTAGGATCTAGAATTCTCACTCCCAGTTTCCCACATACACACTCCATAGTCTCATTTAAATCCCCAATCACCTTCCAGTCAGTATCCCTCCTACACAGTATTCCACTGATAACAATCTCCGCTTCCTTAAACTTCATCCGTGGTGCATTTACCAGATCCCACACATCCCCAACTATGTTGGTACTTATACCTGCTTGCCTTACGTTGTTAGTACCAACGTGAAACACTACCATCTTCACCTTTCCCTCTTCCTTCTCTTCTACTTTCCTCAACATCTGCCTCAACCTAATTCCTGGATAACACTCTACCCTGGTTCCCTTTCCTCCACACACTTTCCCCTCATGTCTAACGATGGAATCCCCCATGACCAGAGCCTCAACCCTACCCACCTCCTTTGATCCCCTCCCCTCCTGGTCAGCCCTATCAAATACAGTAGAGACAATACGCGACATTCGACGTAATATCGAGGGACAGCTATTAGAGCTCTCCTTAGCGAATTGACCTGAGAACTACTGATTCTCTCATAAGAGCACGTGTATTTGTGTGTGAAGTTTTTGGTGTTATTTTTTCGTTTTCAGTGAGTTGACATAATTAAATACTAGCATGTGTTATTACTTGATATCTCCTCTCAACATGAGGGGAAAGGTATGGGCTGTGTTTGGCTGCAGTAACTACGAAGTAGAGAAGAATGCTCGGTCTTTCTTCATTTTCCCTCGTGACAAGAAAATGTAAGTAATATTGTGTTTGCATATATATTCAGCGAGCTCGATAGCTGCAGTCGCTTAAGTGCGGCCAGTATCCAGTATTCGGGAGATAGTAGGTTCGAACCCCACTGTCGGCAGCCCTGAAAATGGTTTTCCGTGGTTTCCCATTTTCACACCAGGCAAATGCTGGGGCTGTACCTTAGTTAGGGCCACGGCTGCTTCCTTCCCACTCCTAGCCCTTTCCTATCTCATCGTCGCCATAAGATATATCTGTGTCGGTGCGACGTAAAGCAAAAAAAACAAAAACAAAAAAACAACATATATATTCTTCCAGTGAGAAAGAGATTTTTATAGTATTTCATAATCTTCTGACCTGCTCGACCCATATTTTAACTGGCTTAAAATATAATACGCATATTTTATTGTATAGTGCAGCAGTTAACCTTCAATACCAATGTGTTGTTGTAGGTGCGATCTGTGGGTTTGATTTAATTCAGGAAAATACATATGCATTTGAGTGTGGCTGGTTGTGTTCCAAGTTACCCCATTTGGAATGCCGTAATGCGTTGTCAAGCACTGAAGAAAATATCTGTGATTTAAGAAAGGTACATATTTTGTTGAAACAGTATGATGATGCAAATTTGCTTTACCCTAATGTAATGGCATTATGGCAAGTATTGCTTATAGGGAAAGTTTGAATGTTTTTGAGGCTAAATTTATAGATTTTCCTTCTGTTAGTAGGCTTCAAGTTAAAAGGAAAATTGTCCAGCTCTTAAATGGAAATTCGTTGAATTATGTGTGTAAGGAATGTGCCGATATTTTTGTTGATACGTGTTTTAATATGATGATACAATGCTTTTAAATGAGAAAAAAGAAAAAACCAAGCCGTGAACGTTCAGGCAGGAATTCTAAAGCTAAGAAAGTAGTGCATAAATGAAAGATCAAGCCCTCTCACAGCAGTCCATTTCACATCTTGATCATATGTCTAATTTCAGCCTTTAAATAATGACCTGTTAAATAATTCTTCATTCATTTATCCATAATTGCTTTAGCAACTTTGAAGTTAATATCATAGTAACATTTTCTTTCTAGACTAATTTATTTATCAATTTCCGTATATACATTTCCATTGATATTTGAATTTAGCGCGAATTTTCAGGTCAAGACACTAGGAGAGCCACTTGCGACTTGTCTCCCATTGTAACAAGGCTAAATCCGGAAGTGTCGCGTATTGTCTCTACTGTATTTGGCCCTATCTTCTCTCACTGCTGCAGAAGCTACTTCCTCCTCCCTTTTCTCCCTCCCATGACCCTGTTCCACCTGTCTTTTCCTTTCCACTACACTACATTTCCCTTTCTTACCTTTTCCCTTCCTCCTGCTTCCACACATCTCAGCAACAGTTCCCTGTTCCTCATCTTCCCTCGGTTGTTCTACCTGCAATGACTCGTACCGATTTCTAACAGACACCTGTCCTGAATTCTGATTCCCGAACAGAGCCCTTAGCCTGCAATCTCTTTCCCCTCAAAACATTAGACCACCTGTCTTCTACAATTCCCCCATTTCCTTCCCATCCCTCCTTTACACCTACTGTATCCTGTGCATTATTTGACGGAGGCCTACTTTCCTTCCTGTCCTCTGAGAGAATCCTAATTATCTCCCTCAACCTCTCCAACTCCTCCCTCATACTCCTTAATGCCTGGCCACACCCACAGTTCCTACAGTTGCACTGCTTAGCCATTATTTACGGAATAATGGGAAGATAAGGAAAAAATAACTTATTCTGTGCAAATAAAAATGAAAGGAAAGAAATATTGTTTAGGATAGCTCACAAAAATCACACAACAAGGTAATTAATATAAGCTACTACTACACTACAATACTACTTAGTTGTACGAATTTTTTTCTACAACACCCTAACATAATGAAAATTGCTGTTAATTACTGAAAACCGAAAGTAATACACAAGAATTAGGTCTACACAATTATAAACTGCAGTTGTCTGCCCTAATTACTCTTCTCTTCCAGGGCATGCATATGAAGCTAACATTCTGTAAACGATTAAACGGGTGAAAATGCACCAAGGTTACCTACCTCAAATTAAACATCTACAGTGACTTGGAACAAACTAGCTATATTCTTCCATGACATGATTCACGGAAATCTGCTTCATCAGACTCTGGTCACAACCATATGTATATTGTAACGGTTCAGAATAAACAAACGAAAGACAGAAACTTTTTCCTCGTAACACATTAACATATGAACACAAACCTAAACGTGAAATAAATACATGGGACGTCAGCCACTACGGTCTACTACCATTTGTAGTAATCGTATAAACAACGGCGGATACTGATACTGGCAACACATGTCAGTATTTTGTGCGATGTGCTTAAAATTTTTAGGGATTGTTCCACCGACACGTTGAACCTTCAATCAAATCACTGCTGTTCTGTTGTATGTTTTATTAGGCACTCATTGATTTTAACACAAGTATAGTCACAAGTATAGTCATTCTGTTCAGTTTTCTAAAACACGCGTATATTTCACAACACCCACCTACGCCTTGGAGCCAGGCCGTAAACTGTACAGTTCAGCCATACATACCAGCTATCAGTCATCAGTAGAGCTCGGATTCATATGCACTAAAAACTCCGAAAATATGCATGCACATATGGACTAAAATGTTGAAAATATGCACGAAAATATGCACTAAATATAAAACATATTGCAATTACCAAACAAATCATTTAATTTTAACTCAGTGTTAAATTGATAAACAAGTCTCACTCCTTATAAAATGATACATGGCAGTAGGCTTCAACAGTTTTTCAATGTTTTTAGGAGTCTATGACATTCTGTTGTCGGACATAAGTAATTTATACGCTGAAAATTATCGTTGTACGTCGACGGACGTAACTGGGCAATACTTGTACACCGGCTCTGACTGCTCGGAACATCCTTCTGGCAAAGACTTCAGGCATTTTTGCAGTTTAATCTGGTAAAACATTGCAATGGACGAAGAGCAAGTTAACAGAAGAACGCACTTGTTTAAGCAAACTTTGGCAGGCAACTGTAAGGAGGAGGAAGGAATGTCAGAAAGAAGGAAACTGCAGTTGTGGAAAACGTCATTTTCCATCTACCTACTTGTATTGCGACACTGAAAGCACTTTCCTTGATCAGGGAAGGTTTCTCATGTTACCAAGTGATGTGCGACATACAGATTTCATTAAATTTTTCATTTCGTTCAGAAATCTTAGATAATCCATCACACATAAGAGAAAAATATGTCTGTATATGCACTAATGTTCAAAATATGCACTAACGTTCAAAATATGCATTTGCATATGCACATATGCATTTTTAAAAAGTCCGGGCCCTAGTCATCAGACTGATATATAGTGGACTTGAGTGGCCCACTGACAATTTTATACTTACTTAAATTCTTGTTCATCAAGAAATCGTCACAGTAACTAAGAATCTGCAGAACATGGAGACGCTAATAAATAAATAAATAAATAAATAAATAAATAAATAAATAAATAAATAAATAAATAAATAATCAATCAATCACGGATCCTCTCTAAGTTTGATAAATATATTACGATATTTTAACTTAAATGTATTTGCCTAGCTGAGTAGCTCAGACGGTCAGCGCAGGCCTTCTCAGCCCAAGTTAGCAGGTTCTATCCTGGCTCAGTCCGGTTTTATTTGAAGGTGCTCAAGTACGTCAACCTCGTGTCTGTATATTTAATGACATATAAAGGAACTGTCGGACAACATTCAGATACCTCAGCATCTCCGAAAACCGTAAAAGTAGTTAGTAGAACGTAAAATCATTATTATTATTATTATTATTATTATTATTATTATTATTATTATTATTATTATTATATAATAATAAAATATAAAAACAAGGTAGTTTCGTTTCCAGAGAAAAGTCCAGTTTTTCTTGTCTTCGTTATGCAACCTTAATATAATAAAATAATCGCAAGTCTATATAAGAGGTTACATATGAGCATATTAACTTCACGTGACTTTGGTATTCATTTTTAGTCTGATTCACTTTTGTTTCTGCTATGGCCGAGAGAAATCCTTAGGAATTATGTTGTGATTTGTTATATAGTAAGTAACTGTGAGGCTGGAACAGCTGGCAGGTGTGCCTGAGGAAGGCACATGTTGCTATAAATAATGTGCCTTTAGATAGGAGGGTAGTGAGTCACTGTTCTAGCTGAAGGTGAACAACATGCAAGTGTAACCTTCATAGCCTGCAGCTGACAGCTGACCAACATCCTGCATGAAGTGAAGACACTTTCTCAGGCGAGGGAAAGTGACACGGCGCCCTATCTCGTTCGTAGGTGTGGCGTGATTATTTTACTGGAGTTTTTGTTTGCTAACTTTTTGTTGTCCGTTGCCAAGGGAGACGACAGACAATGGGCAGTTAAGGGCACCTTGACGTGAAAAGTCATCATAAAATATAACAATTTTTACTTCTTTGAATTGGGTAAGCCTCCCTGCCCAGGTCCGAAAGCCAAGCCATACAGCCGAGGATGTCGTCACGCTGATCACGGCGCATTCTAGTATCTGCAGGCTATCTGGCTGGGCAGCAGCCGTCTTGGCAGGCCAAAACCTGTAACACAATTTGTCACTGGCATGGTTATTCAAAACAAAACTAGTTATTGTCGTAAGTACTACACGGAATTCACTTTTGAAGTAACTGCACGGGGCTGATGACTAGAATAACCCCAGGCCATGAAATGTAATAACATCATCTCCTGGTAATAAGCTGGCCTCCTGAAACAAGTCAGGTGAAAGTTCCGTTTGAGAGAATGGGGCTGTAAACACGACTGCTAAAAATGTAGTCGTAGAGAGTAGGAAAGGTTACAAGCTTATTAGCCTCTTAGCCTCTTAGACTCTTCCTAGATACCAGTCAATTAAGTTTCACTTTAGATCTTAATCTAATTGTCGAGATTTTGACCCTCGGGCTATAAATATATTGTTATGGGAAATGATGTGAAACTGGATTCTAGCGCCATTGATTGTAACAGCTTTTTGTAGGTAAAATACTCTCATTAAAATGTCGGCCTCTTTTACACTATTCTTGGTGCCACAGGTTTGAAACCTAAGTTCAGTGTTTATCAGTTTCATACGTATACGTATAATCGTATGCTCTTCCTGACGCCAACCCTATGTGGAGAGATGTATTCATCACAGCGTGTTTTTTTGTTTGGCAGTGTGGTTTGTTGTGTGTGTGTGTATGGAGGTAAGGGCGTCCGACTCCGCGGCCAGCTGGCATGCGGATCTTTGGTCGTAGAGGTCCCATGGTCGATTCCTGACCGGACCGGGAATTTTAACCTTCATTGGTAAATTCCTGATTTCATCCTAGGTAGGACCCCATCATCACAGACGCGCAGGTCGCCCATGTACGTCAACTGTAAGAGACTTGGACCAGGCATTTCTGCAGACTAAACGCCATTATTATTATTATTATTATTATTATTATTATTATTATTATTATTATTATTATTATTATTATTACTAAGAACCATAGCATTTATCAGCATTGAGTGTGTGGTCTCTTTTCGTGGATATTAATTCGAATTGCTGAAAACCAAACCAAACCCCATGGCACTACAGCCCTTGAAGGGCCTTGACCTACCAAACGACCGCTGCTCAGCCCGAAGGCCTGCAGATTACGAGGTGTCGTGTGGTCAGCACGACGAATCCTCTCGGCCGTTATTCTTGGTTTTCGAGACCTGGGCCGCTATCTCAATTCTAATCACGTAGGCTGAGCGGACCTCGAACCAGCCCTCAGGTCCAGGTAAAATTCCCTGACCTGGCCGGGAATCGAACCCGGGGCCTCCGGGTAAGAGGCAGGCACGCTACCCCTACACCACGGGGCCGGCTCGAATTGCTGAAGCAGACATTATTTATCTATTTATTAATTAATTAATTTATTTATTTTAGCTGGATAGGAAATAAATCGAATTCATCGAACGAGGTTCTTTACAACATCTGCTTTTCCCGCAGTCTGTTGGGGTCATGAGTGGGAAATGTGTTTGCGCATGTGGACTTGGTCCTATTTTTATGGTTGGATGCTCTTCCTGACGCCAACGCCATGTGGAGAGATGTATTCATCACAGCGTGTTTCTTTGGTTGGCAGTGTGGTTTGTTGTGTGTGTGTATGGAGAGGGGTGTGTTAGGATAAACATGAACATTCAGACCCCAGTCAGCGTGGTTGATCTCTGACCGGACCGGGAAGCGAACCCCGTGACCAATCATTCAAGGAGCCGGACTCTGTTCCAAGAAATGATGATGATAATAATAATAATAATAATAATAATAATAATAATAATAATAATAATAATTGTTGTTGTTAACATCCCTTCAATTGCTGGAGATGCTAAGAAACGCCGGTTTGTTGGAGTTAGTGCCATAAGAGTTTTTTAAATGTGTCGGAACATAACGACACTGAACTGTCGCATTTATGCACACTGAAATGCAACAGACATCACCGGATTTGAGCCCATTATCTTTCAAAGAGAGAAGCAAGCAAGCTTGTACTTTTACTTGATCATAGCCACGGTTCCTCCAGTTTTACGTGGAATCCAAATCACAAGGACGTGATCTTTAATTTCAAAATCCCTCATGCATTGATTGGCCAGGATTCCAACAGCGACCGCCTTAGTGACTTTAAAAGACTGCACCATTGGGTCGACTGGCCCTTTTTACAGTTGTAGACCCAGTTCATTCAACTACTCGATTAACGTCCTTGGAACAAGCCACCTTTGGTACGAACAGGGTAGACCTCCCCGTATACGACACCCTCAGCAACAAGACATATACACTGCTAAATCTGTACCTCTGAGGTCAAGAGTCTCATACCTTTCAGAAGAAGAGATAAACAATCTGCTCACTTCATTGCGCCGGCGCATGGATAGGATGTATTTACATTTTATTATTTATTCCTTTATTATACTTAATTTAAACCTCTGTCAGGTATCATTTAAAATACTTATGTACCAATAAGCGATACGGGAGAAACGGCTTCCATTTTTACACTCTATAACGTACTGTATGTGAAAAAAGCTTGGATGTACTTCTGCACAAATTCAAATAGATATCCTTCTAAAAATTCTTACGATACCAGAACATCAGACTCACTAAAATCTGAGTTACGATTCTTGACCTCTAGGTACAGAAATAGTGAACTATTTCAGGTAGCCAAACTATCATTTGGATCCTAAGTAATCGCTTTACTTCATAAACGTAAATACAGGCAAGCATTGGAAATAAAATGTATTCATTCCTTAAGATGGCCAGTTATAATAGTGACTTTTCGATGCTAATTTTAATTTCGAAATGGCCTCAGAAGTTGCGGGTTCGATCCCGGCCGGGTCGGGAACTTTAATCGCGTCTGATTAGTTCTTCTGGCTCGGGGATTGGGTTTGTGTTTGTCCCAACACGCAATAGTAATTATGTCTCTCCACATAGGGTTGGCGTCAGGAAGGGCATCCGGTCGTGAAACAGGGCACAATCCACATGTACGACAGTTTGCAAATCACGACCCCACACGTGTGGGAAAAGTGGTAGCACAATTATTCAAGTTAAAAAGTTAAAATGTACATTTTTTAAAAATTCTTAGCTAATTTTTCTATAGAATCTTGATACTTTTCTCTTGCTACATGCTTATGTTTGAATGTGTTTAATAGTGTTACGTACTTGTCCTCTCGTAGCCACCTGAAAGGAACCAGTGAGCCTGAGAGCACAGTGACAGTCTTTCCTCCTCTATTCTCTTCGTCTGTTTTGCCCGTGCACCTCCTGGAACATGAGCCCCGAATAATCTAGTACTCCATCATCAGGTCATAATACGGAGGCTAGCGGCGAACAGTCAGTCATTGGACTGGAGTTACAGGAGTGTTGGCTATCGACAGTGTCCCACTGATGTCTGAGTATGAGCGGAGTTCGGTATGTGTGCTGCTTTGGAGTACTGTATGTGTACCGACGTGGAGTGAGTGGAGCTTGACGGCAGTAGTGCTGGTTGTCTGTGTCCCGCCGGAGTCAGAGTATATATGTATATACTTATTGGGTCATCCTGGGAATACTTGTGATAAAACAGTGTTTAATTCGCAACAGTAGTTATTGTGTCGAGCACAACAGTCTACTCAAAACAAGTCAATAGCAACTGGTTTTCATTAAGAATGTCAGTGTTGTAGTAACGTCTGAACAAAAAGTTATACGAATTTTTCTTTACTAAAGTAATAATTTGGCTGTGTAAAGAATATTGTATGTAACACGTCCTAAAAGTGCATATTACGCACTCGACAACCTTGTCGAGTGCCCCAGTCCCCACGTCGCGTGCGTAAACACTCACATTTTGTTACTTTTTACATAAACAGCTACTGTATATCATTATTGTTGGAGATTTCCAGTTCGAGTAGTGATGACTCACTGGGGAATGCAACTCCAGCGCTGCAGTGTGTGTTCATCTCCAGGCTGCCTTGTCGGTGGGTGTATTTCACCTTTGTTGTTGATCAGCATGGTGCTATGAACACAGCACGCTCAAAGTGTGCCCCTTCATTCACGTGCGATTGATTTCGCTGTACGCCCCCATCTTTTGTGACCACTTGCGAAGACTGGAATTGTTTCAGCTAAGAGGCAGTGTTGTGGAAAGAGCAGCTCCACTTGGCTGGAATGCCTCTTCATGTCAGAGTAAATACATAGCTGGCCTAAGTATTCCTCCTTCGCACTCATCCGAGTGAGTAAGCCCTGTCCCCCGCCTTCACGCCAGAGTGTTTGTTGTTTTACTCGTTTCTTACTATTGATGTAGTGTGCATTGTAATGTTCGCTTTGTAATCGCAGCTTTGGGTCGCTTTAGTGATACGTCCACTGAAACGAATGGACCAGAACAGCCGCTGCTCTTGCACAAATGTCGTTTAGCCTGGTAATGGATAGGTGATTAAATGTAACTGAAATGGAAGTACAGATGACCAAGTCTGGGTGCAGCGAACACAATTTAACTGCAAGTTTTTAATCATTGCACTTTATGGATTTTCATTATTAATATACGTCGAATTTATTTAACGAAACTAATCAAATTCAACAAAAAAAATCTTGTTAACACCCTGGTGTTTTCTGTTATGGTATATGCATTAGAGACATGAACTTAACGCACCGCTGATCACTGCGTCGAGGCATTTGAAGTGTGGTGGTGGCGTCGTATGCTTCACATTCTATGGACACAGAATTAACACATCTGTCCTCACGGAAGTCCGACCGTAACAAAGATTGTCTCACCCTGATCTAGAAAAGGATCCTTATGTTCTTCGGACGTATCAGTTGCAGCCTCCACTTGGAGAAGCTGGTGGTCCATTGGAAGTCCAACGGAAAGCGTCGACATGCCAGGGCTCGAAGCTGCTGGACTGAACTCGTAGAATACCTACTCGTTACCAACCTGGAGCAAGCGACCCGGCAGTAGCCGATGGCGGGGAGCACTGTTAGCCACCGCACGTCTATAAAGACGTGCGGAATACGTCGACGATATAGTATTGGAACGTAACATTGAAAAATAAAAGAAGTTATTGGCTTTAGTAACATACCAAACAGCCAGCTACAAATACATTGGAATAACAAAAACGATAAACAGTAAATTTACACTTACAATACATACACACGTATAAAGTATTCCATAATAGTGTATTTAGATTTCGTTGTTTTAATGCTTCTGAGTCCTTGCAGCATACTCATACACACCCACACTTCGAAAAAAAGAAGAAATTTAAACATAGCAACTGTAGTCGGTGAAATTATTTTTTGCCGATATTGTACACTGCAGATCTTATATTCTTAAATCTGTTCCATTTATGAAACTGGCAATTGCTTCATGAATTAGCAATACTCGTGTCCTAGCCTGTGTATGAACTATAATAAACTGAACTATGGTGAATAGTCAACTTCATTAACTCGAAATGGTTTCGGTTTTGATCGTACACTCCTGATTACGTTGTTCCAGTCTTCAGGCTTTTCATTTCATAACTTTCAGTTTATTAGTCCCATATTTTTTGTCACATTCCAGGTAGGAATGACCTCGAATCGGGAGTGTGACACAAACAGACCTGAAACTCTTCTTTTCATGCACCATGTGATGGAGGTGTCTTGTCAAGGTGTAATTCTTGTTTTGGCCACTGCACGAGTCGCAAAACAGTTCAAAGTGTTTAACATAAGCAGATAATTCAACCTGAAAATAGTGGTCCAAAAAGGATACTACTTCATTAGCACCTTTTCTAGCTGTAACTTCTGTGTACGTGTAGAAAAACTGGTTTAGAATCCGAGAGCCGTTGATAGGTAGAATGACAACTAGCGCTTGTAGTACACTATGCTAGATGAGATGTTCGGCAAAGGAAGATTCTTCTGGTAGTCAATCACTAAGCTCTCGACTTCTTCCGACTTCCTGCTTCGGATTTTGGATTTACGTTTTCGCTGATAAAATATCTGTGCTTTTAAAAGGTGTACTTTCTTCTCGACTTCTAAACATTTCAATTTCGGCCTTCCTTTCCACCTGTTCCACTGACAGGTTGTTGAATTCGGAACTTAATGCTTATAATTTTATTTCATACTAGCTGATGTACCCGTGCTTCGCTACGGGATTCTCAGAAAGACTTACTTTGTGGATTTCCTAACTAAAGTCAACATAGGTCATTACAAAAACATCAGTAGGAATGTAGGTATTAAAGCAATGTTATAAAGTACTCGATCAAATGAAAAACCACATTTTCTCATTTTTAACGAACAGTACTACGGTGCCGATCTAACAGTCCAAAGTTCCAGAGCTGGAATCACCAGGCCGCAGACAGCCGTGAACTCCTGTGCTATTGTTCCGTGAAATACGCAAACTGCTCATTCCAATCATTGCCTCAGAGTAGGGATTGAATAGCTCGAATGCTATTATGAAACAGTGTGTTACGTACCAATAGTATCAGAAAATGAATGCACCAGAGGAATGGCATGCTAAAGAAGAAAGTTATCTAACTCCCCAGCTACTTCCCGCCAATATTCAGGCAGGCTGTTACACTCGGTACGACCGGGCGAGTTGGCCGTGTGGTGAGGGGCACGCAGTTGTGAGCTTGCATCCAGGAGATAGTGGATTCGAACTCCACTGTCGGCAGCCCTGAAGATGGTATTGCTTGGTTTCCCATTTTCACACCAGGAAAATGCTGGGGCTGTACCTTATTTAAGGCCAAGGCCGCTTCCTTCACACTCCTAGCCCTTTCCTTTCCGATCGTCACCGTAAGACCTATCTGCATCGGTGCGACGTAAAGCGAATATAAAAATACAAGTAGACCTCGTTATACGCGATAGTTACGTTCCGCTGAATTGCCGCGCATACCGAATTCGCGTAAATCGAGAGCCATTTTATATGTGAAATATAGGGTTAAGTTCCCGTTTACTCACATATTAGGTTTGAAATAGAGAGATTCTTAGTATTTTTACAAAAAATAGCCATTATCGTGTTTCTGAAACGCATTTTAATGCAAACTTTATATAGTTATAACACTGAAACACACATTAATAAACTAAATTCTGCTTACAAGCTCTTGGCCTTAGCTTGAATGGCAGCTCCAGAGTGAGGCATGTGTTATTGGTTGTGATGCTCAATCCAATCCTTTCTTTCCATCGCTTCCGAGCGAAATCTGGTCACCTAAGTTAGTAGAAGATTGAGCAGTTTTTCGAATTGATTCCGCGTTTTCACGAATAGTTCTCACAGTGGATTCAATAAGTCCCTAAGCACGCTGAATGTCAACAATACTGTCACCTTTCTCATATCGATCCAAAACTTCTAACTTTGTTTGTAACGAATACGACTTTGGTACAAGCTTGTTTCCTTCGGTAGGCACACTTTCTTTCCTTTCACCCGGTGTTTTAAATATGAAACCTCTCGAGTGCAACTTCACAGCTCTACTGACCGCAACTGACGATTGAACGTCTCGACAAACACGAGAGAAGGTGCGTGTAGAGATATGCTTCCCTTGTTTAACCTTGGCGCGCGACGTAGTGTACGTTACAGAGTTCGGCACGCATGTCTGTAACCGCCTTATGGCATTACAGCTCAGACGTACTGTTAACAGATAGCAGCTCTAGACTTAAAATAGCGTATATGCGAAATCGCGGATAACGAATCCTCGTATAACGGGGTTTACCTGTACTCGGTACGCAGCAGTAATCCTATCTATCGGGAGTAGCAACAAAGACACAAAGCACATCACAACAAACAATGGTCAATGTAATGTTATTGTTGATCAATTTTATGAGATTTGTATATTGTAGCCCTTCACATTTAGTTTTCTTTCGACTCTGTGATATTGGGACGTATTATAAAATTATTTATAGCGTCGAGTGTAGTTCCTTATTTTCCGACTTTCTATACCGATTTTCATGAAATTCTGCTTACCCATGTTCCCGTGACTCAGCGCTGATATGGACGTAGTAACAAAACTCCAAATTTACGAATATCTCTGTGATCATAGTCGGTAACAATGTATAAGACATAAATGATCGGAAATTTAATACTATATAACTTTAGTTATGCAGTATTTATCGATACGATAAAAAAAACAAATATTTGAGAATTAAATTTTAGGCACCGAGCTCGATAGCTGCAGTCGCTTAAGTGCGGCCAGTATCCAGTATTCGGGAGATAGTAGGTTCGAACCCCACTGTCGGCAGCCCTGAAAATGGTTTTCTGTGGTTTCCCATTTTCACACCAGGCAAATGCTGGGGCTGTACCTTAATTAAGGCCACGGCCGCTTCCTTCCCACTCCTAGCCCTTTCCTGTCCTATCGTCGCCGTAAGACCTATCTGTGTCGGTGCGACGTAAAACAACTAGCAAAAAAAATTAGGCCCTCCCCTAAACTACAATTTTTCTCAGCGTGAATACAATTACGTATAGCCTAGATTGTAGCGACTTATTCTCCGACTTTGGGTACCAATTTTCGTTAAGATAACACTACTAATGACATAAATATTCGAGAATTCAATTTTAGGCCTTCCCCTAAACTACCATTTCACTCAGCGCGAATAAAATTATTTATGCCTAGATTGTAGCGATTTATTTCCCGACTTCGCATACCGTTTTTCATTAAATTCCCTTCAGCCGTTTTCTCGTGATGCGTGTACATACATACATACATACAGACAGACAGACAGACAGACAGACAGACAGACAGAAATTACGGAAAATTAAAAAGGGCATTTTCTTGTTACTGTGGACATGACCAATGCAGAAATACCATCCTTTTTAAATTCTGAGCAATGCACAGACAAAACTCTTATTTTATATATATACTCGTCGCAGATACTGCATGTGTCCGATCTAGGGTAGCCAAACGATCTATTAAACTGAGTAGAAAATATAGTTCTATAGGTTTCGTAACTCGATTCTCAATGAACATCTCGCAATACATTTCATACATTTTCTTTATGTTAAGATCATCAGGAAGATAAACCTTAGACGTTTTCTCAACTGAGTAGTGGCTTTGTCGTCCCTTAAAGGACTTGATATGCTAGCAAATTCTATCATGAACGTCCGCTGGAAGTTTATGTGGTCGATTTCTGTGTTTCCCTCTGCCATCCTTAGGTGGTACTTCACAAAATTTCAAAGAGCGCTGAATAGTTTGCAGTCGTGTTTTCTTTATTACGTGAAGGGACAAGAAGGCTTTCTGACATACCAAAACATCAGCAACGTTTGCATCTTCGTCAGTTCTCTTTATTCTGTAAGAATACGAAGCATCGTGGCATTGTGCTTCATCCTCATTCTTCCTACTCCTTCGTCGTGTTATCCACTGGGCTGTAATCAGGCCCGCCAGGTGGGGACTTCGTGTATTACAGTCACCCAACGCATTAAAATCACGATTTTTTTTTTTTTGCTAGGGGCTTTACGTCGCGCCGACACAGATAGGTCTTATGGCGACGATGGGATAGGAAAGGCCTAGGAGTTGGAAGGAAGCGGCCGTGGCCTTAATTAAGGTACAGCCCCAGCATTTGCCTGGTGTGAAAATGGGAAACCACGGAAAACCATTTTCAGGGCTGCCGATAGTGGGATTCGAACCTACTATCTCCCGGATGCAAGCTCACAGCCGCGCGCCTCTACGCGCACGGCCAACTCGCCCGGTAAAATCACGAATAATTCTCTGTATGTCACAATCGTGTAACTTACTGAAACACTTGTTTTTGCAGCTGCATTCCTCACCAGTTTCATAACTCTGAGCTGTTAATTTCTTTGAAGCATCACGGACACGTCCATACTTCTTTCTCTTCCTGGGTTTATAACAAGCATACTCGGTTACTTTGTCACACATCATTTTGATTCAACAGCCAGCCAATAACTGAGGTATTGCTACCGTAAGAGATTGTTGAAGACAGTCGGCATAGGATTTATAATGAAAACTTGTTTTCCTCCAAACTAAGCACAAGGAGCTAAGTATGAGTGTAATCAGTGACCCCCCTTCTTTCATTGTTTACAATGGACTCGCCGCCTTTTTTCCCCTAGGGTCTTCTTATAGCTGCAGGTGATCGTCCTCGAATGTGTTCATACAATAGGTGCATATTTATTTCGAGTCCGGGGCTGTTCTTTTAGACCTAGTGTCGTGCGCCATGGTTCTGCCCTTGATTGAAGACGGGTAGGCTGGACGGTTGGCGGCTCTCTGGGCTGCTGTCCCATGCTGGTCGGGGAGTCGCGCTGCTGGTTATTGTCGTTGCCGGGACAAAACCTCCTATGTGTTAACATTTTTGGAGATATACTGACCCGCAGCACATACATTATGAAGAGCGAGAATGCCTTGACAATGGTCACACGATATTGCACCTTAGATGCCAGAACCTTACCGGCCAAAGTTCTAAGCTAAAATATTTCACATAGGAGGTTTACAATGCTATGGGCTTTTACGTCGCACCGACACAGATAGGTCTTATGGCGACGATGGGATAGGAAAGGCCTAGGAGTTGAAAGGAAGCGGCCGTGGCCTTAATTAAGGTACAGCCCCAGCATTTGCCTGGTGTGAAAATGGGAAACCATAGGAGGTTTCGTCCCGGCAACGACGTTATTCTTTCTCTCTTCATGCGTGTTCCTTCCTCGAGGTCTTGGCGAGGAATAGTTGACGCCTTACCGATGGTTTCACGATAACTTACTTCCATATTGAACAAATCAATTAGAGTTCAACAAATCTCCGCGGGAAAAAAAGGAAAGAAAAACATTCGTAGTCATCCTTGTCATTGTAATTAATGGACAGTTATTTTTGTAATTTTTGGCTGAGCTAGAGCAAGTAGCATATAACTCCATGACCTAGATGTCGACCCGTCGTTGACGGGTTAGTTTTTGTAAACTGCAGCAGTAATGCCGTCTAGCGGAGGTGAGAGGCAGCAGAAGAGACAGAGTGAACCTCAGCTAACAGCAGGCCGCCAGTATAATTCTATTGTTGAACTTGTAGGGACTTAACAGCGTGCATTGTAGGCCGTCCATTCTTTCTTCCGGCTCAACGATGATAGAGCGTTCATTCCATTTTCTCCTCGTCGAGTGATCGTTTCTTCACGTTTATCTTCTCATTTCGGTAGTCCATCGCCATCATGTTCGTTATCATGACGATTTAACAATATTTCTATGTCAGCGATGCTCGCCGTTGATGGACTTTGCAATAAAAACCGAAATTCGTGAATGTTTCCCCATTATTGTAGCTCGCACAGTAAAATTATATCAGACGTAAAATATTGAAAATATTTTCTACAATTGTTGTTATATACACATTTACTGGCACGTGGAAAGAACTTCTGCGGGACAAAATTCCGAAAGCCGTCAAAAGTAGTTGTTGGGACGTAAAAAACACTACATCTCGCCAGCAAAGGCTAGGCAGAATTATAATTTCATTTATATTGGTGTGAAACAACTCACTCCCACGGTAGAAGTACAGTAAGTGGATCATTATTTGAATAATTGGCTTACTGATGAAAGTATTGTCTGCAAGTATCAGTCCTGAACTGTGTGCATTTATATTGTTTGACTCATGTGGTAGGGCTACGTTTGATTCCGAAAAATACTTCTGAGCACAAAATTATAAAATGCAAAGTTGAGCGCCTTATGTGTGGCTGTATAAACTTCAGTCCAAGCATCTCGGAAAATTGTGTGTAAAGTGTTGTTAGAAACTTTCTTACATCAAGTTATGTCAGGCTGAAATACAAACGTGATTTGTGCAGTTATTATTATTATTATTATTATTATTATTATTATTATTATTATTATTATTATTATTACTATTATTACTATTATTATTATTATTATTATTATTATTATTATTATTATTATTATTATATTTCGCTGGCATCCAAGCTACTGTTGGGTGTTGCGTGCGACGAATCAGAGCACGATGGTGCGAGTAGCTGACGCCTGGATTTCCTATTTTTGTTCAGATTGATCTCAGCATTGAGAAGCTTCTTTATACGGTGTTCTTCTCCAATTACGTATTAAATTCCTTCCTCAATTCACAGTTGTATTTTAAATAATTCTGTGATTTGTGACCCTGAGCACAATGCATTACCGTACTATAATGCCTCGTATTTGTTACTGTTGTGACAGCAGCCGTTCAAACAAATTAAAAATCTGCACCTGGTACAGCAGTGCCACGTCTTAATCGGGGCGACTAGGTGGTGGTTTCTCAACTAGGGAAGAGGTGTGATTATAAATTTCGATCGTTCTTAAATACTTGCTTTTGAGTTGGGCTCGCATTTCTATGTTATGTCACATTTTTGTCTCGGTTTCTTTTTACAAGAATAAGTTAAACACCTATCTAGCTTTTGTGAGCACGATAACATATTTGTATCGGTCGTATAAATGCATATTTTAATATATTCTATCGGTCATATTTCACCAAAGTGGTAGAAAAAAGCATATTTTTGGTCATATTGTAATAGTTTTAGCCGTTCTCCAAGTATTATTCACATGTTTTGTGTAGATAAAGTCAAGTAATTTTGTTTGTGTTTGATTATATTGTATTTCTTTTCCTTAGACATATTTTGTGGTTAAATGAAGATTGATTTTAACGGGTAAGTTGTCAAAATAGAAAGGGCAAAATAATGGTAGGAACGTGGACAGTTTACTGCTGGTCTTCTCAGCAAATTTAGGCTATATGTAATTTCTTTGCAGCATATTTCTAAGTTTTTTGAGTCATGTTTTGGTATTTTAGGGCATGTGTGCATGTCTATTTCCAGAGTTTTTGAACGGTGGAAATCCCTACTTGAAAGTATTAAAAAGCCTCGTACCTTGCTCTAAAAGAAAGTCTTCATGAACATAGTATTAAAACAATGTCTTTGTGAGTAATTATTGTAAGAGTTATATAAGCATTCGCTAAGTCAATTGTGTTATTAAAGAAGCTCTTTTGGTTGTTGCAGCTGGAGCAGGCCTACGATCAGATCATTCTTCCACTGGAGAAGTTCCGCAAGGAGCACATAGGAGCCGTCAAGGTCAGTATCCATAATCACTGTTACAGTTCATTCCTCACCAGACCATTTATTCTGCTCGATCTTGTGTACATGTTTTTCGCCTTTATTATATGTAGTCGCGCTTCCTACTTCAGACGTGCGATTACAGACCAGGCGCAGTCCAATTTGGGAAGAAAATTGCTTACTCGCTTGAACTTAGGCTCTGAAAGAGGAGAAATATAACTCGTCTGTGAACCCCCGAGTGCACGTATTTTTATTTCGAAAAGAGACGAAAATACACAGTATTTTATTCATTCAAACCTTTTACAAAACACAATCACATTTTCCACACAAAAAAAAAAAAAAAAAATACCGGTCCATTCTTTTTTCCAAAATTGTGAAGATTGCAGTTATGGCCTCTATTTTACTATTAAAATAATAATAATAATAATAATAATAATAATAATAATAATAATAATAATAATAATAATAATAATAATAATAATAATAATAATGTTATTCATTTTACGTCCCACTAACTACTTTTACGGTTTTCGGAGACGCCGAGGTGCCGGAATTTAGTCCCGTAGGAGTTCTTTTACGTGTCAGTAAATCTACAGACGAAGCTGACGTATTTGAGCACCTTCAAATACCACCGGACTGAGCCAGGATCGAACCTGCCAAGTTGGGGTCAGCAAGCCAGCGCCTAACCGTCTGAGCCACTCAGCCCGGTTATTTTACTATTTATGTACAGAATAAGACTTTCGTCTGGGAAAGTCTCGCATCTACTGCTCGTTCTTTATGGCTAACACATTACAACCAACCGTAATAATATGAAAATGGATTTTACATAAACAATAACTTATTATTATTATTATTATTATTATTATTATTATTATTATTATTATTATTATTATTATTATTATTATTGTTACGGAGTATTGTGGATGTGCAGAGGTGAAAGAAGGTGCTGGGGTGAACAGGTCTCAAAATACGAAATTAAAGTTAATTTAACAAGGTTATATTTTCTTTTCCAGATCAATAAATAACAATTATAACAGGTACTCAGTAGCCTAGCAACAATTCGAGAGTGTACAATTACAGTGTTACAGGATTTGGGCTCCGAGAGCCAGACACACAATTCTTGAGCTATAAGCCCAACCTTACGATATACAAGTTTCAACAAAGGGGCAGAAGACCCCAATCATGCCCAGGAGCTCTTACTCCCAAGTACACAGTAAAGCCTCCTCGAGGCACGCAGGAACAAATTTTAAGAAAGAGCGACCCGCTCTTAAGTTCAAGCCTATCAAAGGCCACACCAAACTCCACTTTCAAGTTGACCTCCAAACACAAATAACACAGGGGTAAAAATACCCAACCTACTGAGGCCTATTCAGTGAAGAAACAGGACCATTACGTGGCCTCCAAAATATCAACTTGAGAGGAGGCGAAACTGCACTCCTAATATACTTTACTAAAACCTACTTGGCACTAGGCCGCCAATGCAAGGGATAATCCCATACTAAAGAGGTGACTTATATAAGAAAACGATTTACATTACATTAGAAGGGAAGAAACGGTTGTGAAAATAAGTTCACCTCAAAGCAATATGAGTGGGAGCTCGAGAGGGTTAAGCACTCTCTATCCCAATTTGTAGTTTAAAAAGATAGAATTGATACCAAGTGTCTTTACATTTTAGAGGAAAGTTACATGGTAAAAGGCTTCGGACCTGCCCCGAGAGTTAAACTGCTGAGCTAGCAAGAAAAGAAGTTATTAAAAGGCCATTACCTGGTGGTTGAACTGCTGCCCGAAGAAAGAGGCGCTTCCCGCCCCCTGCTACATAATTTACACAATGATAGATATTAATGGAGTGGCGCGGAGACCCGAAAATCAGCAGTTTATATACCCTCGTGGAAAGTTCGAGGCGTTTCGTGAATGATAACACCCGCCCACAAGCATTTTATTGGATAATGGCAAAAACTACTACACTAGGTGAAGAAGAAACACCTTATTGGTGGAAAATTAATTACAGAAATTCCTTATTGGTCAAATTCAAAACAGGCGGAAAGAAAGGGTTAATATTGCCAACTTAAACAATGACTGAAAGAAATTTAACAAAGAACAAACTTATGAACCCAAAATTTCTCCAAAAACACAGTTCTTTCGCTTCGCACTAGGGTGCATAATTGTAGTCCTTCAGTAGTGCCATCTAGAAGAGAATGTCCATACTTCTTACTACAGGCAAAACAAAAATACATCGAAAACGACACAGTTCAAAAAACTTCAAAGTTTACAAGTAGGGACATCTTCTGAGAAACTTGAGAATTAACACTGTAGTTAAAGTTCAGGCTTCCTCCAGTAGAGGAGTTTCAACTGGCGCAAGGTTTGAATTAGCGGAGCGGAGGTATACCGCCCGGTACAATTATTATTATTATTATTATTATTATTATTATTATTATTATTATTATTATTATCATCAAGCTCACAGCTGCGCGCTATATCTAGGACTGCTGAGTTAGTCGGTGCCCTTGGTGATAAAAAAAATGAAAATCCTAACCTGTTTAGTCATTCGACCGGGTCAGGAATGGAATGAATGAAGTCCCCATCTAGCGGCGAGGATAAGAATTGTTCCGGCTGCCGAAGCCTGTCGTACTCCTCTGGGGCAATGATTAATGACTGACATGACATGAAATGTTATTGGAGAGTGTTGCTGGAATGAAAGCTGACAGGGAAAACCGGAGTACCCGGAGAAAAACCTGTCTCGCCTCCGCTTTGTCCAGCACAAATCTCACATGGAGTGACCGGGATATGAGCCACGGAATCCAGCGATAAGAGGCCGGCGCGCTGCCGCTTGAGTCACGCAGGCTCCTTGGTGATACAGTTGTTTTTTCGCTCTAATGTAATTTGCCCTTGAACGACCAACACGCATTCGATTCTGAATTCACCCTACTGTTTTTGTGTTTGTAGCGATCACAAATTATTCTTTAAAATCCATCTTATCTTGTCGCTAATGCGAGACTCATTTGAGGACTGGACTCGCTCCACTGACGTGGCCGCTGCTCGCCCCGCTGCACAGTGGGCCATAATTGTAATGTAGCGGGAAGCGGGACAAAATGACAAAAAAAAAATTTCTTGTCTCCATTTCTTCGTTCCCAAACTATAGGCAAATAACCAGGGATACTAAATTTCAACCTTGGTGACGACATATAAATAGATATGACTAGAAATAACACTCTTTATATCCCCTTTATGGAAGAGGCTGCGTGGCTTACTGCTAGTTGTGTTTTTGGAGTGAACTTCGCCGGTCGCTAACTTAGTATCAGTGAGCTATAGTGAATATGTTAAGTATGGAAAAGAAAGCTACAGGCATGTAACTGCATATTAATTTAATTGAAACATAACTATCTTCGTCACTATTGCACTCCAAAGGCTTAAATTATGTAATGTGAATAGCGCGTAAAATTCTAACTTTACAACATTTACATAGTTATAAAAATGTATCCGAACATTCCTGCTTGCATTTCGGTACCATAATATTATAAAGCAATTCATGACTATTAAGGCTAATGTCTCAGTACATGCACTTTCTTGCACACTTCTTAGAAAAGTAACTCTATTTGCAGTGGCGCGTGCTCCACCACGACCCATAACAACACACCATGAGCTGCGTTAAGTGTTGTGGAACAACAAACAGATTGGAAACGAGCTAATGGATTATGTATTACCCAAGATGAACATTCAGGAATGATCTTCAGATGTTTTACGGTACCTTAAATTGACGGTGAGTGCTTTCAAGTGCAAATACAAGAGCGATGGAAACAAAGTTATAGGATGAAATACAGGTAAATTGGCTAGCAAAGGATTTATATATTTCTGAAGTGCATAAAGCTGCAATGTCTAATCTTCAAACGAATAATTCAGTTTCATCCACCTTCAGAATTGGAAGGCCTACATCACACTTCGAAGATAGCGGATTGAGAACTAAACGAAGAAGGTTAGGTAATTTAATTATGATTCGTCAGCCACTTCTTTGCAGGTTTGCAACATATGCCGCAGTATTCCAAAAGTAATGAATGCCATTAACGTAGTGGACTGCAGTAGCATTGACACTATGAATTACAGTATTCTTTTGGACTTTCTCCTTTCCATGCGTGGACCCGATTGTTTCACCAAGAGCAGTGGCACTTCAGCCGACGGAAACACAGCCCACCTGTTTTTGTTTTGTTTTTGAGAACTATGCGTTATAAGCCGAGTGAACTTACCGAACGCTTTTTCACAGTATTACCATAGCGTATCGAAGAGGAAGTGCGACGTCTTCACGAGTTACCGTGGACCGCCGCACAGTGATGTCTGAGCGAGAGGATAACAGAGGCATTATCGGGACTACTACTTCAAAGTCTACTAAGAAACTCAACCATGCAACTTACGATTGAAAATGATTTCATCTGCTGGACACTTTGGAATATTTCCTGGATGATTTCGCTGCCTTCGAAGTAACCAGCTTCCATCTTATCTCCTTCGTGCGGAAGAAGAATCGACATTTCAAGTAGTGAAATACGAGTTTTGGTAGCAAACACAGCACATGATCTTCACAGCACCCCAACTGCGATGACTTCACTTTAATAACATCTAATTTATCCAAGCACTCGAAGAAAGTACCACCCCATAAACTATCCATACACGATAGCTTCTCCGCAACAACATTTTCCACTCGCAACAACACATTATAAACACTTTCCGATGCATACGTGAGATATGTGGCGCTTTGCATTGAGCCGTAATCTTTAATTAGTGTTAGGGAAGCAGGCACACTATCAGTCGGTGTGCCGAAAAGGAAAGGACGACATAAATCACACTGAATCACTTTTGAAATATTCCTCACTATGTATCCGGCTAAATGATACACTAAGTAGGCCTACTCTTTGTTAAAATTCCGCCCACTTAACTCAGGTAAACTGTTTTCCCAGTCTGGTATTTGAATGTCATTTTCGATGTTCACAATTTTTTCCCTGATTTCATCTACAGCTTGTGTCTTCACTGCACGATTTTTACTTTCAATTTCTCTTGCAAGAATACGCATTCGATTAACAAGAGACGTCAATGGGGATTCAGCTCTGTACTCACAGTTTCCGCCAGACGATAAGGCAAGTTTAGATGGTACGTAAATAGACTGCAACGTGTGTAAATGTAGAAAGTCAATAGTGGACGGATGATCATCACAACTTAGTGATCGCAGGATACCGAAATGACGGTCTAGGGGATCTTGATTAAATTTCCCTGTCAAAACATAGCTATAATTGTGTTCCCACAAATATTCAGACACTTCTAAGGTACTTTCCACGGTAACTCTTAAGGACTCCAGTGTCCTTTGTGAAGCGAATGAATTTTGAGTATCTCTGAGAACATTCTGGCATTTAATTAATGTTTCATGTGCCTGTGATCATTTATACAGTGCTTGAGTGGGAATAGACGAATTTAATGCGTCAGTCAGACAGTTTAAATCGCTTGTGAAAATTTGCGTTTGTTTACTGTCTTCTAAACCATGTGGTTTAATACCCCGATAGAATGCTATACCATTAGCGACTGATCTACTGAATAGTTGAAATGCCAGTCTTACATTCATTCGCTGAAACGAATTAGGATCCAAGTGGGCAGAGGTCAGTTTGTAGCAAACTTTCAATCCGGAAAATTCAGGAGACGAGTCACATTCGTAAACTTTTCTGTAGAATGAATAATCAACAATATTGCCATTATAATTAACCTGTCCTTTGTCACGAAAATGATTTCTTACACATTTAAATATATGTGACGCGTCTGAAAATGCCCATAATTTTCTGTTGGAGTCAGCTGGATTGCAAATATAACACTTCGGATTCTTTATGTTACCAGATATTCCTAAGCATTTCCACAACTTTTTATTCGACTGACTACCATCCGATGTGTAACCAATGATTCGGACACCTACTTGCTCTAATTGCATGATGACTTGAATGAGAATGTTTGCAATTATATCACCAGGGGTGGCGTTCCGGCTAGCATATATCGCTATTGGTTGTATCCAGTTATATAGAAAAGGAACAAACATAAAAACTAGAGCATGATTTGCCAACTGACCCTTGCTTTTATCTTCAGTAAATTTCCCCAAATCAACAAAACCATTCACTTGCAACGTTTCCGAGTGAAAGCGAATTTCTTCTCGTAATTTCACCTCGTCAAATATCAACATCCCTAAGCGTTCATGTTCCTCCTTTCCATTAAAAAAAATCTGCTATGGCAGCGGTAGCATGCTTATTTATGCCGTACGAACATTTTAGGTCCTTGACCAAATTTCTCAAGTGGGATTCAGAAGGCAAAGGCAGCAAGTCATGATTTAAACAGTGCCGATAACCCTTGGGAGACTTTATTTTTAAAGAAGTGCATCAAGAAGAAATTCATCACTATATCTCATTCCTTTTTTACATTTCGCTTGACATTTCTTTATCATTGTACCGACTATAATTTGCTGTTTTTTTTGCTGAGAGAACCGAATTGTTTTGACTCAGTGAAATTCTCTTTGATTTTATATCAGAAATGTTTTTTTTCAAGCAAATGTATCTTAGCTTTAGCGACATTGAGTTGATTTTGCGTTCTAATGAAATTACGTTTCTGATTCTTCCATCTCCTCTTTAATAGCGCAATTGTTTTCCTAGCATCTGCGACATTAGAGCTATCTTCAACTACTGAGCATACAGGTTGATCACTATCACTGATATTTACGATCTGTTCAGGGCTTTTATTAGAGAAATCTCTTCGTGTGGATTGCCTATTTGTGGGGGAGTTGCGTTTCTTAACTGCCTTAGAAATATACTTGGGTAGATTAGGAAATATGTGAGGAAATGTTTCTGGTTTTAATTTCCAGCTCTGTCTCTCTACTCTTTCACCATTCACCGTAAACGAGTCTACTTTTACTAGAAAGTCATCGCAAAAATGAATGTCACAAACGAAACAGTTATGAGTTAATTTTCGGTCTTTTCTATGGATAGCCTTCTCCCATTTCAGTAAAACACCACTCTCTTTAGGGGGCCTAAAGAAATGCCTACCTGAAGACGATCGGTCATATCCAGATCTGCAGCCGGGTACAAAACACGAGGGCATGATGTGATAGTTTCCTCCCGCACTGATATACGTTGCCTTATAGCACAATAGCGACAAAGACCGAGGTATTTAAAACATAACACTTCTCACACCACTCAATCGTGAATACACTAATAATGCAAACTGTCGAAACATCTCTGACAGCGACAATAATGAGCAATAAAAATTACTACATCTGAAGGCAAATATAACGCGAGCTAATGGCCAAGGGTCTCTGTTGACATCGCAATCGCCTGTGCTGCCACCAAGCGGCTGTCCCACCAACCTCTTGAGCTCTCACGGGCGAACGGAGATGTCGCACTTCCTCTTCGATACGCTATGGTATTACGGACCAGATCAAGTGGCTACGAAGTAAACGTAGAAGCTTTCAACAAGCAAGCTCTGGGCACAGGCAAAATTATATTTAGATATGTATTCATGGTTTCACATGCCTCCTTCTGTCCAAAAAATTATAATTCATGGTGCAAAAGTTATACCGGCCGCTATCTTGTCGATTGGGGATGATATCACAAGAAGTCGTACAAGTAAGAAAAAAACACTCGTGAAGGCATAAGTTAGCCTTGCGAGAAAGTTCTCGTTGAGTGTCTACAATGCAGGATGCTTTTAATCTCTTACTAGTAAGTTCTGACCCATAATTTCACAGTTAACTGCAGTATCAAGGAGCAAGAAGAAGATATCATTACCATTGGACGTTCGTTATTTGCTGAAGGAACTAAGAGTAACCAGTGGTGCATCTAAGCAAGAAGTTGACGTACACATTGATGATGATGATGATGAAAGTGACCAGGCCAGTGATGAGGAATATGATCTTCCTACAAATGACTAGTGTAACACATGTCTACCACAGTTCCAAATTGGTGAGTTCGGTTGCTTCTAAAATGTAACATTTCTTATGGCTGACCACTGTGTTCAAGGGAATTTGTTGCTTTCCTTTCTCTCTCTTTGTGTGATGTTTGTGTTAACTTCCCTTATTTAATCATACCATACAATATTACATCACTTTAGTACCTGTATGCTAAGTAATGTTGTCTCGTTAGAATTGCATTCTGGTTCACTATGCGCTATCTACCCACTGCGATAAACAAACACTACCGTAGCCTCGCCCTAGATGAACCATATTTTGAGTAAGTAGATTCGAGTGATTGTATTAACATTGGAGCCTAAAATATTTTGTGGTGGTAATTTTGATGATTTAATAATGTATTGCTCCCAATTAAAATCACAATGTGACCTATCTTGTATAGCAAAACACTCATTTAAAATACCCTTCAAAGATATGTAAAAAAATTGTTTACTCCATTTGCATATAACAGGTAACATTACTTAAGAACATCCAAGATATTTTCGATGTGTATTTGTGCCGTGCGCCTTTATGGAACTTGTCCCTTCAACGGAATTGGTATTTTACTTATGCAAGTGTAGTTGCCTATTGTAAGAGGTAATCCTTCATTTGGACTGTATTATTTTTTTGTCATTTATTCTCAGGTCGACTTGCAAAGGCGCTTCCGTAATTGGACATATACACTACCTGATGAGAAGTATCCGGATAATTATCTGAAATTGCACTTGGACTTTACCCATGTCACATTCCCGCGTCCGCCTTTCTTCCTCAAGAGTCGAAACCAGAGAAGGTAGTGTGTTGGATGCTGGGGTCTGGAACGATGTCGACGTTCTAATTTATCACAAAGGTGTTCCATTGGGTTCAGTCGGGACTCTGGGCAGGCCAGTCCATTTCCGGAATGCTATTGTCTTAAAACCATTGCCTCACAGATGCAGCTTTATGACAGGGTGCATTGTCACGTTGATACGATCAATCATCGTCTCTGAACTGGCCGTATACTGTACGCAGTACACAGTGGTTTAAAACGTGTTCATAACCTTCCGCATTTAGAGTGTTCTTAAGCGCAATAGGGGACCACACCCTAACCACGGAAACCACCCCCATACCATAACACCACCTCCTCCGCACTCCACTGTTGGCACTACACATGATTGCAGGTAATGTTCTCCGGGTATTCGCGAAACCCAAACCGTTCCAGCGGATTGCCACTTGGTATAGTGTGATTCATCACTCCAAAGTACTCGTTTCCAGTCATCTACTGTCCAGTGGCGTCGCTCTTTACACCACCTCAAGCGTCGCTTAGCATTGACTACAGAAATGTTTGGGCTAATGAGCAGCAGCTTGACCCTTGTACCCCATTCTTTACAACTCCCGGCGCGCAGTTATTGTGCTGGCTGGACTTCTGGTAGCACTTTAGAACTCACGAGTGATTCCTTCCTTTTATTTCTTGCGTTTTTTTACAATCACGCTCTGCAATACTCGACGGCCCCTGTCAATGAATGAGGTCCGCCTGGTCTTATTTAGCTGCGGTTGTTCTTCGCGTTTCCACTTCACAGTCACCTCACCAACAGTCGACTTGGACAGTTTTAGGAGGATTGAAATGACAGTGATGGATTTGTTACTCAAGTGACATCCAGTGCCTAGTCCACGTTCGAAGTCACTGAACTCTCCTGACCGACCCATTCTGCTGTTACTGCTTCTCCACTAACAACACAATATTCCCCGCTTGCTTTTTTACTGGCGGGTCCGCCTCTCGTGTCATCTAGGATTCAATTCCGCATTACATAGGGGTGTCCGGATACTTTTAATGAGATAGTGCGGTTAGTTTAATTCAGTTCCATTCCTCTTAGTCAATTTCCAATGCATGTGCGTATCATGGTACATCTTTGTTAGTTCGAACCCGAAGGGTCCAGAAAATAAATTCGAATTCACCACGGATTCGAATTAAATAATATCGCACAGTATACTGAACCCGAGTCTCGAAATCAAAACGATGCATACTTTTTCAGTGTTCCCACAAGTTGCAGTGACAGTAGAATATGGCGAAATAATAACAGACCATAAAATCGCACATGGCATTTTATTTTAAATACTTCAGAACTAGTCAAAGCCCAACAAAAACACATCAGTCATGACACCACAAACATTATTCATCCTTCACGACTTGTTTTAAAAAGCCGCTAATTTTTCCTTATTTATTCCAATTTATTTGCGCGATAAGTGTAAACTCAAGTTTGTTTATTGGTTGAAACAGATAATCACTTCCATGTTATTGTCCGACGGTAGCAAAGCCTAGCTTTTGTCACGTAAACCATCTCCAATTAATGGCGGATATTTTACCAAATGTTCCCACGCCAGGGGGATATCTCGGTTCATCTACTGACAGCTGTAAATCAGTTCCACGTGGAGTTCTTGGTTTAGGCCTAATGGTCGGATTTTTCCGGTTACCGAAAATCAAAAATTCGCTGCCTAGAAGACTATTCAAGAAACTCGTAGGCGGTCAAGATCTTGTACCTTTTCTTAGCTTTCCATTAACTACAGTTCATTTCCAGCAACAGCACGATTCTGCACTACTTTTCTCTTCACCCAGACAGTATTCTATCATCCTTAAACATCACTGTATGAAAATATGAGAGTTCTAATATGGTATTTTCACTTCACATTAAAAACGTTGGCATTAACCAAATTCTACTGTATTTCCAAATTAAATGTCGGATGACTCTGGCATCAATTTCGTGATAATATTCTCAAGTGTTCGATTGAAAAATAAAAGTACAGTAAATTATCCCTACCCTACCCGCGGGAAGTTACCAAAAACCTTCTTCACCTCTGTGCCCCGTTGTGAGTCTGCCAGTACTGCTCAAACTGCACACATTCTACGAATGCCGGCCGATGTGGAGTACAAAGTCCAAGATCTATCTCCTCGACCAATACACTGGTCCAGGAAGTCTGTTATCGTTGGAGCATTCCGTGTTCGATGTATTTATGAAGCCATTCTGTTTAGCTGCAGAAGATATGAGGACATTTACCGTTATAACTTATGGCTTTACTCATCTTCTAGGATTCAGATAATCGAAAGCAAATTTTTCAAAAATCTATCTCTAGTTATTGATGAGTCTAGCTTAACGAATTATGTTTGATGCTGTATTTACATGTTCACAGGAAGGCAGGAAGAAGTTTGACAAGCAAACAGCAAAATTTTGTTTGAGCCAGGAGCGCTATCTGGCACTTTCGACGAAGAAGCAGGACACCGTTCTGAAGGAGGTAAGTGGAGTTAGTTATATTTATGTATTAACGTATGAATTAGTAAACTTTAACTGTCATGCTGTTAAAAATACTTCATTCTCGACCATTTGTTGTGTACCCGTCGTTAACTGTTAGTATATGTACTTGCAGCAATAATTCCACCTAACGGAGCTAAGTGGCAGCAGAAGAGACAAAGAACGCTTAAGTAACAACAATAGTCTAGTCAGTGTAATGTTATTGTTGACAAGTGTTAGGTGATTTGGATATTATAGGACTAGGTGATCACATTTTGTTTTCTTCCGCTTCAGTGACATTAGGGTTTTCAACCCCCACCCCCACCCCGTCCCCCTCACTCTTTGATTCCCTTTTTCCTAATGCTTTGAATGATCGTTCCTTCACGTTTTTCTCCTCGTTTCGCTGCATCTTCATTATCTTCTAAAGAAAATACTTTTCAAATAGTTTTTCTCTGCAGTTGCTTATGATTGAATTTTATATCGCAAATCAGTCACTCTTCACAGTCGTCAATATCCTAAAACAAAAATGTACGTGTATGCTGGTAAAAAGAGAATGACGGAAAGAGGAGAAAGGACCAAAACACAAGGAAATATTTATTTTCCACCAGTATAAACAACAAACACGGAGATATAGGAGGGTACAGGTTTAAATAGGTTTCCGGACATGTGCCACGGACATTTCGTATCGCTTGATTTTTGAGGACATTTCGTACCACCCGGGTCGTTATCTACCTGCGAATGGTTTTCCCGTAATCCCCAAAGGGCAATTCGTACCACGTGATGTCAAATTGGAATTATTCCATTTCCACGCCAGCGGGCATAATGAGCCGGACAGACACACTTTAGAAATGTATGTATGTATGTATGTATGTATGTATGTATGTATGTATGTATGTATGTATGTATGTATGTATGTATGTATGTATGTTGGGTATTCAGCCCGAAGGCTGGTTTGATCCTCTGCAGCTCCGCCAACAGCTGTCATAAATAGCCTAGGCGTCACTGAAGAGGCGTACTAGGGAAATGAGGAGTGAGGTAGTTTCCCGTTGCTTTCCTCACCGAGCCAGCCGCTGCTATTACATATCAGTCTGCCAAGCCCACTGAAATGCATGCACCAACCGACTCTATGAGCGATATCTTCACACCATTCATAACAGGGACTGGCTGCATAAGCAATGGTATTACTAGCATCACTCATACCTCAGTCACTTTCATATTGTCAAAGCCAAGGATGAGACTGAGACAGGTCAATGAAAGTAACAAATTTGATATAGCCCATACCAGAAAACATAGTGCACTGTAAACACTACATCTTGCCAGCAAAGGCATACTTTAGAAATAAGAAACAAAAATTATTTACAATATTTGCTGAAGAAAACTTCTGTTTTTTTAATGATTGTGTTTTAAACTATACTTATCACTTATGTTTACATAAATATTATCATAAGAAAGTCGATTTTTTAAAGTATAAATCCTGAAACAAAATAATACAATAGAAATATACATCGTGTTTGGGCGCAATGTGCCTGGCGAGCATAAGGATGGATAATATTACTATTATTGTGGATATTTATAAACTACTACATTATTTCACTATCAAATAATCTGATGAAATGGCTGATATGGGCTTGGGGGTCACGCGGAAACAGGAAACTACTGAATGGTGAAAGTAGCTAGGTTCCCCGCGAATGACGAATACGAGGTAAGAATTAACACGCGTGCCAATCAGATCAGTTGCGCCCGACGGAAGGTTAACATCAGTAGTGGTCACACCGTGCGGAGGCCTCTGCGCCAGTAGTCGACAAAGGATATACAAATGAATACATTCATTAGGATATCGTTTTTAATTCGCAGTACTTCCCACTCTTTTAAGTGGTACGGAATGTCCCCTCTTAAATATTTTAAAGTCATTAGCTGACACTTCGCAGGTAATCAGCCTGTCAAGTGGTACGAAATATCCGGTACTACGAAATGTCCGTGGTACGAAATGTCCTAGAACCGTTTAAATATGCATTGCCGTGTTGTCATATTTCAAACGTGCGACAAAACGAAAAATATTTGTGCGCTCAAATGAAAATGCTACGAAATGACACTGCAGCTCGCGTCAGTTCCGTAGGGGCAAGGTATACTGTACAGCAATGCACACCCATATTGCGGATTGCCGAGCAAAGTTGTGTTCCAAAGTCACCTATTCATTCAGCAAACTCGATCAGTATCCTTCAGAAAGCGTGATATACACTACAAGAGCACGTCTTTACAGAAGTACGTAAAAATTCGGGATCATGAAACTAAATACTCTATCAGAGCAAACTCAAATATCATGAGAAGAGGGAAACGATTCATACATGTATGCTGAATGTTTGTACCTACTCATTTCCTTTACCTGTTACGGGGACCATCGGACTGCAACTAAGGAGAGCCACCTTGTTCTTTTACGTAGGGCTTTGACTTCATCCCAGTTCTTTCCCTGTTGTTGATCGTCCAATTGTACTGCACGCCACTGGGCTTGAATGGCTCATACGGAAGTGTGCTGGTCTTTTGACCCCAAGTTGACCGGTTCAATACCGGCTCTGTGCGATAGCACTGTACATGAAGGTGCTCTGATACGTCAGCTTCGTATCAGTAAATTTACTGGCAATTAAAAGACTCCTAAAAAAAATAAGCACCTTGCCGTTCCCGAAAATCGTAAAGCCATGTAATCCTAGGCCTGCCTTTCCTCCTTTTTCTTCTTGTTGGGTGATGCCTCCTTCGTTATAGGAAGTTGGCGGTGGAGGCTTAGATCTTAAAGACGGTCCCAATATTCGCATTAAGATGAAGTGCGGGGGAGCTGCGGTATGGAAAACCACTTCAAAGATGTGGAGAGGACGGATTTTAAATGAATTCTCTTCTCAGTTACGTGTTACTCTCTCCAATACCTCAGACTAGTTCTTCAGCTAGTAGCAAATCCGAGAATCAAACACGTCAAATTGATGCGAAACTGCTGCATCAGTGATGGGCAGTGGAAGGTTATGGTATCAGGAAGAAATATCTCTCTCTCTCTCTCTCTCTCTCTCTCTATATATATATATATATATAAGAGTTTTGTCTGTACATTGCTCAGAATTTAAAAAAGGATGCTATTTCTGTATCAGTCGTGTCCACCGTAACAAGGGAATACACTTTTTAATTTTCCGTAATTTCTGTCTGTCTGTATGTATCTATGTATGTACACGCATCACGAGAAAACGGCTGAAGGGAATTCAATGAAAATCGGTATATACAGTCCAGGAATAAGTCGCTACAATCTAGGCTATAAATAATCTTATTCACGCGAAGAGAAATGGTAGTTTAGGGGAAGGCCTAAAATTTAATTCTCAAATATTTGTTATTAGTTCTCCTATCTTAATGAAAATCAGTATGCAAAGTCGGGGAATAAGTCGCTACAATCTAGGCCATAAACAATGTTATTAACGCTGAGTGAAATGGTAGTTTAGGGAAAGGCCTAAAATTTCATTCTAAAATATTTGTGTTATTAGTGGTCCTATCGACAAATACTACATTACTAAAGTTATATAGAATTAAATTTTCGATCATTTATGTCTTATACATTTTTACCGTACCGGTTATGATAACAGAGATATACATGAATTTTGATTTTTGTTGCAAAGTCCATATCAGCGCCGAGTCTCGAGAAATTGGGTAAACAGAATTTAATGAAAATCGGTATGTAAAGTCGGAGAATAAGAAACTGCAGTCTACGCTATAAGCAATTTTGTAAGATACCACAGAGTCGAAAGAAAACTAAATGTGAAAGCCTACAATATAGAAAGCTCATAGCATTGATCAACAATAACATTACATTGGCCATTGTTTGTTGTGATGTGCTTTGTATCTTCTGTTGCCATTCGATCAATCAATCAATACTGATCTGCATTTAGGCAGTCGCCCAGGCGGGATAGATAGGGATTACTTCTGTACACCGAGTTTTTTTAAAAATTTGTTTTTGTTGCACCGACAAAGATAGGTCTTATGGCAACGATGGGATAGGAAAGGGCTAGGAGTGAGAAGAAAGCGGCCCTGGCCTTAATTACGGTAGAGCTCCAGCCAGTATTTACCTGGTGTGAAAGTGAGAGACGACGGAAAACCATCTTCACGGCTGTCGACAGTGGGGTTCGAATCCACTACCTGCCGGATGCAAGCTCACAGCTGCGCTCCCGTAACCGCACGGCCAACTCGGTCGGTCGTACCAAGTATAACAGCCTGCCTGAATATTGGGGAGTTAGATAACTTTCTTCTTTAGCATGCCATTCCTCTGGTTCATAAATTTTCTGATATTACTGGTACGTAACACACTGGTTCATCATAGCATTCGAGCTATTCAATCCCTACTCTGAGGCACTGATTGGAATGAGCAGTGTGCATATTTGATAGAATAATGCCAGATGACTGTTCACGGCTGTCTGCGGCCTGGGCATTCCAGCACTGGAACTTTCGACTGTTAGGTCGGCAATTGGACTGTTATATTGTCAATATCCACTCAGCACTGTTCTTTAAAAGTGAGAAATTGTGTGGTTTTACATTTGATCGAGTATTTTATGAGATTGCTTTTAATCGCTACAATCCTACTGACATTTTTGTAATGGCCTAAGATGACTTCAGTTAGGAAAACCACAAAGACAGTCTTTCTGAGAATCCCGTAGCGAAGCACGGGTATATCAGCTAGTATTATAATATGAACACGTAAAAAAACCGGGCGAGTTGACCGTGCGGTTTGGGGGCGCGCGGCTGTGAGTTTGCATCCGGGAGATAGTGTGTTCGAATCCCACTGTCGGCAGCTCTGAAGATGGTTTTCCGTGGTTTCCCATTTTCACACCAGGCAAATGCTGTGGCTGTACTTTAATTAAGGCCACGGCCGCTTCCTTCCAACTCCTAGGCCTTTTCTATCCCATCGTCGCCGTAAGATCTATCTGTGTCGGTACGACGTAAAGCCACTAGCAAAAAAAAAAAACACTTAAAAATATACTACTTTCCTCAACTGTTAACCACATTTATTTTCGATACTGACTGTATTACGTGCATGCCGAGTCTTGTTTTGGTGAAACTAAAGGACCGTTTCCATTTTAAGTCCATCGCAATCAGGTCTATGTTTTCAGAAATTCCAAGAACGATTGATTACGTGTCCTTTACAACGAAGAAAAAACCTGTTCACTATGTAGCTTTCAATATAGGAAAACCGCTTTAGTAATGTAAACGTTCTAGCTACATACATTACAGAGATATTGGGACAATAATAATAATAATAATAATAATAATAATAATATGTTATTGGTTTTACGCCCCACTAATTACTTTTACGGTTTTAAGAGTCACCGAGGTGCCGGAATTTTGTCACGCAGACGTTATTTTACATGCCAGTAAGTTTATCGATTCGAGGCTAGTACACCGTCCTGAGTCAGGATCTAATACTGGGACATAAATGTGACAGTTTTACCATTACAGTATAGGACATTCGAACTCCCCTTAATTTCACTCTGTACTCAGGCTGTTGACCATTGTTTCACACGAAACAACATGAATCTTCTTACTGTAACTTGTAATACCGCTACCTGCCAGATAGCTTCCCGTGCGAAGAACTAGTCTAATTTTGATTATCTCGGTTTATTATGTGCTTTTACTACCGTATTTTCACAGTTCGTGTCCCTCGTCCGGAGATGGAGCAGTTCTTTTCAGGTACATCCTCAATAGAAGTGAGCTGTATTTACCTTCTTAACTACATACCATCCTCCTACCAATCTTAAATTTCTGGCATTACCGGGAATTGAATTGAACACGGCCCTCAAAGGACGTCGGCTGATAGAATAGCCCTTAACCGTTACACTGTAGATGTGGGTGGGCCATTTCCACAGTTAGTTCGGTGAATCGGTAGTAGAATGTGTACCCATAATCCCAAGTTCACGAATTCGTTCCCGGCTGCAGTAGTTGATTTTAAAGGCCGGTAAAAAATCTGCTCACTCCATGTCGTTGTTATATTAAAGATCTCTAGTGGCACTCTCGGTGTCACCTGACAAAATTTAAATGAACCCAGCCAATGTATCAGTTCAGTAGAATTCACTTTAGCTGCTACTCGGTTGCTGACGCTATACGATTATTATTATTATTATTATTATTATTATTATTATTATTATTATTATTATTATTATTATTTAAACTGACCAAGAAATCAATTAGTTCATGCATGCATTTCGTATCATAAATTTTCGAGGAACTTTGAGGAGCATATATCAAGATAAGAATTTTTTTTAATTGCTATTTGCTTTACGTCGCACCGACACGGGTAGGTCTTATGGCGACGATGGGACAGGAACGGCCTAGGAATGCGAAGGAAGCGGCCGTGGCCTGAATTAAGATACAGCCCCAGCATTTGCCTGGTGTGAAAATGGGAAACCACGGAAAACCATCTTTAGGGCTGCCGACAGTGGGATTCGAACCCACTATCTCCCGGATGCGAGCTCACAGCTGCGCGCTCCTAACCGCACGGCTAACTCGGCCGGTGGCAAAACCATTAGCCAGTTTGCTTTTGGTAGGGAGGTGCCGTTCTTCCCACTACTGGTTTAACGTTACACGAAGACATGGAAGGTTTTCGGTGACGCTAGGATTGAGAAGGTTATGGCCGTGGCCTTAGTTAAGGTATAGCGCTAGAAGTTGCCAGGTGTGAAAATGGGAAACTATAGGAAAAGATCCTCAGGTCTACGACGGTGGGCTTCGTACCCCACCATCTCCGCAATGCAAGCTCATAGCTACGCGAGCCGAACAGCGCGACCGATTTACTTGGTGGAGGTGCACTAGTCAGAACTCACCTTAATAAGCCGAATGATTAAACTCAGTGGAAAAGGATGCAGTGTTTCTGATGCTGACGTTTCCGACTTGACGTACTCCAGGAAATAAAATGTAAGTATACGGGTAAAATTTATTTTATACCTAAAGTTCATTGAACTGTCGAAAACATGAGCCCGAATTCTTATTCTCCTTGCTTACCATTTAGGGAGGGGAAGTGAATTTTGGATGCGGTAAGCGATTTGTCTTTCAGTTGTGTCTGGTTCGATTTCTACCTTAAAACTTTCATAGTTTGTACACGTAGCGACTAGCGAGAGCGATAACTCGCGGTCATCCTCTAACGTGGGGCTCGTGTTAAGTCTTATCAGACGTATCGGCTGAATGACTGCTCATTGAGCTGCAGTTCCGCCCAACCTTTGCATGACACGTCTGTTGAAATAGTGTAATAAATTCACGTTGATTAATGTTTATCGTTGTCGCATCCAATTGCAGATAAATGCTTTTATTATCGCGAGCTCATTGATCTCGTCGCCATGGCTGTATTGATCTGTCAACCTGCATTTGCGCAACCCTAGCTGGGACTGCCTGCCCTCTTGCGTCATCTCTGTTGTGTTGTGTTCCATTCTGTGCGAGTGCAGGGACAAACCGTACGCAGTATCTGGACCATTTACCTAAATCTTTCATCTATCGTGCGCACCTTGGGCCTATCCTAGCAGAGGCTTTCATCTCTACAGTGCCTGCGTAGTGCGAAGAATCGTGCGTGCGTATTGTCCACGCATGCGACAGCTGAGCTACTGGGACCAGCAAATGGTGGTGCACGACGTGAGCGACACAACCCCCGTTATCTGCATGGCCAATGGTAGTGTGTCTCCATGAACGCTAGTAACATCATCATCAACAACACTAACCTGATTTTTGTACATTTACTAAAGTAATGAAGTCCTGTGCGTAAGAAAATTTACTACGTACGTGATTCGTAACAAATGTACCTACCTACCTTCAGCGTTTTTTTTTTCAGTTTTCATTTTCGATCATATTTATTTCAATTCAGATGGTTTACATAGGGTTTTTTAATCATTACCTACTGGAAAAGCTGTGCTTATTTTTTTAAATTTTTTTTTTACATTTTAAAGGACACAGAGGAACTTCGTAGGCCTATTGATGCAATTGCAAATCTGTCTTATAAATAACTTACAAATGTATGTTGATTATTTAACAATCTTAGTACTGTCAATAGGGTTGAAATTCGTCTTGTTATGCCGGGTATAGTAACTCTCGCCACCACCAAGGCTGTGTATTCTATTTACAGTTCTGAATTTGTCAGTACGTAGCCTACTCCTGTTAAATAACACCAAGGGGTTCTGCTCAAGACTTAATGTCTTCATCCGACAGATGAATCGTCTTCAGCAGTTTCATATGCTCTCACTCCATATGAACATTGCGGAGAGGTTTGGAATTGAATTCAGGCTTTTGGCACACAATCTAATGATTATAAATTGTATACCACTACCCGTTCTACCCTGCATTCTGTTGGGGAAATTTTTTCCACCAGTGGAATTCACACTGGCTAATCACAGTGTCACACCATAGAGATTTGATGCCGTAACGATCATGGCCACCAGGCGGGCAGTTTTCTAGTGAAAGTAAGATGTGGTATAATTTAGAATGTCATTACTCTTGCCTGACATTAACAGTTACTGTAGAGTGATGAATATAAGAAATTTTACCTGGCATTTATTATATATTACTCTTCCTATGGGTGTCGTTTTGTTGGTAAGGAAAGTTCAACATGATCTCATTAATATGTAGGCACTACCCAAAAACTTGTGATAAATGTAGATTATACTGAGAAGCAGCTTTACCCGGGTAATGTGTGGATAAAGCAATTCAAGTACTTCACTTTATTTTAAATGTTACTGCAACTTCTGATGCTGATTGAGGTTACTTAAGAATGAAAATACAATATAAAACAAAAGTATGGAGTGCTAGGACATTTTAAGTAAGCCAACAAATATCCTGGAACAAGAGAAAAAGCATTTTAGATATTGATTATGTCTTGTTTGCTTTAAATGTACACTTCTTTACTTGTTCAGGTGTGATAAGGTGGAGGGATATTTTGAGGTTCAAAATGTTCCAGCAGCTTGACGCTAACATTGTTTTATTTGACATCATTTAAGTTTGAAGTCACTGGTACACCTTCTGTACATCCCTGTCCCTCTGCAACTGACTGAGCATTTGTATTATGCAACATTACCCAAGCACACATGAATAGTACATGGGCTACCCAGGTAGAACCTGGAATGAAATTGGAATGAAATGCTTTATTCAGAGTTGTCAGGTAATTGCAAGTGTCAGGTAATGTCGGCTTTACGTGGCGGGGTAAAGCACAGGTTATCCAATCTCCTTGCTTCGTCCGTAACATGTGTCATTTCTGTAAGGAACACAAAATTAAGTTCAGTAATGTTGCATGACTTTGGGAGATGCCTTTTTCTTCAGATCATAATTCCAGAACCTTGGCAAAAATAACATTTTCCTCTAAGTATCAAGTTTCATTAAATAAATAAATAAATAAATAAATAAATAAATAAATAAATAAATAAATAAATAAATAAATAAATAAATAAATAAATAAATAAATAAGTAAATAAATAGTGTGATAACCACGAACATCAGAAAGACATTGCTACTTGTATAAGGAAAAGGCACCTGGTCTTCTATGGGCACCTAATCCACATGAACCCCTGCAGACTTACCAGCAGAATATTCGCTGTGGCAGGTAGAGGGAAGGCATCCAGGAACAAGTGGATCTTGTCGGTCAAGTCGGATCTGGAACAACCGGGGATCTCGCATGAGTCCATACATGACCACCCACAGTATCGGCAAGCCATCCAGTGGGGAATTTTTCCAATGTCACGAGTAGGAAGAATGTAGGAACCAGGAGACCTATGTGGACGGTGGAAAGAAAGCTGGCTCACAATCAGAAAATGAAGGAATACTGGAAGAAGAGAAAACAGGAGTCCCAAGTGATGAGAAGATACGAGATATGAGCCCCGTGGTCCTCGGTAGGTCCAAACGACAAAGGAAGAAAAAGGAGATGAAGAAGTGCTATAACCATTGAAAGGATTTCTTTGTTTTATGCCATAAATAAAACCCTTTTTTCAATATGAGTTTGAAAATATTAATTTAACAAAAAGCCAAGTACTGGATTTTATATCCTGAGTTAAAGCTACTTCTAATTTTCAGTTCAACAGCTGGACAAAGGGCTTGAAAGGGAGGGAGAATCACATGATTATCTGATGGTTGGCAGGTTCAAATCCTCTTGGCATTCAATAGGGTGAACTGGTAGTTATTAAGTAAATGAGTAAGCAACACCAAGATGGTAATATGATGTATGCAAAATATATCTTATATACAGAAATACTGTTGTAGAATGATACAACCAGCTAGGCTGCTGTGTGAACTATTGAAGACCAAGTTTTAATAAACTGTTTCCTCACTTCATTAAAATAGTCTCAGTAAACTAGGGCTGTTGCCCCAATTTGTGAACTTTCTGGCGAGTGTAGCACAGTTTGTTTGCATGTAGTTTTCACTAATTTAAATGTAAATGGACTACATGTGCAGAGCTCATAGCTTGTTGCAAGGTTGCTGGAGACATCATACAAGACAGTGTAGGAAGATCTGGAGTTTTCCTTCTCCTGACTCTCCTTTCTTTTACTCCCTCTTTCCACACTGACCTGTCATTGTATGTATCTGGACATGGGGTAAAAATGCAAAAATCTCAAAATGTAATTCTTCAGGAGAGAGCGTTAGACATTTAAATACTTCTAATAAATCAGAGATTTGCTGTGTAGTGTGTACACAGCAGAGCTCTATGCTATCCGTGAAGCTCTGCGGTGCGCACTGTCCAATGAGCGCCGACACTTTCTTCTGTGTACTGACTCCTTGAGTTCGCTCTAGTCTATTGATACTTGTTTCCCTTAGCACCCTCTGGTGCAGCGGGTCCAGGACCTGCTGGCCAGGTGTTCGGATGCCGGCACCAAAATCACGTTTATGTGGCTCCCAAGCCACATAGGTGTGGAGGGAGATGAATTAGCAGATCAGGCTGCCAAGGAGGCAGTTACACTGCCCCCGTTGCCTTTCAAGGTTCCAGGAAGTGATATTCGCACTCAGCTGCGACATCTGGTTATGTTCCATTGGGAGATGGAGTGGCAGGCCATTCCACTTCCAAATAAGCTGAGAGCGATAAAAGGAACAACGAAGGTATGGAGTACTTCCCTTCAGGTTCTGCGGAGGGAAGCTGTGGTATTATGTCATCTTCGAATCGGCCACGGTATCCTGACTCACTCGCACCTTTTGAAAGGAGAACCTCCTCCGGTGTGTACCTGCGGCGATCATCTTAACATAGTACACATCCTTACGGAGTGTATGGACCTGGTCGATCTTCGCCGTAGTCTTAACCTCCCGAGTACACTCTCCCCTATCTTGCGAGATGACGAGCAGTCAGCAGACCTTGTCATCCGCTTTATGAGGGATAGTGGTCTGTTTTATAGTATGTAATGATGTCCTTTGTGCTAGTGTCTTTGTGTCAATTGTGCTTTTATCCTATTGACTTCATTTTAGTTTGTGTTGCGTATTTTAATGTGTTATTTTAACGTCTAATGTAAATTATGTATGTGTGTATATATATCTGTACTAGCAGGCAATGCCTTATTCCTTTGTCTCCTGTATTTTCTCTTATTTTATTAGAAAATAAGGCATTGCAAATTAGATTCACTGATTGTTTTAATCTCATACTCATTTTTCATCACCATTTTTTAAAAATTCTAGTCAGTGGATACGTTTTAAAATTTTAAGTGTCATATATCATGTCGTCCATCCCGTTCCATTAGGGGCCGATGAACTTCGATGTTAGGCCCCTTAAAACAACAAGCATCAGCAAGCATCAGATTTGCTGTGTGAAGATGCTTGATGCAAATTTGTGAATAGAAATGGATATACAATGGTGAAATATGGTGAAATATCACACTTACACAATCTGCAGGGTATATGACATGCATTGTTTATCAAACAGATTAGAAGAGGTAAAATATTAAGTGCATAAGTAATTTCAGTTAATTAAATGACTGTTTTTGTTAAAGCAGGAAATAACTGCATTAGATAGCAACCTTGTGTAGGTTACCTCGTTGAAAAATTAAAACAATATACATAATTTTGTTTGAAAATACATATACAAATCAACCTGGTAATAGTTCCCCACAGCAGAATCTTCTGAACATAAAATTGAAGTCTCTGACCAGTTATTCACCTAATACACAAATAAGTTGATATGTGAGTGCTGAACATATGAAACATAAATGGACTCTCTAAAAAAGATGCATTTGTACTACAGTATAACCTCTAAGGAGAGAGATATGCAATTCTAGATAACCAAAATTTCAGACAACAGGTAGTGTATTTGGTGAATTTTGGTGTCAAAAAGTAGAAAATGGCTCATGCAGTAGTTTTTGAAATAATTGTTTAAGTTGACTATCTTTAAAATACTATACCAATTTACAGAATAAATCTGTACACAAATTATTATTCTGAAGGACAGTACAACTGTAAGTACTGTGGTCTTTTGCCAAAAAAACTTGATTTTTCCAAAAACAAAAAAAAAATTCACAGCATTTTCTGGCAGCAATCTCTCACCATTTTATTAAGATGGTCTAGCATCATTACTTTGTTCAACAAAGGGTAAAGTTATATCTGTAAAAATAAAATATTTCTGTCAAAGAGCCCTAATTTTTAAATAAATTACTCATGCTCTATTTACAGTAAGAGGGGAAAATGCTTACATCTAACACATTAAATCCATTGTTGACAGTACAGGAAAATTTCTGAAATATGGTAGACCTACACTTCATGACAATCCAAAACACTAACAAGTTCTGTTAAACAATGTTACAACGAACCTTGCGTTAAGAGTCTACTGAACACTAACCCATCCTATGTGATTAGGTACTTACTGGGTAGGAAGTGACTTAAGGCCATGTGCCTCAAGTGACTCTTCCTCATTATTTTTAGCCCTTTTCTTTTCTTTGGATCTAAGTGCCAAAGGTATGTTTTGAGGGAAATTAATGTGTTCAGTTATTATTGGGCACTTCTTTGGAAAAGAAAGACATTAAATTTTCTTTCCAAAACTAAATATCTTTATTCTGTACTTAACATCCCCTCAATTTGTGCTGAATGTGCTGAAAACGACCTACTACATTAAAAGTTTATTTCAAAATATACATTGCAAAAGGCATCTGGTCATTATGGTTAAACAATATTTTGTTTGACAAGGTTTTGGTTAATGTAGGTTTTTACTCTACTTGTGCTCTTTTGATCATTGTGGTATCTTCTAAAAGAATTGTCTTAGGGGTTTTACTCATTGGATGAGCAAAAGAAAATTCTATTGATTATCACATTAATTTGAAAATAAGTAAAATTGACCTTTTGCACTTTTAACCCAAACCACAGAAATGATGCAGTCTTGTTTATATGCTTCATTTTACTCACGAATTGAATAGTCATGAAGCAAAGTGATCTAAGTGCCAAAGGTATGTTTTGAGGGAAATTAATGTGTTCAGTTATTATTGGGCACTTAGAATTTCTTCAAAAAACGTCTGATTTTCTGTACTCAAAATTGTGTGCATAGCACCAATCCTTACTTTCTTTTAGATGTGGGTAGAGATACGTTTTGTAAATCTAAAATTTCTACTTTCTTCACAAGATTGGTGGTGAAACCTGACTTAAACTCACCATGTTTTTCCCAAGGAATTGTTTTGCCACAAGTTACCTTGTAGGAAACCACACTAGGCTCTTTGTGTATACGATCTGCCTTCATCTGTTTGTTTTTTATAAACTTTTCACATTTCATCTTCAAGTCTCTCTTTTTTTTTTTAAATTAAATTTGGTCTAACCACCTCCTTTTGGGACATCCGACTGCTCTTTTCGAGGCAGTATTCTAAGTACTAAGTGCGTCACAGTGTACTCTTTGGGAACCACTGGTTTAGAATTGTCAGAGTAGAGTAACAATTAGTAATATGGAATGATTCTGGAAACTGTCTGCGATTAAAACTTATTTTTATCCATGATGTTTAGTATGTTGTGCATTACCGGTATCTTTATCCTTTTTGAGTACCTGGCTGTCATATATTTGTTTTTTATATAAAATAATGTTGCTTATAACTGATTTTCTACTGTTCCTGCAGGCAGATGCAGCATTGGCCATGGAGCAGAGGCACTTTGTTCAGGCCAGTTTAGAATATGTCTTCCTTTTGCAAGAGGTGCAAGAGAGGAAGAAGTTTGAATTTGTCGAGACTGTAAGTATTACATTTCGTCATTTAATTCTGCTGTAATTTTTGTAACTGAGGTAGGTTGTTTTGTAATATTGATCTGAAAAATATATGCAATTTGAATTTAGCAGTTTCAGCGTACTACTATTTAGAAATAAATGTTATGCTCGGAAGTTAGATATAAAATACAGGACAGTTAGAAAGCACATTAAGTTCTGACTTGTTCTGTTAAAGCTAGAGTAAGTTGAGAAGTTGAGTGCGGACAGGTTAAGCACGTAATACAAGACTAGGAAATGAAATCTTTAAGGAAGTAGAGAAATTTTGTTAGCTAGGAATTAAAATAATGATGGAAGAAGCAAACCGGACATAAAAAATATAAGCTAACTTCGAAAAAAAAAAAGCTTTCATGAAAAAGAAAATCACAAAGAAAGCCTTCAAAAAAAAAGTCTGCTTATCACAAACATAGATACAGCCTGCAAGTCATACTATCATTTGTAAAATTATTTGTCTGGAACAGGGCTCGAGTTATCAGATTTCCAGAAGGTCAATAAGGGACACTCGGTCTAGAAAGCCAAGAATAATGGCCGAGAGGATTCGTCACGCTGACTACACAACACCTCGTAATCTGCAAGCCTTTAGGCTGAGCAGCAGTCGCTTGGTAGGCCAAGGCCCTTCAGGGGCTGTAGTGCCAGGAGGGAAATAAAAAAATAAGGGACACTACCTATTTTTTCAGCAGTGGAGTTTTAAGCAGAGATTTGTAAAATAACCCCTTCTGTTTAAATCAGTTCAGTATATTTATTTTCTGTGTTAAAAAGTCAAAGAAAATTCCCTTAACATTGATAAACATAACATACAAAAATCTGTGATTACCTGTGGATTCTGCAGAGCTGTCATATGTACAACTTTTCTTTGTATAGCTCAATAAATTTGCATTATACTTAATAAATAAACCCTGACAAGTTGTATTATTTTTCAGTGCATTCTGAATTTCACTCTTTATCACATTCAAACAAGTTTTGCTTCTTTTGGTGTTCTATTTTTATTGAATTCTACATAGCCGTATGAGCCAGGAATACCAGTTGGAATGAATATATAGTATTCATATTGGATATATTCTTTGAAGGATGTATTTAAAAAATTGTAACAATTTTTTCCCTCCATATGATTAAAACTTAATATTCAGTGCTCTTATGCTATCTCAGAATGGAAAATCTAAATGGTTATCTTTTAAAAAATGTTCTTCTTCTTCTGTGCAAATGGGTCACTTAGGAGCACACAGAATCAGCATATGTTGAGCTTTCCTCCTTGCCTAATAGTTCTTCATTTTGTTGTGATCTCTGTTCCTCCGACCAGGTACGTCATGTTGATTTCTTCTCAGCTTCCTCATATCCCCTTGTGTGGAAAATTTTCCTGATTACATTTCTGTCCTGCTGATTTGGTCATAATAATTCAGTGAGGTGAGGTCCTTCTCTACTTATTTATACCATTTTGATCTTGTATGTTTGATTTGCAGAAATTTGTGTATTCGATAAGTAAGTCTAGTGTTATTCATTCTTTCGAAATGGCTTTAAAATGGAATTCGTCGCATTCTCCTTGTATCAATAAGTTTAGATATTTTTAAATATAATTTTTAAAATGTTTTTAATTGCAATATGAAATGCAGGTTTTCTGATGGTAGTATGGGAAGCAATTATTCCTCCTCAAATACGGGAGATCCCATATAAGATGGGACATCTGGCAAATCTAAACATAGGGGAGTGAAACGTGGGTGATAGCTGCTGCAGAAAGGGAGAGAGTAGAGGCAATCGACTGGGGTGTTATAAGAGAGTGCTTAAGTTGAGATGGGTTCATCAGATCACAAATGAGGAGGTATTGAACCAAGCGGGTGTGACTCGGAGAGAGAAGTTGGTTGGTCACATACAAGACTAGAACATACAAGACTTGTTGATTTAGCAGTAGAGGGAGGCAAAGGGTTAAAAAATGGCCTAGGAGGCACCAAGGGATCAGTATGACAGATTAGGATGGATGTAGGATATGGTAGTTTCATAGTGATGAAGAGTTTGGCCCAGGATGGGTTAGTGTAAAGAACTACATCAAACCAGGCTAACCAGGCACCCCACCATACAGGCACCTGTCTCCAGTGCTGAATTTCTCTATACCTTCCATAAGGAAAGACACTGGTTGCAGGTTGACACACTCTTCTCTTCCACAGCATCATTAACTGCTTGATCGATGGTAAAATGTTTACTCTTCAAGGCTTTCTTCAACAGGTCAGAGATGTGACTGCCACAGAGTTATGTCTTTAAGGGAGATGATTCTTAAGACTCATGAGGGAACACATACATGTGTTACTCTCGGATTTGGTTGAAATTTGGTAGGAATATTCGTGGGAGGCAGTAGAATGCTAAGGTGAAAGCTGCATGTTCCCAGCGCAAGTCTAAACGCCAAACTTTAACAAATAAATAGTCATAAAATTAGAAGTGCTGCTGGAATATTGGGGTGTGGTGGGGAGGTAGGGAGGAGCGAAGCAGCGGACGTGAGCCAACCAGGCTGTATCAAGCTGCGCCAGCAGCCAGGCAGCGTATAGTTAGCGCGTTCCCCGTAACTTCCCGATCGGATGTGCAAAACGTAAATATGAAAACAGCACATGAAACAAGTGTACAAAGGACGATGTTTGAACGACGATGCTAATAAGGTTTGAAAAATTACGACAAGTAACAAGAACTCTCTCCGTCACACCCCGATACTCCCGCAGCATTTCTAATTTGACGACTATTTATTTGTTCAGTTTTGGCGTTTAAACTTGCGCTGGGCACATGCAGTTTTCACCTTAGCATTCTACTGCCTCCCACGAATATTCCTACCGAATTTCAACCGAATCCGAGTGTAACACATATATGTGTTCCCTCGTCAGCCAAAACAGTCATTGGCAGTGTCTGGGTGTGCATTATCATGGATCCTATCCACAGCTCATGTCCAAGACACCTTTGCAAGAATTGAATCACACCACTTTATAGTCATTTGGACGTATCCATTATATACCAGCATTGTTTCAACTATTTCTTCTATTAAGCAGATCTGGTCTTCAGACTGATGATGTTCTGAGCTGTTGATACAAATACCAGACCATGCAGTGTTGCCAGCTCTGTCTGGTTTAATGAAACAGCCCTTATTAATAAAAGCTGTACCTATACCTCACTTACTTACTCACTCTTGAGAACAAACACTGAGAAAGAAAAGAAGTAATGGAAGGGAACAAATTAGTGATAAGCCAAGTCATATATAGAAGAATAGGAAATTTCATAGAACGCATGTTAAATTAAATACAGTGACAGATCATTGTGAGAAGAGAGAGAAGAGGAGAGACCAGGACAGACAAGAACATTTTAGGGACTATTCTTACGTCTTCATACCCTGCCATCTTGATATTGGTTGGCTCTGTTCTCATCAGTTCCAGAACTGGTAAGCAGAAACGTATTTGTTGGCAGCTGGGAAGAAATGCTTATTTTAGAATTGGCATTGTTGAGAGTGAAGATGGTAGTATATGGAGACTGTCCTCGTCGCTTCTGTATGTTGCTTTCTCTTCCCATGCAGGTGGGTCATTTTGTTCATTTTAATATGTTTTCCTATCTAACATCCCATTCAAGTAAGCCATATCACTTGTTGTGCGTTCCAGAAAGTATTTTCTTCAACATTTCACATTAGGTGTTATCAGTGTTGTTCTACCATAGGGATAGATTTTGGTCTGCAAAACGTATTGTCTGGTCTAAAAACTGTGCTTCAGGGATTGCGAGTTGAAATAGTCTGCTTGAAATGTGCTTCTGTAGTGATGGTGTTGATGTGTCTCCATGGTTCAGCTCCTTGGCTGAATGGTCAGTGTCGTGGCCTTCAGTTCACAGGGCCCCAGGTTCGGAATTTGGTGACTGGGTGTTTGTGTTTCTCTTCATCTACACACAACATACCACACAACCAACCACCAAAGCGGCAGTGGTGAATACATCCCTCCACATCCCAAGAACCGGGTCAGGTCCTCGCAAAATGCCGACCCCAAGAAATTGGGGAAGACCAAGTAGTAGTAGTAGTAGTAGTAGTAGTAGTAGTAGTAGTAGTAGTAGTAGTAGTAGTAGTAGTAGTAGTAGTAGTAGTAGTGGTGGTGGTGGCAGTGGTGGTAGTAGTAGTAGTGGTATTATTATTATTATTTGCCTCCACCAACCTATCGTCTTTGTAGTTATGGAGTGCTATATGATATCCATGTCTCTTCACTTGTAATATATAGTTTATAACTTTTCTCACTGAATTTGTGTGGAAAGTTACATTTGTGAGATATTTATATTTTATGTTCCTCGCTCAGTATTTATAGCACTGAATTTGAGTATGGCTTCAAAACTTCAGGTGGTCTAACCACAATTTTATTGATAAGTGGCTGTGAAATTTGTAGAAAATTCAGGGAAAGTGATGAAATAATTAATTAATCTGATTTCATAATTTTTCTCTTCAGCTATATGCACTAAATCATCAATCAGCTGCAGCCAGCCATTTTACTGATAATAATGCATTGTCCATTTTTTTAAATGTCTAGCTTGACTACTTGCTATTCAATTACCCATTGCATTTTCTCATATATGCTGCAAAGAGCCGATTATGAAAGTCTACTGCTTTCAGGAATGGATAACACACTGCATTCTCGCAGATAAGGTTATCAATGGTGCAGATTGCAAACCTTTGGTGTTAAAATCATCAACTTTACAGGAAACAGGAAAAAACAAATTTAAATTATATAATATAGAAATAAGAAGTACAGTCTTGTATGAGGGAGAGAAATCGACAAAGAATGTTTGTGCAACAAATTCAGCACAAAAAAAAAAAAGGTCTTTTCAGGTCTTAGTGCAAGAATGTCAAAAATTGCCAATAGGAGGGTTGTATTCTGCACCATCGTTATGTTCCTGAATCCATTGTGCAATTCAGATTATATGTCAAAATTAGAAATGGCTTAATTGATTATTTCATGACCAAGAAGACATGATATTCTTTGTACTTAATTATGGACTCGAAACTGCAATAATTTGATGCAGAAACCTTGTAAACAATGAATTTGTAAATAAAGATGCAAGAAAAGTACAAAAGTAACTATCAAAGGAACTCATTACGTGATAGTGATAGGGGAGTCATGAAGCAATGTTTACTGCTATTTGCTTGTCAGAAGCGATTCATTGAAAGAAATCAAAAAGGCAAAATATTTATTGTGATATGAACTCTTCTTTTTCTGGTGCTGGTTTTTCACAGAAGGTTGGTCACACTCATATAGTCATTTTTATTTTTTATTATCAGAAGTGTCCTACTGAAAATGTGTAACCTCTGTTGGAAGTTCAGTGCTGTGCCCAGGATAATTTTCTCCACCCACACCCAACTTTCCCTTCTCTCTTACCTTTGTTCATTTGTATTAGGCTATATTTTTCATTTCGGAAGATGTGATCGAAATAGGTTTTGATTCCCGTGATTCGTGAAGTTAAATACTTCACGTTATTTCCCTGCACGACAGAGTGCCTCGTCATTGGTGATGTATCCATTCCTCTACTTCATAAATCTGTACTGGTAAAATGTAACTCGTCACAAAACGTCTACAAGTTTCGGATCAGAGGTCACGGTTGCACATAAGATGCTTCAATTTCAGAAACACACTTCTTGTAAGGCAGATTCTGGTTTTGATTTTGCCGTCCAGATGTTAGGCTAGATGCGACACTTTTCAATGGTGTTTCTGTCTATTTTCTGCTTGCTGATTACCATGAATTTCGTTTTCTGTATACTTATTTCAAGGCCAGATTCATTTTTTTAAAGTTTGTTGTTGCTATTTAAACTTTAATTATTTATGTTACGGAGATTTCCGTGGTAGGTAGAGGTGAAAGAAGGTGCGGGTGTGAATAGGTCTCCAACTACGGAATTAAAGTTAAATGTAAAATTTAACAAGGTTATATTTTCTTTCCAAAATTCAGAAATAACAAGAATGGCAGGTACGGAGTAGCAAGACAACAAAGTACAATTACAGTATTTACAGGATTTGGGCTTCGAGCCCTGAAAACACAATTCTTGAGCAACTAGCCCAACTTTATGATATACAAATTTCAACAACGGGGCAGAAGACCCCAATCAAACCCTGGAGCACTTGCTCCAAATTACACCGTAAAGCCTCCTCGAGGCATACAAGACTCAGTTTCCGGAAAAGAGCCACTCGCTCTCAAATTTAAGCCTCTCCCAGGCCACACCAAACTCCACCTTCAAGCTGTCCTCAACGGACATAAACACAGGGGTAAAATACCCAATCTACTGAGGCCTATTAAGTGAGAAAAGGTTAATTATATGGCCTCTAAAATACCAACTTGAAAGGAGGCTCTCCGCACTCCTAATACACTTTATTTAAAACCTACTTGGCACTAGGCCGTTAATGCAAGGGCTAATCCCATACTACAGAGGTGACTTCAGAAAAGAACAATTTACATTATATTAACGAAGAATAGGTTGAGAAAAATAAGTTCACCTCAAAACAATATGATTGGGAGCTCGAGAGGGTTAAGCGCTCTCTATCCCGATATGCAGTTTAAAAGATGAAATAGATACAAGTTTCTTTACATTTTAAGGAAGGTTACATAATGGAAAAAGCTTCGGACCCGCCCCGAGAGTTAAACTGCTGAGCTAGCAAAGAAAGAAGTTATTAATTGGCCATTACCTTGTTGTTGACCGCTGCCGAAGAAAGAGGCGCTTCCCGCCCCCTGCTATGTACTTTACACACTGAAAGATGGAACAGAAGTGGCTCAGAGACCCTAAAATCAGCAGTTTATATACTCTCGCGGAAGGTTCTAGGCGTTAGGGGAATGAGAACACCCGCCCACAATCACTTTATTGGAGAATAAAGAGAAACCCCTACACAAGATGAAGAAGAAACACATTATTGGTGGAAAATTAATTTCAGAAATTCGGGATTGGCTAGATTTAAAACAAGGGGAAAGAAAGGGTTAATATTGCCAACTTAACCAATGACTGAAAGAAATTTAACAAAGAACAAACTTTTGAAATAAAATTTTCTCCAAAGAACAGTTCTTTTTCTTTGCACTAGGGTGCACTATTGTAGTTCTAAAGTAGTGTCCTCTAGAAGAGAAAGTTCACACTTCTTACTTCAAGCAAAACAAAAACACATCAAAAATGACACAGTTCTAAAACTCCAAAATTTACAGGTAGTGACATCTTCTGAGAAAGTAGAAAATTAATACCGTCAATAAAGTTCAGACTTCCTCCAGCAGAGGAGTTTCAACTGGCGCACCTTTTGAATTAGCGGCGTGGAGGTGTACCGCCCGGTACAATTTACATAATTCAAGGTGTTGCTGTGCTTTGAGACTAGCATGTCACTTGCACTTGCTAAATTACTGATTCACTCAGTACACTTGAGGTCTGTTAAATGCTTGCAAGATGCTAAGAAAACTAGCTTATGATTTGTGTAGAGAGCTTGAAATATGGCTGTGACTGGCGCTGAAGTATTTTCATATCTGATTGATTGATTTAAAAACTTGCTCCTAGTGTTTGCATTGATGGCTGAAGGAGCAACATACCCACCTAAAGACTAAGTGGGCTAATATTTGAATCCTGAGGAAGCCTTTTATAAACGATTCATATTATTTTTCTAATTAGCATTGAAGTAACTTTCTGTTGTGTATTTTTGTTCAGCTCCTGGGGTTCATGTATGGTTGGCTCACATTCTACCACCAGGGTCATGAAGTAGCCAATGACTTCAAACCAATCATGAATGAGCTGCAACAGAAATTACAGAAGGTATTGTATATTCCTTTCATAGTAATATGTGTGTGTGAAAGCTATAAATCTTTTTGGTTTATTATTCTAAAGTTTAATGATATGTAAATCTTTCTTCAGTGTGAAAATTTTACCTTAATGTTATCTCAATTACAATGATGTAAATTACAAATTTTTGGGTACTTACTTTGCAAACTTTACTGGAAATATTGATTCATGAAATTTCTATGTTATACACACATTATGTTAGTTGCTTTTCATGTCATCTCCTGATTAATATTACATCTTCTGAAATGGGAGTTGACCATTGGAGTCTCGTACGAATAGAAATCAGACTATTCTGCCTGGCCTGTTAAAAAAAAAGTCAGCTTACACAGCCCACCATCTTTTGTCCGTCATTTTGTTGTCTCTATGACAAACAGAGCTACACCAGATATTTTTATGGAGTTTAAAGGAACAATTGGATGAGGGTAAAGTTTGCGTTAAAAATTTAGATAATTTTTCCCTTCTGCCTGTCATTTTGGTGTAGACTGTCCAGTTTGTTGCTTATCACTTTTGTTTAGTATTTCTGTATATTAATGATACTAGGATGGTCAGTGGAAATGCAGTGGTAGGAGCTATACAGAAAGGAAAGAAAACTGATTTGAAACTCTAGCAGCAACAAATATTGATGGTGAGTCAAAAACAGACTTTGTATTAATTGTTGTAAAGGTGTAAGTACATATAAATAAATTGTCCTTAAATTCTATATTTTAATGATACTACAATTCTGGAAAGGAACAACAAAGTGTCAAATCATATCATGTAAAGAGACACAGGAACAGGAAAAGAAACACATACTGTAATAAGGTAAACTCAGTGACAGGTCAGTGTGAGAAGAGAGAGCAATTGAAGGAGGAGACAAGGACAAACATGAAAACACAAAAGAACAACAAACTTTGTTCCTTTCTTTTACATCCAATTCTTCTCAGCCCCCGACGAACTCTGTTTTGTTTCCCAGCCTCATATCAAAAGTGCAGGTATCAAGGCTCATTCTTGACGAGGGAAGTATACGATAAGAAGAAAGGTGGATAAACACAGCAAAGGGAAGAGACCTAAACAATAAGATTAAGACAGGGGATAAAGGACTAGGAACACAAGACAACACAAAAGAGGAAAAATAAGTAATGGAAAAGAACAAACAAATGTCAAATCAAGTTGTGTAACGAAAGATGCGAATAGGATAAGTCCTTTTGTGTTTTCATATTTGTCCTTGTCTCCTCTTCCTGTTGCTCGCTCTTTCCACACTGACCTGTCATTGTGTTTATCCTATTATAGTATTATAGTATGTTTCTTTTCCTGTTACCATCATAAAATTCAGCCAGGCTGACTGACTCAGACAGTTGAGGCGCTGGCCTTCTGACCCCATCTTGGCAGGTTCGATCCTGGCTCAGTCCGGTGGTATTTGACTAAATTTCGGCACCTCAGTGTCTCTGAAAACCATGCAAGTAGTTAGTGGGACATAGAAAGAATATCTTTATTTAAGATTCATTCAGTTTTCCTCCAGATTTCTTTTGATTCAGCGGATTTTATAGCTGAATGACTTTCTCTCATCAAGGACAGAAAACTTAACCATTTTAGGATGGCACTGTGGGCTGTTTTTTTTTTTTTTTTTTTTAAGTTTTAAACTGGGTTCTCATTTTATATTTAATTTAAGTTACTAATGGTTAGTCATTTAGATTTTGTGTTCTTCTTTGCTTATTGTGCTTCTAATATGCAAACTCTTTGAATCTTAGTATACATTGATAACCTATCAAGCAGTTTTACAGTGTGTTTGTCACATTTTCATGAAAGTAGTTGGTAGTTGAATTATAAAATAAATTGGATTACTTTTTTTTTTCTTTAATTTGTCAATTGGATGTTAATTGGAAATGTGTGATTCGACTCAGTAATAAAAAAGAATTTACTCGGTCATTAAGCATCATCATTGGTGGATCTTTCCAGCAGGCCAGCAGTCTGAATGATATTCTTACATCTGTTTCTGTGTTTGTTAACTTCTTCTTTCATTATGTCTTCTAATCTTGCTCCCTTTTTTTGTTATATCACCATTTGTAATTTGGTCCAACCACCTCCTTTTGGGACATCCAACTGATCTTTTGCCAGGCACCCTCTCTTAAGTACTGCCTGGAAATCCATATCTCACATGTTCAAAACCATTTCAGCCATGCAGCCATCCTTCCTCCATCGTCAATTTCACCTGCATTTCTCTTCTAATGTAATCATTCCTTATTGTGTTCCTTTTTATCTTCATTTCACGTGCTCATAATTTACTGATGTCTCGTATTTAATACGCAACTCTGCAAGCTGTCCGTCATGATTGGCAGGAGATACAATTTTAATTTTGTGTGTTTTGCTCTTAAAGGAACCACCTTGTCCTAGACTGGGTTCTCTACTTAGTATAAGAAGTTGAATCCTTTGGACACATTCCCATTACTGAGACAAGACTTCCAAGATAGCTAAACCTGTGTACATATTCAATTCTCTCTCCCTCACGTGTGAAGTTACACTGAGAGGATATTCTACTTATATTCAGTCAAAGAAAATAAAATAAAACCACAATTGTACATACCCATGCTCAGAATAATATGATAATTTCAAAGTATTTCTGCAGGCACTGAGTAAAAAGGATACTTTCTAAGTTTACCTGCGAGTATATTGAATGATAGTTCTTGTAGATCTGACAGCAGTTTATTAAAGATTAAGGAAGTGGTTTGAACCTCTATAGCCTATAAAGAAAATATGAAATTTCAGTAGTCCACCTTGGTCAATACACAAATGTTAATTAAAAACACAAATATATAATGTGGTACATAGAATCGGTTAACTGACCTGCTATTTGTACACATCACTTCTGAGTTTGATTTTACCAGTTTCTCTGTACACATTAAGAAGTGCATTATGATATATACTGATGTCAGAAAGTTTAAACTCACCTCTGAAATTTTCTATATATTCTTAAAATTGATACTTAATTGAGATTTATTAGATTTTTGATCTATTTTCTGCTGTAGGTATTTGTACATTCTGATTTATTATGCACAAAAATTAACCATTAATTATTTGATGACATTTAATGATATACAGTTATTATTTAGGTATTATGTAGGTATCTGGAGAGTGATGCTTGTAATATAATTTTCAGCCTGTGTGCACCAAACGCCAGCTTGGATTAAATTTATTGCTTTATTTATGAATTTATTAATGAATTTATGAACCTTACTGGACTCGGTTATCTTTGTTGTTGAAATAATATATTGTTCACTATTGTTACCTATTGTTATCTCTAAAAACAGACTACTGTCCCTCCTTTTTGAATGTGTTGTTTTTAGATCTTTATGACTTAATTTTTGCACTGCTCTGCTAATTGGCTGATGATGACACTTCAAATGTGTTGAAACCGGTCCCAAATGAACAGGTTGTCACTTCTATTTGGTTCAACTTAACAACGGAGTATTGAAAGGTGGATCCTTCCTTCTATTTAATATTGTATATGACTCCTCACCAGTATTGCTTCATTTTTTGCAAGATAGGGACTTACAGGTAACGTAAGTGAAGAAAAGCATGTAAGGTGGTTGTTCAAACTGGGAGATTGCTGCAAAATGAGGGAATTCTGACTTTGGTCTTCAATTCAAAGCAGAGCAAATGCCAGAGACAGACACTCTCAAAGATCGAGTACATAGTTTATGTTTTAGAAGAACATTGTGATCTTCAGCAAGAAGGCTTACAGCTGTGGCATCTGCACTAAAATGAACAGAACTTAGAGAACAACCAGTGTCTGTGTCAGCTGTGAAGCATGGGGGTGGTAACGTTATGGTTGGGGGTTTGTTTCGGTTACTTTAAGGTGGGAGAGTTAGCAAGAGTGGAAGATATCTTGAGAAAGGAACAATACCATTGCGAGTATGTAAGAAACAAGAAACATCAGGAGTTCAGGTAATGATGTGGCCCCCTCAGAGACCCAATTTATAATCCATCGAGTTGTGGGATGAACTCAGCCATAAAGCAAAGGAATCTTCTGTCAACAGTTATGAAGATCTCTGGCATTGCCTTCTGCAAGCATAGAGTTGTTGAAAAAACTAACCAGAAGATTGCCACCTATTTGTCGAGCAGTAATCAGAGCAAAAGGGGGAGACATATATATGAGCACACAGTTTGAACAATGTAGCTGTAAAATTTGGTGTTTTCCGTTACCGGTACTTGAAATATAAATTGCTTTATAGTGAGTCAGCTAGTGTATAATGGATGCCTACATTTGTATTTTGATTTAAAATATATGTAATTTGAAATATCACTAATTTGCTACCTAATAAATAATAAGAAATGGAGTTTCCTTTAGGTGAGTTTAAACTTTTTGACTCCAGTGTATGTGTTTGTTACTGCATGACAGACAGCTTAACAAAACGAGGCCTGTAGTGGGCAATCGTAGGGAATTTTGTTATAATACATAATAGATTTTTCTGGGACTGAATGAGTTGACTAATTAGTTTGGGGCACGCGTGCATTTGGAAGAAGGTTGGTTTGAACCCCACTGTTGGCAGCCCTGAAGATGGTTTTCAATGGTTTTCCATTTTCACTACAGGCAAATGCTGGGGATGTACCTTACTTTATGCCACAGTTGCTTCCCCGTCCTACCCCATTGTTGCTGTTAGACCTGCTTATGTCTGTGCATCTTAAACAAATAGAAGAAATATTCAATACTGTTTCCACAGAGTAGAATTCTATGTTGAAGAATACTATGAAAGAATCCAAAATAGACACATACTGTAAAGGATAATTACTTGGAACTTTATTTCTGATAGCTCTCAAGAGGTTTTACAAACTATCTGTGTGAGTATCTCAGTTCAGCTTTGGATCTAAATGTATTCCTAATAATTTGACTGGTTCATTATAATGATTTAATTGATTGTTATTTACCATATATTAATATTCTCTATAGATTATAGCATGTAATATATTGAAAAACGAGGAGAAACTATGTTGATGCTTCTGAGTTTTCTCTTAATATAGTGTTTTTATTAAGAACAATCCTGAATAAATTATTCATTCTGTGCTACAAATTAGTAAAAAAAACTGTTGTGCTTCCATAGGTCTGGAAACAGATTGGGCTGAACTTACAGTATTAGTCTACTGAGCCATAATTTTTTTTCTCAACAAAAGAGACATCTGGCTCCAGTTCTGGGTGACCACAAAAATACATAACGTAATAGAAATATAACTTAACTAGCTGCAGTACCCATCGTTGACAGAGCAATCATATAGCATGTGCAGTGTTATCTACATCCCCACCTACTTTCTGCCAATATTCAGGCAGGACGCAGCAGTAATCCCACTTATCGGAGATTAAATTTTAGGCCTTTCACTAAATTACCATTTCACTCAGCATGAATAAAATTATTTATAGCCTCGATTGTAGTGCCTCATTCCCCGACTTTAGATACCAGTTTTCATTAATCAGCCATTTTCTTGTGATGCACGTACATACATAGGCCTACATACAGACAGACAGACAGACAGAGATGACTGAAAATTAAAAAGTGCATTATTGTCGCCATAAGACCTATCTGTGTCGGCGCGACGTAAAGCCCCTAGCAAAAAAAAAAAAAAGTGCATTTTCTTGTTTCTGTGGACACAACTGTTACAGAAATACCATTCTTTTTAAATTCTGGACAGTGTACGGACACAACTCTTATTTTATATGTATAGATGAATCATTATTATATGACAGTTGTCAACAAATCTTTCAAAATATTTAATGAAAGATGTTCTTTCCTTGACTAGCTTTGTTCCATTTATAGCTCTTTTCTTTAAATTATAAAGAAACTGGCAACCCACCCAGCTTTGCAAGGAAGCAATTTTGAATTTGTGATAGGTCTTATTAGATTTCTTTGTAGATGATACTAGTCATTTTCCTCCTGAAGTATGTGCATAGCTCAGTACAGCATTTCTCTGAGACTCTACCAGCCATCTACCTGTTAGCTTGCTCCTTTCTCCCCATTCCTGTGCTTTCACTAAAATCACTCCTAATCACTTGTAAACCATTCTTCCGAATTGTATACTGTAAAGGGTATTTTTATTGTAGTATGATTATTAAAGTGAATAAACAGTTTATATTGATAAGGATTATGTATCTCAAAATAAGATTACTAATTTTAAGGTTGATTGTTTTTTACTGCAAACTCTGACATAAAATTGCATTTTGATATTTATGCTCAACATTTCTTCCACATGTACTTCGGGGTCATTGTAGGCAGCGTAAACCACAAGTGTGTTTGGATGGCTGTTTTTTTTTTTTCCCTTTGAATTCCGTCTCTAAAATCACCACTGTTTGGCTCCATTTTGTTATAGATAGTTTCGTACACATAAACCTTCTTCAGTAAATGCTATATACAGCAGAGAAAACTGCATCAAAATCTGTTTGATGGTCCTTCAGACTACTCTACACAAACACCTACCAGGGACTTCATTATATAACATGTATTGTAAAGAAATATAAAGGAATATATACAACACAGTAATGTTGATAAAATAGGAATGTACTTCCAACGGGTGAAAGCTCCGTACTGGATGGATTGCTGGTTGGTCAGTACTCTTTGTGGCTTAATGATGTAAATTAAGGCTGTTAATGAGCCAAGTGTTCTGTGGTATGCAATTAAACTCTGTAACCAGTTAGTTGTGTGACACATATGCTCGTTGCTGGACAGCATCCTGATCATCTTCTTGCTACAATGTTTGTTACTGTTTCATGGAAGGCTAAGGGTACCATGGTTGGTAGCCCCATGTGTAAATTTGAATTCTGTCTTTTAATCACTGGTTCAGAAAACTGTTACAGGGCTAATCTTTATACATATTACAAAGTAAAGTCTCTGATATGTGTCTTATCACCCACTCCTGCTGATTTTTTGGCAAAAACATGCTAATGTGGGTATAATGACAAAAGTAGATCATAGGGCCTCTTGGTACATTTTAGTGCAATTTCCAAAAATACTTACTTCTCATTCACAATAAACCTAATATCTCCATCACACTTGGTGCCAAAGTTTGCTTTCTATTATTCAGTGGACCTTGTAGCATAGTGGTCAAGACACTGGCTCCGTTATGTAAGGTGGACAGGTATAAGTCGCCATTGAAACTATGATCCCCCCACCTCCATTCTTTTACTTCTCTGTATTTCCTTAAATGTCTTTTTTTTTTTTTTTTTTCATTGTTGTCTGTGTAATTTGCACATTTTTCGGTCTACCTTATAATGTATTCAGGCTGGCCCTGTGGTCTACGGATAGCATGCCTGCGTGTTACCTGGTCGCCTTGGGTTTGATTCCTGGTCAGGTAGGGATTTTTATGTGAATGTGAGAGCTGGTTGGAGGTCAACTGTGCCTACGTTATTATAGTTGAGGAGCTATTGGATGTTATGATGGCGGCCTGAGTCTAGAAAGGCAAGAATAACAGCGAAGAGAATTTGTCGCACTGTTAGGTTTGCTTACAATAAATGGTATTCTGTAAGAAAGAAGAGAGTTCTCGGACGAAGCTATCTTTAGTGTATGGGAGTGAAAGCTGGGTGGATTCAGGATATAAGAAGTTAGAAGTAACGGACATGAAAGTAGTGAGAATGAGTGCTGATATAAGCTGGTGGGAACAATGGCAGGAGGGTTATTGGACTGAGGGGATAAAGGCTTACAAATAAACTTGATGGATGAATCTGTACGTATAAACCAGCTTTGGTATTGGGTCATGCGAGATGAAGGAGGGAGATAAGTTGCTGAGGAGAATAATGGACTCAGCCACAGAGAGTAAGATAAGTTGAGGAAGACGAAGGTGAAGATGGTTCGACTTGTTTTTGATGATTTTGTGGAACTAAACAAGGCCACAGGGCTAGTTGAAATAGAGGATAGTGGAGGCATTCAGTTAATTCACAGAGGATTGCAAACTGAATGCTGAAAGGCATAAATGATGCTGATGCTGGTGTTGCTGCTGCTGGTGATGATGTTTGATTTGTATATGTCTGATAGGAGAATGCTTTATGTACGTATGTATGTATGTAGTACTCATAGAAAGTGATGTTGAGATTAAACATTAAAATAAAAATCAGTTATTAATCAGGGCATGTATGAAAAGAAAAGCAACAGCAGAGAGTCAAAATAATTTTTTAAATAATAATGAAACGACTTGGTGGAGACTCATACCTGTGCGCTTTGCCTTATGGAGACAGCATCTTTACCACTAAGCTAAAAGAATGCTTCTTTGAAAGTTGGCATATATGATGGCTTATAGATGGTGTTTCAAAAATTGAAATGCTAAAACCTTGAAAATTGAAGCCCATTTGGATAATTTTCAAATAGGTATTAATTTTGTACCCATGTAAATTAACCTTGCAAAAGCTGGGCAAAATTGGTGTCACTACGCTATACACTCCTCTTGCAGAGTGTAGTGGTATCCTATCCTCAGTCTGCTTTGAATAGATCTTTGAGTATCCTTGGTGATAAATTTTGAAGTAAAGTGTGTTGAATGTAGCCTTAGAAATGTGTAATCTGAAGTTTTGACAACTCGTATTTTATCCTCACTGAGAGAATGCCATGCTGTACTGCAGAAATATTAATATGTAGAGCTGTTCATCAATCAATCAATCAATCACTACTGATCTGCATTTAGGGCAGTCGCCCAGGTGGCAGATACCCTGCCTGTTGTTTCCCTAGCCTTTTCTTAAATTATTGCAAAGAAATTAGAAATTTATTGAACATCTTTCTTGGTAAGTTATTCCAATCTCTAATTCCCCTTGCTATTAACAAATATTTGCCTGAATTTGTCCTCTTGAATTCCACCTTTATCTTCATATTGTGATCTTTCTTACTTTTGAAGAGATCACTCAGACCGGTATTCGTCTACTGATGTCATTCCACGCCATCTCTCCACCGACAGCTCGGAAATACCGCTTATTGTAGGTTATAAATTTCATTTTTGTCCGTATTTAAGATCTACTTGTGATACAAATTCTTATAATTTTGTTAAATATCACCTATTCAATACAATAATAACGTAATAAAAACTTACATATTTATTAAGTTGTTTATATGGTATATGTTTCGCTCCTTTTTCATGAGCTTCATCAGCCAATTATCATTTACTTAAGGTTATATAAGATCGCGAATCTATTCTATTGGATTAAATTATGCTTATAAACCTGATTGACAAATCTCATAATATTTTACAAGTCATATAACTATAAAATTATGTCTTTAAGTTAAAACATATTTGTCTAAAATCTATCTAAGTCTAACATTTTATTGACGAAACTCATCTGGTGAACAACCTTTTGAGATCTGGCTAATTGCGTTGATTCAATGTTGCTTTACTTGTATGATTGTCGTTGAAACTTCGTTAACATATATTAACAATTTTCTGCAGTTGATAATTGACTATGTTATGAACATTTAACTTGTTCTCGATGTTGCTGGAGTACCATTTGTACAAAATGTATTGGCATTAATCTTATGTTGTCAGTACAAGAGTATTGTTTACGAACAAACTTGTTGGTGAATAAAAAATTTCCTAATGTGAGGTAGAATTTGAATGGTTCTTGTATGTTCCAAATTGGGCTTGTTGGTATATCTGTAATGAAAGATAAAATATATGTTCATGGTTTTGATTATAATTCTGTATAAACTTCTTATCGAAATAATTGTCTACTGTTACTCCTAACCTCTTGAGAACTACTTGTTGTTCTGTTTGCACTTCTTGTATTATATGAGTGAGTGTGGATGAGTTGACATTTTGGCGGGGAGTGGGAAGGGGAAGTGAAGGTAGGCGTGCAACTTGGAATCAGTACAATTAGCCAGATCTCAAAAGATTTTTTAAAATAGTTTTAAAGGTTGTTCACCAGATGAGTTTTGTCAATAAAATGTTAGACTTTGATAGATTTTAGACAAATATCTTTCAACTTAGACATAATTTTATAGTTATATGATTTGCAAAATATTATAAGATTTGTCAATCAGCTTTACAAGCATAATTTAATCCAATAAAATACATTCACGATCTTATATAACCTTAAGTAAATGATAATTGGCTGATGATGCTCACGAAAAAGGAGCAAAACATGTACCATATTAACAACTTAATAAATATGTAAGTTTTTATTACGTTATTATTGTATTGAATAGTGGTATTTAACAAAATTATAAGAATTTGTATCACATATACCACTTAGTCGAGCAGTTCGTCTCCTTTCTCCCAAGTCTTCGTAGCACAAACATTGCAACATTTTTGTAACACTACTCTTTTGTTGGAAAACATTCCAAGTACAGTTCTTGTGGTAGAATCTCTCTCTCATCTTATAGTTTTCAGTTTGTATCGAATCTTCTTGAAATAATTCATCAATGAAATAGTGTGTTCTAAGGAATGAATTGTCTAATAACAGTAGAATTTATCTTTTTACTGATTTTTCAGTAGTCTCTTGTATGTAGTGTATATTTAAATTTTACTTACAGCAACATTTTTCTTAATTTAAAAAAAAAATTGTCACTAATTTTGCTTGCTAATTTATTTTGTGTGTGTTGATTTGTGAATGAATGCATGCATAATGGCTTTTGCAGACTAGAGCTAACTTCGAGGCTACAAGAGATCAGACAGAACTCCTCATGAAGAAGATTCTTGAGGTGTGTACTAACCTTTTCTTAGTAGATTAAGTGTAGATATAAATTTATTTCAGCATACTGGGTGGTACATGAAATGACGCACTGAAAATTACTTCTTTATGTGAATGAAGCAGTTAGTCTGTGACACTCAAATTGGTTGAAATCTGTGAGATTAAAGTGATATGTTTGTTCTATCCTACTATAGGGAGAAATCATAGACTCTCGAAACAACTATGGAAAATAAATTCAAAAGCTTCTGAGATGTAGGTACCATATATTGATGGATGCTGGAAATACTTTGGACATCATGGATGACCAATCAAGACGTCCTACGCAAAGTAGAATCAAAGAGCGAGCTGCTTCACAGCATTAAAATAAGAAAAACAGCATGTATTAGTTATATCCTTAGGCATGAATGAAATGAACTACCTGAGCTTGTGTTCATAGGGAAGATTGAAGGCAGGAGAGGAAAAGGCCTTCCTGGCTCTTGAATATGTTTTGCAGATTGGTCTGAATCTACAACACCTCATTAGAACAACTCAGGTGAATGACCTGCATAAGCAGAAACATTGCAGGAAGAAAAGAAGAAAAGAGAACAGCTCAGGACAGAACTGCATGTATCATCATGAATGCCAACCTAGATTTTCATATACTAATAAATTGATGAAATATACATATATATAGGGTGTCCCAAAAAAGTACCGACAACACTTAGTATGTTGCGTGGGAAGGCAAATTAATCCATTTTCAAGAAGAAACCCATAACCAGAAACGCACTGCTTGGGCGCTGTAGTGCTTCGAAGTGTGAGATGAGTGTGCATTCCACATATTGTCAATAAGCCCAACATGAGTAGCACATCAGGCTCATTACAAACTGTGTACCTCCTACGTCATTGCAGAGCCTACATCTGCGGTGCTGAGCCTCACGCACATGACCCAGTACGTGCGGTTGTCTTTGAAGAATTTCAATCGCTCTGTGGACTCCACTGACGTTTCAGGAGTGTCATACACCATACTCTTCATACTACCTAGGTGCAAATGTCCAGCTTCTCTTAGTCGTCTCTCGATGGCCATGAACACGGCATGATGTGGGGTACATCTGTTTGAAAACATTCCGTGTACAATCTTGCAGAAGCTCTACCATTGCAATCCACTTTGCCCCATGCAAGCACCATGTCGGTCATTTCCGCAGTTGTGTACGGGTACATGTCGCACTGCTGTGAACGATTCTGCACTGCCAGACTACAGCACACAAGTAATGCAGTAGGATGCACATCAGCGACTGTGTGGAGGAATGTAACGCATGCGCAGGAATGTTATTAGGCAAAAGTCGTCCATCCGCAGTGTACAGATGTCTGAAGGGTATTAATACCTTCCGTATTAAGGCACCAGATCGGAACAAATTGTCACAGCTGTCCTCAGATTTCGACGCTCTCCAGCGCCCAAACCGTGCATTTCCGGACAGGAGCTCGTTCTTGAAAACCGATCAGTCCGCCATCCCACACAACATCCCATCCCATAGGGAACCAACATCCATATCATCTGATGGCCAGGCTGACATCAAATTTTGAAAATGATACAAAGTCTCTCATAGTGCATTGGCACTGCCGGTGGTTCCAAGTAGCCTACACAATGGCCTCCACGGTATGCACTAGCCATGTGTCTTGGTAGGTGTGCTATTTACCAACTGATGAGCCCAAGTTACCACACTGGGGCAAAACGCTGGCAACCAGGAATGAGTTAGCTGGAAAATTTATAATGTCCAATAACGGACCAACTATATTGGTATTATACTAAGCCTTGTCGGTGTTTTATGGGGAGACTCTGTATATATAATATATATATACACTCAGTTATTTTTATTGAAATATGGAATTACAGTATATGGACTTAAAATGACAAGAAATGATCATTTCTATTTAATATATAAGTCCAGTGAAGCTAAACAAAGTAGGCCTACGTGAAATGTAATGTTGCACTTCTTGTTTTAATACAAACTTAGAAAATCACAATTTTTTATTCTCTGTTACCAAAACAGTGGATTACAAAATGTTCTCTTAAGTGCTGGAAAATGAATCATCATCTTTTATCTCTGAGAACTGATTTATATTGACTGAAACTGTGTTCAACATCACTAGAGGTAATGGGGGCTTGTTTGAACTTCATAGTGTCTGCTGGGGTTAAGTCCATCGTTAACGTTACACATAAATCTCCATACAGCATTGCAGCAACCTTTCCTATTTCTGGGCCGATGACCTTCGATGTTAGGCCCCTTAAAACAACAAGCAAGTTTCCCATTTCTTTACATCCAAGGTTCTTTGAAAGTACAGTGTCCATCTACATCTGCAGCTTTATTTCTACCATGGTTTAGTTGTTCCACTGTATTAATCACAATTTAAAAACTTTCAGAAAATTACAGATACAAATTTTGGAGCCTTATGAGTGCTTTTTTGATGCGTGAAAAATTATGCTGAATGTAACTTAAGTCATTCCCCACACTTGTCACAGGCAACTGGTTTTGCAGCTTAAGACGAGGCTATTGAGACTATATATTCAGCATAATATTCAACCGCTTGCAGCCACATATCCCACCTAGTTAGAATTGGCGCAGGTGTCAATGGAATTTCTGGGTACATTTCTTTCAAAAGATCAACTCTTCTGTGGGCTTTGAGAAAAACCTTTTTTTTACTGAGGCAATCAACAAATCTACTCTGGGGTAACTGCCTCTTTCATTTCTGCCACATGATGGGACATATGCTACACAACTTAAATGAGTCATCTTAGAATGTACGACAGATGATGTTTCTCCAGCTTTTATCATATTAAGTGTGATATCACTAATAAAAATTAACACTTTATCATCCTTGATGCCCTATGGCCACAGGATACCCACCCATAGCTTCATTGAACAATTTTATCATAGTTTTGTTATTGCACTGTTTTAGAACATCACATTGTAAAAGAATCTGTTTACAGTAATGTTAACTTAGCAAACCAATGATTATGTTGCCAAGTAGCCTGCCTTTGTCTGTGGTCTCGTCAATGGAAACCCAGAGTGGACAGTTTTTCATTTCTTGTCGTATCTTATGAACAGTTTCATCATATATGGCTGAAAACTAGGTTTTTGTGAACGTTGACTCATTCGGGATAGTTTGTTTAATATATTTCTTGAGGATTATTATTATTATTATTATTATTATTATTATTATTATTATTATTATTATTATTATTATTATTATTATTATTATTATTATTATTATTATTTATTTGCAGTGGTAATGGGATATAGCAATCCTTCCATAAATGGGTCAGGTCTGTACACTGAGACAAGTTACAAAATACACAGTTTAAAAAAATTAGGGGAACGTGTTTTGTAACGTCTGGTATGTGAATGTTAATTTGGTAGATGGGGTTTCAGTGGTCGTACAGCATACCTTGAGACTTTAGCTACTCAGGGTATGTCAAATCAAAGTTATAGTCCATCTGTAGGCGTGGCCGTGCATTAAACTGTCAGATGACCCCTCAAAACAAAGTGAATAGCGGTACGTCCGTGTGTCGTTGTGAGGTACGCAGACTACTGCGGTCATTTGAGCGTGTTGTACGTCAACCAGCACATCCCATGAGACATCTTAATGAGGTTCAAGTCACAAGGGCCGTAATTTTGATCCAAGAAGAATGGACTTTTCGTCGTGTTACTATGGATCTCAATGTCTCTCCGTCAGTTATTCACCGCTTGTGGAATCGCTACGAGACAGGCCAGTTCACAAAGAGGGTTGGACAACGTCGTGGACGAATGACAACCCCACAGGGTGACCGATATGTGACCATTTGTGCATTGCGGCATCATTCAGCAACTGCCAGAGAATTGCAACAAGACCTTAGGAGGGTCACTGGAGTCATGGTGTCTGACCAGACAGTAAGGAAACAGGTTATGAGAAGTGTCCTTATGTCCCAGATGTCCTGTTCGAGTGCCCCATTTAACGCAGCAACATTGAGCAGCTCGCCATCTGTTTGCCCGTACCCATGTTAACTGGCAACTTCGCCAATGGAGACCTGTGTTGTTCACAGACGAGTCTAGATTTCTCCTGAAACAGTGTGATGGACATCAACATGTATGGAGATGCCGTGGTGAGCAGTACATGCCAAATGTTGTCCAGGAAGGCGACTGATTCAGACAAGGGTGGCATCAGTATTGATGGCCGTACGGATCTTGTCGTCGTCCGTGGTAATCTTACCACTGCGGGGTACATCGAGCAGATACTGCTACAGCATGTGTTGGTTGCTGCATACGATGTTGGCCCTGAATTTGTACTCATGCACGACAATGCCAGGGCTCATGCAGCGGGCATCACCAGAGCTGTCTTGCGAGAACTGGGCATTCAAGAGATGGAATGGCCAGCAGTGAGTCCCGACCTTAATCCCATCGAGCATGTGTGGGATAGGCTTGACAGAAGTGTTCGTGGGCGTCCTGTTCCACCACATACTCCAAGACCTCGAACAGGTTATCATTGAAGAATGGGAGCTGATACCGCAACGTGACCTCTGTGGACTTATACGGAGCATACCACATAGGTGCCAAGCTGTGATAAATGCTCGTGGAGGACATACACCGTACTGAGGCTCTCCAACTGTGACAAAAATCTACCCTGGAGGACTGTTATCATTTTGTGTTCGCCCCTATTTCGACATTTCCATTTGTGTTCTGAAAATGAACGTGAATCCATCGATGCTTTTTTGTATACTTCAATGGTAAAGAATAAAGGTTTAGTTGGTAATATACCTGGGTGTGAGGTATTATTTTATGGAGCATGGCATATATTCAGAAACATGTTTCCCTAATATTTTGGAACTGTGTAGTATCTTAGTGTTACTTGATCTTTATATTCTGATACATAACTTTTTAGTTTTAAACCGGTTCACTTTGCTACTTCAGGCATATTGTAACAATGTTAATGTCTTCAATTAATATCAGTATACAACTGTACACCTTGTACTTGTAGACATATTAGTATGTACAAGAACACTATGATTTGTGTCTCTGCTAATTCAAACTATGAATGACTGGTAGTGAACTACGTGAAGTATGAAGCAATGAAAGGGAACACCCAATTTAGGAATAATCGGGAAAGCACAGGTACACTGTTGATGAATGGGATTTCCCGAGTTACAAAATTATGGGACAGGCATAGGCGTCGATGTTGTTACATAATTCAGTGTAATATCTGCATAGTGCGATTCATATGCTCGGCGTACTGACCAGCTGACCTCACCTCTTCCGGTTCTCTCAACTCTTTTTCTCCACACTGATTATCAGCACAATCATGTCTGTCCCCATGCGTGCTGATAAGCAGTTAAAACATTAAATATTTAAATATACATTCTTAATTTCTTTCTCCATTATTGAAAGGACTGATAATTTAATAGAATTTAATAATTTTTAGCCAAAATATGGACTACCCGTATATTGATTTTAATTACTCAGAATATGGAACAAACGTGCTAAACTCCAAAGTTTGGGAAATACACAATGAAGAATTTTTCAACTCCACACATCATAATTTCTAAAGATAATACACATATAATTTACTTTAGTTTCCTAAATAAATACATGTTTACATGGAAATCTGTTCCCTGTTGGTGATGATGATGATATTATATTTCATTTTATTTTATTTCATTTTATTTTATTTTATTTTATTTTATCTCATTTTATTTTATTACCAAAAAGAAGGAGAGTGGCATATCATCCCAAATGCAGCGGTATAATAGTAAATAGAACCCTTAACACCTCAAGACAGGTTAATACGCAGAATTTTGGAGAAGCCTTGGAAACCAAACAACCTGCCTGGATGAAAAAATAAAAGAAGACATAAAAAAATTAGACATAACACTGGAGGGTTTAAAGAATAAATCAAAGTAAATAAGTTGAAGAATAATAAAATTAGATTTCTACCAAAATTTGATAAAAGAGAAACAACTAAAAGGGTATTTTCAGAAGAAGAATGAAAACAAAGATCAGATAGAATGAAGAAATACTGGAAGAACTGACAGGTAAAAACCATAAAACATCATAGAAGACTGGACAGAAATTGACTACAGTGGCCCAATGCGACTGTAAAAGCGCAACAGTCAGGAAGAAATGAATCTCATTCTTTGGACGTGTACTCAGGACACCAGAAAACAGGATCATCCGTAAAATTATGGAGCAGTAAGGTCACTGATTACACAAATAAAGAAAGATATGTGGGAACTACAAATTACAAAAGTAAATTTAAAAGAAAAACAGACAAAATCAAGAAACTCGCAGACTAACAAACCAGACTACAAACAAAAGTCAACAGACGGACAATGGGATGGATGATTTCATATGAAGAAAGAAAGTTGAGATCCAAGAGAATGAAGTAGTACTGGGCTGACATAAAAATGAAAAATTATTTTTATAAAATTCTCCCTGAAGTGGTCTAATGAAGATCATAAAATGTAAATAATAATAATAATAGTAATGATAATAAATAGCTTATAATATATTCCATACATGTTGGTCTTAAAATTCTCCCTAGAATTTTCAGTGACTTGGCAGGGTACAGGAAGTGTTCAGTACATCCACCATCTTGGCTTGTAATCTCTTTGAGACAAACACTTGTTTGTGCCCACTAGTACACAAGTCCTCTATCAACCCCCAGAAAGAAGTCTGTGTTTGCTCACAGTTACAGTTCACATCCTTGTTTCTAGTAATAGACAATCTTCTAATAAATATCCATGCCAGAATAAATTGTAAGGATTAGTATTGAGACTGTGATCACTGCCAGATTGAATCACCATGGAAGTGTTCAGAATATCACTGAGACATCTCGCAGGGCTCAAAATGTTTACGAGGAAATGCTAAATGTGGACAAGTTCTGTTGTCGATGTCTCTAACGGTAGTGTTGTTGCTTAGCTCTGTTGTGGAAGGAAACTGTTTTGCAGCATGTCCATGTAACTGCTAACTTTGTTGTTGAAAAAGAAAACCTCAATAATTTAATGGCTGGAAATTGTAGCCTATTTTCCCACCCACAAACTTGGCACTCTATTAGTAGATAGTTATTGTGCTTATCCTGTTGTGTGTTCCTACTAATGCTCCTATCTATATATGACTTGATTTGTCATATCTTTATTCCTTTCCATTACTTTTTTTTTGCTATTTGCTATCCTTTCCATTACTTTTTTTGCTATTTGCTTTAAGTCACACCGACACAGATAGGTCTTATGGCGATGATGGGACAGTAAATGGCTTGGAGTGGAAAGGAAAAGGCCGCGGCTGTAATTAAGGTACAGCCCCAGCATTTGCCTGGTGTGAAAATGGGAAACCACGGAAAACCATCTTCAGGGCTGCCGACAGTGGGATTTGAACCCACTGTCTCCTGGATGCAAGCTCACAGCTGCACGCCCCTAAACGCACAGCCATCTCGCCCGGTCCATTACTTTTATTTACCAGTTGTGATCCTTTTCTCCTTTTATGTTTGTCCTGGGTTCCTAGTCTTTTAACACCTGTATCTATCTTTATCTTTTTGACTATTCCCTTGTCCTCTCTTTATTTCGCTCTAAAAAAAAAAATGGCTTTCTTCCTATCGTACCATTTCCACATTGAAACCGAATCGAGATGCCCGTCAATGAATGTTGATATCTGCCCTCGTGATGAAGCTGAAAAGCAGAAATGAGCTTGTTTGTGCTGAGAAGAAACTGATGTAGATGATGAGAGCCCTTATTTTTGGAGAAGGCAGTGCAAGAAGATGCGGAGATTGTCCTCGTCTTTTTCTGTTAAACCCTCTTCCTACTCGGACCTGTCATTGTGTTTATCCTATTATGTGTCCCTTTTCCCATTCCATTTTTTTCTATTTATAAGACATATATTAAAGAATTGTTTTTCCTAAAACAAGATGTTCTCTGTGGTCACAGTGCTGTACTTGGAAATGTACAGCTTAACCCTTTGCTGTTCCTTGTTTAAGAGCAGCTGCCCAGCTGGAATTAATATTTTTTGTGATAGGGGCATTTAAATCCCAGTACACACAGCATCATAAATGCCACCCTTTAAAGAAAAGAAGTCAAACAAATAAAGATATAAAAATAATTTATTTCTCATTTTGTTCCTTAATGACCAGTGCATATATATTTGTACTTACCCTAATTTTGAATCTAAATATTGCCCAAGTTTACTAAATGGTTTGTGTCGTTGCCTGCCTTACTAACAGACACATGCAAAAGTTTCCTAAGAAGTAATAGTCACCTTTAGGTAAAGTAATCAAACCTATATAAATTAGAACACCTATATATATGCACCTACTTCAGCGCTAGTGTCTTGCCATTTAGTATCAGCAGTGCCAGTTTTTCTTCATAAATACTCAGCATGAATATTTGTCTGCTTAGCTACAAGCCCATAAAATTCCCATTCCACAAATAAGTTAGAAATTTTTTTCTGAACATGGAAGAAATCATGATTTGGACCAGCATTGTTCCCATATTTCCAGTTCATCAAAACAATTACTGTGACTCAGGATATCACTAAAAACATTTCTCTGTAGCCTTGTCCATCAGTCTTCACACAATATTTGAATGGATGAAAACCATAATGGTATAAGTGACATTTAAAAAAAAATGAGTTAAGTGCAGGATGTAACTCCGGGAGGATGTATCCTTTCACCAGCAAAGAGATACAAGTGATAGTGGTAATATTCTGCGCTCTAGTGATGGGTGATATAACTACAAACAGCATGCTTTATATGAGTGGTGACAATGTTTAAATGCCTTTCTCTGAATGACCAAAATGCTACTTATACCGTTATGGTTTTCATCCATTCATTTGTGCACAGTTTTCTTGATTCTCACAATCATTATCAGTACTACATTCATTAGAATAAAATTCTGAACCACTACTAGAAAGTTCTCTATCTCCAATTTTGCATTCCTTCAAACCCTTTGACACTACTCTGCAGTTAGGAGATAACATGGTGTGAACTTTAACATGAATAATCTGTAACCGAAAGGCAATGGTTATAAACTAGGTGTGCTTGTGAAATACACACAGGAAAGATTTGTCAATTAAGTGCTGAGAAGTTGCTGAGTCATGGGAATCCAGCATGGTTTCACAAGACCCTTCGGTATTTCTGTCGATGCACTTCTGATGACCTTGTGCGTGATGTGCGCTTTGGAGTGTTTAGCACGACGGGTGAGTCATAAAACTCGAGCTCTCTGGAGCGTTAGGAACTGCAAGGGGTTAATTGTAGGACCATGTATTGTGAAGTACAGCATTACCTTCTGCTGTAGACAAAGCAGCAAACTGAAGCTATGTTTCCTTCTTAGATCATGTTTGTGAAGCTTGTGTCATTTTATAGGAGGACATGTCAAGATCTGATTGTAGTATTCTCTCTGGATAAGAAATGCTCAATGCAGTGAAAGTAGTCCTGATTGATTTAGACGGACTTGAGACAGAGCTGTACTGTGTCAAATCTTAGGAGCACGGTTTGGGATGCCATGATATTGTTTTCTCTCTTAAACTCCACCATGTATATCGTATACTCATGCATGTCTTAAAATGCCCATCACATACCAAAATGAACATAAAGACATTCCCAAGTCCAGGCTGCACTTTTGTTTCTGCATTAATAGCACTGTTTTCATCACCTGTTGCCTGCCATGATCCACAACTGGAAACCTGTAGCAACAAGGTTGCAAACCTTGGTAAGTGCTACCATTTTCTGAGCCATGCATGATTGGAGGCTACTCATCACAAAATAGGAATGTTCTGAACTTGAATATTAGCATTTTGTTAGCCATTTTCAGTGAATGATATTTCGTGTACCACCCTGATTCATCTTACTATGTTTAAAATTCAAATTGCCATATACCTCTTATAATAAGCACTCTACAGGAACTGTTATAAGCTTAATTCTGCTTTGTGAAATAATGCTAGTAGATTTTTATAATTTTCTCAGTAAATGGTTCATTCTTTTTCTAGAGTACCACATACTTTAAAAGAGTGCCTGTTCATTTATGTAGACCAGACTATTTCTGGTACCTAATGTTATCAATGTGTGTTAATAGAAGTGTTTAATGAGCATGGAAATGGATTAAATAATTAACTTGTGTATTTGTATTCCGTAGAAATGCAGCACTTTGTGCACAATGTTTGGGGGACATTCATTATCGGTGTATAGTTCCAGTTTCCTGTGTACTGTTGATAAGCCTCTTCCACTCTCCTCTAGTCATAAATGTCGTATTCTTCCTCAGATCATCCTGTTTCATTCCCCTATCTGCCTATCAATCTCGACCATATCCATCCAATAGGTTCTAGGTCTTTCAACTAGGCAGTTTTTTTCTCTCTTTCCAAGTCCACTCAGGCTATTCTCATAGGCTCTATCCTCCTTACTTTCCACCATCATCTGGATATGCTGACTCATTCTAGAAGAAATGTCTCATTTCCAGCTTCCTGTTTCACCACTTCATTTTGTAACTTGTCTATCCTGTTCTTCTGAATACGGGACCTCTGGAACTTAATTTCTGATGCCTGCAGTCTTGAAGTGTGTGTCTTTATGAGGGTACATGTTATGATACCATAGTCAAGATCAGTATGAAGTAGCTGTTGACCATTGCTAGTTTTGCTTTCTTTGGGATCTTATCATCGCAGTGAAGTCCAGCTCCATGGATAACTGGTTAACATGCTCACTTTTGGTCCATTGGGTCCCGGGTTTGATTCCTGGCTAGGTTGGAGATTTTAATCTTCATTGATTATTTCCTATGGCTCTAGGATTAGGTGTTTGTGGCTCTTCAATATTAGGTTCCATCTTAGGTAGGGCCCAATCTTCATAGACACACAGGTGACAGACAGACAGACAGACAGACAGGCAGGCAGGCAGGCAGGCAGGCAGGCAGGCAGGCAGGCAGACAGACAGACAGACAGACAGACAGACAGACAGACAGACAGACAGACAGACAGACAGAAAACCGAGCTTGATAGCTGCAGTCACTTAAGTGCGGCTAATGTCCAGTACCAATATAGTTGGTCTGTTATTGGACATCCAGTATCCTGTATTCGGGAGATAGTGGGTTTGAACCCCACTGTCAGCAGCACTGAAGATGGTTTTCCATGGTTTCCCATTTTCACACCAGGCAAATGCTGGGGCTGTACCTTAATTAAGGCCGCGGCCTTTTCCTTTCCACTCCTAGCCAATTCCATCTCATCGTCGCCATAAGACCTATCTGTGTCGGTGCGACGTGAAACAACTCGTAAAAAACTGCACACACAAAAAAAAAGACCTGCACTAGGCCTCTCCTGAGGCCACACACATGATTATCATCATCATCATGCAAAAGAAGGGTCCTCATTTGTTTATAGAAAAGGGAACTCTTTTGCTCTTTTGCACCCTTTCGTGATCTCTCTTGTGACTAAGCTGTCTTTAGAGACTACACTGCCAGTGTACTTGTAAGGAAATATGATGGAAAATGTTTACTTTAGTCTTCTTAATACACATTATTTTGATATTAGGGAGATATTAGTGATTTTCTTTCTTTCTTTCTTTCTTTCTTTCTTTCTTTCTTTGTGTTCAGGTCTTTCTTTAACACTAATTGCAAAATAAGTAGCTAAGATCCTAATCACCCTTACCATTATTGTAAATACTATGTTTTTATGAACTTTCACCCAGCTATTTTCTTGTATTAATGTAACAGCCAAACATCAAACAGAACCACACATTGTCCATTTACTTTCTCTGTCTGATCTAAAAACCAGATATCAGGTTGATATTAAAATAATATACTGTAGACAGAAATATAATTATATATATTTATACACACTGCTGTGCAAAACTTGAGGACAAAAGTAACTTTCGCATGTTGTGCCACTGCCAAGTAACATAGCTTGATGAAACTTAAACCATACATAGGAGGAATTGGTACAGTATGGTGTGGTAGGCTACTGAAAGGAATATGCGACGAGACGAACAGAAATGACACTTTTTACAGAGACAATAAATTACAGTTAAGTCGCTGCAACTCATGATGGTCCCCTGGACATCACAAAAGAAGGAACAGGGTTCTTAAAAGGGTGTGTGATCACCACGGACAGAGATGCATGCTCTGCAACATGTTCCCATGCTGGCCACAAAATTGGTAAGGAGTTCTTTTAGTAGAATGTCCCATTCCTCCACAAGTGCAGTTGACAACTGCTGGACGGTTGTTGGTGCATGTGGTCGTGCTGCAATATGTCTGCCCAACATTTCCCACATGTGCTCGACGGATTTAATTGGGTGGAACTAGCGGGCCAGTCCATTCACTGAATATCCTCTTGAGCTCCTCCACCTGCGCTGTTCGATGAGGTCGTGCATTGCCATCCATAAAAATTAAGTCAGGGCCGAATGCACACCTTAAGAGACGCACATGGGGAAGAAGTACACTGTCACAATAACGTTGACCGTTGAATGTATCCCGTTCAAAGATTTGGAGGTTGGTACATCCATGCAACATTATGCCCCCGTACACCAAAATGATCATGTTTGACAATGTTCCTGGGTGCATTACATGTTTCCATCTCTCGCTAGATGAGGGTAAGTCTAGAATCACTACTCAGACTGAATCTGCCCTCATCTGAGAAGAGTATGCGACTCCACTCCTCGTCGCAAACGGTGCTGCCAATGTGTGCATGTCACCGGAACACAACGTAATGGTCATCGGGCAAACAGACCACCCTTATGCAGTCTCCATGCCATTGTGAAGCGTGAAATGGGTGCTTGACAGTCCTGTTAAATGTGGTTGCAATTGCACCCGCTGTTTGATGCACGTCTCTTCTTGCCTGTTGCACAAGGTATGGTTATATGCTGCTGTAGTTGACCATGGTCGACCTCCTCCTCTCCTTTGGGCAGTGATGCCTGTGGTTCAGAATGATCTTCTTGCACGTGAAACAATGCTCTGAGCAGTACCAAACTCCTGGGCTACACTCGTCACACTTTGTCCTCCTTCCAGTTTCCTGATGATTCTTCCACTTATTAAGTCATCCAAATGTTGTCTCAGGGCCATGTTGTAATGAATAACACCACCACAGTGCATCGTAACAGCTCACTGATTGACTTGCACTGTCTTGTTCCGTTCCTTCAACTGCCTCTTTTTGTGGGGCCGGAGCCATTTGGCGCTATAGTCGTGCTGACCTCACACCAGGTTTCTACGCACGTGTGGGAAACCTCTGGCAACATGTTACCGCACTTTCATTCATAGTAGTTAATATGTTATGTTGCTTTATCTATCTCATCCTTAAGTTTTGCACAACAATGTATATATAGATATAGTTTTATATTGCATTACAAATCATATTGCTGTGAAGGAAGAACTTATTTTAATGAAGATTTTGAGAGCAGATCTGTGTCTTGAAATTTTTCAGCAACATTTTCCTTTTTATCCCACATATATCTTCAGCCTTCTTTATCTAGTGTGTTCTCTTTCAGAAATCAACTTCCTCCGTTGGTCCAAATAAAATGGCCACCCACGAGGGCTACCTCTACCTCATGGAGAAAAGTAAGCTTTCAGTAAACATCTTATTTTGTCTAACATTATTATAAGGAAAATTTGAAAAAAATTGAGAATTCATTATAATGATTAGTGAATATCATTAAAATGAAAGAGTATGTGTATTGTAATAAATCATGTGTAATTGTGATGAATATATTATAAAAGTAAATAAGAGGCACATATTCTAACTTATGGTACTCTTAGGCACACCAGACATTGAACCTGAGGCAGATACAGAGGAGAAATAGATACATGACAGGAAACCACACATTGTGCATAACACAGCAGAGGAGAGGTAGGGTGTCAAGCACACTAAATCCAGGCCTTCATGTAATATAGTGTCAAGTTTAATATTGGATGTTACCATTACCACATCAGTCTGCTGTATGGTCTACTGTGTTAAGTATGCAATGGACCTTATATCATCTACATATTTTTAACAATATTAAACTAGTAATACTTTTCACTGACTGCAGACTATTTATCAACCCTGATATTACACCAGCACATTTAAATGCTGTACATTAATATTTAGGATGGTGAGAAAATTCATCTGAACTTCTGTAAACATCGCTAAATCACAAAGTACAGTATATAAATTATTTCTTGATATATTCTTTTCAATAATCAGGCGATAAAACATACTAAATATTGTTCAGTCAAGAACAAATTAAAATGTCATTGTAGGTTTGTGTTTTTACTCCAGCACACTTCATATTTCAGTTTTTTCTGTTCCATTAACCATCATCAGTGGGGTCTTTCCTTGAAATTTTTGTGCATCTGCTGATGTTACTGTTAACCTTTGTTCTCTTTCAAGACCTTCTTGTCTTCATTTTTTAAATTCTATTGAATTTTGGTTTCAAGTATCTAATTAAAAAGAATAAGATTTACTTATTATCTGTCCGGCTCCATGGCTAAATGGTTAGCTTGCTGGCCTTTGGTCACAGGGGTCCCAGGTTCGATTCCCGGCAGGGTCGGGAATTTTAACCATAATTGGTTAATTTTACTGGCACGGGGGCTGGGTGTATATGTCGTCTTCATCATCATTTCACCCTCATCACAACGCGCAGGTCGTTTACGGGTGTCAAATCAAAAGACCTGCACCTGGCGAGCCGAACTTGTCCTCAGGCACTCCCGGCACTTAAAGCCATACGCCATTTCATTTACTTATTATCTTAAACCTATTTTTTTAAAATATGCAATCAACATAAGTGCAGACCCCAGTGTAACTTTCATATTGATCTTACTGGTTGTTATTCTTGTATTTATTGACATTTTCTTGACAGATTGATTCTCAAGGAATTTCTTTTAATGTTGCAGAAGCTTTTGGTACTACGTGGACGAAGCAATATTGCATGTATCATAAGGATACAAAAGAATTCACCATGCTCCCTTACAGCCAAGCAACTGGGAAATTTGTAAGTTTTTTGTTTGTTTGAATTATAGTTATATGACAAGTAGTTTTATATAGAAATTGAGGTATTCACAACTTTTATTTAAATTTACATTGTTTTATTGTCCAAGTTGCAAGTGCGAATAGATATACAGTACATTGTTATCAGTTAGAAGACGATTGAATCATCTATAAACATCTTGACTGAACTGATCGTTCATTTCAGTTGAAGTGCTCCTGTCCTTAATGCCACTAGATGAATTTGAACCGTACCTTTGGTCATCCTTAACACAATTTCTGTAGTTACCTCTTTCAATTTCATGAGAGTAACATAGGTTTCCAGACAAAGTTTACACTTTTAGAAAGGAGATGGATCTATTAGCTGTGATTTTCCAAGTCCTCTAAAATGAGGCTAGAACATCACCTTCAGATGTGCCTCTATCTAGCAGATGTGTGGGTTTAGTTTTGAAGGTAGAGGGATAAACAGTAGGCTAACAGTAAACTTAAATACAGTCTTATAATAAAGTAAAATGTATCAGCTGGAAGGTTAACTGTTAACTCTGTTGAAGTTCAATTGGTCAATACAGATTGATATGATTTTCTTATTTTTTTAGACTAACAGTAAACACAAGATCATTATGATTTGGGCATGTCAAGCTGAGTGGTGAATTGATGAGAATGAATGAAGATTTCAGTGCAGGTTGACAGTATATTATGTTGATTCTTTTTCAAAATAATTTTGTCCAACCTTACGGAAATATGGGGGCTGCCTAGCTGAAAATATAAGAGTGTGCTTGGTCCACCCGTAAGGACTCTGTTTGTTTCCTCGTCAGGATGTTGAAATATTTAGAAACAAGATTTACACTTCTGCGGAGGCACATGAACCTGGGGTTCACTCAGCCTACACAAAAGGCGAGTACCAGGTTAATTTGTGAGGGCAAAGGCAGCCAGACATAGAGCAAACTACTTAGTGCCAAGTTAAGAATAGTGGAAGCCTTTATCTTTCACTCCTCCAAGAGCTTCGTGGCCTGTGCGAAGATGGCTTTCTAATTTTTTTGTTAATTTATAAGCAGATGTTTACCATAGAATTTGTGTGAAAAATGGTTTACAGATTGAATTGACAGATGTGTGATATTTTTTCAGAGTTCGTCAGACAAAATGATTGTGACCTCTTGCATAAGAAGGATGTCGGAATCAATAGAAAAACGTTTCTGTTTTGACATTACAGCAAAAGACAGGTAAATAACTATGGCACATCCTTGTCATGCTGTGTGGTTTACCCTGACATTTTAATAATAAATGGATGAATTAATTACTGTACTTGTTTTATTTTATTTAGGCCTGGTGTACAGTATACATTGCAAGCGTTATCGGAGGAAGATCGTAAGATGTGGATGGATGCAATGGATGGGAAGGAACCTGTAAGTATGGTTTACTTTCAAGGCTTTCATAAAAGAGTGGAATATATATTTGTTAGAATGAGTTTCATTCACTCGGTATGAATCTACAGAAGCTCGTCAGTGAAGGCATTTTCTTATGGCGTAATAACTGACTGACTTTGTTAATGGCTTTTTATCACAGTGGCCATTGTTTAAATTCCAGTCAATACAGGTGAGATGTTTAAAATGGAAATGTGATTCAGAATACTAAAAGCCACATTTCTGTTAACAACATTGTTTAATATTGACAGACAGGACAGTCAAACATTGAAGAAGGTGGTACAGGAAAATCACATGAGATTGTGGTATACTATCCTGTGATTTTCACACTGCCACTAATAATGCAGTTAGCACCTTAACTGTGCACTGGCAGATACAAGGACTGGAGTTCAGAGCTCAGGCACAACATTTGTTGGTGCATAGAGTGCTGCCACTGGTCTATGGACAACAGGAAAGGGGTGCTTTGGGATGATGGGTCATGTTATACTATGTGGCTGTCGTGTGGGAGGATTTGGGTATGGCAAATGCCAGGCAAACAATACATGCCAGCCCGTGTAGCGCACACAGTGAAATGTGGTGGAGGTGGAATGACAGTATTGGGGTGTTATTCACAGAAGAGACTTAGTCCTCTAAAATATCATAGAGCACGTTCAAGGGGTAAGGATATAAAGATATTTTGACCAGTTGCATGTTAACTACTGTAGAAGACTAGTTCGGAGATTATCACTGTGTGTTTTGTCATGATTAGAACCTGGATGTTGGGCAAAATTTTGTAAATTTGTTATTGGGTTGCCATATGAAAAGTTATCCAGGAATAAGCAAGTTTCAGGGAATGAAAGGGCATATTTTTTGCCTATTTAAGCCCTTACTATCCTGTTTTAAAGAGTTAGTGCCTATTTTACTTTTCTTTTTTAAGGTCATAAACTCATGTTGTTTTCTCAGTATTATTTTTATGTTGTTTGGAATATAACATTGTAATCTTCACTCTTCTAAATACTGTAATTCTGTGTATGGAATGAAACTCAGCCACTCCCCAGCTCTTGTAAATTTAACAAGTGGGCCTGCTGTGCTGGTTGGTGGTCAAGAAATCCCTAGCCTCTTTCATCTCACCAAAACAAGGCTGACGAGTGGAATTCCTCACTGAAAAGACAGGCATACGAAAATAAACTGCAAATTGGATTGAACCTCGTAATAGTAGATACTGCTGGGTAGAAATTGTTAGTTAATTCCCCCTCCTCCTCTCAGTGATATTTTCTAACTTGTTTACCAAAGTTAAGGGTTTGATTTTCCGTAAATTTATGTTGCACCAGTAACTGTTGAGTAGAAGAACATGCACTGCTCTTATCACATGTAGTTAACATGGCCACGTTAAGTAGACCATTGAGCTGTTAATTCAATGGCTACATTTGCGAGTTTGGTGCTGATGTATTTTCAAACGATGGAGCAGTCTTACTGTGTAAAGTGTGTGATAAAACAGTTAAACACGGTAAAAGAAAAGTTTTAAAAATCCTAGTACATTTCCACCGCTAAGCATAGATAGATACTTGGCCACCAGGAGTGTTCAAAAGATACCGCTACTATCAACAGCTGTTGTATCATCTAGCGGACAATCTCGGTTCTCATTGGATTTGTGTAAAGCTTTTGTCGATTCTGGAATCCCTGTTTGAAAACCAGATACTGAAGACTTTTCTGTGAAGGTATAGTGGATAAAGTGTACCAAGTAAAACGACATGAAAAAATGACTTGCCTGTATGCTACAAGAATGTAATCCAAAATATTCGCAGTGAGTGTTCTGGAAAGAAAATATGGAATTTCAATTGATGAAACATTGAACATATTGGGAAGGTAGATTGTGAACCTTATCATAGGAACAATGGAACCTGAAGATAGAATGCCCAAAATATTTCTGCTAACATCTTAGCAGTTAGAAAAAAAGTTAACAGTATTACTATTGCTTAGTTATTCACCAGCTCTCTGAATTATCTTTGGTACGAGGGTATTCATCACAGTGATATCTTCCTTTTTATCATAGGCGCAGCACCATATCTTCCTTTTTATAGCAGCTGCAGCACTATATACATAGTATGAAGAAAAATTCTCTTTCTGGAAATGGTTCATATGACATGCTTATCACACAGATTCCATAGAATTGGAGAGAATTTGCACAGTTTGTTTCCTGGCAAAGACAAATTAATTTCAAGTGTAAAGAAGATATTTGTCAAAGTTCCTTCTCGAGTCCAGATCTTCTCAAAGATGTTGCTCCTGAAGTCTCACTTTCTCCACAGCCAGTGTTAACCAGATGGGGGCCATGGATTTTATAATTTTTAAAATTTGGTAGGGTATTTCTAGCCGAGTGCAGCCCTTGTAAGGCAGACCCTCCGATGAGGGTGGGCGGCATCTACCATGTTTAGGTAACTGCGTGTTATTGTGGTGGAGGATAGTGTTATGTGTGGTGTGTGAGTTGCAGGGATGTTGGGGACAGAACAAATACCCAGTCCCTAAGCCAAGGAAATTAACCATTTAAGGTTAAAATCTCCGACCTGACCGGGAATCGAACCTGGGACCCTCTGGACCAAAGGCCAGCACACTAACCATTTAGCCATGGAGCCAGGCATGGATTTTGATTGCCGTACTCCCTGAAAAAGACACTGTATCAATTTGTGTTACGAAGAAATTTCTTACCTATGCGAGTGTCAGGTATGGTTTGTTCTTCCTAGCGACTTACCACGGTAAATTACTGGAAGCGATCACTAAGCTTAAAAAGAGAGTGGAGCCACCTGTGGCTTCAATGAACTTTGTTGAAGAAACTGTGAACCTTATTGGAGCTGTTCAGGGTGATATAGGAAGTGCTGACATTGAAATGTGGAAGTGTGTTTTGTTTGCAAATCTAGATTTACAGAACCTGAGGAAAATTACCTTGCTGTAAATATGCTCCCATCAAATTAAGTTGATGTAGAGCGATCTTTTTCTGCATTGAAAGGTATTCTATCTGATAGGAGGCAGAGTTTAATTTCAGAGAATTCCAGGAATTTTACGGTGATGTGCAATAATGTAAATTAAATCTATTTTAATTGAAAGGATGCGGTGGTTGAACAGTAGACTTTGAAGAATTATCTTTCAGTAATATATAATGTATGAACATATAATTTATGTTATCAATATATCTAATAAGTTATATGTATTAAATTGCCTTTTTTTTTAAGTTTTAGTGCCTATTTTGCCTGTTTTGCCTGTCTGTTTTTTACAATTTTAAGTGCCTAAACATACGGGCTCTAGTCATGATAATGCTTCCTGCCATAAATTGGGATCTGTTCATGAATGTGTTTTGGATAATAAGGTTCTGAAAATTGAGTAGCCACCACAGAGCTCCGACCTCAATCCTGTCGAATACCTCTGGGATGAACTAAAACAATGACTTTGCTCCGGACTCAGACAACTTACATCACTAATTATGCTGTAAAGTCTGTATTGATATCCACTAATGGGTAGTACATCTGAGGAACACAGTTTTGAGTAGATGCTGAATCTTTGATCAGATGGTGTATCATCATTAGGGAACGGATTTTTATGTAATTACATATTTGTTTTGCATACGTTTTAACGCAAGTTACAAAGTTCATTATTCCTATTGTGCATCCCCAAGTGTAAAAACTTAATCTTAATTCACATATAAAACACATATTTTCACATTTAAAACAATGTAAATACATATTTTAAGAAAATCTATAATAAGCACATAAATCGGCAATATTTGTTAATCAATAAAATTTAAAATGCTTCTGTGTTATAAAATAATGCTCATATTTTCATTTTACGATTACGGTATTGTTTTTTAACAGTATATTTAACATCATGTATCTGCTATTTATACACTTACCTCCAGAAGTTCTAAAACTTCCTGGTCACTGGCTACGTTGTTACATTTAGACAGCGATTTGATTTGCTGCACAAGATGTTTCCTTGCATGATGTCATTCCAACTCGCTTTTATGAGTCAGCCCGCTTGGGTTTTGTTTATAGAATATCACCGAAAGACAGTCACGGAGATATAAGGTGACGTAATACCCTTACGACGTGGGAGACTGGGAAGAATATTGCGCCACCATTAGGTAGTGGGGTTTCATTACTCCTAAGAGTAAGGTTAGCTGTTCGGGTTCATATATCATTCCCGCGGTCGTGTGATTTTGTATGGATTTCTAAGAAATATTTCCATCAGTGTCCGCTGCTATTCTTTTTATTGAAACGGTGATTTGCCATAAATGCTTGTGTAGTAACCTGCAAAATAATTCCAAAACAGAAGTCGAGTACAAGGTCGCGTCTTCAACAATATGTAGTGGAATTTTAAAGCATTGTCACTACCGATGGAAAAGTATTATTTTGCCAACCGTGTGGTAAAACACTAAGTGTAGAACAACGTTCTCAAGTAACCCAGAATTTGTCTGGAAATAAGCATACTGCGGCTGCTTCGCGTGTGCATTCGCGACAGTTACTAATAGCTGAACCAGCTACTTCAAATGCAGGCTCGTCTAAATATTCCCAGTATTATTTAGATGTGTGCAGAGCATTTGTTTGGATTGACATTCCTCTTGGCAAAATAAATAATCTGGGACTGAGAAATTTCCTAACAAAGTACATTAATTTTGAGCCTTCAGAAGAATCTACATTAAGGAAAAACTATCTCCAAAATGTTTACGAAGAAATTTTACCGAGAATTTGGGCCATGTGTGATAGCGAAAAACTGTGGGTGAGCATTGACAAAACCACTGATTCAAGTGGCAGAAAAGTAGGAAATGTTGTAGTTGGTGTGTTGAAGAATGGCAAAACTGCTTGTGAACATTCTTATTTGCTAGCGTCCAGGCGAGTTGGCCGTGCGGTTAGGAGCGTGACGCTGTGAACTTGCATCCGGGAGATAGTGGGTTCGAACCCCACTGTCGGCAGCCCTGAAGATGGTTTTCCGTGGTTTCCCATTTTCACTCCAGGCAAATGCTGGGGCTGTACCTTAATTAAGGCCACGGCCGCTTCCTTCCCACTCCTAGCCCTTTCCCATCCCATCGTCGCCATAAGACCTGTCTGTGTCGGTGTGACGTAAAGCAACTAGCAAAAAAAAAAAAGTATTTGCTAGCGTTTAATGCTTGCTGCAAACCATGTCACTGTAGCTAGGTTATCAATGAAGCCATGCACTTACTTTGACCAAAAGGTATAAAATACGACCATGTATTGCTTTTCCTTAGTGATAGTGCAGCTTACATGAAAAAGGCAGCCGAAGGCATTACTGTGAGCTTTCCAAAAATGATACACGTAACTTACATTGTTCATTCCTCCTCTGCCTATTGTTACATGATGGGGTACCTGGCTTAGCGCTGTGGTATACTACGCAGACAATTTCGAAAGTTTTGCACATGTTGTAAATGCACTAGATAAAAACGCATCGTCAATTGAGATTCTTAAAGAGATACTGAAAGACAGCTCTTTGAAAAATTATTTGGCATTTATATCTGCCAATCTAAGCTTCTTGTGCAAAACTACAGACATACTTGAAAAATCCACTAACCTGTTGTCCGAAACAGTGAAGGAAGTGCGCGCTGTTGAAAATAAATTAGATTCACTCCTGGCTTCGCAGGTTCAGGCACTGTTAAATGTCAAATATAAAAATTTGTTCGGGAAAAACAGAGGATTTCAAACAGTGTGCCAAATTTCTAATGTATTAGAGGGTGCTCATGTTGGCAAAATTGATGGCGTTAGTGTTGGTGACATTTCTCTCTTTAACTATGCACGTCTGATTTCCTGTGATGTGGAGCGATCGTTTTTGCAGTATAAGGCGTTCTTTAGAGATAATCGGCATGCATTTGTGGTGGACAATTTGGAGATGACCTTTGTTGTTCACTGCAATTCTGAGACTACTTCTAGCAACTAATATTCCAACGTGTGATGGGTGAGTGCGAACTGGTACCATTTTTTTCAAAGATGATAGGTTGCTTTTGCCATATTTAAAAAAAACATTACCTTAAAAAAAAATAACCATTCATAATTTCTACTCTGGCATATAAAAAATTAATGTACCATATTGCACGTTTCCATACACAGACACCAATTTGCTTTAAGGAGCACGTTTGGTAGCACCATATTCTAATACAAAACGTTATACTTATTTACTTTTTGAGTGTGAGTAGTTATGTGATATTTAAAGGAAAATAATTTTAATTTGTTATCACATATTTTAAAGTTTTTCAGCACATAAAAAATATTTTTCACATTTTTTGCACATAAAATCCGCTCTCTAATCATCATCATCATCTTCATTATCATCATCGTCATCATCATCATCTTCTTCTTGCCCAGTCCCCGAGTCAGAGGAATTATTCGGATGTAGTTAAAATCCCTGACCCAGCTGGGATTCAAACTCACGGGGTTCTGAACTGAAGGCCTTGATGCTGACCGTTCACCCAAGGAGATGGACTTTTGATCAGTAGGCCTATGTATTAATAACAAATTACTTGGATGTGACATTGATCTAAAGAATTGCACTGAGGAAACCCTTAAAGTCGATAAAACATGTACTGTTTGTTGTACATGGAAATAAACAAAATATTGACATGCAGATTGAACTGTCTTAACTTTATTTTTAAATATTTTTTTGCTAGTGGCTTTATATCACACAGACACAGATAGGCAATGATGGGATAGGAAAGGCCTAGGAGTTGGAAGGAAGCAGCCGTGGCCTTAATTAATGTATAGCCCCAGCATTTGCCTGGCGTGAAAATGGGAAACCACGGAAAACCATTTTCAGGGCTGCCAATAGTGGAATTCGAACCCACTATCTCCCGGATGCAAGCTCAAACTTAGAAGTATCTTGGTGAATTCCTTCTTTTGTTCAACATGCAAATTGTAAGGTAATTATTGAACTTATGAAGTTTTCAAATCTATTTAAGCCTCTAGTTAACTAAAAAAATTATAGTAAAATTATGGTAATCATACTGGATGAGCAGAATGAGTTTCTTGTGTTTGATGGCTGAATGGGCCATACAGCCTGTACTCACAGCTGGGCGGCAGTACATGTCTATGCTTTACCAAACTGCATCTTCAATACTAGAGTCACTGGCTGATATTATTACAAAAGAAGGAATCACTTAAAAAGACATTGTCATGCACGGAGAGGCTTGAAACTGTTTTCCTTCATTTTCCAAACATTTCTGGCATTGACTAATGAAATTAGCCTTCGCTCTTCTTCGTTCTCTCTGGGAAATTGAATTTATTTCTTGATGGAAGATTGCCTTCAATTCCTCTTGTGTATGTGGATTTTTCCTGTAACCTTTATTTTTTAATGTATTGAACCCCCAAGATAAAAGTCACAGAGGTTTAGATTAGGGGAGCACCGAGCTCGATAGCTGCAGTCGCTTAAGTGCGGCCAGTATCCAGTATTCGGGAGATAGTAGGTTCGAACCCCACTATCGGCAGCCCTGAAAATGGTTTTCCGTGGTTTCCCATTTTCACACCAGGCAAATACTGGGGCTGTACCTTAATTAAGGCCATGGCCGCTTCCTTCCAACGCCTAGCCCTTTCCTGTCCCATCGTCGCCATAAGACCTATCTGTGTCGGTGCGACGTAAAGCAACCAGCAAAAAAAAAAAAAAAAAGATTAGGGGAGCAGGCATGCCAAATATTGTTATTGATAGTTCCATTGCCAAACACTTCCTCATTTGCTCACATTGAAACATTGGCTTTATTAGCTGTCAGACACCTGCTGGAAAAATTCAAAACTATGCTCCCTTTCAGTAATTTCACTGAAAAGGGCTGCAAAATTTTCTGTACATATCTATCACTATTAATAGTACATATCTTTAAAAAAAGTCTACTACTCTTTCACCAGTATCTGTGCATCACACTCCTATTTATTAGTCATGAATGGCTCATAGTTTCCAAGAAGTTTGGAATTCCTGGCTTGTTCGATGGACCTTGGCTGAAATCGCAGCTGGATTCTACCCACCTCATGCACAGGCAACTCATATCTGCTCTCTTAGTAATCTGTTTAAATTCCTAAATAATATCAAGTGTTGGCTTCTTTTGTAAGGCAGTGTGGTGTTTCTTCATTGTTTACTTTAGTGGCTCAACATTTAATGGGTTCCTAAAATCTTTCTTTGCATGATAATTGCTTTCCAGAAGACTGTTTCCCCAAAATTGTTTCTATTAATGTTGATGTATGATATTGATGTGATATTATTTATGAATTTCTTCTATCTTTCTCTTACAGACATATGCCATGCCTGGAAAAGTTACAAAGCCTGAGGAAGGTGCATTGGATGATGTTGGCTTTAATTTTGTAAATAGATGTATTGAAGTTCTAGAAAGTAGAGGTGAGTGAAATTGAGACAGAACAAACATTATGTGACTAGCAAAACTATCTGGTATCTTTTACACTTTCCTTTTTCTAATTGGTTACTTAAAAAAAAAAATTAAAATTGAGAATAATAATACAACATAATGCATTCAGTTTTTCCTCCTAATTTAGCGACTGTCAAATCTTCAGAGTTTCAGAATTTTCATAGTTTCAAGACAACAACAACAACAACAACAACAACAACAACAACAACAACAATAATAATAATTGCTTTAGTCCCACTAACTACTTTTACGGTCTTCGGAGATGCTGAGGTGCCGGAATTTAGTCCCGCAGGAGTCCTTTTACGTGCCCATAAATCTACTGACACGAGGCTGTCGTATTTGAGCACCTTCAAATACCACCGGACTGAACCAGGATCGAACCTGCCAAGTTGGGGTTAGAAGGCCAGCACCTTAACCGTCTGAGCCACTCGGCCCAGCTTGAAAGATAGTAAGGGAGAAGGGACTGAATGAAAGAGACAAGATTTTGGAGATTCATATTAATTCTTTCCTCACCAGGAAAACTTCCAATAATATAACTTTCTCGTATATTTCAATGTGTAATTTTCAGAACTTGTACGTACTCAATTTTGTTCAGGTTAGCTGCCTGTGGCTGTTGAATACTGAACTCCAAGTTAAGTAATAAATCAGTGAATACCTAATTACAGTAAAATTTGCAGTGAATTGTTCAGATTATCAGAAAACAACATGCATGATCATAGCACTGTTTACACAGTTAGCATGTTGTTTCCTAGTAAGTCTGCTGGGCTGAGTGCTTCAGACAGTTGAGGCGCTGGCCTTCTGACCCCAACTTTGCAGGTTCGATCCTGGCTCAGTCCAGTGGTATTTGAAGGTTCTCAATATGTCAGCCTCGTGTCGGTAGATTTAGTGGCATGTAAAAGAACTCCTGTGGGAGAAATTTCTGGCACCTTGGTGTCTCCAAAAAATGTAAAAGTAGTTAGTGGGACTATAAGCAAATAACATTATCTAATAAGTCTAAATAATATAGATTGATCTCATAAAGAAAAAAAATTAGAATTACTGTATAGTAATACAAAATAATAAACAAAGAAAACCCTTGGAAATACAACCCTGATGGGTGGTGTCATCATCATCATCTCTTGGCCTCAGATGTTCATCTTGATGTATTTAGGCTACTTACTTGTCCGTTCTGATGTTCTGTTACACTCTACCAAATGGCAGAGAAAATGAACTCTATTGGGTAATGTATTGCTGAGTTTTAAAAATGAATTTTGTTCGGTAAACAGCAGATATGTCACCAGAGATCTTAAACATTCCATCATATGGCATGAGGTTCATTAGTAAGGTTCTTTTTATGTGGGAGAGTTACTAGTGTTTCACACAGCCCCTTACCAGGAGGCCCAAGTACTCTTCTGTAAGGGTTACCATGCCTTAGCCGAGACAATCCCATTTTAAGGTGCTGGATACTAGCCCTCACACATCCCCTTAAAGAATAGAATTTCTTGGTTACGTTTTGACCAGAGACCCCTGTCCAGCATTGGTATTACCACTGAGACTCATTAACCAGCCCTTTGCCCTTCCCATTTATCCTGATTTTGAACTAGCACAAAGTTTAGCTGGGTTGCTCTCATCATCAGGTTCAGAAAAGAACAAGAACGTACAATTATCGTAACTCTAAGTACTGTAAGTTTTATTCGTGTTCAATTACGTGACAGGTCACCTCTTTCTCTTCTCATAATTGCTCCGTTTAACAAAGTACATTCGTACACCTAACAATAAAAGGAACGTTAAATCCATATCAGATATGGCACATGATTAATTTAAAATCAGTTTCAGTATATCAAACAGGAAAGATAACAGGAAGAGTCTGGCTCAAGAAAGCACCAGCAGTGTAAGACTTTGGTAGCGGCCTGTGATTGCCACACCAGGTCTCGCATATTTCATTCCCTTTAGGAGAATATATATATTTATTCTCTACTTATATATTACTCAGAGGGCATAAATAGTGCAGTGGCTTTGCTGTTGGCTTTCCATCCAGACAGCCAAGGTTCAGTTCACAGTGGAGACTATAATGGAATTATTACCTGGAAAATAAATAGTTGACAGGAAGTGTATCGAGCCTTAAACCCTCAGCCAAAACCGAAATGAGCCAAGTTGGTTTCAGCAGTGCCACAGATAACTGTGACAGGTTAACTTCATGTTTACTCAAGGGATATTGCACTGATATGTTATGTGGCTGTTACCATGGATTGATCGTATTATTTGTTCCTGGACTGCAGGTCTGGAGGAGCAAGGCCTTTATCGTTTAGTTGGTCTTGGTTCTAAAGTGAACAAGTTGCTGCAGATGGGTCTGGATCGACGGAAATCAGATTCACTTTCTTCGCTCGATGATCCTTACGAATGGGAAAGTAAGACTATTACCAGTGCTCTCAAGACCTATCTCCGCAATTTACCCGAGCCTCTTATGACATTCCGCTATCACAACGGGTTCATTGCTGCGGCAAGTAAGTACTCTCACTTTTTTGTGTCTAATGTGACCTTTGATGATGTTTTAATGGTGTATTTTATGGCATTGCATGTTTGTTGCAGAACAGGAACCTGCAATGCGTGTTCAAGATGTTCACACACTAGTCCATAGGTTACCTCCACAGAATTTCAAAATGTTGGATATCTTGATCAAACATTTGAAAAAGTAAGTTATGCATATTCCCAACCTTGTGCCTGATTTTTTTCATCATTTAAGCCAATTTATATTCATTGAGCTGTATGGCTAATCTTGGCTAGTGTTGGTGCAGGTGACTGCTGTCTGATATTTCCAGTTTGAAAATAATATTGGAAAAGATTATTTTTAATTTTCTGGAAATACAGTAGAAGTCCACAATAGTGAGTACGGCGTATAATGAGAACCTCATTATAACGGCATTTTTTTGTCTGTCCCTTCAACATTCCTGTATTAAACTATGTATTATCCTTCGGTTGGAGCGAGAGCCCTATCACTGACGTATCCGTTTATTACGAGCGATTAAGCGTGCACAATTTTTTCTGTTAGGATTTTTATGCACCCAGCGATTATATCACATGTGATTGATCATCTTTGGTATCTTTTCCTTGCTATATCCACTAGTGAGCTCTCTCGTCGACATTTGAAGGCAATGTCGGAGTCGATTAGTAATACCTGTCGACTGCTGTTCTGTAAAGAAAATGGAAATGAAAGAGAAGAACATGTTTTCGTATTATATGCGTAAATAATGTGTCTGATAGCAGTTAACTCGTTATAAATAAAGACTGAAGTAAACGATCACTTAATTTTAATGCTAAATATTGCAGTTAAGTAAGAATGGGATACACCTCAAAGATATGGCAGAGTGCATCATTGATTTCGGAGATTAGTTTTATATTTTCTCGCGTCTGGTTAAATTTTGGAGAGGCTGTTCTCATGTAAATTTGTAGTGAGGAGGTTATCATTTCTCTGTGTGTGCTTGAAATATGTTTTCATGATACATATATGGTTAGGTTAGGTGACGCTGTTTGTTGAAGAAAACTGGAACATTTGTCACAGAGACCTCTGGAGTGATATTATAATTTTTTTGGAATAAAATTAAACATGGTATCAGATTTCGAAAAATAACACACGAGTAAGCCGTAGTGTGGATATCATCCTTGAAAACCAAGTTTTCAACAAACTGATTGCCATTTAATTCCGATTTTAATGTGTATGGGGTTTTTGCCGACTTTTTACGAAAAATCGGATGACAATCCGTAATAGTGAGTAAATTTTTCGCCGTTATGAATTCTTGCTATAACGGACTTCTACTGTACAACATTTTTGCATGTCGTAATTGTCTCTGGATACTATCATCGGCACTTCCCTCATCTATCCTATGAGTAGAGCCTGTCTATTTAAAGACAGCTCATCAATCCCATGAATAGAGCCTGTCTATTTGAAAACGACTCATAAATCCTGTCATTAGAGCCAGATAGCTCATTAATCACGTCAGTAGAGCCTACCTATTTGAAGACGGCTTATCAGTCCTATCAGTGGGGCTTGTCTATTTGAAGACAGCTTATCAGTCCTGTCTATAGAGCCGTCTGTTTGAAGACGGCTTATCAGTCCTGTCAGTACAACCTATCTACTGTATTTAAAGACGGTTCATCAATATTGTCTATTTGATGATGGCTCATCAATTCCGTCGATAGAGCCAGTTTATTTGACGGTGAATGAGTCCCATCAATAGAGCCTGTCTATTTGAAGGTTATGCATTAATTCCCTCAATAAAGCATGTCTGTTTGAAGATGGCTCATTTATAATGAAGATGTGGAGATAGTTCTTGTCCTTTTGTGTTTCCAATTCTTTTCTTGTTTCATCTTTCTGTTAACTCCCTCTCCTCATACTGGTCTGTCATTGTGTTTATACTATTTTATGTTCCTTTTTAAGTTCCTAAAAATATGACTTGTCTGTCGATAGGCATTAGTCACTGCCAGGGATGTGTAGTTGCTAGAGAAGTTTTAAACAGTGGGGGGATTATTGTACTACACTTCTTTTGTAGGTTTTTCCTGAAGGACGTGGTATTCCCTGTTTGCATAATAATAAATGTCCAGCTCCATGGCTAAATGGTTAGCGTGCTGGCCTTTGGTCACAGGGGTCCTGGGTTTGATTCCTGGCAGGGTCGGAAATTTTATCCATAATCGGTTAATTTTGCAGGTCGCCTACGGGCGTCAAATCAGATGACCTGCATCTGGCGAGCCGAACTTGTCCTCGGACACTCTCGGCACTAAAAGCCATACGCCATTTCATTTCATAATAATAAATGCTTCTCTGTTCTCTGTTCTCTGTTCTAGTGTGAGTGCAAAGTGCGACAAGAACTTCATGACTGTCAGCAACGTAAGCATGTGTTTTGGACCTACCTTGCTGAGGCCGGAGGAGGAAACTGTTGCTGCAATTATGGACATCAAATTCTATAATGTAGTTGTGGAAGTCCTTATCCAGAATTACGAGAAAGTGAGAATAATACTGATTAGTCACTGAAGTACGAGTCCTGTTCAGAAAGTAATTGAACTTTGAAAATAACTCTTAGGTAGTTTACCTGCAGCCTTCGAAGTACTACCCTTTTCCATTAATAAAACACTTTCAATGTTAATTCCACTTCTGGAAGCAGTCCTGGTAGGCAGTATGAGGGATCACACACTGTTTCAACTGCAATTTCAGTTTGATCACTTCTATTGACTGAGTTAGGTAGGTGAGAAGGGTGGCTGGAGAATTCCATTTGTCTTAGTGTTCATCATAAATTCATGAATCAACAATAATGTGTGAGATGGTGCGTTGTCATAGTGGAGGTTCTAGGAGTTCTTTCTCCAGAAATCAGTTTTTTTTTTCTCCTGGCATTTTTTCTAGAACATGTGAAGACTTTGAGATAATACCAACCGTCTGGAATTTGACCCTCAGGGAGGAATTCCTGGTGATAACACCAATGATGTCAAAAAATTACCACTATACCACTATACAGTACCACTAATGGAAACCACAAAGACTTGGAATTTTCTTCTTATTTTCAAAGTTTGGTGATTTTTTGAACAGGCCTTGTGTAATAGAATGTTAAGAACTTTCAGTGTAGATTTAAGATCAAATTGACTTGCAGTGAATTTAGTATGCTAGATTAGGATAGGAAAAATTTCAATCAGTTTCATACTGTCAAGTGTTGTTTTCGTTTCTCTCTGTAAATTGTTTGGGTCAGTTAACTTATTGGAACCTTCATAAATCATTTGCATGCAGACCGAGAAACCTCTATTAATTTCTTGGAAAATGAAGTAACTTAATGTAGAGGTGCATCATGGTTACATAGCTTTTGGCCAATCATGTAAGAAATGGTTCTGTAAGTGGGTCTTATTTCATCTTTACTATATTGTGACATTAATAATGACAAGGAAAAGACTCCTTTGTAACTGAGGGACGGTGAATTTTTGCAGTTAGCAACGAAATGTGCCCTCTGTTGTGTAAGGTAAGGGATCAGTCACTTTTAGCAGTGAAATGTGATTCTACTTCTGCACCCATTATCCAACTCCCTGTTGAGTAAATTAATGGGTCAGTGACTTCCATTTCTAGCTGTTCTTCCACCATTCGTCATTGAAGGCCCTAGACCATTCTGCAACTCCCCATCACTTCTTTTACTTTACTTACCATCCTTTCCATTGGTTTACTCTTTTTTTCTTATTTTGTCACCCTCCAATTCTACCATTGCACTTTGGGTTTGTATTGTATTCATCATGTTGACATGATGAGACCAGTTCAGTTTCCTGATCTCTCTTCTTTGCTGTAGCTTCACTATTCCATGCCTGTGAGAAAATGTGTTCTGTGTGGTTGTACTTCCATATTTTTCGTATCAGCATGTCCATTTTTATTTTTAAGTTGAGAGAGTAAAAAAAAATCTGCAGTCCAACTCCTTGGTTAAATGGTCAGCATTGACGCCTTAAGTTCAGAGGGACCTGGATTCGATTCCCTTCCGAGTCAGGGATTTTAATTGCATCTGATTAATTCTTCTGGCTCTGGGACTGGGCGTTTATGTTTGTCCCAACACATTCCTCTTCATATTCAGACAACACACCACACTACCAACCACCACAGAAACACACAATAGTGATTACATCCCTCTGTAGGGTTGGTGTCAGTGAATGCAAGTATCATGTAAATCCTACCTATTTAATTTATTTTCATTAGAGGTATCTGATACTGCCTTTGAAAGTTCAGGGAATTCCTCTTCGCGAACCCACATTCGTATCGCATCTTGTGTTATGTCTTTGCGTTTTTTTGCGCACATACTCACAATTTCATGTTCGACTTCTTTAAAACGTCCTGGTTGCAGGCCGCTGAATGCCTTTCTTGTACAGTACGCATTTTTAGACTATCAGTTGGTATATACAGTGAACCTTGTTAATAGGTTTCTCATTAATTCATTTTCTTGCTTAGCACGTCATCAATTCAAAGATGAAAAACTTTCCTTGTATAAGATATGTATAGTAGTCACGTTCCAGATTTCAGTGTGTTTATGCATTATATGTGCAAGCATGAAATTTATTTTATTTTTGTTGTTTGTTCAGATCTTTAAGACACGTCCAGAACCCACAAGTAATTCCCCACGGCAAGATGTCCAGTCTTCTCCCCCGCTGACTGGAAATGGAACCGCTCCAAACCATGTCCAAGAAACGTCTGCACCAGTTCCGAAGACTCGAGCACATAAAGTCAATTCGTACATGAGCCAGCCTCCGCCAGTAACGCATGTAAGAACATTGTCAAATTTCAGACTTTCTGAGTACATTAGCTTGGTTAATTTTGTGTGAGGTAAAATAAAAGTAAATCAGTAGTGTTTTTCATGCAACATTAAAATAAAGAATTGGAATGCTAACATCATCAATAAGTATATACAGTGAACCTTGTTAGTAGATTCCTCATTAATGCATTTTCTCGCTTAGGACGTCATAAATTCAAAGTGTGGATTCCTATCGAATTAAGTCTACATAAAAATATCTCGCTTATCGTGTCATAAAGTTTTGCTATTATCTCTTAGTACGATCACATTTTTCCTAGACCTAAAAATATTCTTTGTCATCCCTTGTGAAAGGAATATGGTATCCAACACAGATAAGAACCCTTGCCACAGGATGCAGGTTGGAAAAAGTTGTGCGAAAATGGGAAAAGGCTTTCATTTCCTGAACTTTACAGGGTAAGTTGCACCTTCAGGGAGCAAGCCTCAGGAAAGTTCAAATTTCCTTGCAAGTTAGCAGCAGGATTGCAATGTTCAAACTCATACTTTCAAGTTTCAACTCAAGTACGTTGAAATTTTTTAGCATTCAAAATGGCAGCCAAAGTTATTCTCTAATACATAATTGAGTGTAACCTCCAAACAATTCATAGTCGAAGAGTTGATAAGCAAAGTCTAATAAATTAAAAAGAAGAAGAATGGTTAAAGAGTGTGACCAGAACACAATGTTTAATATAAGGCTTCAACTATTGTTTTAGAAAGAATGTGATCTGCAATGATATGTGGATACTTTTATGGGCCCCAATACGAGTGTTTTCATATTTGTTGTCTGGTGTTTTTCATACCTTTCAGTGCACTGTTGTTATTTTATAAGCCCCAGTGGAATACATTTTCATATTTGTTCTCTTATTCACACCTTTTAATACTCTTCTCTCATCTTTAGGTTTCACTGTACCCACACATACAAGACGTAAAATTCACTCATGTCAAAAAAAACAAAAACAACATCTTCATTTTAAGTGTTTCCACAACCGTCTCAACAATGACACAGACATTCCAAGGCGTCTACATACCAAGCCGACCAATCAATGGATTGAACTACAATTCCTTCAAGGAAGTATCAAGAAATATAAATAATAATTTTTTTGTATATTCAATCTAGTACATTTTCTTGCTTAACACATTCTCTTTCATTGTCCCCTGCAGAAATGTCTTAACAAGGTTTTACTGTATATAAACCATGTCAGGTACCCCATTACAGTTATTTTTATGTTGTTCAAAAACTCTTGCTAAGTGGGTTCAAAGGAAAAGTCTCAGAAAGGCACAGTTTTTTCTTAGAAAAATCCACCAGAAAAGGGAAAAATCTATATCCTTAATCATTAAAGAAATTAAGGTAAGGCTTATTTTAATTGATTACCCAGCCCAAAAAACTACATACATTTTGCATCCAAAATTTTATTCCATAAACGTTATTGTTCAGTTTATTTAAAAGCATTGTATATCAGGAATGACTGTGAAGAAAGCTATAGAGGATGGCTGCCTAGTTGTACTTCCTCTTAAAACAATAATCACCACCACCACCACTTTAAGCACTCCTGTTGTCAGTTGGCAACATCATGTAGGCCACTTCAAAATATATTGGAAAAGTGGAACGGGAAATGCTCAGAAAGGGTCCATACTTCTTTTTGTTTTCAGTTAGGATAACCTACAATCACTTGTGTATTTTTTCTTTTCAGTTAAGAAAATTGCCAAGAAGGTTTTTCCCTGGAGTTTGTTGTATTTTTCCATGCAACTGGCTTTATTACTAGTATTTTCTTTTTTACACGAGTTGGCCGTACGGTCAGGGGCGCGCGGCTGTGAGCTTGCATCCGGGAGATAGTAGGTTCGAATCCCACTATCGGCAGCCCTGAAAATGGTTTTCCGTGGTTTCTCATTTTCACACCAGGCAAATGCTGGGGCTGTACCTTAATTAAGGCCACGGCCGCTTCCTTCCAACTCCTAGGCCTTTCCTATCCCATCGTCGCCATAAGATCTATCTGTGTCGGTGCGACGTAAAGCCCCTAGCAAAAAAAAAAAATAAAAAAAAATGAAGATGGTTTTCTGTGGTTTCCCATTTTCACACCATGCAAATGACGGGGCTGTACTTGAATTAAGGCCACGGCCGCTTCCTTCCAACTCCTAGGCCTTTCCTATCTCATCGTCGCCATAAGACCTATCTGCGTCGGTGCGATGTAAAGCCACTAGCGAAAAAAGGTTTTTTTTTTTTTTTTTTTTTTTTTTACAAGTTGCTTTACATCGCACTGACACAGTGAGGTCTTATGGCGACGATGGGACAGGAAAGTGCTAGAAGTGGAAGGGAAGTGGCCGTGGCCTTAGTTAAGGTACAGCCCCATCACTTGCCTGGTGTGAAAATGGGAAACCCTGGAAAACCATCTTCAGGGCTGCTAACAGTGGGGTTTGAACCCACTATCTCCCGAATACACGATACTGATGTTGATTCCCATAGGGAATCTGAAATATTTGTTCTGAATGAGTAAATTTATTATACCAATATAAATGGTCCATTATTGGACATTATAAATTTTCCAGCTAATTTATAATGTCCAGTAACGGACCATTTATATTGGTATAATACATGATACTGGCTGCACTTAAGCGACTGCAGCTATTGAGCTCGGTAATAGATGGATAGATAATGTCTTTATTGGCATAGTTAAGACCATTAGGCCTTCTCTTACACCAAACCAATTATTATATATTAGAATCACAATACTACCGTAATTAACCTGTTGATGAGTGCACCTAAGGACAGTCAATAGAGTGCACACGGAATTTGCCGTTTGGTCCCACATGACGGAGCACGGCATTTGTCGTTTCAGGCTAGTACAAAGAACTTAACTGCTTACTGGCGTAATATGACATCTGGCAGCATTTTTTTTGAACTTTTTCAGTTATTCGAATAGTGTCGCTATACAAATCCTAGTTCTGTATGGTGGTGGTCTCTGATGACAGAAATGCGCATACTCCCTACAGTGTAACAGTTTGGCGTGCCGTTAGCCTACAGGTTACAACAGTGTTACGATTGCAGCCGATGTGGATAGATGTTTGTGCACTTCGTAGCTATAAATATTTGTGGTTGTCCTAAATATAACTGTGAATGTTTCTTCTTCTGTAAATTACAAGTAATGCTACGGAGTTTATGGACACAAGTGACGATATTATAGATTTGAAATTAGAGTGTTTTCTTGGTCCAAAATGTCTTTTCATATGTCTCAGAGTCTCTCAAAGTTGTAATAAATAAGCTTATTGTATTTTTTTAAAAAAATTCTTACTCCCCAGAGGTTGTTTACCAGTCAAAAACATACTCGGATGCGGCCGGCATTAATGCACGGCATATGCTGTGCGCACTCGTCAAAAGGTTAATACTAGATAAAGCACAGTCAACCACAATCAAAATATCATCATCATTAGTCGTTGTGCTCATTACTGAGCGTCGTGACCTCGTAACTCCATCATTTCCGTGTTGCAACCTTGACAAGATGTCTCCATCCCGAGCGTTTTTCTCATTTCATTAATATGATCTGAAGTGGTAGTCCAGTGATCTTCTATGCCTGATCTATCCATCTGCTTGCTGTTCTTCCTCGTGGTCTACTGCCTTCAATTTTGCCTTGTAAAATTACCTTCTCCAAGTTCTCTCCGTCTCGTCTTAGAATGTTGCCAAGGAACTGGAGGTAACGCTCACTCACACAGGAAGATAGGCGTTTCTTGATGCAGAGTTCGTCTAGATTGGAAACATTAGTTCTTCTTTCTGTCCAGGGTACACGTAGCATTCTCTGCCAACACCACATCTCAAAGGCATCAATGCGTTTTTTTGTCTTTAGCATTCACGGTCCAGGTGTCACAGCCGTGCAAAAAGACGGAGAACACTAGTGATTCTACCAAGCGCATCTTCGTGGCTTTTGATATTGCCCAGTTCTGCCAGATCATGGTAAGTTTAACCATTGCAGCACGACCTAAGACAATACTTCTTTTTACCTCTTTATCACAGCTTCCCGTGTCATTGATGACAGACCCCAAGTATACAAATTCCTTAACTATAACCAGGTCCTTTAGGCATCCCGTAAGTTGGATTTGACCTTGCCAATCAACTACCATTAGTTTGGTCTTTTTGATATTTATCTCTAGACCGTACTGAAGACTAGTGTTCTTCACCCTTGTAAGCAGGTCATGAAGTTCCTCTTCACTACCAGCGATGAGGGAAGTATTATATGCAAAGCGCAGGTTATTAATTTTTCTGCCACCAATCGAGATTCCACCATTCCAGCCATTGAGAGCTCTTTTGATGACACACTCTGCATAGATGTTGTAGAGTTGAGGTGATAATATACAACCTTGCCTCACTCCATTTGTCACATTGAAAATGTCTGAGAGATCACCATCCACCTTTATGGTTGCTGCGTGGTTTTTATACAGACTTTTCAGTAACAATATTAAATGCAGTGGAACCCCAAATTCCTTTAGCACCTGCCACAACTTGTCCCACATAACACAATCAAAGGCCTTTTTGTAGTCCAGGAAGCAAATAAAGGCAGGGACACAAAACTCGCGACATTTCTCAATTATCTGTCTCGTGTTCAGGATAGATTCTCGTGTTCCTTTACCTGCAACAAAGCCTGCTTGTTCTGCGGATATCTGAGTTTGCAGGAATGGTTTTAGGCGTTGATTTATTATGTAGAGCAGAACTTCGCTTGCATGGGATATTAATGCGATTGTACGATAATTGGAACAATCCCTTATAGACCCCTTTTTGTGAAGAGGGATTAGTATTGATGTTGTCCAGTCCTTGGGCCATTCACGAGTTTTTCCCACCATATTGCATACCGAATGTAAAACGCATGCCCTCCTCCTCCATCATTTTCAGCATTTCTCCCGAAATACCATCCATACCTGGGGCTTTGTTGTTCTTCAAATGATTGACAGCATTCACAATTTCAATGAATAAAATATCAGGTTCTTTGTCATACCTCATAGAAATTTCCTGTTTGGCAGAATTATTTCCTTTGCAATACAGCATTTCACAGTATTGTTTCCACCTCTCTATTGCTTTGTTCTTATCAGTAATAAGTTTGCCATCTTCATCTTCAATCAACCATGTGCGTGGTTTGAACTCACGAGTAATGCTGTTGACTTTTTTAAAAAGATCAAAAGTTTGATTCAGCCTATGATGTTGGTCTATTTCATCACAAATTCTGGTGAGATACCGTGTCTTGTCAGTTCTGCAATTGCGCTGTATTTCACGGCAAAGTTCACTGTATGCTTCTTCGTCTTACTTGGTTTGAATGCCACGTTTCTTCAGTATGCTCCGCTCTTCTATCAGCAGTAGAGTGGTGTTTAGATATCCAGGGGTGCTTAGCTTGGGAAGAATTAATAAATGGTTCAGGGAGAGAAGAGTTAATGATTGACTTGAGGTTATCCCATGTTTGGGAGGCTGATCCTTCCTCCTGTACTTGCTGGAGTTTTGGCTTTATTCTTTCCCCAAAATCTTGGAGAGCATTTTTGTCAGTAATGCAAACCTATGTCACTCTCTTCTTCTTGGTCGATTTCAGTTTGGTCCGCATTTTCATGGATATCAAAATATAACTGAAATAAAATTGCTCTTACAGTGATGATGGGATAGGAAAGGGATATGAGTGGGAAGGAAGCTAATGGAAAACCACAGGAAGCCATCTTCAGGGCTTCCGACGGTGAGATTTATACCCACCATCTCCCGAATGCAAGCTCACAGCTATGTGGCCCTAACTGCACGGCCAATTCACTTAGTTGCTAATGATTAAACCAACCTCGTTAGTGCGTTCCTCATTAACACTTTTTCCTGCTTAGCACGTCGTAAATTCGAAGTCCCGATTTTCATTGTATTAAATCTATATCAAAATACCTCACTTATCGCATCACAAATTTTCACTATTACCGCTTAGTACGATCACATTTTTCCTAGACCTGAAAATGTTACTGTATTTGTCATCCCTTCTGAAAGAAACGTGTTTTCCAACTTGGGTAAGAGCCATCGCCTCAGTTGCGTGATTACGGAAAAAGGCCTTCCTGAACTTCAAAGGATGTGTAACACCTTTGGGGAGCGAGCCATTAGCCTCAGAATGTTCAGTTTTGCTTGCCGGTTAGCAGCAAGATTGCTGAATAGCAGAGTGAGCCTGTTTGTGCTTGTATTTCGCATTCCATTCAGAAGGTAGAAATGTATTTTGTGTTGAGTGGTACAGTGAAGTGTAGCTAATATTTATCGCATGATACGGTAAGCTTTTTCTGGATTACGAGCATAATTGTGTGAAATTGACTAGCGTGGTGCGTATTTCTTTTGATAGCATAGTTATGGACACGGAAAATGTGAAATTCCTTAATAAATTAATGAAGACAAAATTAAAATCTGTCGAAGTGGACTGGCATAAGTGCGCAGAGACAGCACCATCTACAGAGGTCGATCACTCAAGTTGGTCGATGTTTTGTTCAATTCAAAATGGCAGCCAAAGTCATTCCTCTCAGTTGCACGTGGTCATATGTAACCTTCAATTCATTGTCGAAGAGTGTGACTAGAAAATAATGTTTAATAACCTACTGCTTTGAAATAAAAGGTTTCTACTAACATTTGTTTTAGAAACAGTGTGATCCACATTAATACTTAGATATTTTTGTTGGCCCCTGTGCATATGTTTTCATATTTGTTGTCTGATGTTTTTCACACCTTTCAGTGTACCGGTACTTATTTTATAATCTCCAGCAGAAATTGTTTTCATATTTGTTCTCTCGTGTTTTTCACACCTTTTAATAATTTTCTCTCATCTTTAGAAATGATAGATAGGCCTATAGTTTTCGCTGTACCCGTGGATACACGATGTAAAATGCCCTCATGTCAGAAAAATTGCACCTAGTGTTTCCATATCCCTGTTGGATAGTTTTTATTCGTATATTCATTAGTACGTTTTCTCGCTTAACACGTTCTTTTTCCTTGTCCCCCGCAGAAACGTCTTAATGAGGTTTCACTGTATATACTGTAATGTTATAAAAATTATTGAAGATAAAATACAGTAGAAATGTATTTCAAGTGAAGTCATAGAATACATTTTCAGTTGTTTCGATGATTAGGAATTTTTGTACAAAATGAGAATAATGGATACATAATTGCACCTGAAAATTTACACTAAAAACTGAAGAACACATTTTTACTCAGGGCATTCGTAAAATAACAAAGCCTGTTTAAAAAGCTCTGAACTTTGAAAATATTGCATTAACGCGAAGTCTTGGTGATATCCAGTAATTGGTATCCTTTCTAAGTATGACAACTAGCCATTTGTGATAGTTGAAATGTCTTGAATTTTTCAAGCCAAATATCAACATTTGCTTTTGCTTCAAACTGCAGAGAAGACGTACCAAATGATGAAAACAGTTAATGGCAATCACCAAGTCCTATGTGGTGTTATGAGTGGTTCCAGCATTTCAAGGGGTGTCAACAGTTGTTGGCCCATGTTCAGGACAGCCTTCTCAACGGGATGTTGTGAAATTCTCACTTAAAAATTAGGAATGTTTTGAAAAGCTTAAAGCTCTTTACACAACTCCTGATTAAGGGCCAAATATTGTATCTACTTATTATAATTGTAATGGAGGCCCAAAACGAGATTATAGTTTCTGTCAAGAACTTTTGAATCATAATAACGAAGGTGAGGACTTCATGAAGACAATTATAACTGATGATGAAATGTGGGTTTATAAAAAATAAAAATAATAAAAGGCAACTGTCACAGTGGTGTGAAGAAAATTTACCAAAACCAAAGAAAGCATGGCAGGTCAGGTTAAATATGTAAGTGTTGTTGGTCTTTTTTGACATTGAATTCCTACATGCAGGTGAAACGTTGGACCGCTAGTATTGTCTTAAAGCCTTGAGACATTTGAGAGAAAGTGTCAGGAGAAAAAGACCAGACTTGTGGAGAAACAATTCCTGGAAACTTGAGCATGACAATGCACCAGCTAATGCATTTCTGCTGATTTGTGAATTTTTGATGAAGCTGAAGACTGCTTTCCTATCCGCCATACTCACCCTACCTTGCCCTAGCAGATATTTTTCTATTCCTCAAACTGAAATTCACCCTGATAACATGATGGTTTAAGTCAGTTGAAAGGATCAGATTGAAATCACAGGCGGAACTGTGCGTGATCCCCTGAATTGCATATCAGGAATGCTTCCATAAGTGGAAGAGGAGGGGAGTACTTTGAATGAGAAAAACCTAACTAGGCTGCAGGTAAGCTTCCTAAAGAGTTATTTCCAAAGTTTGGTTGTTTTATGTACAGGCACTTATGTATTTTTCAAAATAAATGTATCATAAAAAGACAAAAACACAATTGATTGTACTGTATATATGTAAAAATAATCTTTTGGTTAAAGTTAAATATCACTTGAAGTTTGAATTATTGATATGTAAGATGCATTACATTGTCAGACATATAATGAGAAAGAGGACAGTATCAGCAAGTTGACAATTTTCACCTCAGTTCTGTTTTGAATTTTAACACAGTAGTGCCCCTGCCCATAGATTCTACAGGCCCCATTCTTCCAACATTTTCAAGCTTTAAATTTGTATGAACTTGAAAATAAGAATTTAAAATCCTCACCCATATGGCACTTGATAGTAGTTTTTGTTATTTTTTTTTTATGAATCAAAAATGTGGTGCAGAATGTAATTTATTATCTGTGATCACAAAAAATGCTAAGGAAATATGAAATGGATAAAATAATTAATGGAGAAGGCGATATAAACAACTCTAATAGGGAAATAGATGAATTAGGAGGTACTGCTTATGTATTTGAATGTTGTGTGTTGTAAATAATTTTGAGTAGGCCTAAATTGTAGTGTTTTGAATACAACTTTTCAAAGTTTATGCCTGGGGTTTGTATTGAAAATATCAATAAGGGATACTGTTTACCACACCAAGGAACAGTATAATAGATTGTGAGTTAGTTAATACGTAGCATAATTTAGTTAATGTATAGCTTGTATCACTTTCATAAAACATTAATAGAGAAACAGATATGTTGAAATTCCTTTTTATTTTTTTCACTTTACATAGTGATAAAGAACATAGCAATACTTTTCCACTATTCTGAGTATTTGAATGCTGTAAATGCTGTAACTGCACCTTTCAGTTGGTGTACCAAAGGTTTCCATTGAGTACGTCAGAAGCAGAATTTTTTTGAAAATCACTAAAATCACTAGCATTCTGGGGACAAATATGAAATAAGGGCTTGGACTCGAGAGTGATAATTATACTCATTCAAATTTTGAAAGCTTGTGTGTCTGTTATTTGCAGGCTGTAATAAAATCATACCATGATGGTCCGATGCCAATCCTAAGTACAAGCATGCACAACGTGGCAGCTCTGCGAGATGGTAATTACATCAACTATCACCAGGGGAGGCCAGAGCTACACAACAATATCGGATCACAACCCATCCAGAAGGTTCCTAGCGGTCTTTCATTAGGCAGTCGGGTCAGTTCGGGAAACATGGTGACCCTCTCAGAGAGCAACCTGCTTTCCATCAATTCTCAGCAGAATTATAACCCATATAATTCAAAAATGGCCTTCCTACATGGTAATAGGGGTAAGAGAGTTAGCATTTTTTTTTAACATAGTGGATTTAAGTATAGTAGAAACCTTCATACATAATTTAGGGGGATCAATATGAACTACTTATAACTAGTTTGTGTTTTAAAATAATCTTAGTGATAAATATAATGCTTGTAAAATCTTAAATGAAGTATTTAAATATACGTTTGCAACTCTGACACTGTCTGGGCCTTTCTGTTTTTCATTCTGATAGTTTTTTACTAGTAAATTTCTTTAAATAATTCTTATTTCAGGAAAGAAATGTTTGGAAACACTACTAATATATCAAACGCAGAACAATTATGAAAATGGGTTCGCCCAGTAGAGTGCTGAGTGCTGTTGTCTCTTTAGCACCCTGGTGACAGAAAGAGGGATTCAACACAATTCTGTGCTCGCATTGTACACACGATGTTATCCTTAAACACAATGCACTTCAAATTGAAATGCATGTATATGACAAAAATCCCTAATCCTACGATTATCCATGCTTACAACGAAGTTCACAAATGGTTATAATTACAAAATGAGACAGGTATAAAGCAATATCTCCTAGAAGATGTCGTACAGAAGTTATTTGTGAACGCAATACTCAACCATGCAACACTTTATTATTTGATAATATGTAACCTACATTGCTGCCATTGGGAGTAAGATTTCCAGTGGCATCTTTATCAGGTAAAAATAAATAAATAAATAAATAAATTCACAGGAGCCCGTTTTCATTTATCGAGTCAACCCATCTTAGCACTGTTATTAATCTCTGCGGAGAAGATGGCTTTTGGTACAGCGAGTGAAGCGGAAGAGAGTACACTACATTTAGAGAATAACAAAACTTTACCTTATCAACTGAAATGTTGAAACCCCATACAGAGGAACAGCTAGGACTACTACTTCATCCTCCTCCTGTTTTCTTGTCTTCATCATCACTTACATCGGAGGCAGAGTCATTGTCTCTAAAGTTTATTAAAAGTTCTTGTGAAAATCCCCTTCCTACAGTTTTTCAGTGTTGTCACATGCATCTTCCAATCCTTGATGATAACTGTATCTAGCCAGACCGAGTGGCTCAGATAGTTGAGGCGCTGGCTTTCTGAGCCCAAGTTGACAGGTTCAATCCTGGCTCAGTCCAGTGTTATTGTAATGCACCCAAATAAGTCAGCGCCGTGTCGGTAGATTTACTGGCACATAAAAGAACTCCTGCTGGACAAAATTCTGGCACCTCAGCATCTCCAAAAAAGGTAAAAGAAGTAGTTAGTGGGGCATAAAAGCAATATTATTGTTATTATTTATATTATTATTATTATTATTATTATTAGGGCTCTGATCGATATGCTCGATAAAATCTCCAGATATGCTCAAAAACCATGTATTATATGCTCGATAGATATGCTTGAAAAAAAACATTATATGCTTCATAGATATGCTTGAAAAACCCATTATATGCTGTTAAATATGCAGAATATGCTCAAAAAACACCGTTAAAAACTATAGAAAGGAAAGTGAAACGAAAAAACCAATAACATATCTTTATATATGAGCTGTATTTTCTAATTTATGTATGATACACTGCGATATACTTGCATTTAATTTTCAAGCATATATATGAGAAGTTTTCTTATAAAAGTTACAGTTTAAAAGTTCATTTAAAAGATGTTCAGAATTAGGCGAGTCAATGAAGTAGATCTGCATTGCTCTGTACAACAAGAATTTTTTTTATGTTTTCAGTTTTGAATGATTTTCTTAAATCAGTCAATAAAAGTTTCAATGATGAGAACGATCTTTCGACGTCAACTGACACGAGAGGTAAATACTTGAATGATGCTGCTTCTTGTGCAGAGTAGTTCGGAAAATCCTCTGATGGTGCAGACTCGCCATGCAGCATCCTTTCCAAGTCCAACGTTGCACTCCAACCGGGATTTCGAGCCAGCACGAAGTCCAATTTTTGTTTCACAGTTTTCCTAGTCTCTCCAGGCCATGAGTCGGCTTCTTGGATGACTCCTTGTATTGTAGCGACCACTTCAACCAACTCCATCCCTCGCGATTCCAACTTTAGGGTGGCCTCAGGAATGACGCTCATGTAGGCTTTTATGAAAGTCAAGGATGGCATCAAGCCCTCCATTTTAAAAGCAGCCTTAGCTTTTGCGATGTACTTGCTGTCCGCCTCATCAAACGTATTGATCACCTGGAAAAAATATAAATGAAAAACATTAGCCGTGGGGTATAACTGAGAAAATTACAAAATTAGGCGTTGTATGATGGAGTGATTAAAGATATGAAAAGAATGATAGAGAAAACCTCCTAAATGAGAAGATTTTAAACATTTCAAATAGTCTTACCTCTTCAATTGCCCTATGATATTCAGCGTAATACAAGGCAGCCAAGATCCAAGTTCCCCATCGCATCAGTATGGGCTTGGGAGGTAAAGGGAGCTCTGGATGCATCGTCTTGAAGGCACGGACGCGAGAAGGAGCCTTGGCGAAAATTTTCTTCACTGAGGACATGACTCTGTTGACGCCGGACGATTTTTCACGCAGCTCCTCAGCAAGTCTGTGCATTGCATGGACAAGACAAGTAACATGTAACATCTTCAGGTAGAGAAGCTTGGGGCTCTTCCCAGCCTTAATCATGTAGGGAGCAGCGTCAGTCACCAATACGAGTACTTTGTTTACCTCCTCATCTGAAAAGGTTGGCCACAGCAAGCCTGAAACAGGAATGCATAAAATGAAGGATGAACCGTTCAGTTAATGGGATTCTGACATGTCGTACGACTGTAAGAGATATTGAACTATCAGAACTATCAGAGTCTTCACTGAGCATACGTAGAATGCATTGAAATTATAGCCAGACTGTACTTATTCTTCTTTGGCAAAACGCTCGAAAACTAAATTAAAAAAAAAATACTTACGCAGAGCTGCCGCACTGTTCGCACAATGGTACCATAGTTTGTCACATCTAGCTCCCTGCACAGAATTAGGTGGCCCTTGTTCACTGGGACTGAGTTTTCCAACAATAACGTTGGCCATGTATCTTCCACAACTGTCTGTGGTCTCGTCGATAGATAACCAAATTGGGTGGCTCCCGATGTCGTCCCTGATTGTGTGTAGAACCTGGTGAAGAAAGTACCTGAATGAATATTCTTCGTGTGATGAAGGTATTATCGAGAGATTACCTTCATTACGACAGAGCCAGATCCATGTTAAAATTACTTCTAAATTGTTTAAACGAGAATGCGGAATACGGCAATCGTGCATGAATTCATACCTTTTCATACTCTGAAGAAACGTAATTTTTACGTAGGGTCGACTCGTGAGGCAACTCTCTTCCTGGAAAGTCCTTGAAGAGAGCTCTAATCTCAGCATGTTCGACCTTGTAGAGGGGTATGTTGATACCAATATAAATGGTCCGTTATTGGACATCATAAATTTTCCAGCTAACTCATTCCTGGTTGCCAGCGTTTCGCCCTCGTGTGCTAGGTTGGGCTCATCAGTTGGTACCTAGCACTAACGCTGGCAACCAGGAATGAGTTAGCTGGAAAATTTATGATGTTGGCGCTTAAAAACGCCCTACAAACTCTGGAAGAGAACTCGTCCGAGTGCTGTTGCTGATTGAACAAAGTTTGTATCAGCGCTTGTTTCTTCGATTTCCTTATTTTAAATTCTTTGACTTTTGCTGAGTGCCCACTTGTGGCTTTATGTTGGGAAAATTGAATACCCTTCGAAATCTTGATCTGAAAATAAATAGGTAGGTACGCATAAGTGAGAAAAAAATACATTGAATGAACAAATATAAACCATTGTGGACTATGAAATTATTTTCAAATATTGCAGTAGAAATATGAGCACCCTCTTAACGATCCCATGAAAAACCAGCAAATCCAAACATCAATTTCTGTATTAGATCAAAAATTAGATGGTTGGCTTTTCCGGCGTTTGCTCTATTAACCAGCGTTTCGTCTTAGGTCTGACACTAGACTCTTCAGAGTGGGATGTGTCAGACCCTACCCACTGACGCTGGGGTGTATGCAGGTGAACATATCAGAAGCTTATTTATGAAGCACAGTCTGATAACTGCATACGGGAGATAAAACTCCACAATGGAATTAATGCCCGCCTAGCAATTCCAAATGGAAATTCCTTGGAATTGCTAGGCGGGCATTAATTCCATTGTGGAGTTTTATCTCCCGTATGCAGTTATCAGACTGTGCTTCATAAATAAGCTTCTGATATGTTCACCTGCATACACCCCAGCGTCAGTGGGTAGGGTCTGACACATCCCACTCTGAAGAGTCTAGTGTCAGACCTAAGACGAAACGCTGGTTAATAGAGCAAACGCCGGAAAAGCCAACCATCTAATTTTTTATCTGATTTTTGATATGCTCTATTGGTGGAAAAGAATCTAATTCCCTCCATGGGAACTTAGAATTTCCATCAATTTCTGTCTCGGAAATGTAAAATCTGAGGATCTAACGGGTCTACACTCCGAATTCTTAGCCTTCTCTCTACTTACCTAGTAAGTAGGCACCGTATGCTGCACATACGGCTTACTTGAAATTTCAACTGTTTGACCAGTAATATCTTTAAGAATGTAGATGATGTAAAAATGTCAATAAGAACTTACCTCTTTTTCGCATATTTTGCAGAAAAGAATTTTCCCGTCAATAGAAAACGAGTCGGGATCTTATTTTGTACATCGTCGGAGTAAAACACTCGGAGATCCCTTAACTTTAGGCATCACGTACTTAGAAATCACAAGAACTCGATAGGTATGTACGGATACAATTACGAACTGAGAGTAGAAAGCAGAAACTGTACTTGACCGGGTCGGATCTTCCACCATTTCATGGGAAAAGCCACATAAACAATACTGGTTCCCAAAATAGGCACACCACTAAAATGCCTCATATTTCAAAGTGAAAGGATGCTTGGAGCTTCCAGAGCTTATCTGACGAGTCGCACTCTAATCTGGCAGAGGCCAATTAGGGTGTGTGAATGACCTCACTAAAGGTTAAAAACCTGCGGTTCTATTATTCGCACCAGATAGGCTTTTGAATAATTATTTCTGTTTTAGAGCCTTAACCCAATCGCATCATTTGACGACCCTAGCTTGTCATAGTTACTCGTGGCATATGAATCAAATGACGAGCTCTGCTCGCAGCGATGCACAGCTGTACATCAATCCATATAGTTCAGTCAATAACCCACAGACGCCACTTGTATGCATTCTGAGCTGAAGTTTACACATGTGGCTTCGGTTTTTTCCCTTTCACCAGGTTCTCGCACACTTCCGGAACAAGAGATAAGAGAATCTTTTTTCACATAATTTCGCTCTTGTCAGTTGCCATCATGGCGTCAAGCAGATATGCTGGTGTTGATGAAGAAGGAATACGAAAGCTAATAGATAGTGTTTTAGAGAGTGATATTGAAGGCAGTGATGTTTGTGATGACGAAATAGACCCTGAAGTCCTTAGTTCGAGTACTAGCGATGCGTATAATAGTTCTGATGACACGGAAAGTGAAGCAAATAACGACGGTGTGCCGAGTCTTTCGAAACGAGCTTGTACCTCGGCACAGACTAACTTGACTGACTGGAACTGGACAAAAATTGACAATAAACCTGTTGTACATAAGTTTAGTGAATACAGTGGGGTTAGTGAAAATTTATTGAAAAAGTTTGATACGCATGCCACTATCTGAACTCTCAGTTTTTTGTGAATACATGAACCCTTTTTTTGACAATATATCTGTCGAGACAAATTCATATGCAGCAAAACAGTTGAGCAATCCTGACAGAAAAAAGTTGAAAGACGATGACAAATGGTTTGAGACTACACCCGACGAAATTAGGGCATATTTTGCGTTAGTTATACTAATGTCACAAGTGCGAAAGTCAAGAATACAGTTATACTGGAGTAAAAACAGGTGTATAAACACTCCTATTTTTCGTGAAACCATGAGCAGGGGAAGATTTATTATAATTTCACGATTTTTACATTTTGTTGACGATGAACAAGTCGATAGTAGTGACAAACTAAGAAAGATTAGGCCTATAATACAACATTTCTGCTCCAAATTTTCAAAATTATATTTACCTTCACAAGACATTGCTCTAGATGAAAGTCTAATGAAATTCAGAGGCCGCCTTTCATATGTCCAGTGTAATAAGTCTAAACGTTCTAGGTTTGGAATAAAAATTTACAAAATTTGTGAATCAAGTTCTGGCTACCGTCTGTCTTTCAAAATTGATGTAGGTGATGATGTAACGGATCCAAGTCTGCCAGCGAGTACAAACGTCGTGCTCAACATGTGTGAACCCTTGTTAGGCCGAGGACATACGTTGTTTTTAGATAACTGGTATTCTTCCCCAGATTTATTCAAAAGGCTACACGACAAGCAGATGAATGTAATTGGAACTGTTAGACAGAATCTAAAAGACATGCCTCGCGATATTAGTAAGAAGAAACTAAAACGTGGAGAGTATGAGACGTGGGCTGCCAACAGTATGTTGTGTGTGAAGTGGAAAGATAACAAGGATGTTTGCTTTCTCACCACTAAACACAAATCAGCTGACATGACAGGGACAGGCAAACTCAGGTGAAAGAGAGGACAAACCCCGAGGGAAGAAATGATAAAGCCTAAGTGTGGCCTTGAATACCAGAAGGGGATGGGTGGTGTTGACCTTCAGGATCAGGTTACAGCTCTGTTCCCCGTCATGCGACGCACAGTGAAAGGATATAGGAAAATATTCTTTTATCTCCTAGATATGTGTATTTTCAATTCCTTCACTGTGTATCACAAGATCGCTGCTAACAGAAAGACGAGCTACACGGACTTCCGAACTAGCAGTGCGCAGCAGCTACTAGAGACTGTTCAGTTGCCGGAGTACTCGGTTCGAGGTCGACCTTCAGCGAGCACCACCCCAACCAGATTACAAGCTAAATCATGGGCCCACTTTCCCATGCGTATTTCCCCTACAGAGAAGAAATCAAAAGTCACAGGAAGGTGTGTTGTGTGCTACAGCCGGGGTAAAAGAAGCGGAAGTTGCTGGCAGTGCAGAAAGTGTGGTGTAGCTCTTCACTTAGAAGAATGTTTTGAGGTGTATCACACCCAGCAGACGTACTAAAATAGCGGCATTGGTAAGTTTATTACTTCTTTATCATGCATGCAAATTTTCAGAAAGGAATATTTACTGGTTGGTTTTGTATGATTTTCTAAATAATAGTGTGATGCCGACGGCCGCAGAGCGGTATTTAAATGTGATTTCTTAGTGAACTCCTATGGTATTTAAATGTGAGGCGAATGGGTTATGGATGGTCAGGGCCCGAATTCGGGGGGAGGGGGGGGATTCGAAGGAAAACAAACTATTTAGACAAAAAACAACAAGAATATGCATTTATATGCTTCTATTCTAAAAACCGTGGTTTTATGCATTTATATGCTCGATAAATTTAAATTCTGTTGGTCCCAGAGAGATGAAAATACCACTGAAAGGCTTCTTCCAGTGTGTACTAGTGAGGAAAAAAATATGCTAATGTGCTCGAATCCGAGCCCTAATTATTATTATTATTAATTATTATTTTATTATTATTTTATTATTATTATGATGATGATTATTGATCAGTGATCAAGATTCTGACCGTGGTCAGGGTTTACAATTCCAGATGTGATCCCATATGTGATCTGGAAAGGTGATAAATGAAATAATGATATGATGAAAAATGAGATTGTGAAATGTGTTTGCCTCAAGATGTTCTCTGGCTGTTATTTTACGGCATTGAGCCAACCTCGAGTTACAACTCTAAATGTTATTTACAAAGGTGAAGATGAGAGATGAAGGACTATTTTTTACATTACTTAATAGTGATGAACCTGAAAATTATTTTGAGTTTGATCTATTTCCCAGAAATATAACACCTTTGGAGAAGGTCGTACCACTGCTTTACGATGAAGTAAGTGCAGCTATTGATTCACTGAAAAATTTTAAAGCAGCAGATGAAAATCATCTAGTAGCAGAACTCTGGAAGAATGCTAATATACAGACTATTCAGAATCTACATAAACATCTCCTTGATATTTGTAATACAGAAAAATTGCCTGAAGAATGGAATGTTGCAATTGTATATCCAATCCATAAAAAATCCATAGAAACTATCAGGGAATTTCTTTGCTAGATATCACCTATAAAATTTTCTCCAAGATACTCTATTCCAGAATCCATGGCCAGCTTGATAGTGAATTGGGGGTTCGTCCAGGACGAAGTTGTCCAAATCAAATTATCCTTCTCAAATGGATCATTATTATTTAGCATATGGCTTATACAGACATAATCAGTAATTTATACACATATTTACAGCTGAGAAACAAAGTAATTTGTGCTTCACAATTGAATATCAAGTTTTCCAATCCAACGTATAGCATTTGGAGATACCAGCAGGAAGTGATCTTCATCACCGTTGTAGGCTTGAATCTTACATTCCCTGACGATATGATGAATAGTCTGGTGTGGAGCTCGCAGTCACAATCTGAATTAGGTAGCTTTTTCCACTTATGGAGAGCGGCTCTGAACTGGCCATGTCCTGTTCTGATTCTATTCAGGGCAGTCCAGGTCTTGCGTGGTAGGTGGGATCCACTTGGAAGTCTGTGACCTGAGAAGAAGGTATGAAGGCGCACATTTGTTGCTGCTTCCCATCATAAAACATCAACGCATTAGGAGCAAAAAATTTAGTGATCACTTTTGTTGATTTTCAGAAGGCTTATGGTACTATCCATCGTGAATCATTACTACATATCCATACTGAATTTGGTCTACATCGGAAACTTGTTAACCTTATTGCGGTCACTCTTAGAAACACAAAGTCTAAAGTTAGGTTCAGAAATGAAATCTCTTAACCATTTGAAATTCATACTGGTCTTCGACAGGGAGATAGATTATCCCCATTGATGTTTAATTGTGTGCTGGAAAACATTATGCGTGAATGGAGTAAGGTATCTCCTCCAACTGTTAAGATTGGAAGAAATATTTGACTAAATTGTCTTGCATTTGCTGATGATCTGGCACTGTTAGCAAATAGTATAGAAGAAGCAAAATTTCAAGAAGAGGAACTAGGAAGATTAGCAGCAAAGGTTGGGCTGAAAATATCTTTTGAGAAAACTGAAATTATGCCATCCTTTAAAGTTGACACTCCACATATTATGTTAAATAATACTCAGAAAATAAAAGTTGTAAATAAATGTATATATCTTGGTGAAATTGTCACTTGGAATGCTAATGAAAAAGCATCCATAGATAATAGAACTCTAAAATTGAGATGGCCAAGTTACAAAAAACAGTCTCTTTCAATGAATGCTAAATTTTGCCATTATAACTCAGTCATCAAACCATAAGCAACGTATGCAAGTGAAACATTGTTCAAACTAAATACCCAAGCAACAACAGACAAACTGCAGAAAGTGGATAGAAGAATTCTCCGGACAAATTAGTAATAAAAAGAACATCAGGTTGATGGCCAGTGGAGACTTTTGCCCAATTCAGTAATTTACAAGGAAAGTGAATCAATTATTGACACGATGAGAAAATGGAGGATTGCATTTTTTGGACACATATATTGTTTACCAAATTTTAGACTCCTAAAACAGCTTTTTGATTTTTTTTGGAATAGTAAAACAAAATACACTTGGTTTAAAGAAATACAAATGGATTTGGGTGATTGAAAATTATTACGGAGCAAATTGAAAATAGAGAAGAGAAGATGATTCTAAACAACAAATACACAAAACTATCACTTAAATCATCAAAACGTAAGCAGTATGTTATATCAGCAGACGAAAGGGCTGCAAGATCATCTAGAATGAAAAAGTTTTGGGATCAAGTTTTAAAAACTGAATTTATTTTTGATGTACTTACTTTTTGAAGATTTTATTGTATAGGGTTGATTTTGGTGCTCCAATGTGGGCATAAACAATGTAAATAAATAAATAATTATTATTATTAACACTATCAAGTTTCATATGCAAGTTATTCCATGACTGTAAGTCGAAATGTATTGTTTAAATTGGCGACTTCACCCTTCGCTTTAGCCCGTATCATCTCAATCAGATTATATTGACAATGATATTGGGTAGCGGGTAGGGACCTTCCTCGGAGGCAGCCCTACCCAGGGAGTGGCGCCTATGCCTATGTGAGTCCCAGAGCTCACTGACCCAGTGTGTAACATCTGGTAAGAGTCCCAGCTCAGCATTACGAGTGAAGACCTCAACGGCATCTACAGCGGAGAAGATAAACTTCAGTATGGTGGAAATGGCGGAAGAGGCAGCCCTGGACTGGGCGATAAATAAAAGTACAATATAAAGAGGCCAATGGCTTCAAGCAGATGAGGCTCTTTAGGAGGGCTGATGGTCCCTTAGTAGAGGAAATGCTACTGAAATACCATTACTCTACGGTTTGCTCTGCGAAGAAGATGGGCTTCGGTACAGCGAGTGAAGTGGAAGAGAAAATGCCAGACAGACTGGCTATGAAGGCGCAGCTTGGTTTTTCTCGAGTCAGCGGCAGTTCGTTGCAGTTTCGGCGTTTGACACCACGTCTTATGCTTATGTGCCGTGGTGAATGATTCCGAAATCATAGTGTGTGGGTCACTTCCTGGCAAGTTGCGATCCACCTTAAACAAAACCACACCAATGGCACATTCTTTAGCTGTCACTTTTCACTCTAAGTCCAATGGCAATGGGATAAGGACAGTGGAGGCAGGTTCTCCGGCGAAACCAGAAGCTTTCAGTTTGGACCTGCACGTTGGTTCTAAGAATTGTGACTACTTGGGAATTTGGTCCTGCACCCGTGTTTGGACAGGCCTATTTAGGATTACTGCTGCCCACCACAAGTGGGGAAGGCCCTAGAAAAGGTGGGCTAAACATCAGAACTCGCACTTTTGTCCAGCTGGGCGACCATGGAATGTCTGAACACTGCTTGACACGAAAGAGAGTTACGAACCTGAAAGGAGAACAGCTCTTGTTGCCCATGAGCTTTCTAGATTGAATATTGATGTAGCTGCTTTGACTGAAACAAGATTATCCAATGAAAGCATTGAATCCAGTTCAGGATATATCATCTTTTTGAAGGGGAAGGATGATAGAGAGCATCATATTCATGTTAGATTTGCTGTGAAGATGAATATGGTTGCTAATCACCAGTTTGTCCGAACTGGAATTAGTGAAAGACTTACGTCTCTCCGTATACCACTCTCTGGAGATAGTTTCTCATTCTCATCTCTGCTTATGCTCCTACATTAGATACTGATTAAGATCCTAAGAAACAGTTCTATAACATGCTTTCCACAATGATCTCCATTGTACCAACTAAAGATAAGCTCTTCCTTCTAGGTGACTTCAATGCTAAAGTAGGGAAGGATCTGCTATGGGAAAATGTGATGGGCAAACAAGGACTCGGTACTTGCAATGCCAACAGATTGGTGCTTCTCGGTCTGTGTACCAAACATAAACTTTCCGTAACTAATACGCAGTTCCACGTACCTAATTGCTTCAAGAGCACATGGATGCACCCTCGCTCTGAGCATTGGCACATCCTTGACTACATCGTCACTTGACAATGTGATAAGAAGGATGTCTGTATTAGTAGGACAGCTAATGATGATTGCTGGATGAATCACAAGCTACTGTTATCGCAACTTAGGATCAGTCTTCATCATAAACCACCCTGGCATTTTCAAACCCCATCCAGGCAGAAGTTTGATGAATCTAAATTTCAGGATGGTCCCACTGCCATCAATTTCCACAACATGATCTCTGACATGCTGACAAATGCTCCAGTCAACACAAAAAACATAGAGCAGGAATGAGCTACATTGTGGAAAGTAATCACAGAATCAGCTGAGAAAACCATTGGTTTTAAGAAAAAGGTAAGACAAGACTGGTTTGATGACGACAACAACAAAGAAATTTTATGTGGCACCTAGGCTAAGCCCGTCTATCCCTTCTTCAAGATCCATCTTCAGATGCAAAGAAAGAACACTTTCTCAAACTCAGGCTTAAATGTCAGGCGCAAATAAGAGAGATAAAGAATAACTGGTGGCAGCACAAAGTTCAGGAACTGCAAAGTATGTCTGATGCCCAAGACCTGTGCAACTTGTATGCAGGAATAAACATTATATGGCCCAACTCGCTTCTCCTTTGGGACACTGAAAGCTGTTGATACTGCTACCTCTATTACTGATAGTTGAGAAATCCTAGAGCGTTGGAAAGAACATTTCTCCACTCTTCTTAATTGGAGTTTCTCGATGATGTGTCTCTACATCCCCAACAACCATGGATGGCTCTCCCACCAACATTCAAGGAATTCAATGCTGCTCTCAGTAAACTGAAACCTGGCAAGGCTCCTGGCCCAGACAACATTCCTCTGGAATTGATTCAAAGCAAAGGCCTACCTCTAAAGATTAGATTTCATATGCTTATCCTCTTAATATGGGAAACCTGTGAAAAACTGGGTGACCTTAAAATACCACTATCATTACTCTCTTCAAAAAAGGTGTTCGTAGTAACTATCAAGTTATATCATTGCTATCTATAGCAGGTAAAACTCTTGTTAGAAATTAGCTCAATCACCTGCAGATTATTTCTGAGAGGATTCGATCCGAGTCACAGTGCGGTTTTTGAATGTCCAGAGGCACAACAGATATGATCTTCTGTGCAAGGCAAATCCAGGAAAAGTGCAGAGAGCAACAGACTCCTATATACCTAGTGTTTTATGGCCTGTGAAAGGCTTTCAACTCAGTTCCAAGACCAGCTATGTGGACAGTACTGAAACACTTTCGCTGTCCGCAGCATTTTGTAATTCTGGTCAAGGCTCTTCATGATAACACGTCTGGGCAAATCATTCATCAAAATATTATCTCTGATCCATTTTCAATCACTCATGGATTGAAACAGGGATGTTTGCTTGTTCAATCTTTATCTAGCTGCCATGCTATATGGAACATCTAAAGATAACAAGGTGTAAAAGGTCAGATATTGCTTCGATGGGGGACTGTTCAATCTAGCTCGACCGTTCCCAAAAGCTTACCAAGATTTCCTCCGTTACGGAATTGCAATATGCAGATGACGTTGCCACCCCTGCTCTCACACCTGATGAGCTACAACAATCTGTCAATTGTTTCAAGAGTGCTTGCGATCGTTTTGGTCTCTCTATTAATGTCCAGAAAACCAAAGTATTCACACAGCCTGCACCTGGGTTGAACCTCCCAGCTTTGAATATCTCCATTGCAGCTAAATCTGTGGTGGGACCTGCGATGCTTTATAGTGTAGAAACTTGAACGATCACAAAAACCCAAGAGAGAAAGATGGAAGTGGCAGAAGTGAGAATGTTAAGATGGATGAGCAGAGTTACAAGAAAGGATAGAGTAAGGAATGATTACATCAGAGTATCCGTGAAAGTGGGACCCTTAGGAAAGAAGGTTCACGAAAATAGGCTAAGATGGTATCGACGTGTGCAGAGAAGAGAGGAGGACTACGTGGGGAAAAGAATTGGAAACCTGGAAATTGAAAGGTCAAGGAAGAGAAGAAGACCAAAAATGAGATGGAAAGACAAGGTAGAAGGGGATCTAAGAGAAAAAGGTTGGAAGAGGAAGAAGTATAGGATATACATTTATGGAAGAGAAGAATCCACCAAAGCAATGCTGATCCTACGTGATATGGGAAAAGGCCAAGATGTTGAAGAATTGGGGATACTCCTCTGGAGCAGGTCGACCATTTTTTATATCTAGGAAGTATCCTCTCAACAAATGCTAACTGCTCACAAGATGTGGATAGGAGAACAGGTGCTGCCCACTCAGCATTTGGACGTTTATCCTGTTGTCTTCATGAATAACCTTACAATGCATACCAAGATCATGGTTTACCATGTCGTCGTCATATCAACACTGCTTTAAGGTTGTGAAACTTGGACCCTCTACCGTCAGGATATTGAAAAGGTAGAGCGCTTTCATCTGCAAAAACTTAGATCCATCTTGAACATTAAATGAGAGGACTGTGTCACCAACCTTGCAGTTCTTGAGAAAGCGGTTGCTATAAGCATTGAGGCTACCATCACTGGCCACTGTCTCAGATGGATAGCGAACGTCCGCTGCATGAGTGAAACCAGGCTTCTTCGTCAACTCCTGTATGGTGAACTCTGCTCTGGCACAAGAGTTTATGGAACCCCTTTAAGACGTTTCAAGGATCAGCTAAAGCATACTATGAAAAGAGCTGGAAGTAACACTCAGTTCTAGGGATACGCTTGCTGAGAATCGTACACTTTGGTACCACACTGCTTCCACATCAGTTATGGTGTTTGAACAGGAACGACGACAACGTGAAGAGGATAAACGACAAGCACGGAAGCTCCGTCAAAGCCGCCCCGCCCTTCCCCAGCCATTCCATGTGATCTGTGTGGACGTATGTTTCATGCAAAGACTGAGCTACTAAGTCATATGAAACATATTCACAAAGCATTGTGAGTGTGTAAATGTAAACTGCTGAAGAATATGTTTACTGGGATTAGAGTTGCAGCTGACGACAATATGGGGACAAGCAGTTAATTTCGTAGTGCAATTCCAATGCGACCTGATCTAATTCATACTTTTTTTCAACTGTTTTAAGTGGTATGACATGGGCTTGTAACTCTACCTTTTTGTCTGTTGGATTATATGAAATGTTGTGTTCCTGCAGCCACTGTTGTATATCTGATTTGCGAGAGCTCGTGATGGGCAGTTTGTCTGTTACTTTAATAACAACAACAATAATAATAATTGCTTTACGTCCCACTAACTACTTTTACGGTTTTAAGGTGCTGAAATTTAGTCCCACAGGAGTTCTTTTACATGCCAGTAAATCTACCGAAACGAGGCTGACGTATTTGAGCACCTTTAAATACCACCGGACTGAGCCAGGATTGAACCTGCCAAGTTCAGGTCAGAAGGCCAGCGCCTCAATCGTCTGAGCCACTCAGCCCGGAGGTCTGTTACTTTCGAATGGTAGTTAGTGTTATCCATTATTATGATCGGTCCCTCTTCCAGGTAATTCAGAACACTTACTGTTGCATACGAAGCCTGGTTTTCGCCGACTCTACATGACATGATCAGCCTGCCTCCTTTTCCTACGGGTACTCGCAGGCTCCCTCTTCCGGATGAATCTTGCCATATGTCCTTCAAGTGGTTCTGATTAATCCAGGTTTCATCCAGGTCCATAGAGTATGTTTGCACTGTATGAAAATATTTTATTCTGGCAGCAACAATGTTGCTTCTTTCTAAAAGGAACTTCTTGCCGTCATTTGTTTCACTTGTATTTGAAGTTGAGGGATTATGATAACGTGTATATGGAAGAGACAGAGCCGTAATAGTTACAGTTTATTTACCGAGCTTGATAGCTGCAGTCGCTTAAGTGCGGCCACTATCCAGTATTTGGGAGATAGTGGGTTCGAACCCCCATTGTCGGCAGCCCTGAAGATGATTTTCTGTGGTTTTCCATTTTTACACTAGGCAAATGCTGGGGCTGTACCTTAAATAAGGCCTTGGCTGCTCCCTTCCTACTCCTAGCCCTTTCCTGTCCCATCGTCACCATAAGACCTATTTGTGTCGGTAAAAAAAAAGTTAATTTTCCCTTTCAATAAGCACACCAATTTCTTAGTTGTTAGAAATTCTCCATTATCATACAAGCCAAATATTGTTTGACGTTAAACACACTTTTCAAAATTGTTGAAATTTATTGCACGTTTCTGAACTGTGCGATGTTTTCCTGGTGATCTAAGGGTGGGCTTATTCCCTGGAATATTGGACATGTTGTGTACACTCACATTGCAAGCTTGAGCCATCAGCTCCTGGCTTTGTGAAATATTTCTGTTCTCACATACTTCTGTATTTGAAATGATCTTTAAAAAGTCATATATACTGTATATTATATTTTCACCTGACTTGTGTAAAACTTTACGAGTAATACCGCTATCAAGTGTCCGACTGCTACTCGGCTTGCTAAGACACATTATGAATACACAACTTCAGCTGACAGCACGTCTTAAACTTCGACAACACTAACTTGATACCGCAGTACTGTCGCCTTATTGCTTGTATTTCGCCGAGAGATCTTCCAAACACACTTCCCCAGCGAACCTGAATATTACAGCACCTTCTCATCTTTCTCACTCATGTGGGAGAAACAGATGTTGAAACTATCCCTTCATTTCAGAGGCAGATAGTATCTCATGAATTCCTGGTCACAGAATCACAGGGTTTGGATGGACAGCTTTAGTATTTTTAGCACTATTACATAACATCACCAAAACAATTGAATCTGTAATAATTTTCGTGCATGAAAAGAAATTTAGATATCGAACACTGCTTGCCAGCACGTTTGTTTGTTTGTTTGTTTGTTTGTTTGTTTGTTTGTTTGTTTGTTTGTTTGTTTGTTTGTTTGTTTGTTCCATTGGCTGGCTTGGATGGGCAAGCAATTTTGGCTCCTCCCTCATATTCATAGTTGTTCTATGTTTGGTATAGTCACAAGTGTAAGTGCACAGTAAAACACTAGATAAGCACAACTTAAAGTCACACGGTTGTTTTTTACGTTACTTGTGCAAGGAAAATATAATTTTCCTCTATTTTACACTCGCTGAATTAAGAATTTACATACTGACATGAGTTACTGTGACAGTAAACTACTATAGAAATATTTGAACTGGACTGTGTTCGGCTCATGGTTGCAAGTTTTGACATACAATACGTAACACATGATAGATGGTGTTGTAGTAAGATAGCTAGTCAGTATGGGTTTGAAATTTTAGTGTAGAAATTTAAAAAAAAATTCTAAACAAATTTGTTTCTCTTCAACATCATGAGTTCCAAATAATTTTCTACCACTGGGGCAGGCTCGTCTGGGCCTACAGTATTGCGGAACTTGCCTCATGCTGCTAGGCTGTTGTAACTTTGATACACTCCCGATAAGCCTTTTGACGTTGGACATTGGTAACTGTGATCTCCTTGAAAATGTGACAAGCTGATCTGTTTTCTCAAATGTGTTTTCAATATTTTTTGAAGTCTTTTATTGTCTATGTTCACTACTTGAAGTTTTTTGCTGGATACATGTAGAACCCACAGGGATGAATCAAACTGCACCTCATATGACAAGAGTCCAGAGGTACACTGATTGTTAGCTACATGGCACAGCAATTTTAGTACCTCAAGTGCCGAAGTTGAACTCTCCTACCTAGATATAGCTCCTTCTTCTTTAAAACGAGATATTAAACACAGTCATTGCAACGCTGTGTATATTTCAGTTAGTTTTTTTGTAACGCTCACTGATCCGAGTAAGTTCTAAAACTATAGACATATTCTCTATCAAAAAATTAAAAAAAAAAAAAGAATGAACGATTCTTCCTGGATATCAGTTTGACTTCTTGGGGTAACTTCACCATTATTCGTTGATTGCACAAAGTGTGTGCATAAACTATTGGCACTGTATTGACATGAAAATTAATATTATTCCTCCATTGTGCAGTATATGTATTGTGTAAACTTGCTATATTAATAAGTCCATTCTGAGCATTTTTCGCTTCCTTTGTATACCTTCACCACTAGTTCAGTACGACGGCTTCTCTTCTGTTTGAGCTAGTTCAGTTCTGTCCCACGATACCTGTGCTGCCTTCCGAGATCAAGAATGAAGTAACAGTATGTGCAACATTTCGAGCGCTATAGCCCTTGCCTAATTCAACCACACTTCATATTGTAAATTACCTATGTAATATTCTGTTATTTGATGTTAAATTGGTAGTCTGTTGAGGCATATGTAGAGCATGGATTGAAGATATAATTAGTTTGAATTCACTCTGAATTAATTCAAATATTATATTAGTAGAGCTGAATATTAAATGTGTCTGATTAGAATATATGCAGTCTTCTCAGGAATGACAGGGCAGCCATAGTATTGGGTGGGATAAAGGGCCAAGTATTGATGTCGCCATCTAATCAGTTTAGAATTACATAAAGTGAAAGACCTGAAAATGTAGACCGAAAAATGTATCAACCCTTTGTTGTTGTTTTTTTTCATCAAGGTTTATGAACTTCATGGTATTGGTCCGTATTGAACTGAGATAACATATAAATTATACATGGGAGAGTTTTCCACCTATTCACTACTAAGTTGTATTTACAATGTTATTTACATTACATGGGACTAGTTTCAACCCTACTCGGGGTCATCATCAGCCATACTAAACATACACAATATTTCACGAAATCCTAAAAACATGTTTCTAAGCAGTAAGGATCTTATGAATATATAATTTACAATATGAAGTGTGGTTGAATTAGGCAAGGGCTATGGCGCTCAAAATGTTGCAAATGAAAGTGAAATGTTACGTGTGACATACATGAGCAATAAATAATACAAGTACACTAAACATGCTAAAAAGTCTGGAATAAAAGTACAAATGAGATGCTCTGTGTTGTAGGTTAAGAATTTCAGTATGATTTTAGACTCATAAAATTCGGTAGGTCCTGGTAATACATAACGGTTGTGGACCGAGTGCTATGGTACTAAGAATTAACACAATGTAAACTGACACACACATAAAAATATACAAGTACTGTATGTACAATGTCTGTGTAACAAAATGCGTAGTTGATACTCTCTAGAAGAAGAGTTAACTATACACTGTATCAGCTTAAGTGGAGAATTTGGTACTTGGTGTATTAAGTAACAAAGTTTTTTTTCACAGACAGTTACAATATTTGATAATAATATTCTGTTATTTGATTTATGTTTTTCGTTTTTTCATGTAGTTTGCATCATTTTTCAATGAACTGTAGTAATAACAATGCAAAGTCAATTTCTTCTTCTTCCTGGTCTTCTCCACAATTTATTGAACTGAAGATCATTACGCTTGCCATTCAGCCAAGAAACCAGACAGTGAAAACCCCATTTATCAGCAAAAATTGAATATGTAAATTTGGTAAAATTTATACAGGGCTTGGATGTTTAGGAAAAATCCTATTTCTTTCTTTGTCTCTATTTTCTTGCCTGATTGGGTTTTGGTGCAAATCATGTTGGTTATCATCACAATTAAGTGATTTTTATTTGTCATATAAATGCATATTTTGGCTATTTTTTGTCACAAGGTCATATTTTTAGCTTTCATAGAAACGTAGTAATTCGGCAGTTTGACGACAGCTGTAGCTGTGCAAATTCATCTTCAACTTACTGAATGTGAACTAGTGTTCACAAAACTGCTTCTCGGTATCACATTTGCAGTTAATACAAGTGGAATACCCTTTGTATAGAATGAAGGTCATTGACCGTACTGCATCTTTTACCTCACCCGCTGTACTCTGCAACCCGGTCTCCCATTTAGAGACAGAAATAATCCTGAAAACCCAGCCCAGCAGTGAGCTAATTACTTCTGGCAGTCACTCACTTGTCTTTGTTCAGATATTAGAACCTCAACCTCCTTTCACTTTCACACGCGTCAGTTTACAGTAAATTGTATCCCAGCACACATTCCAGTATGCCTAAGGAAAAGTTTTCTACTAGTGTTAAGTTATGAAGCTTTGTTAAGGAATTTGGAGAAGAATATTTCTGTACAGGCAGTTTAGTTTTATTTTGCAAGTTGTTTGTGAAGTGAAAATCGTGGCTGAAAAACGTTTTAATATGCAACAACATTGTAACATGGCAGAACACAGCAGCAATCAAACGACAAAATTATGAAACGACAACATGTTGATTAAAAGAGGCAGCAATTGATATTCGATAAGGCTGTTACATCCTCAGCGATACTCAGATGTTCAGTTCGTTCAAAGGAACTTTGTGAGATGATAGTGTCTGCAAACATTCCTCTAAGCAAGGTGAACTATCCCCATTTCAAGAATTTCCTGGAGAAACCCACAAAGAAATCTCTTCCTACAGAATCAACCCTGCGAAAAAACTATTTACCGTGTTGCTACGAAGATACTCTATATCAAATACGACAATATGTAGCAGACAATAAGATTTGGATATTTATTGATGAGACTATGAACGCTGCAGGTAGATATGTAGGGAATGTAATAATTGGAACACTCCGTGCTGATCACCCTGGGGAAACCTCAGAAATTTTAGAGAGAGCAAATCATTCAACGATTGCAATTCTTTTTGATAATGCACTAAAAATTTTGTGGAAGGATGAAATTAAACAGGAAAACGTTCTTCTCTTTGTTACTGATGCTGCTTCATACATGGTTGAAGCTGCCGAAGACCTCAGGATGTTATTCACCTCACTTGCCTTGTGCATGCTCTGCATAGGGTGGCAGAAGAAATTTGTGGACATTTTCCTGAAGTTGATACAATAATATCTAATGTTTTTTTTTTTTTGAAAGCACGACTGCAGTTTGAGACTTCCAAGGAGTTAGCTCCTTTGACACCATTCCCTCCACAGCCAGTTCTTATTAGGTTGTGGATGTCGCTCGATGCTGCCAAGTATTACTGCGAAAACTACTCCACTATCAAAAACATTGTTAACGGTTTCAACAAAGATGATGCTTGTTCTATCAAGATTGCACAGGAATTGTTTTCCAGTAGTTTCTCAGAAAGTCTGGTATATATTAAGTCGAACTTTGGAATTATATTGAGTGTAATTACTTGTTTAGAAGCTGCTAGCTTAGAAATTCATGCAAGTATTGAAATTGTGAGAAGTGTTGTACTTTTAGTACAACAATCACATGGAATAATTGGGGTCGGTGTAAAACGGAAATTTCAAAACATGCTTAATCTAAATGACTGTTTTCGCTGTGTGTGCAAGATAAATTATGTTCTTAGAGGAGAAAGTACCAGTACCATTCAAGATGAGTGTATTCACGATAGCAGTGATTTAACATTATATAAATATGCACCAATAACGTCTTGTAAACATAGAAAGGAGCTTCTCTTCTTACAAGAATGTGTTAAGTGACAGCTGGAGGTCTTTCGCACCTGATGCTTTGAAGATACACTTCAATTCCACCCACGGAGAAGAATGAAAAATGTACGCGAGTTTAAACTATAGGCGCTGCTACCTAACCATAATGTACTGAAAGACATGTACTTAATTCATTTCATAGTGTTCAATTTCATTTTAATGCATTTGAAAAATATCAATGACATCTGGGCTTAAACATTCCAAAATGTTTAAAAAAATACATTGATTTCTTGTATTTCAAACCACCAATGCGGGTGCAAACATGTTTTCACTTTTGAAATGTTGTGTGATCTGATAATCTTAGGGAACTTAATACTTTATATGTAAGTATTCACAAATGTTTGGTAAGTGAATCAAGGACAATAGACTGTGAATAACTGCTAAACATGAATATTCAGAAAATTATTATGAGAGTAAGAATAAAGAATTTAGTTAACAAATATGTATCAAAGGAATTGCCGCTTTGATTTATAATTTATTGTAAAATGGCCATATTTAGATTAAGAATTTTTGGGTCATATTTTGTAATTTTTACATCATATTTTGTCACTTTTGAGGTCATATTTGCTTACTTATTTGGGCTATTTTTAGGTCTTAAACATCCGAGTCCTAATAAGTACTAATAGTTTTAAAAATCTGAACATTGTTTTATAAGTTATAATGAATGTACTGTATATTCATTGTGCAGAATTTTGTTTAAATAGTATTCAGAGTTGCTGAGCTATAAAAAATTGAACTTCACTAAATTGAAGCCATCTATTCTGGGAGTGGGGGTTTTGATTCTAAGCACAAAATTTTTTGCCGTAAAGTGCAGAAATATTTCTTAAATTCAGAACTGTTTAGTCACTTTCATAAACACCTAAATAAATTTGCCTTGAAATTGCTTGTCATAAACATAGCTGGAACACTTAGTAAGCAAGAATATTATACAACATAATGATGCCAAATATGAATCAAATTGTTGCTAATTTCTTCTACTTCTGCTTTCTTCCCTCTTTCTATTCCCTGATGTTCTTGTAAGTTGCATAGGTACTAAATTATTAAATATGATTTCAGTTAATTCAGACAGAACGGACCATTCCCATAGCAATAGCAGTTCCAGTGAATCTGTATCATCTTCTAGAGACTTCACTAACCATGCTAGTTATCCTCTCGTGTCACCACAAAAGCATAAAAGAGGAGGTAAGTTTTAATTGTTTTATATATCCAGTACGTTTATCAGCATCTTTCATCCTTTTTTATGGAACACAAGCTTTTCAGAATATACTTATACAGTTAATACTTCTTGTTATTCAGGTATTGCTGGCTCGAAGATGGAATGTCATTATGCTACCAGCTACCGACCCCATGATTCGTAAGTATCTAATTATCCTGGTTTTTACTACTAGTCATTTCTAAGTACTGTAAGGTAGCTGATGTTTCAGTATTATGCGTTTCTCTTTTAAGACTCTAGTACTGCTATTTTAATATTTATATTATTTGTGTACTGCTTGTGACAAGAATGTAAAAACATAAATTTTACTCCAAAATATATGTTGGAGTTTGAACTATGAAAATTCTTGCTGTAGTCAAAGTGTTCTTTTCTTTTCTTCAATCTGTGTTAATTTTACGTGTGGCTGTAATTATTATCAGAGATATTAATACATAGTGTTAATGAGCAATTTCATTGCCAAGATATTGAAACACAGGTATGTGAAGGTAATGGATGAGTTTGAATAGATACAGAAACTAGTAGAAATGGTTATTGGATTTCTGTGCTAGTGTGAGATTGTCTGTGCCAGGCTGAGGGGCTCAGACAGTTGAGGTGCTGGCCTTCTGACCCCAACTTGGCAGGGTCGATCCTGGTTCAGTCCGGTGGTATTTGAAGGTGCTCAAATACGACAGCCTCGTGTCCGTAGATTTACTGGCACGTAAAATAACTCCTGTGGGACTAAATTCCGGCACCTCAGCATCTCTGAAAACCGTAAAAGTAGTTAGTGGGACATAAAGCCAATAATATTATTAGAGATAGTCTGTTCAGGCTTCAGCATGGAGGCTGGTTGGGTCCTCAAATACTACCACCAAAGATTATACGGTTATAGTCTGTTAGGTTATCAACCCAGAGACTGGTTAGATCCTCAGATAGCACCACTAAAGGTTATGCAGTTATGGGGAAACTGCAAAAACCATGGCCACACTTTAATGAGGTGTACTAGGTACGGTGAGGAGTGAGGTTGTTAGTGAAGGATTAACCATTGCAGATTTAATTTGTATCACAATGTCACTTATTTCTATAGCTTGGGAATGTATTACTACTAAAGAACAACAGAGCTTACAATCACTAATTCTAGGCTGCCAGAGAAAACGAGTATAAGTTAGAAAATGGCCAAAATAAGGTAAGTCCACATTGTGAGTCCTGAAAGGGATTTTGATCTTTGGTCTAAGTAGTATAAGTCAGAACTAAACTATTTGACCGCCTGTGGGTGAGGGACGGTACCCACTGCCTGTTATAAGAGGTGACTAAAAGGGGCCCCAAGTGCTCTCAACTTGGGAGCGTGGGTTGGCAACCACGGTGCCCTTAACTGAGTCCTGGCATTGCTTCCACTTAGGTGCCACTCATCACTTTCATCTATCCTGTCCGACCTCCTTTGGTCAACTCTTGTTCTTTTCTGACCCCGGCAGTATTAGAGTACTTGTGGCCTAGGGAGTCTTTTATTTTCACGCCCTTCATGGATCTTGTCTTTTTTTTGTTTGGTACTTCATTTTTCAAAGTGCCGGATCCATTTATTTATCCCCTGTGGATGGGGCGCGCAGACACAGAATACACCCATGATATCTCCTAACTGTCGTAAGAGGCAACTATATTGGGCGACCAAGGAATGATGGAACTAGACCCATGAGATTACTTGTGATTAGTACGATTAAGTGAGGAACACCATGGGTCGACTTTACTTGCAATTACATTGAGACCTTGTTAGTGCGTTCATCATTAGCACATTTTCCCGCTTAGCACGTCGTAGATTCAAAGTCCCGATTCTCATTGTATTAAATCTATAAAAATACCTCACATATCGCATCACGGATTTTTGCTATTACTGCTTACAGTAGTACGATCACATATTTCCTAGCCCTGAAAAGGTTATTTGTCATCGCTTGTGAAAGAAACATGATTTCCAACTCAGGTAAGAGTCTTCGCCACAGTTGCATGATTACGGAAAAGAGCCTTAAATTTCTGAACTTCACAGGATAAGTTGCACCATAGGGAGCAAGCCGTTAGCCTCAAGAATGTTCAGTTTTGCTTGCTGGTTAGCAGCGAGATTGCTGAATGACACAGTGAGCCTATTTGTGCTTATATTTCACATTCCATTCAGAAGTTAGAAGTTTACTTTGTGTTGAGTTGTGCAGTGAAGTGTAAAGAATATTTGTTGCTTGATATGGTGGCTTATACAGTAAAACCTTGTTAATTCGAAGTCGTTGGGACGCAAAAATCGGACTTCGAATTACGTGATTTCGAATTAACTGCCAACACATACTTCGGAGATGCCAACCCTTGCTTTGTCACAATGTATTCTAAGACCCGTTCCTGCATGCAATTAACCTTGAGTTACAGTTTAAGCATCTCAAATGCCATGAAAAAAAAAAAAAAAAAAGCCTATTTCCAAAATGTATCCAACAAGGTGCATTTACAGTATTCAAATAATGCACTTGGCTAACTCACCGGCAAACACAACCTCACGCAATGAAATCAAAAGAAAGAAAACATGATTCAAAGACGAGGAGAAATCTATACTGGCTCCCGTGTGGATTGCTGTACCGTATGCATTTTAGATGCCTTGTGCTTGCACAGAATGTACCCGATGTGCTTAAAACATCGCGGCTTATCAAATTTTCCTATGACGAGGGGAGAAAGTCTCTCACTTCCGTCCACATTACAACAATAGTACAGTGACTATACTTGTACGATTTCCCGCCATGGCACTTCTGAGACCCATTAATTCATGCAATCACCTTGATTCTCAGTTTAAACTTTTCAAATGCCATGGAAAACACTATTTCAGAAATGTATTCAAATAATGCAGTTGTATAAAACAATGGCAAACGTAACCTCACGCAACGAAATTAAGAAAAACACGAGTCAAAGACGAAGAAAAATTATGCTGGCACCCCTATGCAAATGCTTTATCTTTTGAATTACTGTACTGTTTGCATTTTTAGATGCCTTGTACTGGCATGGAAAGTGCCCGACGCCCTTAAAACATCATGGCTTTTCGAACTTTCCTACGATGGGGGAAGGAAGTCTCTCACTTCTGTGTGCAGTGTGCACTGCATAGCAACACAGTACATTTCCCGACTGGCAATTCTCTCCTTTAAAACCATAAGTCCGTTTGGCCTCAGCATTTAAAAAAATTAAATAAACAAACAATGCAGTTTCATCGGCATTGACAATATTGTTTGGTGCGTACGAATTGATTATAGGCTATAAGCCACGCTTTTTCGCCAACTGTCGGCATCGCCAGAGTTCGCGGATTCTAACTCCCCACACACTGCCTGCTACGTGATATTACGGCGTTCCTTAAAATGCCGAATACAAAATAATTACGATTCCGCTCGAACATAGCAGATATGAAGCACACTGTAGACATGCCGAAGTAGGTGGAAGTGCGCAAAGTTACCCCTGCACGTTCCGGAAGACGTGTTCTTTCATGATGCGGAGAAATTTTTAATTTAAATTACTCTGTAAAATGCTATTTTTAAAAAATGTAAAGGCAGTTTCGAATTAAAAGTCTGAATTTCGGTAAGTAACGGGACCGATATTGTTTAATTCGAATTACGAATTATCGGTATTTTGAATTAAACGATTTAAATAACATGCAAAACTGTACCTCATGTTTCCGGGAATGAGAGCTGCTTTGAATTAGGCGAGATTTTGAATTAACTGATTTCGAATTATCGATGTTCTACTGTATCTGGATTAGGAACATAATTGTGTGTAATTGACTAGCGTGGTGCGTATTTGTCTTGTGATAGCCTAGTTATGGATACAGAAAAATTCATGAAATTCCTTACTAATGAAGACAAAATTACAGTCAGAAAGTGGACTGGTGTCCACATCGGGAATGTTGAACTTGCACCTTCGAGTTTCTACCAAAGGGTAGAGATGGGTCCACGTGAATTGCATTGGTTCCCCTGTGTACAGAATGGGTCTGCGTTACGTATCTTGGGTCTACATTGCCTATGATTAGTACCACTATGTGAGCAACACCATGAATATACATGGCCTATGATTAGTTCCACAACCTGAGGAACACCACAGGAATACTGGCGCCCGTGTTTAGTCCCACTAAGTGATAACACCACGGGTCTACATTGCTCGTGAGTAGTACCCTTATGTGAGTAATACGATGGGTCTGTGTCAACCCGTGAGTGGTGCCATTATGTTTAACGTAGCATGAGTCTACATTACCTGTGATTAGAACCACCATAAGAGGAATACCATAGTTCTGCTTTACCAATGATTAGTACAGTTACGAGGGGCCGTTGACCTGGATTTTTTTACCCCTTTGGACAACAAGCATCATGTCAGAATATGAGGCATTGTGAATTGGATCCACTGATGTTTTGCATTAATGGTCATTTTTCATCATCATTTGTTTTAGATTTTAGTCAGTGGATACATTTCATTGAAAGGGGGTAGCAGCAGCCTTTCGGAAGTTGCAAGGGCGGCAGTCTAGATGATTGACTGATATGGCCTTGTAATAATACTCAACATGGCTTACCTGTGTGGATACTGCTACACAGCTGAAAGCAACGGGAAACCACAGCCGTAACTAACACCTGAGGACATGCAGCTCTCTCTATATGAATGATTACTGATGATGGCTTCCTCCCGGGTAAAATATTCCGGAGGTAAACTAGTCCCACATTCGGATCTCCATCAGGAAGATGGATACTGACATTCTGCGAGTCGGAGCATGGAATGATAAAAGTTTGAATCGTTGTGGTAGGTTAGAGAACCTGAAAAGGGAGATGGATAGACTAAAGTTAGATGTAGTTGGTATAAGTGAAGTACGTTGGCAGGAAGAACAGGATTTTCGGTCAGGCGACTACCGAATTATCAACACAAAATCAAACAGGGGAAATGCAGGTGTTGGTTTAATAATGAATAAGAAAATAGGGCAGCGGGTAAGCTACTGTGACCAGCATAGTGAAAGAATTATTGTCGTCAAGATAGACACCAAACCAATGCCCACCACAATAGTGCAGGTCTATATGCCTACTAGTTCAGCAGATGATGAGGAAATTGAAAAAATATATGAAGAGATAGAAGATTTAATACAATATGTAAAAGGTGACGAGAATCTAATTGTGATGGGAGACTGGAATGCAGTGGTAGGCCAAGGAGGAGAAGGTAATACAGTAGGAGAATTCGGACTGGGACAAAGGAACGAAAGAGGAAGTCAGCTCGTTGAATTCTGCAGTGATCGTAATTTAGTCCTTGCCAATACTTGGTTCAAACACCACAAACAACGGCTGTATACGTGAACGAGACCTGGAGACACTGGAAGGTATCAAATAGACTTCATTATGATTAGGCAGAGATTCAGAAACCAAGTGTTGGATTGCAAAACTTTCCCAGGAACAGATGTGGACTCTGACCACAACTTGTTGGTCATGAAATGCCATCTGAAGAAATTGAAGAAAGGAATGAATGCAAAATGATGGGATCTAGACAAGTTGAAAGAAAAGAGTGTGAGGGATTGTTTCAAGGAACATGTGGCACAAGGGCTAAATGAAAAGGCTGAAGAAAACACAATAGAGGAAGAGTGGATAGTCATGAAAAATGAAGTCAGTAGGGCTGCTGAAGAGATGTTAGGAAGGAAGAAAAGATCACCTAAGAATCAGTGGGTAACTCAGGAGATACTAGACGTGATTGATGAACGATGAAAATACAAGAATGCTAGAAATGAAGAGGGCAGAAAAGAATACAGGCGATTAAAGAATGAAGTGGATAGAAATTGCAAGGTAGCTAAGGAAGACTGGCTGAAGGAGAAGTGCAAGGATGTCGAAGGTTGTATGGTCCTGGGAAAGGTTGATGCTGCATACAGGAAAATCAAGGAAATCTTTGGAGAAAGGAAATCTAGGTGTATGAATATTAAGAGCTCAGATGGAAAGCCAACTCTAGGGAAAGAACAAAGCAGAAAGATGGCAAGAACATATCCAACAGTTGTAATAAGGTAAAGATGTAGATAATTTGATTCTGGAACAAAAGGGGCTGTTGATGCTGATGAAATGGGAGACCCAATTTTGAGGTCAAAGTTTGACGGAGCTGTGAGAAACCTAAATAGAAACAAGGCACCTGGAATTGATGACATTCCTTCTGAATTACTGACTGCCTTAGGAGAAAGCAGTGTGGCAAGGTTATTCCATTTAGTGTGAAAGATGTATGAGACAGGAGAAGTCCCGTCTGATTTTCGGCAGAATGTTGTTATACCTATTCCCAAAAAAGCCGGTGCTGACAGGTGTGAAGACTACAGCACCATTAGTTTAGTATCTCATGCCTGCAAAATTTTAACACGTATTATTTACAGAAGAATGGATAAACAAGTTGAATCTGTGTTGGGAGAAGATCAATTGGCTTCAGAAGAAATGTAGGAACACATGAAGCAATCCTGACTTTACATCTGATCTTAGAGGATCGAATCAAGGAGGACAAGCCCACGTACATGGCATTCGTAGATCTAGAAAAGGCATTCGATAATATTGATTGGACCAAGCTATTTACGATTCTGAAAGTGATTGGGATCAGATACCAAAAATGAAGAATTATCTACAATCTGTATAAAAATCAGTCTGCAGTGATAAAAATCAAGGGCTTTGAAAAAGATGCAGCAATCCAGGAAGGAGTGAGGCAAGGCTGCAGTTTTTCCCCCCTCCTCTTCATTGTTTACATAGAACAGGCAGTAAAGGAAATCAAAGATGAATTTGGAAAGGGAATCACAATTCAAGGAGAGGAAATCAAAACCTTGAGATTTGCCGATGATATTGTTATTTTATCTGAGACTGCAGAAGATCTCGAGAAGCTGCTGAATGGTATGGACGAAGTATTGGGTAAGGAGTACAAGATGAAATAAGTACAAAACAAAAGTAATGTAGTACAGTCGAACAAAGGCAGGTGATGCAGGAAATATTAAATTAGGAAATGAAGTCTTAAAGGAAAGGACATAAAATGCAGACCAGCACAAGCAAGGAAGAGCTTTCTTAAGAAATGAAATTTGCTCACTCCAAAAATTGATGTAGGAATTAGAAAGATGTTTTTGAAGACTTTCGTGTGGAGCGTGGCGTTGTATGGAAGTGAAACATGGACGATAACTAGCTCAGAAAGAAGGAGAATAGAAGCTTTTGAAATGTGGTGTTACAGAAGAATGCTGAAGGTGTGATGGATAGATCGAATCACGAATGTAGAGATACTGAATCGAATTGGTGAGAGGAGATCGATTTGGCTAAATTTGACGAGAAGAAGGGATAGAATGATAGGACACACCTTAAGACACCCAGGACTTGTTCAGTTGGTTTTTGAAGGAAGTGTAGGTGGTAAGAACAGTAGGGGTAGACCAAGGTATGAATATGACAAGCAGATTAGAGCAGATGCAGGATGCAGTAGTTACGTAGAAATGAAAAGGTTACCACAGGATACGGTGGCATGGAGGGCTGCATCAAACCAGTCTATGGACTGATGACTCAAACAACATTTTGAAGTTTTAATTATCGTTTCATCTTGTTGCACCGTGTACCATTATGGGCCTATGACCTAGCTGTTAGGCCCCTTCAATCATCATCATCATCATCATCTAAACTATGTGTACAATATTTCATTTGGTTGTAACAGTACAAGTAAATATCATAGGTTATGAATTTCTTTACGGTCCGTACTGACAATTGATCACTATCAAAGTGTAGAGAAGGGTCCACCTATTCAATACTATTATCTTGTATAGTGTCCTATATAATTGGGACTAGTTTCGACCCCATATATACTGGGTCATCTTCACCTACTGTCTGACTTGTTTGTTGAATGGTCAGCGTACTGGCCTTCAGTACAGAGGGTCCCAGGTTCAATTCCCAGCTGGGTTGGGGATTTTAACCTTCATTGGTTAATTCCAGTGGCCCGCGGGCTGGGTGTTTGTGCTGTCCCCAACATCCCTGCAACTCACCCACCACACATAACACTACCCTCCACCACAATAACACGCAGTTACCTACACATGGCACATGCTGCCCACCCTTGTCGGATGGTCTGCCTTGCAAGGGCTGCACTCGGCTAGAAATAGCCAAATGAAATTATTATCTTCAGCTACGAACCAGTTGGAAAAACATGCTCACATACAACCAATAATAAAGTAAATAATCTGTTATGTCTCAATTTACAAACCAAATTTAAAACATTGATGAAGTCCGAACAACACATCCAAAATTGAAATCAAATGACACATCTAAACTGCTGCGATTGGTGCCGAACAATGTCGTCGCTCCTACAGCAACCAAATGTTCCTGAGGTGATCTGAGTTCCAACTCCCAGATCAATTATAATCTGAGTTGAAACTAGTCCCAATTATATAGGAGACTATACAAGCTAATGGTATGGAATAGGTGGACCCTTCTCTACCCTTTGATAGTACAAGTTAATAGGGCAGAAGAGTAAAAGTAATTTTTCTAACTTATATTCATTTTCCGTGGCAGCCTAGAATTTTAAGTTGGGTAATTTTAGGATAAATAGAAGTACGCCACCAAACAACGCTGTATGGCACATTTTCCATTTTTTGCAGTAGAGGCAAAAAACTAAAAAAAAAAAAAAAGAAATAATAATAATTTAGTCCTTATATCACGGAAACAGGCACGTTACATCATCACAATACATATTAAACCGTAATCAGCTCTCTATAATCAAATGTTTCAACATCAAAGCAGTTTTAAAGCGAATATCAGTCGAACAATTATGTATGGAATAATGCTGTATGTTATTTATTGATGAAGTTAATAATAAGACATGAATTTCTAACCTTATAAACAGAAAATAAACAAAGAAAAGCCTCAAAAACAACATAATAGAGTAACACTTGTAAGTGTAAGTACTGTAAGTACTTGTGTTAGCACACACTCCTTAAAACCAAATTTTACAAGCATATCACTTCAAAACTAATATAACAGTTTTAATATATTTCAAAGAGTACACACTTTTTCTTCTAATATCACAAATTGTTAAATCAGTTGGCAGGTAAGGGTCAGTTCATGTTACACATGCAGAGGAATGTTAAGCAGCCGTGATCCAGTCTTGGTCAAGATTTCCCCTGCGTATTTTAAATGGAAGTGTTCTTGCTAGTCATTCTGTGCTGTGACTGTTGCACCACTTTCAGCCCCTGAATATTAATGTTTTGCCTCGTTTATGATTAATTATCAGTATATATGCACAATAAAATAATAAGAAACCTTATTTCGTTCAAATGTCGTCAAATGTAGTGTGGCAGCTAATGTGTTAAAATTATAATCCATTTTTCACAATGGTACCTACATTCGATATCATTCGTAACATTTAAAAATAATATGAATATAATACATACATTAATGTATAGGAACATGAATATCATGAATGGCTGTCTGGAGAACGGAAATTTTGTGTACTGCAGTAGGAATAACACATACATTGTTCGACTCATCTTGTATGGAAGACTCTTTCAAACCACCTCTTTGCCTTTTGTATGGCAATCTGGAGTCCTTTAACATCTTCCATTTCAAACCATTCCACTGAGGCATGGTAATTTGTCATTTCCTTGACCTATTATTTTGGCATGCAGTTGAAAGTACTTTTTAGAATCTATGAACTTGTGTGTTGTTATTATTCCACAAATTTTGTTTTGTTCTTTTGTTATTTTATTAAAGGAATACTAGATATTTGGATTCCAGTTTATTCTGATAGGAGAATTGAGTATAGACCTAGAGATAACTTTTAACCATTATTTATGACTTCTTATACTGTAGTTAAAATGTCTTCCTGCATTAGGTATTCTTTCATTTTAAAGTATTGTAAATTCTTACGTACAATACTTGTATTTAGTGTTCTGTAATATTAAAATGGGTTATGAAGGAAATAGTATTAACAGCATCTTATACTAGAAGTTCATAGATTTATCACTGGGCTACATTTTAAATTTTAACATAAATAATCTGTATATTTTTGCATTTGAAACTGACCATGAAGTGGACTGTTGTTTGCAGTAATATAAAGCTGAAGTCATGTGTAACTTAGAAAAAGAATAATCTTCATTATACAGTTGCTCTTTCATATGGTTCAGTATTCTCTTCCTTTGGGAAATGTTGTAGGTCCATTTTGAACAGGACTTGGATCATGGATCACAGGCTTCATCTACATGACCTGTTATTGTAAGTGAATAAATGGAAAATCCTGGTTTTTTTTTTTAAAGAAACATTAATCTGTCTTTTAACAAAAATTTTATCAAGTATCTCCTTATTGGAAGCTGTAGTACTTGATTAATTTTTTCATGTTTTGGATATTTGTCATAATTTGATCATAAGTATGTGAAGGAAAATCTTTCTAAATGAAATCTTAAACAGCAGAATTCTTTGCGATAAGAATGATGATGAAATCACACTTGAGGAAGTAGGGTGAATATACTGCAGTGCTACAAAGGAGCAGGCGTGGACAAACTTCAGTGAGAAATGGTTAAATTTATTGGCAAGCAGGATTAAAATGGCTGGGTAGAGTAATGGATTAGTTGCAATTGCACCAATCATAGGCAGGGGAACAGGAAGGAATGCAAGAACTATTGAGGTATCCCTCCGTGGATCAGTCGTAGTGTGTCGGTGTCCAGATCCGTAGATAGCAGGTCAAACCCTACAAGAGTTATCAGTTTTTTGAAGGGCAGAGAGTAGTCCATTCATCACTCTATGCTGTATACTGTAAACATTTAAAAGATCTGGTGACACACTTAGTTTAAACACAGCCGTGGATTGCCAGGCTGAAATCAGTCTGGTAGAGTAATATGAAATGTCAAAATTGAAATACAGACAGCATGTCTGCACATGGTAACTGAGGCCATATGATTGTTATTTCCTTGACCAGGAGTGGCTATAAATGTGTTCTTCTTTTTTTTTTACGTTGCACCGACACAGATAGGTCTTACAGCGACGATGGGACAGGGAAGGGCTAGGAGTGGGAAGGAAGCAGCCGTGGCCTTAAGTAAGGTACAGCCCCAGTATTTGCCTGGTATGCAAATGGGAAACCATGGAAAACCATCTTTAGGGCTGCCGACAGTGGGGTTCGAACCCACTATCTCCCGAATACTGGATACTGTTACATGTAACAGGGAACAAGGAACAAGGAGTAGAAACACAAAAGCAAGCAGTCACCATAATGTAACAAGTACCACGAGGCATTATAGTAGCAGTCAAAGGGACGCACGGTCATTTAAATATTGTAAAAAGAAAACATATCAACACCTCAAGATTTTTGGATTGACGTCCCTTTTGACTAAGCTCTCATAAAAACAGTCTACTTCAAATGTAAAATCTGCTCGTCATATCAAGACTAGTTCGAGGAAACAGAAGCATTGCTCAAATCAACACATGAAGCAGAATATTTCCAATGCATTTAAGATTTTAAGCTTTAGACACTTTTGAGTTTTAATGGAATTTTCGACTCAAATTTTAATACAATAAGTCAACTAACAATTGTTTTTAAAAAACAAAGAACTTGAGAATTTTAGCCAAATCTCGTTATTGTGAAGATATTACCGTGTTTTGGACGTCAATGTCATTAGAATTAATTTTAGCACTGTCATTTAAATTGTTAAACTGTCCATTGTGTTTACAAATGCCTATGTTTACGTATTTTACCACTTCGTTTTTAGAATCATAATTAAGTACAAATAAGTTATAAGCAAATTAACAATGACAGGTCTTAACCTTGAGATATATTACAAAGGCTGAGGATGCTTGAAACCAAGCGAAACATGTCCCTTTTAATGTAGTGTTGTAGCAATGTGAACTTCTAACAACACAAAATCGATTGTACTGAAAAGACGGAATAGAAAAATAAAAAATACAAATTTGTATGCAAATTACTGGATACTGGCTGCACTTAAGCGACTGCAGCTATCGAACTCGGTATGTGTTCAATAATACTCCAGAAAGGTTAGTCATTTACCTTCCAAAATGGGAGGGAAGTTAATATTCCATTATACTGTATTTATTTGAAAATTAGCATTTTCAAGGCTGAATTGATGCCAGTTGGGAAAAAACCTAAGAGGCCAGGTCTGGAATTCAAAACCTGAACAGGTTGATCATTTAGAGTAATTAAGTAAATAAAATCAAGATATAGCTAATATAGTATTATTTTTTTAAGAAAGAAGAGAGTTGTATACTCCTTGTCAAGAAAGAAATCGAACTTGTCTGTATCAGAATGAGTATTTTTCAATATAGCACACCTAAGGCAGAAAAGATAAACAATCCAGTAAAACATGTTGAAAGGTGAAAGATGATCAAGAAAACTAGTCAGGAAGTCCATAATGCACTCACGCTGGAAACCTAGATATAACTACTGAAAAGTCTCGGAACAAAGGATTCACAAACTGGCTGGAGGTAGCAGCAAACAACTGAAACATACGATTTTGAATGATGGAGCTGCATCAACATTTATGATAATTGTTGAAAAAGTGTCATCATGAGAGTGCAAATAGTTAATATCATGGTAGCTTCCTTCTAATCCTAGCCCTCTTCTTTAAAAATTTCCAAAACATTTAAGATAATATTAATGTACTGCAGCTCTAGTGAGGTAGATCATTCCTTGCGCTTGACCTGTATTTCTTCTTACCTTGACATTTAAAATCTTCTGAGGAGTAAGGTGAGTCCAATAATATTTCTAAATTTATGCCTAGCTCTAACATTGCCAGCAAAAGCTTTCGCTGAATAACAGTCTCACTTTATGCGCCAGATACGTGCTTTTATTTTCAAGCAGGAAGTAAAAGAGAAGTTATAAGAGGTAAAAGTTCAGCTAATATTAATGAATATAATCCATAACCCATCATGCTTGAATACATAATTGTGTGCATTTTTTTTTCTTTTACCTTACGGTGGAGGGAATAAGAAAAAAACCAAGAGACAGAATAAACTTGTTTAAAGTTATGTATGTTACCTAGTTCCAATCCAAAGTGTATACATATTTACTAAAGATGTTAGCCTCTCTCTCTTCTTTTTCCAACTTAATCTCATAAAATATGGAACTTATATATAGAAAGGTTGGAACATGCATAGGAACACCTAACAGGATAAGCACAGTAGGTTGGTGTGGGAAGAGGGAACATGCGGAAAGAGGAGACAAAGTATAAATTTGAAAATAGGAAATAACAAGGACAGTCTCTATACATTCGTACATTGCTGTTGTTGAAATATCTTCATTTCTGCTCATTACACCGGTTTAGGAAATCAAATTATGCCATAGAAACACCAGCTTCTACACACATACTTTTATTACAAGCTGTTGATAACAACCAAGCAT